>NC_079318.1:12154495-13576721 GCF_029931775.1 Euleptes europaea
CAGGAATTATAAGAAGCCCTCCCTTCGTAAAATAAAATCTCAAAATAGCACTGATTGATCTCATGGCTATTGATTTAATTGCAGCCAAGTGTTCATTCCAAGATAAAAGTTAACCCAAGATATTTAAAGGAACTACACTGGTCGACTGGATTTCCATTTATGCTCCATTTCAGTTTACGGGGCCTTTTTCTAAAGATCATCACCTTAGTCTTGGAATAATTAACATTTAGGCCCTCTTATTTGCAATAATCCCCCAGCCTATGAAGGAGCTTCCTTAAACCAGAGCTTGTTAGGGAAATCAAAACCATGTCATCTGCATACAAAAGAACTGTAATTTTCCAGGAGCCTAAGGAGGGAGGAAAAATTCAGAGCCAGACAGGCATAGAATGACATCATTAGGATACAAATTGAAAAGTAGAGGGGCCAACACACAACCCTCCTTTATCCCTCTAGTTAGAGGGATTTCCTCTGTCAATGAGCCAGAGGTACCCACCCTGATTTTAGCATAGGTATTAGTATGAGGTTCCTGAAGAAGAAGCAATACACTTTTTTCTATGTTTGTACAGGCCAGCTTCTCCCAGAGTCGATTTCTGTCAATGGAATCGAAGGCCGCAGTCAGGTCTACAAATGCCGCATGTAAGCCTTTAGTGGGACCTTTGAGACTTTGTTTAGCAAGATGTAGAATGGCTTGGCAGTGATCTATGGTGCGATGACCTCTTCTAAAACCAACCTGCTCAGGATGATGTGATTAAATGCCTCCCAGCTCTCCAACCTGTCCAAAAGAGAGTTGCTGTATAATTTAGCAACTGTATCCAGCAAACTTATAGAGTGATAATTTTTGGCTCATCAAATAGACTGGTATCCTGGCCCTAAAGTAAGGTTGCCAACTGGCTGGTTTTGTGTAAGGGGCTCATCATTGTGGCAGCATTTTACAGAAGGCAGTTACTTCAAGCTTGGTAGTGATCTCATGCCAACCAACCTACCTGAGGCTGCACTGGGACTTGAATTGTGCCTCCCTCACATTCATCAGATTAGAGCAACAGCAGTGTCTTTGTTTTATCTTTCCTTCTGTCTGTTCTGTCCTCCATGAGTCTGACCAGACTGCTGGTCTCTCTGTCTGAGTGCCCTATCAAAGATTCACTGGCTTGCATTAACAAGTCATCTCTCAGCTTTCACACTTTTCATCTGTTGATCAGGCACATTTTCAAGATATTTAATCCCTTAACCACAATGACCATGTATAACTTGAATCAAGTCTGTAGTTCAGGGGTCAGCAAACTCATTAGTCAAAAGAGCCAAATATCAACAGTACAACGATTGAGATTTCTTTTGAGAGCCAAATTACTTAAACTATATAGGTAGATACACTGTTTATTAACTTAATAAACTTTAATTAAAGTTTTAAGTCTTAATTAAACTATAGGTACACTGAATAAAACTTGATATCATACTTAATAGTGATCTTATTTATTGATAAAAATTAAATTGTAAGTCCCTGCCATTTCCCCCTCCCCGTCCGGAGTCCTCGTCTGGAGGCCCAGTCTACCGCCATAAAAGCCTATTGGTAGACCTGGCCTCCAGGTGAGTCCCATTGGGAGGCCAGGTCTACCCATTGGCTTTCTTGGCAGTAGAACTGGCCTCCGGAGGCCCATAGAAGCCAATTGGTAGACCTGGCCTCTGAAGGGGGACTTCTTCCCCTCCTCGGAGGCCAGGTGTACCGCCAAGAAAGCCAGTGGGTAGACATGGCCTCCCAATGGGACTCCGCCGGAGGCCAGGTCTACCCAACAGCTGTAGGCGGGGGGGGCAGGAACCGCTGAGCCGCCCGCCCAGCAATTGTGCGGCTAGAGGGGAGGGGAGGCTTTAGCCTCCCAATCATTGAGGGAAAGGGAAAGGGGGACCCGGCCATTCTCCACGGCAGGGGGGGAGAGTCAGCGTGCCCGCTCGCCTACTCTCTCTCTCTCTCTCAGGCGCGCTGGCTCCGCAGCCCAGCTGCCGGCACGAGCGGGCGCAAGAGCAGGGGCTCCGAACCAAGTTCGGAGAGCCGCACTCAACGGCCCAAAGAGCCGCATGCGGCTCGGGAGCCGCAGTTTGCAGACCCCTGCTGTTTCACTTTCCTGAATTACTTGTTCTGCATATGTTGGAATTCTTTGCAGTTGATTTACTGATTGTCATTGTGTCTAGCCTCAGGGCTCCTCAAGTGTAAAATAGATAAATGTGCTTTCCAAATGTTTCTAAATGAAAGCCAGCATGACTCCAATCTGGTGAACCGGGTTTGATTCCCCGCTCCTCCACATTAAGCCTGCTGGGTGACCTTGGGCCAGTCACAGTTCTCTCAGAATTCTCTCAGCCCCACCTACCTCACAAGGTGCCTTTTTAGGGGCGAAGGAATAGCGATTGTAAGCCACTTTGAGACTCCTTATGGTAGGGAAAAGTGGGGCATAACATCCAACTCTTCTTAATTCCTTACAATGTTGCTATGTGTTTTTCAGTTCTTTACGCTTATGAAATAGTTGTGGTCTGAATTCTCAATAGCATGTGTTGACTGTGTTGCTTGGTGGCAGGAAAATTACAATCACATGCAGTAGGTGTATATTTTATTTACATATAAAAATAGATGTACACCTTAGATGATCAGAGTGTTTGCTGTGGGCTTCACTCCATCCAATTACCAGAGTTAGCTTTTTTAAAAAATTATTCTTATCTCAAGACCTGGCAATTCTATGTTAAAGCATATTTGCCTGCACTGATTTCATGGAACTTTCAATCAAGTAAGTATTCTTAGGATCAGTCTTGGTCTTTACTGACAAAATCCACTTAACCTTCCAAAACATTTAGGGTTATAAAAGACAATGAAGGGTACAAAACCACAGAACTTTCTTTCCCAATCTTATAACCCTCATACTCCATGCACTTCCCTTCAATAAGGGGGTTCGCTGTCCTGTGATGTGTTTAACCCCCACTTCTGTTGTGTTTTTCAATAAAGGCAATGGGATCAGCAAACTCTAAGTGAAAAAGCACATCTAAGATCCAAACTCTCATTTAACAATATTTTATTCAAACTTCCCAGAGCCTTTGTATTGAAAGCAGGAAGTACTTGAATAAGGGGACTACTGCGAATCATTACAACAGCACGCTTTATAGCTATTCACATCTACAATTTTTCCATTAAATTAAATAGATATTTTATTTTTCCAGAACTGCAAGTTCTTGGTTTGGTGCTGTACAAATATATGTTAAACGTTACCTATTCCTCAACAATACTATACAATTTAAGCAAGGGGAAACTTTCAGGCTGCAGTACTTCATTGCGTTTCTTTCATAAGGAACTTCACTCCAGACGTAGTCGCGAGTTTAAAAGTTTTATTAAGAAAGCCAGCGAGTTCAGTCAGTCCATAGAAACATGAGGCTAGAATACAGACATGGGGAAACACCGGTACATTTATAGGGTACATACAATAGGATTGATTAGGTTCAGAGCATAATACAAAAGGACGAGATGCGGCAGAGTTGTCTTGATGGTTCAGATACAAGGAAACAATACGGAAGGTAACTGCCAGTAACTACTCATTGAAAAACCCATACGTGAAACTAAAGCGTAAAATAGCTAGGTGATTTCCAGGGCTCCCAGGCATTGTTCCGCGGTAACACACTAATGATACTAGTAGTAACACACTAATGATTAGCCGGGCAGGTCTCCATTGAGGTGTAGATGCCGGGGGGGGGGGGCAGAGGCAGAAAGCCAGAAAGCCTTAGCTGACAGAAACCCACAAGGACTCATGGAGGGACCCCATCCTCTCCCACTGTCGGCGGCAGCTTCCCCTTTCCTGTGCTGCCAGTTCTGGCTTCACCTCACCATGCCAGCCAGCCTCCGCCCTCTTCCTGGTGCCTGGTGCCTCCTCTCCTTTCTACTGGCCACCATCAGCTTTCTTGCACCATTAGGGTTGGCAATCCAAAATGGTACCCAAATTCTAGCAGTTTGCTTTTTGTGACATCAGTGCATGCACAGACATTGCAGGTAGTTTTTCTAAAAGTCTAGAGGTCCAAATTCTGCTATCTGCACAGGGGCTACTAGCTTTCTGCACCTTGGCTACTAGATACAGAGAGAGATTATAGCTCATACCATCCAATGTTTATGTAAACAAAAAAACTTAAAGTAATCTGATACGGGGATCAAATAAACTCTAATTCTTAACTAAATCATAGCATATTACGTATATCACTAATATAAAAATCAACGTTCATAATTTTCATAAACCGTAATCTTTGGCTTGTCGTCCATCACTATGTACAACTAAGGGCAGCATTCTCTGCTGGGGAAGATATTCCTCCATCATCTTGCCCGATCAGAATATACCACTCTTACCTGAGTACTGTGTCAAGTGCATTTTCCTATTTAATCTCAGTGTGAGAGTAATAAAGTGTTTTTACAAACATAAAAGTGTAAAGCTAAGTAATTTAACTACAGCAGAATGGAACAGAGGAATGGCTGGCATTTCTTAAAACCTATATTGTGGTGCCAAAATGAACAACTTATGGTTTTGAAACTGTTTTATTTAATTTAATGAACAAAATACACAAGGACAAATATTAAACAACAATTGCACCCACAGTTGCCATAACCTTGTTTCTGTGTAAATGAGTGGAGGCTGCATCATGCCTCCAAACAGATCCATACATTCTAGCGGAGGGTCCCATAAAAGACTGACAAGTTTTTTTAAACATAGAACAATCTTTCTTCTTCTACAAGTAAATTTGCATGCTTTGGGGAGTTCAAGAAATTTTAAACATTTAAAACTATATAAAAACATAATTCTTCTTTTTGTAAATCTCATAGACAAGAAAAACTTATTGCCCCTTTAACTAGGAAAATGGCTGGATTAAGGCTTCACACAACAGCTAATATTCTGACTATCTGTGTCCATCAAAAGACTATTCTGTACATTCCCATAAACTTTTAGATGACCTTCGCTAAAGGCACTACTGGTATAAGCTTGTTATTAATGAGTTAGGAACTGGAGATAAAAACCCACTGGCTCTTTCCTATAGGCTTAAATGAATGCAGTAGCACTTATCCCATTAATTTCAACAAGACTTGCCCCAAAAACTTTCTATAGATTGGCCTTATGTTTGCAAGACAGTTGCAAAACAAAACAAAAATCTGAGTTCCACTGAACTTGAATAGCATCTGAAGAACATAATGGAGCAAGGCTTAGTTGCTGTCACTTACCTTGGAGTCTCTGCATGACACCAGCAATATCCCGGGATGTTCTTGCCGCTGGCTTTGAGGAGGCCATGGTTGCTGTGTAGTGAAAATCTTTCTGTATGCTGAATTATATTCAGATTCCACTTTAAGGTTCAAGATTTTGATCACTTCCTGTTCCACAGCATTATCAGTTGCAGTTACTGTGGTTTTCGCCCAAAGTACAGCTCTCAGAAATGACAATGTTTTAGCGCTGTTGTTTCTAGAAACCTCATGTCTGAAAAGAGAGAAAAAGTGTGTGCCTTTAGAGAACACCTACAGTCATTTCTATAAAAATACTTCAATGCACTGTCTCTAACTCAAGTCATGCGGAAATTCAGTTGCCTGGTTTGTCGTCCCAGGAGACTAATGACCTAATTCTATGAGGCACTGCATCGAAAGAGTAGCACGGTGCGTGAAGACTGCTGTACCAGGGCCACACTAAATCTTGCAGGCTTATGCTGGTGGCATGACACACCACATCATAAAGACAGGGCTATATGATGTCAGAAGTAGGATGATGATGACAGGGCTATATGATGTCAGAATGTCAGAAGTAGGATGGGGGAAACACTGAAATTTACTTACATGTATACACCTTCTTATAGTTACTTAAACTACCATGTTGAAACAATCAGAACCATAAGCAATAAATAACCATTTAGGTTTGGAATTTCAATACCCAAGCTACTATAATTGCTATGTTGGCACAAGGCTTCTCCATATTGCACAGCTAGGCACTTGAGTTTGATCTGTAAATGTTTTACCCGAATAGCCAAAACTTAAGAAACCTGGTTTTCATTAGAATGTTCAGAAATGTGCAAGCAATGTATTAAGTTACAATATATTACAGTAAAATGCTTAAATGAAAGCACTGTGGCTGCACATTACTCAGGAAGCTCTCTCTTCTTGTAGGCAAGCCAAGAGAGCAAGAGGCCTGCTCACAGCATTGCAAAAGAAACCCAGAAATGGCTGCCTATTAATGGTGGAAGAAAAATGGACCATACAGAAGGCTAGACTTCAAAAAGTCACAGTAAATACAAATAAGGTATATCCATTTCCATTTATTTATGGATATACCTTATTTGTATTTACTATGACTTTTTGAAGTCTAGCCTTCTGTATGGTCCATTTTTCTTCCACCATTAATAGGCATGAGAGACACAATGAATGGAATGAGAAGGGGGTAGGGTTAATAGAGACATGGGGAAAACAAAAAGAAGTTGCAGATAGTCAAACAGAGAAGAAAAACATGATCACATTCTTATTCTACTCTTCCTCCAAGGAGCTCATAGTAGTATATATGATTCCTTTCTCCCTCACTTTTTCTTTACAACACCCTTGGCCAGGTAGGTTAGGCTGTGAAATAGCAGCTGGTTAAAGGTCATTTATGACTGAATGTGGATATAATCTAGCATTGCCCACAATCTGGAGGAAAATGCCCTGTACCTTTAATAAAGACTTAAATGTCTGGAAAGAGGCTGGTGAATCTTTTCATGGCATGGGGGCAAGTAACATCCCCTAGTACAGGGGTCCCTAGCGTGATGCCCATGGGTGCCATGGTGACCACCAACACCTTTCCTGATGCCCACGAAATCTTTTGAGAAAACAGTTGGGACTTTTGCCTGGCGGGGCTCTTGATTGATCATTGGAGATCTCATTGGCTCTGCAGATTTTTTATAAGTTGCTTTGGCAGCAGCTGCTACCACAGCACAAGGAACTTCACTGTATGAGTGAAGATAGACTGTGTGTATGCAGGAAAACATTTTAAAACAATATATTGATTTTAAAAGTCACCCTGTTAAACAGAGCTTCGGCCTAAAATGTTGAAGAGTTACTATTAGAGTTATACCTAACCTCACTCCCTGACATTTTGCAGCTGCTCCATGTCCTGTTGCAGCCATTTTGTGATTCCAAAGGCATTCCAAAGGTGCCTAAAGGCTAAAAAAAGTTGGGAATGCCCATCTAGTACATAAGATCCACTTAAGCCTATATTAAAGGGACAGGACACTTTCCCCAAAGTTATATAACCTAGTATCTCCAGGTCTAGTCTGATATTCTAAATACTACACCACGGTGCTGCTCTACTGTCTTTATATCAAGAGAATGGAGTCATATTTCCACCAACTTATCCCTAAAAAAACTAGAAAGACAAAGAAAAATACATATTGTTCAAAACACCCTAACTATATAGATCTTCAGAATTTTAAAATGCCAGCACTGGTACATAGAGAAATACTGCAGTATATCCAGATCACATAGCTTAACTAATCCCTGTGCCACTGTTCAGGCCTAAGATATTCACCAATATATTGTAACTCCTGCATATTTTCAGCAAAGGCTTCTGATTTATATGTTTGTGCATGAAGTCAGATTTGGCAACCTCCATTGCATTAGGCAAGTGTGTCACTGCATTTGCCATGGTTAGGAAGAGTACAAATATTGTATGGAAGCAATAGAAGGTTCCAGGAATAATGTGTTTTCCAGGCTCTCATTGGCAATGATTTATGCCTGGAGACATTGGCTTTGTTTATCCTTTTAACATCTTACTTTTCAGTGCTGCAAACATTAAATGCTCCTGGGAGCTAAAAAAAAAATCTGTCATTCAAAACATATTTGCTCCCTTTACAGAGAAACATTTTATTTAAAAAGTCAGCAAGTATTCCCACGCAGAACAGCACCAGTGGTTAATGATATTAAGTGATCTGAGCTAGTTATTTATAATAGCATAGATTATCAACCATGCTTAGTATAGAACAGTCTTTATAACTAGCATATCACAAAAGAATCAGATCTGATAGCCATATTTATATGTATCCCTTCAAAACAAATAAGAGACAGTTTATTTAATGTTCCTTCCCACACAGGGTGGATTTGATTTAAATCACTAGTCAGTAAGACTAGATTTAAATCATGGTTTTCTACATAAAGACTAATTCTTGCTGGTATAATCTTAATATTTACAACCACATGAAGATTTCATTTTTAGAATAATAACTTTTCAGATTAGTTTTACAGTTATATCAAAAATTACTGATTTAGTTATACTATTAGAAGTACATAGATAATTAGGAAACTATTGTGAGGTGAACTATCTTCAGTTTCATTCAGGCCACAAGGCAGGGTTGCCATATGCCTGATTCTGGTGGGCAATTCCCCTCTGGTGGCGATCATGCGTGCCCGTGGCCACACAGCTGCAACGATGTCACTTCCGGGGTACACCTGGATGCTCTTGCATGCTCCCCCAAAGGATCATCACTTCCCTGCTCCCAAAAAGCTCCCGCCGATACCAAGGGGGGACCTGGCAACCCTACTGCCAAACCTTGCATTTTTTTGTTGCAGTGTTTGCATTTTGCACCCATGCCTGCTTTACTCATAGATAGAGGAACTTCATTAAAATATTTCCAAACAGGGCCTCTTTTACCCCCTGCTGCCATTATAGATTTTCTCTTCCAAGGAGAGAATAATATGATAAAACTCAGGTTATACGCACAAAAATTCCAAAACTTGTGGAGTATTCTGCTCAGAACATTTCACTTTCATTTTTGCTGCTTGTCTCTCCCTCCTCACACTTTGTTATTTTTGCACATCTATTCCACTCCAAACAATCTTATATTCATTGAACTTCTTGAAACTTAGCACTTAAGTAGGGTTGCCAGGTCCCTCTTTGCCACCAGCAGGAGGTTTTGGGGGTGGAGCTGAAGGAGGGCGGGGTTTGGGGAGGGGAAGGACTTCAATGCCATAGAGTCCAATTGCCAAAGTGGCCATTTTCTCCAGGGGAACTGATCTCTATCAGCTGGAGATCAGTTGTAATAGCAGGAATTTTTTAACAGTTAGAGCGGTTCCTCAGTGGAACAGGCTTCCTCGGGAGGTGGTAAGCTCTCCTTCCATGGAGGGTTTTAAGAAGAGGTTAGATGGCCATCTGTCAGCAATGCTGATTCTGTGACCTTAGGCAGATGATGAGAGGGAGGGCATCTTGGCCATCTTCTGGTCACTGGGGGTGTGGGGGGGGGAGGTAGTTGTGAATTTCCTGCATTGTGCAGGGGGTTGGACTAGATGACCCTGGTGGTCCCTTCCAACTCTATGATTCTAAGGGTGAGATCTACCCAAAAGGAAACTAGCAGGAGATCACCATAAACAATGAGACCTCTGTCCTGACCCTGTCCTGTTCGCAGTGCGCAAAATACCACAAGCCTCAATAGGGTACACCCCATTCGAGCTGTTGTATAGGCAGAAGCCCCAGGGGATACTGGAGGTGGTAGAAGGCCAGTGGATGGGAATCCCCCAGGGGGGCAGGGGATAAAGGCCCCTGAGTATATGAGACAATTAAGAGACCGCCTTGCGGTGGCCCAGAGACTGGCCACCTGGAATTTAGAGGAAGGCCCAGAAGGCCTCCTATGACCAGAATGCCACACATTGAGTCTTGGCAATAGAAGTCTGGTACCGATCAAAGGGCGCATCTTTGGGCCAGGTGGGGGTGATCCCTGGAGGGGCCCCTTTGAAGTAATGAGGGTATTGGGCTATGTACTTATGAAGTCTGATGTGGACCCTCGAGACACCAACATAAGCATCTCCATGTCAATGACCTGAAGGTATGGGTTCCCTGGGAAGGGGATGACTCCAAATGTAACCTGGGGGTGGAGCCCTTAGAACTCCCAGAGGGTGAAATATCCTGGGCAACAGGGGAAGCAACAACGGTGATGCCTCGGGTAGATCAGGCATTGACAGCATGTCAGCAGCAACAGGTGGCAGATTTGCTTCAATGATTACTGCTGGTATTCTCTCAAGAACTAGGGCACACCCAGAGGGTTTCCCACTCCATCAGGACCCTGTCAAAGAAAGTGGCACACACCCCGTGGCATCCCATCCCCCGCCAACGGTAGGAAGCTGTTGAGCAAGAAATAACTAAGATGTTGAAGATGGAAGTTATAGAGCTATCACCGAGGCCTGGAGGAGCCCCATAGTGTTGGTCCTCAAACCCGATGGGAGAGTCCGTTTTTGCGTGACTGCCCTGAAGGATGCAGCTTACCGCTGGCTTCATCCAATGGTTCCAGAAAGTCTAGCAGTAGCTGACAAGGTCATTCTGGAACAACTAGTCAACAAGCTGGTGGAGTCTGACACTTACCCCATGCCTCAGGCCAATTTATTAATAGATCAGTTGGGCATGGCACAGTATATCTCGCCCCTGGATCTGATGAAGGGCTACTGGTAAATTCTCATGAAGCCAGAGGACCAAGAGATGACAGTGTTTGCCACACTGTCCAGCCTCTACCAGTTTAGGGTCATGGCTTTTGGATTGCATGGCATTGCTGCCACCTTCCAGCAGTTAGTGGACCGGGTCTTGTCCCATTGCCAGGGCTACACCCTGGAATATATAGATGACACGGTCATCTTTAGCCCAGATTGGGACACCCATCTCCAGCATTTATACTCGGTGTTGAGGGCTCTCAAGGTGGTAGGCCTGAAGGTCAACCCTGCCAAGAAGCACATCGGGTTCAGGGAACTCCGGTACTTAGGGTACAGTGGACCGGGTCTTGTCCCATTGCCAGGGCTACACTCTGGCATATATAGATGACACAGTCATCTTTAGCCCAGATTGGAACACCCATCTCCAGCATTTGGACTCGGTGTTGAGGGCTCTCAAGGCGGCAGGCCTGAAGGTCAACCCTGCCAAGAACCACATCGGGTTCAAGAAACTCCAGAGAGAGGAAGGGGGTAGAGCACCACCATATTCCACCTCCTCTCCCCTAGCTCTACTCATTCTGAGCTAAGAACCAGAGCTGGTTAAGTCCTCCTCAGCCATTTCCCTCAAGCCATTTAAAGGACCAAACCAGGCCTGGGTATGCCTAGTGGTCCCCCTCTACCAAGAAGCCCTATGCGGCATGGCCAAGCTCACGAGGAACAATTTCTCCCCCTGACACTTTCCCCAGGTAGAGCTGCCAGAGACAGCTAATTGTCATACCATTAGCTGTTAAAGGGCCAGCTGTTACTGATCAGCTGGCTGGCATGTGGATCTTTACAGGGAGTATTCACAGCTCCACTGGGCCTGTTGGATTTTGGGCTTGATAACATGGGATGCTTGGGAAGGTGTCTGGCATTGTCCCTGCCTCCCTCCCATCCCACATCGTTAATGGTTAGACTAATCTGCCAAGTTCACAGGTGGCAACACCGCCTGCCATTAGCACATTCTGTTAAAGCCCCCTCGCCCGTCCCACAAATAGGCTTTGGGTGAAAATCAAGAGCAAAAATGCACAATAGTGGGGAGTGACTCCTCACTGCCCAGAGTAATAAGCCACCACCAACCCCTCTAAACTAAAACTCAGCCGAGAGACAGAGCGACCAAGTCTCCAGCCCTACTGGGTGTTAACCAAGAAGTCAAGCCTACATTGTAAGTTGAGTTCCACAACTTTGGTAGCTGTAGCCAAAACAGGCCAAGGTACTAGGTTTAGACTGAAGCCCCAAACCCAAATAACAGTAAGAGTAATAAGGTTTATTAAAAGAGATGTACAAAAGTATACAAATATAGAAGCAGTGCAAAACAGGGAAGAAAATAAATACAACTAAATAACTATCCTGGAATATGTACTCAGGCTTTAGTCCTTTGACCAGGTGTTACTGGCCAGATTGGAGATACAGGGACCAGATAAAACTCCAAAGTCCAAAATCCAAGACAAAGGTGTTCCAGCTGTGCAAGGCCCAACCTACAGTCAAAAGAATGGCAAGAACAAAAGCAGGCCCAAAGAGATGAAGAGTTCAAACTAGAATGAAAGTTCTTGCTTTATGCCAGACTGTCTGCCACTGGCTGATTCTGTTTGAGCAATCAGGTGTGTTGCTCTGCAGCTGGCCTGCACCTCTGCAGCATGTACCTCTGCAGCTGGCACGCACTCACAATCAAGCAACTCACCCATGCCCAGGGTTCCTTGCACTAATGAGATGGAATGGGACTGTAAAACTCCCTCTGGGTCTCTTGCCTTGAAGCTCCCAGGCCCATGATCTCACTGGTACCTGTGCCTGACTCCATCTCACCCTTTATATCTCTGGAAACTACAAGTCAGTGTGACATTAATTTCCCAGAGAGGACCCTTCAGTAACTTGACTAGACCCAAAAGCCTGAACCAGAATTTTGAAAGGCCAAGAAACAGCTAGACATGGCCAGTTTCTTGACACATTGCAGTTCTATTTAACACTAGGTCCCTTCTTGTGCATGTATTACAAGGGGAAATTACAATTTAAATACACCTATACCATTCACAATTTAGGCTAAAATGTGTGGCTTTTGCTATTGAAGAATCCTGATAGACAACAGTGACCCTGTAGACCGGGGGTGTTAAACTCATTTGTTACAAGGGCCGGATACGACATAAATGTCACTTGGTCGGGACAGGCCATGCCTCACCAGCCCAGATCGGAAATGGGAGGGGTGGCTGGCTCATGGGCCGGATAAGAGCTCTCAAGGGGTGGATCTGGCCCGTGGGCCGTATGTTTAACACTCCTGCTGTAGGCATTACATATCTGGACTTCCAAAAGACATTTGACAAGGTACCTCACCAAAGACTCCTGAGTAAACTTAGCAGTCATGGGATAAGGGGACAGGTTCTCTTATGGATTACACATTGGTTAAATGAGATGGACAGTTCTCACAATAGAGACAAGTAAGCGGTGGAATCCCACAAGGATCAGATGATCATGTGCAACACCTACTATTTTCCTTCCCATATCTCATAGTGCCCAAAAATTTCTTGTACAATACCTTGCATGATTAGGAAAATAGTTTGGGATGTGCTATGTTCAACTTAGTGCAAGGGGCCAACGTGCTTGCAAAGGACCCTACCTACATGTGGAAATCTTCTGGTGGATCCAAACTAGAACTTTTCCTTATGGGGCTGTTTCATCGGTACTGGCCTCAAAGTACTTTGGTTTATCCCTTGATTTCCACTTGCATTTTTGTGCCTTCAGTTTTTGTCTCCCCCTTCCCCTCCCCCAAAGTTTTCCCTGGCTCTTTTCAGACCACTTTTACTCCAATGTTTTTCTGGAGTCCAATTTTGAGTTGGCTTTTTCCTAGGGCATAATGTTTCTATCAGTTTTCTTTATCCCACCCACCTCCAGCCCACTTTTCAATTATTCGACTATCATCATAGTTAAATCACTTCCTCTCCTCCCCCCAGACAAAGGATTACATATTTTAAAGCCCCTAAAATATCGCCATAACACTGTAGTGTTGTAATGATAGTTTAAGCAAGTTCTCTGAATTCTCAGCTGCTTTTTTTTTTAAAGGTCTCTCTTTCCCTCACAGAGATAAACCTTTTTCCTTATATATTCCTGAGAGAATGGGCTAGAGACAAGCTTTTTTTTTAGTGAAAGCTTGGGATTCAGAGAACCTGCTTAAATGGTTACTACAACACTACAGTGTTACATCGATATTTTAGGACGGGGTGGGGAACCTTTTTCATGCCAAGGGCAATTTCCATATTTATAACATCATTCGGGGGCCATACGTCGTAGATCTCCCAGGGGGGAGAGAGGCTAGGGTTGCCAGGTCTCCAGCAACCGCCTGAGAGACTATGCAGAGAAGGAAGGGGAAGGAGGGAAAGAAGGAAGGAAAGGAAGGAAGAAAAGAGAGGGAGAGAGAGAGAGAAAGGGAGGGGTTCCCAGCTTCCCTCCCTCACACACACGCAGGCACGCCCCCGGCTGTGCAAGTGGCCGGGAGCCATCAGGGAGATGCCTCTGCAGCTTCTCCCGCCTTTGTGTGTGCGCGCACACACACACACATAAGCCAGCCCGCCCCCAGCCGTGCTTCCCCCTGCTTCGACAGACACACACACAAGCAAGCAAGCCAGCCCCCAGCCGCACGAGTGGCCGGGAGCGATGGGGGAGAAACCTCCACGGCTTCCCCAGCCTTCGCGCATGCGCACACACGCAAGCCAGTCAGCCCCCAACCGCGTGAGCAGCCGGGAGTGATCAGAGAGAAGCCTCCGTGGCTTCCCCCTGCTTCATCACCCGCACACACACAAAGACACACACCAGCCAGCCAGCCAGCCCCCAGCCACACAGGTGCCAGGAATGATGGGGGAGAAACCTCCGCAGCTTCCCCCACCTTCGCGCACACACACATGCAAGCCAGCTCCCAGCCACATGAGCAGCCAGGAGCAATCAGAGAGAAGCCTCCGTGGTTTCCCCCTGCTTCGCGCACACACACAAGCATGCCAACCAGCCCCGAGCCGTGTGAACAGCCGGGAGCGATGGAGGAGAAGCCTCTGCGGCTTCCACCACCTTTGCGCGTGCACACACACACACAAGCAAGCCAACCAGCCCCCAGCCACGTGAGCAGCCAGGAACGATCAGAGAGACACCTGCGTGGCTTCCCCCTGCTTTGCGCGCACGCACACACACACACACAAGCAAGCCAGCCAGCCCCAGCCGCACAAGTGGCCGGGAGCGATGGGGGAGAAACCTCTGCGGATTCCCCTGCCTTTGCACGTGCACGCACACACACACATACTTTACCTGTTGGCCTCGGGGGGAGTGAGGGGAAGGCTGCGTAAGAGCCCACCGAGCCAGCGGAAGGTGCAGCACAGCCATCGGCAGGGCAATGAGAGCGGGGGAGAGTGGCAGATTTGGGTGCCCCCAACAACTTTAAAATGTGCCACCAGGGCACAGGCCGGGGAGAGCAGCAGGAGATTCGGGTGCCCCAACAACTTTCTCTCCAGGAACAGGAAGCAGGGAGACTTGGGGAAAAGGCTCCAGTCACCCAATCAGCTTTTAGTTTTGTTAGCATGCTCTCCTGCCTCCCTGCAAAGCCCAAAGCGCCGGGAGAAGGGCCTGGCTAGCAATAGCTAGCTCCCGGTCTCAGCAGGTGGGCCATGGAGCTCCAGGCCTCGGCAGGTGGGTTGGGGGCCGGATAAAATGGTCTCGCGGGCCGGATGCAGCCCACAGGCCATAGGTTCCCCACCCCTGTTTTAGGACCATTTGTTTTTTAAAAATAAGGGGTGCTGTGATGCCACCAATAACAACAGCAGCCTCCCGTGAAAATCCTCATTATTGAAGCCACATCAGGAAGAAAATAAACTGACTCCACAGCTGTAAAAGTGCACAGGGAGGGTAGATGGGTGGAAGAACCCTGCTCAAACCGATATCAATGCTTGTGGATTGACTCCCAAGAAAATCATGAGTAAGTCAAGTGCGTAGAAAAGATCTTAATGTGTACAAATAGTATAGTAAAGGAGTATAAATGTTAAAATGGCATAAAATGCCACCTAACATTAAAATGGTATAAAAGGGTAATAAAAATGAGACTAGGAACTCAGCCAAAGAAAATATGTGGGACAAAAATGGCCTTCCCAGCCACACACAAAAACTAAAAGAAAAATGGGGGAAAAATCATACAATTGTGATTCCCTTGACTTTGTTGTTGAATTCTTTGTCAAAGCTCATAGGGCTTTTTCACATGTAAGAGGCACCTAATCTGTCATCCAGGCCCATACTACTTTTTGTGGAAGGATGTGGGGTACAAAAATTGTAGAGAAATAAGATGTGCATACTATGGCTACATAAAACAACATAATACATGGGATAGTTGTCATTTTCTCAATACAGCTTTTCCATGATATTTCTCCATCACACAAATTTATTTAAAACATTTGTATCCCTCCTTTCTGCCCACTTAGGGCCCTCATGGCAGCAAACAATTAAAAAGACATTAAAAACAGCTTTAAAACTAGAGAGAGATATACAAACACATATGTAAAGCTGCAATTAAATACCAACTGTGATACTTCACAGTTTCACCTGAATCTTATCCTGCAATAAGAGGAATTTTGGCTGCAGTTCAATATCCATTATCCTTTCACAGTGTTTGGACCAGTCTGCAAGCATGCGGATATTTTAAAAGCTTTTTTTTTTCCTACCCCACACTTCTGCTGGCTGATTTTTTTTAATGTTGATTACTCAGAATTATGCCAATGTTGACTTAGTTAGAATTTAGGAAATGAGAGCTCCAGGCTTCATTTCACAGTATAGCTATGCTGGGTTTGAAAGAAAAAAAATGTTAAGTCAGCTTATACTTTTCACATTCATTTTTTTCAAAGGATTTAATCATTAATTATGCAACTGTTGATGCAATTTACACATCTGGAGACACTGGATTGGATCCAGAGCTCCATTGCTGGAACAGAACTTGGTTGCCTACCCGTCCTGCTGCAGCTCACCAAGTACCCCAAAATGATGGGGGGGGAGGAATAGAGGGTCTGCTGCCCTCCTCTTCTGATGACAGATTTACTGCATCCGTAGAAAATACCCTTTGGATGCAACCCATCATCATCAATTTTATTAATGTTTTAGTCACAGACCTTAACAATGTTCAGATTCAAACCATACAAAATGTATAACCCACAACACCCAGAGTTACATGAATAAAATTTTTAAAATGTTACTGACAGCCACATGTATACATATTGGTTACTGGATTGAATATTATAGTTCTCCTAAATTATTCTTTCTGTATAAACTTCAGAGTCTAATTTTCAACAAATTTCTTCCTTCGCTTAGAAGCTAACATGATATAAAAGACCACACTGAGCGTGATCTTCGAATTAACGTCTGCCATTAAAAATCTCCTCTTCTGATGACAGATGTACTGCATTAGTAGAAAATACCCTTTGGATGCAACCCATTGCAACCATCTGGGTAAAACACTAAAATGACAGATATAAAACAGGTGGAAAACAAGTAGAAAACAGTTGACTACTATGCAAAATAGCTGAAAGTCTCTTCTTTTTTTAGAGTGTTTGGGGGGGTGAACTTGCAGAAGGAAGAATTGTGGCTCCTTAAACACTAAGGAATCTAAAAGTCACTTAAAAATGACAGATTTGTACATCCCTACTTTATTGCTTTTCATTGGTGAAAATCTAACTAGGGTAGCCCATTCCGAAGGGGGGGGCAAAGCTCCTTAGGAGCCAGTGTGACCCCGCGCCGGAATAGATGCCACCTTAACACAGAATAAGGTGGCACCTACGCTGGTATGGGAGCAAATACACTGGAGTCTGGGCACCACCAGCCGCCTCCAGTGCAGCCACACCAGCAGGGGGAGGGGGGCAGTCCTGGGGCGTTCCCGGGGGTGGAGCTGCCTTTAGGCAGCTTCCACAGCCTTTTTACCCTGGGAACACCCCCTTGAGTGGCGGCAGGGCTATGCCACCTTTTTTAGTGGCCCAGCCTCGCTACTAGCTATGAGGTATTTCCCCCCTTTTTAATTTTAAATCATTATAACAGGGGTTCTTTGCCTCCACAGTGGCTGGGAAGCCTCAGAAGAAGCAGTGTGGCTCAACTGCTCCTGGCGACCATGGATCCATCCCCCCTTCAGGACTGCACTCTTAAAATCCAAAGTTTATTTACTTGCTATTTTTTTCAACATTTTCAATATGTAACGAAAGTGTAAATATCAACTCCAGAAAAATAACGATATTATTCTATAACAGCAGTACAAAAGGCACCCAAAAGAATGATTGTGGGCAAACAAAAAAGAGAGGATGGAACAGGCCATGTATTAGTGGTAAAGGAATGATGGACCCTTCACAATGCACTCTGATAAGTAACACAAGGTTCAGAATATTCTACCAGACGAGTACAGGGTGTGATAAGTTATGAATTGCAAATCTCGACACACTCAAATCCTAACAAACATATTTATGCAGAAGAAAAATCACAATAGGTTCAGATGACCCTTGCTGACGGGCAGCCCAATCCTAAGGGGGGGGGGAGTACTTACACTGTGCTTGGGGATGGCGTAGCCACGTCACCTCCAGAGCAGCTTGCTGCAGTGCAGTGGGGAATTAAACACAGATTCTCCCTCAAGCCCTGTGAAACTCTCTATAGTTTCATGCTGGCGCCAGGGCCCTTACACTGGTGTAACTCCACACCAACTAAAGGGGATGTTCCCAGCCCAAAATGGCTTTGGAAGGTGCTAAAGGCAGTGCTACCCCGGGAACGCCCTGGAAATGTTCCCTGGACATCTGCACGAGCTACCACGCGGTGCCCCTACACCAGTGTAAGTGCCCTGGCACTGACGTCTATGCCAGTTTGGATGGCGCAAGTGGCACATATGCTGGCGTAGGGGTCATGCGGCCTTCTCAGCAGCTCCGCCCCCCTTCAGTATTGCATGATTAGTTAAGAGCCTTGGGGTTATACCAGATCCAACATTATTGCTGTGAAACAAGTTACCACAGCTGCAAAAAAAGGCTTTCTTCCAACTCAGCCTAGCACGTAAGATGGCCCCTTAACTTGATACAGTTGATCTGGCCATCTGGATCCATCCAAATCAATCCAGAAACTCATGTTGGTGCAGAATACCATGCTCAGCTATTATCGGGAGGTAGATGGAGCACACATATTACTCCTATCCTGCAGGCACTTCACTGGTTACCCATCAGTTATCAGGCTCAATTTAAGGTACTGGCTATCACATAAAAAGCCCTTCGCAACCTTGGACCCTCCTATCTGTGACACTGCCTCACCCTCTATGCTCCACCATGACTGCTTCACTCATCTGAGCAGGGTCTTCTTCAGGTGCCAACCTGCAAAGTGGCAAAATCAACAACTGCCCATATATGTACCTTCTCCGTTGTGGCCCCCTCCTTACGGAACAGCTTACCTGAGGAGGTCAGGAAGGCTCCCAATCTCCCGGCTTTCCTCAAACTATGCAGAACTGAATTTGTCAAGATGGCTTTTCTACACAGGCAATAGGGCTGCACTGTACAAAAATTATTCACAAAATTATTTGAATAAATTATTAAGGACTGTGGTCTACACTACTATGTATAGCTTGCTGTAAGTAGGATCTCTCTATGTAATTTTTGTATAATTTAGTGTGATGTGTTAATACTTAGGTTTTGCTTCAGTTTGATTTTTAGATTTCTGGTTGCTTCTACAACTCTAATCCTATTGCATTGTTTACTGAATGTTCCATCTTGTTGATTGTATTGACTCACTCTGTGTAATCCGCCTTGAGTCCATGTGAGAAAGGCGGACTATAAATAATGTAAATAAAATAAAAGTAAGATAGAATAAAATATACCTCCTAGTAACAAGGCATGCAGCGTGACCTTTGCATGTTTACTCAAAAGTAAGCACCACAGAGTTTAATGGGACTTCCATCAAGTATCAGTGCAATCTTAAACCAAGTTACATCCTTCTAAGTCCACTGAAGTCAATGGGCTTAGAAGGGTTAGTTCTGATTAGAATTGCAAGTTATTAATTGAGAACACAGACATTTTGATACATTCCAATCAGATTCACAGTACATACATTTACTGTAATTTTTACACAGGAAACCTACTAGCAGGTGTTGTGGTGTTCATAAAGTAACCCATTATTTCTTTGCACCGATGGAGTTTTGAGTCTCATCAAGAGACAAGTCACACAAAATTGGGTTACCAAGATGGATGCACTCCTACTATTCAAACAGATGAAGAGGCTCTCTGAGACACCAGGGCCCCTATCATAATCTCACTCTTCGTCAAAGTCAATGTAGCCAGGTTGACACACTGAAGCAGGAAATCTGGCCATGTAGTTAAAAATCTCTTCATTCCTCATGTTTTGAATGCAGTTTAACATACCAGAAATATACATTCTAATTTTAAAACTTGTTATTTAGATTCTTTTAAGTATACATTCTATCTGAAACGTATAGCCTGCCACTTAATAAATCCGTTCGGTATGGACAGTTCCAAGATTAATGTCCATCGTGTTGAAGTTTATAATAAGCAACAAAATGGGGGAGTGCCAGTCACTAGCAAGATCTATGGCAGGGCACGAAACTCTGCTTGGCCTTACCACAAATGTAAAGGAATGCAGAAAAACACAGATGAGTTCTGCAAATGTATCCTCTATACTGTCTTCAGTTTAACTTATTTGTTTTCAAAAGGTACAGTGGACATCTCAGGAGGAGAAGGAGGTGTGGGGCATCTGGAAGCAGTTTGTGAAATCCCATGGCAGGTGGTTTCTTCTCCTCCTACGTCAAGATCTGGGTGGACTGAGCACCCCCGGCAGTAGATTCTCACTAATCCATGCCGGATTTGAGGAGGTGACTGCACCCTTACTATCTCATCACCCCTTAGCGATCTGCGGGAAAAGGTGTTTGTTCACAAAAAGCTGCCGCTTTGTTACTTTCCTTATCTATCCTGTCCCTTCTCTATGTGGAATTACATCCCAATCCACACATCCTTCCACAAAGAAACAGCATTGTATACAAGAATCTTTTCACACTGTGATTATGCTATTGTAAAATAAACAAAGAAAAGTTCATTCAGTGGAGGGGGCAAATTTATATTAAAAACAACAACAAATCTGGCATCTTCAAGAATTAGAAATTTATCGTGACATAAACATTTGTGGACCACAGCCTACTTGATCAGATGCATACCACTCCTCTAAGGCATCACAAACCTCTGTTGTTTATACCATAACATAATATTTATTTCTTTACAATTTACTGATTAGATTTGTATTTCACCTCTCTTCCATCATGGAATTCAAGGTGGCTTCCATGGGCTTAGACTGGAGTTGCTCTGCACAGGATTGCACTGCAAGTTTCTGGGATGCTTGTCATGAAGGCACTGAATAGACCTAGGCCTACTTCACTTCAGCAAGGCTGCTAAATCCTATCCCAGGGGTTACCAACAGCATTCCCTAGAAGGGCCAGGAAAATATATATTTTTAATCTGCTCTAGCATTGGTATCTTCATTTCTAGTGCTTTTCCTAGTCTGTACTTTTTGTTTTGTTTTTTTGGTGTTCTGGGTGTTTTTCCATTACTCAGAAGTAGTTCTCATTAAAGAAAGGGTTGGCAACCTCTGCCGCAACCCTCTAAAATGTGTAGTCAAAAGATGCTTTCTTGAAATTGCTGTTACAAACTGAGGTTTGGATCTTAGGTCAGAGGAAGCTTTTTCCACTGGGGTAGGTATTTTGCCCTTGAAGAAAAACTTAGCTAAAAAGAACAATTGGATCCAACTCTAACAGCCTATTCCTGAGATTTTGGCGGCTGGGGACGGCATGGCTGCCACGGCGCCTCCAAAGCCGTTTCCCAGCCACCAAAATGTCAGGAAAAGCCTTTTACAGGCTTTTTGTTTTTTAAATGGGGCTTTTAGCTCTATTGAAAACAGCGAGGTTGCGCCTGCGAAAAAGCAAGCACAGCCTCGCTGTTTGTCCCGGTGGTGTACCCGGGGCAAAAGGGGAAGGGAGGCTGCCTATAGACAGCTCCACCACCACCACCCCGGCACGACCCAAGAATGCCCCCTGGAAAGCCGGCACACACCCCGGAAAGCCGGTGCGGGTCTTTACGCCGGTGGGACTCCGGCGGAAGGCCGAGCCAGCATCCCTGGGTGGCGCTGCCTCAGTAGCGCCAGAAGACGGGTGTCCAGGCCTCCCAGCCGGTGTTAGGGCCACTCACGGTGGTGTAAGTAGCATGGGAACTGGTGCAGGGCGCCCCAATGCTGGAGCAGCCCCTTCCTGGCCTCCTGGGGACTTTTGTCCTTGGAGTTCAGGAATGGGCTGTTAGTTTATTATTTGTACCTAAAGATACAGCCCTGTAAATATTATTCAGAAACTAATCTGGATGGGGTGAGGTTGATTTCTTCGTTAATTTCTGTTTCTCCATTTTATTGTTTTATTTTGTTTGTATGCTCTTGCTGCCCTGAAGATCAGATGGAAGGATGAAGTTTAAATCTCTTAAAGAAAAAGTGATTGTTTCCTCAATTCATAATCAAGTCTAGACATTTTTCATTATAAAAGTTTTTTTTTCTTCAAAATACAGGAAAGCACTTTATTTTGCAGATATTGGATCTGTCCAAGTGCTAAAATATCTCTGCTTCTCTACTGGAAATAAAATACATAATTCATAGTTTATCAAAAAAATGAATTTTAGTTTAGTTTTACTCAGACATGAATGTCAGCATATGTTGGGTGCCTTACAGAGCAATCTTAAAAGGGGGGAATGGGGTTAGGTGTGACCCCTGCGCCAGCGTTAGTGCTGCTTGCGCTGGCTAAATTGGCACTAATGCCAGCACAGGGCCACTTAAACCGGTGCTAGGGAGCCACACCACACATGGGCACTGGTGCAGACACTGCAGCAGCATTTCCCCAGAGCGTGGGCTCATGCTGGCACCAAAGGGGGCATTCCCGGGGGTGAGGTTGGCTTTAGTCAGCTTCCTGAACCCTTCTACCCTGTTAACGTCCCCTTTTGTCGGCACGGACTTGCACCTGCAAAAGTGGAAGCGCAGCCTCATGAAACTGTAGTTTCACAGGTTTTTTTTGGGGGGGGGGGGAAATAACATTTTTGGTTTGCTGCACCCAGCAGCAAGCTGCTCAGGAGGTGGCACGTCTGCGCTGCCTCTGAGCCCGCTGCAGCTGCACCACCCCTCAGCCTGCCACAGCTACCCCCTCCCTTAAAATTGCATTGTGAAAGAGCAAGCCTAAGCAAGTCTACTCAGATGTAAGATGCATTAGTCAAAGAGAAGGGGCTTAACTCCAGTTAAAGTATTCTTAGGATTACTGTTTTGGGCCCCATGAGTACTGATAGCGTTGAGTCCTCATCCTACAAACCCACAAAGGGTGTCACCTTCATAGCATGAAAAAGAATTGTGCAAAGTTAGTTACTAGAGTTTCCACTTGCTGTATTACAAGGCTAGAACAACCTCCTGGCTAAGTCAGAACTTACCACACCTCCAAGCATGTCATAGGGTCCCTCCTTAAGTCTGGTGCACTACTTGACCAGAAACCAGCTAGTCAGGGGACTATTTAAAAGGCTCAATAGCAACAGCATTTCCAGGTAACGGCATTACATGAGCCAAAGGCAAAAGCATGGCTTTCGTTTCACTATCAAGCATCTCAGCAATTAATTCTGGCTCAGGGTTGCTCTTCTCTTTAAGATTTGTACACACTTTTGTCTCCTTAGCCCATGCATAATCCAGAGCTCTCATGCTTTTCTCTGGTATCCTGTACATAACTGTTCTCCAGTTATGAAAAACCACTAAACAGGCAAACAATTGTGAGTCATCTCTTCTTCGTCAAAACTTATTTTCCCTGGAACCGCACACGTTGAATGTAAAGTGCTGGCATTTGCGTGTACATATGCGCTTGCAGATGCTTACATATGCGCATACATATGCGCTTGCAGATGCTTAGCCAAAACCTCCAGCCAACTTTTCCAAGGCCACCCATCCCCCTCCCTCTCCAGTCAGGTTTTACTAAATCTAGACACTGGCCCTTCAGTGAACACATCCAGACTCTGTGAACCAAAAAACGATTTTGTCCCCATTCACTTGAAGCCAACATGACAAAATCTTCTTGGCTGTACCTACACTCCAGCTAGTGGGTCGCAGCCATAGCAGTCAAGGAGGATGTTTTTAAAACAGCCAGTTTCCCATTCCTGACCAAGGACCATCCCTCACTCTATAGGGCGAAAACGCATGGGAGGTTTGGCCTTGGATTTGCCGCTCTCTAGATGCACATTTCCCCCATCTGAATTCTCAGAACTCTGCATGGGGGCTTATTGTTGAGTTTTGAGAATTTGGCTGGGGGAAACGGCGCATCTAGACAGGGGCAAATCCAAGGCCAAACCTCCCATGCATAAACGACCAGTGAATCAAAACACGATTCTGTTCCCGTTCACGTGAAGCCAGCACAACAAAATCCTCTTGGCTGTACCTCCACTCCAGCGAGGGGGTCGCAGCCGAAGAAGAGTCAAGGAGGATGTTTTTAAAACAGCCAGTTTCCCATTCCTGACCAAGGACCATCCCTCACAATCTATCCATGCGTGCGTGTAAAGCGCCGTCAAGTCGCAGCCGACTTATGGCGACCCTGTTTGGGGGTTTTCCTGGCAAGAGATGAACAGTGGTGGCTGGCCAGCGCCTTCCTCTGCACAGCGACCCTGGTGTTCCTTGGGGGTCTCCCATCCAAATACTAACCAGGGCCGGCCCAGCTTAGCTTCTGAGATCCGACTCGACGCGTGGACTCCCTCGGATCTGCATGCTCCGAGTCCCTGAGAAGACGCACCTTCTTGTGTGTGTAAAGTGCCACCGACTTATGGTGACCCCTTTTGGGGGGTTTTCATGGCAAGAGACTAACAGAGGTGGTTGGCCAGCGCCTTCCTCTGCACAGCAGCCCTGGTGTTCCTTGGGGGTCTCCCATCCAAATGCTAACCAGGGCTGACCCAGCATAGCTTCTGAGATCCGACTCAAGTCATGGACTCCCGCGGATCTGCATGCTCCGAGTCCCTGAGAAGATGCACCTTTGGGTGTGTAAAGTGCCGTCAAGTCGCAGCCGACTTACGGCGACCCCTTTTGGGGGGTTTTCATGGCAAGAGACTAACAGAGGTGGTTGGCCAGCGCCTTCCTCTGCACAGCAACCCTGGTGTTCCTGGGCGGTCTCCCATCCAAATGCTAACCAGGGCCGACCCTGCTTAGCTTCTGAGATCTGACGAGATCAGGCTAGCCTGGGCCATCCAGGTGAGGGCATATCTATCTATGGGCGAAAAGGCACGGTGGCTTGAGCCTCCTTTCTTCCCTGTTCCAGCCAGGATGCAGCCGGGATCGAACGCGCGGACGTTCTTCCCTGTTCCAGCCAGGATCCAGCCAGGGTCGAACGCCACGAACGTTCTTCGAACGCGCGGACGTTCTTCCCTGTTCCAGCCAGGATCCAGCCAGGATCGAACGCCACGAACGTTCTTCGAACGCGCGGACGTTCTTCCCTGTTCCAGCCAGGATCCAGCCAGGATCGAACGCCACGAACGTTCTTCGAACGTTCGTGGCGTTCGATCCTGGCTGGATCCTGGCTGGAACAGGGAAGAACGTCCGCGCGTTCGATCCCGGCTGCCTCCTGGCTGGAACAGGGAAGAAAGGCGGCTCCGGCGCCCGTGCCCTTTCGCCCTCTAGCCAAACCCGAAGCGCTGCCATTTATCCGCCGAGACTCGAGAAACCCGAAGCGCCGCCGAAACGCTGCCCTCGCCCACCCGTCCCCGTCTCGTCCCCATCTTATCCACTGACAGCTCGGAAAGCAGGAGCGTCATCCCCGCAGGGGAGACGTGGGGGGGGGGGGAGAGAGAGAGAGAGAGGGCCGGAGAGCCCGCCAAGACGGCCCGGGGGGGGGGCGAGCGGCGTCGCCCCGTCCGCCCCCCACCCCCCACCCCCAGCCAGCGCCCTCGGTACCTCCTTGGGGCTCCCCGCCCGGGACCCGCCGCAGCCGCTCCTCCGCGCTCCCCTTCGCCGCCGCCCCTCGCCCCGTCTCTCCGGGCTCCGCCGCGGACAGGCAGCTCCCTGGATACCGAAAGCAACAACCCCCCCCCCCCCAGCGACAGCCGGACACGCGCAGCGCCCTACCTAGCAGCCGGCACGCTCCGCCTCCCCTCTGCGCCGCGCGCCTGATTGGGTTTGCGCGGGAAGGCCGGCGGGGCAGGTGCGCGCGCGCGCTCGCGAGCGCGGGGAGGGGGCTACGGCGAAGGCCGACGGGGGAGGGGCGGCTGGGCCCCCAGCCGGGCCTGGTCAGTTGGGCTCGGCAGGTCTGGCCTCGCGCGGGCGGCTTCCCCACACGGAGGAGCTGGGCACCGGGCCGTGGTCGGCTGGGCCAAGTTCATCCAACGATGGTCGTCTTAAGAACAGCCTCGCCCCTGCCTCCTTTAGCGTTGCAGGGACGACCCCTCAAGCCAGGGACAGGTGGATAGTGTTTTCCAAGGAGGCTCATACCCCTCCCCCACTGGCCTTGACCAGCCAGGAGGGGCCTGGGTCAAGGAGACAAGTGGGTGGGTTGGCGGCTACAGGGTCCTGATGTGGTAAACAAGGGTTGGGGGGGGGGGAGAGAGAGAGAGACCCCAGGTCGTTATTTCAAGAAAACAGTTTATTTGCAGCTGCTGACCCAGAGGCCCTAATGGGCAGAAATCTCTGAGCCCCGACTGTACTGAGGGAGAGGCGTTCATCCAAATTCAAGATGTGACAACCCATCAACATTCAGGGTAGCGCTGATAGCACTGCAGGCAGAGAGGCGGCAGTAGAGGAACAGTTTCACCCAGTTCTTGTTATGGTTCACTGTAACCCTCTTGCCCCAGTTCCTTCGCACACAGACATACACACACCGAGATCTCCTGCCCAGCGACAAGCTATTCCCTTGCTGTCCTAATACATTTCAATACATTAACAGAAAGGAAAAGAGATTATTACCAATTGCTAAATCGGTGGGTCTTCCATAGTCAGGGGAAGTCTACCTTGCTGTCTCAATCCTATCCATATTGGAGAGGCACCTGAAATTATCTCATGTTGGACCTGAAGGTGGCTATGGGGCCTCTGGTTCACTTACTGTATCACAAGTAGCTGGGAGATGGCGGCACAGGGATCAGACTTGACCCACAGGAAAGCTGGCAAATGCCTCACAGTTCATCTCCAACTTACTACCAAAACTCCGCCTGGGGCTTCTTTTTAAGGGCGAGAGCGCACGGGCGCTGGAGCCTCCTTTCTTCCCTGTTCCAGCCAGGATTCACGCCTTGGGCCTGGAGAAATGCAAAGCCACCCGCTCCTGGCTGCTAACTCTGAGGCTTTACCAGACCCAGAGATGGACCCCAGGCTCCCCTGGTAGTGTGGCTCACCTTTGTGCAGCAGTGCCCTGCTTTAGGGTCAATCCTTGGTCCTATACCAGGTCGCTGAGGCAGTCTGGGCACCTGCAATGAATGGCACCGCTCGAAGTATACATGCCAGGAGCAAGTTCTGTTGGATTCCTTAAGATATACTTCTAGATCACTGGTTCCCAACCAGGGGTCCGTGGACCCCCAGGGGTCCGCGAGAACTAAATTAAGGTCCGCGAAACAAAGTTATAAACCCATAATAAATTAATATTTTCAATGAAAAGTTCTCTATTATAAAAATATATATTCAAATATTATTCTAAGTTTAATGTTTAACTAACAGTTATGATTAAAGTTTATTTTCAAATTCTCAGAATTTTTATTTTGAACCTTGGGGTCCCTGCACCGAACAAAAAAGTCCTAGTGGTCCCTGGTCAAAAAAAGGTTGGGAACCATGTGCTTAGAATTTGGCTGCAAATGAGAAATTGAATTTCCTGGGGGGGGGGCATTTTTAAGAATTAGTTCTGAGGATTGATTTCGGACCTTTATTCTTTGGTTAACAGGTATCCCAATACTGAAACCGCCATTCCTGAAAGCCAGCACGGCCAGGGGTGGCATGGCCGCAGCGCTGCCGCACACCTCCGCAGAGGTTTCGTAACCGCCGCAGGGCGTAAAAAGGGATCAAAATAGAAAATAAACCCAAAATGGGAGGAAAGGCCCCATTGCAGACAGCGATGCTGCAGAACGACGACAACAACAAAAAGGTTGTGTAGCAACACCGTTGTGTTAGGGGGCATTCCCTAATGGCAGCTCCGCCCCTCAGCATGCCCCGGGAACGCCTTCCAGGATGCCCGCGCGGAGGCTGCAAATGAGAAATTGAATTTCCTGGGGGACATTTTTAAGAATTAGTTCTGAGGATCCCGGCTGCATCCTGGCTGGAACAGGGCAGAAAGGAGGCTCCAGGGCCCGGGCGTTTTCGCCCATTTGGCCGTTTAGGCCGCGGGAGGTTCTGTGCAGCGTTTTGAGAAATCGGACCGGGGGAAACGCGCGCCTAGAAGGGGGAAGTTTCGATCTCTTAAAAGAAAAAGCGACGGTTTCCTCAATTCATAATCAAGTCTAGCCATTTTTCATTATACAAGGGGTTTTTTTCCCCTTCAAAATACAGGAAAGCACTTTGTTTTGCAGATATTGGATCTGTCCAAGTGCTAAAACATCTCTGCTTCTCTACTGGAATAGTCAAAAAGGGCCAGAGTCCAGTAGCACCTTAAAGACTAACAAAAATATTTTCACAGTGGGTCGCCGTGTTAGTCTGCTTGCAATAGTCAAAAAGGGCCAGAGTCCAGTAGCACCTTAAAGACTAACAAAAATATTTTCTGGTAGGGTGTGAGCTTTCGTGAGCCACAGCTCACTTGTTAGGCTTTAAGGTGCTCCTGGACTCTTGCCCCTTTTTGACTACTGCAAACAGACTAACACAGCTACCCACGGCGAATTATCTCTACTGGAAATAATTCATAATTCAGAGTTGTCGCCCATTTGGCCGTTTCGGCCGCGGGGTGGGGGGGAGAGAGAAGAACACCAGAAAGGCCCCGCTGGAGCAGACCCGGGCCCATCAGGCCCAGCAGTCTGTTCCCGCAGCGGCCAACCGGGATGTGCATCCAGACAGCGGCAAACCCTCCCATGCATCAATGGCCCCTCCTTCCCTCTCGCCTCCCCCCCCCCTTGGCCCGGGAACGTGCGGGGCGGGAGCGAGCGCGGCGCGCGCGCCCGGTGCGCCTGCGGGGGCTGTGCGGGGCGGGTGGGAGAAGCAGCCCTGCCTTTCCGTTCGCGTGCTCTGCCGTCCTGGGGTTGCAGGCTTGCAGCGACGCTCAGGTTCCTCCGGCCAGAGGGCAGCCTGGACGATGACTGGGGAAGGGGATGGGGTTGGGTGAGGTCTGAGGCCGCGCGCTTCTGCCGAGGAGGTCCTCCATTTTTCAAGGGCAGATTCTCGCGCGTGATGCTGCAGTTTGGTGCAGGGAAGCGAAGAGCATCGCTTCAGCGCCCGCTCCAGCTAGTTCTCTGGTGGTTGTGTTTTTGTAAAAAAAAAAAAAAAAAACCCTCTACTAACAGAGAAACAGTTCTTGCAACTGTAGCTGTGAAATGTTTGCCTGGAAATATGTGGGACGTGCACCTTAACATCATGAAAATATAATATTTACTATATATATATATATGTGTGTGTGTGTGTGTGTGTGTGTGTGTGTGTGTGTAATTATATATATAATTAAATATATATATAAAAAGTAAATATATTTTCATGATATAATTATATATAATTATATTTATATTTGTGTGTGTGTGTGTGTGTATATGTGTGTGTGTGTGTGTAATTATATATATATAATTAAATATATATATAAAAAGTAAATATATTTTCATGATATAATTATATATAATTATATTTATATATATGTGTGTGTGTGTGTGTATATGTGTGTGTGTGTGTGTGTGTGTAATTATATATATATAATTAAATATATATATAAAAAGTAAATATATTTTCATGATATAATTATATATAATTATATTTATATATGTGTGTGTGTGTGTGTGTGTGTATAATTATATATATATAATTAAATATATATATAAAAAGTAAATATATTTTCATGATATAATTATATATAATTATATTTATATGTGTGTGTGTGTGTGTGTGTGTATACACACACACACACACACACACACACACATATTCCTTTGAAATGTGGTGTTGGAGGAGAGTGTTGCGGATTCCGTGGACTGCCAAAAAAACAAATCAGTGGGTTCTAGATCAAATCAAGCCTGAACTGACCCTAGAAGCTAAAATGACTCAACTGAGGCTGTCGTATTTTGGTCACGTCATGAGACGACAAGAGTCACTGGAAAAGACCGTCATGATAGGAAACGTTGAGGGCAGCAGGAAAAGAGGAAGACCCGACAAGAGATGGATTGACTCAATAAAGGAAGCCACAGCCTTCGATTTGCAAGATCTGAGCAAGGCTGTCAGAGATAGGACATTTTGGAGGACTTTCATTCATAGGGTCGCCATGAGTCGGAAACGACTTGACGGCACTTAACACACACACACACACACACACACACATATATATATATATAATTTTTCTCCATGTAATGTATCCATAAAAAACTGTACAGTAATGATAAAAAGTAAAAAAAAAATATTAATCTATTTTAACAATTAAATGACTTCCCCCTCTCCCTCTTCCGTCTACAATTAAATTGTATAATCTTTTGCTAACAGGGCTAATCCCAATATTATCTTAATTTATCTATTCTTATCGTATCCAACTTTATAAAATCAATATCTAATATAAAAGTTAACACAAATTATGAATAAGGGGTTAGTTCAATGAATATCCTTTAAATGGTCCCGTTAAAAAGTACTTTTCACAGTATATTCTCCAAGCCTCCCATTCCCCCCAAAATTGTTCATTATCATGCTGATTTATCAAAGCTGTAAGTTTCGCCATCTCAGTCAATTCCAGCATCTTTTTTTTAATATTTACAAGAAGAATCCCGGAACACTTGTTCCAAGTTATGCCATGTCTGTGTCAATATTCCTTATCTGGCAGGCAGTTAGTATAATGGAGGGATTATTCCAAGATGTACATCATTTTTTCATATAGAATAATAGGAATGCAATCCTGTGCACACTTTTTGGTAATAAGCCCCATTGCTGCACTTACTTTTGAGTAAATGTACATTGAGTATGGCTTCATGGTTGTGTCCAATCATATGCCCACTTACTTTAGTGAAAGTCCTGCTGAAATTATTCAGAATAATAAACATACTTAAGAGAGCCAGTGGTTAAGGTGTCGGACTAGGACCTGGGAAACCCAGATTCAAATCCTTACTCGCGCAATGGATGCTTGTAGGGTGACCTTGGGCCAGTCACACACTCTCAGCCTGGCTAGTATTTGGATGGGAGACCTCCAAGGAATACCAGGGTTATGACAAGGAGGCAGGCAATGGCAAACCACCTCTGAACATCTCTTGCCTTGAAAACCCTACAGGGTTGCCATAAGTCAGCTGTGACTTGATGGCTAAATAAATGAACAAACATATTTAGGATAGGTTGCAGGACATCAATCCTATGCATTGATAGCATTTACATTGAGTAAATATATTTCATATAATAACGTTTTAACCTTATCTTTGTCTGTATATTGCTTAGGGAAGGAGCCCTGTGGTGCAGAGTGTTAAGCTGCAGTACTGCAGCTGAGTTCGATCCTGACGGAAGTCGGTTTCAGGTAGCCGGCTCAAGGTTGACTCAGCCTTCCATCCTTCTGAGGTCGGTGAAATGAGTACCCAGCTTGCTGGGGGTAAAGGGAAGATGACTGGGGAAGGCACTGGCAAACCACCCCACAAACAAAGTCTGCCTTGGAAACAGTGGGATGTGACGTCACCCAATGGGTCAGGAATGACCCGGTGCTTGCACAGGGGACCTTTACCTTTATATTGCTTGAGAATGTACGACAGAATACAGAAGAAAAATCAAATGCATCTCCTAATCAAAACAGATATAATTTTATTCTTGGACCTTATTTGAAACAAAGCTATTGTGAAAATAACCTTCATGTCATTAATTTCCACCATCACAAATCAGAAGGCTGATTTCATGTACCCTTTTTTAAAGTGGTGAGGTAAGCTCAACCTGATTCCCTGGTGCATTGAGGTGGCTGTGGATATTCCAACGTGTGTCCGGATTATCAAACTGCAAAAATTAAATGAGATAGAAAGCTAAAAACTGGACAATTGGCCTAGACAATTAAGGATCAGGCCAATATTGCTTACAGATTAACTCCATCCTAGACATACAGTATTGATGATCTTATATCTTTGGAAATGAAAATATACTTCCATTTTTAATAAGGAAGTAGATCAAGCAGGCAAACAACTCCAGTGGGGCATGCTTAGAAAGCATTGCATTCAAAAATTAGGCTAGAAGATACACAGCCTTCTGTGAGGTAATTTTACGGACAATTGAACAGAGAAAGCTGGTGGCACTCAGTTAATTAGACCTTGAACAGTTTTGAGCAGGTTAGTAGTGTTTAAAAATGCTGACAGAAAGTTCACTATAAATTTATGTTACCCGAATTAGAGAGTTTCTGCTTTGGTTGGAGAAATTAGCTCAGAGGCAGAGTTTTGCGGGAAGTTGGGTAACCAGAATCTTGGCAGCTTTGGTGTACAGAGTTTTTCGGCGTACAGAGTTTTTTTTATGGAAAACTCCCAATAAAGAAGCAGATTTGTTCCAAATGAAATGGAGTTTATTAGAAAATGATTTCAAGCACAAAACAATAGCACATAACTGATACAAGAGCTCAGAAGTAAAAGGGTCAGATGGGTGGGATTCTAGACTTAGGGTTCGGGTGATAAGTACCGATCTTGAAGCGCGATGTCCAATTAAAGCAGCTGTAAGAGGGAAATGACAGCCTTCCATCCTTCCGAGGTCGGTAAAATGAGTACCCAGCTTGCTGGGGGTAAAGGGAAGATGACTGGGGAAGGCACTGGCAAACCACCCCATAAACAAAGTCTGCCTAGGAAACGTCGGGGTGTGACATCACCCCATGGGTCAGGAATGACCCGGTGCTTGCACAGGGGACCTTTACCTTTTAAAGAGGAAAACGAACCAGAGTTTCTGTGAGCAAAAGCAGGGGGTGAGTGTTGGAACCAACACACACACACACACACACAGAGAGAGAGAGAGAGAAGAGAGAGAGAGAGAGAGAATGAATGAATGAATGAATGAATGAATGCCACAAGGGCTAATGGGTCCTGGGGCAATATGAGGTAATTGGCAATGAAAAGCTTTGCCAGGAACCCTGATTGCTCCTCCAGTAGCCCGGACAATAGGGTGTGATTGGGTATGTGGTCATGTCAGGAAACTACAGAATACCTGTGACAGCTTGATTAATGACCGGTGATTGCTTGGTTATAGATACTGGGATGTGAGGGGATGTCTGAGAAGATTCTCAGGGTGGGTGTGAATCAGACAGGAGATTATGGCTTAATCTCCTCTGAATGGTTGGCGATGCTTGAAGGACATCGGATATGCAAGACCTTTTCCTGAATAGTCCTGATTGCTGATGGGATTAGAAGTTCTCCTTGTTCAGGTGTCGTTCAGGAGTGCTTCGTTTAGTTTGTGACGGAGGCTTTGCTTACTCCCATTGTCTGTCTACCTTGCACGCCCTGAACCTGGAGAAATGCAAATTAACCCACTCCTGTCTGCTAACTCTAAGGCTTTACCAGACACAGAGATGGATTCCAGGGTCCCCTGGTAGTGTGGTTCACCTTTGTGCAGCAGTGCCCTGCTTTAGTGTCAAACCTTGGTCCTATACCAGGTAGCTGAGGCAGTCTGGGCACCAGCAATTAATGGCACCATTCTAAGTATACATGCCAGGAGAAAGTTCTGTTGGATTCCTTAAGATATACTTCTGGACTTCCGCTAGGGCAGCGGAGTGGAGCAGTTGCCTCCCCCGGATCTCCAGGAAGGAGAACCAAGAATGTCATAAATAAGGGAGCTATCGTGCCCCCCCCCCCAATTCCTAAACAGTGGAACGGGTAACAGGAAATCTCCTGCAGCCTCGCTGTGCTGTTAACTCCTGAAATCTCTGAGATTTACGACTTGGAGACCCAGTAGCAGTTCCGCCCGCTAAGGAGTACTACATCGCTGAAGACGCTTCTTGGAATTTTAATTGGCTTCACTCCCCCCTACCTATCTACATCTGACAACTATATAAGTAACTATACCTGCTCTTCTGACATCTGAGTAAGTTTGAAAGACCTCTTTTGTTTTACCTGGATCTGGAAGTCCCAGGAAATTCTTATGCTTATCTGTTGAATCTGTCTCTCCCCACTCAACCTTTAAATGACTTTTTAAAACCAAGAAAGCATCAATAACTTGCCAGGAGCTTTATCAACTTGATCAGTGGGAAAACATAATAGCTAAGATTTTTGAAAGACACTTTGATTGCCAATCAGGAACTATTAAGTATTAAGGGGAGGGAGGAGTGGAGATCCCTCCCAACTCAAGGACAGTCTTTTTAATTAAATAAAAACTTCCTGCCGCGTCCTTCCTGGCAACAGTATAGCATCGCGAGAAAGTCAGAGAACTTGGAATCGGAAGCCTGATATCAGTGTGTAACCAGTAAATGATTCCTAAGCCTCTGACTACAAAGAAGGAAGGTTTATGACTTGACAACACTTTACACACACGCATTGAGTTGTAAAGTATCTCACATTTCTTTCAGTATATCAAATATGCAAGTTTATTTATAAAACAGATTATTTATCTCAAATTTTGTGCAGTGATATTATGCACATTTTGGATCTCCTAATTTTGGATTCACCATTCTTCTGCTTGGAAGAATGCTCAGATAACACATCATCCAAAGCGTACACTGAAGATCATCTTTTCCTAAACTGCTGCTACTAAGATTGTCTACCTTATTGTGCAGCATTTCTTACCTGCAGAATTGGCAAGCCAAATTGCTTCCGAATTCTGCAGGATGTTGGTGTTATGGGATTTTTTTTTTACTCTGTTATCTCTTTTAATTTGCTTTTTCATTGTCTGCTCTTCAGGTTTTATGGGAACTGTTGCAACTCCTCATATTATGTGTGAGCACAGCAAAAAGGAAACAGCTGTACAAAGAAAAGTAAGTAACCAGAAGAAATATCTGAGAGTGTTATAAATAAAGCCTTTGCCTCTTTCCTATGACTCCTGTCTATGAGTTTTGTAGTCAAGAAAAAAAATACTGTGTCTTTGCATTAGTACTTGTAGTGCAGTTCTTATTGTTATTTGTAATTTTTTTTAACAAAAATATTTTCTTCTTTCTTTCTATGTCAAGGGGCAAATGAACTGTCCCAATCCAGTGATGTGCCATATTTGCACATATTATGATTTGTCTGTTTTTCCTCATGCAACCTTATGCTACTATTAAAACTACCCAGGTCCTAACAGGGTGTTATAATATATTCATGTCTGCTGTGGTCCTGCCAACAAGATGTGGACAGAAAGCTCCATGCTTACAACTTAATTCCCAAGGCAGGTACAGGCTCAGTTTGGATTGAGGCAAACAGTGGCTCCCCAGGGCTTTGTCAGGTTTAAAACTAGGCTCTCTGAGTGCCATGGTCCTGATCCAAATTGAGTTTGTGCACACCTAGAAATTAAGTTCTGACTATATAATTTCCAACACATATCTGGTTGACAGGACCAGGGGGACTTTTAAAAAAAGTTTCTATGCCATCTTTGAGAGTCAGCATGGTATAGTAGTTAAGATATAAAGTATATATACAATAATTCACATAACATCAAACCCACATAACATCAAAAACAAAGATGGAGGCCAATAACAGGTATTGGCTGTATGCCACACAGAATAAAGAAGTCTTCACCTGCTGGCACAAGTCAACAATAGAGGGAGACAGAGAAGTCTCCCTGGAGAAGCAGTTCCAATGTTTTGGCACCATGACCAAGAAGGCCCTTTCTCAGGTTGCCACCCATCTAGCCTCAGATGGTAGGGGCACCCGTAGCAGTGCCTCTGATGTTGACCAGAGTGGACAGGCAGGTTCATATGGGAGAAGGCAGTCCTTAAAATATACTGGCCTCAAGCTGTATAGGTCTTTAAAGGTCAATAGTGACACCTTGAATTGGGCTCAGAAACAAACTGGGAGCTGTTGTAAGGGATTAAAGCTGGAGAGATATGATCCATATGGCCCACTCCAGTCGACATTTTGGTCACAGCATTCTGTACCCACTATAGCTTCTGAAGAGTCTTCAAGGGCAGGAAAAGGCAATTAATGTGCAAGATCTGAATTAATTGCTTTTAAAGGTGTTATTATATTATATTTTGTAAGCCACCTTAGGCAGGTTTTCTGGAGAGGTGGCATAAATATTTCCTAAATAAATGAATAATTTTTTTTAAAGCCTGAAGTATCTTTCACAGTGGGTAGCCATGTTAATCTGTCTGCAGTAGTAGAAAAGAGCAAGAGTCCAGTAGCACCTTAAAGACTAACAAAAATATTTTCTGGCACGGTATGAAGAAGTGAGCTGTGGCTCACGAAAGCTCATACCCTGCCAGAAAATATTTTTGTTAGTTTTTAAGGTGCTACTGGATTCTTGAAGTATCTTTGTAACTCACTTTCTGCATCATGCCTTAGAGAGTATTTTTGTTTTTGTTTGCATAGTTTTCAAATTCTATAATCTTAAGTACTAGCCCAGGCTAGCCCAATCTCATCAGATCTCTAAAGCTAAGCAGGGGAGGCCCTGGTCAGTATTTGAAAGGGAGACTCCCAAGGAATACCAGAGTCACTATGCAGAGGCAGGCAATGACAAACCACCTCTAAACATCTCTTGTTTTGAAAACCCTACAGGGTCACCATAAACTGGTTGTGACTTGACTGGAAAAAAAGAAAATATTATTTTATTTTTTTATTGGATGTCTTCTGCTGTCGAAGCAAATTGCCTTTATTATTTTGTAATCCTCCTTGAGTCTCTGTGAAAAAGGCAGGCTATAAATGAAGTAAAAAAATAAATAAAACTACTATAGGTCATGATCAGATAATGATAAATAATGTTGTTTAGGAAGCCTCAGTAAAAATGAAAATAACCAGAATATATGCAGCTTCAATAAAACCCTGGAAATTATATAAGCAAAGTCTGGCAATCAGAATTCAAGATGGGTGATATGGAAAAAAGGTTTAAAATCAGTAGGGAATTTCCTCTTCTACTGTGCAATTCTAAACAGAGTTACATCCTTCTGAATCCAATGGAGATGTGAATATCATTAAGCCAATGCAAACTTCCCATATTACCCTAAATCTGGTTATACAACACACAGCATTGGATTGCTGTCAGAAATACCACTTACCTAGATGGTTTGCAGTTCTTATGTGTACAACCATTTTCAATTTCCTCCTGCAATTATGGACCAGTTTCCTGAGGGCTATATTATAGTATTATAATTGAATCAATAAAAAGGCGTAAACATCATACTCCTTGTGGCAGTATGAAGAAACAGAATAACAAATAATATTGGTGCTGCTTACTAGCAAATGTAATTTATGATGTTCTTTTTCAAGGTAAAATGCAATCAAGTTATGTAACTGTACTCATTAACAGTGAGATTGGTTAACTAAATCCAGTGGCTTATGCATATTAACCTGCTTGTAAAATTCCTTATTTGACTTCTAAAATTAATCATATGGGGATTTGTGTAGCAGATATTTTTATATTTGGTTTACATAAATTCCTGTGAGTTGATGAGGGAATAAATGTTAATTGACAGCCGGGATAAAGATATAATAAATAAATGGTGTGAAGTGGACATTTATATAAAATGTAATAGAAAATGCTATTATGCTGATTTAGATTACGGGAATTTCTAATTCAGTTTTATTCTTGCTCTCTAAGGACATAATGGGTTGCCTTCACATGATTTAGAAATCCCAGCAACTTCTAGATGTTTTTTTAAAAAAACTGAAAGCCACAAAAAGAACAAATTGAAAAATTGAGAGCTCCTGAACCCTTGACTCAAAGAGGCATTGGGAAGGGGCATGATTTGTCTCAGCAGGTAGAGAGCTGGATATCATGATGCTGCCTTCTTTGTGATTCCTTTGGGTGTGGGAAGATGAAGGCCTTTTAAGGGGTGGCATTTTTTTTAAATTATTTTTATTATTTTCTACAATTCAACAAAAATAAACATATCTCAACAATATATTCAGTTGTAACTACTTGTAACAAAAAAAGCTCATTGCTATTACTGAGAATATGTTATCTATAGTATTCAATGCTATCTGCTATATATGACTTCCCCGCATCTTCTTCAGTCACTAATTCTACTGGTTAACACTTTTGCATTTCAAATTGATTTCTAATCCTTATTTTCTCTTGTACAGACTTGCTTTAAGCTATCTATACTACTTCTATAAACAATTTCAAGTCCTACATAGTTATAATATTATCATCATTGTCTCTATATAACATTCTATTATTCTATAATGAAGGGATTAGATCAATACATAAACAAATTTTTCCATTTAAAAATTCATCAAAGTAAATCCACCGTGCCTCCCTTACACCCCAAAAATAAGCATCATCTTAGCCATTATCTTGTTTTGGGAGGGGATCTACCAGTCCTTCTTTATTTCCCAATCTCCAACCCCCATTTTTCAGTATAGTAGCTGCAATTCTGGCCTCTGAAAATGTAAAAGAAGATCCCAGTAATTGTATCCATTGGCTTCTTGTTAAAATTTCCAGCAGCTTCTTGGTAAGATCCTTTGTCATGTCTCCCTCCATCGCTGGCTGCCAGGAAGTGTTTTCTTGGGATAATAATGTTCCTCCTGTCAGCAGTAACTCAGACAAGTAGATTGTAGAGGTATTTAATTCTCTCATGTTGCTCTCTCTCATTGCTAGCTGGTCATTTGCAGCTACCTCTTTAAGAATAAATTGTTCTAATTCATTGTCATTATTTCCAGATTTTATCACCATTTCCACATAGCATTCAATAGTCATCTCCTTAGTAGAACCTTCTATTTCCATTGACATAATTGTTGTCGTATCTTGGGTCTTCATATCGTGGATCTCCTCAATAATTGTATCCAGTTTTCCATTAATTCCATTAATTGATTTAAATAGGATATTCATCATCTCAGCTAGTTGAAATACTTGATGTGAGAGCGCTTGTTATTTTTCAAAGACTAAATCTTGTTGCACTGCAAACATGTCCATTTGTTTGAGTAACATCTCTTCCATCCTCTTGTTTGACATATCTGCTTGTATTCTTATATAGAAGCAGGCTTTGTAATTTTCAAGATATCCTCAAGTACGCTTCAAAGCGGCACAGATAAAGAAAAGGAAGTAGACAGGAAACTGCAGTATCATAGACCCTGCGTCGTCTCCTCTCGGTGGTTAAGTGGTAGGAACGATCCGATGGTTACACCGGGGAGATTCACTTCAAGTCTTCCAATCTGCCCTGTCTTTTCTTTTTTCTTTTTTTAATATAAATTTTATTGGGTTTTATGATAGAAATTTTCCATTGCATTTAACAACATCTATAACAATATCGAATTTCAATTCTAACCTAAAGTTGTTATAATTCCATATCATATAATAAAAAGGAGAAAAGAAAAAAGAAAAAAAAGAAATGGAAATTTTTTTGACTTCCCCATCACCTCTATCTGCCTCTTAATAAAAAGTTCATCCCGTCATAGGTAATCTAATCTTGATAAAATATCAATACCATATATAAAAAACCATAATCTGTTAGTAAATATAATTATGCTTATTCAATATAAAAAAAAAATCAAAAATAATCCTCTGGATCAGATTAGAAAATATTCTTCCATTCTTCCCAATTTTAACTCATATTCACAATAATGCATCCACGCCCCCCATTCCCCCAAAAACCGAACGTCATTTTCTTCATTTAGAATAGCTGTGAGTTTTGCCATTTCTGCCACTTCAAACATTTTAACAATCCAGTCTTTTTTCTCGGGAGTTTCTAGCCCTTTCCATTTCGCTGCATAAAGCAGTCTCGCAGCTGTTGTGGCATAAATCAAAAAGGTTCTTTGTGTTGCTAAGTCGTCTGGAATCATACTCAATAACATCATTTCTGGTGTTTTGGGTATATTCTTTTGTAGTATTAATCTCAATTCATTATAGATCATGTCCCAGAAGTCTTTGGCTTTGTCACAGGTCCACCACATGTGATAAAAGGAACCAATTTCTTTGTTACATTTCCAACAAGTAGGGGACATCGTTTTATAAATCTTTGCAATTTTCTTGGGTGTTAGATACCATCTATACATCATTTTATAGATGTTTTCTCGCACTGACTGTGCTTTTATTCCTTTTAAATCTTTTGACCATAATCTTTCCCATTTATTTAAAACAATATCATGTCCCACATTTTGAGCCCAATCGATCATAGTTGGTTTAATCGTGTCCTGCTCACAGTATATTGTTAAAAGGAGATTATACATTTTAGAAATCAGCTTTGTATTATTGTCTAGTAGAATCCTTTGAAAAGGAGATTTTTCTTTAGAGAAACCTTTTTTTGCATCTTGTACAAAAACTGATTTGATTTGGTAATATTGAAGCCATTGTGAATCATCCTTAAGAAGTTGAAAGTCTTTTAGTGAGCATTTCTTTCCTTCCCAATTAATTAGATCTTGATAAGTAATAAATTTGTCTGGTCTAAGTGGGCGCAAAGTTAGCATTTCTTGGGGCGATATCCACATCGGTGTTTCTGGTTCCAAAATGTGTTTATATCTCATCCAGATACGAAGTAGAGAGGACCTGATTATATGATTACGGAATGTTGCTTGTAATTTAATTTTATCATACCACAAATAACCATGCCATCCACTTAAGTTATTATAACCTTCCAAGTCTAACAAACGTACATTTGACAAATTCATCCAGTCTTTTAGCCATACTAAAGCTACCGCTTCAGCATAGAGTTGAAAATTAGGCAGTGCTAAACCTCCTCTAGTTTTTAGATCCACCAAGTATTTATAAGCAGTCCTTGGTTTTTTTCCTTGCCAGATGAAGTTTGAAATGTCTTTCCTCCAAGTTTCAAAATATTTTGTTTGTGATATTATTGGTAAATTTTGGAATAAGAAGAGCATCCTCGGTAAGACATTCATTTGGATCGTTGAGATACGTCCCATTAATGACAATTTTTTGTTTGACCATATAATCATATCAGTTTTAATCTTACCCCATAACTTGAGGTAATTGTTGGTTAACAGATCTTTATTCTTTGCAGTGATCCAAATTCCCAGGTATTTAACTTTGTTAGCTTTCTCCCAGCCAGTATATGATATAAATTCCTGTTGTTGTATTTCCGATAAATTTTTAAATATTATCTTTGTTTTTTCTTGATTCACTTTAAAGCCTGATACTTTTCCAAAATCATCCAAAGTCTCCTGAAGTATATTCATTGACTGTGTTGGGTTTTCCAAAATTAGCAGTAGGTCATCCGCGAATGCTCTCAACTTAAATTCATGTTTTTTAATTCTTAGCCCGCGGATGTCCTCCATACTTCTTAGTTTCACACATAGCGGTTCCAACACCAACAAAAATAAAAGTGGAGACAAGGGACATCCCTGTCTAGTCCCTTTCGTGATTTGGCAGTTATCTGACATTGATTCATTAACCAAAATTTTAGCTTGTTGGGAGGTATAAATAGCCGATATACCTTTCTGAAAACGATCTCCAAAATTCAATTTATCCAAAATCCGTTTCAAGAAGTTCCAAGAGACCATATCAAAGGCTTTTTCTGCATCCAAAAATACAAAAGCCGCAGTTTGTTGAATATTCTGGTCATAATATTCCAGTGAATCTAGTAAAATTCTTACATTGTCTTTTATTTGCCTTCCTGGTATAAAACCTGCTTGGTCCTCATGTATAAGATCCTTAATAAATTGCTTTATCCTACATGCCAAAACCGAAGCAAAAATTTTGTAATCCACATTTAAGAGCGATATAGGTCTGTAATTAGATGTTTTTTCTGGATCTCTTCCTTCTTTGGGTATCAGTGATATAAATGCGTGTGACCAAGTCTCCGGGGATGTTCCCTCGTCCAAAATTGCATTGTAAAGTGAACCAAAAAATCCAACTAAATTGTCACTAAATGTTCTATAAAATAGTGCAGTAATTCCATCTGGTCCAGGTGTTTTATCCGTTTTTTGTCTCAGTATTGCTTCTTGTATTTCTTCCCTTGTTACTGGAGCTTCAATACATTCTCTCTGGGTCATTGACAAAGCTTTCATCTGTATTGAGTTTAGAAATTTATCTATTTTCTGTTTTGGAGTATTTTCTTTCTGATATAACTTAGAGTAAAATGAAACAAATTCTTTCTGAATTTCTGAAGTTGAATAAACTGGTCCTTTAGCAGTTTGGATTTTTGTTATAATCTTCTTTTGAAATGAGTCCTTCAGTTGTGTTGCTAAAAATTTTCCTGGTTTATTTGCATATTCAAAATACTTTTGTTTAGCAAGTTTCAGATTTTTATTCATTTCCTCCATTATTACCAAATTTAATTGGTGTTTAGATGCAGAAATCTGTATTTGAATTTCTCTTCTCTCCTCTTCCTGTGTTACCATTGCCAATTTCTGCTCCAAATTTTGTAAATTCCAAAGTATGTTGTTTGTAAATTGCAATTGAGTCTTCTTCCAGGCCGAGTGTTTCTGTATCATAAAACCTCTCAGAACAGCTTTGAATGCGTCCCAAACTGTATTTAAAGAAGTTTCCCCATTAAGGTTAATTTCAAAAAAGTCTTTCATTAAAACCTGTAATTCCTTTTGTATCTTGTTGTCTTTTAAAAGTTTATCGTTCATTCGCCATCTAAATGCTTGTTTATTGTTCCAATCAAAGGTAACAGGATTGTGATCAGAAAAAGTTCTAGGTAAAATATGAATTTTACGTAGTTGCGTGAAAATTGATTTACTGGCCCATATCATATCGATTCTGGAGTGTGAATCATGTCTTGCTGAATAAAAGGTGTATTCTTTAGCTGTTGTATTCATTGTTCTCCAAATGTCTTGTAATTCTAATTCTGAAGCCATGGCAAAGAAAGTTTTAGGCAGGCATCCATCATTGATATCTTTTGCTTTTGATTTTTTGTCCAGAGATGGGAGAATAATTCCATTGAAGTCGCCCATCAATAAAATTTGGTCTTTTGCGTACTGGGCTATCAGATCATGTAATTTTTCATAGAAGGATTTTTTCCCTTCATTGGGTGCATAGATTCCAACCACTATTGTCCTTTGTCCCAATATTTTAGTTCTGATAATTACAATTCTTCCTTCATTGTCTTTATATACTAGTTCTGGACAGAGACTGGGGTGGGCATAGATTACCACTCCCTTTGTTTTAGTTTTAGCAGAAGCAATAAATGCTTGTCCAAGCACCTGTTTCTCCAAGTATTTTTTATGCTTTGAAGCTATATGGGTTTCTTGTAGGCAAATTAGGGAGTATTTATATTTCTGTAGATATTTGAAGATTCTGGCCCTTTTAGTTTTCTCATTCAGTCCATTTACATTCCAAGAAATTGCTTTTGCCATAATGTAGTGTTTTTTAGCAAAATAAAAAGTCTATAGTTTGGTACCACCTTCTGCACCCTGTACCTCTTCTTCTTCCTCTTCTTCTTCCTCCTTCTCTCCAGGTAATTCTTTAAGGTCCGTTTTATATTTTCTCAGAAATTTCCCCACATCTGCTTGGGATAGAATTGTCGTTTTCACTTCCTTATAGGTGAAAGCCAAACCTTGTGGCATAATCCAACGGTATTTGATACCATTAGCTTTCAGTATAGACACAAAGTCTTTGTAGTTATTCCTCTGTGAAAGTAGATGCCTTGGAATATCCTTCAGTAGTATAAGAGAGGAATCTCCTGCTGACACTGGATTTTCATAATGAATCTTCATAATCTTATCTTTAACTCTGGTGTCATAGAACACTATCATCAAATCTCTTGGCTTAGATCTTCTCATTCTAGCAGGTAGTGGTATCCTGTATATTCTATTGATGGCTTGTTTTAATTCTTGTTCATCTATCTGAAATAAGTAGGCCAAATTTGGTATTGCAGATTCTTTATTGTCTCCCATCATATCTGGAAAATTGCGTATACGAAGGTTGGTCTCTCTCACTCTCATCTCCATCATTGCCATTTGATTTTTTGCCGCCATCTGATCCGCTTGTATTGTTTCAATCTGTTTTTCTTGGCTTGTTAATTTTTTCTTTGTGTCCTTGTGCTCATCCATCACTTTCTTAATTGATACATCCATCGCTTGCATATCTGTCTTCATAACAGTCATTTGAGTTTTTACTTCTTTCAAGTCTCCAGTGACCACATCCAACTTCTGATTAATAGCTTGGGATGCTTGACCAAGATTTGTCATCATAGAAGTCAACTGTGCCATCTGTGTAGACATCTGTTCAAACTGTTTATTTGTTGCCTCAGTTTGTTTAGTTAGCATATCCTGTAACTTTTTTTCCATGGTCGAGGTTTGTAAAGAGTCCCTTAGTTTAGTATAGGCAGGGCTGTGTAATGAGCCAGAGCGGGGTCGAGACATTTACATTCAAAAAAAGCTGGTAAAATACATGTCCACCGACAGGGCCTTTAAGGTGCTGGTTAAAAGATGATAGTTCAAAGATCAGCCTAATAATTTTTTCGGGTTGAAAAGAGTCGAAATTGGCTTTAAAATTGCATTTTAAAGTTTTAAAATACCAGTGAGTTTTTTCGGTCGCTCTAGATCGGGTTAATCAGGAAGTAAACAGGAAGTTACTAGTGCTGCAGACCTTCTATCGCCTCTTCTCGATGGTTATTCCTTCAGGAATGATTTGAAAGTAACTCGAGTGCGACGGATATTCAGTCCCGCGGCTACTTCCTGTTGTTTTAGTTCCAATGATAGAGAGGGTGTTATAGAGAGTCTTCCGTTCCAGGCACTCCCTTACTGCAAACGTGGCAGGAATTCGCCGGAAAATCAGGAAGAGAGATCACCCTCCCCTTCCTTCGGACCTTCTCATTGGTGATAATTCTTGTCAGTCTAAAAGGTATCCTTCCGACTCTTTGTTATGGTTTAGGCTGATCGATCCGATAAGGCTCCTGTCGCTAATCCCGATGACTAACTCAGATCAAACTTTTTCAGTTCGGATTATGGAGGGGTGGGGGTCCCAGAAATATTCTTATCAGCCCCCCGTCTGTTCAAATTTCTAGTAAGTAGATGAAGAGTTCTTTTGTACTCACTTGGGTGTCAAGAGGTGAGGTTCTTTTCTTTATGTAGTCCTTACGTTGGTATTAAGGCGGTGGAGGGTAGAGCTTGCTGCCAGAGTTGCGTTTTGGCGATGTCCTTCCCTAGTGCCCTCGCAGGACCGGCGTCTAGGACTCCGAGGGGCTTAAAAAAGCCCCCTCAGAGTACCTAGGAGGTCAAACCGCGTTTGCGGGCTGCAGGGAGTTCCTGCTTTCCAACCCACTTGCAAGGGTCGGATTGGGGTATCTATGTACCCCAAAAATAACGCAAACTTGGATTTCTCCCAGGACAACCTGGGGAAATGGAGTGCTCTCTCCAACGGCACCACCGGAAGTCCCCAATCTGCCCTGTCTTTTCGATGGTAACAAAGCCCTTCTTGTTATCTTCCGGTCTTAAGAGGCGACGTGGCTGGATTGATTGAATCAAAGAGAACCGGAAGTGGGGGGGGGGAAGGTTTTCGTCTTTCTCCCTCCCCTCAAAACATTTAATTGGTAGTTGTAAAGTCATTCAAAGGTCCCTTTTATTGCGTCTACTCACTGATCAAGTTGATAAGGTCTTAATGGCATTTGTTTATTTAAAAAGTCTCGTTACGCTGGGCAGGGAGTCGCCGGTTTTCGTAGGTGTTTTTATCGTCATTCAGGTCTTCTCAATCAAGATAAAGGCAAAAAGTGTCTTTTTACTCACACTGACTTCCAAAGGTGAGGCTTCTTGTTCTTTTCATAGATTCTTTGATGTTAATGTATAGAGGAGGTCAAAGCCTAAATCCAAAGAGTCATCCGTGGCAATGGTAACCCCTATGTGCCGGCGGGGACAGCTTCCAAAACTCCGAGAGGCTTAATAAAGGCTCTCTCAGAGAATATGGGAGTCCAACCGCTCTTGAAGGCTGCAGGGAAATTTCCTGCTTCTCGATCCGCTGTTTAGGACCGAGTTGGGGTGCTTTCTGCACTCCAAATCTAAACGACTCTTGGTGTCTCCTGGGAGCCCCCAAGAAACAATGGCGCTCGGACCAAACACTCTACAGGAAGTCATTAAGGGGTGGCATTTGACCTCCCTTTTTTTGACTACCGATGAGGACAGAAGACAGCAGGAGTAACAGAGAAGGGGTGCATGTGGTAGAACAAGTATGTGTGTGTGTGTGTGGGGGGGTAGAATTCACTGAGAGGTTAAGGTATTTACAGCCTATTCATTGGAACCTTCTCACTGCATCTCCTTCTCCCTGCCCTCATGGTCCCTTCCTTTGTCTCTAGACTGCAGCTGGCTCTTCTGCTCTGCATCTAGATGTATAGAAGCCAGTGATTTTAGGAACCTCATAAACTTCTAAGGTATTTTTAAAAATTCAAAGCCACAAAAAGAGCAAATTGAAAAAATTGAGACTGTATTTCAATTATATACTTTTAAAAATCTAATATATGTCTGAAAACCTCCTGTCAGTTGAAACCAAGGAATACTCTGAAGGCTCTGATACTGAATTCCATGAAAGGAACTCTCAGATTATTTCTAAAACTCAGGGGTGCAGGGCCCCAATTGATAGGGTTGCCAACCTCCAGGTACTAGCTGGAGATCTCCTGCTATTACAACTGATCTCCAGCCAATAGAGATCAGTTCACCTGGAGAAAATGGCCACTTTGGCAATTGGACTCTATGGCATTGAAGTCCCTCCCCTCCCCAAACCCTGCCCTCCTCAGATGCCACCCCAAAAATCTCCCACCAGTGGTGAAGAGGGACCTAGCAACCCTACCAATTGAGATCAGGATCACAGTGCGAGGGGAGATGGTTAAACCTTTGCCATGCTGTTTTCCCAATCTGAAAGGAGGAACCATCATTCTTACCTGAATCAAGGCCCTCTGCTAGCCTGAATTTTAGAGATCCAACTCTTGGAGCTCCGTTCATAGCAGTCCCTGCATCGTGCATAACAGAGCCATTGGACACCTTGGTGCCAGCTTCAAACAGAGAAACCATACATTATTTTTATTTATGAGTTTGCTACAGTGACTTGCAGTCATACTTAGGGTAGCCAGCTCCTGGTTGAGAAATACCTGGAGATTTTGGGGGTGGAGTCAAAGGAGGGCAGGATTTGGAGAGGGGAGGGACTTCAATGCCGTAGAGTCCAATTGCCAAAGCAGCCATTTTCTCCAGGTGAACTGATCTCTATCAGCTGGAGACGAGTTGAATTAGCAGATCTCCAGCTAGTACCTGGAGGTTTAGCACAACTAAGAACACCTTAGGCTGAATAAGGAAACGACAGGAGAACAACCAGCAAAAAGCTCAAAAGCAAATGACTATTTGAACTACAAATTTAAACGACAGTCTTATTTATCTATCCACAAAAAACACCAAGTGTAACAATTGCAAGCACGAAATACAAAGTGAGGGGCGCCCTATGTACTGATTTGACTCTGCGGCACTGATTGAATGAGAGAGAGACAGAAAATATTCCTTTTGAAAAGAACAGCTTTTGAAAAAAACAGCTTTTGTGAGACAAATATTTCAATTTCAGGCTGATGAAGCCCTAGTGGTGAAAACGTTCCCTGCTTCCTTGCATTTTTGCCCTGAATCCTCATGCCAACCGACCCTGGTTGGGTGCCTTGTTGGGGAAGAAGACATGATACAATGCAGCCCTCGCCCAGGCTACAGAAATTGCTGATTACCAAGCTATTGGATTCACAGTCAGCTTTATTTTTGGACTTCTAGTTGCCTGTTTGTTTCATATTGTATATATCCTTGGACCTTTTTCATGTTTATTTGTGTTATATTGTATTCTCAGTTTATATTTCGTGCTTGCAATTGTTACACTTGGTGTTTTTTGTAAATAGATACATAAGACTGTGGTTTAAATTTGTAGTTCAAATAGTCATTCGATTTTGAACTTTTTGCTGGTTGTTCTCCTGTCAGTACCTGGAGGTTGGCAACCCTAATGGCAACTCGTGTAAACACTGTCTGGGTTAGGTGGGTGGGGGGCTCCTGTCGTCCTCCCTGTACCATTTTCAGCTGCTGAAACAGGAGGCTGTGGGGGTGGTTGCTATTTGCCCTGTTGGGAGGCTGCAAGTGCAAGTATTCAGAGCACATGCAGCCTCCTGGCACGATGAATAATGTCTCTGCCCCCACAGCCCTCAGGTTGTTTTGGCTGCTGAACACTGCACAGGGGAGGACATGATTCCGTCCTCCTCCATGCCACTGTCCCAATCAGAATCAGGCCCCGTCTATGATGTTTCCACATGTGTTGCCTTGAGGACTTGCAATTGCAGTCCCTGTGGCAAACTTGTCTAGTTTGGCTGTAAGTAAGCATGCTGAGGATCACTCTACTTAGTAAACAAATAGCAAGCAAAATCAGCAGCTAAACATAACCACAATTGCATAATACTTGATAATACATGTGCTAAAAAGCAATCATTCAGAGAAGTTAAATAAAAAGTAGTCGCATACTACCACCTTCTGGTAAGATGGCCAACTTCTTCAGCAGGCGCTAGGCTGTATCCTTTAGCAGGGGTCATCAGGGGTGAGTGCATTAAAAATGTAAACATTTCATCGATTTGAGGTATGGATGCATACAAACTCTAGAACTGAGAAATTAAAAGCAATTCAAAAACTCTTAAAATCATACAACAAAGCAAAACGGAAACAATACACCCAGTCCTTCTGGCGTCAAGCATGTTCTTCTCCCACCTCCTCCTATGGCTTTGGAGGCACTGAACCAGTTTCAGGGTGCTCTGGACTAGGAGCCATTGCCAGTGCTGCTCAGATTTAGCAAAGCCTCATTTTCCTCTTCCAGTCACCATGAGCTTGTATGTGGCAGTCACAAGGAGTGGAGTTAATTATCTTGTCAGATCCGTGCTCCTGCTGCCTGTGAACCCGTCCAATGTCTTAGAACCCATCCCCTGTCACCCATCCAATGTCTTAGAAATGAAACTACTCCTTTAAATTGCTGACTTGGCATTTAGGACTGCTTTCAAAACCATCTATTTCTCTGTAGCCATGTTGTGACTTTTAATAAAATAAATGACAAACCATCAATTTGTGTAAAAGATAATGTTTGAGAAATTATATATAAGTTTCTGCCTTCTAGTTTTCGTAGACTGGTAGTCCCCTTTACCATCCCCATATATACAAGAACCTGCTTTTGGGTTCAGTTTCTTTCAGTAGAGCCCTAAACATAATTACATTTTTCTAAGTCCACTGAAATCAATGGACTTTCCTGTAACTCTGCTAAGGGTTGCACAGTTTGTCAGCCTACCATGTCTAGGAAATAGATCTAGGACGGAGCAATACAGATGAAAGAGCAGGGCTATGCAAATAGCTATCAGTTCTGTGTTCAGCTACTTCCACTGAGTATAATGGGACAATGAAAATGAATCTGCAACCTGTGACACAGGTTATTCCTTATTAAGGAATAAAAGAAAGCATGCCCTATTCTAACTAGGCAAACTGACAGATTTGACATTTTGGCAGAGAAGTTTCAATCTGTCATACAGAAACAGTTTAGAAATCATCTTCTCATGCCTAGTTTGATGATTAAGAAAACCAAACCAAATACTGCACAATCTGATGAGTTTTCAACTTTAAGTTCCTTGCTACAGCAAATACATAGCATATATATATTAGATGTAGCACAAAACTGCTTTTATTTGTCATCTGCCATGGGTCCCATCACCTGGGGAAAAGGTGGGTTTATAAATGTTATAAATAAATAAACGAATTAAAAGTTTTAATACCAATGCCTATCTTGCAGAGGAGGCTGGTAACCCCTAATCATTATAAGAGCAGGGACGGAACTGACAACTACATTATGCACCCCAAAAGATCCATGAAATGCAAAAGCTCTTTCATTGCTCCTCTACCTGTCATAACAATAGGCATTCACTGGTTTAAAAAATAAATTATACATTTTCTGATCACATTTGAATCTTTGAAAACTCTTAATGCCAGAAATCTGTCACTAATACTCATTTGAACCTCACTTTACTTTGTTTTCCTCCCTTTTGATGTTAACAGAAGTCTCCATTTTCAGCATAAATCAGCATTCCTCTAGATATGTCTGTGCTTTTAATCTAAGCTATTTTAATGCATCAACGGGACAACACTGTTGCCTTTGTTCTCCAAATGTCATAGTACAACCCCCCCGCCCATGAATCTTGAAAACAAAGTGGTAAATTTTGGTCTGATTTTATTATATTTTAAAGATTAACTTTTTTTATTTAGCCACTAAAATACAGCAGTTAATTGTGCAACTGTTTGCTATAGAACTATTAACTTATGCCACTGACGTAGGGTTACCATGCCTGGAAACCAGCAGGCAATGGGTTTGAGGGTAGGGACATGGGGAGCATGACATTGTTTTCTAGGGGAAACCTGGAAGTGACATAGGGTAGCTCTAGGAATCACTGGAAACTCTATGGTTAGTGTCTGTTGACTCCTAGAGCTACCCTACGTTATTTCCAGGTTTTCACCAATAGTAACATAGCAGTGCAGATGCTACCCAAACTGGACCCAGAAAAGGGGAAATTAGCTTTAAAAAGGGTACCAGAAAGGAATAACGCGAGATCTTGTAGTCTCTGTATACCAGGGTGGATCTCTGTTGGGATACCCCAAAATACAATTATGAAGTAAGAGAGCAAGAGAGAGTAACTGTAATTGTAAACTCAAAATAAAAAGAATAAAAATGCAAAGAACCTACGCTAGGCACCTGAGAACTGATTTCCTAAACAATTGCACTTGCACACACCAGCAAGAGGGCACACTTATAGAAGGTATAAGGGAGGAAATTGGGATGTTTTAGGGAAGGAACATACAACCTTAAATCCAGGGTTTGAGGAGAGGTCCAGGAGTAGATGCAGTGGAGATTCAAGGATTACTATAGATATCTCCTCAATGGGCCTTGTTAAGAAATGTTTCTGTCCAAAAACCCCTCAGGGCTTGGAAGTAGTGCTCTCCCTCCTTTCAACTGAGGAGGAGGTGGGGTCAGTGTATGTGAAGAAACTTACATTCTGGAAGAGAAAGAGAGAGAATCTGAGAGGTACTGCTGTGAGTTGGCTGAAGCACCTAGCCAGTGTTTCCCAAAGTGGGCAATATTGCCCCCTGGGGGGCGCTGAAATGATCCAGGGGTGGTAGTAGCCTCGGGGGCAATTGGGGTACATTGAATAAAAATAAGGGGGTGGTGGAAGCTAGGGCTGTCGATTCGGTTCATCCTGAACCGAAAAACAGCCGAATTTTCCCCGATTCGGCTGTTTTTAGTTCGGATGAAACCGAACTCAAAAAAGGCTGGGAAATGGGGAGCCGAATTCGGCGAGTTCGGGGTGTTTGTGAGACCCGGTTAAGGCCTCAAGGTTCTTGTGGTCCGTCCATACCTGGAAGGGAGTTTCAGCGCCTTCAAGGAAATGTCTCCAGGCCATTAATGCATGTTTCACTGCCGCTGCCTTCTTTTCCCAAATAGGCCAATTGAGTTGAGATTGGGAGAATTTCTTTGAAAAATAAGCACAGGGTTCAACCGGCCGCCTTCCCCCTCTTGCAATAGGGCCCCTCCCATAACAACCTCGAAAGCATCAACTTGGACAATGAACGGGCGGTCACAATCCGGACGCTTCAGCACCGGCTCAGTTGTGAACAAACGTTTCAAAGTCTCGAAGGCTACCTGACATTCTGGGATCCAGTCTATTTTAGCGGAAGGTTGGGTAGCAGCAACCCCCTTCCCCTTGGTTTTCAGGAGATCAGTAATTGGAAGCATCACTTGTGCAAAATTGCTGAGGAAACCCCGGTAAAAGTTAGCGAAACCGAGAAATCTTTGCACCTGTTTGCGAGTGGTTGGTTGTTCCCAGTTTACCACCGCCTGTACCTTGTCAAGATCCATGGTTAATCCATGGTGCGAAATCATGTAGCCCAGAAACATTAGCTCCTCTCTATGGAACTCGCACTTGGAAACCTTAGCGTAGAGGTGGTTTTCTCTGAGGCGTTGCAGAACCTCTTTGACCAAAGTAATGTGCTCATCCATGGTTTTGGAGTAGATGAGAATGTCATCTAAGTAAACCACCACCCCCTTAAACAACAAGTCATGAAGGATTTCATTGATCATTTGCATGAACACTCCCGGGAGCTCCTTTTAACCAGAAGGGCATCACAAGGTATTCAAACATTCCGAAGCAACTAGAAAAGGCAGTTAATGGCTCATTCCCCTCCCGAATACAAATGCGATAATACGCTTCCACCAGGTCCAGTTTGTTGAAAATGCGCCCTTCTTTCAGTTGGCTCAATAGGTCCGGGATGAGGGGGATGGGGTAGGCATTGGTTTGGGTAACTGCATTGAGTTTGCGAAAGTCTATACACAGCCGCAAGTCTCCTGTCCTTTTGTGCATAAAGAAAGCAGGGGCGCAATGGGGGGCAGTGGAGGGGAGGATAAAGCCCCGTGCCAGATTTTTGTCAATAAAGTCTTTGAGTACAGTCTTTTCCTTGGGATTCATTGGATAAACCTTACTCTTTGTTAGTTGTTCTCCCCCCCCCCACCTCAATGGCACAGTCCGTTTCACGGTGGGGGGGTAGTACGTCACACTCCTTAACATCAAAAACATCTGTAAAGTCTCGGTATTCGGGGGGTAGCTGTGGATCGGTAGTTCCTGCCGTCAAGGCAGGATTGTGGACGGCCACTTCTTTTAGATGCTGTTCGCACTGCGGTTGGGTGAATTCGAGCGTTTCAGCTGTCCAATCTATAGTGGGACTGTGTCCCCGAAGCCAATTCACCCCAAGACTACTGCATAGTGGATGCCGGGCACTATGGTGAAGTGAATTTGTTCCCAGTGATCCCCCACTCCCATGGCAACTCTGCCAGTCCGGTCAACCGGGGCCCCCTTAAAGTCACTGCCATCCATCTGGGCGAATTGAATGGATTGGGGTAGGATGTCGGCTTTCACTTTCAGGGCTTTGAAGGTGTCTTCACGGATTAGAGTACGAGCACACCCAGAGTCTACTAAAGCTTTAACCGATAATTGGGGGCCCCCCTTATAGGGTTGTAATATCACATCAAGAAACACAGAGTCTTCAACTTCTCTCACCATTAGTGGAGCTGTGGGCGGCACGGGCGCCTCGGTCTGCGGTGGCGTTCCATTCACTGCAGACCTTGCCCAGTTTTTGCCTGGTCTTGGGTTGGAACGAGGTTTAGTGCTGGCGACCCCCAGGTGTTGTCCTCCTCCGAAGAAAGGGGCTCAAAGGTATTTGTAATCCGGAACCCTGATGGGTCTTTATTTGTAATCCGAAGCCCCGATGGGTCAGGAAGTGATGCTGATGGCTCTTTACAAGCAACTTCATGGTTCATACAGACAGCGGAAGGCAGCTTGCACCTGCTTGGCACCGAGCTTTTGCAACGGCTATCACCACTGGTCCGGGGGATGATCTTCCGACCATGGGTCAGAACTAGGACGTGCAGGACGCGAAAAACAAGTTGCAGCGAAGTGGCCCATCTTACCACAAACGAGACACGCTCCTTTCTGAAAATGTCTGGCTCGGTCTGAAACAGGGGCTATGGGTCTCCGTGGTAGTAGGGCGGCTCGTTCCTGCCGTGGGCCCGCTTCTTTCGCTCTGCGTCTGGAGAGGGAAAGGGATTGCTGACGGATTTCCACTTCCACAGCAAGCAAAACCCACTCTTTGAGGTTAGGTGGATCCCTCTGCATATAAGCCCAGTACAGTACTTCAGGATGAAGTCCTTCATGGAAGTATTGCACTCGGGTGGCCTCATTCCAGTCCTTAACTCGGCTGGCTAGGCGTTGAAACTCGCCGGCATATTCCCGAACGGACTTGGTGCCTTGGCGCAATTGAAGGATGGCGGCTTTAGCTTTCTCACTTCGAAAGGGATCCTTGAATCGTCTTCGCAGCGCCCACATAAAGCCATTTAGGGTTTGTATGGATCTGGCCCGTGAATCAAACTGTTGGATCATCCAATCTGCTGCCTCTCCCTGCAGAAGGGAGGGCACATATCATACACAACTGTCTTCAGTGGGGAACCACTGTCTTTGCTCTCTCATAAAGCTGTCTACCTGGTGCAAAAAGTAGGGTAGGGCTTCTGCTGAGCAGTTAAAAGTTACTCGTAGGTCCTTCAGAGAAGCATGCGGATGAGGCGGTGGGTACTGCCACAGTGGAGGAAGTCCATCTGGCCACCCTGGCGGGCCCGGCGGAGGCACTTGTGGACTGGGCCCTACAGGTGGTATGCTGGGGCGACCCGTTTGGGGTCCCCCGGGAGCATCGGCGCTTCCGGTGGAGGGATAACTGGCGGCAGCACCAGTGGCACCGGCACTGCAGGCGGCTGCACCTGCGGTTGGGGAAGCACTTGAGGCTGTTGCTGTCATCCCAATTCACGGCACAAAACATCCATTCGCTCTTGCATTTGAGCCATTTGTTGCTGTAGTTCCTGGTTCTGGGAGCGCAAACGAGAAACTTCATCTGCTGGTCCCCCTCTGCGTCGGCCCTGAGAAACGCCAGATTGAGTATTCCAGTCTTTGGTAGTTTCTCCTCCATACCAACCCTGAGAAACGTCCAAAGGGGCATTCCAGTTCTCTGCATCCTCCCGGTCTGAATCCTCCATGCCCGGGTCTTGTGACAGGGCGTAGTGAACAGTAGCTCATTGGCGACGAACTAGATGTCTGGGAAGGGCTAAAAAGAACCGATCAGAAGAGAACAAAAATGAAAAGTCCTCCTCCCCGGGTCCCTGTTCCGAACCCTGCTGCCCAAGGTCCTTGGATTGTACTCCGAGGCTTGTCAATCCAGTAGAGGCTTCTGCTGTGGTATTGGCTGTTTCGGGAGTCCGTGCGTCGTTCAGCGTCTTGGCCCGTGCCACTATCAGTTCCGCCATCCGGGCCTCTGCTTTAACCAATGCCGCTCCCAATTCTGCCACTTGAGCCGTGGCGGTGTCCCTGAAGAGTTGCTCCAAAAGAGGAGTTAGAAGCAACTTCACTTCATCCAGGTTAGTAAGAAGCGGCATCACTTGCCGCGCCAAGCCCCCAGAAGCCGAACCAAAGTTCGATTGTAACAGTTGCTGGACTTGAGCTTCCATGACTGCTTGCGGTGATAGTTCCATGATGCGCAACACAATTTTGGCGGCAGCATTTCTTGCCTCCAACTGGAAGCGGTCGCTGCCCCCGGTGCCCTCCGCCATAGCGGCCTGTAAAAAAGGACTGTCCAACAAATCCTTGAGAGCCACGGTACGCGCGACCAGCTGCATTAGTAGGGAAGTTCCCTCCTGGGCTAGCCGGGTCTCCCCCTCTGGCGTATCCCCGCCGGTAACGTTGCTTAAATGGCAATACTGGTTCAAAAGGTAGGCTCTGGTGGCCTTCCTCCTTTCCTCGCACTGTTGCTGGTCTTCCACCCTCTGGACTTCATCCCTGGTCTCCTCCCACAGGAGCTGTCGAAGGATTTGTCAGATAGGGCTTCTGACAGCTCTGTCCTCAAACAAGATGGTTCCCCCGCAAACAAAATGGAGTTCTCCGTGCACTCCTTCCCCCCCCCCCGGTTTTGCACACGAGCTCCGGCCAGAGATTTACAATTGTATTGGGACCCGCCCGTGTAAATCTTTGATCTGATATCGGGTCCTGCGCACAAAGCCGAGAGCTCGGCCATCTCCTCCACTGATTGCTCGATTGTTTCTGTTTCCGTTTTACTTAAGTCGTTACCGGCAGGAAACTACTACATTGTCTCTTTGTTTCTGTAACCCTATTGTATCAGCCCTATAAATGTATCCCCACTCCCCCTGTCATGTATTCCAACCTTGCGTGTCTCTTACTGAAATCACTGACTTCTAAAATAAATCTTTGAATCGCTGCTCTGCCTGGATTGAAGGTCTACTGCTGAAACGCTGTGAATTTGCTGGAGCCTGACAGGATTTCTCGAGCGGTAGAGGCCTTTGGCTGTCCCTCCCGGGTGGAGCGGTCATCCTCTTCCAAAGAGGAGCCAGTGAAGTCAGGTGCTATTGCCATGCAAATTAGGAATGGGATACTAACCACATTCCAGACAAAAAATAAAAAAGGAACGTAAAGCAAAAACAAGGAGGATTAGAGTCCTAATGTAAGGTCCGAGTTCACCTGTTAAATCCCAATCACCAAACTTCCAGACAGAGTAGTCTAAGAAGCTAGTTTATTCCATCCCGAGGGAGAGGCTATGGTTGAAACTATCACATTCTACTATGGATAGGAGGTTACTATGGCTTATCCAGCAATTTCATACTGACCTCACAGCTCAGGTTCGCTGTGGCAACCAAGGAGAACTAACCGAGCCTTTTGAACTGGCCAAGGGAGTTAGACAAGGTTGCCTCCTTGCTCCTCTCTTGTTCAATCTATACCTGAATGATATGGCAACCAATTTCTCAGAGTTTTGCCACCCTCCAAAGCTTGCAAGCCATTCCACCCCGATTCTACTCTATGCTGATGATGCAGTTCTCCTGTCCCGCACAAGAATTGGTTTGAAAAGATCTTTGCAAACTTTTTCTGAGTACTGCTCTAGGGAAGGTCTTAAAATAAACAACCATAAATCTAAGATCATGATCTTCACTAAGAGGAGGAAAATGCCTCGCTGGGTATTAGATGGCTTTGAGGTTGACCAAGTCAAGGAGTTTGTTTACCTTGGCATTCTGTTTTCCCATAACCTAAATTGGAATGCCCATCAAAAAGCAGTGTCCAACAAAATTAAACCTGGGGTTGGTGCTACTGTCAATTTTTTTCACACCAAAGGTGGCAAATATATTCCAGGGGCTATTCAGGTTTTTAACCTGAAAATTACCCCAATTATCCTCTTTGGTGTTGCCATCTGGATTACAGTCATCAATGAATCTATAGATCGTCCACTGCTTCAGTTCTTACGAAAACTCCTAAATGCCCCTCGATGTGTTGCTGGCGTTACTCTTCGTTCCGAGTTTGGCCAAATGTCACTTGAAGCTAGGGCGTGGTTGGCCGTCTTTAAACTCCACTTTAAACTGTGCTTTAGCACTGAGGGGTTCCTAGCTTCTCTGAAGCATGACCCCTTCAAATCCTCATGGCAAAAAATCTTAGATGAGAAACTGGCGTTGCTGGGCTTCTCGCAGGATATGTTATCAGATCTTGGGAAAACTGAAGCTTTTGTCAAAATTAAAAAGCACATTAAAGAGCTCGATTATAACAGCACTACTTTTCGTGCTCGTCGCGTCTGTTCATCCCAGTTCTTCGGAATACCCCCTCCACGTAGTCTGCCTGCCTATACATATTTTCTGACAACTCCTAGTCTCTGTAGAGCTTTTTGCTTGGCTAGATTGAATGCTAATCCTTCTATGGTAATGCAGGGCAGAATTCTGAATATACCATACTCAGACAGGATCTGCCCTTGCTCTTCTGGCTCTATTGACACATTAGCCCATGCCCTTTTGGAATGCCGCTTTTACGAGGAACTTCGATCGCACTATATTTCCCCCCTTTTAATATACAAATCCAATGCCTCTGTGACTGACATAATGCCTTTTTTACTAAGTGACAAGGACCCTAAGGCTACATTGTCAGTGGCAAGATTTGTTTCAGTCCTTATGTCCCTCCAACACTAAATATATGCTGCTCAAGATCAATTGATCAAGGAGCTTCTAAGGGATAAAAGGAAGGAAGTTTATTCAGGAAGCAGGAGGTGAGTAGCAGAAACTTACAGGGAAAGGTACTAGGACTCTAATGTGGGGGGGTGGGGGTGGAGAGCAGGTTGAAACATATACCGAAAACCAAAGGCACAGTTGGATCCCAGACCAAGCCTGGTTCTCATGGTAGATTACAGTTATCACGCAAACAGAGAGCGAGCAGACATAACAACCTTCTGAGCTACAACACCTTGGAGGCCAGCTGCACTCCCATGCCTGGAGCTCACAGATTCCCTCGGGAGAGTCCCGAGGAACCGGAAGTTGGTGCACAGTCATTTATGATGTCTAGGAATCTCATTTCTACAGCATGACTTGAGCACATGTTTATCCAGTCAATGTTAGGGTAGCTGAAGTCTCCCGGTATCACAACATCATTTGCTTTAGTCACCACCCTTATTTCCTTCTCCATCTCAAGATCAGCCTCAAGTGTTTGATCAGGTGGGTGTAGTACACCTCCACTGTTAAGTAACCCTTTCAGCCCAGTATTTCTACCCATATCACTTCTGTTGGGGAGTTAATTCCCCTAACGTTTTCTAACTTATTTAATTCTATGCCCTTTTTGAAGTATGATGCAATACCTTTCCTATCCCCTCCCTCCCTGTCTTGCCTATGGAGCTTATACCCAGGGATGACTGTATCCCATAGATTTTCCCCATCCCACCATGTTTCTGAGATACCCCCTATATATAAATTGTCATTTATCACCAAGCACTCCAGCTCCCTTATGTTGTCATCATGACTTGGCAGGTGGAGTAGATAAGCTTTTTTCTTCCCCACCCCAAACCAAGAATTTAAGGGGAGTAGCAATCTGCTTTCCCCCACCCCATCCAAACTGAGAGCCTAGGCTGCAGAGAACAGAAACAGATTGCTCTCATTTGCCTGCAGCTCAATCACATCAATTTTGGGAGGGTGATCTGGTCCTATTCTCAGCTCAAACATTCAGTTGTTGCGGGGAGGATTCCTTTTATCTCCTGTCTCCAAGCTGTCAGCTTGGGCTGCAGAAGACAAGAGCAGATTACTTCTGTTTTCCTTAGCCCAAACTGTCAGCTTCAGAGGAAGAGAAAAGAACACTCTTTCTTTTTTCCCCACATTTCTCCCCATACAGTTTCAGCTGCAGTCCAACCCCCCCATATGTCCCACTCCAAAACATTACTTGTTTGCACCATCCTACCTTGTGAAGCAGCCCCAAACTCCTCCAAGTAATTCTAGCCTTTCCACCACTCCATCACTGGATCAGCCTGAAACTTTTCAATTTATTCTGAAAGAAGCATAACAGCTTGGTATGGCTGGAGTCTAGAAAACTAGCACCTCTACATACACCATGGGAGAATATGTGCTTTAAGGGTCGACACAACACCCCTGATTTATGATGACACTATGAATCAACCACCTCCCAAAGTCCCATCACCAACTGCCCTGCTCATGTCTTGTGAACTGATGGCCATGGCTTCCTGTATTCCTGCAGCCATCAACTTTTCCTAGCATTATAGTACTTACCAATGGCACTTGCCTTCACGTAATGTGACCGAAGTAGGATAGCCTCAGTTTAGCCACCATTAAACAACCCTACTCAGACAAGCAAAATAAGAAGAGAAAGCATTTAATAATGTCAGGAAAATTGAAAACTATCCTGTGCCCTAAGGACTCGACTTCTCCATTGTGGACCTCACTTTATTGAAAGGCCTGCCACAGGAGGCCATGAAGGCCCCCACTCTCGTAACCCTCTCCAAACTATTAGAGTGCTGGGGCTTGACTGGCCCATTCAAACCAAGGAGGCAGGGCAGCAAGCAGCAGCACGGGAAACTTCCTGCCAAGAAAAGATGCTCCTCTCCTCCCTGCAGGATGCCATTTTTGCTTGGCCTGCTGGCCAGCCCCAGAGGGCCCTCCACATGAAAGATTGGCCTTCTCCCGGCCCCCAACAATCCCTTCTCTGTGCTGGCTCTGCCTGCTCCCCAGTGCAGGCCAGCGAAAGGGCTCAGCGGTAAGTTGGATCCCATGCTTGTGTTCAGAAGGATGTGTGTATGAAGGAGAGAAAAGAGAAGGTAAAGGAGTTACATGAGAGGAGAGAAAAAGAAAATAAAAGAGAGCCAAGCCTCTGCCGAGTGAGAATTCTGCACTAGGCAATAACCACAAAGAAGAGTGGGAGAAAGAGAAAAAATTCTGGCGGCAGAACAGCAAGTTATAGGAGCCAGCACAAAAGAATATCAGAGAAATAATTGTAAAGTCCAGGAGTTCAGGATGAATCCAGGATGATAATCTGTAGGTTTCTGACTTTGACTGAGTTGAGGGAGGGCTTCCCAGAAAAGTAACAAAAGGTGATTAGATCCTGGCAGGGTGGAGGCTTCATCCATGCCTGGGGCAGGTTGGGAGGAGACATTCAGGCAAGGTCAGTAAAAAGTAATCAAGCCCACCTGGCTGCTTGTTAGTAATTAGAGTTTGTACTGGGGAAACCTTAGATTTACTGATGAAGTTACATTGATATACTCAGGTGGGTGCCTGGCTTTGCAGACCTCTGTGGTGATGGGTAGGCATGCAGATGTCCCATCAGTGAATCAGATTTAACTGCTTGTTAGCATATCCTGAGCATATTCTCCAATATGCATATTCTCCAAAGCATGGCACTGCTAGCTCCAAAAATGGCTGCCAAGGTGAATTTAGCCAAGATGGAGTCAAGGCAGACAGCACACATGTAGGAAGGGGGTCTTTGGTAACAGTGCCTAGTAGTATTTATGGGAAGATGTGCTGCAGCATAATGCGGATGTAAATTAGTTAAAGCTAGTCTTCTTCTTCTTTTCTACTTTTTTATGTTAACTCCGTGCTTTTTAGATGCCCACACAAAATAAATGTTGACATTATCTAGTTTCTTCTTTAAGATACAAATAGTAAGCATCTGGAGAAGTTACAAATATTTGGGGCTCCATTTTATAGCTTCTATTTGTATGTACTGAGATCAGTTCAATCTATTCCATTAGGGGTAAATATTCGTGAAGTTTTTAAAATACAGTTTTCTTTATAGATCACATCAAGGCACTATGGGATATGTACTTCTAGATATTTAAAAAGGCCCCTTTATCCTTAAAAAAATGTAATTATTATTGCAGTTGTGTCAGTGAGCCAGAAGGTGTCACTGTTTGAATTACTTCTATTTTAATTCTTTCGAAGGTAACTAAAAAAAAAAAAGCTAGAAGACACTAAGCAAATGTGGAGACTGTTAACTCTCCTGGTTTGTGTGAAGATACCGTGTTAGAATATTTACCAGTGCCCTGCAATTCTCATTTTGGTTTCTATCTATAATGGAGATCTGAAGAATTAACACACGCACTCTCCATTTTTTTTTGATGAATTGTCTTATGTAAGAGTGATTAACGGTGCCAGCTTGAAGCTAAGTTACACCCTGTGTTTAGAGGGGTGTAACTCTGCTTAAGGTGGCACTGTTATAATATTAAGGCAGCCGTCATACGCCCATTTTCCTAGAAGTAATCCACACTGAACATAGTGGGTTTCAGTTTCTGGTAGGCATACACAGTATTTTACTGTACGAGCTAACCTTTGTTGTGGAAGTGTAAACAAATCTAAAAGTAAACCACACAGGAAAGCCAAAATAAAATAAAAAGCAAGTTACTGCGCAACATTTCTGATGTGTCCAGGGATATCCAGACCATGATTTCCTAGTAGGAGCTCAGTTGCATGCTTTTACTTTTTCAGGAACGCAGAGGGAGGCCTTCCATGCACAGAAATGCTCTGGGGAAGGGACAGGAATCCTTCTCCTTCCCTTAGTGATGAGTTGGATCCCAGAACAAGCAGAACACAAGGGGATGGAGTATTGTTCTTGGTCAATTCACCGTCTAGCCAGGGAAATGATGATGACGAGGAGGAAATTGTTCCCCTGACTCAGGAACCATGTGGCAAGCCAAGATAAAGCGAGCAGTTGCTAATTTGGGTATAAAAGCAGGAAATGTGACACACTGGTTTCCTTTCAAGCTAACAAAACATGTGAGGGAAAATGTAAGGGCATTTTTTTCCAAGTCAAATCTCTAACCGAGTCAGAAACCAAGTGCTCTACTGTGGATTCCCAGTTTTAATACTTTTCTTATTTTGAATGTTATGGATATCAACAGCACTAGTTCTGAGAGTCCATGGCCACCCAATTTCTGGAGTAAGTACTTTTAGGATGTTCTTTTCAAAAATATGAAAAAGAGAATTTTTCTACTATATTCTGTCTCAGTTCTCTCTTGCTGTTTTACACTTGGGTAACTTCTTAACAAACTCTCTTTCCACAATTATGAACTTTTATAATAGACACATTTGCAAACTAACAAACCAAATGTTTTAGTGTTGCTCTTCCATTATCCATGCTAAATATCATTTAATATGCTCAAAATCTGAACTGTAATTAGTCTGCAGTGGGAAGAGGATATTAGTGGAAATTTGTCAGTTTAGTCTGGATCAGCTCAGGCTGCCAGTGGGTTTTCTAGCGGAGGTAGATTTAAAGCTGAATCTCTGTAATGTAAGGCTAGCGCTGTAATTGCTTGACTGCGATGGCTCTTTGGGTGGGGCTTCCCTTTCTCTTCAAACTCCAAGCATATCTACCTCCCTGTTAAGTGATCTGATTGTTCCAGCTGCTTCACTGCTAAGGTTGCCAACCTCCAGGTAGTAGCTGGAGATCTCCTGCTGTTACAACTGATCTCCAGCCGATAGAGATCAGTTCACCTGCAGAAAATGGCTGCTTTGGCAATTGGACTCTATGGCATTGAAGTCCCTCCCCAAGCCCCGCCCTCCTCAGACTCCACCCCCAAAATCTCCCGCCAGTTGCGAAGAGGGACCTGGCAACCCTATTCACTGCAGGGGGCAGGATTAAGAGCTGAATCACCAATGTACCATTTGGGGCAGAGAAGCCATAATTTCCCCCTTTCCCCTTAACACTAGAACTCGTAAAGCCATTGCTTTCTTTATGGGGTACTGGCTGCTCCCTTCCCTGCTGCAGTTAATGATGGAAATAGCTAGAGGCAGCACCTATTTGGGTTTTGGGTCCTTACTTTGTGGATTTTTGGCCTCCTTCTTTAGTGGTACAGTCACACTCAAAAACCTATCTGAAGAAGCTCATACCCTGCCAGAAATTTTGTTAGTCTTTAAGGTGCTACTGGACTCTTGCTCTTTCCAAAACCCACAGATTATCTGTCACTCCCAGGCAGAACTGCACCCACAGGAGATGAAATGAAATTGCTTCTTTTGTGAGCAAGTTATGTTCATTATGGCTCCATTTGAGAGTTGGTATCATAATGAAATGGGAGCTTGTTTGGGGATCAAAAGTGCAAACAGCAACCATGATGCCCATTTGGGCCAATCTTCACATTATGAAGTCCATGTGTTTGTTGGGAAGTGACATGAGGTCATGTGATGGGAGATTTGTGTTTCCCGGTAACGCTCCAGCCTTTTTCTGCTTGTTACTGCAGAGTACAAGGAGAAGAAGGTTCACCTTTGCCCCAGTGCCATTTCTACATCCTATATCTGCCAACTATTGACAACATTGTGAAAATTACATTTAGCCATGTAAGGGATATAATTGTTGTAATAGAGCCTACAGTGGGCTCCACAGGGCATATGAGGTCAAGAAAACAGCAGGAAGAGGGGAGGTTGAAACTGCTTCTCCCCACGAGCCATAGTCATGAGCAGAAAAGGGCTTTCATGAACCTGGGAGGCACCAAAGTCCCATTGCATGTTCCTGATACAAAGATTTTGTGTTGCTCCCAATGAACACAAGAACATGGACTGGCCAGTCAGCTACCCAGACAACAAATACAGTAGCTCAGAGTGAACATGCTCAATGGTGGATGATCCTTGAATATATAGGTTGTCTTCCTTGTGTAACCTTCCCCCAAAAAATTCCCTCAAGAAATCTGGGTTACCGAGGCAGCATACAAAGCCCTTTTCAAAGTATGTTTTATCATTATACTCCTTAAAAGTTCTGTCCATCATGAAATCAAAAAGGGTTGATCCAGGGATATGAAACTTGTTTCATGGTGAACTTGTTTCATCTTAATCTATGAGACATTTTACACATTCTTATCTATAACTGATTGAAAAGAACTTGCACCTTAGGGAGGGGGAGAGTACTGCTAATTTCAGCACAATGGTACGACTACTCAGACCATTAGGTAAAGAAACACCAAAACTCAAAGCACCTGTTAAGTTTCTGCCTCAAACCCATCTGTTAATTGGAGTCTTTGTCAAAAAATACGACACAACACCATTTCAGTTCTTCACTGAGCCTTTCTCCCCTTTCTCCAGAGAAGGTACACTACTACTAATCCAGTCATTTAAATTAAATGCAAAATCCAGGAGATAATAAGGTTCCTTCTCAGCAATTCCGGACAGACCGTTGTGCAGCAAAGTTCTTAAGCCTTTAAAAGCTGTCAGCCAGAAACTCGATCCCCCCTCCCCAATTTGCTAGTTAAAACTCCACCTGTTTTATTGCTATTGTAGCTGGTAAAGGCCCTGACCTGGATGGCCCAGGCTAGCCTGATCTCGTCAGATCTCAGAAGCTAAGCAGGGTCAGCCCTGGTTAGTATTTGGATGGGAGACCACCAAGGAAAACCAGGGTTGCTGTGCAGAGGAAGGCACTGGCAAACCACCTCTGTTAGTCTCTTGCCATGAAAACCCAAAAGGGGTCGCATAAGTTGGCTGCGACTTGAGGGCACTTTACACACACACACACAGCTGGTAAAGACGCAGATCCCTAGTGGATAAACTGAGCTTCACAGCCTTCTTCTGGTACCTTAAAACTCACAATGATCTATAAAGAAAAGCTATATAATACATTCTGTGAGGCCCAAGCAAAATCATATAACATTACACAAGCTTCTCTACAGCTCTTCCTTGCATTAGACTAGATGTTAAAAAGAGGTGCTTCAGACCCTGATCATAAGGCCCCTTGTCTGCATCCTGTTCAGAATGTATGGTAGACTTAAACAGATTAGGTGATGCTGAGTGGAGCTGGCATCAAAAATTCCACAGGTGGGCTATATGTTTGCTATATGCTGAAATACCGTCGAAAGCCAGTTCAGTGTATTGTTGAATTTAATTAAGCTGAAAAGATAGAAGCCAGAATTTCTGAACTGTCATAGTTGATAGGCATTGTTTCACACTGTAGAAAAAAAAATACCTTGTTGTTAAAAGACCATTTCTGTTTTGCCGTATCTAAAAGAGGACTTCCTTCCCTAATTTGTAAAGATTTGAGAGGAAGGGTTGCCAGCTTTTGTGACTGTCCTCTTTAACAAAATTTATTATTTATTCAAAATATATTATGCTCCCTTTCTACCCCAAAATGAAAACCCTTAAAACATGCTTTTAAAACCTTATATTCTAATAGCAAAGTCAGCAGATCTTTGGACACTTAAATCCAGTGACTGAAAATGTTAACGGGCAAGACAGATATTTCTACAAACCTGAAAAGGGCCCCAAGTTTGCAGAAAAACCTGAAATCGAAAAAAAAGTACCTTTGGGAGTTTTAAAAAGCTGAAAATGATAAAAAGAACACCTGTAGCTTTTCTACTTTTGTCCCACTGGAGCAGGTTCAATCTAAATTCTTGAGAGCAGCCCTCCTTTTACCTCGTTGTGTATTAAATGCTACTGCTAGACTGGAGACAGGACTGGCGAAGGTGGAGGCAAGGGTCTGTACTGCTTCTATTAGCCTTTGGCTCAAATTAAATCTTATCCCTCAAGGACTGCTACCCCTGCTTCTACAGGATAAGTTCCAGTCAACATGGCTAAAAATGGTCCTTAATAAAATGGCCTGCCTGGGCCATTCTCCACCTACCCTGTTAGCCATGGGCATAGACCAAGCATCAAGTTTCTTGAAGCAAAGGGTGGAAGACTTTGAATGCCAGACAGATCTTGGAAGATCACCACTTTTCCTAGTACCTGATAAATCTAGATACTTGGTCTCACCAGCAGCTTATTTTTATCACCTTGATTCTATTAATTATAGGAAGGCCTTTACCCTTGCCAGATGCCAGGCCCTACCATCGGCTGGTTTAGAAGGGAAATATAAGAAGATCCCTAGATCAGAGAGGTTATGTCCATGTGGAACAGGGGACACTGAAACCATCAAACATGCACTGATATGTTGCTCATTCTACCACGAAGTTCAGTCAAAGCTTATTTCCCCCCTACTTGGTAAATTCCCTGATGAGTCAGTTGAGCTTTTGGCAAAGAAGCTTCTATTAGGAGAAGACCCTCAGCTTACGCTCCAAACTGCCAAGTTCTGCGCTGTTGCTATTAAAATACGCAGAGCTTTATTAGAGAATGATTGTTTGAATATTTTACAATTTTATCAATTTTAATGTGATAATTTTAACCAGGGATTGCTTTTATTGACCTTACACCTTTATATGTACGGGCAATCTGTGATTCTGCAGTGCAAAACTATTGTGTCTGGAAATTTTGTTGTGTTGGCATGTGATTGGTCAGTCGACCATATTAATAAACTTGACTTCTGTAGCTTTAAGCAATGGATTCCCTCAGTGACTGTTGCTAGGCAACCACAGATTCCAGGCTTAGTTCTGCCAGTAAAAGCAGTGGGAGGGGGCAGGGCCCCTTCCCAGGCCTATTTTGGCCATTGAGGGAGGATTCATTGGGCTGACTAGGGTTGTGAAATTCCTGGAGATTTTGTTGTACAGTCTGAGGAAGGCAGGGTTTGGAGAGGGGAGAGGCCTAAGCAGGGTATAATGCCATAGAGTCCACCATTCCAAAGCAGCTGTTTTCTCCAGGGGGACAGAACTCCAGGGGGAGTTCAGTTGTAATTCTAGGGGATCACCAGGTCCCACCTGGAGGTTGGCAACCCTAGGCCTGGCAGCAACCTCTAGGTGACTTGATACTGCTCAACTTCCATGACTCAACTAGGCATGGCTGTTTGCTGCTGTTCAACAGCAGCGCACCTATGAAACACAATGTGGTGTAGAAGTTAGAGCTTTAGACCAGGGTCTGTGAAACCCAGGTTCAAATCCCCATTTTGCTGTGGAAGCACACTAGTCATATACTTTCAGCCTAACCTACCTCACAGGGTTGTGTAGATAAAAAAGGAGGAGAGGAGACTAATCTAAGCTGCTTGGTCCCCAGTGTGGAGAAAGACTATAGTTTTCCAACTTTAGACTGTAGTTTTCCAATGGGGCAGATACAAGTAGGTTGGCTGTCGGGTGAGAAGGAGATAGGGTTGCCAATTCCAGGTTGGGAAATTCCTGGAGATTTGAGGAGTGGAGCCTGGGGAGGGTGGGGTTTGAGGAGGGGAGGGATTGGAGCGGTGGACTCTGATCTGGAGAACAGGGTTTGATTCCCCACTCCTGCACATGAGTGGCGGAGGCTAATCTGGTGAACTGGATTTGTTTCCCCACTCCTACACATGAAGCCAGCTGGGTGACCTTGGGCTACTCATTCTCTCTCAGCCCCACCTACCTCACAGGGTGTCTGTTGTGGGGAAGGGAAGGTGATAGTAAGCCGGTCTGATTCTTCCTTAAGTAGTAGTGAAAGTCAGCATATAAAAACCAATTCTCCTCCTCCTCCTCTTCCTCTTCTTCTTTATAATGCTCTCCAAAGCAGCCATTTCCTCCAGGGGAACTGGCATTGTCAATCTCCATGTGAGGGCTGGAGAGTTCCCAGAATTACAACTGATCTCCAGATGACAGAGATCAGTTCCTCTGGAGAAAATGGCTTCTTAGGAGGGTGGGCTCTATAGCATTATACCTGCTGATGTTGCTTCCCTCCCTGAACCTCAGCCTCACAAGGCTCTTCCCCAAAATCTCCAGGAATTTCCCAACCTGGAGCTGGCAACCCTAAGGGGTGCTTGATCTCTGTAGTTGGGAGATCTGTTGTGATTCCAGGAGAGTTGCTGCCACCACTGCTGTTGTAGGAGGTGGGAGGAGGTGGTGGCAGGCCAGGGTAATGATGGGGGCAGGAAGAAAGAGTGATAGAAAGGGGGCAGAAAAAGAGAGAAAGAGTAACTGGATGTGGAGGAGCAAAAGATAAAGAGTGATAGTTGGGATGCAGAAAGAGTGAGAAAGTGACAGGCATGGAGGAGAGAGAGAGTAAGAAAAGAAGTGGCAGGAGGGAGAAAGAATGAGAGAGAAGTAGGGGAAGAGGGGAGGAAGCAAAGGTGGGATAGCTGCTCCCTCAAGTTTCTTGCGGATCCCCAGACAAATCCCCAGGGGCAGACAAATCTATCTGTGGAGGGAGATCTATAATTTTGGTGCCTCAACCCAGAAGAGCTTTTCATAGGTTGACACCCATCTAGGCTCAGAGGGTAAGGGCACTGAAAGAAGGGCACCAGAAGATGACTGTAGCAGTTAGGTAGGTTCACATGCGAGTAGACAAAACGTAAGATACATTGGTCCCAAGCTGTACAGTGCTTTAAGGTCAATACCTTGAAATGGGCCCGGAAGCTGACTGGAAGTCAGTGTAGACAGAACAGGACTGGAGTGATATGGTCCCTATGACCCACTCCCATCAGCATTCTGTACCAACTGCAGCTTCCAAACACTCTTCAAGGGCAGTCCTACATAAAGTGCATTACAGTAGCCTAATCTAGGTGTTACCATGGCATGTACCACAATGGCAAGATCTTTTTTGTCCAGGAAAGCCTGCAGGGGCTCATCAGCTGAAGCTGGTGAAAGGCACCTCTGTCCACTTTTGCCATCTGCTTATCCAACAGGAGGTATGGGTCCAGCAGCACCCCCAAGCTATGAACCTGATACTCTAGAGGGAGTGCAACCCCACCTAGAACATCTGCAGAAATTAGCAGGTGGTTGTGATTGTATTAACACCATGAAAGGTTTAACCTCTTGTTTCCTGAATACTAAGCTCCTTATTAAAGTCACAGGAGTGGACTCCAGACCCATTTTTTCTAGCTATTCAGCAGACATGCTTTTATAGTCTTTGGCCAAGCACAGAAAAGGTTGAAACTAATTCCAGACAAAAAACACCTTCTGTGATTGGTGAAAGGACACTGTTTTTCCTTACCTGGGTTCCTATTGGCCACTGAAAATTCCTGGCCATCCTCCCTCCTCCTCTCTAGGTTGTCCTCTGTTGCAATCCAGGTAGATTGCACCAGCTGGCTTTACAGCAATGCAAAATGCATTGCTGCCATTGGCCACATGGTAAGCTCTAGTGAGCCTTCCTATTGGCCACTCTAACATGCCTGCTCCCTCCCTCCTGCTGCCCTGGAAACCAGCCAGGGGGCAAGAATAGAAAGAAAGGAGATAGCTCTCCTTTAAACATAACAAGGGCCGAAAATTGAGACTCCGCAGAAAACGAATAGCCAAAACCCGAAAAGCCGAATATCTATTTGGCTTTTTCAGGAATCGCCTATTTGGCTTTGGGCAGATTCTCAGGTTTTGGTATTTGGTGAACCCAAAATCCGAATATTGCCAAAACAGCTAATTTCAGGTTTATTTTCAGTTCGGGAATATCGATATGCACAACCCTAGTACTCAACCTTGTTGTACCTGTTGAGCACTTTTTGGAATTTTGAGAAAGGTAGTGTGTGTCATCAGAAAGTGGTTGCCATGAGGGAGGGAGGGAGGGAGGGAGGGAGGGAGGGAGGGAGGGAGGGAGGGAGGGAGAATAATAAAAAGGTTGCCACAAGACAAAAAGGTTGTCCAACAGTAAAATGTCGACAGGTACCACAAAATGTTAGAGGTTTTCAAGCCAACAATCCTCCTTTGACAGAGACAGCTGTTTCCAAATGGGCATTCCCTGCAGGAGGAACAAAGGTGATGTCTCCTGGACTTGTCTTCAGCATGTTCTACTCCAGTGAAGCATATGACAGCCAGGAATGGCTCTTTGCTTTGGGGAAGAGATGGAAGTGGGCACTAGAAAATAAATCATTGGGTGCCACATTTCCCATGACCACCATGTTGGAGAATCACTCATCTAGTGGAAAGAGTGGCAGGGCGCTTTCACACTTACCACATAATGCGCTTTCAATCCACTTTCAATGCACTTTGCAGCTGGACTTTACTGTGTGAAATGGCAAAATCCACTTGCAAACGATAGTTAAATTGTATTGAAAGTGGATTGAAAATGCATTATTTGGTATGTGTGAAAGCACCTACAGACTTTGACTGGGAGACCTGTGTTCCAATCTTTGCTCAGCCATGAGACTCACTGGGTACCTTTGGGCTAGCCACTATTCTTTTGACCTAGCCTACCTGGAGGTGTAGAATGCTGCTATGAGCACCTTGGAGGAAGGAGGGATAAAAATGTGAGAGAAGAGAATGCTCATTTATAACCCAACACTCTTATTAACATGAATGAACATAGATGTATAGAGATGTATTTAAAAAAACAGAAAAGAGATTTTGTGAGGCAACTTCTGAGTTTGCTAGAAGTTTACCACTTGACAAGCCAATATTGTGCATTTTTATTTGGAAGTATATCCATTATGTTCAATGGAGTTTATTTTCCGATAACTCTGGGTCTTTTTGATTTTACTTCTGATGATTCAAGATGTAGTAAGAGTTCAAATACAAAATGGGAAGAAATTATGGTATTACTGGCAGACAGCTTCATTCTTATACCATTCATAAAAAGAATACTGGATGACAGTAATTTATGCTAAGGTAGAAATCAGCATTGTTATGAATGTGCTGGAAACCTTGATTCACATATGGCAGGAAATGGAAATTACGATGTAATCCCCCCCTCCTTGCGCAGCTTTTCTTCCCAGCCATATTTCCCCTATGCTCTCTGTCTTTACAAAGCCATGCCTAAGATAGGGTGATCTGGAAAGACTGTGTTGATCAAATTTCTAATGTATTTTGCAAATGTTATTACATGATATTTTGCTAATTGTTGCTTCTGTTGAATTTCCTTCTTGCAACGGAACACCTGAAGCCACTTGGCTCCACGTCAGGCATTGTGCTTGCCATCATTGCAATGGCTGTGTTAAGTGGTGGCTTACCAACAACTGCAGGAAACTGGAACGTCCACCTAATTTAATTATGGCTCTGAGTGCAGGTCATAAATCAGAGTCTGCTGAAATGTGGCACCATTTTCTTAGGAGAGACAATTAGCCCCTGATTATGTTATTGTACTTTCTTTCCTGCCTTCTGGCACTGTATGATTGTTGTATGCAATATTGCATGTTAACCTCCTAATGTTTATGAAACCTCAGCTACTCACACTACTTCTTTATCATTCTTCAGTAGTAGATTGACTTCTCATAAAGCACCCCTTCACATATATGGATGCACCCAGTATCTAATCATGCTGTTTTTCTAATTGTTCTTTTGAAACAATTCAGAAGGTTTTAATAATATGTTTTTTTCCCTTGAGCATCATTGAAATTCTAAAAAAGTATCATTCCAACCAAGGCAATTTCAGTTAGAAGTACTTCAATGACATTGAAAGGGTATATCACCACTTGGAACCACAATGTGAAAGTAGTGTATTTGTTATATTCCTATTCTGCTTTTCTTCCATAACTCAGCATACATAGGGTTACCAGGAGGTCTTTCACTCAGAAACTGACCCGATTCAGGAGGGTAGCTGGTCTGGTCTGCAATAGAAGAGCCAAATTCCAGTTCATCTAACGAAGAGAGGTTTAACTCTTGAAAGCATATACCACAAAAATCTTATTGATCTCTAAGGTGCTACTGGACTTGAATCTTGCTGTCTGACTTGTGCTGATCTATGACCGTAACAATAAACTGAAACTGCTGTCCGACCAGACTCAGAACTGCTTAGCTTTAAGGTGCTGATCTCTAAGGTGCTGTCAAGTGCCCTTAGATAACACCAGTATCCTACCTAAAACATTTGTGTGGAAATAAGATTTTCAGGAAGTTCCTCCACAAGATCCCTTTTCAACACCCTTATTGGGCACAGGGTATTAAAGTCAAATGATGCATCTTAAAATAAGCAGGTCTGAGCCTGGGAATTAGTATTCTTTGATGAAATAAAAGCAGGATATAAATGCAGTATGTACTATGAACTGGTACTAGGAATACCGCCAGGCCTGACCTATTTCTGTGGCTTCGAATACTGGAATCAGCAGGTGAAGTTTTCATGGCTTGGGGAGATGAGCGTTATCTCCTGTTAATGTGTGGACATCTAGCTGTTGTTAAGGGCCCAGGACTGAACCTGTTAATAAAATCTGGCACCCTAGCTGATGCCAAATAAACATTTTTAGCAACAATATTGAGTATTGTGATTTGCAAGTATGTTGTGAAAATAATTGGCATGGTATAGCCCAAACCTGTCAGATATCGGAGGCTGAGCAGGGTCAGTATGTGGATGGAAGATCACCAAGGAAGGCTCTGCAAAGGAAGGCAATGTCAAACCTCCTCTGCTTCTCCACTGCCTTCAAAGGAGTCACCATAAGTCAATTGCAACTTGGCAGCATTTACAAACATACATGTGAACATAATACGCATAATTTCTTTGTACCAGTGCCGTGAATTGGCTGATTTTTTTCTCATGAAATGCAGATACCCAAGGCTAGATGCAGAAGTAGAATTGCCTGGAAAAGAAATAAGTAGGAAATACAAATCAGTTCAAAAGGATTAAAGAAATAAGCGAATAAATAATTTGTTCATGAAATATATAGCTTAGTTTGAACACTTTCTGTAGTTCTTTTCCATGAAGTGAATTGGTAGGTAGGAGTGGAAGGTTTAGCATTCTGCTAAATTTGTTTAATTGTCTGTGTGGAACCTTCCTGTTCTTTTTTCAGTGAATGCTTGGAATGTTTGCTGACCCGTGGCTAAGTAGGAGGGAATGCCGACGCGCTGACAAAGTTATAAGACACATCTCCATGCCTAACCGCCCAAGTTGCGACTTGAAGCAAAACCTTTTCCCCTTAGGGTGAGTGGGTGGGTCAAACTAAAAGACGGAGTGAGCTGTGGGCAGGATCTCCTCCCTGTTTTATGCTTCCTAGGGAGGAAAAGCCCCGCCCACACAAGCTCCTGCCCATGGCCCCCATTGGCTCAATACCATGGGTCCTGGCCAATGGGAGGGCTGTTGCCGGGCAGACAAAGGCTGGCACGAGCCTCCTGAGCATGCGCAAATGCACATGTCGGCCGGCCGACCTTGTCTGCCTGCTCTCCGCGCTCCGGCTTCCCTCCCGCCGCGAGCAGCAAACATGGCTCTCATTGAGGCGGGAACCAGAGCTTTCTTAAAGCTGTGATTTCTAAGCTGATTTATCTATTCATCTACATTTCCAGCTGAGAGAAATACTAAATCATTGCTGTATTGGGCCAAGGATGTGTAACCTACCCACACACTGTCATACTCTCTACCCTGAAATTTTGACAAAAGCTCCTTTGGCTTCCCTTGAAATGCTGGGACACCCCCACCCACACCAAAATTTGTTTCAAATGTCACTTCAGGGGAAAAAAAGGAATATTGTCGAAGGCTTTCACTGTCAGAGTTCATCGGTTCTTGTAGGTTATCCGGGTTGTGTGACCATGGTCTTGGTATTTTCTTTCCTGACGTTTCAGCCACAGTTATGGCAGGCATCTTCAGAGGAGTAACACTGAAGGACAGTGTCTCTCAGTGTCAAGTGTGTAGGAAGAGCAATATATAGTCAGAAGGGGGGGTTGAGCTGAGTCATTCCTGCAAAGTATTGAAGGTAATGTGCTGATCATTGTCCTGTAAGTATCAAGATAATGTGCTAATGAGGGTGTGGTATGTTAATGTGGAACCATTGTATCATGAAGTGATCTGTTAACATGTGGAATCCAAAGAAAATACCAAGACCACGGTCACCCAACCCGGATAACCTACAAGAACCAAAAAAAGGAAGTTTTTGATTTCCTAATCCTAAGTGTCTGTTCAGCAGAACAATTTAATGTCCTATAGTGTGATAGTATTTATATTTCTACATATTTGATTTGTACAGGAAATGTCATTCACCAATGCTGTACAGTCATTTCTGTCAAAGGTCAATGGAAAAATCATTTCACGTTGCTGCTGCAGTGAGGATCCTAGTGAATCATGACGCCATTCACCAATATTAAACACTTTTCAGAATTTTTTTATCCATGAACGTTTACTCTTAAATCCATTTCATATTGGCCATAGTGCAACTTTGGCTGCATCCACACCTCATTGGATGTTGTGCTAGTATTGCATTATAGCAACCCTTTGTCTCCTGGCTAGACTTGTCCGTACAGGAAAATCCAGTTGCCGTTGACTGTGATAGTGTAATACTGCAACATCCAGTGAGGTGTGGATGTAGCCATTGTAACTATTGTAGTCAGGATGAAACAGATGCAGGTTTTTTTTTAAGTGTTTCTCAAATTCTGCATTGAAAAAATTTTTTTTTCCTGTACATAAATAATAACAGAGGAACACAGTGTACTGTGATAAACACTACTTGGAGAGCAATCTATAAATGTAAATTTCAGCTTCAGTGCATGACTGTAAAATGTAAGCTCCATTGAAACATGTAGTAAAAATTTTATCCTCTGTAGAGATATCATTTTGTAGAGCGATCATTCAGTGCATAATAACTAACCACACCATTCTTTTTTATTTTTAGATCAGATAATAATAGCATTTACAGTTTCTATGGTCATTGGACTTGTAATTGGAGGCACAATCTGGGCTCTGTTGGCTTGCCTATCTAGTCGCAGAGCTAGTGCACATATTTCCCAGTGGAGCACCTCATCCTCTAGCCGGCGTTTCAGAGCTTCCCACGGAAGTGGTGCTAGCAGGCCAGGATTTTACCGCAACAGCAGTTGTGAACATCGCAGCAACCTCAGTTTGGCCAGCCTTACCTTCCAAAGGCAAGCTTCCTTAGACCAGGCCAATTCCTTTCCAAGAAAATCAAGTTTCCGGGCCTCCACATTTCATCCCTTTCTTCAGTCCCCTCCACTTCCTGTTGAAACCGACAGTCAGCTGATCACACTGGTACCCACTGGTACCACCACAACAGTTACTGGAAGCACCACCAACAGCCTAAGTCGTCCTGAATTCCACTGGTCCAATAACAGTCTTCGTGTCTGCCATTCAACACAAACGCCGCCTCCTGCCTATGACACGATCATAAAGGCGTTTCCAGATTCTTGAGTTGGATTTTCAGCATCGTAAACGTGTGAGAAAGAATTTCAGCTCTACTATTTTCTGATGGCTCTGAAGATACCTGTGAAGATTCTCATAGTAAAAAGGACATACTGTAGGAGACACAAATGACATTGATTTGATAGAAGGATGCACTGATAGTGTTCAACTTCAAAGACCTTCATTGCTTTGCTCACAAAGGGAGCACTTCATGCACTGCATCAATGTGTATTTATATTTTATGCCTGCACTGTAATCATTGCCTTTAGTTCAAATGATGCAAATGTCTTACAGTCTTACGAACTGATATCTTTGGAAAAACAAATCAAATAACACTTAAGATTGATAGAACTATTTCTATGAACTGTGAACTCAATGTTGTTATTCCTTTTGTAACAACTGTTTCCTGTGGGGAGTTTCAAATGTTTCCTGTGGGGAGTTTCAAATGTTTTCTTCCTATCACTTGTTTGTCAGTTGGCAACCATCATATGTGTCTATAAGATCTTCAGGAATACTTCAACAGATATCATTTAAAATAATTGTGTATTGCTATCATCATTTGCAAGGATTAGGATCTTTGATTTACATTTGTAGGAATCCAAAGCTCAGTAAGAATAAGAAGTGTCTTATAGAACCAGAACCAAATCTATTTGGGGGTGCCAGTGCAGGCTCAAGATTTTAGACCTCAAACCTAAAAGAAATGAGGCATGCAAACTGAGAATTCTCTCATATGCCTTCCCAGATGCTTTGTGTAAAGTAAGAATGGTAGTAAAGTCATGGCAACAGGCCCTTTGCTGGTTATGGGCCCCCAGGAAATGCAAACTTCACCACCCTTTGGAGCAAGCCCAGGCATGTCATGTATGTGAGTAGCTCCAACAATGACACTAAGTAATAGCCAGATTTTTACTTAAAACTATATAAAAAGTATCTGTATTTAGGAATGACAAAACTTTTCAGTTAAAGCAGCAGCCAATTTAGCAAGATTTAGCAAGATTAGTTGATTTAGCAAGATTAGACCTTGCCAGGGTTCCTTTTTAACAACAACAACAACATTATCAATTTAATTCCCTTTAAGGATTTCAGATTTATTCCCCAAGTTTGTAATATGGATCCCCATACTTTGTATATCTGCAAAAGTTGTTTGTTTGTTTGTTTGTTTAAACCAAAGTTTAGGTTAGGGATCATTTAAAGTTGCCGGGCTACTACTTAATAGTTGGTTCAATGTTTTGCCTGTCTTTAAAAAAAAGAATCATACAAAATACATCAGTTATTTAAAATACAATATTCTAACAGAGTGACAATAAAGAAAATAACAATCCTAACAAACAGTGAAGTATGAAAGCGGCATATTATTATAGCATGGAACTTATTTGAACAATGTAAAGAGTGCAAGAGGCCTAATGCCACCATGAAATTTCTCATTCCAACATAAAATGAACATGACCTATTTCTAAATAAATGCATTTCACATAACTCATCCTACCCAGACTCATATACAATATGAAATATTTCACGTTATAGTGATGTCCCATGTTCTATAAAACCATCAAAAACAGGAGGTGAGAAAAATTACACAGGAGTCTGGAAGCACCTTGAAGACTTATTGAAAGCAGATGCTGAAATAAATTTTGTAGCTCTGTAATGTCTCAGGCATAGAAAGGGCTTTCCTGACAATTTGTGCCTGAGATCCTTTGTCTGGAGACACCCAGAGTAAACCTGTATCCATCTATATTTATTTCATCGTAAAGACTCAGCTCCAGTCTATCATTCATTGTCCACCTTATCCTCATTGTGCTGACCATTTTAAGATTTGCATTTCCAAGTTATTAAGTGCTCCTGAGAGCGTGAAGCAACCATATTGAAAATGGGGTGGTATTCATTCCTTTTTTCATAAAGAAGTTCACTGATGCCAGTGACAGCTCAGCCAAACATTTGGGGGAAGGAAGTAAGCATGCATACACATCATGTAAGAGTTGTTCCAACAGTGGAATCAGCTACCTAGGGAGGTGGTGAGCTTCCCCCGGCAGTCTTTAAGCAGAGGCTGGACAAACACTTGTCTGGGATGCTCTAGGCTGATCCTGCATTAAGCAGGGGTTTGGACTAGATGTAGGGTTGCGAGCTCTAGGTTAGGAAATACCTGGAGATTTTGGGGGTGGAGCCTGAGGAGGGCAGAGTTTGGGTAGGGAAGAGGCCTTAGTTGGGTATAATGCCATAGAGTCCACCTTCCAAAGCAGCCATTTTCTCCAGATGAGTTGATCTCTGTTGCCTGGAGATCAGTTGTAATTGCAGGCAGGCCGGTGCTACCATTAGGCGAACTAGGTGGTCGCCTAGGGCGCAGACCTTAGAGGGGTGCAGAACTGGCCGGAGGAGAACAGTTTTAAATTTGGAAAAAAATGCAACTGGCAATTTATATTTTTTTATTTTAAAATACGTACCACAACAATGCTATGGAATATAATTAATTATAACATCTCAGAAACGTTTTGTGTTTTTATTTTTTTCTACAAGACATCTGTTTTTAAATATTGGCTAGCAATGGGGGTCACAAGTAGTTAGCCTAGGGCGCAAAAATGACTGGCCCTGGGCCTGAGATTGCAGGAGATCTCCAGGTACCACCTGGAGGTTGGCAAACCTAACTAGATGGCCTGTATGGCCCCTTCCAACTCTATGATTCTACCTGCAATGATGTGTGAAATGGTGCATTTCTCACTCATGTATGAGAAGGTGCCTCTACTGAGATTCCCCCATCTACAGGAACCCAGTTATTTGTACTGGCTGCCCATCTATTTCTGGGAACAATTCAAAGCGCTGGTTCTCAACATTAAAGCCATATATATGGCTTAGGATACATGAATGAATGCCTCCTGTATAGGGTTGCCAACCTCCAGGTGCTAGCTGGAGATCTCCTGCTGTTACAACTGACCCCCAGCTGATGGACTCTATGGTATTGAAGTCCCTCCCCTTCCCAAATCCTGCCCTCCTCAGGCTCCTTTCTTGCCAAGTTTTGGGAATTATTGTTTGGGTTAGGGTTAGGGTTAGGGCAGCCATGTGAGTGGGAATATATGTGAACAATGCAAGGAAGGGAATGGCTCAGCTGGAAAATACATGAGAAAAATAAGTGCTCTTTTCTTTTAGTGTACATGCTTAAAATACATCCACACCTTGATATTTCCCATTAAAAAAAATCTCAACTAGCAGGTGTTGGAAAAGAACGTTTACTGAGACCTTGGAAAGCTGTTGCCAGTCAGAGTAGACAATACTGAGCTAGGTGACCAATGGCCCAATGAAATACAATGCAGTTTCATAAGTTCATATATATATTCATATGACCCATCTTCCAACTGTGAGCAGCTACAGATGTTCCAGTGATATGGGTGAATGACTTGATCATCATCTTTATTTGAAGCCATCAGGTGTCTAAATCTTTGCTTCAAGGTCAGATACAACAGGGAAAGAAGTACCTCCCCCATAGGAGATGGATACTTTCCTGATGTGGGGACAGAATGTTCATCTCCCCAAAGATTCTGGAACATGAATTTTTTCATCATTGCATAAGACCAGAAAGTGCAGGAAAAATGGCCTGAATGATCTGTGGCACACCAAATGAAGGGAAGGCTGAGAAACAGAAAGAGTAAATTGCAGTATACCATTCCAGAAATGTGTATAGTAGAGAACAAACATACTGAAAGAAAACACTATTACCAATCTTTCAGTAAGTACCCATAAGGCTTTAACTAGACATGAAGCAGGGAAATCTAAATGTGCATTTCTATTGCTAAATAGCAATCAGGGAGGAATGTCTAAGGGCCTTATGAAAATCATATGTGCAAAGATTTAGACACCTGATGGCATCAAATAAAATCTCATCCCTCCAAAACATTCTTCCAGCTGTAAACTAGAGAGGTTCTTTAAATAAGAAGGCATTAAAGATTTTTTTATTTTTTATTTAAATGCTTGCAGTTTCTACAATGCTTACAAAATATATATACCAGCTATTTTTACCAGTTAACAGATGTTTGATATCAATTAGCAATAGGCTACACAACTCAGTTATTATAAATCTTGTTCACCATTCACTCCTCAGTAATGCCATTGAACTTTGCTTGCAACAGAAGTAAAATAGAAGCTGTTTATTTCGTATTACTAAATATACTGATGGCAATCATGAGCTCAGATACTTTGCAAGCATTAGATTACACTAAGGTCTGCAAGGAATCTGAAATGGTGTCACAGTTTTTAGAAAAATATTTATAGAAATGACAAATATTATACATCAAACCATTCATGCTACACCAACATTGGCTCTGTTAACAATCTGGGGGAGCAGAATGGAAAAGTGGCATCTAAGAGATTAATAGTGTTTTTGTTGATGGCAGCTCGTAGGGTAATAGCAAAATGTTGGAAAACCGCAGAACTTTTAACATTACATTCTTGGTATTCCAAACTGTGGCAAATAGCTATGGCAGAAAAATTGACACATCAACTTAGAGTAGCCAAAGGTAAAGCTAAAATATTCGATTTCTATGAAACATGACATGATTTTATTTCATACACAAATCAGAAAGGTATTCACTATCTATCTAAGCCCTTGCTCCAATTATGGGAAAGTAATTAAGTCTAAAATATATAATTATTTTTTAAATCCCCAATGCCATCAATAAATTCTTCTGCCATCTGTAATTATAAGATAAATTGGAAAATGTGTTAAATACTAAGCCCTCTTTCAATAATCTGATTCAACTTTTTTAGTGTTATGTATTGTATGTCCTGTTTGTATTTTATTGATTTGAAAATAAAATAGTTAATTAAAAAAATCTGATTTAACTTCATGTATTTTTGTTACATTTTTTTATATTGTTTCTAAGTTTTAAAAAGTTTTGTTGTTATTGTGTTTTGTTTGGGTGGGTAATGATTTTCTGTTTGGAAAATTAATTTTAAAAATTTGTTTTTAAAAAAGAAAGGACAGGCCCTTGAGGATTCCATTCTTCTTCCTTATTTATGTCAAGTGACACACTTGTGAAATCAGTTTAAAACTCTACTTTTCAAATCTTTTGCCAATGCCCACAAGAACTCCAGCCTCCCTGCATCTAAAAATGACCATAGGGGAATCATAGGCTCACCACAAAAATATGTCTGGGAACTCAGCATGCTATTGATTGCTTAGCAGTTACAACTGCTCTTTGGTAGTCTGGTAGCCTAAATAATCTTTATTGTTTGAACAGCATTGATATCAAGAAGTCAAAAGCAGCACACCTTTAAACATAAGAACATAAGAAAAGCCCTGCTGGATTAGACCAAGGCCCATCAAGTCCAGCAGTCTGTTCACAACAGTGGCCAAGAAGCCCACAAACAAGACAACTGCAGCAGCATCCTGCCTCTGTTCCACAACACCTAATATAATAGGCATGCTCCTCTGATCCTGGAGAGATAGATATGCATCATGACTAGCATCCTTTTTTACTAATAGCCATGAATTGCCCTCTCCTCCATGAACATGTCTACTTAAAGCCTTCCAAGTTGGCAGCCATTACCACATACTGGGGCAGGGAGTTCCACAATTTAACTATGTGTTGTGTGAAGAAATACTTCCTTTTATAAGTTTTGAATCTCTCACCCTCCAGCTTCAACAGATGACCTTGCGTTCTAGTATTACAACTCTCTCCATACCATGCATAATTTTATAGACCTCTATCATGTCTCCCCTTAACCTCCTCCTTTCCAAGCTAATCAGCCCTAAGTGGTTTAACTGTTCCTAATAGGGCAGTTGTTCTAGCCCCTGATCATTTTGGTTGCTCTTTTCTGCACCTTCTCAAGCTCTGCAGTATCCGTTTTTAGGTGTGGTGACCAGAACTATACTGGGGACAGAGCTGGGATCTTCAGTCTGATAATTATATAAGGTACTCAAAAATCCGTCTTATATAAATATGGAAGCCTTACTTTTGGGGTAATTTCAGGTGAAAACTGGACCCAAAACAATTGCCTTTTCGGAAATATGCTCAGGGTGACTCACAAAATCAATGTATTTGATTCTTAACGTGGCCAAATCTATGGATACTTAATTCCAGAGATTGGAGTCATGAACAGACAAATCTTTCTACAAACCTGAGAAAAGCCCTGGGCTTATAGAAAAATGTGAGATCTAAAAAAAACAAACCCTGGGAGATCTTATTTATTAAAACATTTCTATCCCACCTTGGTTCAAAGCATCTTATTATAATAGTTAAAATACCCCAGCTAAAACCAAAGATAAAATAACAAACCACAAATCACTTCCCTCTTAAAAGATGCCTGCCATTCGAACCCTCAAAAGCCTTGGCAAGCAGGCACGCCTTGCAGAGCCTCTTGAAGATCTCCAAGGAGGTGGACCCTCTCACTTCTTCAGGGAGCCCATTCCATAGAGCTGGAGTCATGAAAGAAATGCCCTGGGCTCTGGTTGATGCCAGACGGACCAGCCCAACTGGTGGGATTGCTAACAGATGGCTGCGTGATGACTGTGGTTGGTACACAGGGACATATGGAAGGAGACAGTCCTTCAAATATGTGGGACCCCAGTTGTGAAGGGCTTTAAAGGTCATAACCTTGAAATGAACTTGGAAACAGACTGGTAGCCAATACAGCTGTTTCAAGATGGGCAACATATGTTCCTGGCAGCCAGCTGACAGCAGTCAGGCTGCCATATTCTGGACCAGTTGTAGTTCTGGGATGTCTTCAAGGGCAGTCCCACATAGAGTGTGTTGCAGTAATCCAGCCATGTCCAGATCAGCCAAGTCTAGGCAACGAGAAAGCTGGCAAATCAGATACAGCTGATAGAAAGTGCTCCTGGCCACCATGACAACCTGCTTCAAACAGCAAGGCAGGGTCCATGAGGACCCCAAGCTCTTAACCTGCTCTGAAAAAGCCTACATTACTTCATCTAGGACACAGGGATTCCGTCTCTGTAGAGTATCAGCCTCCCAACCAGCATTACCTCAATCTTGTCTGGATTCAGATTCAGGTGGCTACGTTTTGCCTTAGCCACCTGGCCTCCCAACAGAACCACTTACTGACATCTAGTTATTTCTCCACATAGGGAAAAGTTCAGTTTATACTTTAAATGTAATGTGAACATATTCAACTTTTTTGTATTGTATATTTGTAATGTATGGTACATTTCTCAAAGGAAAAAAATTCCTGGAGCATTCCTTTTGTAGGAGAAGTAGACAGGTTGGTCTACTTTTGGAGGAGAAGTAGACAGGTTGGACTTGGCTGATCTGGACATGGGCCTGAGCAGCTGGGAGAGAGACAGAGGAGGAGCTTAGAGAAAGGTCAGTGAAAGTTTTACTGTAAAGTTTGTGTTTTCCTCAGTGGCTGGGGAGCAGTAGTTGAGGTTGCTGTGTGTGTGTGTGTGTGTGTGAGTGAGTGAGTGCCTGTATAAAACAACAGCATAAAACAACCACTGAGCACCCTAAAAAAATCATAAAATTAGAATAGCATATTATAGGGTAGATTATAAGAGGAAAACAAAATACTGTATGTTCACCCAACTAAAGCTTGTTTAGGTATATTGTAGTTTTTATGTTTGTATTGTGTTGCTTTTTTTGCATTGTGTTGTTTTTGTTTTCTTGTTATGTATTGTTATGTTTTTATTTTAATGGTTAGAAGGGGGGAAGAAAAGTTTCATTTCCCAGTAGGCTTACCAGGTCCGTAGCTCCATCGGCGTGAGCTTTTCAGCAGCGCAGGACACACGTGTGCGCCTGGAACGATGCATGTGTGCATCCTGCGCAACACGCCTACGTCACTTCCGGGTTTACTCGGAAGCGACGCGGACACTCTATCAATCTCTGCCGAAACTCTATGGTTTCCATAGAATTTCGGTGGAGGTTGCTAGACTTTCCTCGTTGCTTCTGGGTAAACCCAGAAATGATGTAGGCGTGTCACGCGGGCGCACATGCCCGCGTTGCCCGCCGGCCCTTAGCTGGTCAGCAGGCAGCCCGGTGGATTGGCAGGATTTTACCCACCACCACCGGGCACTTGGCAACCTTATTTCCCAGTGAGCTGTGTTCTCAGAGCTGTCCGTTACAAGCATCAGAGATCATTGTACATATGTGGTTTATGGGATGACCACTGCATGACTGGCTCTCCCGCTACTAAAGCCTCAGAAAGACCACTTGCATCATCAGACTGCTTTAGCTAGGTCAGAGTCTAAGAAACTGCTACAGCCCAGCAAGTTGAGAGAGAAGAAACTGGAACTAGACTCTTCAGAATGCCTGGCTCCAGAGTGTGGCATTTTTCTTGAATTGTGTGGGTTACATGCATTAAAGGCTGCTTACATAGCAGCAAGCCTGGCCTAGCTCAAAACTCAACACAGTTACACTTCGTCTTTCTTCAGCTAGGGTTCAGGTTATGCTTCTCCCACCAAGATCCCCTGGCCACAACCGCCAATAGGTGGTTTGTTTGGTGAGCTCCCTTCACACTTACATGTTCAGGGTACTTGGCAAATTTCCCCATCAAGGTAAGATTAGCCACACAACTCCTGCCAGTGTAGTTAGGGTTTCATCAGTCTCAAAACTAGGCCTAGTTAACCTAATACCAGGCCTAGACAGACAGCATGAAGCAGCCAAAAATGTATTTATCTTGGCCAATCTGATTGAACTCTGAAAATTGCTGCTCAGCCTTGTAAGTGATGCAGCTAATCCTATCCTGCTGAGCTTTAGGATGGGAAAGAGGTACCAATCCGCAACAGCCTGGCTATAGGGGTGATAGTGTTACCCACCACCAGGTGGGGCCCAGAGAGCTCCTGGAATTACAATGGACCCCCAAACAGAGATCAGCCCCCCTGGAGAAAATTGCAGCTTTAGAGGGCACGTTCCCTCCTCCCAAACATGTCCCCTCCCCAAGCTGCACCGCCAAAGCTCCAAGTATTTCCTAAGCCAGAGTTGGCAAGGCTAGGGGGGTGAGGCTGCAATAAATTACAGCACAATTGGCCCCCAAATGCCTCATCTTCCATTTCTTTGAAAAGGGCATAACCAAAGCTGCTCCCCCACTCTGCTGCCATAAATGAAAGTTGCATCAGAACAGCCTCTTTTTCCCCTCCGAAGAACAGAAAGGTATTTTCAGAAGTGAGCACAGAGACAGTAACGCGATCGCCATCTGGTGGAAACCATCAGTGATGACTCTTATAAATTACAAAGATACTCGTAAAGTGAGCAAAATAAATACTCGTAAAATAAGAAAATTCCTCACATAAGGCAAACCAAGACAAACACCAAGAGGACAGAATCTGAAATCATGTAGGAGTTCTCAAAGTAGCTACGCATTCCCATTGTAAGTTCAGCAATGCAGGCCCTGATTTCGGGATCGTAGGTATGCTGTAAGATAATCTCCATGTGAATAATAATGCAGTAGGGCCAATAGTAATAATTATTATCATTGTTGAAAGCTCCCTTTTTTGTTGCGTTTAGCATCTCTCGCTAGCCTAAGTTCATACTGAGCTTTAGCTTTCCTAACACTCTCCCTACAAGCACTAGTTATTTGCTTATATTCCTCTTTAGTTATAAGGCCCTCCTTCCACTTCCTAAATGAGTCTTTTTTATTTCTCAACTCTTTAAAAAGCTGTTTATGGAGCCACCCTGGCCTCTTTAGGCTCCTCCCATTTTTCCTTCTCATAGGAATGGTCTGGGATTGCTCCTTAAGTATTTTATTTATAAGAAACGCCTACCCTTCTTGAACTCCCTTCTCCTTAAGTATTTCTGACCATGGGATTCTACACATCTTTGACATACAGTGCTACTCCTCCCCACTTCCTTATCAATCTATCCCTTTTAAACAAGTTGTACCCCTCAATCTTAATATTCCAATCATGAGTGACATCCCACCAAGTTTCAGAAATGCCTATTAGGTCAAAAATCCCCTTCCTGTATTAGGGCTTCGAATTCTTCCTGTTTGTTTCCCATACTCTGCACATTAGTGTACAGACATCGGAATCCGTGGTTTATGTGCCCCGTGGTTTTCGTTTCTGTACTTACCTGTGAGTTTATGTTTCCTTGCATTCATGCCACTCCCTGCAAATCTTTATTGTTCTTGACTCCAGGTATTATCAGCATACAAGGCTTTAAATTGTTGTCTTGCTCCCCCATAGGATTTAGTTTAAAGCCCTCCTGATCAGGTTTGCAAGGCTCTCACCAAACACATTTTTTCCTACCCTCATGAGGTGCAAACCATCCCCTGACAGAAGAGCTTCTTCTCGAAAGCGTAAGCCCTGGTCCAGAAATCCAAACCTTTCTTGACGACACCACCTATGCAGCCAGTCATTAATTTGGAGTATTCGTCTTTCCCTTCCTAAGCCACGACCTTCAACAGGGAGAACTGACGAAAACACAACCTGCGCCCCCAAGTCCTTCACCTTCTCACTCAGAGCCATGTAGACTCTTTTAATACGTTCTGGGCTGTGCCGGGCAATATCATTTGTTCCCACATGAACAAGTAAGAAAGGGTAATAATCTGTGGGCTTGATCAGTCTTCCTACCCTTTCCATCACATCCTGGATGCGTGCACCCGGTAAACAGCAGACCTCTTGGGACAACGAGTCAGCTCGGCATACTTTAGACTCTACCCATCTCAGGAGGGAATCCCCAATTACGAGAACACGCCTCTTCCTAAATTGTGGGGCGGAAGATCGAGTCCTCTCATGCGCAGGAGCCTGAGGAATTTATTTCATGCTTTGTGGGGATAGCCCTTGTTCCAGTAGTCCAGAATCAGTATCTATTGGGAGATCCTGGAACTGATTGCTGAGCAAGAGAAGATCAGGATGTGTCCTGATTTTCCTACTCCTGTGGGCCACATTCTTCCATGCATCCTCCTCCTGTGTTGTTTGTATCTCCATTTGTTCAGATTCCTTACTCTCCTGCTCCTGTTGCTCGCTAAAGAGAGCTTCATGAGTTCTGTCCATGAACTCTTCACCTTGCTTTAAAAAATGGAGTGTGGACAAGCGTGCCTCAAGACCCTGTATCTTCTCCTCCAGCAGGGCTACCAACTTACACTTGCTGCAAGTGTAATTAATGTTACCCTCAGGGAAAAAGACAAACATGCCACAGACCTTGCATGTTACTGCCTCGGCTCCCTCACTAGCCACAATGCTGTGATCCATTTCTGAAGTTTCTTTCCTAGGCTACTCTGATAGTTCCCCTGGCAAACCTTCTTTCAAGGCTCCCTCCTTGAAGAAGTAAAACACTCAGCACATAAAAAAATTATTACAGAGCCCCAAGGCTAAGAGCCCAAGGCTTAGAGCCCTTGTGCCCGCACCTCTGGCAAGCAGAGCCTGTTTAAATACTCTCAGCCCCACCCCTCAGCAATCAAAAGCACAGCAATTACCTTCAGCCAGCTACACCTAGATAAAACAACAAAGAGAACCAGTCAGAAACCCCCCTCCAGCAAGCTACAGGCGCACACACACACACACACACAGCAACCTCAACTACTGCTCCCCAGCCACTGAGGAAAACACAAACACATACTTTACAGTAAAACGTTCACTGACCTTTCTCTAAGCTCCTCCTCTGTCTCTCTCCCAGCTGCTCATATTGTTTCTACAGGAGAGACCCATAGAAAAATCTACCTCCATGCAGGTCCATGTAGAAAGAGAAGAGAAAATGGCTACTGAGAGAGAAGGAGGGGTCAGAGGGCAGTCCTCTGGTTCAGACAAAGTGGAGCATCCCATTCAAGAGATAGCACCTACACACTTAAAGTAAATTATTGCCCCTCAATGTCCAGACATGCTGAGTCGCTCTGACTCCAACATAGCCATGCATGGAACACACTTGTCTTGCGTTCTTCTTGGTTCATAGACCTTCTTCTGACCCCTGGAAAGAATATTCCCAGGGGCAGGGAGGCTGGAAAAAGGAAGATCAAGATGCCGAAACGGCTTCTTCTTCCTTTTCTGCATGCACAGCTCTGCTTAGGAAACAGGTTGGTTTTCTTCCCCTTTGATCCACATAGCAGCTGCTAATGGAATTTCCAATCCGGAGTATAAACTCTTTCTCTTTAAATCAGAATTTCTTTTTGTAGGTAGCAGACAGACACTAGGTTTTTAATAAACTTTAATGAGTAGCATAGAACTGATGCCCAGCTGTGGTCCAGTATTTGGGCATCTGATCCTCCTATGAGTCCAAAGGATGATGGAGTGGTCATAAATAAGCGTCTTGATGACAGAGGAGATATCACTCACATCTGCAAACAAACAAAACTAATAGCACAGAGACAAATCACTATACTAAAAGTTTTCTCAGTGCCCAACATACCTTTTGTTAGTCCCTGATTTCCACCTACCTAGTCTCTGTGTTGCCTGTCTAGGGGAACCCAACGTAGCAACTATTGAGGCTTCCCCACTCCTAAAGGAGTGAGGACTATAAACTCCAAAGGATAATGCTGTATTGGATGCTTCAACTTCAGTCATCACCCCAAACTGATATTAGGTGAATGACAGCCCATCCAAGAGAAAATTGAAAGAGATAATTGGGATGACCTTCTCTCCCATCCATTATTGAATGGGACATAATGTGGTCTCTGAGCTGCTGTGCAACACAACTTGACCAGCTGATGTTCAAGCAGGTGGTTGCTATGCAGTTTCAGGCAGTCTCGGAAGAGACAAATTATCTAGATCCATTTCAATCCAAATTCAAACATGAGTTTGGGGAGAAACAGCCTTGGCCACTCTTACTGATGATCTTTGCCAGGCGAGTGAGGGCCGAGTGCATCCCTGGTGATTCTCCTCGACCTCCTGGTAGCTTTAAGTCCCTTGACCATGGAATCCTTCTTGTGAGGCTAGCTGGGTTGGGAGTGGGGGTTCAGCAGTTCTACTCTTACTTGACTGGTTGATTCCAGAAAGTGGTGCTGGGGGGCTGCTGCTCAGCTCCCTGGTATTTGAACACACATGAAGCTGCCTTATACTGCCTTATACATCAGAGTCTCAGACAGAAGTCTCTCACGTGACCTGTTACCTGATCCTCTTAACTGGAGATGCTGGGGATTGAAACTTAGACCTTCTGCATGCCAAGCAGATATTCTACCACCAAGCCATTATGCTATGGGGGGGGGGGTCCCCCAGGATTCTATCTACATGAAACCACTGGGAGAGGTTGTCTGGAGATTTAGAATAAGATGCCGCCAATATGTGGGTGACATCCAGCTCTGTTTCTCCTTAACAGCTGAGCCAAGTGGGTCTGTGGAAGTCCTGAGAAAGTAATGGGATGAATGAGGGCCAATAAACTGGAGCTCACTCCAGAGAAGATGGAGGTGCTGTTTGTCAATGGAGAAGCTGCTAGAGAACTGCAAACTCACTCTGTCCAGCAAGGTGTTGCCCTCCACTGGGAGGAGCAGATTAATAGCTTGGGGTGCTGCTGGATCCTGGCCTATAGTTGGATGTGCAGTTCTCCTCCAAGTATAAATTGCCTTCATCAGCTCTTTTCAGGGGTTTAAAAATGTTTTATGGTCTTTTTCTAGCCTGAAGTCTTTTTTATGGATCTTTTTTAGGGTTCTCCGTGGTTGTTTTATGCTGTTTTTGTGCTCTGGGGTTGTTTTTATAATGATAAATTATAATGTTTTCATGCTTGTATGGTATTGTTTTTACTTGTAAGCTACCTCAAGGTGTCACATGAGTTCCCTAAGCAAACAAATAAATGAATAAATTTTGCCACTCCCGCTTCTCTGATCTGTCTCAGATCTTCAGATGGAAATTACCGACGTCAAAGGAATCAACTTTTCTTGCCATGAGGGCCTATGCTTAATGTTACTTAAGGTCTTATTTCCAGCCAAAGCTTGCTGGATTGTTGACCTTTCATTGGTGAAAACTTCATAGTTGCTCACTCAGCCAGAGACTTCTGCTGCTGCTGACATATTGAACTTGCCAGGTTTTTGTGAAATCAAATTTTTAAAGTTCACTTGCAATTTACCATGTTTTGACTCATCTTAGTATCTGTTCTTCAGTGTAAAACTGGAAAACACCGTATTTATTGGAAATGCCTTCTCAGACCCACAGTGACACACACCAGATCCTTGACCTATAGAAACATAATTAAATTAGAAGATGCCAGTGATGCAATTCCTTTTTCTAGAGGACTAAAAGAAGACACGAATAATAAGTGTATCTTTAGTATAGTACCTCCAAAGGGAATGCAAAACCCAGAATTGATGTGTTCCATAGAAATGAAATAGAAGAAGAGTTTGCCGACTTATATGCCGACTTTTTCTACTTTTTAAGGAGAAACAAAGCTTATAATCTCCTTCCTTTCCTCTACCCACAACAGACACCTTGTGAGGTAGGTGGGGTGAGAAAGTTCAGAGAGAGCTGTGACTAGCCTAATGTCACCCGGCAGGCTTCATGTGGAGGAGTGGGGAATCAAAACCGGTTCTCCAGATTAGAGTCCGCTGCTCTTAACCACTACGCCATGCTGGCTCTCAAGCTGGTTTGACAAGTTTCATCTTCTTGGTTATAATGCTATTTTAAACCCATGGCTTAAGTGAACTTTTATTACATTTGGGAAAGTGATTCCCAGTACACCACAAAAATATTTGTGATCTTGCAATTAGTGTGTCACACAGTAATCCATTAAGGATCTTGCCTTTAATAGGTTTTGTTACATTGTTATTCAGAATGTCTGGACTCTATGTGAAAAAGTAAGTCAGCTTGAGGATATATTTTTCAGAAATGGCTGATGTCAATACAAACAGTATGATCATTTGTTTGTGGAATATTCCAGGTTTACATTTGATCACCTTTATATAATAACTGTTACAGTGGACAGTGAGTTGCGACAATGCCTTATTAACAGTGGCCATTTATGCGGGATCAATTGTGATGCTCACTCAAAGCTGTTTTTTTTTTAAATGCAACCTTTAAAATGCTTATTCACGGTCCCTTCGCAAAAGGAGAAAATCCACACACACCCCACTCACCTGCTCCTTTGTTCCTTCCATTAGCAATCTCCGTTTGCATAGTTAATGCGTGGCTGTGAATTTTGCATGCTTCCTTGAGGGGATTCTTCACAGCGGGGGCAGAGCAAACACAAAAGGTCGCATTAAAGGGGCTCTTAAGAAATGCAAAGCAGGTATGTGCTGGCTTTGCAGTCACTTCCTAAATGATGGTTCAGTGTGAAAAACTAAACAAAAAACAAAAAACTGTTGGGCTCTTCAGCCTGGAAGACGCTGCGAATTACCAAGCATAAATGGCCAGTGTGTTTTGAAAACCATCAAATCATCACGTTCTGCCAGAATGGGATAAAAATACACCTGGTCAGGGAGGAGTGGGATAGAAATCAAATAAATAAATATATTCACACATATGTAAACAATTTGGACTTATTTGTTGCTTTGTTAGTGAATATGGATAAATCAAAGCCAAAGAAGTCCACAGTGGGTAAGATAAGAGTCATAATCCTCATTGGTTTATACAAAAAAGGTACCTTTATATTCAGGAAAAAATTAACATGTGTTCTTAGACAAAGTCAGGAATGTGTCAAAATGCCAAAATGGCATTAGCTATACAATCAATCTGTAAAATTATTGGGTTGCTTTATTTGACAAACTCTCAGACACAAATTTGCCAATATAGAAGCACTAATATTTTCTCCTCCTATAATTCCTTGGTACACACTATCCACAGAAATCAGTACTCATTTTGTAAATCTTTCAAGTGTCATACAAAATCTAGTAAATCCAGGCTATATATAAAGCCTCCAGCAGGAAATTTTGAGACCCTTGAGTAATGGAAGCCTGTCATTCTTTTCTGAAACCTGTGCGTGGACCAAGAATATTCTTGTGTCCTTAGGTAGATATTTTCTTTTAAAATATAGAAGGGTGTTTTTTTAGGTGGCAGAATCAAACATCCAAAAATAATATGAGTGTGTAGTTAAATCCTTGTCAAAAAGTAACTTTTAGAACTGCAGATAGGCCGTATGTCAGTCAAATAAGAACACTATGAGCGTACACAGTAGGGTTGCCAGGTCAATCTTTGCCACCGGCAGGAGGCTTTTGGGGTGGAGCCTGAGAAGGGTGGGGTTTGGAGAGGGGAGGGACTCCAATGCCATAGAGTCCAATTGGCAAAGTGGCCATTTTCTCCAAGTGAACTGATCTCTATCAGCTGGAGATCAGTTGTAATAGCAGGAGATCTCCAGCTAGTACCTGAAGGTTGGCAACCCTAGTACACAGCACTCTACTCAACTAAGTCCCTGCCCTGAGGAGTTTGCAGTGGAAATTTAGGCCAGGGGAGGGGAGCAGATGACAGAGGAGGAAAAGGAAGAGAGGGAAGGGTCAAAAAGGCCAGACTGCCTCAGTTTCCCTGAGGGAGAGGTCATAATGATGAAAACATAAGGGACCATTACCAGCTTTAGGCTGTGCCAGTACCAAGGAAGTGCATTAGTGAAGACTTTTATCATGTTGGGATCTGTGGGAAAATATGAGTTTACCGGAAGTATTGATGGTTGTTTCTGTCTACTCCTATCCCATACTATACCTTGGTGATATGCACAGACAATTTATTGGTTTGGTTTTTATTTCTTTAATATTTTGTATTTGTTTTATTTTGACATACATTAACCACATTCTTTATTTCTATCCATCAGTTTCAACAGGAAACACGTTTTCAACACTATGTATTCACCCTTCCTTCAAGAAGCTCAGAGTGGTATACATATTGCTCACATTTTATCCTCACAGCAACCCTGTTTAAAGACGTGGCCAAAATCTCAGTGTCATTGACAAAGCCCATGCCCTCTGGCATAAAACCTAAATAACCTATAGATTGTTCTGTTACAAGTTTTAGGAAATTCTGTGTATAGAATGTGAACATCTGAAGGGAAAACTGACCCCAAAAAATTATGTCCTCTTACTGCAAGTTGACAAATAAGACCAGCATTTTGATCTCAAATCCAGGTGTAGACATGTCTCTTTTTACAGAGCACAATGGGCACATGAACCAAAAGAAATATACTGATGAATATCCTTCATCGCTTAACTTTTGGTGTCATAAGGTACATTTAAACGCATTTAATAGGATCACAAAAGATACACGTAGGTGCTTTCTTTTCCTCTAGAGCCCAGCTATGACACAGCCTGTAGATTGATTTAACACACACTCTATATAACATGTTGGGGGGGGGGAGATTTACAAACAAGCAGTAAGGCTTTATGGACTGTTTTGGTTGGCTTGACGCACATTCAGAGGCTCATTGATGTAAGACCTTTCAAGAGTAGCCATTCTGTGTGGATCTCTCACATCTTGTTAGCAAAACACTCTTCAGGTACTAGGTACAAGAGGAGTCATAGTCTGCACAACCAGACGAGAACCCACTTATAACCTTTCCTAAACCAAGTTGCTTGTTTTGAGGGTCTCCACTTTAAACATACTGAGTATAGTTGTTGCCTCCCCTCAAATACCTGACCCATATAATCAAATGAATACTTTGAGCGAATATTAAAAACAGACAACAATTTACCAAGTGGTAACTTGCACGTAGAATTAGTGCGTTGCTATAAATGAATTGTACCATATATCAGGATCCTATAAGAAAGTCTGGGAAATGGGGGTGGTGGTGGTAGCGGCGAACTTTCCTTATCGTATTGGTGAGACAACCACTCCCTCATGTGATTGCATGTCCACCATTCAAAGTTAGTGCTTAGCAAAGGGTTAGCAAATTCACCTTTATTTATCAGATAATAGTCCTGTCAAATAATATCATTGTGAAAAATAAGAAGATCTCAACAGCTACCTACCTTCTTGTGGGAGACCCTGGGGAGATCATGACATCAGATTTGAAATTGCTTGTGTTTTTCTCAGGCCTTGAAGAAAATGCATCTTCTGTGGTTCAAGTTATTTACACTGGTCCAAAGCAAAGAAGGAATTGCACTGTATGAAACCAAGAGTTATATGAAAATTCTTTGAAACACTAGGTGGTGCTAAAAGGCCCTGCTGAGGAGTTGTCAAGAAATAAAATCCTAAATTTGGGATGCTTGTGGGATGGCTAGGGAAGTAACAGAATACAGATATGAACAGTATTCTCCTCAGGTTTGCATGATATTTAAAACAATTCAAAATGTTTAAATATCACCATTAAAAATTATATCCTGAGACCCAGATAATCCCCAAGCAAATCCTGCTTTAACCTTTTGTCTGGTTCTCATGCAACTTTCCTTATCAGCTCTCCCCCCCTTCTTATTTTTGGCTATTTCAAATACTTAAGCAGTTAAGGCACAATCAACCAGGAACTTGTTCTTACATTTGTTCTGCTTACTAGCCCATTCCAGGTTCTTGAAGTATTTCTTGCTCAAGCCTCAATAAAACAAGTAGGAGAATAGGATAGCTAAGTGGAGACTCCATGTTAAAAGACTAATAGCTATTGATACATTGAACCTGTGTTTAAAACTATTCTGCCTCTAAACAGAGGAAATTCTATCTACGTATATCTACAACTATTATCCATGTTAACTAAATGGAACCTCCATTTTTAGAGGTAGTATACCCCAGAATTAGGGTTGCCAACCTCCAGCCAGTGCCTCGAGTTTTCTCAGAATTGCATGTGATCTCCATAGCACAGAAATCTGTTCCTCTGGAGAAAATGTCATGTTCAGAGGGCAAATTTTATGGTATCACATCCCTGCTGAGCTCCCTCCCCTCCCCAAACTCAGCCCTCCCTAGGCACTGCCCTCAAATCTCCAGGAATTTCCTATGTCAGAGTTGGCAACCCTACCTGGAGACAAAAAGTAGGGGAGAGCTATTGCCTTCATGTCATTTATAGGTTTCCCAGAGGTATCTGGTTGACCACTGTTAGAACCAGGAAATCGTACAAGATGGGCTTTTGATCCAGAAGGACCCTTTGGAGTTGTTATAGTATCTGCTGACAAGGAATTTGGCTTTTGTATTGCTTCTGCTCCGTTGAAAGGGACTTTGTAGGGGAACCGTTACCTCATAGTGGATTTTGAACTTCTTTTTTTGTCTCCCTCTCCCTCTGCATGCTTTCGGTAACTGCAAAGTCAGACAGCAGCACTCCTGCAAAGTTAACAAGGAGCTCCGTAGTGACAAGAGACTGATGATGACTTTCCTGCCATTTTCAAGCACAAGTGCTTGCTTCCTAACCGGTTATATCGTAACGGAGGGAGCAAACTTCCTGGAATTAGTCCTTGGCAGGAACTCTGGTTTAAGTCACAGCTGTCATTCTTGAAACAAATTTCCAGACAATTTTGGGGGGCTTAATTCATTTAATTTTTGTATAAGTGAATTAGCAAATGTGGTTAAGGATCACTGAATATTCACCGTATAAGCTCAAGTTTGTATAAACTCAAAAATACTTGAAACAGAGGAAAGTTAGAAAGCTTATTAGAAGGAAGAGGAAAGGGTGACATGTTCTTCATTCATCATGCTTTGGGGCTGTGAGCCTAAACCCATTCTCTCTTGAGTAAGTGGATATTAACAGAATCTCTTTATGGTATGTGTATATATCTGTTTATATTTTACATAAATTTTGTCCAAAGAAGAAGAGTTGGTCTTTATATGCTAACTTTCTCTACCACTTAAGGAAGAATCAAACCAGCTTACAATCACCTTCCCTTCCTCTCCCCACAACAGACACCCTGTGAGGTAGGTGGGGCTGAGAGAGTTCGGAGAGAGCTGTAGCTACCCCAAGGTCACCCAGCTGGCTTCATGTGTAGGAGTGGGGAAACCAACCTGGTTCACCAGATTAGCGTCCGCCGCTCATGTGGTGGAGTGGGGAATCAAGCCTGGTTTTCCACCACTGCAAACCACCGCCCTTAACCACTACACCATGCTGGCCTCCAAGAGGAATTAGCTACAACTGAAAAGAAAGCACAAGCTACTCAAAGTTAGCTCCTGCTAAGTTCCATAATTTTTAGGTCTCCCACTAGGATCTATTGGACTATTAAAAAGTGTTTAATTGTGGCTACATTATAGTTTATGCTTAGTACAACAGTATGCTGGTTCTTTACTACAGCAATTTTCATAGAGTTTCTCTTTGGTCCCATATTTAAAAAAATGAAAAAGGGTTGGAGGAAATTTTTTGAAATAATTCTGTATTTTATGCCTGCTTTTATAAAGAAGTGAGTTGCCCATGCTTAATACATAAAACAAATGGGTGGCCATATCACTTGTGGAAGTGTGGGATGAAGGAAGCCCCTTCCCTTCTTTACAATTCTCATTGTAGACAGGCTTCTGGAGTAGCCCCATACGTTGCAGCTCTTCTTCACTTGTTTCAGAGTATCTGGCTAAAAATAAGTAATTTAATAACAAATAGCATCATTTAAAAGTTCCTTTTCTAGTTCCTCTGCAGAGCCTTCCATGGTGGTCTCCCATTCAAGTACTAACCCTGCTTAGCTTCCGAGATTTGACCAGATTGGGCTACCATGCAAACTTCCTTCCCTTTTCCCACTACCAATTTTGCCCATTTGATAGGTTCACACATGCATGCACAGTGCTCCTCATTACTGAAATTAAAAACAGAACCACTTTATTAACATCTCACCCACCTGTGCCACAGCATTTGGGGGCATTCGCCCAAAATTAGAAATATGTGATTTATCTCACTGCATTGTAGTTTCCCTTGTTAAATTCAGATAAACTCAAATATGATACCAATTCCTCTGTAATTGTTTTAATCCCCTATTCCCCAACATCAAAGATTCGGGTAGGGAGAAGATAATTTGCTATAGACTCCACTGCCCTCAAGCTCCTTTGGAATAGAAGAGTTTCCGTCCATTTTTATTTCATTTTACACATACATCAGGGAGTCTGAATAAAGGGTACAACTACATATAATACATATAGGGTCGGGCAACAATTTAAGATCAGAAGTAGCAGTGGATTTTTTGTGGAAATTATGTGGACTGTGTGGATTTTTTGAGGAAATTATGGTATGATTCATATGGCGGCTTTTGGGATTTTAACTAGCCTGGGAACCATATTCTCTGATCTGAGAGTCTTGCTTCACCACCATAGGTTTATTGAGGGTGGCAGTGGGTACTGAATGGTGAGGAATAGACACTTTGCACATGGCCCAGTGTTCACTGTTCTCCTACTAAACTTCAAACAAAAAAACACTCAACTCACTAAGGTATGATTGCAAAAAAGGGCATGGCTCTTTTCACAAATGAATCCTGAAGTCGGATACCAAACTGAGAACTGGGTTTTCTGTTGTTCAATTGATGACTGACACAGTGACATGAATCCAGCTCCAGGAAATGTTAAAATGTTCTAAGTAGGAAAAGACATGTGGGACAGGTAGCCTCTTGTGATTGTAACTGTTCCTATCTGGAAAAGGTGAGGGGGGGGAAATATAATCCAACACAAATACATTTATATGCATCATATGTTATAGGCTTAACCACTGGAACTACAAACTGTAATCTAGCCTTTGACTCTAATGAACCTTATCTCAGAATAAACCCATCTGTAGTGAAAAGCTGAAGATTTCATTGCAATTGAAGGACTTCTCGTTCCATCTACCTGAGGCTAATTACTGACTTTCTGAGATGAGCACCAAGAATCGGCTTGATGTTTGTGTGATTTCCCTTTTACATTAATTTATGTTTAAGCAGATAATACTAGGGAATTAGTGATGCAAACAAACTAGAGTCAAATGACAGTCATTATTTAGTGTAGTTTAATAGTACAAGTCTTGACTAATGCTGAAGAGGGCAAATATGCCTAAAATGAGAGAAGATGGTAAATATTCTTGTCTATCCTGAAGGCATACCTAATGATACCGACTTTGAAAGATGTATCTCATCCAAGTAAGGCAGAAAGCACAAATTTGCATTGCAGATCTCAGGCTTACTATACTTGCACCCCATCATTATTTTTTTGTATTTTAAAAAATAAATAAAGCTAAAACTAATTATGTGAAAACTTACTCAGTGGGGCTTACTCCCAGGAAAGTGTTCTTAGCATTGCAGCCACAGTCATCCTAAATAGCTGTCACAAGGAAAAAAAAATTGAATCAGCTAAGACAGAAACTAATTCAGCAACAAAGAACTACAACTGATAAATCCGAGAACTCCAAAAGCTCTCCTAGAGGGCCACTTAAAAGCTATCAGGGAAGGAGTAAACCAAATTTAGATAGGGAGGGAATCCCACGATCTTGGCTACCTTTGAAATGGCCTTATACTGAATAGCCATTCACAGAACATCTAATGGTGGGACACGTAAAGCAGGGCCTCTGAGATACATCCCAGATACTTTCAGCCTGGTAATGTATCCTACTTGTAAGCTTATACCCAAATCTCACTGGGTATAATGAAGAACAGAACATTACCTAAACAGTGTCTGTGTTAACAGAGGAAATTAGGAGATTCTACTGAGCGATGCACTCAATTCTCTTCCCTGGACAATACCAAAATAGTATGTAAGCTGTCGGTGCTGCAAAGATTTTAAGTCAGAATGCTTTAGACCAGGGGTGTTGAACTCATTTGTTACAAGGTCTGGATATGACATAAATGTCATTTGGTTTGGTTGGGCCATGGGTAACAGCCTACAGATGGGCCATGTGTAATAGCCTACAGTGGGCTCGCCAGGCCAGATTGAGACTGGGAGGCTGATTGTCTTGGCTGGCGAGCCTGCAGCAGGCTCCCCAGCCCAGGAGCAGGAGCGGAAGGTGGCTTCCTTGGCTGGCGAGCCCAGCACTTGGATCACCCTCTTCAGCAGCCACCGACTTCAGGGGGGAGGGGAAGAACAATCCAAGCACTGGGCTGGAGTGCCTGCCTTCCGATCCCCACTGTCTGTGGGCTCAGACCTCCATGTGGAGGTCCCAGCTGGCAAGTGGCATGGATTGGAAGGACCCTGCAGACCAGAATCGAGAGTGGAGGGGGGAGCGGGGGTGTGTGAATGCCTCAGCTCAGTTTGCGGGCCAGATAACAGCATTCAAAGGGCCAGATCTGGGCCACGGGCCTTATCTTTGACACCCTTGCTTTAAACTTAGCCTCAAAATCAGTAGGCAAAACATCAGCTTAAATTCAGATACTCCAATCTAGCTGTTCTTGAGCACAGCATTAGAAGTGAGGGCACATACACGTAATTAGAATAGAAATCTCCCAAGTTCTTCTAAGATTACTGCTGATCCAAATTATCTGAAACAACACAAGAGTGGCTTCTGGCTTCTTGACCCTTTATTTTAATTAATTCAGAGAGAGAGAGAGAGAGAGAGAGAGAGAGAGAGAGAGAGAGAGAGAGAGAGAGAGAGAGAGAGAGAGAGAGAGAGAGTGATTGAGTATCAATAAATGATACATATTACATGGATGCTTACATGTTCCTAAAGGAAATATTTGGTCATGCATGAATTGTAAAAACTGATTTGGCCAGTCCAGAATTACTCATGTTAAATCATCCCTTAAAATCATTCCTTTAAATCAATTTAAAATGGGAGGAGGGCTCCAGTGCTTCCCATGAATTAAATATGAACTTCCCCTGCCTCACAATGTCCTGAACAAAGCAACCGTGGATTTTCCAGTCCTGGGAATAGTGACGTCTTCCCCATAACGTGATTGCATGTTTCGGAAGCAAAAAAGTCCTGTCTAGAAAACCTATAAAAACGAGACAGCTGGGAAGGCTGTTCAGAGTGCACTGAAGGGGAAGAAAGGCATTAGTCCAGCAAGGACAGCTGGCAAACTTCAGGCCAGTAGGAGCAGTCTCAGGGAGCAGATCAGACCTTCTCTTTGCCTCTTCCCCTCTGGTAGCTGGAGAAGAATCTTGTGGAGCAGCAGCCAACCAGTTACAGAGCCATTCAGAACCTAGGAGAGCTCCCGGTACCGCCTGTGCTCTAGGGACCACCTTGTTCCTACGGAGACGAGAGCCTCTCTCTGCCTGGTAAGTAAGTTTGAGTTGCTCTTTCTATTCGCTTTGACTTCAGATCACAGAAACATATTGCTGAATTTGGGGGGGGGGTATTCGTGTGAAAATACACGCTGTTTCCAAAGCAAGATGTAAAAAATGTGTGTGGTTTATTATATACAAGTTGGAAACACATTCTTTGCACGCTTTAGCTATTCATCAAATTCTCTGAAGCTTTCTTTGGCTTCAGTAAAAACTTCCTCCCTCTTCCTCCTAATCTGCATTTCACCGATGTTCCTCTGAATGTTGATTTCTAGTTTACCCTTTAGCAGTCACACTTTCCGAGCTCCTTTAGACCACCCTCCTTATATTCTACCGGAATTTTATGTGCTGCTCCTTCCTCCCCTGTTAGTGTGCGTGATCAATACAGTAAAACAATGTATTTTGCATGATGATGTATTAATGATCTTTGAACCATGCAAAAACTTCAGCTCATGATATCTGGACTCCAGTCCAAACCTATGTAATATTAAAGTTCTGGACTAATTCTTACAGATTTTTACAGTAAAGGATTTGCTTTATTTAGCTGCAAACTGCCTTCACTTGTGATCACACTCCAAAGCAAACTGACAATGCCATCCCAAGCAGAGTTACACCCTTCTTAGAGGGGTGTGAGTAATTTAAACCTTTTTTTTTAACTTTGCAATTTTTCCCCATTTACAATTCAATCATGCACAGAGGAACTCCATTCCGAGCCCTTGGATTTCAAGGGACTTTAAGTGGAATGACTCTGTATAGGATTGCTCTGGTGCAGTGCAATCCTAAACACTCCTACTCAGAAGTAAGTCCCACTCAGCTCAATAAGACTACAGCCTTAGCCTAGCAAAAGTAGAGAAGCTTTGTAGTGTTATTTTAGTAGCTGGGCTGTGGAGACCAAAGTGATTTAAATTCATATAATGACATAGAAAAACAAGATTGTATGTCTGTCAGCCAATCTATGTACCCTTCTATTTCTGCCTTTCTGTTTTTGTTGATCTATATCATACCCCTGCCTCAGCCACTGACAGTTGACAGTTTAAAGTCCAGTTTGGTATAAATGTCTCTGTAACTACTAAGCTGTGTTTTACATCAAAAAGCAGTTGAAAGGCAGGAAAGAGAGGTGTTGGGAATGTCTGTCAAGTCATATCTGACTTATGGTGACCACTTAGGGGGTTCAAGGCAAGAGAAGAACAGAGGTGGTTTTCCACTGCCTTCTAACAACACTGGACTTCCTTGGTAGTCTCCCAGCCAAGTGCTAACCAGGGCTGTTCCTGCTTAGCTTCTGGGACTAGGCTAGCCTGGGCCATCCAGGTAAGGGCAGGAAAGAGTAGTCAAATGTTATCCAAGACAACTCCATTGTTGTCTTACTAAATATCCGTGGTTTATGTAAGACTGTCAGAGATAAACTTTGTATCCTCTTTGCCAATTCAGATCCAAAGAGATGGAACACAGAAGTGGTTCCCAGCTTCTCCTTTCCTTTATACTTCTCTGCATCCTGTGCTCACGAGCTCTTGCTTTACCTCCTCTGGAAGCATACCCAGCTAAGAGGTAAGGGCTACTTTCTTGTAGGTGCTCCTCTAGCTAATTAAATGAGTGTCTGGATTTGTCTCACTGAAACAGAAGAAAGCCTCTAGCTTTGCAGACATCTATATTTTTGGCAGTGTCCAAGTCTAAGCATTCTGGGAGGGCAGCTGCAAAAATCTTTTACTTGGCTGGCCATGGTGGTAAGTACTACAGTTGTATCACTTCTAATATGGCTTTAAATAGATAAATGCATTTAGTCTCTGTCATTGACAATCATTCTTATGTGCAGAGCAGATCTTTGAATCAGTAAGAACAAAAGAAAAATGGGAAAGATCCATTGGTTTAATGGAAGATATTCAAAACTGTTCATCAAATTATTAAGTTCAATGCATTTGAAAAACCAGCTTACTTGTGCAAAAGTGATTAGAGTGGGAGAACTAGTGTGTTTGTCAAGCTGAACCTAAAATGATGTTCTTTAACAAATGGAATGAAAAGTACCTGTGGGCATTAGAAGATTCTGTTAGTAATGTTCTGGTAGTAATGTTGTTAATGTGCTGTGTCTCAGTGTAGGGTTCTTGGACTTCCTGACTTGTAGCTTCCTGAGCTTTCCTTCTTATGAAAAGACACATATACAGAAGGGGTGGTGGTGAAGAGAGAGATTTCAGTTTATCTCAAAGTGGTCTACCCCAGAAATAAGATATAGGTGGCAGAAAGAACTCTTTTGACACAGATATATGTCTTAAGTGCATGCAAATTTGTACGAAAATATTGATCAACTTTATTTGCAAATACAAATGAAAAGTTTGCTCTTCAGACAAGAAGGTTGAGCAAGCTATATACATATTCCAATCTTGTCATGAAGAGGATTCCTCTACTTTATCTTAAGGTTAATACAGTCAGCTATTGGATTTACCTGTGGCATCTGATTGGCCACTGCTGGAAAGATGATGCCTAGCTAGATGAACCATAGGCCAAATCCAGCGTGGCTGCACTAGTGCTGATTAATTTTAACAGTAAACTTCTACATTTAAGGGTTTTTTCCCCTCAGTAAGTAGGTCACTTTTCTTAAAACAGCATTTTCCCAACTCAAAATTAGCTTTTTTAGAAGCACTAGCAAACAGTATCACAAGCTAAAGACGACTTTCTTTTATAACTGAAAATATAGGATCTTGTGTATTTGAAAAAAAGTCCGACTCTATGTCTTTTCCACTAGAAAACTGTAAAGCATCCATCTTTAAGCCTTAAGATATGTCAACAAGGATAATACATCTTTAAAATAAAATATAACATGAAAAATATGGCAGAAGGGGATAAATCCAGATCTACACACCATAATCACTGGCTGCACAGGTATCATGAACTAGATTGGTATCAGCACTGAAAATGTTAATCTAGATGCCAACCTAGCTTCGGCCATTAGCAGTGGTGAATGCCAGCCAACTAAATTCCAGCATCAGAAGCACTCTGATGGCTTGCTGATAGGCATTGAAGTGGCAAGGCAAGATGAAAGGAGCTCTTGTTAAACTGCTCTTTAGAGGATGTTATTGGCTTATCAGAAACAATCTGGTCATTCAAAAAGAGATTCCAGCTATTGCTATGACCACCATTAGGTGAAGACTGATGGAGTGGAATTCCAATCAAAGAGTAGGCTAGCTTTAACTGAAGCATTATGATCAAATACTCCAGACTATCTGCGATGACTATTCTGATCACAACTCACATTGGGAATCGTGAATGATTAAAAAAAACACCATGTTTCTCAAGCACTTATATAATTTAGAGCTCATCTTATGGAAACATATTTTACATTATGAATTTATCAGAAACCTACAGAGTTAGGGTGAAAGCAGAAACAATGTATTAAGACAGAAAACTGTCTTCAATACATATATTCAATGGTTTGGATCCAGTGATGCACAAGTGGAAACAGCACAGTTCCACTTGCACAAGCTCTTGTGCTAACACATGGCACTTTCCCCTATGTATGTTATATGTTTATGTGCAAAGCGCCCTCAAGTAACAGCTGACTTATGGTGACCCCAGCAAGGAGCTTTTTAGGCAAGTGAGACATAGAGGTGGTTTGCCATTGCCTTCCTCTGCAGAGTCCTCCTTGGTGGTCTCCCTTCCAAGTACCAACCCTGCTTAGCTTCTGAGACCTGACAAGAGCAGGTTGTACCATGCCACCTTCCCAGTGATTGGTTGCACAAGATCTAGCACAAGTGGAAATGGAAATGGGGATACAATAAGTTTGACTTTGTGGAAGTGGCTACCACAGTCTTGTTCTTGCATCTTCACTTGCTCAAAGCTTTAGTGTAAGCAGAAATGTCATGCTAGAGCCAACAAAATGTTTTTCTGTCCTGGTGCAAGCTTTGGGGGGAATGGGTCCTACATGTTTTTGATGTGGTTCAGATAGAAATAGAACAGCTTTCTTGCTCTGGAGGTATAGCGAATGCTGATTTTGCTATGTGTGTACAGGTCATTAGTTGTCTAGTGCTGAATGAACTCGCTTGTGCAAATATATTTACCGTAGGAGAATAAGTGTGTTTGATGGTAAATTCTTTGGAGCTTTCTGACCACTCCTCCTTTCTTACTTCATGTAACCCTGCTTCAGTTATTAGAAATTATGCATTAGAAAATATGTGGTGGCTTTTGTTGTAAGTAAAATGACTGGGTAGATATGTACAGATAAGTGGTTATAGCATCAGATTAGGGTCTGGGAGACCCCAGTTTGAATCCCTGCTCTATACCATGGAAGCTTGCCAGGTGACTTTGGGCCATTCTCCCACATACACTCAGACTAACTTACTGCACAACATTGTTGCAAGGATAAAATTGAGGAAAGGAGAGAAATGCAAGCTACTTGGGGTCCTCATTGGGGAGAAAGGTGGAGTATAAATGAAGTAAATGAATAATTTTTTTTTTGTAAAAGTGATCCTAAGACTGTAGATCAAAGTTAATTTTACTATAAAACTCTGCATTATAGAAACACAAGACATGCTGATGGAATCTTCACAAATGACTACAGCAGACTTTTGAGTCAGCTCTCTGCACAAAGATATCTGGAATCACTTATTGGAAAAAGAGTTGGGTGAGTAGCATGGATACCAAAAAAATTCCTTTGTCATCAGTGCCAGTATAGATTTTTCAATGACTTTCATTTACCAGATGAAGTTACCTATCTGTCTTTTAAGGACTCTTCTTTAAAGCCATTTACTATGATTCCGAATGGATGGATGTTTCTATATCTTTGTATCAATGGTAAAGCAGTTTGTAAAGGTGAGGAAGGAAGCTCTGATTTGAACCCTGATGGCGTAGTTAGTAATTATTGCATTAGTAGCCATAGTGGTGCTTTAAATTGTTACATTGTTCAAATTCTGCATTTGTTGATACAGTGAAAAAGCAATTGAATATGGCAAACACCAGAAAAACTACCAGCCAACCTCTCCTAGTATAAAACAAATTCACATACAAGGTTTAAATTATCGAGTAAAACATGTTAATATGAAGCATCCAGTTCTTCATGAAGCACACAAAACATGACAACAAAATAAGATATCCAAAGATTCTGCAATGAGCCAACTTCTGGAATCTTTGAAAATCAAATTGAAAAGCCTAATATGAAATGGTATGAGATTGCACTTTGAAGGTATGTTGAGATTCCATTCCAGGTTTGTTCCCTGATACTTTTGTGGACCCACGGGCAAGTGGCTCCAAGGAAGTAGGGGAGTAAGAAAATCAATAAACACACATACACTGTATTCTTTGGGAACACCCCCCCCCAACACCCGTGGGGGGTACCACACCGGAGTAACGCTTAGGTGGCCCCACCGGGCGCACATCTCTATGTGGAGCCAGCGCCACCTGGGATTGTAGCTCCCAAACAGGTCCCCGAGCCGGGCAACGCTGTTGAGCTCCATCCCAAGACCCCTTATGGGTCCCCACAAACGGGAAGGAAACGCCCATCTTCCCTTCTTGGATCAGACCCCATGCAAAAACCGCCCAAAAACTGTGACAAAAGAACTAACAACACAACAACTTAACATAGGGTGGGTGGGCGGGATCCTCGCCTTCCCCCGGCAAAGAGGACCGCTGCCGGGCTGGGACCCATTAAATAGGCGCGGGGGCAGGGTGCCTGATGTCACCTCCCCCCCGCGCCCTATCCAACCCCAGGAGGAGAGGGGGAGAAACCGTGAGGCCAGCGTGGCCTCGCGAGACGGCCCCACGCGCCGTCTGGCAACAAGAGACCTCCCCCCTCTTCCTCTTCGCCGCTCGGTAAGCCCACAACGGGGTGACCTGTTGAATCAGGACGCCCTTTTTTTGAACATTCTCAGTTGCAAAACTGGGAAAGGCCTCCAGCTGACACCTTGCACCGTGGCTGCCAATCAAAGGATTAAGGCATTTCCTTTAAACTGTATTTTCACTGAGAAGTACTGAACAATGCTTGTTTCATTTGCTATCAACAAGATGTGCTTCTTTTACTCACACAGCTTTCCTAATGAAACATAATGAATTTTCTTGGGTTACTTCTGTGACTACAATGATTCCATTCTGACAAATGGTCCTCGGTGCAGGGGAAGAAGTGCTTTTATACCTAACATATGAGCTCCTTTCAGAATATTTGGTTTGATTTATTTGATTTTTGTTCTGTCCTTCTTCCAAGGAATTCAGGACAGTATACATTTTTATCCTGGCCCATTTTATCCTCACAACATCCCTGAGAGATAGATTATGATAAAAGAGAGAGACTGACCAAGAATTACCCAAGAACCTTCATGGCCGCCTGACAATTTGAATTCAGTCGTCTTCAAGAGAAAACTTGAACTTAACAGACATTTAATTAGTAGGGTTTCTAACCTCCAGGTGGTGGCTGGAGAGCTCCCACTATTACAACTGATCTGCAGGTGACAGAGATAAGTTCACCTGGAGAAAATGGCCACTTTGGAAGGTAGACTCTATGGCATTATACCCCATTGAAGTATAATGCCAGCGTGGTATAGTGGTTAAGAGCAGTGGTTTGAAGCAGTGGACTCTAATCTGGACAACTGGGTTTGATTCCCCACTCCTCCACATGAACGGCGGATGCTAATGTGGTGAACTGGGTTGGTTTCCCCACCCCTACACATGAAGCCAGCTGGGTGACCTTGGGCTAGTCACAGCTCTGTTAGAGCTCTCTCAGTCCCACTTACCTCACAGTGTGTCTGTTGTGGGGAAGGGAAGGGAAGGTAATTGTAAGCTAGTTTGATCCTTCTTTAAGTGGTAGAGAAAGTCAGCATATAAAAACCAACCCTTCTTCCCTCCTCAAACCCTGCCTTCCTTAGACTCCACCCCAAAAATCTTTCCCAACCTGGAGCTGGCAATAAGAGGGAGATGAACATCTGAGTAAAATATGTTCTTGTAAAAGAAAAGTGAGAATGCACTTGTTACCAGCTAGTTAGCTTTAAGAAATATAAACTGTGATTTTAAAATTCTGATATTTTGATTGATTCACATCTTAATAAATTAATTTCAACTCTCTTTTATGTTCAAGAAATAGCATTCCTTTTGATGAAGAAGACGAAGAAGAAGAGTTGCCTGTCAAGCGCCAGTCAGACGCTCTCTTCACTGACAACTATATCCGCCATCGAAACCAAATAGCTGCAATGAAATATTTGGAATCTATTTTTGCGGGGAAAAGGTAGGAAGAAAGAGCTTCACCAAAATGCACAAAAGAAACAGATCTTTAGAAGTTTGAAGCAGTAATGAGCTATTAACACAATCTTCCTTTTAATGTATAGAAAAGCGCTAGCCACTTTTTCTATTGAGGACAATTTATAATAAAAATAGCTTGAAAGAACAAGAATTTTGTTCAGAAAGAATAGGGATCATGATCCAGGTATATTTTTTTGTGTGCTTTGTATGCAAGACATGATTTTAGTAAGAATTTGAGAACCTACCCACTTGTTCTGAAGCACTAATTTTATAATCATTAAATAAAACATTCAGCATTGTCCTTTGAGTAAAACCAGTTTCTATAAAAGCACTACATATTGTGTTACATAGTAAAATGTACATTACATTATATCACAGGCGATATCACTTTAATAAAGACTAATAAAGTTTAATGAAATAAAAGAGATAGTTACTGAGATTAATGCTATACTCTGAGTTCATCAAAATTTATGTTCATCCTCTGCAATAGTAAGGACGATCTAAACCCCACCAGCCTTCAGGATGAAATAGGTTTGCTTGAACCTGCATTCTTGAAAAACTATGATGGTGTCACTCTAGATGATCTTCTGAACCAACCCCCATTAGCAAGTTAAAATTTATTCTGAATCATTAGGGATTCACTCAAACCTTAAATATGTATATTTTAGCTTGGATCTAATAAGGAGCTTTGCAGGGACAGTCCAAAACTGCATGAGTCCCATATGACATATGGGGAGGGGCTGTGGCTCAGTGGTAGGGCATCTGCTTGGCATGCAGAAGGTTCCATGTTCAATCCCCAGCATCTCCAGTTAAAGGGACTAGGCAAGTAGGTGATGTGAAAGTCCTCTGCCTGAGACCCTGGACAGCTGTTGCTGGTCTGAGTAGACAATAGTGACTTTGATGGACCAAGGGTCTGATTCAGTAGAAGGCAGCTTCATGTGTTCATGTGACATTTCCATAGGACTCATCTCAGATAGATTATTGCATGTATTAAAATAACTGTGCAATGCTTTGTGAAGAATTTCTGAGGAAAATAAGCATATCGTTATCACTAATTCACACATCTTACTTGGGTCTTAGATTGTGTGTACCAAGGCGCAAGACCCAATGTGACTCATTTAATTAAGGTTAATACAGCGTGGTATAGTAGTTAAGAGTGGTGGTTTGGAGCGGTGGACTCTGATCTGGAGAACCAGGTTTGATTCCCCACTCCTCTACATGAGTGGCAAATGCTAATCTGGGGAACTGGATTAGTTTCCCCACTCCTACACATGAAGCCACCTGGGTGACCTTGGGCTAGTCACAGCTCTTAGAGCTCTTTTAGCCCCACCTACCTCACAGGGTGTCTGTTGTGGGGAGGAGAAGGGAAGATGATTGTAAGCAGGTCTGATTCTTCCTGAACTGGTAGAGAAAATTGGCATATAAAAACTAACTCTTCTTCTTTATTCTGATGTTCTCAAAGCAAACTTACAGGGTAGGGCAGTACAAATGACATAAAATGGAGTTAGCAACAAAGAGAGCACAGCCAATTAGTTTTAATTTTAGTTAATCATACCAGATGCCAGAACAGCATATCTGGACCATAGCACTGATTCAGGCATCTGTGTCCTATGCAGAATTTCAAGTTTTCCCTTTTTAGGACTGACATTGGATTCTGGCCACACGCAACACAACTAGAAAACCTTTTAACTGTGTATGAGCAACTTAGGATCCTGAGCTTGAATTAGGCAGATCATACTCTGCCACACGCAACACAACTAGAAAACCTTTTAACTGTGTATGAGCAACTTAGGATCCTGAGCTTGAATTAGGCAGATCATACTCTGAGGATGAGACCTAGCCATGTAAGCCACTCAGAAGGACTATGTGAACTGAGCTTTGAGAACCCTCTTCAGATGCAGAAAGTACTGGAGATGTGCCACATCAACCCCTATAAGTGGCAGGCAGTATAAGGCCTCTGAAATGTATTTTACCTGTCTTCCAGCAACTAAATCTTGAGATTGAGGAGGACACCCAAACATCTAATTTCAGTCGTGTTGTTGTTGTCATTGTTGTTGTTATTATTAAATTTCTACCCCACCCTCCCCAGCTTAAGATGGGCTCAGAGCTGCACAGAGCGGCTTATGGTTGCCCACAGAGTTGGCTGGCACAGATAAGGACTGATATAATAAAAATACAAAGCTTTTTTTTATCCACACATTGGATCATGTGGTTATGGTGACAGATGGCCATAAAAAGTAGTATGGAAATTTTGCACATATATGGCCCCACATGTAGATTAAATATCTTTTAAGTATGGCGTCAATCACATGGATCTACCACACAAGGACTTATGAAAATACTGTGAGCATTCAGTGTTAAAAGCTGTTGTCTAAAGTGGCTTCTAGTCTGCTTGCTAAAAAGTCAGGTGTACATGTTCTTTGACCTCCAGAAGCTGGGTCAAGAGAGGTATCATTTTCCAATTTGTATTTCTGATTCTCTGGAGTGTCGTGCTAACAATTTTCTATACCAATTTCATATGAACTGTAGCTTTACAACTACTACTACTATGTTTCTTATTTACTAAGCCAGGTTCAGAGTCCATATCTCATTTCCACCATGTGGATTAAAAAAAAAATGTCATTAGTATTATTCAATCTTCAGACAACATTTTAAGAAAGATTGTTACTGCTTATTAATGTCACTAATACAAAATATTCTTGTTTTCCCCCAGAACCCCTGAAGCCGACTCAGTTTAAAATCCTTCCACAAAAAATAAAGACAAGATCAAACTATTTTTGAGTTCCTCATAGTACTTCAAAGAAAAGATTTCATTATTAAAACTAAAACAGATATATTGTGAAGTGGAATTTGTGATATTTTTGTTTCTTATCTAATAAAAGTGGATGCTTACACTGTAAATATTACTTTGGAGTGTACATATGTTTGCTAGTTTAACTCATACAAATCCTGTGATCTCTTATGCTGTAAATCTGTTATTTTGATAACTGCACTTCAAAGGAAGGTGAACACACGCACACAGTAGGGAAGTGCATTAAACTATGGCTTTTGGCTGCTTACACAGAATCAATGACTGCAAATGAATTGTCCCTCTTAAACCACCATTTTACTCAATGTTTGGGTAGTAAAAGAGTAGGTAAAAAGTGAGGGTTCTCACTCTTTTAATATAAACATACAAATCAATTTTACATATCACTGGTATTATAATTGTTGGTGCCCTAGTGCCTGAAGTAAATGTCAGGTGAATTTGAATGGCCCTGCTCAGGAAAAAAACATCTGTAAGAATTTTCTGAGAAGCTAAAAGTATTTCGGTGATATTGATGAACATTCACAAGGGGGTTGTACACATCTGTAGTAACTTAATGATACTGTTCATATGGCCAATTCGACCTTGAACAGTGTCACACTAAGATCAAAATTAAGGAAACAGGACTCTCTCTCTCTCTCATATATATATATATATATATATATATATATATATATATATATATATATATATATATATATATATATATATATATATATATATATATATATATATATAATCCACCCCTACTAAAAGAACCCTCAAATTCTCCAATTCCCAGATAAAAGGTTTTATCCATCTGTCTCGTTGAGCAGGTCACAGCTAAATAAGGAATGCTGAAGAGTGTCTATTTGGCCAGAACCACATTGACATACTCTCTCACAATATGGTACCCTATTTAAATGACCCTACACATCTGTAGTGAACAGCAAATCAGGAATGGCAATTACACACTGCCATCCTAAATAGAGTCATACCCTCCTAAATCCATTGAAGTCAATGAGTTTAAAACAGTGTAACTCTGCTTAGGATTGCACTCTGCTTAGGATTGCACTGTTAATCAATTAATTATCCCAGAGGGAAAGGATGTGATTTTGTGTGTATGCCCCACAACTATCTGATTAATTTTGATAATACTAACACATCTGAAGAGTTGATCTGTTTATTTATTTATTTAATCAAAAGTATAGCCCACCTTCAATTCCCAGCCAAGTTGGGCTCAGTGCGGATAACACTCTATAAAACCATAAAGCATCAAGTTAAAAGCATAACATCAAACTAATGAAAACAACAACAAGATGGCATAAAATAAACCAGTCACCACTATGGGACTGGAATACAGCAGATTACCTCCACCGATACCATAGGTGGGGGAGGATGGGGAGGCCAGCAACGAGTTCATATGTGCATTCAGTAGGATTTGATTCCATGCAAGATGCATAAACTTTTATGAAAGAGCATCCACTAAAGTAAAAGGGCATGACATTGGAGGGATTTTTCATAAAGGCTTATACTCTTACTATAAATTTGGAACTCATAATCTAACAAGTAAGCTAAAGTCAGATATGTATGTATCTTTTCCATGTAAAGAAATAGCAAATGGATTCCGTTTAATCCACAGTTGCCAAAGCATACTAGAAGAAAATGAATTCTATCAATTTATTTCATGTGCTAAAATCATTGATGCTAAATTATTCTTCTTTCAACTCTGTATACCTTTACTGATGAAAGTATTCCTAATATATAACAAGTAGAACTGGAGACACTTTACTATTTTTTCAAAATGAATGTAACCGAAATATGCAGACAATAAAGACATTTTATTATCACTGCAAATATCATTGGTTTCACTTAGTGCTGGGAAATCATCCGATGGTAGACATCTCTTCAGTTCCATTCTTTAATGAGTCTTAAGGACAGAGATAAATTGTGGGTGAAAGGAATAGCACTATTGTTATTATTATTATTAATTATATTTATATTCCTCCCTTCCTGACTAAAGCCAGGCTCAGGGCAACTGTCAGAAAGGAACTCCTGCTTTGTGTTGATTGCCCTTACCCAATGCACATCATTGCTGAAACTGGTGTTAGCACAAGAGAATGGCCAGATTCACACAACATAGGTCTCCAGGTGAGTGCAAAACAGGTGTGAAGTAGGGTTGCCAGCTCCAGGTTGGGAAATACCTGGAGATTTTTGGGGTGGAGCTTGGGGGTGGAGTTTGAGGAGGGCAGGGTTTGAGGAGGGGAGGGACTTCAATAGTGTACAATGCTATAGAGTCCCCCTTTCAAAGTAGCCATTTTTTCCAGGTGAACTGATCTTTGTCACCTGGAGATCAGCTGTAATCCCAGGTGATCTCCAACCACCACCTGGAGGTTGGCAACCCTAGTGTGAATAATCCATCACATTGCTTGTAGCCCAAATGATTCACACAGCTTCTTCTTGTGAAAAGAGCCAATTTTTGGTATTGGCATGGGGACTTTGTTGCATGGCCACTGTGGGGCTCAAGGGGTGCCTCTACCTGCCCTTCACTATGTGGGCATGGCTGATTATGCAGATCTTTCTCACTATGACGAATATGCTGATTGCAGGGGAGGGGGACAGTAATTGATCTTGGCCATGTGGTTTTCTTCTAGATGGGCATTTGAAGTGGGCTTTAGAACTAGATTGATGACATTCATTTGAAATATAGATGAAGAGTTTTCTAATGCATGTGTGGTGCTTTCAGTTTGTGTGACTGATTTTGAGAGCTAGCTGAAAAGGCCACGTCACTCACATAATGACTTCAAGTATCACATCATTGCTTGCAAGTGTTAATGGCTCTTCCATAACAAGGAGCCATTGCAGATAGTGTTTTCTTACTACATGATCACCGGAGGCATCACTAGAGACAAGTCTGATCATGCGATGCTGACCTCTGATGAATTAGCACTTACTCCTGGAGAGCCAGCATGGTGTAGTGGCTAAGAGCGGTGGTTTGGATTGGTGGAGTCTGATCTGGAAAACTGGGTTTGATTCCCCACTCCTCCACATGAATGGAGGAGGCTAATCTGGTGAACTGGATTTGTTTCTCCACTCCTACACACGAAGCCAGCTGGGTGACCTTGGGCCAGCCACACTCTCTCAGCCCCACCCACCTCACGGGGTGTCTGTTGTGGAGAGGGGAAGGGAGGGTAAGCCAGTTTGATTCTCCCTTAAATAGTAGAGAAAGTTGGCATATAAAAACCAACTCTTCTTCTTCTTCTTCTTCTTCTTCTTCTAAAGAGTAGTAGCTTTTGGGGATGAAGTAATAGGAAGTAAATGATCATGAACATGTGTTAGTACCTACATAAAACTGGCACACTTTTTTTCCTCCCACAAAAAAGTGGTTAAGACTGTGTGCAGGCTTTAGGAATACCATCATTTATACCAATGTCATACACTGAAAATGTAATGTTTGCGAACTGTATTAACAGCCCCCAATGCTTGCCACATTTGCATATCAGGCTCAACCTAAATTGGATTATACAACAAGCTAGAAGAATTCTAAAAAGGCAAAACTTATAGGCATAAGAAGATTTGTTGACAATGCTGGGCAATGCAAATGTAAACAGCCTAACTCTACAAATTTTGCTACCACATTTCAGATGAACATTCAATGAAACACCAACAACTCAACTCCCCACTCAAAGTGGTATTGAAGGGGGTAATTTGCAGCAGAGAAATGACAGGCAAAATACTCCCCTGTCCCACTTGTTGCTTTTCTGTTTCAGTTCCACAACCAGTACTTTTCTTTCTTTTGGAATTCCAGATGCGTACATGTTTATTTAGCAAATATGCAACTATTTAGCAAATATGCAACTATTTATTTATTTAGCAAATATGCAACATATGCAAATATGCAACCACCCCACCTATGGGGTGGGAGAAGGAGTTTGGGGAGGAGAGGGGAAAGAGGTGAGTGGGAAAAAAGTTAAGGTTCTCCACTCCTAACTGCTCCCTCTCAATGCTGCTTTTCAAGGAAGAAATGAGCCATTGAGGTTGCACTCATATACAACATCATGTAGCTAAACCTCAGAAACATCTCTGTAAGTGTTCAGAATGTAGGGCTGTCAAAAAAAAAAAATTCGGTACAGTTCGGATTCGGCCGAATTTGGCCCTTGTGGGTTCGGTACGTGCCGAAGTCCGAACTCCCCCACTTCGGATCCGTTCAATTCGGCGGGAATTCAAAGTTCGGAAAAAAAATTCGGCCAAATAAAGCCATTAAAAACACAACCGCGCCTTTCCGCGGCTCTGGGGGGGGCATTTTTGGGCTTAGAGGTCCCAAACTTTCAGCAGAGCTTCAAAGGACGTATATTGAAAGACTCCCCAAGTTTTGTAAAGATTGGGTCAGGGGGGGCTGAGATATGGGCCCTGAAAGGGGTCCCCCCACCCTTAATGTGTATCTCTCAGCAGAGCTTGCCGCCCACGCACAAAGCTCCCGGCCGACAAACAGCTGATGAGAGCAACGGCGGGGCAGGTGCTAAGAACTTTGCAAAGCAACACAACTGAAAAGCAACACCTTTGCAAACATGCAAAGGGCGGGGCAGGTGTGAAGAATTTTGCAAAACAATACAACTGCAAAGCAACACAAGCACGCAATGCAACACCTTTGCAACAGTGCAAAGCAACACCTGACACCTGGGAGTCTGCATACCATGGAAAGGGACAGAGGCAGCTAGCTATGCATAATGAGCAGGAGGGGGTGGAATTTCTCCTTTTGCATTGGACTTGGGACCAGGCAGATGCATTCTTTAAGTCATCATTTGAAAACCAGTTTTGAGCAAGCATCAAAATAACCTAACTGATCTTATGAATGAGGAAAAACCTGAAGAATAAAAATGAAGCCCCCCCCTCAAACCAGGGAGAGAGAGACTGGAGGGGGAACACACACCCCAGGCAGAACCGGCAAAAGCCCCCTTTGGCTTCCCCCCCCCACCCACAGAAACTGCTCCCTCCCCACACACACACACAGACTCTGCTTTCCCCCACACACACACACAGAAAAGAAAAAATATAGATTAAAGCCCCCAAAGGGGTCTTACTGTGGCTGTCTTCTGTTCCAGCAGGAGGGGCTGGGAGGCTGGGTAATCCAATATGATTCCATTTGTATCCAATATAAGATCCATATGTATGCATCTCTCGAGGGTGATCCATTCATCCCAATAGGGAAAAGGGGAAAGCCCATATCTCGGGGGGGCCTGACCCAATGTTTACAAAACTTGGGTGGTCTCTTAAAAAGCCTTGACTGAAGCTCCGCTGAAAGTCTGGGGTCGGCACACCCAAAAATGCGCCCCCTGCAGCCACGGAAAGAGAAAAGGGGGGAGCCGATATTTCAGCCCCCACTGAACCCATCTTTACAAAACTTGGGTGGTCTCTTAAGAGGGATTCTCTGAATCTATGATAAAAGTTTGGGGGCTGCACCCCCAAAAAAGCGCCCCCTGCAGCCACGAAAATGGAAAAGGGGGGAGAGGAAAAAGGGGTGGAGCCCATATCTCGGGGGGCCCTGACCCAATATTTACAAAACTTGGGGGAGTATCTTAAGAAGCCTTGTCTGATGCTCCGCTGAAAGTTTGGGGTCGGCACACCCAAAAATGCGCCCTCTGCAGCCATGGAAAGAAAAAGGGGGGAGCCCATATCTCGGGACCCCCTGACCCAATGTTTACAAAACTTGGGTGATCTCTTAAGAAAACCTGTCTGAATATCCCCTGAAAGTTTGGGGTCTGTACCCCCAAAAATGCGCCCCCTGCAGCCACGGAAAGGAGCGAATGTGCACAAGCACCCCCTCACACACACATGAGGATTTCCCTCTCTCTCTCTCTTTCCCCGGCCGGCCGCACATCAGCTGATTCCTCCAGTACTCAATCCTGACTGATTGGCCAGAAGAAGACCCAGCTTGGCCACCGATTGGCCGGGGGAGGAGAATGCTGCTTACTGAAGGTTATGCTGCTTACTGACGGCCCCGAATTGGCCGAATTTATTCGCGAACTCCCGAACTCGCTGAATTCGGCCCCCCCAGTTGCCCGCCAGTTTTGAGTTCGGTTCCTCCCGAACTAAAAACCGCTGAATCAAGGGAAATTCGGCTGATTTTCAGTTCGGGCCGAACCGAATTGACAGCCCTAGTTCAGATATATATTTGGTCAACTGGTCTCCCAGGTTAGGCTAAAAAGATATCTATTACCTTTGCACACATTGATCATGTCACTACCAACATATGTCGGGGAAAAACCTGCAGCCTCATCCTACCCACGTTTGCTCAATAATAAGTTCCACTGAGCTCAATAAACCTTGCTCCCAGGTGATGGTACATAACATTGCATCCTTCAGCTGTTATACAAAACATATTCTCTTGGAAGTAAGTCACAATAAAATCCATGGACTAAGGACTAAGCTGCATGGTTTGGTGCATTCTGTCATCATGAAAGCAAATACCCATGAATAGTAGCATTTGTTATGAATGACAAAGCTCAAATTTGGGTGTGAAGAGCACATTTCACCAGGTCAGCTGGCTGACATTTTTTTAATGTCATCAGACTGATTGTGTATATATACTAAGGCTCAGGGCATGACCCTAGAGGGATGAACATGAAAGAAATCTCAGCCTCATCAATCAGGAAATGGTTTGATGGAAGATTTGTTGGGACCATGGTGATTGTTAGTTAGAGAAATGGGTGGTGGTTAGAACTTTATCTTGGACGTAATGAGGGAAGAACAGTAGATACTGGAACAATTTGTAGGACTGGCAAAAAAAATCTGCTTAGGATGTTGAAATTAATTTTCTAGAAAAATGGCAAAAGCAGAATTTAGGAAGCGGAGCTCTCATTTACACACTCTCTCTTCTCTGTTTCCAAGCAACTCCCCAGCTCGAATTACTTTGGTTTACTGACTTTTGCAGCACACTGACCTTTCCATTGGATAAGCCCAGCTTCTGTAAACCAGCATGTGCAGCCTCTTGAGGCATGACTTACTCAAATAGCCACAGATTACATTCAACTGGACAAAGCCCAGAACCCAGATTCAGACTGGAACCTTCAAAAGTAAATCACTTGCCAGTTTGAAAAGCCAGCTCAAGACTGAAGCTGACAAGCTAGAGTATTGTTTTCTTCTAAATCATCCTTAAAGTCTGAGTAACCAAAGCTTCAAATGCCTAATGTGACTGCTGGCACCCAGGCAGGATTTACACCACATTTTACCATGCTAATAGTGTTTTCGCCCTTCGAAAACCCTGTTTGTGTATGTTGAAGTCAACTTGTGTTCATGAATTCAGCCCACTCTTCAGGATGTTCTGAGTTAAGATCTGGATGCCCATTTAGCCATTTAAAGACTGACTGAACATAAGATTATTTTTGTTTAATGAAACAGAAACTGAAATTGAATTTAACCAGTAAAAATTGGTCACTATGCTCCACCCTGATGTCTTTTTACACAGGTATATTGAGACATTTTAGTAACACAGAGACACTTCTACAATAGTCTGGCAAAAGGAGATCTGGATAGTGGGAGTGTCAAAACTATACTATCATCATTACAATATGATCATCCTCTTTTGAAAGCACCAATCCCTGATGATGGTAGTGGACAATCTCTTTTGGTTCCCCTACCAATATCTTATGGATGTAATTTCAGAACTAGTTTGAAGGGATTTTTTTAATGACCTTAACAGCTACTCTACAGATCTTATGCCTAGTTGTCACTGAGGTGGTAAATCTGTGATTGGGCTGGAGTACTTCAAACCACAGAGGTAGCCTCACAGGAGTTAATGCTTCCCCATGGGGGAAACACGTCCTTACAAATAGCGAGCTAGTATATCAAGGTAAAGGCTAAATTGGTTCTTCCTGATACCTAGCTTGCAACTCCTCTTTTGTGGAGGAGTCATGTGAGTCCCCAGTAGCAGTCTGAAGTGGTCAGTCCCAAAGACTGGCTACTGTTGAGAGCAGGAGTGGTGTGGTTAGCACATTGGATTAGCATTGTGGAGACTCAAATTCAAATCTTCACTCAGCCATGAAGCTTATTGTGTGACTTTGGGCCAGTAACTCTCTCAGCCCAACTGATCATTTAGGTTTGTTGTGAGGATATAATGGAGAAGGGGAGACCTTTATTAATAATACTGCTTCAATGAGAATGTAGTAGTTAGAATCATAGAAACATAGAGTTGGAAGATACCACCAGGGTCATCTAGTCCAACCCCCTGCACAATGCAGGAAATTAACAACTACCTCCCCCCACATCCCCAGTGACCCCAACCCTCCCCCCGCCATGCAGGATCCCACAATCAAAGCACTCTCGACAGATGGCCATCTAGCCTCTGCTTAAAGACCTCCAAAGACGGGGACTCTACCACCCTCCGAGGCAGCACATTCCACCATCGAACAGCCCTCACCGTCAGGAAGTTCTTCCTAATGTTTAGGTGGAATCGCTTTTCTCTTAGTTTAAATCCATTACTCCGTGTCCTAGTCTCTGGAGCAACAGAGAACAAGCTAGTTCCCTCATCAACATGACATCCCTTCAAATATTTAAACATGGCTATCATGTCTCCCTTCAACCTTCTCTTCTCCAAACCAAACAAACCCAGCTCCCTAAGTCTCTCCTCATAGGGCATGGATTTGGACCTTTGACCATTCTGGTCACCCTCCTCTGGACACGCTCCAACTTGTCAACATCCTTCTTAAATTGTGGAGCCCAAAACTGGACACAGTATTCCAAGTGAGGTCTGACCAATGCAGAAAACAGTGGTAGTATTACTTCCCTTGATCTAGACACTCCTATTGATGCAGCCCAGAATTGCATTGGCCTTCTTAGCTGCCATATCACATTGTTGACTCATGTTCAGTTTGTGGTCCACTAAGACTCCCAGATCTCTTTCACATGTACTGTTGTCAAGCCAACTATCTCCCATCCTGTACCTGTGCCTTATGTTGCTATATATTTGGTATATATATATATTATATGTTTATAATATATAAATACATATTATAAATTATATATTTATAATTTCTATATAATATATATATTTCTTGCATGCTTCTGTGTTATCTGTGGTACAATACCCCCTATAGGCTATCAAGCTAATAGTATGATGGAGGAGGGGTTACCTGACTGGCCCAAGTCTCCATGAGGAGTTTATCCCTCTAGCCTTTGACAGTGTGTGTGAAATTGCATCTCACCCCATAGTCTGGATCTGAATTATTACAACAAGTGGGTGTCTCAACTCTTCCCTACATCTGGGTTAATTTGGAAAGGGTGCCCAGGAAAAGTCTGGGGTTCTTCACTTGAAAAGTAGTCTCTAAAGAGTCCAAAAGAGATTATTTAGCTTTCAGAGGGTCTATTAACAAAATTAATCAGGTACCTGAAAAGGTGGGATGTGAACAAGGCTTCATGTTCCTTTAACAGCAGCTTTATATGTGGAAATGGGCAGTTGAAACTTTTCAGGCATGGAAGTAAATAATATCACCTGGTAAATAAGATCTGATTCAGCCTCTACTAAAAGTACAGAATTTTTTTTTCCTCCAGGCAGTTTGCAGTCCTAGATGTAAATATTCTACATAACTATCTCCCTAAGCCTCTAATAGTGGCACATTGTACAAATTCTATTCTATTCTATTCTATTCTATTCTATTCTATTCTATTCTATTCTATTCTATTCTATTCTATTGTTCCTTATTTCTGTTAGGGGTGGTACAATAAAGCTGAAGAGCTGAACACATTATCATCAAGTGATTTCTGTCCTGGGCTAGCTATGTAAATTCCTTTCCTCTTGTGGAAGAAAGAGGTGACTGTGTGGCCTATCATTTCACCCCACCAACTCCAATGGAAATAAGAACAGGAATAAGAATGGAAATAAGAACTACTGCCACTACCAGGTGTTTCTTCTCTGGTTTCTATTATGGTTACTCCATCCTGAGTAACTCTTGGAGATTTGAGGGGCAGTGCTTGTGGAGTGGGAAATTTGGGGAGGGGTTTCATCTACAATTGATGGTAAAAATAGTCAGTGCTCTGAAGTTGCCATTTGGAGCTGACACGTTAAACTCGCACAAGCTCTACTGTCTCCCACCAAATTGGAAGAGATGTCACTTGAGGCCATGCTAGAGGCCTTAAGGAACCACTTTGCAAACAAACCGTCTGAGATCACCGATGGCATGCATTTTACTTACAAAATCAAGCCCCAGATGAGTCCATCATGGCATACATTGCAGTCCTGCTCAAGGCTGCCTGCTACTGCAACTTCGTTGACCTCTACACCATGCTCCAAGATTGGCTGGTCTGCGGCCTTAACAACGAGAAAGTCCAGAGACGCCTCTTCGCTAAGAAAGACATCACTTTCAACTTGGCTCTCCTTATGGCATCGGTGCCGTGTTGAGCCACCGGCTGCCAGATGGTCAGGAAGCCCCTATCACCTTTTACTCCCAGACATTGTTGCCGGCTGAGCGCAACTATGCTCAGATCGACAAGGAAGCTCTGGTGGTCGTTGTGGTCATCAAAATATTCCATGACTTCATCTATGGTCACCCTTTCACCATTATTACCAACCACAAGCTGCTCCTGGGCCTCTTCATTCAAGACCGTCAGACACCACAGATCCTGACCCCAAGGATGCTCTGGTGGTCTATTTTTCTCAGTGCTTACACTTTCGAGCTGCTCCACCGTCCTAGTCAGGAGCTTCATCATGCTGATGCCCTTAGCCGTCTTCCCCTGGCCAACTCAGACCCTCACCCATCGCCGGCCCAGGACATCTTGTCCTAGAGGCGCTGCCGGACCACTCCACACGTCTGACATCACCGCACATATGGGTAGAGATCGCCTCCTCTCTCATGTGCTGAACTGGGTGTAGAGGGGGTGGCCATCAGGCCAACTGTATGCTGAATTTGCACCCTATTCAACTTCCCAGGTCGAAAGCCGGGTTGTCATCCCAAGCAAGCTGCGCACCAGAGTCTTGGAAGCCCTCCACGCCTGCCATCTGGGCATCATCAGGATAAAGGCGCTAGCAAGGAGCTATGAATGGTGGCCAGGCATTGACACTGCAGTAGAGGAATGGGTCAAATGCTGCAAGACTTGCAAAGAATCTTGGCCTGAAATGTCACACACTCCGGTACAGCCATGGGAGATCACACACGCCCCGTGGTCTTGCCTCCACATCGACTTCACAGGTCCGTCCCAGGGACAGACCTTCCTGATCATCATCGATTCATATTCAAAGTGGCTGGAACTGATCCCTATCGTGTCCATGTCTGCTCTGGCGGTCATGCAAGCACTGCAGCAGGTCTTCATGATGCACGGCCTTCCAGACACAATCATGTCAGACAATGGGGCACAGTTCACATCCGCTGAGTTCCAGCTGTTCATGTCTCGGAAACTGACCCAGCACGTAATTTCAGCACCTTTCCACCCTTCAACCAATGGGCAGGCGGAATGGATGGTGCAAACGACAAAGGACTCCCTGGGCAGACTAGACTACAGAGACTGGGATGTGCGCCTAGTGGACTTTCTCCTGATGCAGCGCCTGACATCGTGCACCACTACAGGTTGGAGCCTGGCGGAGTTCCTGATGGGCTGCTGACTGAAAACCCTCCTAGACCGCATGCATCAGGACCTGACGGCCGATTGACTCCTAACCAAGACGCTGCAGAGACCCCCAGATCTTTGTTGCTAAATGAGGCCATTTATGCCAGGAACTGCCCTGACCTGGATGGCCCAGGCTAGCCTGATCTTGTCAGATCTCAGAAGCTAAGCAGGGTCAGCCCTGGTTAGTATTTGGATGGGAGACCACCAAGGAAAGCTCATACCCTACCAGAAAATATTTTTGTTAGTCTTTAAGGTGCTACTGGACTCTTGCCCTTTTTGACTAAGGAATACCAGGGTTGCTGTGCAGAGGAAGGCACTGGACAACCACCTCTATTAGTCTCTTGCCATGAAAACTCCATAAGGGGTCACCATAAGTCGGCTGCGACTTGAGGGCACTTTACACACACACACACACACACACACACACACACGCCAGGAACTATGGATTGGGGCCAGTGTGGATGCCAGCAACTGTCAGTGAGGCCACCAGCTCAGTCTCGTACAAGGAAATCCTTTCCTTTCCTTTCCTTTCCTTTCCTTTCCTTTCCTTTCCTTTCCTTTCCTTTCCTTTCCTTTCCTTTTATCCCGGCTTAGAAGCTCCTTGATCAATTGATCTTGAGCAGCATATATCTAGTGTTGGAGGGATATAAGGACTGAAACAAATCTTGCCACTGACAATGTAGGCTTGGGGTCCCTATCGCTTAGTAAAAAAGGCTTTATGTCAGTCACAAAGGCATTGGATTTGTATATTAAAAGGGGGGAAATATAGTGCGATCGAAGTTCCTCGTAAAAGCTGCATTCCAAAAGGGCATGGGCTAATGAGTCAATAGAGCCAGAAGAGCAAGGGCAGATCCTGTCTGAGTATGGTATATTCAGAATTCTGCCCTGCATTACCATAGAAGGGTTAGCATTCAATCTAGCCAAGCAAAAAGCTCTACAGAGACGAGGAGTTGTCAGATAATATGTATAGGCGGCAGACCACGTGGAGGGGGTATTCCGAAGAACTGGGATGAACAGACGCGACGAGCACTAAAAGTAGTGCTGTTATAATCCTAGTTATACAAGGAAATCACCACCGACAGCTGGGTCTTTCGGCGGTACATTGATCAGGTGCGGCACTGACTTGTGGATCCTGAACCGAACCAGGCGACTTCTGAGACATCAGCTTAGTCTGGACCATGAGGAAACAGCCCAGCTGATCCAACACCCACAGCAGTGGCCGGCCCATCCCCAGGAAGTTCGTCAAATCCTGAGGCCCCAGCCATTTCCGAGGGTTCATCCAAACCAGCTCCAGCTGGCCGCACAACAGCAGCCACTGAGGAACTGCACCGCCCTCAATGGGCCCAGTCGTGGCCAAGCTACCTGCAGGACTTTGTTTGTTAGGTGGGTAGCCCTATCTTAGGTGGGAGGGGTGTTAGGTATGTAAGGCTCAGGGTAAGCTTGCTATTTCCCTCCAGGCTCCTTTGTCCTTACTTCGCATTGGACCATGAACTCTAGCCGCCCAATCATGGACTTGGGGTGTGTGGCTCCGGGTTGTTGGGATTGGTATATAAGCAGGTTCTTGAGCATTGACAGTTCAGTTCAGTTTTAGAGAGTGAATAAAGCAGTTGTTTTGGAATTCCGTTTCTGGTCTCGTCTACCATCCACGCATACATAATATTTTTCATGTTTATTATGGCTAGAGGCTTCAAAAGCTGTAAGTGGCCCAGACCTCTCAAGACTCCCTCCTGATTGGGAGACCTAGGCTCCAATTTTCTCCCATTTCTGAAGTTCACTGGTTGACCTTGGCCTAGTTACTCTTGCTCAACCTAACCTACTTTATGGGGTTGTTGTGAAGATAAAATAGGGGAAGTAGGAGTCATGTATGGTACCTAGGGTTGTCAATCTCCAGGTGGTAGCTGGAGATCTCCCACTATTACAAATAGTCCAGGGACAGAGATCAATTCACCTGGAGAAAATGGTAGTTTTGGAAGGTAGACTCTATGGCATTATGCCCCATTGAAGTCCCTCCCCTCCCCAAAGCCCACTCTCCTCATGCTCCACCCTCAAAATCTCCAGGTGTTTCTCACCCTGGAGCTGGCAACCCTAATGGTACCATACATTTCTTCCAGGAAATGTGGGATACAAATGTGCTCAACAGATAGATTTTTTTTTTCACAGTCTGAATTGAACTGGCCCATTTGGGAAAAAGAGGCAGCCGCAATTAAATGTGCTCTCACGGTGTGGAGACATTTCCTAGAGGGGGTCGACGTCCCGTTTGAAGTGTGGACGGACCATGAAAATTTAGAGGCTTTTTTTTTTAATATTTTTTCCCCCAAATCATTATACATTCCAGTTCACATATCAAAAAGTATAATTCATTAACTTCCCCTCTCCCCTCCTCTAACCCTTTATTTAGCATTGTTTCTCTCTTTGTGTTATATGTCTAATTCAATTGTAACCAAAACATCCATGTCGAATAGATCCACACTGAATTAGATCAAAATATATTTCTTAATATGACATTTAAGTTCATTTCTGTAATAATTAGTCCATGCTGATAGGTACTGCCCTGTCTCTCTTTCTGATCAGCCCGTAAAAGCGGCTACTGTCTGATGCTTCAGGCCGTTGCTGGAATATTCCTTGTGTAGGCCTTGGCTGGAATGTTCCTCTGTCTCTCCTCTCTCCGTTTCCCCCTCCCCTCCCTCCTGACCTTGGCTTCTACAGGCTTCTGCTAACGAGCTCCTTTGATGTGTGTTCCCTAGCCTAGTCTTGGGTACTGTTATCGTTTCGTTCCCAAAACATGTAACTGGCACCTGCAATGTAGTACTGTTTATATCCTTGCACTTCTGTAATTGTGAGCACTTGCAGCTCGGACCGTGTAGGGGCCTAGCTATACGTGATGCTTCTTAATAAAGTTACCTGCTTCTGAGATGGTCGTCTGAGCGAGTGACTTTGTGGGAATTGCCCAGGGTGGCTGGAAAGCCTTACACATGTCTCCCATTCTTTTGCAAATTCATTGTCATCCTTTTGATTTATCAATGCCATCTCTACTAATTCCATCATTTTTTCAATCCACTCCGATTTGTTTGGTATATCCGTCATTTTCCATCTCCTAGCGTATACCATTCTGGCGGCAATGGTGGCATACATCAAAAAAGGTCTCTGGGTCACTATGGTATCTGGTATTATCCTCAACAGCATCATTTCTGTTGATTTAGGGATATTTTGTTGTAATATCAGCCTTAGTTCATTGTAGATCATATCCCAATAATTCTTACCCTTCTCGCATAGCCACCAAACATGATGAAAGGAACCCACTTCTTTTTGACATTTCTAACAGTTTGGTGACATATTTCCATACATTTTGGCTAGTTTCTTTGGTGTTAGATACCATCTGTACATCATTTTATATATATTCTCTCTTAAAGATTGTGAATATATGTATTTCATATCCTTTGACCAAAGTCTTTCCCATTTGTACATATGTATATCATGACCCAGAGTTTGTGCCCAAGTTATCATTGTTTGAACAAGACCTTGTTAAACCAACAATGATAACTTGGGCACAAACTCTGGGTCATGATATACATATGTACAAATGGGAAAGACTTTGGTCAAAGGATATGAAATATCTAAGATTTATAAGATATTATTGACTTTGTACACTGAACGTGTACAAAGTCAATAATATCTTATAAATCTTAGATATTAAATGTTCATTGTTATCTAACAACATTCGTTGAAAAAGTGATTTGTCTTTTGTAAAACCTAGCCTCATATCTTGTATAAATACAGATTGTAATTGATAATATTGAAGCCAGGTAATCTGTTCCTTCATTTCACTGTATTCCTTTAAGGCACATTTATTGTCCTTCCATACCAATAAATCTTGATAAGTAAGAAATTGTGCTGGTCTCAATGGTTTCAGTGACAGCATCTCTTGTGTAGAGATCCATAATGGTGTTCTAGGTTCCAAAAGATGTTTATATTTTAGCCAAGTTTTTATTAATGAGGATCTAACAACATGATGCTGAAAGAGCTTATGTATTTTCAGTTTATCATACCATAGATAACCGTGCCATCCATATCTATTATTAAAGCCTTCTAAGTCCAACAATCTATTATTTTTCAAATATATCCAATCTTTAAGCCAAACTAATACTGCTGCTTCCGCGTACCGTTTAAAGTTTGGTAAAGCAAATCCTCCTCTTTCTTTAGTGTCAACCAAGTATTTGTAGGCAATTCTAGGCTTTTTCCCTTGCCATATAAAATTAAGCAAATCTTTTCTCCAGGCATCAAAGTACTTGGCATGCTCCACAATTGGCAAGTTCTGAAGTAAAAAAAAGTAGTCTTGGCAAAATGTTCATTTGTACTACTGATATGCGGCCCAGTAAGGAAATGTTTTTATTGGACCAAATTACCATGTCTCTTTTAACAGAGTCCCAAAGTTTCACATAATTATTCTCCAAAAGATCTTTATTTTTATTTGTAATCCAAATACCCAAGTATTTCACTTTGTTTGTTTTTTCCCAACCAGTGGTGATCAAAAAATCTGTTTGTTCTTCTTTAGAAAGATTTTTGAATAAAACATGAGTCTTATCTTTGTTAATCTTAAAACCAGAGATTTCCCCATAATCTTTCAATAATTCCAGTAAATAAGGAGTGGATTGATTTGGGTTAGACAGCACAAACAATAAGTCATCTGCAAAGGCTCTTAATTTGAACTCTTGTTTGTTAACTTTTAAACCTGGATTGCTTCTGTTTCATGAATCTTACAACAAAAGGTTTCCAAGGTCAAAATAAACAACAAAGGAGATAATGGACATCCTTGTCTGGTTCCTTTTTGTATTACACAATTGTCTAACATTAATTCATTTATTAGTATTTTGGCTTTTTGTGTAGTATATATCGCATCAATACCTGTACGGAACCTTGTTCCAAAGTTCATTATTTCCAAAACTTTTTTCATATAATCCCAGGAAACCATATCAAAAGCTTTCTCTGCATCCAGGAAAACAAAAGCTGTCTTATGTTGATTGTTATACACATAATATTCCACCGCATCCAATAAAATCCTTAAATTGTCTTTTATTTGTCAACCTGGTACAAATCCCGCTTGGTCCTCATGTATCAAAAACAATATATATTTTTTCAAACGGTTAGCTAAAATTGAAGTATAAATTTTGTAATCCACATTTAAAAGCGAGATTGGTCTATAATTGGTCACCTTTTCCATGTCTCTACCAGTCTTATGGATCAGTGATATATAAGCATGTGACCAAGTCTCTGGGGCTATTCCTGTATCTAAAATTGAATTACATACCTGTAAAAGAGACCTTTTAAAATTCTCCTTAAATGTCCTGTAAAATAAAGCTGTGATTCCATCTGGGCCTGGTGTTTTATCAGTTTTTTGTTTCATTATTGCTTCTTCAATTTCAACCATTGTAATTGGGGCATCCAAAAACTTCTGCTGTTCCACAGAAAGTCTGTTTACCTTTGTAGTTCTTAAAAAATTATCCATCTTTTTCCCTGCAATATTGTCTTTTTGATATAATTTTGTATAAAAAAGTTCAAACTCTTTCAATATTGCTGTTGTTGTATAAGCCGGTCCATTTGAAGTTTGTATTTTATTTATTACCTTTTTCTGCATGGAGTCTCTTATCTGAGTAGCCAAAAATTTTCCAGGTCGATTTGCATGTTCAAAGTATCTCTGCTTAGCAATTTTCATATTTTTATTCATTTCTTCCATGGTCAACAAATTTAACTGGTGTTTAGTTAGTTTAATTTTTGTCTCAATTTGTCTCCTCTGATCTTCTTGAGTTTCCGAAATTAATTTCTGTTCTAAATTTTGTAATTCCCCAAGTATGTCATTCATTTGTTGCAATTGTTTTTTCTTCCATGCAGTATTCTTCTGAATCATGTAGCCTCTTAACATCGCCTTAAAAGCAACCCAGACCACATTTAAGCTAGTTTCTCCATTGACATTTATCTGAAAATAATCCTCAACAATGTCCTGTATTTCCTTCCTTGTCTTTTCATCTCTCAATAGCCTGTCATTAAGTCTCCATCTGAATGCTTGTTTGGTAAACCACTCAAAGGCAACCGGGTTATGATCTGAAAATGTTCTCGGAAGTATGTGTACCTTTCTCAGTTGAGTAAAAACAGACTTGCTGGCCCATATCATGTCAATTCTGGAATGAGAGTTGTGCCTAGCAGAATAAAGAGTATATTCTTTTGCTGTTGTATTTATAGTTCTCCATATGTCTTGTATATGAAATTCCTCAGTAAGCTGATAAAATTTTTTAGGTAAACAACCTTCTCTTTCATCTTTTGCTGTTGATTTCTTGTCTAATGTTGGGTTGATGATTCCATTAAAATCTACCAATAATAGTAGTTTGTGATCTGCATACTGCAACAAAATATTGTATAATTGCGTATAAAACTGAGCTTTTCCTTCATTTGGAGCATATATCCCTACTATCAGTATCTTCTGTCCAGCTATTTTTGCTCTTACCAACAATATCCTACCATCTTCATCTTTATAAACCAATTCTGGAACAAAATTTGCATGGGCATATATGACAAGTCCTTTGGTTTTGGTTTTAGCTGAGGAAATAAAAGAATGACCCAGGGTCTTCCTCGCCAAATATTTTTTGTCTTTTTTCGAAATATGAGTATCTTGTAAACATATTAATGAATATTTTTGTTTTTGTAAAAAATTAAAAATCCGCCCTCTTTTCACCTTCTCATTTAGACCGTTAACATTCCACAATATGACTTTAGCCATCAGAATTTTATTTATACAGTCTTAAACTCCACCCACTGCTCCTTTATCTGCATCCTCATCTTCTTCTTGGCTTGATTCCTCTTTCTGACCTGGTGTGTAGCCAACCAGGTCTTTCTTGTATTTTCTCAGGAATTTTCCAACATCTTCTTTTGTGGTGATTGTATATTTAACATCTTTGTAGGTAAATGTCAGTCCTTGTGGTAGCAGCCACCTATATTTAACTCCACTTTTTCTCAGGGATGTTGCAAAATCCTTAAACTGGGCTCTCTTCACCATCATGTGTCTAGGAATATCCTTCAAGAGTATCAGAACATTGCCATCTATTACTTTAGGATCTTGGTAGTGCTGTTGCATTATTACATCGTTCATCCTCATGTCATAGAAGGATATCATGACATCTCTTGCTTTTGCTCTTCTCATATTAGGTGGTAAAGGAATCCTGTAAATCCTCCTGATGGCAAGGTCTAAATCTTGTTCTGCAATGTTGAACAATTCAGCCAAGGTTGTGATTAGAGATTCTCTAGTATTACCTCGATCTTCCGATAAATTTTGTAGGCGTAAATTAAATTCTCTGGCTTTCAAATCCATTAAAGCAAATTGGTCTTTCGTGGATTCCTCCTGCATCTGTAGCACTTCCAGCTGTTTTTCATGTATGTCCACTTTCTTCTTGACTTCTTTATGATCTTCCGCTATCTTCTTAACCGAGGCATCCATAGTCTTCATATCCGCTTGTAATGAGGTAACCTGGGTTTTAGTCTCTTTAACCTCTTTGACAATCTCAGCTAACATTTCTGTTAGTTGGGTCATTTGTTTCTCCTGCTGTCTGGAGACATGCTCCATTTGCTGCTTTGACATTAGTTTCATCTGTTTAGTAAAGGTATCAGTTTGTTTGGCCAAAGGTTCTTGCAATTTCTTATCTTGTTTCTCCGCCATAGTCTCTGTAGATTTAGTGGTTACAGGAGTATGGAATGAGCTTGAACGTGGTCGTGTAAACGACATATATTCTGGCAAAAAAGCCTCAATTTTTCGGACAGCTCCCAGCAGTTTATTTCTTGAGAGATTACCTTTTAATATATTGTCCCATCAATATCGCAGTGTTTAATATTGATTCTGCCCCCAAATTATTTCAAAAACAAGTTTGAAAGTTTTAAGATACCATAGAGTTTTGGGTCGCTCTAGGTTGGCTTCTAGGCAGGAAGTAGGAAGTGCCGCGGACCTTCTGTCGTCCTCTCTATGGTGAATCGGATCATTTTACCAGTTGCACCTTCTGACGTACTTCTGGTCCTTCAGCATCGCATTGCAGCCTGTGATCTCTGCCTGCCGTTCCTGGAATCCCTCTCTCTTTACCTTGCCACGCAGCTAGTATCAACTTTTGGGGGCCATTGTTAGAGGTGGGAACTTCCTCCTTCTCTCTCAAGGAGATTGGCTTTGCTATTGGGTACCAGGTATGTCCATTTTCAGTTCCGTTTGTTTAGTCTATCTCCCCATAGCTTTTAAGAACGTCCTGCCGATCTAACTCAAAGTTTACATACAGTCTTATAGAATCATTTTCCCAGTTGGGAGGTCAGGAAGCAGTAGTCATTTTAAAAGAAGCTTTTACTTGCTTATTTTCCAATGTAAACAAAGAGATTCTTATTACGCTGATTTTCGGAGGGTGAGGCTTTTGTTTCCTTAATTAGTTGTTTTGATGGTGTTAGGTAAGGGAGAGAGAGGTCTAACTCCGAAATAAGCGTCTGCGGCAATCTAGATCCTCTTAGCCAACTCGGGACAGCATCTGAGACTCCGGGAGTCTTAAAAAAGCACTCTCAGAGACCTCAGGAGTCAAACCGCTCTTCACTGGCAAGCAGAAGAATTCCTGCATCCAGCTCCTCTTTTTAGGAGCAGGCAGGGGTCAGTAAATGCCCCTTTTTAGACGTAAATTCGGTCCTTCACTGGGAAGTCCAGTGAGGCACTTCACCTCGGTCAGCAATCCTTACCGGAAGTTCGAAAATTTTGAGGCTTTATAAAAGGAACGCACAAACTCATGGCAAAGCAGGTGCTTTGGGCTGAATTCTTCTCTAAGTTCAGTTTTGTTTTAAACCATGTGCCCGGCAAACAGAATCAGTTGGCAGATGCGCTTTCTCGACTCTGGCAGTATCAGAGCAAGGTGGATCGTCCCACAGACTCACTATTTACTCCTGAGCAGTGGGGGAATTTACCTGGCCTGGCCATTCTTACTCGCTCCCAAGCACGAGAGTCCCCTCCCTTGGAATGGCTGCCTGACTCATTCAAAACTGCCTTGATTTGAGCCTGCCATGCAGAGGGAGCCGCAAATAGTCTGCCTGACAAAATGACTCAGCGGGGGGAGTTCTGGTTTAAAGAAAATAAACTGTACATTCCTGTTTCTCTTCAGAGGGAGGTAATGGATCGGGGCCATGGTTCCAAGGTGGCAGGGCATTTTGGTTTTGTTAAAACCCTGCATCTTTTGCGCAGGCAGTTTTGGTGGCCAGGGATGAGAACGGACTTGGATTCTTTTTTTCGCAGTTGCCCCACTTGCGCTACAGCCAAAAGGGTTGTGGGAAAGCCACCCGGACTTTTGAAGCCTTTGGAAACATCTTCGGCTCCCTAGGAAGTTATTGCCATGGATATTGTCACGGATCTTCCTCCCAGCCGGGGAAAGACGGTACTATGGATGGTCACAGACCATTTTTCTAAACAGGTTCATTTGGTTCCTTGCACGGGACTTCCCATGACTCAAAAACTCGCTCGAATGTTTGTATCACATGTCTTCAAATATCACAGTTTTCCGCGCAAGGTTATTTTGGATCGGGGCCCACAATTTTGGAAAGCTTTTCTTGAATTGGTGGGGGTGGAACAAGGGTTGTCCAGTGCCTATCATCCCCAGACCGATGGTCAGACTGAACGTGTCAACTGTGTACTAGAATGTTATTTGCATTGCTATTTAAACTACCATCAAGATGATTGGGTGGATCTCTTGCCTTTTGCTGAGTATGCTTATAATAATGCCTCCCACCAGTCCACTGATTTTAGCCCGTTTCAGGTAGTGTATGGAAAGGACTTCGGGCCGTTTGGGAGTGTGGATTGTTTGGGGAAGGATCCAATGCTAAAGTGGCTGATTGAGTGAACATGGTACAAAATATTTGGCCCTGGTTATAGACAAATTTGGAACGGGCCAAGAGCAAGTACAAAGCACAAGTGGACAAGCACCGTTCTCCGGGGTGGGACATGCAGGTGGGGGACCAGGTATATCTGTCCACAAAAAACCTTCGCTCCCTACGCCCGTGTAAAAAACTCAGTGAGAAGTATGTGGGACCCTTCCCAGTCTCACGGCTCATAAATGAAGTCACAGTAGAACTCAGTCTTCCAAAGTCCCTGAGGGGCATCCATCCAGTGTTTCATGTCAGTTTGCTAAAGAGATACGTGCACGCACCAAAATGGCATCCCGATCCTCTCCCGATCCCCCGGTATTGGTGGGGGGGGGGAGGAAGATTTCGAAGTTTCCAAGATCCTAGACTCCCAGGTCCACAATAAGGCGCTTTACTACCTGGTGCGCTGGAAACACATGGGTCCTGGTCATGATGAATGGGTGGCTGAACACCATGTGACTGCCCCCCCTGTCTGGTTTGCTAGTTTCACGATGCTTACCCCCAAAAACCTCGGCCGGTTGTTGGGATGGAGGGGGGCCTTAGGGGGAGCAGAATGTCGGGCCTTTGCCTTTTAGCTGGAGTAAAGGCTCTTGACATGAGTTAGGCCAGGTTCTGGCTACATGTCAAGTCCTTGGTTCTCATGCCTGTGAACGTCTGTGTACAGTTTTGCTCATTATGTTTTCTGCAGCTGCGGTAATGTTTAGTCTGTTTTCCTGGGAATCGCTTATCTCGGGGTTGCCTAGCAATGTTTACCTTTTCAGTGCGTAGTGTCTTAAGCATGTAACTTGCCTGTGTTCAGACATTACTACCTGCCTTTACTACCTGCCTTTACTACCTGAGGGTAGTAAAGGCAGGTAGTACATTACTACCATTACTACCTGCCTTTACTACCTGCCTTTACTACCTGCCTTTACTACCTGCCTTTACTACCTGAGGGTAATCAGTTCTTTAATCTGTCTTTTGGCTCCTAATAAAGTCTTACTGCTTCAGATCTACCTGTCTGGACGAGTTTGCTTCTGGGATGCTAGGGACAGACGCCTGATCCTGACAATACCATTGGTATATCTCGAAGTATTAATGGTATTCCCCCCCATTTTCACTCCATCTTCATCTAAATCTAATCCAGATTTCCTTATGGTACGTTCTCATATCGAATCTGAAGGCAGGGACCCCAAGCAGAGGGCTTGAGAGGCAGATGTTAACTGACAGGCTGGATAGTATGGGAGAAGATGGTCTTTCAGGCTACAATTTGAATTGTGTCCAGAAACAGATAACCAGTACAGATCTTTTAGCACATGTGATCTGTGTATCCAATACCTGGCAGTAGCCTGCTGCTACATTTTGGGCCAAGGGAAATTTCTGAACTGTTTTCAAAGGCAGCCCCATGTCAGATCCATTGCACACAGCCTGCCCTGGTGGTAGGGCTGCAAATTATCAGAAGGCACAAAGCATTAACATTTACAACACCCATGTTCTTTTTGTGAGAATAACAAATAGTTACTTTTATCCAAGGGGACCTCCATAGTTTAAGGGCCTCATCATGGTGTAATATATATATAGTAAGAACAAGCACCATATGCCAAAACATGATGCTGGTGTCAGTTGGTGGAAGATGGGGAATTAAACAGAGTCCTTTTATGCAAAGTTAAATAGATAATCAGAAGGATTACCTACTGGATCATTAGCTTGCTGCTGAGCAGGCATAAAGACACCCAGTGGAAAGCACAGCTTGGGTTTTTACTCTGATTCATTTAGAGCTTGACAGACATGAGAGGGCCACAAGTGCTCAACGTACCTCTCCACCCTAGAAACAGGACTGAATTTTGAAAGTGATGGCTGGATTTTGCAGTGGGTTTTATTACACAAATGTATTTAAATATATTTTCCTTCAAGTATGGGCAGCTTCACATTTCCATTTCCCCAACTTTCAATTCAGTAGAGCTGCATTTGCATGTTCATTCTATTGCAAAGGGTTCTACTGACACATAACACATGGAGCAATTAGCAGATTGTACAGAACATTGGTTAATAAGATCTGAACAGTATTTTGTCTTTTTAAAAAAACACCTATTCTTTTCTGTTTCTCAAAAGGACCTAATTAATAAATGCACAGCCTAATCCAAGAGATTGGGTGCCAAATTTAGATGAACAGTTTACTATATCACTCTTTGCGAAATGGTTTATTGCGTAAAACATAACTTTGAAAACTCCTAGGTAATGAATAGTAGATTTGTCAATATGAAAATAAATCACCAGGTTTTTAAAATAAAGCACCATGGTGTTAGCTACTTGTAATATAAGACAATGTGCCATTAACAGTGCCTGACTATTTGCGTTGAGTACTTTGTTGTAACAATAGAATCAGTATTATAAAATTGATGGTTGCTATTAAGATTCTCACATTTCTCAGCTTCAGAATTCTAGGCAACATAAGCAGTATATTATGTTGTCTGCTGATAAATATGTATATAGTAGCCATCACTAGTTAGGCATACCATATCTGGATGACTTTCGAAGAAGAGCTGGTTTTTATAGCCTGCTTTTCTCTACCTTTAAGGAGTCTCAAAGGGGTTTACAGTCACCTTCCCTCCCCCTCTCCACAACAGACACCTTGTGAGGTAGGTGGCACTGAGAGTTCTGAGAGAACTGTGGCTAGCCCAAGGTCACCCAGAAGGCTTCATGTGTAGGAGTGGGGAAACAAACCTGATTCACCAGATTAGAGTCTGCTGCTCATGTGGAGGAGTGGGGAATCAAACCTTGTTCTCCAGATGAGAGTCTGCTGCTCTTAACCACTACACCATGCTGGCTGGGCAGCAGAGACATCCAGCCTATAGGGGATATTACTTAGTATAGCAAAATTGCACAGTCAGGAAAGCATGATATCATGTGCAGTAAACATACTCCAAGCAAGTACCTTTCAAAAAGGTAAAACTTAGTTATATTGAGGTAGATCCAAATTTACATCCATGCTGCAGTGCAAAGTCTAAAGGATACTATTCCCTATTACAAATGACCAGCTAATCTGGCACTGGCAGCACATCTGTGCAGGCATGATGGCATGGCTCTACAGGAGAGAACTGCAGATGTGTCCTGCTTCTTGAAGGTCCACAAGGAGAGAGAGAACATAAAAGGCACATGAAGAGAAGAGGGAGTCAGAGAGAAGCTCCCACTTTAGACAACGAGAGGCATCCCATTCATTAACACATACAAACATCCATATGTAGTGCAAAGAGTAATATAGCACCCCCCAATGTCCAAGCATGCCAAGTCACCTTTACTCCAACACAGCCTTGTGCAATTAAATTTTCCCATTTACGCAATGTCCAAAGGCACTTTGGCTAAGATCTTTCCAAAAAGATTGTATATCGAGCCCAGTTTGGGAAACATTGCAGCAAAGCTGACGAAAACACAGAAAAAGGATGAATAGAGTTGCCAGGTCCCTCTTCGCTACTGGAGGGAGGTTTCGGGGGCAGTGCCTGAAGAGGGCGGGGTTTGGGGAGAGGAGGGATTTCAATGTCATAGTGTTCAACTGCCAAAGCAGCCATTTTTTCCTGGTGAACTTGTTACAGGCTTTGACATATTGGAACATATTGGAACATATGTAGGTTATATAAAGGTTGTACATAGACAGTATTTTCCTATTGAACTCATATTCAGAACTATTTAAGGACTTTTCCCTCCCTAATAGGAACTAGTTGGCAAGGTTATGCCTTTTTCATAGCAAGGCTAGAAAGAATGACTTCATTCCAGATTTAACCTTGAGCACATTCCTAGTGTTAAAATGCTTAGAAATTTAGCAGCCAGGAAAGCCTCGATAACTAAGCTGTTCGCTAGGCTCTGTGTGACTCTGTAACTAGGATATTTTCCAGCCTTAAATGCTGGCTGTTTTAGCTTCAAGATCAAGTATGACTACATTTCAGTGTGCTGATCAATCACAAGGTTATGAGTCATTCTACAATACAGTGAAAGGTTGTCTCATTGACAATAATGTAATGATGTTGGATTTATAAACTATACGTATTAAATATAGTTAAATAAACCCAATACATAAGCAAAGCTAGTAAATGAACAGTGCTATATACGTAACTTAATCCTTTCAAGTTTCTTATTGTTTGTTTAAGAGAAGAAACATGGTAAAGCATGCTTATAGAAATGCTATGTATTTTGTATAAAGATGAATGATCCCGAGATTAGAATCTCTACAAGTATATGATACTATGATTACAATTTATGATTATTTGATGTTGATATTAGACTGTTAAATATTGATAATGCTAATAGTAGATGGCTTAAAGCAGTGGTTCCCAACCTTTTTTTGGCCATGCCCCACCTAAGCATCTGTAAAATCCTGATGCCCCCCCATGACATATAATTCTTATTGTTCAAAAAATGACCTCTTATTCACGTGGAGGAAGTCTAAAAGGCCATTAACCTGGTCTAAACAAGCTTCCAAAGAACATGGCATCCATGAAAGAGAAAAATAAGAGAATGACAGGACAGTTGAAGTAATTACTATACAATGAAATAAAAGTACCTAACAAATTCTCAATACAATTTGAGCTCACCTCAAGATAAGTAGACTAAAGTTAGTGAGATCCTTGTGCTTGATGCCTGCTGCAGAGAGGTTTTATATTAGGCACCAATTTAGTCAGCTTCAGTCTCAAGTCTCCTCATTTAGTGATATCCAGTCGATTTCTTTTCTTCAGTAGCAAATTATTTACAGCCCTAAAGCCACATTCAGCTAAATATGAAGATTTGAACCGTAACAACAGTTTTCTTGCAAAGTTGGTTGAATTGGGGTATTTAGTTTCTGTCTCATCACAAACCATTGATACATTTTATAACGGATTTTAAGGACACCAAAAGGCAATCTGATCTAGCTAGAGCGCCTTTTCTTAGGGCATCTGCCAAAACCAAGTACATCCCTTGCCCAGCGACATACCTTTCGACATTAGGAAATACAACTAGGAGGGCATTTACACTAGCCCGATGCTCAACTATGCCCTCCACAGTACTAGAAGGAAAATTCAAAAAAATTCCCCTCTCACAAACGCTTTGCCCCTGCAACAGTGGGGTACCAAAAACATCGGAATATGTCCTCCTTAAGTGCAGCTACTATAAGGAGGACAGGGAGAAGATTCTTGGCCCTCTTTGAAGAAAGTGTACTGGTTATCCTGCAGCTGTTAGAGTTGACATCCTTCTTAAGGATGAATTTTCTCAGGTAACAGTGGCCAAGTTTTGTAGAATAGTAGTTAATCATAGGAAACCTAAATGTAAACAGGAAAGAAAAGTTGTAGAGTGGAGTGACTGCTTAAGTTGTATTGTTGACCAGTTGTTTTAACGAAGGTAATATTTTGTATAGCGTTTTAATTAAAATGTATTGTTTTATACTGCCGCTCTGGGTAGGGCAATGTTCCTGTAAAGACTTTATGTTTGGTCAAAGGACCGCTATAAACAATTTATATAGTACCTCATTAAGAACAGGAGAAATATTTTTGGACATTAAGTTCTCTCTATGAATAACAGTGCACAAGAAGCATTTCTGGATTCTCATCTTTCATCAGTTTTAAGCAGCCATTTCATCAGTTTTAAGCAGCCATTTTTCTTGCCCATCATAACAGGAGCACCATTTGCAGCACAAGGTGTTATGTTTTGCATTGATATATTATTGACATCTAAGTAATTTTTTAGGTTATTATATATATCAGTGGCGGTAATGGTGCTCTCTAATGATTTGCAGAGTAACATTTCTTCAGCAAATTCACCTTTATCAATATATCTTACATAGGTTAGCAATTTGGCCTCACTGTCTCTCAGAGTTGATTCATCCATTTGTACTAAGACTTTTCTTGATTTCAGCTTTTCAACAAGTTGTGTTTCAATATCTTCACTCATTTAATCTATTCTTCTGCTATCAGTATTGTTACTGAGTGGCATGGCTTTCACATCTTTGTCATCTTTTTCCAGAACTGTTTTAAGAAATGTTGATATTGATGGTTTAATTAAATCCTCCCTTATAGTATGATTTTTTCCAGATTTAGCAATGAGTAAAGAAATTTCATAGCTAGCCTCAAGAGTACGACAGACAGTAACAGTTTGTGCAGCAAACAGAGACCTTATTGTTGATCTTTTTTCAAAATTCTCCTTTAAAGACTTGAAGTAATTTAAATCTGAATTTACATATGCACTATGTTTCGCCTTCAAATGCACCTCAAGATGACCTCGTTTCATTGATTGTTGGCATAAGAGCAGAAAGGAGTCAGTTCATCATGGATAGCGAGTATGAAACCAAATTTTAAATATTTCTCTGAATACCGACAAACATTTTTCTTGCTTGCACTACTAATTTTATGCATAGGGTTTATGACTGAAAGAAATAAATATGAGAAAAACTTATGAAGTGAAATGCACTTTGATGGTTGTGATCAGGGTGGATAAAAATCAATATTTTTTTTTAAATCCAAAAAATCAGATTTTTTAAAATTTAAATTGGATTTTTTTTTATTTAAATTGAATTTTTAAAAATAAAATGCTTTTGGAGGAAAAATCTACCTAAAGATCGTTTTCAATTTAGGATACATTATGGTCCAAAGGCTATTCATCAGGAAATAAGTTTTTAATTATAAGATCATAAGAACATAAGAAAAGCCATGCTGGATCAGACCAAGGCCCATCAAGTCCAGCAGTCTGTTCACACAGTGGCCAACCAGGTGCCTCTAGGAAGCCCCCAAACAAGACAACTGCAGCAGCACCATCCTGCCTGTGTACCACAGAACCTAAGATAATAGGCATGCTCCTCTGATCCTGGAGAGAATAGGTATGCATCAGGACTAGTATCCATTTTAACTAGTAGCCATGAATACCCCTCTCCTCCATGAACATGTCCACTCCCCTCTTAAAGCCTTCCAAGTTTGCAGCCATCACCACATGCTGGAGCAGCGAGTTCCACAATTTAACTATGCATTGTGTGAAAAAATACTTCCTTTTATCAGTTTTTAATCTCTCACCCTCCAGCTTCAGCAGATGATCCCATGTTCTGGTATTATGAGAGAGGGAGAAAAGCTTCTCCCTGTCCACTGTCTCCATACTATGCATAACTGTATAGACCTCTATCATGTCTCCCCTTAGCCACCTTCTTTCCAAGCTAAACAGCCCTAAGCGTTTTAACCGCTCCTCATAGGGCAGTTGCTCTAATCCCCTAATCATTTTGGTTGCTCTTTTCTGCACCTTCTCAAGCTCTGTAATATCCTTTTTTATGTGTGGTGACCAGCAGGGCCGGATTTAGGTTTGATGAGGCCCTAAACTATTGAAGGTAATGGGGCCCTTTATATGTCCAGCTGTCCTTTGTCAATAACAAATTGTCACTGTTTTTTGTGTTGAATATATGCTATATGGTAATTTATGGACCTAATAGGTATCTAAAGCCATTTGCACATTAAAAAATATGTATTTTATCAAAGTAATTGTTGAACTGAAATACAATTAAGAAGTATATTAATAGTGAAATAATTATTAAGCTCTAACTTAAAATGATTTTTTATTCATAACAAACTTAATAATGCAAACACATTGGCATTTGGAAAAACAAAAGTTCCTTTAGAAACACAATTTACAAGACTCATAATCTAGCCTCTAGAAACTTGCTATAACATGAAATAATAATAGGTGTAAATATATGATGCAAACTACTAATAGTTATAAATAGCTTTATTAATATGAAATTAAGTAGTCCACACTGTTCATTGGGACAGCAGACCTTTGTACCCTGTTACATTTAGTGAGTGTAAAAGACGGTATTGATGATCTAAATTACAATACTTGTCTTTGCCAAAGCAAAGTCACTGATGATATCATCAAATGATAAACTGCGTAGCTTGTCACTTTCTATGCACATGAGGCTGAGACATAATTTATCTTGAGACATTGTTGTCTAAATTCATTTTTTATCCTCTTCAGCTGAGAAAAGGCAATTTGCAATCATCATACAAAGGAACGTTCTCAGAATTGTTTCTACATTAGGGAATGCTGATTGATTGGACATGGTCATTAAATATTACTTGGTACAGATCTTGATGTTTCAGATTATCATGTTCATGGTCTAACTATGTCTAACATATTGATGAAAATGCTTGAGTTCTCCAACAAGGTTCATGTCCACATCTTCAGGATATGTTTGACTTAAAGCATTAACTTCTTCGCGAATTTCTTCTTCTGAAGCATCTAATTTTGTTAAGAATGAAATTTTTTTTGCAGCATCATTGTATACTGATGCCCTTTGTGCCAGATGTGATTCTAATGCATCCATCACAGGTATAAATGCTTTGATTCTGAACTTGTCTCTTGGTTCAAGGTTCTCTAAAGCTTCATCTTCATCTTCACCTATATGCCTCCTTCTAGATCTTCTTTTGCTTTTCTTGTAATCAATATCAGGCAATTTGCCTGTTCTTCAAAATGATCAAAAAGATCTCTGGAACATTTAACAAAATCAGAAAATGAAGCATACAATTTACTACCGTATATACTCGTGTATAAGCCGAGTTTTTCAGCCCAAAAAAAGGGCTGAAAAAGCCGAACTCGGCTTATACACGGGTCAATACGGTAGGAGAGGGGAGGGGGGAGGAGGGAGGAGGGAGGAGGGAGGAGGGAGGAATTTACCGCTGCCATCGCCGCCTCGCCCGGGAGCCTTTCTCCTGCCGGCAGGGGCCTGGAGGGGCCGGCAGGAGGTCCCTGCCAGCTGCTCCGCCGCCACCCGGCCGCCTTTCTTCTGCCGGCAGGGACCTTCCTGGGCTGGCAGGAGGCCCCTGCCAGCTGCGCCGCCCCCACCCACGCGCCCAAGCGCCTTCCTCCGGCCGGCAGGGGCCTGGAAAGGCCTCCTGCCGGCCCAGGAAGGCCACGCCGCCGATTCGCCGCGTCTCCCGGTAAGTAGGGGGTTATGGGGCTCTTCCCCCTCCCCCCCTTGGATGGCACTGGGGGTGGGGTGGGGTGGGGTGGGGCGGGAGGGCCTGGGAGGCCGGCTGGAGGGCGACCTGGGGCAGGGGCCCTGCGCTCTAAAATGGCGGCCGGCATTTTAGAGCGCAGCATTGCCGGTAAAGGGAATTTCTTATTGACCCTCGGCTTATACGCGGGTCAATAAGAAATTCCCTTTTCTGGCCTCAAATTTGGGGGGTCGGCTTATACTCGGGTCGGCTTATACCCGAGTATATACGGTACTTACATCTAGGCTAATTTTGGGGTCTTGCAGTGATTGACTAGCCTTGTGAAATTCATCCAGCAAATAACTCCACAAATATAACATTACCATAAATTCAAGTTCCTCCATTTTTTTCAAAATGTTTCTGGCTGGATTTCTTGTTTCACCCTTCTCTGTGGTATCAATATGCAGCTGATGCAATGCAGAAATTATTCCATCATAACTGTCAAGTACTGCACTTGTGGCCCTTGAATGAGCTTCCCATCTAGTCGTTGACAAAGACTTTGGAACTTTTGAATAATCTTTGAAGAATGACAACAGCACTGCCCATCTATGTGTAGATGATTAAAAGAAATCATATATTTCTTGAACAATTCCAAAAAAGTTTACTGCATCTAAGCAACAGTTAACTTCTGCTTGTGAGGTTCTCCAGCCAACCTTGGCAATCCCAAAAAGTCACGCGCTCAGACAGGCAGGTTTAAAGCAGGTAAATGTTTATTCAGGAGCCGCAGGTACAGCATAAGCAATCCACAGGTTCAAAGCTGCTAATGACCATCCATTCTACAAAGCATAACTTTAAGCACAAAGCAACCCCAGGTGCAAGATCAAGCAGGCCTGGGAATTGGGAGATAACAGTGCCTGGTGGGAAGCAGGGAGTGAGCAAGCCATAATACTGAAGTTGCCTGCTTGCGACTCAAGGTCAGAGCAGGGGAGGAAGGCAGGGAGCGGGGATAGTTTGAACAGCTCAGGGAAAACAAAACTGAAAGATGCTCTTGAACAGAAATGGGCCTAACTCATGTCAAGAGCCTGCCTGGACCGCATGACTCCTGACTCTTGACACTGCTTTACCAACCAGATTCAAGGAATGACCTGCACATGGAATATACATAGCATACTTATTAATCTTCAATATTATTTCTTGCATACCCTTGTATTGGCAGCATTATCATATGACTGGCCTCGACACTTACTAAAATCTATTTTGCATTTATTTGTAAGATAGTCATGCACCATCTTAGCCATACTTTCCCATGTGGCTACCCATCTCTAGGAAGGTTAGAAAACGTTCAATAGGGAGCCTATCATCTGGTGAGACATACCTTACAATAACAGTGAGCTGATCAACATGGGACAGGTCTGGAGTGGAATCTACAGATAAACTGAAGTACCCTGCAGTTTTTAAATAATCCAAAATTGATTCTCTTACTTTAAATGCCATCATTTGGATAAATTCATCACATATTTTTTTAGAAAGATAGGATGTGACACCTGATACTCTATTTCCAAATTCTTTTATATGGCTTGCTTGAAAAGGATCAAATTTTGCAATAAGTTCCAGTAATCCAAGGTAATTGCCATTGTGGGGAGAACCAAATATTTCCTCATCTTTTCTGAAAGGTAAACCACGCTCTGCCAGAGTTATTATGACTGCCACAACTCGTTCAAGAACATGTTTCCAGTACTGCCGTTCATTATGTATCTGATTCTGTTCTGCTAGTTGACAGTCAATTGTTGAGCCACGTTTTCTTCTTGTAAGATATGCTACTGAAGCTGTTCTATGGTCTTCAGAGTTTTCATGACTTTGAACTAAATAGGTGTTATGCCAACCCGAAAATCCATCTGATGATAATGGTATGGAAGAATTTGAAAAGAGTTTGCACACAAAACAGTATACACGACCAGTTTCTGGTGAATATACTAACCATTCTCTGCAGTATTTTTCACATTAACCCGTTTGGGATAGAACAAGCTCTTTGAACAATATCTGTCTTGGTGTAAGGCTTTCCAGCCTCCCTGGGCAATTCCCATAAAATCACTTGCTCAGACGACCATCCAGAAGCAGGTAAGTTTATTGAGAAGCATCAGGTAGACTAGGTCCTTAACACAGTCCAAAGCTGCAAGTGCTTGCTATTACAAAAGAGTGTGACTATAAACAGTTCTACATTGCAGGTGTCGGTTACATGTTTTGGGAACGGAGTGATAACGTACCAGGCTAGGCTACAGAACAGACATCAAAGCTTCCAAGACAGCTCATTAACTCAACCCTGCGAAAGCCAAGGTCAGAGGGGGGAGGAGGGAACGAGGAAAGGAAAGCGAGCGGGACATACCAGCAGGGGCCTACACGGGAAACTGTCCAGCAAAAGCCTGAACCATTCCACGAAATTGTCTGACCTGCCACTTGTACGGGCAGTTCAGAAACAGAACAGAGCCGTCCCTCACACTTGGTTTGCAAAAGGCCTCTTTGACTTTTCAAATGAACCATCTGAGTGCTGACACTCTGATGGACCTTTTTCTACCCAGTATACAATGTCATCTTTGCTTAAATCACCCCATAGCCCAACATCATTCTGTTTGTATTTTGATGCTGAATCTTCTGTGCTTGTACTACTCTCTGGTTGGTCAATCTGAATATTTCTTGCTTCAGTCATTGAAGCAGATTCTATAGAACTAGATGTACCAGGTTCTGTATCAGGAATGGGATGAATATCACATGACTGACTCGCTGTGGTATAGGCTTTGGGTTCATCGGGTCCCTTATCTGTCTTTGTAAAGAAGCTATCTAATTTTGGCAATTTGCTAAGCTCTTCTTCAGCTTTCTGCTTCTCCTTCCTCTTTTGAGCTCCACTTTTGTAACTTCTGGTTGACATTTTAGAAACTGTAAGAAAAATATTTAATATAATTATAATATTTATATATAGTATTGAAGTAGCAAGCGGGGTAATAGGGAACTGTACTAGTAAATAATAATTAGGCCTATAATTAGTAGTAGGCCTAATTATTACTACATACCCTTAGTCTATGCTGCCTGATCATCAGTCTACATGCACTCTTTAATATTAGATAACAGGTAAAACAGTTTGACTTACAGTACATTCAACTGTGCTGCGCTGCAGTCTGCAGCTGCATGCTGCATGTTGCCATGCAACCAGTCCATGCAGAATGTAGGCACCCTATATATAGAAATGAGCAAACCAGTGATATTTTAGGGATAGCAGGCGCGGCCCATTACTTACATCATAGGAGCCTACACAACACAAAACACTGTTGCTGTATGTAGGTTTTATTCTATTTGTTTTTTATCTTATATTTTGGAAATGTACATCCAGTTTTTTTTCCTTTGAATTTTTTTTGGGGGCCCCAAGAGAGTGGGGCCCTAAGCTATAGCTTGTTTAGCTTATACGTAAACCCGGCACTGGTGACCAGAACTGTACACAGTATTCCAAGTGTGGTCTCACCACAGATTTGTACGAGGGCTCGCCTGACACTGTCCAAACAGCAAAGTTTCTACCTGGGATTTAAGTTCTGTAGCAGGAATCCCTGAAGTTCTCTAATCCAGTCCTTGGTCCCCCTTTTCCAGCTTTCCACCAGCCTGTTTCTCCTCCTTGGCCTGTTCTTCCTGCCAGCCTGCTCGAGCCTAGGCCAACCCACTGTATCTCTCCTCCTCCCTCCTTCCCTCTGGAAAAAGGAAGGCCAGCCTCTCCAGAGCCAGGGTTGCTGGGAGATATAGCGCCTTTGAAATTCCATTACACTTGTGTGTATACCATGAGGTTTATTACAATATTATCTCCCTGGAAGAGAAAACCTATAATGGCAGCAGGCCGTAAAAAAGACCCAGTTTGGGAATATTTTAATGAGGTTCCTCTTCCTTGCAATAATTTCATAATTATCTGTCTATGTATTTCTAATAACCAAATCAGTATTTTTTGATATAACTGTAAACATTACTCTGAAAAATTATTATTCAAAAAATGAAATCTTCATCTGGTTGTAAATATTAAGATTATACCAGCAAGAATTACTCTTTCTGTAAAAAAAACATGATTTAAATCAAGTCGTACTGACTAGTGGAATGAAAGTTGCCTCACTTTTCTGTGCTCATGCACTCTGTAGTCAATTCTATGCTATCCACTCCTTTCTATTAGCGGGATTTCCCCCTCTCCATTGTCACCAGCTGACCGCCGTATACATTCTGATTTTAATTTTAAAAATGTGTATGTCACAAAATATATTTATATACTGTGTATGAGGCCCCTAGAACCATAAGAAATGCAAAAAATTCACTGTTAATAACTCATTCTCGAATTGCCCCCCTTAACAATCAAATTCCCCCCCTGTGGGGCGTGTGCCCCACATTGAGAACCACTGCCTTAATCATAAGGTTGTATTTGTCTTTACTCCTTATCTAATGAAAACCTTTACTGCATTTATGGGGTTCCTTTGCTGGGTTAGAAAATTTAGAACACAATATATCTGTGTGTTTTCTTCGTGATCTCTCATCAGCTCTAATCGCTTTCGTCTTTGATGTAATTAGGAAGCTTTTGAAGGCTTGCTTTGCCTTTCCTCCCACTTGGGAAAATATAGCAATCCCAAGAGTCTGACCTTTGGCTTTTAGCATGACGACAAACCCAGAATTTATTCAAGCTAAGAGCTATACGATGTTATCATTCACAAACTTTCCACTTTTGGTATATTCCCCAGTATCTTCATAGAGTCTTTTCCCTTTCAGGTTTATTTAAAATAAGGTAAGTGAAGCTTGTTTCTGGTATAAAATTAGTTTCTTTGAACTTTATTTGCAACTTTATTTATTATAAGAGCACATTTCAGCTGTATTCTTATGAGGAAAGGCTACCAAACAGGACTGGGATTATTTTTGGAACAGATACCAGTGATTTATAGTCCCAGTATTATGATTTTGTACAATTGCCCCATTTACCCTGGCATCTGGCTGTATCACTTTGGATTATGAATTGAGGTTCACAGGGGTTTTTTTTGGGGGGGGGGGGCTTATTGAAAATTTTTCAATACCCTTAGCAATGACAAAACTTGAAATCCAGAAATCAAATGCATCAGTTTAGACAGATTCCAGTTCCTGTGAATGGAAGGAGTTTGGGCAAGGGAATCTTGCCACCGTCTTTTCCCAACAGCTCCTGAGTCTTCTGAAAAGCTGTTGTGAGAATAAAGTGGGGCTACAGTGAGGAGAAGAGCCCCGTGGCACAGAGTGGTAAGCTGCAGTACTGCAGTCCAAACTCTGCTCACAACCTGAGTTCGATCCCAATGGAAGTCGGTTGCAGGTAGCCGGCTCAAGGTTGACTCAGCCTTCCATCCTTCCGAGGTCGGTAAAATGAGTACCCAGCTTGCTGGGGGTAAAGGGAAGATGACTGGGGAAGGCACTGGCAAACCACCCCGCGAACAAAGTCTGCCTAGAAAACGTCGGGATGTGACGTCACCCCATGGGTCAGGATCTTGCAGGACAGCATGTACTACTGTTTGTTGTTTTTTTGCAAGGGTCAGCCCTCTGCCATGAAGAGGAGTTGCAGTATGGGATCCTCTATATTATGGGATCATCTATATTATTTGGTGATATGTAAATGAGCAGGATACAGTTGTTTTCATACTACTGAGCAATGTAACATTTGATCCTTGGTTTGCTATGAATGGCAACTTTCACCCAGATTATTACAACATTCATCTATATTAACTACATGAATCATAGTGGATCAGTTACACTGAAACAATTTCTTCAGATTACCATAACTGGTTGTTCTAATAGTCTTGATCTAATAGTTCTAATAGTCTTGATCAAGCCATGCGGTAGCATGTTCATGGAGGTGAGCTTCCTTATTCCTGAGAATTTTCAGCATGGAGAAGACAAAGCCTTTAAAAAAAAAAAAGACAAGTAGAAATTGTTTGGTTTCATGATGCTTAAGTGAAGAATCCATTGTCAGTTCAGATCAGGATCTGGTCTTGCCCATTTGCCAGTTTTGACAGTGATGTGGGAACATTGTGGGAACATGCAAGAAATTAAATTTAATAAGAAAAAGAAAGTATATTTTTCATAGTCTCAGTTTAGTCAGAAAACTTTACATCAGTGTGTTGAACAATCTTTTTGAATATGTTCTTTAAATCTTAACCTTAATAAGTTTTGTATTCAATAATCCTTATACTTGGGAGTAGCGTGCAGCTGAAAAATAGATGCACATTCAGATAGCTGTTGTGTGCGTGTGTGTGTGGGGGGGTGACTAAGAAAAAAACTGGAGCTTGATACCTAGAAGCTGGGAGCCCATAAAGAAATCACTGATGGGGAAAAAGTTTGGAAATCCTGCCTTACACCGAAAGCATCCCCTGGAGCATTCTGACATCCTTCAAGAGCTTTAACAGATGATACTTAGCTGTTTTCAACAACATCATGCCCCTTCTGGAGTATTTGTAGTCCTTTCTGAGCTTTTTGTTTAGGAAAGTCTTTTTCATTTACTTAATTAACAAAATTATATCTGTTGTTCTGTTTACCTGGGGAATCCCCTTGGTAGGCAGGGAACTCTTCCCTTGTCTGGGCTTTTGCTGCTTTAATCATTTGCACAGGGGAGGGCCAGCCACTTTACTATTAGATACAGTAATGGCCACACTGTGGGCCCATATTTTCAGATTTCTCTTAAGATGAGCAAATCTTATTTCTTTAACTGACAAAAGCCTCCTTGTTTGTATTTAGGGTTGCCAGGTCCCTCTTTGTAACCGGCGGGAGGTTTTTGGGGTGGAGCCTGAGGAGGGCGGGGTTTGGGGAGGGGAGGGACTTCATTGTAGGGTTGCCAACCTCCAGGTACTAGCTGGAGATCTCCTGCTATTACAATTGATCTTCCGACGATAGAGATCAGTTCACCTGGAGAAAATGGCTGCTTTGGCCATTGGACTTTATGGCATTGAAGTCCCCCCCTCGCCAAACCCCTCCTCCTCGGGCTCTGCCCCAAAAACCTCCCGCCAGTGGCAAAGAGTGACCTGTCAACCCTACTACATTGCCATAGAGTCCAATGTCCAATTTTCTCCAGGTGAACTAATCTCTATTGGCTGGAGATCAGTTGTAATAGCAGGAGATCTCCAGCTAGTACCTGGAGGTTGGCAACCCTATTTGTATTATAAGTAATCAGTTGAGAATATATGTAGTAGATATTTTATCATAGATGTTGCAGTTTTGTGAATAAACATATGAACAGGCTGAAGACTCTCTCAAGAACTAAAACCTTCATTCAACCAAAGGAAGGAACAAGCAAAATAGAAACTAGGATAAGAAACTTCTCTGCCCCAGTTAGTTACTAGGCAATATCACCCCCTCTATCTATTGAATAACTTTACAGGTAAATTAACTCTTTAAATACCTCTCCACTTCTGTAGTGTGTGATCTATTGCTACTGCTATCCCAACAGTTTAAAGGTGAGGGCACTGTATAACTATTACTGGAATGTGAAGTGTACTATTTTTTTTGTCTTTCTTTAAAGTTGGAAATTGCTTTCTAGATTAAAATGTGGTAACAATTGGTCCTGTTTTTCTAAATTTTATTTAAAGATGTTAATATGCTTTTAAAAAAAATAAAGCTATTTTAAAAAATTGCGAACAGTACAAATAAATCATTATCGTGTCTATAATGATAGTTTAGGCCTACTACTTGCTTATCAGCTGGCTGATTAGGAAGGAGAGGGAACTGACTGAGTAGGAGGAGAAGCTTTGCTCATATTCAGAACTTCGGTCTCTAAGCAGATTTAAGAAAATTGAAATTTTAATGAGTTAGAAACATCACTAAGTGGAAAATATCCAGCATAACACTTTAACTTTGTGGGGTTTGAGTGTGTGTGTCTAATCTTCTCTGCCCCCATGTTTTTTAACACAATCCAATATAACGTACATTCCTTGTTGTAGTGTTGCAAGCTCTTTAAAATCTAATATATTAAGAGAAAAGACATATGATACTGACGACAGTAGTTCTCACTGGGACTTTTTCTGTCCTTACAGATTTGCACTAAGTGGCTATTTAGAAATTAAAGACCAGCAGCTGTTGGTTTCTGAAACATTCAAATATAAGTCTCCACTTAGAATGAATCACTTCACCACATGGGCCACACCACAATTTTAACGTCTTTGTATTTGTTCTATGCACATTCCTTTCTATTTTATGTGAAAGTAAATAAATTAAGAGAGAAACTGAAAAGGGTGACAACTATACTATCTTTAGTAGGAGACGTGCATATAGAGTTGCCAAGTGCCCTGTGGTGGCGGGCAAAATCCTGCCAATCCACCCGGCTGCCCGTCGACCAGCTGAGGGTCGGCGGGCAAGGTGTGCACACACGCCACACCCACATCACTCCTGGGTTTACCCAGAAGCCATGTGGATGCTCTAGCAACCTCTGCCGAATCTCTATGAAAACCATACAGTTTCAGAGGAGATTGCTAGAGCGTCCACATCGCTTCTGGGTAAACCCGAAAATGACATAGGATCATTGTCCGCGGATGCGTAAATAAGGTGGCTTCAGGGTTCATGTTACAACTCCGGTGAGCACCCTGAGGCATCACTTGGGAAGATGAAGGAGTAACCCTCAAACCAGGACTGGGGCCTCAGTGCCTGGCAGGGACCTGGGACAGGAACTCCTTGAGGGGTGCCGCTATCCTTTACCTATAGACCTTGCGGCTAGGGTGGATTGGACACGGCACACCACCCTCGAGCACTAAAAAGGCTTGGCAAGGAAGAGCAGGAGCCGTACCACATGTGACGGCTCGGAGCTCAGAGCCAGGGTGGGTCTCGCCCTTAGAACGGGGATGCAAAAGCAAGAGGAGGCCTGACTCTTCAGCATCCCCGCAATGGCCCCCACTGAAGTCAGTTATTGGGGATGTTTTGGTTTGGTGCGCTGCAGATCCCTCTTGAACGATTAAATAAAGTTGGCCCTTTTATTATCCCAGTTCTGGTGTCAGCTGTCCGTCCGCTTCAAAAGAGGGAGGAAATCCCCACCCTGGCGCTATTAAGCCCTTTTCCCAGGCCCGCCCTCTTCCCACGTCAGGCCAGTAGATGCAAGAGGACTGGCTCTCTTTTCGCGCTACCGCAGCCAAATGCGCCCCTCCCCTCACTTCGTTGAATGTGGGGTGGGGGTCGTGTGTGTGGAGCATGCATGCATTGTGCACCTCAGCCCCCCCTCCTGAAAAGCTCCCACTGGTGGAGCTAAGGGACCTGGCAACCCTATGTGCAGAGGTGGTTTGCCATTGCCTACCTCCACGTCACGACCCTGGTATTCCGTGGTGGTCTCCCATCCAAATACTAACCAGAGCTGACCCTGCTTAGCTTTTGAGATCTGATGAGATTGGGCTAGCCTTTAACAATAATCTGAACTACCGAAATCTAGCCAGTGAAGTCTGGAAATAAAGTGAAAAGAAAGGGCGCTGGCTTCATTTCTATATGGGTAGTTGCAATCTACAATCAGTTTGCACTCCTTAGTTGGTAGTTTTTGAATTCTGACATAGGATGGTGGGTGTAGCCACAAAATGGCTGATAACGTTTACCTTTACTCCCATAGTGACGATTCTTATATTGTGGTGGCGGCTGCTGCTGAAGGAATATTTTTAAAAATCTGCTCAGGCCAATCAGAAGGCTTGCTGGCCAAAAGCCACACCTGGCCCCATCTACTTTTCGGAAACACTTGGTGGACACCAGGAAAGGCACCCATAGCACCCTGTTGGGGACCCCGCTATAGCTCTTCTTGATGTAGAAATATAAGGTCCAATGGGGAAACAGTTTTTGTTTGGATTTCCTGGGACAGAATAGGGAAAGGGTAGGCCAGATCCCCACCAGGGGCGGGGGATCCCCCGCTTGGGGCCCCTCCCCCCAGCGGGAGTCTGGCAAACAGCTTTTGAAAATAGCTTCTACCATAGAGTTTTTGCCCAAATTCCAGTGTCCCTTGTTTTTGTCGACGTGATGAGGTCACTTCCTGAAGTGACCTTGTCACGCCTAGACCTCATTTTAAGCCTGGTAGTCTAGTATTATTTTAGATTGCATTTTTACTTTGTACTATATTTTGTACACCTATATGATGTTAGCCCACACACACACCCCGCCGCCAGTTGCCAGGCAGTACCTGGCAACCCTAGGGAGGGGAATATGTAAAATGGCTGGAGCTGAGTCTGTTAACCCCTTCCTGTCCAAACTAATTAACACCTTTCTGTCCAAAATAATTATCATTGGCTCTGGGCTAACATTTTCTCCCTGGGACCTTTGCTTCTCTCTTGTTTGTTTCTATCCTATGGCCACAATGGCAAATGTAAACACTGGCAGAAAACTGGAGTGAGATTTACAGAATTTTGGGCTTGTTTCTTCTGTTTGCAATGGGGAATTTGCCTCAGGAGAAGGCAGGACCTTTCAGGTGGGGAAGAAGCAAAAACAACCATTTCCCAGTTTTACAACTTGTGAAAGACCATAGGTACCTGAGGATGTGCAGAATGCCTTTCGCTCACTAATTGAATAACCACTGTTGAGCACCTGTCCAAGCTTTTTTTCAGCATTTGGGATTAGGGCTAAAGTGGTGTTATGCTTAGACAGCATTAGGAACCAGATCTTCTCACTACACAAAAAGAATTACTTCCCTGCAGAAGGCTAAAGGGCTGAGGGGCATAACAGCCAGACAGTCTAAACCCCCACAGCTTTTGGTATAGAAGAATAAAGTTTTTGGGAAGATCTAAATACATTTGAACTAAGAATACTCTTTATTTGAATGCCAAGACTGCAACCCTGCTACACAAGTGTAGAGAGCTTTCCCCTCACTGTACAATAATCACACATATTTAGTTTTGTAATTTTATGCTGGCTATTGGCCGTAACAAATAAACAACAACACACATATTTAGTTACCTTGTACTAAATGATGGATTTCTAGGTTGGAGGTAGGGCTGTTGAAAAAAAAATTCAGTTGAATTCGGATTCGGCAAAATTCGGCCTGTTTTGATTCGGGCCGTGCCGAAGTCCGAACTCCCCCACTTCGGGCAAGATCCAGAGTTCGGGGAGAAATTTGCCCCCCCCCCCGCGCTCCTTCAGGGAGCTTCCCTGAAGGTGCGCAGGGGGGCCTTTAAACAGATCTGTCAGATCTGACTGAAGGGGGTGGGGTCTTGCAGTTGGTAACATATGAGTAACTTACCAACTGCCCATGCTCAATTAGCTCCTGCTCCCCAGGCCCTAAAATCCAAACCTTCCAATGGAAATAAAATGCAAACATGAAAATGGTATGGGTTACTCCTAGGGTTGTCAGGTCCCTCTTCACCACCAGCGGGAGGTTTTTGGGGTGGAGCCTGAGGACGGTGGGGTTTGGGGAGGGGAGGGGCTTAGAGTACCATAGAGTCCAATGCCATAGAGTCCAATTGCCAAAGCATCCATTTTCTCCAGGTGAACTGATCCCTATCGGCTGGAGATCAGTTGTTATAGCAGGGGATCTCCAGCTAGTTCCTGGAGGTTGGCAACCTTAATTACTCCTCTACCCCCTCATCCAAATAATTTATGAAAAATATTGAAAAATACCAGGCCCAGAACCGAGTCCTGTGTAGAGTTGCCAACCTCCAGGTGGTAGCTGGAGACTTCCCACTATTAAAACTGATTTCCAGGTGACAGAGATCATTTCACTTGGAGAAAATGGCTGTTTTGGAAGGTGGACTCTATGGCATTGAAGTCCACCCCCTCCATAAACCCCACCCTTCTCAGGCTCTGCCCCCAAATCTCCAGGTATTTCCCAGCCCAGAGCTGGCAACCCTAGTCCTGTGGCACCCCACTGGTCACCTCCATCCAATCAGATGAAATGCCATCGACAACTACTCTTTGGGTGCAGTTCTCCAATAAGTTCCCTACCCACCTAACTATGGTAGAGTCCATCCTGCATTCTTCCAGTTTACTCATCAATACATCATGGGGAAACCTGTCAAAAGCTTTACTGAGATCCAGGTAAACATCAATGGCGTTCTCATGATCAAGTAAGCCCGTCACTCGATCAAAAAAGGAAACGAGGCTGGTGACTCACTGTGACTACAATTCTGCATTCCTGTACAAATTGCAACCTTTTAAAAGAACCTAAAAATGTAAGAAGTCATTTTCAAAACATGAATTAAAGTTTCCCAGAGAGCATGTACAATGGATTACAGATTGGATAAAGTGTAGCTAGATGGATGTTCTCTAGTACCACTTTGACCTCTGTCCCTGCCATCTTCCTTCTCTCCCTCCCCTTGTTAACTGAAACATGAGGTCTTCTCAGATGGCTCAATTTGTGAAGGAAATCAGGATAAGATATTTCTATTTCTACATTATTATCACTCCTTCAACTATTCAGAGGCCTCCTCATACTGCTAGATGAAGCATTAATACAGCTATTAATGAGGTTGTAGCTTTATGTCTGCAAGTGCAAATATTTAGTCAAATGAGTCTGTGTTGGGCAGCGTTGTGAATAATGTATTTCAGTGATCACAAGTGAATACTGGGCCTGAACACTTGGGAATATGGGACTCAGGCTGAGCCAGAGTGGTCTAGTGGTTAGAGAGTTTGGAGAATGATCAGGGAGCTCCAGGTTCAAATACCCCTCTGCTATTGAAGCTCATTAGGTGTCCTTGGGTCAGTCACTGTCTTTCAGCCTAATCTATAGGGATGCCAGGTTGCTTGGATTGGATCGTCTGGCTCAGGAGCAGGGATGGGCACGGGCGCAGCCGTGCTGACATGATTATGTCACTTCCGGTTTACACCTGGAAGCGCCGCATTGCGACAGGCCGCTTTACCATTCAAACCCCCAAAGTGCTAGCTCCACCCCAAAAGCCTCCCGCTGGAGGAGAGGGGGGGGTTGTCAACCCTCCTAATCTACCTCGCAAGGTTATTGTTGGATTGATAAAATTGAGGGGGGAGAACAATATAAACCATTTTGGGTCCCCATTGGGAAAAGAGGGATATAAATAGCTAAGAAAAATAAAATCCAGTTGAGTGTAAATTAAGTAATTTCAGATTTACTCAGGTTTTTGCTGTTTTAAATTGGCTCTCCAGATTGCCAACTCTTATGCATTGGCCCTTAAACTTGGGTTTTGGAGCTCATTCTCAGGGCCTAAGAGTAGTAAATTCAATCCGGTTTTGAGCCTCATTCTCAGGGCAGCAGAATGAAATTTCAGGAGTACCAGGTAGCTTCCACATTTGATGGCTTCTTCTAAGACTCTACATGGCTGTTTTTGATAACTACTGCTTATATAAATTGGAAATGAGAGGCAATAATCTGCCACTAACTGTTTACCCATATTTAACATTTTGCACATAAATAATTTCATTTTGGCCTGAATAGTCCATCTCTGTTACTTTTTATTTTAGAGCCGGTATTAGCCCATTTATTCAAAGCCACAATTGTTGCTACACATGTTCACAGATACCCTGTGGTATAGCACCTAGTTGTGTGTGGAAGTACTACCACCAATACTGTAAGAATGGCAGCCTCATTTGAACTGTTGCTGCTCACCTCTGAACACTGACCTCAACAAGGGAAAGGTCAAAAAGTAGCTCGCAATCTGACTGACACGAGCCAGAGAGGCACACAGAAGCTCCCCAGCCACACTATTGAACAGGAGCCTGGACGAAGGAGACTCCATTTTCCTGCAGAGGAACGATTCCTGTCCAAAAGGACAACCAGGACTCCATAACCTAGTCTGTCAGAGACACATACGCACCCCCTCCTCACTCTGCATATGAGGCAACCTCAGGATGTGAAACAAAGCAGCCGATCGCACCTAAGCGGCGAGAGAATGACCCATCAGGGATACCTTTGATGTAGACGGAACTCCAGTCCTCCTGGGATCTCCTGGGATTGTGTCAAACAAAAGTTTAGCATAGAAATTCTAAATTTTGCCCTCTTCCTGTCCCTGGACCGGCCACCTAGAGCAGTAAGTTGATAGTAAAGATCTTGGGAGCCATGGGGGTGGGGGTGACGCCCCCACCCCCTAACCCAGTGGTTGGCAAACTCATTAGTCAACAGAGCCAAATATCAACAGTACAACGATTGAGATTTCTTTTGAGAGCCAAATTTCTTAAACTATATAGGTAGGTATCATACTTAATAATGTGTGTGTGTGTGTGAGGGTCTTTCTCTTCCCCTCCCCAAAAAGGGCTCCTCCCCAAAGACAGTTGCATCTCCTTCTCCCCCCACCCCGCTACTCACCGCTTCCCACCCGGCCCAACGCCCGAGCACTGGCCATCGTCTCTGTCGGAGACTAAATTAGACAGACTCTATGGAGTGACATTCCCACTGCATTCTCTCCATACCCCAAGCTCTACTCTCTCCAGGGATTTCCCAAGCCAGAGTTGGCAACTGCAGCACCTGCATTGCAGGTTGATTTCCCAGCATTTCTGCTGGGCAGCATCAGGCGGGGGGGGGGGCTAGAAGATCCTTTGCTCCCTGCTCGCCTCCTACGAGCTCAGCAGTGCCACAATTCCTCTGTCTCAGGAAAGACCCACCCCAGCTGGCGAGCCTAGAAAACACCCCTTGGACAAGCCGGGGTGGTGGGGGAATCCCACACATTGCGCCCTGGGGAACTCCTGTCTCTTGCTGGGAACCGGCGGCCAGCCCCTGGCTGCAAAAGGGCTGGGGGGGGCAGCAGGCAGGCAGCACAGGCAGGCAGCGGAGCCAGGGGCTGGAGAGATGCCGGGAAGGCACCTCACGGAGAAGGTAAGGAGTGGGGCTGGTGGAGGACCCATGCTCACCTGGGCTCTTCTTCAGTGCTGGGCGGGGGAAACCGCCGAGAGGATGCCCCCGGCCCCCTTCCCTGGACAGGCACGGGAGCTGCGCTGAAGCCGCCGGGAAGAAGTCCGGATGCAAAGGCAGCGCGCGTCCTCCAGCATGTGCATGGGAGTGTGCTTGAAACATGCGCCAGCCCCACAGATGCCCCCCGCCTCCCCTCCCCTTCAGTATCAGGGGCGCAGCAGCCGAGCCGGATGGGGACCTGGGCGCCAGCAAGGAGCTGGAGCGTCTCCACTCTAAAAGAGAGTCCCCCCACCCCGGGGCCACCTCCCCTCCCCTCCAGCCCCGGCCACTGCCCCCTCTCCCCCCTCACAACCCCTCCAGCGCCACCCACTCCCTCATCCCCTCATCCCCGTCCCACTCACATAGAAGCACAGCCGAAGAAGCGCTTCGGGGTGCACACCCTACCCCGCTGTGATGCGCAAGGCCGAGCAGGCCTCCCCGCAGCAGCCAATGGCGGGCCGCGGCGCGGCACACTTGCCTCTCCGATTGGCTGCCGGGCAAAGCAAGTGCTCTCCCCCCGCCCCCACTCCCTCTCATACCCGCTTGGGAGCCGGGAACGGAGGGAATTTCCAGCCCCCCGAGCAAGTTTGGTGGGAGTGGCAGAGCCAAGCGGGCGCTGGATTGGCGGATTGGCAGAGCTGCACTCAAGGGGCCAAAGAGCCGCATGCAGCTCGCGAGCCACAGTTTGCCGACCACTGCCTTAACCAAAGGGTATATAAGAGAGGAGCAAGCGCAATAAGACATCTTTTTGTGTTTCCCTCCCTGTCTTTCTCCCCTTTTCGGATCTGGGTCTTGCACAGTCCACTCTGGCCCCCCTTTCCCCATCCCCTCCTCTCACATAGAATTCAAGGACCTCTCTACAGAACAGGCAAGTATCACCCATCTGTATCTGTGCTATTATTTCCAACCTTTATTTAATAGAATCTTGTATGAAGTTTTGTGTGAGTACATACTAATTTAAGTAAAAACTTTTTAACTAAATCCACTGCCTCTGCCTTATTTTGAGGGTCACAGTATGGACATAGGTTAGATACATAGGTTAGATCCTGCAGTTACGTCATTTGCCAGTTATTGATTTGCTAATTCCCCATATAAATATTCATAACTGAGCAATTCGGCTAACAATATTGCTATTCAATGTGGCATCATCAGGTCCCACTATATGACATCACTAGATCCCCATGACATCATTAAGCCATGCCCTATGAGTCCCAGATTTTGGATAGATAAGTACCCCCTCCTCCCAGTATACTCTTATGATTCGTCACCATACATTATCTGACTACTGACCTTCTCCATTTCTCAAGAAACTACTACTGAGGGACAGGGTGTCACAGAAACTAAATGGGATGTGGTTTGGGGGTCTGCAATGGGAGATTGAAATCAGCAGAACTTGTCCTGTCCTTACAGAAGGAACAGTCTGAATCTAGAGATGCAGCTATCATTAAAAGAAAATAGAAATACTATTGTAAGCACTTGTCCTATTGAGAACCACTAACCACAGCAGGAGAAGAAGTTGTCCAAAGAAGTTGGTTTAATGGTAGCATAGGTAAACAGAGCACAGAGAACCCAAGACAGCGATGGAGGAAACTGGCTTGCACTTGATAATATAAAAGCATTGAAAAAAAGCATTCAACAGTACAGTGTCATGAGATTACATATTACAAACGGTACAGAGGGGTCGCTGTTCCCACGGACTTCTGTCGGCTTCAAAGAGACTAGGAATGCAAAACAATCCTTGAAGGCAGTTGGTGAGAAAGCTGAGACACAGACCTGACAACTATGCAGAAAAATGCCATCCAGCATACTTCTGTTTGGTAGAAAGATGGGATAACTGTTCTAAATGGAGGATGTCCCTGTCAGGTAATATTTGTTGATCCATTGCTACCCCTGCTGGCTCCCATTGCCTTGGAAAATAAAACCAGACAGTGAGATTCCAGAGTATACAGCCAAATCAGAAAGTTTACAACACTCAATCAGCTTCATGGCCAAGTGAAGGCTGTGAACCTTGGTCTCTCTGGTCTTGGTCCAGCATCCTACCGTGTTTCCCCGAAAATAAGACATACCCATAAAATAAGCCGTAGCAGGATTTCTAACCATTTGCTCAATATAAGCCATACCCCGAAAATAAGACATGGTGATAGGCGTGGCTATGCAGCGTACCAAGACTTCCCGGTAGTTCACTGTTCCTGGAGAGTTTCCTCGGCCTCAGACCACTCGTCCTGTAGCCCCGCCCGTTTCCCCCTGCCTTGTTCTGGCGGGCAGGGAGCCCGAGTCGGCACTGAACAGGCGGCGGGGCAGGCAGGGAAATGCCGCCCCTTGGAAGCGGCAGCTGGAAGGAGGCTCCTCGCCTGTTGCCCACACCCGGCCGCCATTCCCGCCCATGGAGGGGCCGCCATGTTTGGTCTGAGCTCGGCGGCGGCGGCTGAAGCGAGAGGGACAAGGCGGCGGAGAGGGACGAGGCGGCGGAGAGGGATGAGGTGGCGCGGCTCCCCGCTGGGCCGGCACAGCATGGGTAAGGGGGGAGGCTGGGGCTGGGTCGGCAGGATGGAAAGAGAGACCCTCCCGACCCCCAAATAGGCTGTGTGAAAGCGCCCTTCAAAAAGACTTTGGACGGGTCGCGCCTTCGTTGATCCGGCCGCCGTGGCCGCGCGGGCCTCCCTCCCCCTCCACACCCAGCCCTGAGTCGCAGGCCCGGCCCGAAATCCCAGCCCGGCCACCCCACGGCCACTCCCCTCAGGTGGCCCCAGGCCATACTTAATAAAAATAAGACATCCCCTGAAAATAAGCCATAGTGTGTCTTCTTTAGGAAAAATAAATATAAGACAGTGTCTTATTTTTGGGGAAACACGGTAACCACTTCACTGGCCCTTGTTCTCCTCAAGAATGCTCTCATTTGACACCTGCATTATCTGAGGCATAGATGATCTTATTTGGGTATGGAGGGTCATGCAAAATGTCCTTCTTATGAATGGACATTTTATGACTTGCTTTCCTCTGTATCAAGATGTACCTCTTGCAATCTCTCTTTTTTATTGCCCTGTAGCTGCCACAGGGTTCAGAAAACTTGACCTTGACAAGAAAAGAGGCTAAAAGAGATGTCATGAGCTTGTTTGATCTGAAGCTTAGATGATTTAAAGATGACAGATAATCTCATCCCTGACAGAGCACGGCTCTGAGGGTTTCCAAAAAGACTGGAACTCTCATTCGTCATTCAGTCTCAGCTTAAAATGTCAGGGAAAGAGTGTTTTTAACCTGCAGTGTGTTTGCCATGGCCTTCAATGGCCTAACTAGAAGGTACAGTTCTGTAAATCTTTAGTATAAGAAAACTGAAAACACAATTTAGTTTCATTACCCCTTTTTTCATCCTTGAAGTGGATAAAACATAGCTTGCAATGTTACTGTTCTGCAAATAACAGTACTTCAAGGTGGCAATCTATATTCCCTATTTAAGGTGCTTGGCAATGCTGTAGCTAAGCTGGGGCTAGTAGATGCATTATCCCTTCCAGAATATTTGGCCTCTTGTGCAGGGACGTTTCCCTGCAGTCACCCCCACCAACTGCTTCAGGGCTTCATTTTGATTATGCACACCCTGAATAAAAGGCCTTTGTTTGCCGTCTTAAGCATTTTTCAAGGATATGATCTTTTTCACCTTTATGATGACAATATAATGCAATGAGCAAAAGTTTGTTTTTACAAGAAGATATTTTTCTTTTGTTTTTGAAAACCAGTCACTGCTGGTACTTCTCCCTGTTCCAGTTGGTGGTGCTCCAAACTCCATCCACCTGCTGTGCCCAACTCGCCAACCTAAGATTCCCCAGGACTCAAGGTGGATTTTTCAAGAGCGCTTTTATTGTAGTATTGTCAGTGTTCTGGGGAGTGGGAAATCTTTGACTGATGTGAGTATGACATGTGCTTAAAAAGGATAAGGAGTAACTTAATAAAGGGACAGAAAGCAACTTATTACAATTATTTCTTCAAGGCAGGTGTAAATTATAGGCAGGCAAGAGTCCTAAGCTTAAAAATTCTTCTACTATATTTCTGGTGCTAATAATATGCATTCATATTAAAGTAAGAGATGAAAATATTCAGAGATACTTGGCCTTGGTGAGCAGGTTTTTCTCACCAGTGCAATACTGATATTTCCAGAACTACTAGAGAATCAGATTCCATCTCTTTGGTTAACTTTAATACCCTGCAGAGCATATTCTTACATTCTTCTTCTTAGTGGCCGTATGAATGACTGACACTTGCAGTCAAAAGAGAAGATGTGACAACTTGCAGCATAGCTGCAGAATGTAAGACATAAAGGGGCTTTTTCATTCATTTTTAGTTCTTCAGCATTTCACAGATGGCTAGTGACTTTGACCTTTATTATGTGGGCTTTTTTGCTGTGGTCTGGATTCCTAACAGCAGTGGTTTTTCTCCAAGCCATTATCCATTTGCTATCTTTCTGTAGTTTTCTCAATGCTTCTCCATGCTTTTTCAAACCACCTTTGTTCCAATGTTCCCTGCAGATACACAACCAAACCACCTTCCATAACAATAGTTTTCTGCATCCATCTGAGCACCATTTTCCTTTTAAAGATCCTATTTCCCCAAAATACAGAGAAAGAGCAGAGGAAACATTGTCACCGTGTTTCAACCGCAACCACAACAGCAATGAGGAAGCCACAGAAAAGCATTACTGCCTGTGTAAGACCTCTTTCCCCCAGAAAAGAGGCATTACAATGTGCTACTGAATGTGCTGGGTCTGTTCATATGTTATGTGGAATGGTCTGGTTGTTGCTGTCATATGGTTGCTCTCACAAAGACACCTGCAAAGTCTGCTCAATGGTTAAGGCAGACAGAAGAGAAAAGGATTATTATTTCCTCCCTTGTATTATGAAGAGGATCGGTTTCCCAAAGTATGTTGAGACCTCATTTGTCTCCCAATGTTCTGAATGTGGATTAGAAATAATTCCAAGACTTCTACTTCTACTAGTGCAGATCAGCAAGAGCTGCTGATATGGATTGAGGTTATTTTCATATATGAAGCTTAAACCGTAATGTGAATATAAAATCCACATTAAAAAGCTGTATTCTGCTTCCTATCCCATATTAACACATGTCACATACTGCTGAGAAAGGCCCAAAGTGCTTTGCCCTAATTTAAGGCAGTTAAGCGTATTCTGACTTTTGCCTTTTCCTCACTCTCTTTGCTGATTCTTCTGATCATATAATCCACGGCTTTGATTTAGTCATCCTGCTATTAATAAGCCTAAAACATTATTTCTCATGTATCTTCCTCTTAATTATTTCCTTTCATTACAGCGAACATTTGAACAAAATAGTTCATCCTGCATTAAGGAAACTAGCTTTCCTTCCAGCTGAAACATACATTTGTCTTATTTTGTAATGCTGCCACAGACACTGTAACAATAATGACCAAACTAGTATTTAAACTAGAATTTCTTCTGAAGATTAGGCCGGGAACTCTGGCATGCACACCAACACACAAGTTTGGGTTCTGAACACAGTGGCTCAGTCTATACTATGCAATGAAATAAAGGAAAGCATAAGTATCCTTTCTCACGTACCATGTTTCCAATCCAAATGGGGTCCCAGCATGCCTGGGATTTCTGAGCACAGAACTGACAGCAGGGCACATCTGATTGAAAGCCCTTGTGCTAGACCCACACAAGACATGAGGACTTTGCAATGTGCTCTGAGGCCTGCAAGTCAACAGGGCCCTTTTGCGTAGGCACATAATCTGCAACCCCACATTTTGTTTTCATCTAATTTATAGATGTTTATTGTTTAAGCTCAGGGATGGGATTGCATTGGGGCTTACAAATAAATAGAGTCCCCAACTTCCAGGTGGTAGCTGGAGATCTCCTGCTATTACAAGTGATTGCCAGGCAATAGGATCAGTTCACCTGGAGAAAATGGCTGATTGGGAAGGTGGACGATATGGCATTATACCCCATTGAAGTCCTTCCCCTCCCCAAACCCTGCCCTCCATAGGTTCCACCCCCAAAATCTCCAGGTATTTCTCAACCTAGAGCTGGCAACCCTACTAGGGTTGCCAACCTCCAGGTACAATACAAAAAACCCCTATGCTGATTAGACAGTGTTGCTAAGCAAAAAAAAACACAGCATGCAGGCTCTATAAGTTATTTGCTGAAATTATTTTACTTTACTTATTCAAAATATACTTATCACTGCTTCTATAATCTATTTTCAATCAGAAAATTACAAAGTGTTTTATTCAGGGAATGACAAAAAGAGAAGAAACGGAGTTGCTTTAATAGTGAGGCAAGATGTAGCAAAGGCAGTCAGGAGCTATAATGCAAAGTCTGACCGAATAATATCAATCAGACTTCAGGGAAAGCCTATCAACATAAGCATCCTTCAAGTTTATGCCCCAACTACAGATGCTGATGAGGAAGAAATTGAAAGTTTTTATGCCGGTGTTCAGGAAGAAATTGATCACACACCTAAACAAGATATGCTGATAATCATAGGTGATTGGAACGCAAAAGTAGGAAACAAAGCAGAATCAAATGTTGTTGGCAGATTTGGGCTAGGAGCACGGAATGAAGCAGGAGAACGCCTCGTAGAATTCTGTGAAGACAACAATCTGTTCATTGCAAACACATGTTTCAGGCAACCAAATAGACGATTGTATACATGGACATCACCAGACGGCCAGTATAGAAATCAAATAGATTATATAATTGGAAGCAGAAGATGGAGAAGCTCTATTCTCTCGGCCAAAACAAGACCAGGAGCAGACTGCGGTACAGATCATGAATTGGTAATATCGAAAATCAAGATAAAGCTTAAGAAAAACACCAAAACATTCATAGCACCAAAATACAATCTAAGCAAAATTCCTGAAGAGTTTAAAGACCATGTAAGGAACAGATTTGCATTACTAAGTTCAAGTGAATGTAAACCTGAAGAACTATGGGTGGAAACTAGAGATATTATCAAGGAAGAATGTGCAAAGACTATTCCTGTAGCCAGAAGAAAAGAAAAACCTCGATGGATGTCTGAGGAAACTCTTAAAATTGCCAGAGATAGACGAGAAGCAAAAGTAGAAGGTGACAGAAATAGAATCAAAAGTCTAAGTGCAACGTTCCAGCGACTAGCACGTAGAGACAAAGAGACCTATTATAATAACCAGTTTAAAGAAATAGAAGAGAACAACAAAAAAGGAAGAACAAGAGATCTGTTCCACAAGACCCAAGAAATCAAAGGGAAATTTAAAGCATGGTTAGGCATGCTGAAAGATCAGCATGGAAATACATTAACTGAACAGGACAAAATAAAGAAAAGGTGGGAACAATACACTGAAGAACTATACAGAAGAGATGAAAGGATAAAAGATTCTTTCCAAGAAGAATCTTTTGAAGAAGAACCTACAGTTTTAGAAAGTGAAGTGAAAGCTGCATTGAGAGCAGTCGGGAGAAACAAATCACTAGGAGCAGATGGGATACCAATAGAGCTATTCCAAGCCACAGAAACGGAGGCCACAAGAATATGCCAACAGATATGGAAAACAAAACAATGGCCCACAGACTGGAAACGATCCATTTACATTCCAATTCCCAAGAAAGGAGACATCAAAGATTGCAACAACTATCGGACCATTGCATTAATTTCTCATGCAAGTAAAGTGATGCTCAAAATCTTACAGCAAAGGCTGTTACCATATATGGAATGAGAAATGCCTGATGTTCAAGCTGGATTCCGAAAAGGAAGAGGCACTAGAGATCATATTGCAAATATACGCTGGTTACTGGAGCGTACGAGAGAATTTCAGAAGAAAATCAGCTTGTGTTTCATAGATTACAGCAAAGCTTTTGACTGTGTGGATCATGAAAAGTTATGGCTGGTTTTAAAGGAAATGGGTGTGCCACTACATCTGATTGTTTTGATGTGCAACCTGTACTCTGGACAAGAGGCCACAGTTAGAACAGAATATGGAGAAACGAAATGGTTTCCAATTGGCAAAGGTGTCAGACAAGGATGTATTTTATCTCCCTATCTCTTCAATCTATATGCAGAACATATAATTAGGAAAGCTGGATTAGATTTAGATGAAGGTGGAGTGAAAATTGGAGGGAGGAACATTAATAATTTGAGATATGCTGATGACACTACATTATTGGCAGAAAATAGTGAAGATTTGAAACAACTACTGCTGAAAGTTAAAAGAGAAAGTGCCAAAGCAGGACTGCAGCTGAACATCAAGAAAACAAAAGTAATGACTACAGGAGAATTACAGAACTTTAAGGTTGACAATGAGGAAATTGAAATTGTTCAAGACTTTCCATTCCTTGGCACCACCATCAACCAAAAGGGAGACTGCAGCCAAGAAATTAGAAGGAGATTGAGACTGGGAAGGGCAGCCATGAAGGAGCTAGAAAAGATTTTGAAGTGTAAGGATGTGACTCTGGCCACCAAGACTAGATTAATTCATGCCATCATATTCCCTATTACTATGTATGGGTGTGAAAGCTGGACAATGAAGAAAGCTGATAGGAAGAAAATAGATTCCTTTGAAATGTGGTGTTGGAGGAGAGTGTTGCGGATTCCGTGGACTGCCAAAAAAACAAATCAGTGGGTTATAGATCAAATCAAGCCTGAACTGACCCTAGAAGCTAAAATGACTAAACTGAGGCTGTCGTATTTTGGTCACGTCATGAGACAAGAGTCACTGGAAAAGACCGTCATGATAGGAAAAGTTGAGGGCAGCAGGAAAAGAGGAAGACCCAACAAGAGATGGATTGACTCAATAAAGGAAGCCACAGCCTTCAATTTGCAAGATCTGAGCAAGGCTGTCAGAGATAGGACATTTTGGACGACTTTCATTCATAGGGTCGCCAAGAGTCGGAAACGACTTGACGGTACTTAACACACACATACTATATTCTAAACATATATTCATATATACATAACTTATTGGCCAAAGGCAAAATACAAGTCCAAAGTGAGAAATTTCTTAATAAGGAGATCCTTTGAGCGAAATGACAACAATTCCAGACTCTGGAAAAAGTTCTCACGAGAGGGTGAAGTTTTCCAACAAAAGTTCTTTCGGAGAAATAAGTTGCTCCGTTCTCGGTCGTGATTTTCACGGGGCATGTCTCATATCCCGAAGAAAGGCTTTCAGTACATGAAGGCGTTGCCCAAGGTTGGGACGCCACCTCTGGATCACCTCCGGATCACCTATTCGGCTTCATCAGCTAGACTTAGTATAAATCAAGGCAAATTGCCCACCTCTTATACTTTCATGGGTATTAATACCTCTGCAATAAAAATATATATTCACTATATTTGGGTAATGAGTAAAAGATGAGGACTCGTGGAAATTGTACTATCAAAAAATCTGCAACTGTCTTTGTAATGTAATTTAAAGATAGACCTTCAAAAATCACAGTTTTAATGATGTTAAACACTCTTTTTGTAGGATCAAAAGGTATTGCTTTGTAATATTTTTGATCATGAAGTTGTCTCATATTTTCTTGGTCATATTGTTTGGTAATCAATATGAATAGGGTTGCCAACCTCCAGGTGGTTTAGAATTCAAGGTGCAAGCACCAGCAAAAGTAAACCTAAAATAAGGTAACTACAATACAAAATTGCTCTTAAAATGTATATTAAAGGTAATTACTAACAGGCACAACCTTGGTTGAGCAAACAGGAAATTTACAAAAGGTTCAAAGTGAATTCAATATAACAGCATACAAGCTTTACACAAAGATAAATATAGGCAAAAGTGCTCAATGCATATCATAATTTCAAGTCCATGCATGTAGATTGCAAAATTCAAGCAACGGAGACAAGACGTGGTGCAATGGAAATCCGGTATAATTCCATTTCATATGAAACTTTTTCAAGCTCTTAGTCCTTCCATGCTAAGTTCATTCAATATATGAAGGAGTGTCCCTTCCTTGTACACATGAAGGCACACTCCTTCATATATTGAATGAACTGTCAGGAATAGGGTTGCCAGGTGGATGGTATTGGCAGGCAGTTGACAGGCAATCGACACAGTTGCTCTGGAGTAGCAGCCACATGCGAGTGCGTGCGCGCTTATTTGATGATGGCACTGAGAGAAACCAGCTAGGGCTGGTTTTCTGGGGCTGCTTCAACACCTGTGCTCTGAAGGGAAAGCAAGAGAGACACATAGGCCAGGAAATTCATATCTAAACTCCCAAGAAGACAACTAATGGACTGAGACAATTTCTATAATTTACTGTTTGGTCTCAATTTTAAATTGTAAACTGTCTTGGAGGTCTTGACAGAAAGGAAGTAAACATTCATTAAATAAATAACAAAAATCAAAACAAATATAACAAATAAATACATTTTTACATACATTATTTGGGTGCTCCTGCCATCTGAGGCTAGATGGGTAGCAACCCAAGAAAGGGCCTTTTTGGTCATGGCACCAAAACTTTGGAACTCCCTCCCCAGGGAGATTCATTTGTCTCCCTCTTTTGTCTTCTGCCAGCAGGGGAAGACTTTTGTGTGTGTGTGTTTGATTTCAGCAGCAAGAATATTATATGCGCAAAAATGGAAACATCCATATATACCAGAAGAGTGGCTTGTCAAGTTGTTAGAATTAGCGGAAATGGCCAAACTGAATGGTTGATCAGAGAAAACAACTTACCTAAAGTTTGTGGAAAATTGAAAACCATTTATGGACTTTTTGCGTAATACGGAAAATAATGAATTGATGATTTGTGGGTTTGAAGAGTAGAAGAATAAAAATGTAGGTATAAAAGAGAAAACTTTGATTTTTTAGCTGTAAGAATAATTTTAAAAATAATTTTGTATATGTAGCTAGAGAACAGGTTGCAATTTCTTAATTAGATTTATATTTGATACAAACAAAAATGGAAGTATCTTTTTGTCTCTGTGTTTGTTTGTTTTATTTTTCCCCTTTTTCTTTATTTTGTTTATTGTAATTTTGTTAACAATAAATTCAATAAAATGATTATTAAAATGTTTTTAAATAAAATAAAAAGTGCAGAAGTGGTTTTTTAAAAATAAATAGAAATAGAAATGCCTTTTAAAAAAATAAAAATAAAAAGTGTAGTAATGTTTGCTAATATAGCAAAGACATGTTTTGTGGTACGGAAGTATTAATGACTGGAAGCAGTTGCTGGAATCTGTACTGTGAAGTCTCTGAAGATGAGATCAAAGATGGATGGTGCTGATACTTGGGGTGCTCGAGCAAATTCCCAAGACCTAAACCAACCTAGTGATTCCAAAAGAGTTCACAAATTGGGTTTACTGGGGGCGGGCATGTGCAAGTGCATCATAGTGCTTGCCCACTGTGACGGATACAGGGTTAAACTCTGAGACTTGGGTCATTTATGCATGGGCATTTTACCTGAGGTTCGTTGCTTGCTGGACTCACACTTTCCTATTGGAAATTTCTGCACCGGCAGCCTCCCAGGCTCAAATCAAGTCCTGCCACTCTGTAATTGGCTCACTTCACCGGGCTCGCAGTGAAAGATAATCACCCCCCCAAAACCCCAACTGCCACATAAAAAAGCATTTTAAGAACAAAAAACAAAAAATGGAGCAATCTGAAAGAGAGGGGAGAGAAATCCAACCCTCGTTTTTAAAAAGCTTTTTTTTGTGTGTGCTCAGAAAGAGCTCTGACGTAGCAGGAAGCAGGAAGCACTTGAATCCCCGCCTCTTTACATGCTGCTTCGTGATTGGCTAATTCCCTGCTTTTCTATTTGCATTGAGATTTGAGCTGGGCTGAGCCCACGTTAGAGGGAAAAGTCAGATTAGCAGAGGAATGGGAAGAGCTGGACATTGTTAGGGCTGGCAGCGAATTCATGTCTCATGGAAGGAAAACATGGGCATAATTCCAAGGAATAGCCGAGTCAGACAGGGAGCGAACGTGAGTCCAAGTACCCATGCATGATAGGCCTTGGTAACTGTCAGCCAATGACACCAAAAAAAAGGGGGGGGGAACCTGATGGAACTCAACCAAAATGCTGATTACAAACCAAAGAGGTTGAGCTGAAAAATGCTTTTTGGATCTTGGTCAATGAAAGAATGTATTTATTGAATGTGTAAGTTTTTGTCTGTACTAGGAGTTTTATGCTTTTAATCTATATGTGCACCTTATTACAATTTATATATGTGTAATTTTAGCATTTTTCAGCTCAACCTCTTTGGTTTGCAACTGCCAGCCAATGCCAGCAAGCAGTGGGTGGAGTTTGGAAAGCTGACAGGCTTCTTTTTGGAGGGAGAGATCTTGAGCAGTTAGCTCTTTGAAAGGCAGATAGCTCTGAGCTCCTGAACTGGGTGGTTTAGAACCTAACCTTAGTAGTGACAAGGGGAAGATGGGGGCAGTGTGTGATGACAGCCCCTTTATTCAGTCACTTGGTAGGAGGTGGCTTCTGAAACAGGGAGACTCCTGACTCAGTGTTTTGGGGAAGAGAGATTTGTTTCCACAGGAGGTGGGCAAATCTAAGGAGTGGGAAAGATTGTGGATGAACTTCCACTCGCTGGTATTTTTGTGTGCTGGGTTAGTTTGAGTCCACACTAAGTATTTTGAGTCTATAAGTAGTTTGAATAACATCTGAGTATAATACTGAGTATCCTGAAGTAGGGCTGTTGATTCGGTTCGGCCCGAACCAAAAAACAGCCGGATTTCTCTCAATTCGGCTGTTTTTCAGTTCGGACGAACCAAACGCAAAAAGGGGGGGAACCGGGGAGCCGAATTGGCCAAATTCGGGGTGTTCCCGAATAAATTCAGCTGATTCAGGCCCTTTCCCCCACCCCACGCGCCTTGAGGGAGCTTCCCTGGAGAGGCGCGGGGTGCCCTTTAAACAGATTTAAAGGGCACCCCGCGCCTCTCCAGTGAATCCCCCTGAAGGGGGCGGGGTGCCCTTTAAACAGATCTGTTGCTCCCGGCTGGGAGGCGCAGATCTGTTTAAAGGGCACCCCGTGCCTCTCCAGTGAATCCCCCTGAAGGGGGCGGGGTGCCCTTTAAACAGATCTGCTGCTCCTGGTCTTGGAGGTCTTGACAGAAAGGAAGTAAACATTCATTAAATAAATAACAAAAATCAAAACAAATATAACAAATAAATACATTTTTACATACATTATTTGGGTGCTCCTGCCATCTGAGGCTAGATGGGTAGCAACCCAAGAAAGGGCCTTTTTGGTCATGGCACCAAAACTTTGGAACTCCCTCCCCAGGGAGATTCATTTGTCTCCCTCTTTTGTCTTCTGCCAGCAGGGGAAGACTTTTGTGTGTGTGTGTTTGATTTCAGCAGCAAGAATATTATATGCGCAAAAACGGAAACATCCATATATACCAGAAGAGTGGCTTGTCAAGTTGTTAGAATTAGCGGAAATGGCCAAACTGAATGTTTGATCAGAGAAAACAACTTACCTAAAGTTTGTGGAAAATTGAAAACCATTTATGGACTTTTTGCGTAATACGGAAAAGAATGAATTGATGATTTGTGGGTTTGAAGAGTAGAAGAATAAAAATGTAGGTATGAAAGAGAAAACTTTGATTTTTTAGTTGTAAGAATAATTTTAAAAATAATTTTGTATATGTAGCTAGAGAACAGGTTGCAATTTCTTAATTAGATTTATATTTGATACAAACAAAAATGGAAGTATCTTTTTGTCTCTGTGTTTGTTTGTTTTATTTTTCCCCTTTTTCTTTATTTTGTTTATTGTAATTTTGTTAACAATAAATTCAAAAAAATGATTATTAAAATGTTTTTAAATAAAATAAAAAGTGCAGAAGTGTTTTTTTTAATAAATAGAAATAGAAATGCCTTTAAAAAAATAAAAATAAAAAGTGTAGTAATGTTTGCTAACATAGCAAAGACATGTTTTGTGGCACGGAAGTATTAATGACTGGAAGCAGTTGCTGGAATCTGTACTGTGAAGTCTCTGAAGATGAGATCAAAGATGGATGGTGCTGATACTTGGGGTGCTCGAGCAAATTCCCAAGACCTAAACCAACCAAGTGATTCCAAAAGAATTCACAAATTGGGTTTACTGGGGGCGGACATGTGCAAGCGCATCATAGTGCTTGCCCACTGTGACGGATACAGGGTTAAACTCTGAGACTTGGGTCATTTATGCATGGGCATTTTACCTGAGGTTCGTTGCTTGCTGGACTCACACTTTCCTATTGGAAATTTCTGCACCGGCAGCCTCCCAGGCTCAAATCAAGTCCTGCCACTCTGTAATTGGCTCACTTCACCGGGCTCGCAGTGAAAGATAATCACCCCCCCCAAAACCCCAACTGCCACATAAAAAAGCATTTTAAGAACAAAAAACAAAAAATGGAGCAATCTGAAAGAGAGGGGAGAGAAATCCAACCCTCGTTTTTAAAAAGCTTTTTTTTGTGTGTGCTCAGAAAAGCTCTGACGTAGCAGGAAGCAGGAAGCACTTGAATCCCCGCCTCTTTACATGCTGCTTCGTGATTGGCTAATTCCCTGCTTTTCTATTTGCATTGAGATTTGAGCTGGGCTGAGCCCACGTTAGAGGGAAAAGTCAGATTAGCAGAGGAATGGGAAGAGCTGGACATTGTTAGGGCTGGCAGCGAATTCATGTCTCATGGAAGGAAAACATGGGCATAATTCCAAGGAATAGCCGAGTCAGACAGGGAGCGAACGTGAGTCCAAGTACCCATGCATGATAGGCCTTGGTAACTGTCAGCCAATGACACCAAAAAAAAGGGGGGGGAACCTGATGGAACTCAACCAAAATGCTGATTACAAACCAAAGAGGTTGAGCTGAAAAATGCTTTTTGGATCTTGGTCAATGAAAGAATGTATTTATTGAATGTGTAAGTTTTTGTCTGTACTAGGAGTTTTATGCTTTTAATCTATATGTGCACCTTATTACAATTTATATATGTGTAATTTTAGCATTTTTCAGCTCAACCTCTTTGGTTTGCAACTGCCAGCCAATGCCAGCAAGCAGTGGGTGGAGTTTGGAAAGCTGACAGGCTTCTTTTTGGAGGGAGAGATCTTGAGCAGTTAGCTCTTTGAAAGGCAGATAGCTCTGAGCTCCTGAACTGGGTGGTTTAGAACCTAACCTTAGTAGTGACAAGGGGAAGATGGGGGCAGTGTGTGATGACAGCCCCTTTATTCAGTCACTTGGTAGGAGGTGGCTTCTGAAACAGGGAGACTCCTGACTCAGTGTTTTGGGGAAGAGAGATTTGTTTCCACAGGAGGTGGGCAAATCTAAGGAGTGGGAAAGATTGTGGATGAACTTCCACTCGCTGGTATTTTTGTGTGCTGGGTTAGTTTGAGTCCACACTAAGTATTTTGAGTCTATAAGTAGTTTGAATAACATCTGAGTATAATACTGAGTATCCTGAAGTAGGGCTGTTGATTCGGTTCGGCCCGAACCAAAAAACAGCCGGATTTCTCTCAATTCGGCCGTTTTTCAGTTCGGACGAACCAAACGCAAAAAGGGGGGGAACCGGGGAGCCGAATTGGCCAAATTCGGGGTGTTCCCGAATAAATTCAGCTGATTCAGGCCCTTTCCCCCACCCCACGCGCCTTGAGGGAGCTTCCCTGGAGAGGCGCGGGGTGCCCTTTAAACAGATTTAAAGGGCACCCCGCGCCTCTCCAGTGAATCCCCCTGAAGGGGGCGGGGTGCCCTTTAAACAGATCTGTTGCTCCCGGCTGGGAGGCGCAGATCTGTTTAAAGGGCACCCCGTGCCTCTCCAGTGAATCCCCCTGAAGGGGGCGGGGTGCCCTTTAAACAGATCTGCTGCTCCTGGCCGGGAGCAGCAGATCTGTTTAAAGGGCACCCCGTGCCTCTCCAGGGAATCCCTGAAGGGGGCGGGGTGCCCTTTAAACAGATCTGTGTCTCCCGGCCGGGAGGCGCAGATCTGTTTAAAGGGCACCCCGCCCCCCTTCAGGGGGAATCCCTTGAGGGGGGCGGGGTGCCCTTTAAACAGATCTGCGCCTCCTGGCCGGGAGCAGCAGATCTGTTTAAAGGGCACCCCGTGCCTCTCCAGGGAATCCCTGAAGGGGGCGGGGTGCCCTTTAAACAGATCTGTGTCTCCCGGCCGGGAGGCGCAGATCTGTTTAAAGGGCACCCCGCCCCCCTCAAGGGATTCCCCCTGAAGGGGGGCGGGGTGCCCTTTAAACAGATCTGCACCTCCCGGCCGGGAGCAGCAGATCTGTTTAAAGGGCACCCCGCGCCTCTCCAGGGAATCCCCCTGAAGAGGCGCGGGGTGCCCTTTAAACAGATCTGCGCCTCTGCAGATCTGTTTAAAGGGCCCCCGCGCGCCTTCAGGGAATCCCCCTGAAGGCGCGGGGGGGCAGAATTTTTCCCCGAACTACAGATCCCCCCGAATTTCTGGGGATCCGAAGCGGGGTAGTTCGGGCTGAATTTTGCCGAAGCCGAACTATACCAATTTTTTTTTCAACAGCCCTATCCTGAAGAAACTGAATTTTGAACTAAGAACTTATGCCTGAAACCATTTAAGATTTCGAACTGCCTGTAACCATCTAAGCTTTGTGCCTCTCTGAAAGAAAAACCAACAATCAAACAACCTTTCTGTAAATAATAAACTTCATTTTATTTATTCTTTTAAATCCAGCTTCAGCCTCTAAGCCTTTCTATTTCTACTGGGGGGAAGGAAAAGAAAACTCTCCTCACTTAAGCAAGGATGACTGACTGTGGGGTAAAAAGAGTACTAAATCCTCCTCTCAGCTACTGGTAACAGGGAGAAATTTGTCCGGGTCCAAAAAAGGTGGGGACAATCAAGAAGAGAAACTCCTTCCCCACTTCCTCACACCCACAATCTCCACTAGGGGAAGATGAGGAACTATTTCATGGTGGTAGGCTACCTCTTAAAGAGTACCTTACCATTTCATATGTGAGGAGTATGCCTCTCTCTTCCCAAGACCTGACCCCTAGTGAGTTGGCAGGAATTATGGGAGAATTTGTGTATAGCACATAGTGACCATTTTGTATGACCCCTGGGAAAACTGTTTCTGAGAGTAAACACTTGAGGGGGAAAACAGACATTTTTTCCATAATAGCACAAACAAACTGGGTGAGAGGTTGGTCTCTAGTTTGAGATGCCTGCTAGTTTGCAAAGCCCCAGAACATTGTATGGCTCAAGCATGAGTATGGAAATTGCATTATCAGGTGAGAGGGGAGTTATTAAAGGAGCAAATTGTTTTGCAAATCCCAGATAATGCTTTCTGGCATTTGTAATATAGTTTTCTATGCTCTCAATCTTATCCTTAATCCTACTGTGTTATCTCCCATACCAGACAGATAGAAACCTCAGGTGAAACATCTGACAAATTCGGAGTGTAACCTTAAAAAGTTTGGGTAAAGCTAGCAATGTTTCTTAGAGGGGTTTTACACACTCCTATACGTAACACTCATTGGTAGGGTTGCCAGATCCCTCTTTGCCAGTGGCGGGAGGTTTTTGGGGTGGAGCCTAAGGAGGGTGGAGTTTGGGGAGGGGGCTTCAATGCCATAGAGTCCAACTGCCAAAGAGGCCAGGTGAACTGATTTTCTCCAGATGAACTGATCTCTATCAGGTGATCAGGTGTAATAGCAAGAGATCTCCAGCTGGAGGTTGGCAACCCTACTCATTGAGGGTTTTTTTGGTTGTACAAATCTATAGCAACCAGAAAAGACTGCAGAGTGGGCCAGCCAAGCACCATGTGGTATCTGGATTGGAAAGCATGATAAGTACACTTGTAATAAATTGGAAAATGAAATAACACTGACGTTGTCTATTAGGCAGAGCAATGAACTGACTCATGCAGCTGAATAAAGCTGGTTCATTTCTGTAGGAGCATCTATATCTTATTACAGCTCGAGTACTTACACATCATATAAATCTGGCCTGATGACTTCGTTGTTGCGATACAAGTAATTCGAAAAGTAGCCTTTAGCTCCACATTTGTACATATTGTTCCAAGAAGAATTAGCACCTGTATTTCTATATTACGATCATCTAAAGATAATTTCACAGTGTATGAAATTGGAAAATGGTTTTTGAAGACTCACACTCCAAAGATGGACCGACATAGAAGAGTAGGAAATGGAGGCTAGGCAGTGGATACAGTCAACAAAAAATCCTATGTTAAGCACAAACTGTGTTTCCTCACTAGATAATTGCCTGTATTTTGAAAAATTAAAAAGGTACATGTGGCCCAGCCTGAGGTCTATGTGAACCTAGTAAATGCTGTAAAAGTGTATTCACATACAGCATAGAAAAGACTTGATCATACTGCCCTTGTACAAATCTATGGTGAGACCGGGTCTTTGAAGTGCTGGGAAGTGCTTCAAAGAGTTGGGAAGGGGGCGGGGGTCTTTAAGGGCCCCCCTCCCAGGGCCTTCACAGGGCTTCCATGAAGGCGCACGGGGGGCTCTTTAAACAGATCTGCGCCTCCCAGCTGGAAGGCGCAGATCTGTTTAAAGGCCCCCCTGCGCGCCTTCAGGGAAGCCCGTGAAGGCTCGGGGAGCAGAGGGGTTTAAAGACCCTCCGCCCCTCTTCCCGGGACTCCCGGGAAGAGGGCGGGGGGTTGTCAAGCCCCTCTGCGCTGTCTGCGCAGGCAGGGCAGAGGGGTTTAAAGACCCTCCGCCCCTCTTCCCGGGACTCCCGGGAAGAGGGCGGGGGGTTGTCAAGCCCCTCTGCGCTGTCTGCGCAGGCAGGGCAGAGGGGTTTAAAGACCCTCCGCCCCTCTTCCCGGGATTCCCGGGAAGAGGGGGGATGGGTTGTCAAGCCCCTCTGCGCTGCCTGCGCAGGCAGGGCAGAGGGGTTTAAAGACCCCCACCCCTCTTCCTGGGAGTCCCGGGAAGAGGGGCGGTGGGTTGTCAAGCCCCTCTGCGCTGTCTGCGCAGGCAGGGCAGAGGGGTTTAAAGATCCCCCGCCCCTTCCCGGGACTCCCGGAAAGAGGGGGGATGGGTTGTCAAGCCCCTCTGCGCTGTCTGTGCAGGCAGGGCAGAGGGGTTTAAAGACCCCCCGCCCCTTCCCGGGACTCCCGGAAAGAGGGGGGATGGGTTGTCAAGCCCCTCTGCGCTGTCTGCGCAGGCAGGGCAGAGGGGTTTAAAAACCCCCCGCCCCTCTTCCCGGGAGTCCCAGCTGGAAGGCGCAGATCTGTTTAAAGGGCCCAAATTCACCGAATTTATTCGGGAACACCCCGAACTTGCCAAATTCGGCTCCTCGTTTCCCCCCTTTTTTGAGTTCGGTTCAATTCGAACCGAAAAACCATCGAATCGGGGGAATTCGGCTGTTTTTCCGTTCGGGCCAAACCGAATCGACAGCCCTACTTGGAAGGCTTTAAGAGAGGAGTGGACATGTTCATGGAGGAGGGGGCTATTCATGGCTACTGGTAGAGATGGATACTAGTCATGATGCATACCTACTCTCTCCAGGATCAGAGGAGCATGCCTATTATATTAGGTGCTTTGGAACATTGTTATTGTAATAGGTGGTAAAAAGGTAAAGGTAAAGGTCCCCTGTGCAAGCACCAGGTCATTCCTGACCCATGGGGTGATGTCACATCCCAACATTTACTAGGCAGACTGTGTTTATGGGGTGGTTTGCCAGTGCTTTCCCCTGTCATCTTCCTTTTACCCCCAGCAAGCTGGGTACTCATTTTACCGACCTTGGAAGGATGGAAGGCTGAGTCAACCTCGAGCCGGCTACCTGAAACCCACTTCCGTCGGGATCGAACTCAGGTCGTGAGGAGAGCTTTTGACTGCAGTACTGCAGCTTACCACTCTGCGCCACGGGGCTCTTAATAGGTGGTAGCTTATGATTATTAATGGACACATTTAACATTGACTTTGATCTGGAACTCATGGTCTGCCAGAGGGATTTAAAAGGTGAGAAGTGTAGTACTTTGGGGGCTTTAAATGGCCAAGTAAAGACTTATTAAACTGCAGTCTAATAATTCATTTGTACAGGAAGATGGGGCAAAGTCTGCTGCGACCAAGATTGGCAGAAGCTGGGAATGTTTGGGCTTAATAAAGTAAAAGAAGGAGTAGCTAAATATTGAACTTGTATGCCAGGTGAAGTGGCCAAGTGCAAACAAAAGGCCTCTCCATGACATTTGCTGATGCTATAGCAGACACTAAATATAGGCCAGAATCTTGGGGGTGGCCGGTGGGAGGAGAAGTCTTAACACCACAGCAACAACATTGAAGTTAGAGTTTACTTCTGGCCACAACAGATGGAATAGAATTGATGGCTGTTCTGCACTGGGATGTGCAAATGTACCAAGGTTTTTATTTAATATGATCCTGATATGATGATATATAAACTGTATTTCTGAGGCATCTCTTTACATAAGAACATAAGAAGAGCCTTGCTAGCCCAGACCAGCAGTCCATCTAGTTTAGCATCTTATCACACGCAGTGACCAACTAGTTCCTCTGAGGTCAGGGCGTAGAGGCTGAGGCCTTTCCCTGATGTTTAGGGTGGCCAGGTCCCTCTTCACCACCAGTGGCAGGTTTTTGGGGTGGAACCTGAGGTGGGTGGGGTTTGGGGAGGAGAGGGACTTCAATGCCATAGAGTCCAATTGCCAAAGCAGCCATTTTCTCCAGGTAAACTGATCTCTATTGGCTGGAGATCAGTTGTAATAGCAGGAGATCTCCTGCTAGTAGCTGGAGTTTGGCAACCCTACTGATGTTGTTTCATGGCACCGAGAGTCAGAGGTTAACTGCCTCTGAACGTGGAAGCTTGTAACAACTGAGAGCATTTTTATGGTGTCTGCTTCAACAACTTTGAAAATTTGTCTCCTTGTAACTTCTTGTTCTACATCACTCTCTAGAATGGTTCTAGAACATCCTCTGAAACTGGTGACTTTACACTCGCTCGCAACATTCATTTAAGCATGCCTGGAACATGTGAGACAACCAGGTTGCACAGCCAAGCAGCATTCCCATAAAGACAGTTTGTGTGAAAATGTGCCTTCATGTGAAGTTGTCTTCATTGGTGCCATAATTTTCATGATCACTGTGTACATTTTAGCAGTCATGTCCACAGTCCAGATTTAGAGGCATTAACAGTGCCTGCCTGGGCAGAGTTACACTCTTCAAAGTGCATCAACTTCAGTGGATTTAGAAATGTGTAACTTTGCTTGAGATGGCACTGTAATTGACAAAAATGTTTCCTCTATATAAGCAGTGACTTGGATACTCCTCAAGATAATCATGGGGAGATCGTTGCAATGTGTGAAACAGCCTTTAGAGACAGAATACTAGGCCAGGCAGGCTACTGGTTTGAAACAATATTCCAATTATTTTTTTCAGGCTTTGAGAGAATCTCCCCCTTTTTGTTGCTTTCTATATATGCAATCTACAAGCATAAAAATGGCCCCGTGGCGCAGAGTGGTAAACTGCAGTACTGCAGTCCAAGCTCTGCTCATGACCTGAGTTTGATTCCAACGGAAGTTGGTTTCAGGTAGACGGCTCAAGGTTGACTCAGCCTTCCATCCTTCCGAGGTCGGTCAAATGAGTACCCAGCTTGCTGGGGGGTAAAGGGAAGATGACTGGGGAAAACGTCGGGATGTGATGTCACTGCATGGGTCAGGAATGACCCGGTGCTTGCACAGGGGACCTTTACCTTTACAAGCATAAAAATGGATACTAGTCATGATGCTTTGGAACACAGGCAGGATAATGCTGCTGTCGTTGTCTTGTTTGTGGGCTTCCTAGAGGCATCTGGTTGGCCACTGTGTGAACAGACTGCTGAACTTGATGGACCTTGGTCTGATCCAGCATGGCCTTTCTTATGTTCTTATGTTAGCCTAGCCAATAAGAGGTTTCAGAGCTTAATTAATCTCCTTTGTTTCTGGTCTGTTGCAAATGGGAGTTTTACCTGGAGTTTGAGGCTCTCTTGATCCGTGCTTTTCTAAAAATCCTAAAAATGCTACGTGTGTTGTTGTTTGCCCTGGAGAAAATCCTGGGGTTTCTGGATTACCGCAGAATCACCAGCAGAAATTTGGAAGTGTTTGAGTCCCCACCCCTTGAAAACGCTGCTTTGTAATTGGCTGTAGTACTTACTGTGAGAAAGACATCACACACACACACACACACACACACACACCACCTCTTTCCCACGCTTTGGCTTATTCATGGAAATGGGGATGATTTGACCCAGGCTGATCTCAGGGGAGATCGAAGGATCGCATTACAGCAGGCTCAGAAAGACCCAGACATTGCCCGGGCTGGGTGCGAGGTCATCTCTAAGGGGTGGAAAACTCATGCATAACTCCATGAAAAACTGAGTCGGATCGGCGGAGAAAGTAAGTCAAAGTGCCCATGCATAAAAGACCTCTGGGTCCCTCTTTCCTCCTTTCTTCAGCTTAAGCTAATGCCTGACATCATGACACCTACAGACAATAAGAAACACATGTCCATGTAGAAAGACACAACTTCACAAATTAAGAACCTTAGACTTCATCAACCAGATATCCAGAGTCACTCTGTCAACAACTTGGTACAATAAAATTCCCATGATGCACTGGTGAGCCCATTTTTAATAATAATAATAATAATAATAATAATAATAATAATAATAATAATAATAATAATAATAGGTCATTCACTATAAAGAATCTAAATACAGATGTCCCATTCCAGCCCTAATCGCACACAAGGATTCCATTTACATGTGAAAAGTTGTACTGTAATGTGTAAGGGGCTGTACATCTGAATGCACATTGAAATAAACACAGTGCAAATAGATAACAGCTGTGTTTGGATTTATGTTCCTGGTTTCTGATCCAGCAAGAGATGAAAGCTACTGGGATTGGAGTGAAAACATTCAGAAGATTTGTGTACAGTTAAACTGATATGGTGAATATGCAGTAGGAGAGAGAAAAGGGAAAAGGTGAATGTGGGTGGGGGGACAGATACCTTAAAGGGCTTTGAATATCTGTTGTTAGGCCGTGAAAATCCTGGGTGTTTATATGACTCAAGCTCCCAAAATTCAAAATTATTCCCATTCCCTGCTTGTAATCTCTGTCCTTCAGCTATTTTAGCAATTAGTGGAATAATGATTGCCTTTCCTCTTTATCCGTAAGTACTGAGACACCTGGACTCTGAAAGATATAAGCAGAATATGATTCATAAGGCACACTGGACTAGTGAGAGTGGTCTGCACAGTGACAACCTGCCTCTCACTAATTGATCTGAAGGGGCCATCAGGGATACTACTAGGGTTGCCAACCTCCAGGTGGTGGCTGGAGATTTCCCGCAATTACAGCTTATCTCCAGGCAACAGAGATGAGTTCCCCTGGAGAAAATGGTTGCTTTGGCAATTGGACTCTACCGCGTTGAAGTCCCTCCCATCCCCAAACTTCACCCTCCTTAGGCTCCACCCCCAAAATCTGGAGCTGGCAACCCTAGGTACAATGTTTGAAATACTAGAATCCCTGATGCAAAATGTCACATTGTAATTTTTTTGCAGTCATCCTACTATTGAATTCCAATCCCCACTCTGCCATATGAAGCTCACTGGGTGATCTTGGGTTGGTTATTCTCTCTGCCTAACCTATCTCTAAGAATTGTTTTGAGTGTAAAATGAAAAGGGTAGAATAGGGTTGTCAACTTCCAGGTACTAGCTGGAAATCTCCTGCTATTACAACTGATCTCCAGCCATTAGAGATCAGTTCCCCCGGAGAAAATGGCTGCTTTGGCAATTGGACTCTATGGCATTGAAGTCCCTCCCCTCCCTAAACCCTCCCCTCCTCAGGCTCTGTCCCCAAAACCTCCCACTTGTGGTAAAGAGGGACCCGGTAACCCTAGGGTAGAATGATGTTTGCTACTCTAAGCTCCTTGGAGAAAGGTGAGATAAAACTGTGACACATAGATGCTTCTATTCATAAACAGAATCTAGAAAAAGAACAGCAAGATGGATTTGGCATGATGGAAGGGCTGCCAGAGCTTCTTCTTGAGGGGTGTTCCTGTGCCTTTAGCGCTTGCCTTGCCTTGCATAGGAGAATTCCCTGCTGTGATGGGAAAGCCACAGCTGTTCTATGTTCTATGCAAAAGCACAGGAGTGTTGTTTGGACCTATGGTCACTACCAATTTTCCTTACGTCTTCTCATCTCCTTGAAGGAAGGAAGCAGTGCCTAAAGGTATTAAGAGGTTCAGCACATGAGCAAAGAACAAGCCTTAACAAGATCCTGACTTTGTTAGTAGGCTGGCAGTGCTACCAGAGTTCTGATGTACTAGACTCTTCTAGACCAGACCTGCCCAAATTTTACAGCATCCCATTGAAATAATGCCAGCAACAATGATGTCACTTCCAGGTATTCACTGGAATTGATGTTGTAAATCCAATGTGGCACCATTAAAAAGAAAAAAAGCCTCCTGCCAGCCCCCAGGGAGCTGGTGGGCAATGAATAGGGATAGCAGAAGTTCTCCTGCTGAAGCGGGAGCCTGATCTCCCTAGGCAGCGCCACCCTTAAGCAGAGTTATATCCTTCTAAGCCCAATAACTTCCAAAGATGTAGCTCTGCTTAGGATGGCAAGCCCTGCTGAATTGATTGTGGCATTTTGCTCTCTCTCTCTCTCTCTCTCTCTCTCTCTCTCTCTCTCTCTCTCTCTCTCTCTCTCTCTCTCTCTCTCTCTCTCACAGACACACACACACACACACACACACACACACACACACACACACACACTGACTACTTTGTTAGCCCTGATTCTTGCAGCAAGGGGTTAGGTACTTGCATTTTATACATTTCGACTCAACATCAGTCTGTTCAAAGCAATATTTCTTCCCTGTGTGAGGCATCTATCATGTCCCATGCGGAATTAGCAGCTGTGATGTCAGCCTGCTGGGCTTAGGCAAGCACAACTGTATGATGCTGAAAGATCTTCAGTGTCTAACATGATTTAATTGGGACTTATTTTAGAAGGCTGAATCATAAGTCAGCTGGGGTCCTACTTGAAAACCATTTCCAAGGCACATATTTTAGGCCCAACTTTTTCTGCAGGCCTTTATAGTGATGAAAAGTGTTTCCCAACAATAATTTCACAGATGGATTATAATGCTTAAAAAATTCTGTTGAACAGCATTTATTATTACCTTTTCTTCTCTTCCCCAAAACTTAAGGAGTTTTTTGCCTTATGACAGCATTAGGAAATTCCTGGAGATTTGGGAGTAGATCTGGGGAGGGCAGCGTTTGGGGAGGGACCTCAATAGGGTATATAATGCCATAGATTCCACCCTCCAAAGCTGCCATTTTCTCTGGGGAACTAATCTCTGTAGAATGGCCATGAGTTGTAATTCCAGGAGATCTCCAGGGCTCACCTGGAGATTATCAACCTTAATGACAGCCCAGGTGTGAATAACAGCTGAACGGGGGTTTGAACTTTGGGTTTATCCACTCCACTTCACTACATTGTCTCACACAAAATATTTAGTTAGTTCATTTAGTTACTTCATTTATAGTCTGCCTTTCTCACTGAGACACAAAGTAGATTACACAAATTAAAAACAATGCATTAGAGCAGTATAATGCACCGTAATTTTATTACACGAACAATGTAATAAAATTGCATTACAAAATTAGAGAACAGCACACCAACACCAGTAGAATAACACAATAAAACAGTACAGAACATGTAACAATTCCACCAAAACGGGTTACAAAAATGAGATGTAATGGATTTTCTGAGCAACTACATCTCCCAACAACCCCTTACCCTGTCTCTGACCTAAGAAACAGTAGCTTTTTTTTTCTAAAGGGATACGGGAGAGAGAGGAGATAGCGAGGGAAAAGAGAAAGAGAGGTCAGAGGGAGAAATGTGGTGAGGGGCAGGCCTATGAGAGCTGTAAGGACACCAGCAAGGATTGCAGAAGTTTGCAGGGGCTTCCCTGAAGGTGCGCGGGGGGCCCTTTAAATAGATCTGCACCTCTCGGCCGGGTGGCGTAGATCTGTTCCACGCCCCCCCCCCGTGCTCCTTCAGGGAAGCCAGCTGGGAGGCGCAGATCTATTTAAAGGGCCCCCTGCACAACTTCAGGGAAGCCCCCTGAAGGCACACGGGGGGGAGCCGAACCCCGAATTTGCTGAATTTTTTTCGGAACACCCCGAAGTCGGGGAATTCGGCTCCCCCGTTTCCCGCCTTTTTTTAATTCGGTTCGTCCGAACTGAAAAACCGCCGAATCGGGAGAAATTCAGCGGTTTTTCGGTTCGTTCCAAACCGAATTGACAGCCCTACTTCCTGGAGTCCTGTTGTCAAACTGAAGCTCAGGACAGAGACTTTGATTAAGGTAGACTGTGTTAGGAGAGCCCTGGAAGAAACGCCTGGGATTACTTAATTCTTACTACTTAACTGGAAGCATAAAACGTCCAGTTAAAGACTCACCCTTGGAACCTAGTTATTATTTCCCACCCCTTCCTAGTTGAAGCGTCTGTGTTTACTTAAAGCATTAAAGTTCCTATCGTTATGCACTACATGTCACTACAATTGTGGGAATCTACCAGGGCTGGAATAAAGGTATTATTCCTGTAAGTGCCTTCAGCTCTTGCCACAAATCTTATTTGCACAGGCATGCCACTAATTTATATTACCATGCATATGGTAATCCTGCCCCAGGATGTGGTGATAGCTGCCAACTTGGAAGGCTTTAAAAGTGGACATGTTCATGGAGGAGAGGGCTATCCAGAGCTACTAGTCAGAATGGATACAACTCATGATGCATACCTATTCTCTCCTGGATCATAGGAGCAGGCCTACAGGTGCTGTGGAACACAGGCAGGATAATGCTGCTGCAGTCGTCTTGTTTGCGGGCTTCCTACAGGCACCTGGTTGGCCGCTGTGTGAACAGACTGCTGGACTTGATGGACCTTGGTCTGATCCAGCAGGGCTTTTATTATGTTCTTATTATGGTAGTAGGTTGCCAAATCTGGTTGGGAAAAGGGATCTCCTGCTATTACAACTGCTGATAGAGATCAGTTCAGCTGGAGAAAATGGCTGCTTCGGCAACTGTCACACCCTCCTCAGGCTCCGCCCCAAAAATCTCCTGCCGGTTGGTGAAGAGGGACCTGGCAACCCTAGTTGGCAAATTCCTGGAGATTTGTGAGTGGAGCCTCGGGAGGGACCTCACCAGGATATAATGTCATACACTCCACCCTCCAAAGCAGCCATTTTCTCCAAGGGAACTGATCTCTGTAGTCTGGACATCAGTTGTAGTTCTGGGAGATCTCCAGCAGCAGGGTTCCAGAGGTGCTGAGCAGCAAATTAGAAATAAATTCAAATTTCAAATACCTTTATTGGCATAGTACAATCTGCAGTATATAAAAGGATAAAAGTCTGAGCAGCAAGGATTGTGTGACAGGCAAAATGAACCAGTCAGACAACCACAGTATACCCCAGAGCACTGGCAGTGGAACTACAAAAGGCAACAGGGAAACAGTGCAACAATATAATGTGTATAATGAGCAAAGCAATGAAAGCCACCTAAAGGAGGGCCCGTGAAGGAACACCAAACAAAATAGAAAAGATAGAGGGGGACAGGCAATTCTTGGGAATGGAATTCCATAGATTTGGTGCCACAAGTGAGAAGGTCTTTTCTTTGGTTGCCATATATCTGGCTTCAGATGATGGGGGCACCTGAAGATGTAAGCTGTCCTTAAGGTATGCTGGTCCCAAATTATATAGGGCTTTAAATGTCAATATCAAGAAGAAGAGATGGCTTTTATATGCTGACTTTCTCTACCTTTTTAAGGAGAATCAAACTGGCTTACAATCTCCTTCCCTTCCTCTTCCCACAACAAACACCTTGTGAGGTAGGTGGGGCTGAGAGAGCTCTAAGAGAGCTATGACTAGCCCAAGGTCACCTAGCAGGCTTCATGAGTAGGAGTGGGGAAACCAACCCGGTTCTCCAGATTAGAGTCCACTGCTCCGAACCACTACACCACACTGGCTCTCCCTGAATCAACACCCTGAATTGGTCCTGAAAGCAAACTGCAAACCATTGTTGGTGGAACAGGACTAGAGTGATATGGTCACTATGATCCACTCCAGTGAATAATCTGGCTGCAGCATTCTGTACCAGTTATAGTTTCCAGACACTCTTACAGGGCGGCACCATGCAGAACACATTTCAGTAGTCTAATCTAGATGTTACCAGAGCATGCATCTTTTTTGTTCAGGAATAGCTTAAGTTGGCTCACCAGGCAAAACTAGTGAAAGGTGCTCTTGGCTGTGGCATATATAAAGTTTGTGCCTATTCTTTTCTCAGAGCTGGATTCTTTTAAAATTTCTCAAAGTTCAGAAGAAAGTTTGGACTTAAACACTTTGTAGAAAAACTAAAGGAATAGATATCTCTTGAAGACAATGAAACAGTCTGCAGCACCTAACCCAGCATTTCTGACTCAGACTCCATTAGCTACTCTGCCACTTCAGTTTTCCACATTTCCAGTACTCAGCTGCATGAGCATCCTCAGCCAAGCCTTCTTTTCAGGAGCCTCAAACTTCGTGATGTGTTTTCCCCCTGTAAGTGCAACAATGGCAAAATAAGGTCAGAATTGTCCGACCACTTAAGGCTTCCTTTCCCCCTTTTTTCAGCCACCTTCCAAGCAGTGGTAACAAGTATGGAGCATGGATGAAGCAATATGGAATGATAAAATGAATTCAATGAGTCTTATTTTTAAAAAAGTCTATAACACTGCTTATAGAGCAGACGAGGCTGCATTTATTACAGCCATAATTTTACTGGTGAAACTTCAAACAAGAGCTAAAGTTCCTCCTTTTTGCCTGCTATATAGAAGCATGCCAAATGGATGAAACAAAGCCTCACCAAAAGCAATGAAAAGATTTCTTAAGTTAACAGCCTCTAGGGCCCTGGTTCCGAACCAGGGGTCCGTGGACCCCCAGGGGTCCGCGAGAACTAAATTAAGGTCCACGAAACAAAGTTATAAACCCATAATAAATTAATATTTTCAATTAAAAGTTCTCTATTATAAAATATATTTATTCAAATATTATTCTAAGTTTAATGTTTAACTAACAGTTATGATTCAAGTTTATTTTCAAATTCTCGGAATTTTTATTTTGAACCTTGGGGTCCCTGCACCGAACAAAAAAGTTCTAGTGGTCCCTGGTCAAAAAATGGTTGGGAACCACTGCTCTAGGGAATATAACACTATGATCCTCCTAAAATGGCTGCTGCTGCACTTCTGTTCTCTACCCCTGCAAGTGCTTTAATTAATTAATTAATTATCTCTTGATTAAAATATTTACATCTAACTTTTCCTCTTCATAACTTTTCCTCTTCATAAGGGACAACTAGTATGTGGTGTAGTGGTTAAGAGCGGTGGTTTGGAGCGGTGGAGTCTGATCTGGAGAACCGGCTTCAATTCCCCACTCCTCCACATGAGCGGTGGAGGTTAATCTGGTGAACTGGATTTGTTTTCCCACTCCAGCTGGGTGACCTTGGGCAAGTTACGGTTCTATTAAGAGCTCTCTCAGCCCCACCTACCTCCCAGGGTGTCAGTTGTGGGGAGGGGAAGGGAAGGTGATTGTAAGCCGGTTTGAGTCTCCCTTAAGTGGTAGAGAAAGTCGGCGTATAAAAACCAACTCTTCTTCTTCCTCTGTAATCGTATCCTTCACTCCATCAATGGTCTCTTTTTTCTGGCACTTAGAGCAGGGGTGGGGAACGTCAGGCCCGGGGGCTGTATAAGGCCCATGAAATCATTTGGTCTGGCCCTTCATGGGTCCTGGCAAATCTCTAGCTCAGAAGGATGCTGCCCTGCCTGAATCTCTTGGGCCCAGCTGAGGACAACAGAGCTCAAAAGCGAGTCGCTCTATGCGGCAGACACTCGGAGCCGTCTCCGGTCGTGGCTCTTGGCTAAATGTTTGACCAAATATAGCAGGCTAATTTTTAAGCTGATAATTTTGTATGGCCTGCGAATGATGTTATAAATATCCAAATGGTCCTTGGCAGAAAAAAGGTTCCCCGCCCCTGACTTAGAGTGTAACTATCCTGCTGGGTCATGTGTATGTGAGCATACTCACAGTCAGACATCAGGAAAACTCACCTTAAAAAACGGGTGTTCACCTGATGCTGAAAAGGAGCACTGCAAGAGGGGAGAAAGGGCTTTCAGTTTCCCTCCCATCCTGCTTTTGCCAGCAGAAAGGCAGGTGGAGAGGGGGTTTTTTTTGCCCCTTTTCTCTGGCTCTACATGTCCTTCCTAGGGAGGAGCCAGAGGAAAGGGGTGAAAAGCCCTCTGCTTGCAAAAGCAGTATGGGAGGGAAACTGGAAAGTCTTCCTCTCCCGTCCCAGTGCTCCCTGGAAATTTTTTTTTTGGGGGGGGGGAGCTTGGGGAGGGGGAGGTTTGAGGAGGAGAGGGATCTCAGCAGCCACCCTATGAAAGCCAGTGTAGTAGAACAGTTAGAGCTTAAGTGTTTACCCAGGTTCAAATCCCCATCTTGCCGTGGAAGCTCCCATGGTGATTTTAGACCAGTCACATACTTTAAGCCTAACCTACCTCACAGGGCTGTTGTGTAGATAAACATGAGAAGAGGAGAATAATGCCAGCTGCTTTGGTTTCCACTGTGGAGAAAGGTGTGCTACAAATGAAGTCAACGTGAAAGTTATATATCTGAAGGTGGGAGTCAGTTAAAAGGCAGGTTGGTGAATGGCTGACAAGGAGAGAATGAGGCAGGGAAAGGGAAGAGGATATGAGGGTTGCCAGAGGAGAGAAAGAGGAAATAGTGTGGGGAGGGTGATAAAAAAAAAGGAAAGTGAGGTACCACCCCACAAGTCCTTGAGGGTTCCTTACCATGCAAGTGGACCTGACCCTGTGGCTGGCACCACCCAACTGGGCCACGACTTTCCTAGGCAAAGGCTACTGGGGGTGTGGGGAGAGGGAAAGTTTAAGACAGAGGGGCAGATAAAGGTAGGTTGGCTGTTGGGTGGGAAGGAGATAAGGTTACCAACTCCAGGTTAGGAAATTCCTAGAGATTTGGGGGTGGAGCCTGGGGAGGGTGAGGTATGAGACAGGGATGGACCTCAAAAGGTATAAAGCCATATACTCCACCCTCCAAAGCAGCCATTTCCTCCATGGGAACTAAGGTTGCCAAACCCCAGTTGGAGGCAAGAGATCACCTGGAATTACAGCTGCTATCCAGATGACAGAGATCAGTTCCCCTGGAGAAAATGGCTGCTTTGGAGGGTGGACTCTATGCATTACACCCTGCTGAGGTCACTTCCCTCCCCAAACCTCACACTCCCAAGGCTCCACCCCCAAATCTCCAGGAATTTCACAACCTGTAGGTGGCAACCCGTAAGGGAGAACTGATCTCTGTGGTGTAGGAGATCTGTTGTGATTCCAGGAGATCTCCAGGCCCCACCTGGAGGTTGGTACGAAACTGGAATACCCTTATGCTGCAATGTAACCTGAATAAGAATAGACAGCATAAGTCAAGAAGGTGCACCTTCTTGACTTATGCTGTCTATTCTTATTTAGCCCACCTGGAGGTTGGCTAAAGAGGAGAGGCTAGGGAGGCTTTCAGGAAAGGGAAGAGGAAATAGTGGGAAGGGGAAAATTAGTTGCCTCCTGCAAGTCTTTGTAGGTTCCATTTTGTCCTATTTATTTTGGTACTCTTGCCATTTTCTTGCGTTTTTCAAATCCATAAAAAAGCTATTGCCCATATCTGGCTTTTGAGAGGCATTTATTATATTTTCAGTTAACTTGATTATTTTTATAGTAACCCAAATAGCAGCCACAGCTCTATATTTCTTTTCTATATTTCATTACTAGCTGATCATGTTATTGAATTCTATGCTTAAATCCAGCTGAAGAACTATTATGTACCTTTGCATCCAGCTAAGCTTTCCATGTTTTTCAACTTGTTAAAGCCTGAATGCAGTTTTTAAAACCCAGGAGTACCGTGTGTTCATTCTGCTGTTTTAACCTGCTCAAATCCAATCTGTGATTTAATTTTCTTTTCTTGATCTGTTTTGCAGCCGGCCAACAGTTTATAAAATTGTGGGGTTGGCTCATCGCATGACTGCTATTTTCATAGTTTTTCTCTAACATTATTGCCTTTTTAAAAAATAGGATTATACCATCTGCTGTGTAGCACAAACATTAAGCTGCTATATTAGCCACTTTGCCTCCAGGAATGAACAGCGACTTCCTGCTGAGGCAGTTTACAGAACCAGAACAGGTTAGCTTCAGCAGTAGAATGAGGCTCGGTGGCCGGGCCGGGCCAGGGAGGAGCACGCGGGCAATCGGGCACGGCAGCTCTGGGAAGCGCCGCTCAGCTGGGCTCCCTGCTGCGCAGCCCTGCTGCCCAACAGCATTTGGCCCCGCCAGCCAATCGGCCGGGCATTCAGATGGGCCCGATATATAAAGGGCTCACCTGCGAGGCTAGCCCTCAGTTTGCTTCCGACTGCCCCACCCACCTCACCTTGTGAAAGAGGCCTGCGTGCCCCTTTCCTCCCTTAGGAGGGATCCCATTAAGGGGTTCTGGGAGAGGCCAGGTGAACAGACATGCCCAGTTCGGGGGCTGTTGGGGGCCTCCTCCCAGGTGACAGGGGAACACCTAGTGGCTCACGCCCAGGTCAGTTCCCGGCACTATCATCCCTGCTACTCTCAGCGGGCTTGCTGGAGTAGGATCAGACATCACGCCACATTGAGGATGGCCCATGCTCCTGATGAGGAAGATTCTTGTATCACACCGCATTGGGGTCAGCCAATGCTCCTAACCCGGCTCCATGCTGTGCCAATTCTTGCCCAGCTGTTGCCAGTAAATGAATAAGTTGTGGCCTATTTTATTCCAATAAATGTTACAATTTCAAGTAAGGTTGTGTGTTTGCTCAATGTACTTTGGGCACAAATTAGCCCTGCAGTGGCAATCTGGAATTTAGACTGTAATGCAGGGGTGGGGAACCTCAGGCCCGGGGGCCGTATGCGGCCCCCGAGGACATTTTTTGTGGCCCTCGAGAGCTCCGGGGCCCTGCTGCAGAGGCAGGGCGCAGGGCGGCCCTCCCAGAGGGTGTTCCTGGCACCATGGCTTACAGCGGCGCTGCGGTGCCCTTTGGACCTCCTCTCGCCGACTGTCGGCTGTTGAGCAGCGAGAGGGAGGTGGAAAGAGGCTGGCAGCTCCCGGCAGCAGAGCATCCATGCAGGAGCCGATCGGGCTTCAGGGGGGCCCTTTTGTGGACTCTGGGGAGGAGAGGGCATGGAAACTGGGGCCCGGTTGTGTGGTGCTCTGTGCGCCGCCGGGTGTGTGTGTGTGTGTGGGCAGGGGAGGCTGGGGCCCGGTTGCAAAGGGCCCGTGCGTGTGTGTGTGTGTGTGTGGGAAGGCTTTTCTCTCTTTTCTTCCTCTTTTTCTGTCACTCTTTCTCCCCTCTCTTTCTCCCTCTTTCTTTGTCTCCCTCCATCCTTTTCTTTGTCTCCCTCTGTCCTTTTCTTTCTTTCTCCCTTTCTCTCCATTTCTCCTTCCCTCCCTTTTCCTCTTTCTCTGTTTTCCTTCCTCCTTTGCCGATCGACTGTGGGCTGCGCCCCCCTGGCACCTCGTTTTCTCGGGCCCACTGCTGGCTGCCCTTCCGCCTGGGAGGGGGGAGAGGGGGCACCCTGAAGACCTTCTCTTTGTGGCCTCCCCTGGGTTGCCAACCTCCACGTGGTGGCTGGAGACCTGGCAACCCTAGCCTCTTCCCCCCCCCCACCGGGGGATCTACACCTGGTATGGCCCCTGAATGATGTCATAAATGTGCAAATGGCCCTTGGCAGGAAAAAGGTTCCCCACCCCTGCTGTAATGCTTCACATACTTCATTGAAAATAAATCCCTAAACTAAGTGGAACAGGGTTTGGTTGCATATTATTCAGTGAGGACCCTGCTTCAGATTTATTGTTTCTATCAGATATTTATCCTGCCCTGCTTTCAAGGAGCTCAGGGCAGTTTACACGGTTTTCCCTCATTCATGTTATAATCACAACAACCCTGTGAGGTACGTTAGACTGAGAGAGTGACTGGCCTGTGATCACCCAGTGGGATTCCACCATGGCCAAGCTGGGATTTGGACCCAAGCCACTCTGGTCCTAATCCAACCCTTTCACCATCCTGGCTCACAACGAGTTTGAATTTCAGTAGTGGTCAAGATCTTTCCTTTTGGTTCAGTTTTCCAGCTGACTAAGGCACAAAAGGCCTAACTGAGGGGTCTCATACTGAGTTACATTGGGGAATGGTTTCTCTGAGGAGATCAGGAGGGCTCCCACAGCTTTTTTCATTCCGCAAACTGTGTAAGACGAAGTTGTTCTGGAGGGCTTTTTTTATAAAGTTACAGGGCTTTGCTATAACAGGAGGGTTCGGGAAGGCACTTTACGGGGTGGGGTGGGGAAAGGGACTGCAGACTAGATCTCTGTGTTTAGGACATTATCTGTTTACTGCACATATTGCACTGTTGTTGCTGCATTGTTTTCTACTGATTAATACCATTTTTCTGCATTATATCTGCACTGTGCATCATGTCTGATATGCTATGCATATTCAAATTTCTGTAATCCTAGTCTCAGAGCCAGACTAGATGTCATGGTATCCATGGGTCTGAGCTATGGATGCTGATGCCATTTTAAAGCTGAACTTGGTCTTTTAAAAATGTTACAATCCTAATCCCCAGGGCTGTTTCGGTGCTTAAAAAGGTGCGGGTGGTGGTGGCAAGATCACCTGTTCCCACGGTGCCACAGGCCCAATCATAATCAGAACCTAGTGGCATTTTTCAATGGCCGAGTTGAGCTCTAAAATGGCATCAGCATCCATAGCTCAGACCCATGGATACCATGACATCTAGTCTGGCTCTGAGACTAGGATTACAGAAATTTGAATATGCATAGCTGTAATTTCTGCTTTGGTCCTTACTACATGGTTTATTAGATACCTCTTTATATTTAGGGTTGCCAGGTCCCTGTTTGCCACCGGCAGGAGGTTTTTTTGGGGGGAGCCTAAAGAGGGTGGGGTTTGGTAGGGGAGGGACTTCAATGCCATAGAGTCCAATTGCCAAAGTGGCCATTTTCTCCAGGTGAACTGATCTCTATCAGCTGGAGATCAATTGTAACAGCAGGAGATCTCCAGCAACCACCTGGAGGTTGGCAACCCTATTCATATTGATTATGTTGACTTGCACTGTGTAATCTGCTTTGACTGTGAGTGGGAAAGGTGGACTATAAATATAGTAAATAAATAATATTTGTTGGCCATTTATATACAATTGGTGCAATTACCTGGAGTGGAAGGAATCCAATATCTTACCCCTTTTGGGGAAGAATTTTGCACTTTAATCTTGAATATGGTATTCAGCTGAAACCTGATATTATGAATGGTGATGTATAACTGCATGCAGTATATATTTTTGAAGAACTGAGGAAGAATTGGGCTTCGTGCTCCGAAACGATCGTTTTCTCCTTCAATAGCCTGCTGTGCTGCAAAGAAAGAAATACACCTTAAAAGGACATTTTTAAGTGAACTTTGCTTCAATACTTACTAGTTAAAGGAATTAATTGTGAACTTATCTGTTGGAATATCCTGTAAATAAGAAAAAATACACTTGTTTGTTGGCAATATATGGTGTTGGTGGTTATATTACCACATACTGTAAAGATTTAGCCAGAATATATTTGGCATCATTTACGGCTGGATTCCTGTACTGAATTTCTCATCCTTTGGTAATTGTACAGAGGTGTCTGATTTTTCCTTCACCACCTGGAGGTTGGCAACCCTATTCATATTGATTATGTTGACTTGCACTGTGTAATCTGCTTTGACTGTGAGTGGGAAAGGTGGACTGTAAATATAGTAAATAAATAATATTTGTTGGCCATTTATACACAATTGGTGCAAAAACCAATGTCAAATTTTCTGAATATGATCAAGGACAAGGATGACCACAGTTTCATTGTGAGTGTGGAGAAGCCATGAAAGAAATTTGAACTTTCAAATCAATGTTGTCTTAAAATTAGGCAACATTAGCTGTAAGAACAAAATATACATTGTATTATTAAGATACCTAATTGTGCTGAAGAGAGTCAAAATGGTGTTAATTCATCTGTTCACCTATCTGTCCTGTCTATTAACATTACGATCGGCTATGGAAGTGTATGGAAACTATGCTAGGACAAAGACTGAGAGCCCGAAGGAAAGATACAGCTCTTGTATAGAAAGGTATAAAGGAATGAGGTGTAGACCCTGAAGCCAATTGGTTGTCAAGGATATGACAGAATTGACCTCTAAATTCTGGGTGACTTTAAGAGAACAATTTGACACTAAAATCACATCTAGCGAGTCTCATTTGCCAGCAATTTCCTGAATAATATCAATATAGTGGAAACCACAGCTTAGTGAGAATTAGATTTGGTGGGGAATCCAGGGACACTCCCCTCATGCCTGGAATGAAACATGTGTGGCCTCGGTTTCAGAGAGCAGTAACAGGAAGGGCCTCTTATAATCATCATGTCTGAAACTACATGCATGCTTAATAATAATTTAATGTCCAAAACAGTCCGCGCGTTTGCCCCCCACGTTTTCTAACATTTTCCTCAAAAACGGTTTCAGTATTTTTATCAGCTATCTAATAGCCATGAGCAGCCTCACTATTCAGATTTTTTTAAAAAAAATATAGCTATCCAAGGCTAGGGTAAATGATTCTACAAACCCAAGGGGTCTCCCATGTTTAAACTTAAAGGGGGGGGGATTTAAATAAAACGCAAAATAGTTGTAAAGTGGCAGAGAGGCTACATCATGAGATCCCAGCCACCACTTTGGGTTATCTTGGTAACACGGCACAAGATTGTCTTTTTTATTTAACCCCATTTGGAGAGGAAGGGAGCCAGAAGCAGAGGCTGGGGGTAGGAGAAGGGATAGGATTAGCCTGTGGGCGAAAACGCACGGGCGCTTGAGCCTCCTTTCTTCCCTGTTCCAGCCAGGATGCAGCCAGGATCGAACGCACGGACGTGCGTTCGATCCTGGCTGCATCCTGGCTGGAACAGGGAAGAAAGGAGGCTCAAGCACCCGTGCGTTTTCGCCCTGTGTCCGCTGCAGGAAACTGTGATGGGTGTGGAAGTAGAGCCAGGAAGAGATAAGAGTGGCAGCTGGTGGAAGAAGAGAAAGAGGGGGCCAGAAAGAGAAGGGAGATTGGGAACTAGAGCAAATGCGATGGGAAGCAAGGGGGTGAAGGGTGGGAAACCGGCAGCTGTTTTCCGTGCCTCTTTCCTTTAGAGGGCTAATAACCATGCGGGCTGGTGCAGGATTAAGCCCTCTTCCCTCTAATCTCAATTTGGCTCCACATGGGTGACTATTTGCTTTTTTAAAAACCCTAAGAAAACCTGATTACAGGTCTCCCAGCATCAGGTCTGGTTTAACCCAGAGATCCCATAGTATAAACACTCGTTGCTTCTGCCCCACTGGTGTCACTGGGCAAACAGGTTTTGAAAGCTTTTGAGGCATCCCAAAATCTTGTAAATAGGGATGCAGAGAAAGGTGTCCGTAGGAGACCTCAGGAGGAAACCTTGAGGGGCCCCCTCTGATCTGGCATGTCAAGTATCGGAGTTTTTTAAAATATTGAGGGTTGCCTGCAGAGACAGGGTTGCCAACTTCCAGGTACTGGCTGGAGATCTCCTGCTACTACGACTGATCAGCAGATAGAGTTCAGTCCTGGAGAAAATGGCCGCTTTGTCAATTGGACTCTATGGCATTGAAGTCCCTCCCCTCCCCAAACCCTGCCCCCCTCAGGTTCCGCCCCCAAAATCTCCAGATATTTCTCAACCTGGAGCTGGCAACCCTACGCAGAGGTGAAGCAGCAACTACCGGGGTTTAGTGTCATCACGCATGCGTGCTTGTCCCTTTTACCTGTCATACCTTTCAGCTTTTAATTTTGTTTCTCCGCCAACAGTTTGAAGTTGTCCAGGTCCATAAAGCCAAGGTGAATGCAGGAGGCTGAGGTCATTTATGCTTGGCAATTAGAGGAGTTTTGCATGCTGAACTGTCCCGCACATTTTTTGACGTCTTCAAGATTTATCACCCATCCAGAAGTCACATGCCTCACATTTATTGGGAGCCCTTTTAACGCGACTTTTTAAAAGTTATCTGTCCCTGGCGCGAAGCATGTAGTAAAGGAAGTATTAAGAAGCACAGCCACGGGTTACTGTGATCACACCTCTCTACCGCCCAGCGTACTCTCCCTGCCCTCTTCGCTTGCCGAATCTAACTTCTACTGAAGGATGCCGTTTTCACAATTCTACTACATAAGCTGCAACCCCCACCCCATCCCTTGTATGTGCGTGGGTTCCTGTGCTGTAGACGCTAAGGTTTCACTGAGAATGTGCCCCACATTTGAGTAGAGTTAGGCTACCATGGACAGGAATGTGTGGCGCTAATCCTTTTAACCGCTTCATGGATATGAACCGCTTCTTCTCCCCCGTAGCAGATCGCGATCCTGCTCTTCGTTGTTGTTTTTAAATAACTCCCTTTTGGCGCTATATCACAATATCTATGTGTGTGTGTAAAGTGCCATCAAGTCGCAGCCAACTTATGGCGACCCCTTTTGGGGGTTTTCATGGCAAGAGACTAACAGAGGTGGTTTGCCAGTGCCTTCCTCTGCACAGCAACACTGGTCTTCCTTGGTGGTCTCCCATCCAAATACTAACCAGGGCTGACCCTGCTTAGCTTCTGAGATCTGACGTCTATACAGTGATGATATATCGATGTTTTTGCACTGAGGATTTTTAAAAAATTGCTTGCGGAGTGAGAGATTGTTGCCCATGGTGAAGTGTTAAAGAAAAGTTGTGACATGGATCTCTAACCACGGTGAAAACTAAGGTATGGCTGAGTGAGGGAAGGGTGGGGTGTGTGAGAATGAATTTCCATACTATCAACGGCATTTAGATGCCTCCCAATTCATGAATCACCAAACTGAAAAAGTATACACTTGGGGGGGGGGCGGATAAGTAGCGTGGGACTGCATCCCTCTTTCTCCCAGCAAGCATTGGTTTTACTGTACTGATACATTTGTGCAATGGTGCAAAAAGCCTTGGGACACTCCTTCAGTGTTTTCTTGTTTTAATTATCGTTGTTTTGGCACTGAATTAAAAAAAAATTAGTAAGAGATAGGCCCCCCTTTCAAATATCTCTAGCAAGTGGGAACGTGTTTATTCACGGTGAGGGGAGGGGGGGCTTCATCTATGCCAGTGGTTCCCAACCTTTTTTTGACCAGGGACCACTAGGACTTTTTTACTCGGTGCAGGGACCCCAAGGTTCAAAATAAAAATTCCGAGAATTTGAAAATAAACTTGAATCATAACTGTTAGTTAAACATTAAACTTAGAATAATATTTGAATATATATATTTTATAATAGAGAACTTTTAATTGAAAATATTAATTTATTATGGGTTTATAATTTTGTTTCGCGGACCCTAATTTAGTTCTCGCGGGCCCCTGGGGGTCCATGGACCCCCGGTTGGGAACCAGTAATCTACACGCACATGGCTGGAAGGCAGAGAAAGGGGCAGGGTTTTGTTGCCCTCCCCATAAGTGAGTGAAGGGCTGGTGGAGGGACAGCATGTAGATACACCAACCCAAATCAGGGCAGAGTTCTGCACATTGGGAGTCATAAGCATAACACCCAGCTCCTGTCAGCCTCGGACTTTCTCTGATAACCTCGGGACCATGAATAGGCATTTTAAAGGTCGGATTTTAAAAAGGAGCTTTGAGTGAGTATCAAAATCGACCCTGCATAAATGACCGGAGTAATCCTTATGTAGTGGATTCAGAAAATCCCATTGGCAGCCCTGGATGAAAAGCCTTGAGTAGAGAGATGAATGTGCACACACCACAATCATGCTTCTATCTCACCATGTTCAACCCTTTGTGAAGAAATGATCACCTATTTCTAGTTTAGAAATAGTTTGAGGGTTTTCCATAGATCTCAGCAGGCAAAAAGCAGGACACAGTTTAGGCTTTTCATTTTGTTTGGTTTCTGGTCAAAGATACTAGGATATGAATGCTTTAAATGCATTGCTGACTTGTCCATTAGACAGAAGAGACTTGTGTCATGGCTCTGAAGTAGCCTTCTAACCAATTAGCTTTATGGTGACCAAATGAAAAGTGAAAAATGCAATAGAAAATGGCCATTTTGCTTATTGTTGAAAGCAAATTGGGAGAGCTGTTTCAAGGTATGTTGTCATCTGAAGCAAGATAAAATTTTGCCCCCCCTCCCCATCCATGCTTGAACAGCACATCAGTTCAAGAGAAATAATCTGCAGTTCATGCAACACACCCTTGGGCCCTCTGTACCCTCTCTCTCCTCTCAATTGTCCTCCCTCGAGTCACAGCACATCCCCCTCACTTGCTTCTAGGGTTGCCAACCTCCAGGTGGTGGCTGGAGATTTCCCACTATTACAGCTGATCTCCAGCTGACAGAGTTCACCTGGAGAAAAGGTCCACTTTGGCAATTGGACTCTATGGCATCGAAGTCCCTCTCCTCTCCAAACCCTGCCCACCTCAGGCTCCATCCCCAAAATCTCCAGGTATTTCCCAACTCAGAGCTGGCAACCTTACCTGCTTCCCATATCTGATTCAGCATTGGGTGGGAAGTCATAAAGGCCCAGGAGGGCTTCTTGTACCCTTGCAAGTTTCCCTCATCTTGTGAGAGTGTGGGCACTATTTTGGATGTTTTTACAGCCTCATTGTATGGTGAGGCATCCACCTCACATTCTGCTTCATCACCTCAGCAGAGAGGTCAATACCTTAGCATTGGGTATCTGGGGCAATGTCAGATCTATTTCTTGCATAATTTTATCTTCTTTCCTTGCCATGTAGACTTTTAGGAAACAGGAGCATCCTTCCAGACAGTCCGTGGCAACCCGAAGTAACATGGGGATCAATCTAAAATATGGCCAGCAGCTTAATAAACTGCTAAATTTAAAAATTACTTATCTGCTTACTTTTCTTCCTTTGATTTTTTTCCCCCAACGTACACATCTGGTCTTTCCACTGAACAAAAAAGAAAACAATTACTTCAAAATGAAGTACGCTTTCTTCAGGCAGCACTTTTGTAAAGGTCTGAAATAATCTTTAGTCACATATGAAGTCGTTATCTTACCCCATTTATGGAGGGGTTACCTTGTCTGTCCCCCCCCCCTCATTTTTTAAGGAAGAAAAAAGTAATCTTTATATTTGAAAGTAATTTAGTCTACATTAAAGTGAACCTGCTTACAATGCTTACAATGCGCTGAGATGAGCTCAGAAGAGATGTTGAAATGTAATTGCCTACAAATATGCTATTTGTATTGAGCAGGAGCAATATTGCAGCTGCTTCCCCAACTCTTCCTTTGTGTAAATGCATAATGTGTTGTGTAAAGGCCACGAGGTAACTGCGGAACACAAGCTGCCAAGTATTTGGATAAGATATCAGGAGAATGATTTAATTGGAAGTATTGGCTGGTTAGGAAGAGCAGCTGCTGATCCAGAACGGTCACTCCAGGTTTAGCTTTCCTTTCGACGCCCATTACATGATTCAGCAGGACACGGAGAGCCAAATTGTCCCAACCAGTTATGGACCATTGATACAATATAACTGAACAGTTCCTAACAAAAGAAAAAGTTACTGGGCATGTGAAAGGTGCACTGGCAACGTGGTGGAAATGTATGAAAACTCCAGCTGGTATTAGGGCCCACTTTTTGATTTAAATAGAAAAACAATCTCAAAAGTATTGTCGAAGGCTTTCACGGTCAGAGTTCATTGGTTCTTGTAGGTTATCCGGGCTGTGTAACCGTGGTCTTTCCTGGAAAGAAAATTCCAAGACCACGGTTACACAGCCCGGATAACCTACAAGAACCAATCTCAAAAGGGTTGAAACACAGGGACTGGGTAGACTCCTTGAAATGTAATTAGCTGCTGGGTTCAGTTATGGTGTTAGGGAAATTGTTATTAATAACTAAGGGAATAGAAGCAACAAGGGGAAGAATCAGGGAAAAGAAGTAGGCTTTGCAGTCTCTCAAGCTTCCAAGAAGAGTTTAGGGACTGTATAGACAGCATCTCAATTCCCAGCTGTTGGGCACACTACGAGCTTTGTACAACAGCATCTCTGAGGAGATCCATTTGGAGCAGTCAGCCCATTGGGCAGTTGGGAGGTAAGCGTTTACTTGTATGTTAAAAAGTAAATCATTTCATAGCCCAATGAACATTAAACATGACTTTATGCTATTCTACTCTACCTACATATTTGCAATTAACTGATCGGGAGAGTTGTTGAGGGTACATATCCTGGGAAATTCTTACCATAGAGTTTCTGGCAATTCCCATTGTTACTTATGAGTAGCTCTAGGAATCACCAGGAACTCTATGGTAAGAATTTCCTGTAAGTAGATGAGCCTTATTTTTCTTCTTAATTTTTCTCCTGCTGCAACTTCCAGTGGAGGTGGACAGTGAGATCTGGGGCTGGGGAATGCCCTGCCCCCATCAGGGGCTTAGCAGCCTTGTATCTGGCTCATGCCCAGACCAGTGTCCATGACACTTCCTGAGTTAAATGGTTGAAAAAAATGGTGTCCCTTAAAAATTCACCTTCCAGCTTTGAGCTGAGAGCTAGCCTAAATACTGTGTCCCTATGTTCAGTTCAGTGCATAGCACTCTGTACCCTACCCCTTTTATTGTATTTGATTTTTAACCTTTGGGTTAGGGTTGCCAGGTCCCTCTTCACAACCGGTGGGAGGTTTTTGGGGTGGAGCCTGAGGAGGGTGTGGTTTGGGAAGGGGAGGGACTTCAATGCCATAGAGTCCAATTGCCAAAGCGGCCATTTTCTCCAGGTGAACTATCAGCTGGAGATCAGTTGTACTAGCAGATCTCCAGCTAGTACCTGGAGGTTGGCAACCCTTTTTGGGTCACATTTTGCGGCATTGGTAGCCAGACTGTCAATCAGAGGAAACAAAATATTCACAAATATTCCAGTATTCCAACTATTTTTCAATTTCACAATTTGTACAACTGAATAAGAAAATACAAACCAAAGTGTGAACATTTCAACTCCCAGTTCCACATTTGAATGGTTTGGACTGAGCTTATCCTGATTGCACCCCACAAACCTCTTTTGTAGATGGTTCTAAAGGGTTAGTTCTGCTACAGAGAAGGCCACTGATCTTATGTTTGGTAACCATGCCTCGCTAAGGTGGGATCTTCATCAGGGGATGGTGAGCTGACCTAAGATGCAGAGCAGGCCTACATAGAGAGAGTCAGTCCTTCATGTATTTGGATATCAGGTCATCAAAAGCTTTCAAAGTTCAAAGCAGCGCCTTGAATTGTGCCTGGAAAACAAAACTATTAATATGTTCAAAGACTGTAAAATATCAACTGTTAAATATCCAAAATTGAAAAAATAAAATAAAATGGGTAGCAAATATTCAAAGAATATCAAGAATATTTGTCATAAAAACTCATTAAGGAGAATTCTAAGAATTTTGGGGAGCAATTCCAAGTCTACCACTTTTAAGGTAAAGGTCCCCTGTGTGCAAGCACCGGGTCATTCCTGGCCCATGGGGTGACGTCACATCCCGACGTTTCCAAGGCAGACTTTGTTTGCGGGGTGGTTTGCCAGTGCCTTCCCAGTCATCTTCCCTTTACCCCAGCAAGCTGGGTCCTCATTTGACTGACCTCGGAAGGATGGAAGGCTGAGTCAACCTTGATCCGGCTACCTGAAACCAACTTCCGTTGGGATCGAACTCAGGTTGTGAGCAGAGCTTTTGACTGCAGTATTCAGCTTAACACTCTGCGCCACGGGGCTCCTCTACCACTTTTAAAGCACCCATAAATGAGACACTTTAGCTACAATCTGTTCCTTGTCCTTTATCCCTTATAAACCTTCTCTCACCTATATATAAATGTAATGTAGGACCTAGAGGGCATTTTCCGATAAAAGCCAAAACTTTCATACTGTACTGTAATTAAACTATATGTCACTGCTGCACTTTAGTTGTAGAACATCAGGAACAAGAAGTCTTTTATGTTGGGCTGTTTATGAAGTGTACATTACAGTGTTATCCACTTAGTGCGTGCTGCTCTGAGCAAGAAATCCTTGGAACGCATGCAGGGAATCCATTCTAACTGCAATTACCAATCATATATCCTAACAGCAAAGTGTGGCCCCATCTGAGGATGAGCAGTTAAAAAAGAGGCCAAAACGATCAAAGGAGAACCTGTAGCTTTAATAAACAGATGCCCTCAGTGGCTTTTGCCAGGCAGCCACAACCGTTTGGTCGGCATTCTAGGACTGGTTTCTGTCGGTAAAAGGCAAGGGAGGAGGCAGCACCCTTTCCAGGGCTGTTCTGAAGTTTGAGGGAGGATTCATTGGGGTCAGATCAGGCAGCAACCAGTGATACCATGCAGCTTGCATGGCTCACCCAGGCCTGGCTGCTTGCTACTGTTCAACCGCCACCACTCCACAAAAAGCCAGTGCGGTATAGTTGTTAAAGTTTCAGGCTGGGAAACTCAGATTTGTATCACCACTTTGCTATGGAAGTTCACTAGGTGGCTTTGAGCCAGTTGCACACTCTCAGCCTAACCTACCTCCCAGGATTGTTGTCAGAATAAAATGGAGGAGAGGGGTCAATCAATATAGCTGATGGTGAGGGGGGCAGATAAAAGGTAGGTTGGTGAGTGTGATGCAGAGTAGGAAGTATGGAAATGTGAGGATATGGGTGTTGCTAGGAGGAGGGAAAAAAGAAATAGTGCAGGGTTGGGGATCGGGGGAAAGTAAACCTCCTTGGAGGTTCCCCCTCAGCACAAATGGGCCCAGCATAACAGCCATAGTTTTCTTGAGGAGAGGCTGCCAGGGGGAGCTCAGGAAGGGAACCTGAAGACAGGGGGGAAGGTAAAGACAGGTTGGCTGGTGGATGGAAAGGAGAGAAGGGAGCTGGAAAAGAGGAGAGGCTGTGGGGGTTTCAGGATAGGGAAAGAGGACATAGTGGGGGAGGGAGGAAATGAGATGCCTCCGCAAGTCCCTGAGGATCCCCAACGTGTTTAACTAAGTAATTTTTTTTATTAAAAAAAATTGCCCCCACCTCAAAGGATCAGTTTGGATACTAATAATTATTTCAACAATGCCTAGTACAACAGTACATGAGAATCAACTGAGCAACAGTTGTTAAAACCAAATGGTTGTTTTATGAATGCAATTAAGTGCATTTTAAAGCACTTGTTAAGCAATTAAAATTTAAACTGTAATTCAGCAAATATCTGAAAATTAGTTTGCAAATAATAGTTCTGAAAGGATGAGATAAAAAAAAAAAACATTTAGAAGTTATGATTATAAACTGTATGAACATGAGCCTCCCCAAGTGGGGAAACAACCTATAGGCCAGAGGTAGGCAACCCTTGGCATATGAGCTGAACCGCACAGCACCCCTGACCATTTTGCTCAGAATGCAGGAATGGTCTCTGCTCAAGGGACCAAAGCAAGCCTTGAGGTGTTGGTGGCACTGCTGGGGTTCAGCTTGCTCTCAATATGTCAGTAAAACTCTTGTTTTCCCCCTTTTGTGTCCAGCAGGTAGAGCTAGGGTTGCCAGCCTTCAAGTGGTGGCTGGAGATCTCCCACTATTACAACTGATCTGTCAGGCCTTTGCTGGTTCAGGCCTGATCCCTTGACATGACTCTGCTTCTGTTGCTGGTTCTGGCCTGGCTCTGGCTCCGTGTCAAGCGACCTTGGTTCACGTGCCTGTAAATACTGTGTAGACTTCCCTTCCCGCAGCTGCCTAGTTGTTTGGTCTACGCTTCATGAGAATTCTTATCTCGGGTTGACCTCATTGTGTTTTCCTTTCGTGGCTAAAGTGCTTTTAAGCTAGAGCTTTCTCTATTGTGCTCATTAGCAACCTTCCTCTGTGTCCATGCAGTCCGATCTTATATTTACCTTTTTGCTTCCAATAAAGTATACTGCTTCAGGATCACCTGCCTGAGTGTGTTTACTGTTGGGATGCTACAGGTAAACGCCTGAACCTGACATGATCTCCAGGCGACAAAGATCAGTTCCCTTGAAGAAAATAGCCACTTTAGCAATTGGACTCTATGGCATTGAAGTCCCTCCCCTCTCCAAACCCTATCATCCGCATGCCCCACCCCCAAAAATCTCCAGGTGTTTCTCAACCCAGAGCTGGCAACCCTAGGTAGAGGTAGGGTTGCCAGCTCAGGTTGGGAAATACCTGGAGATTTTGGGGGTGGAGCCTGAGGAAGGAGGGGTTTGGAGAGGGGAGGGACCTCTATGCCATAGAGTCCAATTGCCAAAGTGGCTACTTTCTCTAGATGAACTGATCTCTGTTGCCTGGAGATCAGTTGTAATAGCAGGAATCTCCAGCTACCACCTGGAGGTTGGCAACCCTATGTAGAGGCTATGGGGTTTTTGGCACTTAGGCCAACAATGTTGTTTCCCCTATTTAGCTTCTTGTATGTGAAGGATCATACTCTCAGGCGCTTTTGCTATGTCATGCCCCATATATTACATACCCCGCTGAGGTTCCTTCTCTCCCCAAACTCTGTCCTCCCCAGGCTCCACCCACAAATCTCCAAGAATTTCCTAACCTGGTGTTGGCAACCCTAGGTCAGAAAAATTCCATTCTACCATTGGATAATTTTGTCTGTATCCAACCCACTGAAAAATGGCCTTTACAATATTCTGGGTTGGATTCTGCCTGATTTTCCATTCAGCCTTGCTCGATTTCCATCTTCACTACAGACCTGTTCTGCATGACTTTTGCTCTCCAGAGTCACATCCTCCCCAACACAAGCTGTTTCAGTGGTCAAAAGAGGTCCTAGTTGGAAAGCAGTTAGGATCCAACCTTTGTTGGATATTTGCAAATCCAAGTCTTTGTACTCTTAATGCAGTGGGATTTTAGAAAATGTACTCTCTTCCTCTTTTTAAAGCAATTTGCTTTTCAAAATGTGTAGTTTTTGTAACTGCAATTTGAATACTCCAGGGTTCATTATTTTCAATTGGGAAATTAGGCCAGATCTGTATTCCTAATAGCATTAACTTTCCTTCAGAAAAATCAAAAGAATGTTAATGATTATTTTACATAACCCCCCACACCAATCATGCAGTTTTGTATTCTTGCACTATTTTTATTATGTCAGTTAGCAAGTGGGAATATCCCTTGATTGGGCCTTGAGTTATATAATATGCATATCTCGTCTTTAATTTATTTCACTCAGTAAAGAGTACAAAGAGGGCACTCCCCACCTAAGACACACAAACACACACTCAAACAGTTCACACGAAGAGAGGAATGCTGTAGACCACTAGCACAGCCACCACGTGACCTCTCATGGAAACTTGGAATGCCAACCTCCAGGTGGGGCCTTGGGATCCCTCAGTATTATAGACCATCTCCAGACTACAGAGATCTGTTCTCCTGGAGAAAATGGATGCTTTGGAAAGTGGGCTCTATGTCATTGTACCCCACTGAGGTCCCTGTCCTCCCCAGGCTCCATCCCCAAATCTTTAGAGCCAACTTTTCACGGTAGATTTTGCCTCTTGAAGCGGGTCAGTGCCTTTTGGGTGACTATACTCTTAGAAATGACCCCTTCCTGAGAGTGGTATGTTATCTTATTCAGATGATCACCTACTAAGCAGGACTCAACTACTTTACTCACTTAAAAAGTAAGTCTTTTTATTGATGTACTCCAATGTAATTGTGTATATATATGTGTATATGCAAGTATTACAAAGTGTTAATATTCAGTAACAGTGTATACAGTAAAGAAGCAAGTTCTACATACTATTCAGTTTTAAAACCCAACACTTAAAATATAACAGTTAAATAAGTCTGATTTAGTTCAAAGTATCTCATTCACACTCTAGAATAATATATTTGTAAAGCCATACATACCAACTGCATCTTCTGAGACCCTCTGAGAGAGGTCTGAAGTTCTAACCCTCTCCTTGCCTGTATTTATACTGTTTCAATCACCTTCAATGAGGTTGACTTTGAGAATCAAGCAATTCTCATTTTTACTGTACATGCTCAGTGGCCTCCCATTGTATTACCAAATAAGGACTTCCTCTTTCAGGACTATTTTGCTAAACTATAAACAATTAATTTTAAGCTTTATTGACACTCTATATAATCAATTTAAGTATCATTCTCATTTCCAGGAAAAAAGGTTAAGATTGAACCCATTCATTAATTTCTAGCATCTTGCTTTCATGTTTAAATCATAAAATACAATTATTGTTTACATTACATCATTTCATCATCACATATCCTTGAATATATTGGGTGGAGAGCATTTCTGCATATAGTGGGTGGAGAAGTGGGTGGAGAAGTCATTGGAAGGTAGGAATCTGACACTTAGTTTCTGCATTTCAATAGTTATATAAGGAGTGGCTAACAGTTTCTCATTAGCTAACCGTTTCTCATAAACAAATAGCTGGGAAAGGTCTTAGATAAGATAAACAGAATGTGTTGCTGGAAAATTACTGAAGCCTTTGACAGAGTAATAGAAGCTGAAGCCTCTGGCAAAGAATATTCTCCTTCCTTTTAAAAGGAAATTAAACCTCTGCTATATATCTTTTGCAGTTTGTATGTGTAATTGAGTTTTATATTGAATAATTCTGCACACGTACAACATTAATACCATGTTCATGGGCTCCAACATGTCAAAGCCTGTAACACCCTCTCCTTGTACTTTGTAGAATTCATTCATGTAAAACATTTAACATTAGTTACAGAAATCAAAAAGCATAATCTTGCTGCAATTGTCATTCAGTTGTTGTGAGTCCATAAGACAATAGTCCAAAAGCAAATAGTCCAAAAGTAAATAGTCCATTTGTCCATGAGCAAATAGTCTTGCCGTGGAGCAAAAAAAAAAAAAAAAAAGATTTAAATTTTTTTTCATGGCCGTGGATCATTCCCGTCAATCCCAAAGCAGTTTTGGTTTTTCATAGGAACAAAGCAAGCAGTATTCTACAATGTTTTGGTCTGCCCCTTTGCTGGAGCCCTCCCCTTCTGATAAACTCATTGTTTAGGCCCGCCCCCAACTCCGCCCCAACTCCACCCAGCGGATTACCTTGTGTGGTTCACCTCTGTGGACACGGCCCCAGTGCAGAAAAACAAGTACCAGTCCCTCGTTTCCTTATATAATTTTTCTATTTACCATGCTCCCTGTTTTTCCCTACCCCCATACTTGGCAACGCTCTCCCCCTTTCCCAGACTTTGACGGTCATCGTTGTGCCCCCCCCCAGTACAGCTCCAGCCGTCCAGTGCCAGGAACTTCCATCCAAGAGGGCTGGCAGCCTTGGGGGCGAGCCTTGGTGGCGAGCGCTCAGGAGACCAAACCGCTCGACTCCACTTTCATGCAACCAAATGTATGGGGAGTTTTGCCTTGGATTTGCTGCTCTCTGGATGCTCTCTGGATGCAAACTCTCCCTTCCCTTCCCTTTGCAGCATGCCGATCCGCACACTTTCCCAAGATTTCCATAGTTCCTTTGTTCTTTTCTTTTACTAGGTTGAGGATGCACAGGATGCATGGGGTGGGGGAGAGGAGGGAGACCCAGAGCAGACTGGCCGCCCCTCCTCAGAAGGGTGACAGGAGTTTTGCCTTGGATTTGACACTCTCAGGATGCACATTTTCCCCATCTGAATTCTCAAAGCTCAACAATAAGCCCCCAAAGCAGAGTTTTGAGAATTTGAATGGGGAAATGTACATCTAAACAGTGGCAAACCCAAGGCAAAACCTCCCATGCATAAATGGCCAAACACTCTCCCTTCCCTTCGCAGCATGCCAATCCATCCTGCTTTGGAGGGAGGCTGTCCCCCGGGCGTGATCCCTAAACATACCCCTCCCCCGCAAGCAAAGCTGTGGCACTCGCTCTCCGAAGAACAAAGAGTGCGATCTGCAGCAGCTATGCTCTGCCCGGCAGTCCTATGAAGAGGAAACGCACACATCTCCGGCCGGAAGACTTCTGCGGAGGTGGAATGGCGGCCTGCAATACTTGCCCGAGCACAAAACTCCCCTTGTCCAATCACTGTTCGCGTGCTGGGGAGGGAGGAGAAATTTGCCTGCACTGGCGGGGAGAATACATCTGACCCCAGGGAGTTTTTCATGGAGATCTGTGCCAAAAACCGCATAGCAAAAGGAAAGAACAGACCAAAACAGGATTGACTTGATGCGGGGATGAAGTGGTTTTGTTCCACAAATTCAAAGCAGTCATGAAAAATCTAAAATTAGCAGTGTTGCAAAACAAAAGTGAAACTGCTTCAAACCTCCGTGAAAAAATGACCTAGGAGTTTCCCAACCTGGATCTGGCCACCCTACTCCCCCATCTGCTGCCATTGGCCAGGGAGAACCTGGCAACTCTAATGGATGGAGGAATGATGGCGTAAGCCACTTAGGGTCTCTTCTGGGGAGAAAAGCAGGATATAAGTATCTTGAATGAATGCATGAATCTAAAGCCAAACTTACCTCTGTGCATTTCCATAAAAGATGGGCCAGTGTGCTTCTGTTCTTCATTACACAAAATAAATAATTCCTCCTCTGCATATGGGAGCAAATTCACACATATACATTTCTCACTGGATTTCACTTGATCATAGATTAGTATATGAGCTGTTACCACTGAAAAGTATTTCAGCTGCAGTGCTTTGTTCGGGCCCTATGAAAGGTGTGCTCTGGGTCTGTGACTGTCATGGCTGAGGCTGCATCAATCACTGATGTTGCCAGCCCAGTTGGGCCAGGCAGGGAGCTGATGGTCAGGCACAGGCATGAGAAGAGGTTGGTCAGTAACCCCAGGACTAAATTTAGCTCCATAGCATCTAGCTGACTTTGTTCTCCTCCAAGGGTTGCCAGGTCCCCCCTGGCCACTGGCAGGGGATGGGGGGGTAGGGTTGCAAAATCTAGGTTGGGAAACTCCTGGAGGTTTGGGGATGGAGCCAGGGGAGAACAGGGATCTCAGTGGGGTGCAATTAAGATTGCCAATCTCCAGGTATTAGCTGGAGATCTCCTAGGATTGCCACTGATCTACACATGATAGAGTCCCTCCCCTTCCCAAACCCCTCCCTCTTCAAGCTCTGCCCTGAAAATCTCCATGCATTTACCAACCCAGAGCTGGCAATAGGGTTGCCAGGTCCCTCTTCACCACCAGCGGGAGGCTTTTGGGGAAGAGCCTAAGGAGGGTGGGGTTTGGGGAGGGTAGGGACTTCAATGCCATAGAGTCCAATTGCCAAAGTGGCCATTTTCTCCAGGTGAACTGATCTCTATTGGCTAGAGATCAGTTGTAGTAGCAAGTAGTACCTGGAGGTTGTAGTAGTAGCTAGTACCTGAAGGTTGGCAACCCTAGGTACAATGCCATAGAGCCCACCCACCAAAGCATCCATTTTGTTTAGGGAGACTGATCTCTGTAGTCTGGAGATAAGTGTAATTCCAGGGGATTCCCAGGTCCCACCTGGAGGCTGGCATCCCCATTTCCTCCTGCTTCACAGACATCTAAGACCTGGGCATGCCCAGAGGCATTTGCTGACAGGAGGAAAAGGGGAAAAGTCTACAAGCTGGTTAGCAGCAGTTGCTTAACATTTAGTCTCTTCCTGCTTCACAGGTTTTTAAGACCTGGTTTTGGCCACAGGGCCGTCTTAACAGGATTATGGGCCCCTGGGCAAACCAGTGTGCTGGGGCCCCTACGACAACCACTCACAGGAATAAAAAGTTTAGTATAGTCTAGACCAGTGGTGGCGAACCTCTGGCACGCGTGCCAGAGGGAGCATTCAGAGCCCTCTCTGTGGGCACGTGTGCGGTCGCCCCAGCACATCTAGAGAGTTGCAAATGTTAATGTATGAGTTGTTTTTTTCTAAACTAAAACCTCAGTATTCTGGTTAAATTGCCGTGTTGGCACTTTGCGATAAATAAGGGGGTTTTGGGGTGCAGTTTGGGCACTTGGTCTCTAAAAGGTTCGCCATCACTGGTCTAGACTACTGTGTAGTAGTATTTATTTATGGCAAGTCACTTAACATACACAGATTAGCATAGGGCCCCTATGCTCGTGGGGGCCCCGGGCAAGAGCCCATCGGGCCCATGCGTTAAGATGGCCCTGCTTGGCCAGAGGTGCAAGCCAAAGGGCTCTTGCTTTTAGCACTTACCTGAGGGTTTTAGCCTGGAGCTGGCAAGAAGATCATTAAGACAGGCTCTGTACTCAGAAACCTCTCCTCCTCCTCCCCTCTTGTTTATTTCTGCTTTCTTTCGGGGAGGGGTATTGTAAGCTGCTTTGAGTCCCTACTTGAGGGAAAAGCGGGACTAAAATGATTAAATTTTTAAAAATGAATTTCCTAGAATGCTCTGAGTTGCAGCACTTCAGGTACATTGGAATGAGCATTTGAGGAGCTCAGGGATGTGTAGCCTCCTCACCTGGCCACCCTCTATTTTAGAGGTATTTGATCCATAATTTCTATACCGTATTGAAATCTGCTCCCAGTTTTGGGCAGCTAAAGGGCACCTTCCCAGCTTCTGCTTCTGAACAGACTGTCATACTTGTGGATACAAAGTAGCATTTAATAAAAAAAAAATCTGGTGATTTGAGCAGCAGATATAGTCCCAAACCAGCCAGGACAGTAGAAGAGAGGAGGAAAGGAGAACAATGAAAATAACATAAAAAGATGTGATGAATGAATAAAGCAAAGGTTTTTAAAATAAAAATGAGTTGAAATTGAAAAGAAGAAAGCAGCTTGATTCTACTCTCAAAGTGCAGTAGTTTTAAAAATGGACATTGATATCTCTGTTCTCAATTTTCCTTTGATTTTTATTGTCTGTCCTTTTGTCTCCTGTAATTATAATGGAAAGGTTTTAAGCTTCAGAGCCTTTGCATCTCTCATGCACATCTGAGGCAGCTGAATATTTATTTATTTTAAACAGTTATTAGCCCCCTTTCCACCTTGTGGAACTCAAGACGGCTTACAATATAACTAAAACAACTATATAAAAAAAAACAAGATACAAACAATATGAGTAAAACAACAATTTAAAAACACCTAAAAGGTCACAATTTAAAACTCCAGTTAGGGCTGCCAATAAATAAAAAAAACACATCAGTCAAATACAGTCCTAAAATTGTCTTCAATAGAACTGTCTTCAATAGAATGGGACATGTTTGTGTGAGGGTAACCCATGATTCTCTGGGAATCTCCCTCTTCCTCCCCCCACCAAATGAAAGCATCATCATTTTATCATATCTGCACCATTACTTTGCTGAAAAATGAATATTTAATACTTTAGTTAATTGCAGCATCTCCATGCTATCAGTAACCAGTGAATATAAAAAGGCAGTTGCTAAAAAAAAAAAAATCCTCCCTGAAGATCAGATTCATAACGGAAAGTTAAATAATTTATATCTCTGAAAACTATGCTTTCTCCCCACCTCCATAATTTCAGCAAAGAACCTTTGTAATTGAGATAATTAGAATTCATCCCCCAAGTTAATTCATCTGAAGTGTGGTCTCAGCATGTTTTTTGACGTGGATTCCATAAATAAGAAGGTCCATGTACTTGAAAACACACATAGTAGCATTTATTGTAGTAAGCTGCAACCCAAAACTTCACAAGGTTCATAAATGAACAGGGGAGTCCTGTTTACCTCCATAGCTGGTAATGCTTTGTGCATTCTGAATAACTTGCTTGTACGTTCCAATGAGCCCTTCATTTCTTTTCTCCAGCAATATATGCATGGAACAGTAGCTGTGTACCCAGCTTGCTGGGGGTAAAGGGAAGATGACTGGGGAAGGCACTGGCAAACCACCCCGCAGACAAAGTCTGCCTAGAAAACGTCGGGATGTGACGTCTCCCCATGGGTCAGGAATGACCCGGTGCTTGCACAGGGGACCTTTACCTTTACCTTTTTACAGTAGCTGTGCTATTGTTACCTGTGCTTCTGTGGAAATACTATGAACTGCTGCTTCCTAATCAGTTTTTAAAAGGTTTTTAACATGTAAGTCTTCTTAAGATTTGTATTTGAGCAACAGGTGGGGCATATCTTTGATAAAGAAACAAAGGGGTTTTCTGCACTGGTTTTTTTCTGTTGGTTCTGGGCCTGGCCCCATATTGCTTTGGTTTATTCCCTGATTTCCACAGGTTTTCTTTTGCCTTTAGTTTTCACCTCATTTTTTCCTGTTTTTCCCCCGGTTCTTTTGGGACAATTTTTAACCCCAATGTTGTTGTTGTTTTGTTTTTTTTAAAACTGGCATTGAGTCACCTTTATTCTTTGTGCATAAAGTTTCCTTTGATTTTGTTTGTTTCACCCAGCTCCCACCCACCTCCACTTTTCAACAATTGGTAGGGTTGCCAGGTCCCTCTTTGCGGGAGGTTTTTGGGGCGGAGCATGAGGAGGGCAAGGTTTGGGGAGGGACTTCAATGGCATAGAGTCCAATTGCCACAGAAGTAGGGTTGCCAGGTCCCCTCTTACCTTCGGAGGGAGGTTCCTGGGGGAAGTGCCAACGCGCCACTTCCAGTTGTAAACCGGAAGTTGTAAACCGGAAGTGCTGCCTGGCTTATGCGGCTGCAGCAGGCAGCCAGCGCACCGGGGAGGGCGAGGGGAGGTTCTCGGCTGCCGCACGCAGCTGCAGCAGGCGGCCGCTCATCCTGGGGAGGGCGAGGAGAGGTTCCCGCTGGTGTGTGCGGCTGCAGCAGTGACCCGCTCGCGCCAGGGAGGTAGGGAGAGGAGAGGCTTCCCGGCTGGCGCACGGGCCATGCGCTTGCACGATTGCCCGCCGACCCTCAGGTGGTCAGCGGGCAGAGGGGCATTTTACCGGGGGTTTGCCCGCCGCCAAGAGGCACCTGGCAACCCTACACAGCGGCCATTGTCTCCAGGAGAACTGATCTTTATTGGCTGGAGATCAGTTGTAATAGCAGGAGATCTCCAGCTAGTACCTGGAGGTTGGAGCAACCCAAAACAGCACTATAACACTATAAAGCAAATAAGTGAATTTTATAAAGTGCAAAGTGAATAAATATATACAGCATATACAAAGGGAGTACAGACAGATACAAAATTTACAATAACAATCCAATAAATATGACTTATTAAGAGGATGCCAAAGATCCTGATTCAACAGGTAAGTTCAAGTAATCAACCAATTAAGGTATCATTTGATATTAGAATTTTTTGAATCTTTCAAATTCTTTTTAGGTTGCAGTTATTGGAACAAAGCCACAGGAAAAAGATGTCAGATGTGTTGTCTAGATCGGGACCACGTTTCGCATATGGCTTCTTCGGTGACCTGTATCAATAATAAATATATGTATAAGTGCCTTAGTAGGTGTTGTCTCATAGGGACCGCAAAGATTTGTATCCAGGTCTCCAAAAGGACAGAATATTTCTGATGACCTGCAGCAGGCTTGGGAGCCTTCTGATCTCATGGTTTGTTCTACTGCCTTGCTATATGGGTTTATTTTCCCATATAGCAAGGGGTGGGTGAGAGATGCAGTGAGGGAAGAGAGAGATTTAGCAGATCTGTATATGGCATTGATACAATTCAATTAGAACACATGAACACATGAAGCTGCCTTATACTGAATCAGACCCTCAGTACATCATAGTCAGTATTTCCTACTCAGACCGGCAGCGGCTCTCCAGGGTCACAGGCTGAGGTCTTTCACATCACCTACTTGCCTAGTCCCTTTAAGTGGAGATGCTGGGGATTAAATCTGGGACCTTCTGCATGCCAAGCAGATGCTCTATCACTGAGCCACGCCCCCTCCCCCTAACAGTTAGCCCATCTTCCTGCCAACCAGGATTGTCCTGATTGGTGTTTTCTCAGTGTTTCTACTTTTTGCCTGTCACTGCACTATTTCATTGGCTTTGTAAGAGTTTTCTGATCCTGCATCACTACAGTTCCTGGTTTGGCTGAAATCCTGTTCACAAGTTACAGTGAACACAAGGCGAGCCCATGTTCAGTGTACATTTGATTTATACATTCGTTGATTAATTCTCAGGTTAGCATTCAATGCTGAATGTGTGATTGAAACCCCACATTTATCCAGGTACTGGTCCCCGGTTTCATTTGTAAAGTGAACATGCGTTGGCGCTGAACAGGTGTGTGCATATATGTAGGTTGTACATTTGTGTGTTGTAATATGTGGATAGGGGTTCCTGAACTATTCCACTGTGGGGCTGTATGCATGCTAAAAAGGTAAGCTTTGAGCTTTATATTCACTGGCAAGCAGCCAGGTAGGGGGAAGATAGGAGCACAGAAGTTATGGCTTGTCTACCCAACAAAAAAATGATGCTCACCTACAGTAAATGTAGTTGCAAAGAAAAAATGTTTGCTTGTATCCACAGGCAGGCAGGCAGGCATGAATGTGGAGATGGGAAGGAATAAAGTCAGATGCTCACGCACCCACCGCCCAGTAACTAGCATTCCACTTCCCCTGCAAATGGTATGGCATTTATTTATATATTTATCTGTTGGAGATGGACAGAGGCTAAGACTTCATCCCCTAAAAATAAACAACCTGTACACTACTATCAAGCCATACAAGATGTGTAAAGAGAGGGGAAAGTATGTTTTAAAACAAAGGGCACAGGTCAGGGGATCTGAACCTTGCCTCCTTCTGCATCTGCCTTGGTGCTTTCAGCTCTTATTTTTGGTAAAGCTCTGACAGTTGGTGAATTTGCTGATTACATTGGGGGGCGGGTAGATAAAACCAAGGTTATAAGCAGAGTGTGTTTGGCTTAGATTTTGAATACTTACTTTTTGAATGCACATCTTTATAACACATTGAAAGGTACATCTGAGAAGAAAACATGGAAACAAGACACTAATAATAAAATATTAGAATTAAATATTATTTAAAAATCTATTTATTTTAAAAGGCTAAATTTTCTCTTGTATCTCAACTGAAGGCATATTTCTGTAATAAAGCGTTTAAGTTTATGTTCTATAAGATAGTTCAGATCTTAACAGCATAAGAACATAAAGGCCCTGCTGGATCAGACCAAGGCCCATCAAGTCCACCAGTCTGTTCACACAGTGGCCAACCAGGTGCCTCTAGGAAGCCACAAACAAGATCTTGAATGTTTATGGTTTCTAAATAGTGTGTTAATATGCCATGATTAATACAAGATGGATAAGCACAGTAACAAAAGACATCTGTGCTGGCTGAAAAAACATGATGAAGACAGTTTAATATACTTTGAAAAAGAAGAAAAATATATTCCAGCCTGATTTTCAGTTCAAACAAGTCCACTAACTTTTCAATTGAAATCACTTTAAGCCATCTTTGTAGATTAAACATATGGAACACTCGACCCACTGTTTCTTAAAACTTGTCTTTAGAGACCTGGAACGTACCATACATGAATTTATTCACTGGAAAATAGAATCACCAACCAGTGAGTCACAGTAAACAGTAAACAGAGAGCTCTGAAATTCACCAAATTGTCTAAACCTTTAAGCATATATCACTATGAAACAAAACCTGGGCTGATATATTGTTTTGTAGTTTACCAGTTAACAGTTTGTATACTAACAGCAATTTACGTAAGATTATATTCATAATGCTTTTGAGGTATTGCATTTTTCCATTCAATAAGCATGCCAGGTAAGACATGTGTGTGTTAAGTGCCATCAAGCCGCTTCCAACTCATGGCGACCCTATGAATGAAAGTCCTCCAAAATGTCCTATCTTTGACAGCCTTGCTCAGATCTTGCAAATTGAAGGCTGTGGCTTCCTTTATTGAGTCAATCCATCTCTTGTTGGGTCTTCCTCTTTTCCTGCTGCCCTCAACTTTTCCTAGCGTGACTGTCTTTTCCAGTGATTCTTGTTGTCTCATGACGTGACCAAAATACGATAGTCTCAGTTTACTCATTTTAGCTTCTAGGGTCAGTTCAGGCTTGATTTGATCTATAACCCACTGATTTGTTTTTTTGGCAGTCCACGGTATCCGTAACACTCTCCTCCAACACCACATTTCAAAGGAATCTATTTTCTTCCTATCAGCTTTCTTCACTGTCCAGCTTTCACACCCATACATAGTAATAGGGAATATGATGGCATGAATTAATCTAGTCTTGGTGGCCAGTGACACATCCTTACACTTCAAAATCTTTTCTAGCTCCTTCATGGCTGCCCTTCCCAGTCTCAATCTCCTTCTGATGTCTTGGCTGCAGTCTCCCTTTTGGTTGATGGCGGAACCAAGGAATAGAAAGTCTTGAACAATTTCAATTTCCTCATTGTCAACCTTAAAGTTGTGTAATTCTCCTATAGTCATTACTTTTGTTTCCTTGATGTTCAGCTGTAGTCCTGCTTTGGCACTTTCTCTTTTAACTTTCAGCAGTAGTTGTTTCAAATCTTCTATTTTCTGCCAATAATGTAGTGTCATCAGCATATCTCAAATTATTAATGTTCCTCCCTCCAATTTTCACTCCACCTTCATCTAAATCTAATCCAGTTTTCCTAATTATATGTTCTGCATATAGATTGAAGAGATAGGGAGATAAAATACATCCTTGTCTGACACCTTTGCCAATTGGAAACCATTCCGTTTCTCCATATTCTGTTCTAACTGTGTGTCGTGAGCAGCAGGGATCTAGATCCTGAACAGTCACAGATCCCGGCTGAGTTGGTAACAGAGGCAGAGGCGGGGCCCTCTGTCTCCTCTGAAGTTGGCAGTTTGCCTCTGTCGGAGTCAGAAGTTCCCACTCCTCTCATGATTAATGATGAGGACAGTCAGCCCGCAAGGATAGAAGATTCACCCCCACGGATAGACAGGCTTTGGGAAAGATAACGCAAAGACTTAGCTACCCGTCTCAAGCAGGCACGGGAGTATAGACGGACACAAAGCCCTGAATACTGAGAGGAGCCAGGCTAGGTAATTGATGGGGCTAATGAGCACACTACCGGAGGGCCATATAATCCCAGGCTGTTGAAAGGTGTCTCCGTGGAAGCAACTATTCAGTTTCCGGACTGCTTCGCATCCACTTCGGCTCCTGACCCTCTCTCCGACCAGCTTGCATTCCTGGCACTCTGACCCTCAGCTTGATTGACGACTCTTCTTCTGGACGCGTTTGGACTCCTGTTTTGATCTCCACTAACTCGACCTTGGACAGCACGACTACCCAGCCTCCTAGCCCCGCCCGGGACCTGACACTGTGGCCTCTTGTCCAGAGTACAGGTTGCGCATCAAAACAATCAGATGTAGTGGCACACCCATTTCCTTTAAAACCAGCCATAGCTTTTCATGATCCACACAGTCAAAAGCTTTGCTGTAATCTATGAAACACAAGCTGATTTTCTTCTGAAATTCTCTCGTATGCTCCAGTAACCAGCGTATATTTGCAATATGAACTCTAGTGCCTCTTCCTTTTCTGAAACCAGCTTGAACATCAGGCATTTCTCGTTCCATATATGGTAACAACCTTTGCTGTAAGATTTTGAGCATCACTTTACTTGCATGAGAAATTAATGTGATGGTCCGATAGTTGCTGCAATCTTTTATGTCTCCTTTCTTGGGAATTGGAATGTAAATGGATCGTTTCCAGTCTGTGGGCCATTGTTTTGTTTTCCATATCTGTTGGCATATTCTTTTTTTTTTTATATAGATTTTATTGGATTTTATACTAAAAATTTTCCATTGCATTAAACAACATCTATGACAATATAAAATTTCAATTCTAACCTAAAGTTGTTATAGTTCCATAACATATAATAAAGAAAAAAAGAAAAAAAAGAAATGAAAAATTTTGACTTCCCCTTCACCTCTATCTTCCTCTTAATAAAAAGTTCATCTCGTCGTAGTTAATCTAATCTTAATAAACTATCAATATCCTGTATAAAAAAAACCATAATCTGTTAGTAAATATAATTATGCTTATTCATTATAAAAAAAAACCAAAAATAATCCTCTGGATCAGATTAGAAAATATTCTTCCATTCTTCCCAATTTTAACTCATATTCACAATAATGCATCCACGCCCCCCATTCCCCCAGAAACCGAACGTCATTTTCTAGAATAGCTGTGAGTTTTGCCATTTCTGCCACTTCAAACATTTTAACAATCCAGTCTTTTTTCTCAAGAATTTCTAGCCCTTTATTCCCAAAATGATGTCTTAATATTAATTCCACTACATCATTAATAACCATGCCACCCGTCCACACTATCAAAGCCTTTGGATCCAGCAATCATGTTTAAATCAATCCTTTAACCATGGTCTAATACTTCCTTCTGTAACTGAAATAGGCCAGTCAGGTATGGGAACAGGATTTCTTTGTTCTCTCTCATTTCCTCAGACAGGATACGTATCCAAAAATAACTCTTTCTGGGCTTCATCTCCATCGTGGCTTCAATCTGTATTCCTTGACCTGCTCTCTTCTTCCTTATATCCACACGTCGTTCCATGACTTTTTAAAATAAAAAGTCTATTTCTTGTATGTCTGATCTCTTTATCGCCGGCTGGTTGCTTTCTTGAACTTCTGTCTTCTTCTTTGTATCCTTGTATTCTTCCATGACTTTTTGGGCAGAAGAGTCCATTGCTTGTATGTCTGTATTTGTGGTCATCGTTTGAATTTTCAAGACTTTTATGTCTTCTATAACCAGATCCAACTTCTGATTGCCTACCTGTGATGATTGGTCAAGAGTCGTCATCATTGAAATCAATTGAGCCATCTGTGTTGAAATCTGTTTTAATTGTTTAATTGTCGCCTCAGAATGTTTAGCAAGCATGTCCTGTATTTTTTTTCCCATGTTTGAATTCTGTAAAATTCCCTTTGATTTCATAGGAGCAGGGCTATGTATTAAGCCAAAAGAAGCTGGTAAAATACATGTCCACAGACAGGGCCTTTAAAGTTCTAATTAAAAGATAATAATTCAAACATCAGCCTTATAATTTTTTCGGGTTGAAAAGAGTCGAAATTGGCTCTAGAATTGCGTTTTAAAATTTTGAAATACCAGTGAGTTTTTTTCGGTCGCTCTAGGTCGGGCTGATCAGGAAGTATACAGGAAGTTGCTAGTGCCGTGGACCTTCTACCGCCTCTTCTCGATGGTTGTTCCTTCAGGAATGATTTCCAAGTAACTCGAGTGCGACGCGTAATCGGTCCTACAACTACTTCCTGTTATTTTAGTTCCGATGATAGATAGGTTGTTATAGAGGGTCTTCCGTTCCAGGCGCTCCCTTACTGCAAACGTGGCAGGATATTCTTCGCCGGAAAATCAGGAAGAAAAATCACCCTCCCCTTCCCTTGGACCCATTGGTGATAGTTCTTGTCAATCAAAAGGTATCCTTCCGACTCTTTATTATGGTTTAGGCTGATCGGATTGATAAGGCTCCTGTCGCTAATCCCGATGGCTAACTCAGATCAAACTTTTTCAGTTCGGATTAAGGAGGAATGGGGGTCCCAGAAATATTCTTATCAGCCCCCCGTCTGTTCAAGTTTCCAGTAAGTAGACGAAGAGTTCTTTTGTACTCACTTGGGTGTCAAGAGGTGAGGTTCTTTTCTTTATGTAGTCCTTATGTTGGTATTAAGGTGGTGGAGGGTGGAGCTTGATGCCTAAGTTGCGTTTTGGCGATGTCCTTCCCTAGTGCCCTCGCAGGACCGGCGTCCAGGACTCCGAGGGGCTTAAAAAGCCCCCTCAGAGTACCTAGGAGGTCAAACCGCGTTTGCGGGCTGCAGGGAGTTCCTGCTTTCCAACCCACTTGCAAGGGTCGGATTGGGGTATCTATGTACCCCAGAAATAACGCAAACTTGGATTTCTCCCAGGACAGCCTGGGGAAATGGAGTGCTCTCCCCAGCAGCACCACCGGAAGTCCATCTGTTGGCATATTCTTGTCAAGATTTTGATAGACTCCGTTTCTGTGGCTTGGAATAGCTCTATTGATATCCCATCTGCTCCTGGTGATTTATTTCTCCCGATTTCTCTCAATGCAGCTTTCACTTCACTTTCTAAAACTGTAGGTTCCTCTTCAAAAGATTCTTCTTGGAAAGAATCTTTTATCCTTTCATATCTTCTGCATAGTTCTTCAGTGTATTGTTCCCACCTTTTCTTTATTTTGTCCTGTTCAGTTAATGTATTTCCATGCTGATCTTTCAGCAAGCCTAACCGTGCTTTAAATTTCCCTTTGATTTCTTGGATCTTGTGGAACAGATCTCTTGTTCTTCCTTTTTTGTTGTTCTCTTCTATTTCTTGGTATCTATTTTATCAGATGGGGAACTGAGGCTGAGAGATTGTGTAACCTTGGACAAGTAACTGTGAGTCTGTGGAGCAGATGGAGTTTGAATCCACACTCTCCAGATACATTTTCCTATTAGGCCACACATCTTTCAAAGCTAGCCTTTGTATTTATACAATAACTACATTTTAAAGATGAGTTGGTGAGGTGCAGTAGCAGTGAATATGAGCTAGGAAACCCATGGTTCGAAGGTCACCAGTGCCATGAGTTCCCTCTCAAGATCCATAGCTGGGTCCCATGATTGGGTTTCCAGGACTTATTTTAATAGTAAAAAAACAGCCATAGTGGATCCAGTTTGGATCAGGGCCCTGGTACTAGGGGCCCTGGCACTAGGGGCCCTGGTACTAGGGGGTACAGGGTTAACTGTTTCCCTTTAGTCTTGATAAAATCATTGTCCCCAAAACTGCGAATAGAGCTAGCACTTTCTATATTTATTTGGTTCATTATTCTTCATTATGTTCCTTGGTTTGGATCCTTTTCCCCCAAAAAAATTCTTTTTCTTTAAAAAAAACTATATATAGAAATGAACAAGATTAGTAATAAAAGTCTGAATATGACTAAATACAATGAACACATCCCTACATCTATCACATGAAGGTACTAAATTACTAAAATTTTGCTTGGATCCTAGCCTCCTGTTTTGCTTGTGCTAGGTACTTCTGCTCATGGAAAAGGGGATGGGCAATTTTTGCCAATTCCCCTTCACCAACAGCAGTGGCCCCACATGGATCCATTGTTCTATGGAGGCACTATGTCAGGGGTCATAGAAAATTGCAACCAGGGTGGGGGGGTGAGAGATTATTTAAACCATCCTCACACTTTGTGGCAAATGTCATGAATTTTGTATTATTGTACTGTTGGGATAACACTGCTGACCTGCCTTACAGGGCTTTTGTAAGAATTGTTGACTTAAGTAAGTTAATTAAAATTATTTCTTTTAAAGCCTATTAGAAATTTCTCTGTAAAATAAAGCATACAATAAAATATATATAATAAAGTCTGTGAAGGAATTTGTACATTTTAAAAGTGTTGTGCAAGTGCTAGGTAAAGGGTGATAATGATGACTACTGCATTACAGTTCACATTATGCAGAGGGGAAGCAGAGGGTGATGGTTCTCAGCTTCTTCAAGCTACTTGGGGTGAGATACAGGCTTAAATTCAGAACCCAGATCTCTGTAACATAATCGGTTAAAATTGTGCAGGATCATATATGAAGTTGGTCCTGTCCTGGAACTGGCCACACTGTGATCAGGAGCAACACAAGCTGGACCATGCGTACAGATCCAACTGTGGTAATTTCTATGGATGCTGAAAAGAAAATGCTCCTACTGTCAAGGAAATTGCTGTCATTTATATTTATACAACCCATTCCATGGAAACATTCATATCATGGATGCAGGAACACTTTGGTCTTTAAATACAAATCAGCTTTATTCATCTTGGTCACAAGGAAGCCATAACTACAACATTCTGCACTGTTCCAGGACTCTCTGGACACACAGGACAAACTAAAACTTGTGAAGCAGAAACTTACCTTGATGGCTGCTTGAGCATATTATGAGCATGTTATGAGCATGTTATGAGCTCATACTGCTTACACAAAAGGGAGAATAACTGTAAACCAAACTCTGCATTAAGCCACACAAACCATCCTTGCACCCAGTGCTGAAAACAGATTTGCAGGTTATTTTAACCGGGAATAAAGGAAATAATATTTTGAAGTCAGACAAAAAATAAAGTTATGTAGGAAGGGGGGGGGGAACGGGACAACTAGTAGCAGTGTTAATAAAGTAACATCAAATTAGTTCAAGCCTTTTTACTCTGCCTTCCTACCATTTATTAATCTGATGTTGGCTTGATGCCCTTTACTAAATGGCCTGAGAACTTCTGAATCACAGATGCTGAGTCACAAGAACGCTGGAGCATTTTTAATGAAATGTTACTTTTTAGGGAAAATCAATATAAAATTACAAACTTTAAGCAAAATTATATTATTAATATTATTATTATTACGATGATCTTCATGCAGATCTATTCGTTTACTGAATTTGTTCACAACATGAATTGTGGGATTTAATTCCCACCACAGCATTTAGTGTATCTGTAAGACCCTTGGGAATCCTTGCTCACAAATGTTTCTCCTTTAAAAGATCAACTGGAATATAGATCTCATGGTTACAGGTATAAATGGCCTCTCTTAGCTCTCAATTGAAAGGATATGAAAGGGTCCCGTTTATGTTTGTGCTGAACTTTCCCAAAATCATTAAATTAGATCTGGGTCTGTATAGTTTTCTTATTGTAAAGGGGAAGCCATGCAGATGCTGAAGCACTTCAGGATGGCTTGTGCACAGGAAAAAACAAGCCTTTTAGTCAACCATCATGCATTACAAGAAAAATCGTGAAACTGATAAAACTGTATAAGGGCGAAAACGCATGGTCACTTTAGCCTCCTTTATTCCCTGTTTCAGCCAGGATTCAGCCAGGATCGAACGCATGCATTTCGTCAAACGTGCTTTCGATCCTGGCTGAATCCTGGCTGAAACAGGGAATAAAGGAGGCTAAAGCAACCATGCGTTTTCGCCCTAAATCTCTTTGGCTGTAATGCCAACGCCAAAGCCCAAATAGCCAATTGAGAACTTTGGTATCTGCATGAGACTGATCTCAGCATTGACATGGGTCTGGTGGTTTTGACATCCATAAGGGTGTTCTCTGTTTCCTCTGGGTAGGTGATACTGAGTATGTAGTTGTCCTCTACTGAGAAGGTAGATCCCTTCTCATATGGGACTGACTGGAAATACTGGATGTTGCAACTGTTGTTGGGAGGTCCTGGTTATGCTTTTGGGGATGAGTGAGATTCTTTGTAAGAAATCTCAGGATTTGTGGAAATCTGATGAGGAATTTTCTAAAACTCCATAATCCTGTTGTCAGAGTCTGTGTTGTCAGATTACGGTTGATTTGAGATTTCTGTCAGGTACCACCTGGCCAGATATTTTATGGGCCTGTGATTTTTTGGTTCAGCTAATAAAAATATTGACAATGTGAATCAACACATCAGCTACCTCCTCTATTCCCATCCAACAAATGAATACTGTGAAAGCTACAGTTTTACTCATTGTGTTAGTTTGTAAAACGTTCAAATGGGTGTGAGATTAGGTCCTGCCAATCCTTTCCTATCCTTGCCCCACAACAGATCAGCAATATAGATTCCCCACTTAACAATACTGGTGTAAAAGTTGCTTTCCCATGACTTCTTCAAATGAAATGGGTACAGAGGAACCACATTAGTATGCTGATGATTCCTTCTCATGCAAAAATCCCTCCTTTTCAAGGAGACATTGCTACAAGGAGCTGTGACCTCACCCATGTGGTTCTGAGATATATGTGTCTCTGAAAAGCCATGGGAAACAGATTCTGTGGCACCTCCAGAAAGTTTGTAATTCCTAAGATTGTTTCTGAGGCACTCTGACCCTGGCACTGATCAGGAGTTGTTTGGTGTACTCCTACCACTCCCCCCCAAAAATGATTGAAGACCAAGGTTGCTGAGATCTCCTACAAGTCCCCAAGATATATTTTCTTTGGGCCTCTCCTCATATTCTCAGTATGCTTGGTTCAAGCTGATATGCTGGTCATGGATTAGGGGTCACTGGGGATGTGGGGGGTGGAGGTAGTGGTGAATTTCCTGTATTGTGCAGGGGGTTGGACTAGATGACCCTGGGGGTCCCTTCCAACTCTATGATTCTATTATTCTAACTATCACCCAGCAGCATCTCAAGGGGGATCTGTGCCCCTGGAGTTTTGTACCCGCTGTCGGTGGCCTTGACAATGACAGCCCCCTCTAGCAGTTCTAGATTCAGACACGAATTTAGTTGTGGCTACCACTGAGTCAAAAAGGATATGAAATTACTTTTAGGAAGTAATTAATAGTTTTGTTCTATATTTTATTGTTTGTATTTTTAAAAGATTTTTAAAAACGAGACAGCAGGATAAAATATTAGAAATAAATATATTATGAATTATTATCATTATTGTTATAATTTACTTACTAACATACTGATTTTCTTATACACTCCAAAGTGGAAAATTAATTTGAGAAATAGTTGCCAAATACTAAACAGAAGACCTGGTTTGGTCAGTTATGTACAGAACCGGGAGATCTCTCCAAATCAGAAGGTAATAAAGGCACATGAGAATATAATGAAATTATTCTGGCAAAGTATGGAAGTAATGATGGCTGAAATCTGTGGAACTTACTCTTAAGTAGACATGTCTATGACCTGGGTGAAACACATAATGCAGAAGAAAATATTGGTACTCAAATGTCTTCTGAAGATAGGCTGAAAAAATTAATATTTTTTCACCAGAAAGAGAGATTGTATTCACGCTTGTAACTAGATAATGTAGATAGTTTTGATGAGCTATAACTACAAGTCAATTTCTCAGTGCAAAGGAAGTGAAATGACAGAACACAGACAGAATTACATACTGTGCCCTGGGCGGCTAATAGTGTTTCCTTTCAATGGAGCCTGATCCTTAGAGCAATAAAGTTCTTTGGAATATCATTAAAAGAACAAGTAATTAACTTTCTGGATAAGCAGTTTGTAAATTTACTAACAGAACTGACCAAATATTAAGAAACTGAAATCTACTGCCAGTACTGCTGTATTGCAGAATCACAAAACTCAATACCCACAATTGCATTTGAAAATATACAGTTGATTTAATACAGTTCACAGATTGTATTAGGGATAACTAATATCATTAATTATAAAAAGGTGTTGCATTAATTATCTGGTATGCTCTCTTGTTACTTTTTTCTTAAAACAGTTTAGTCATCTTAGAATAATAGAATCATAGAGTTGGAAGGGACCACCAGGGTCATCTAGTCCAACCCTCTGAACAATGCAGGAAATTTACAACTACCCTCTCCCCACACCCCCAGTGACCCCCACTACATGCCCAGAAGATGACCAAGATGCATTCCCTCTTATCATCTGCTTAAGGTTATAGAATCAGCATTGCTTAATGCAGCGTTTGGTTTACAGTTATTCTCCCTTTTGTGTAAGCAGTATGAGCTCATAACATGCTCATAATATGCTCAAGCAGCCATCAAGGTAAGTTTCTGCTTCACAAGTTTTAGTTTGTCCTGTGTGTCCAGAGAGTCCTGGAACAGCGCAGAATGTTGTAGTTATGGCTTCCTTGTGACCAAGACGAATAAAGCTGATTTGTTTCTAAAGACCAAAGTGTTCCTGCGTCCATGGTATGAATGTTTGCGTGGAATGGGTTGTATAAATATAAATGACAGCAATTTCCTTGTCAGTAGGAGCATTTGCTTTACTACTATTACTTGATCTGTCTAGATAATTACTAAATACTGCACCACCTAAAATCAATTTACCTTCTACTAATTCTGAGATTTTGCTTGTTAATTCCTGGTAAAATCTAGATTGATTTGTGCCTATAGTTATAGTGTCTATAGTGCCTATAGTTAATGACCAATTGTTAAATATACCTTTTAGAAATAAGTACCTCCCTTCATTCTCTGATAAAGCATCTTTGTCCTGGTAGTGTATATTTATTGGCGGTCATAATTGTGATTTTAAATTTTGGTCTTTTATGTATTTTTTAATCATTGTTGTTTATTTGCATTGTAAGCTGGATGGAGATGGATTGACTCTATAAAGGAAGCCACGGCCCTCAATTTGCAAGATTTGAGCAAGGCTGTTAAGGATAGGACACTTTGGAGGACTTTCATTCATAGGGTCACCATGAGTCGGAAGCGACTTGACGGCACTTAACATACAACACACACAAGCTGCCTTGGAGTGTGCAAAGGCAGCTAATACATGTTTTAAATAAGGAAATAAATAAATACCATCTTAATTGACCTCCTAAATAAAAACTGGTCTACCCAACCTGTCTAGCAGGTCTCTGGAGAGGCAGCATATAAAATTTCTACATAAATAAATAGGAAGGAAATTAGTTGATGGTGATGTTGGGCCAATTAGGCAATGTTGAGCAGGTTCCTGCCTGATGACTTATGCATATGAGGAGTTTCATCTTGGAGGACATATTCTTTGAGATACCAAAGCATGTTTTATCTGATTTCTCTCTGTAGTCAGCTGGTTTTCATAGATGCCATTTAATTTTTTTGATGTCACTCACCCATAATGTTATCTAATTTGTTTTAGAAAACATTTTAAAGATAGGTCTAAATATTTTAGGAACTACAGCATCCAAAGGCATCCTCAGAGAATGTATGATGTGAATCATCGTCATCCAAATGTCACTGAGCTTCTGCTCTCAGCTTAGGCTGCTGGCAATCTGGCTCTCAGAGTCAATGTCTAGGGATACACAACTGGAAAGAATTTAATTGAAATAAAACAGTTATTATTTGACCAAACAAACATTAACAACTAGGGGTATGTAGTGATTTTTTTTGTTATAATTCTGGATCCGGGCTTCAGGAAGGGGAGATTTTTACCATGATTGCTTATTTTGGGGTAGGACATTACTGGTTTAGAATTCAAATCTATGTGGTTCTGGAGTACAAGGCCATTATTTTCATTGGGGGATGTATATAAGGGTCGGGGCAGCTGTTTATAAATATGCTACCAGTTTGCACACAACACAGTATGCCCTGAAATCTAAAGAAGCCACAAGTTTCAAGTGAATTGAGCCAAGGGGTCAATTTTACAGACCCTCGATGTAGATGCCTCTCAGCACAGACTTAGTTCTCTCCACTGATTCCTAAAATGGTTGGTGATAACAAGAGAACTCTGGCTGACCATGGCATTTTTTAAAAAAAAGTCTGCATTGTCATGCACTCATTGTAACTGACTGACAATACACATTTCTTGCCTTTCCATTGAAAACTCTGCATTTGCCATTCTTCCTTATTTGTTTCCTGTTTGTTTTCTTTCACAAAGCAAAAGTGACTTCCTTTGCACACTCCTCCCCATTCCCTTTCTGTTGATCTGCCATTATGGGGATGTACTAAGATGAAAGACAGGATGAAGCTTTCCACCTGAAGGCCCATGGGATATAATGGGAGCCAAGAATGCCAAATGACTTGCATAGGCTCTACTAAAATACATTACAGTACACAAAAGTTGCAATGAAAATGCAGAACGGATTATGAGAACCTGCCTTGGGCTTAATGACAGCCCCCAGAGTAGAATGATGTCCCTGGGTCTGGAATCAGTGCTCTGGGGCTATCATTCCAGTCCCAGAGCAGTTTATATGGTCACAAGGACCATCATTCTACTCTGGGGGCTTTCATTTCAGGTCCAGGGCAGGTTTCTCTAAATCCATTGTACATTTTCATTGCAACTTTTCTGTGATGTCATGTATTTCAATGGAGCCATTGCAAGTCAGTTATATCCAATGGATCTTCAGGCACTTCCCATTGTTCTCAGTAGATATTCTTGTCATTTGGTTTACTATATCACTTCTTTTGCAGAACTTCCTCTCCCAATCTCTTCCTGTCAGTTTGCCATTATTTCCTATGGGGGGATTTTGGGGAGACTGGAGTGACTTTTTTCAACCAAATGACCAACACTGGATCAGATTGGATGCTGCCTGTTCTCTAAAGAACCCCCAAGTTTCAACCAAATTGAACCAAGAGTTCAAACTCTATGGACCGCTGAACAAGCTGTCCCTACCTTTTTATTTTCCTTGCCCATAGTATTTGCAAAGAACAAAAGGGCTTCATCCCTCATAAAGGAGTACTGCACTAGGGCAGTGGTCGGAAAACTCATTAGTCAACAGAGCCAAATATCAACAGTACAACGATTGAGATTTGAGAGCCACCGTCCTACTTGCTTGTCCCTTTAAATGGAGATGCCGGGATTGAACCTGAGACCTTATGCATGCCAAGCAGATGCTCCACCATTAAGCCACAGCCCCTCCCAAATGGTGCAAGTGCAGACTTCCCCCCGCTCTTGGTTCCCAAATAAAACAGTAACCGAGGCTGGCTGCCCAACCCTTGGAGGCCCTGCCACCGCCGCCACCCCCCCAGGAAGGGGGCTCCTCTCCGCCCCCCCTTGCCCTCCTGGCACTGGGCACTGGCAGGTGGTCGGCTTGAAAGGTCCAATGAGAGGAGAGATACGGGGACCCCCCCCCAATTGAACTCACATGAAGCTGCCTTATACTGAATCAGACCCTTGGTCCATCAAAGTCCATCGTGCCTGACCCCCACCCCCAGCCGACGGAGTCAGCCTCCAGGAGGGATTCCCCCGCGCCTCACTGCTGCCACCCTCCCCTCCTTCCCGGGCCAGCTGGGCGAGGCGGCGGTGGTGGGAGTGCATGGGGCATGCAGCCCGCTCCAGCCCAGCGCGAGGCAGAGCCTGCCTCTCCCCCCCTTGCAGCAGCAGCCTGGGCGGCTGGCCGCCGTCTCTCCCTGCCGCCTCTGATCCCTCCCTGTTGGGAAGAGAGAGAGAGAGAGAGGAGGGGAGGCCAGGGGAGGGGGCGCCGCCTCCCACTCGCCTGGTGGCTCCTCCCGCCTGGGGCGCGCTGGAGCCCGGCGGGAGCATGGCACCTCTGCCTGGCTGGGCACGGGGATGCGGAGGAGCCGCTGAGCCGACGGACGGGGGGTGGGGAGGCGGGGAGCCGGCTTCTTGGCCAGCTGGCAGGATCCCGCCAGCGGTTGGGCTGGGCCAGGAACCGCGGCCACCCGGGCCCCGGGAAGAGCCGCATTCAAGGGACCAAAGAGCCGCATGCGGCTCGGGAGCCGCCGTTTGCCGACCACTGCACTAGGGCAATAACAAAGTGACAGGGTAGAAACCCTAAAATATTTTTCATAACCAACTATGTAGTGCCATGCAGTCTAGTATGAAGGGAAGAAATTCAGAGAAATACCCCAGGAAAATAGATGTAAGTAAGCTAAGCAAAAAAAAAAAAGTCTTTATAAAAAAAGGTTTATTATAAAACAGAGAAAAAAAGGGTAAAGAGTGGTTGAATTCAAAAAGGGGAGGGACCAGAACAAAAATACAGGGAGGAAACCACACAAGAACACAATCTATCTGTAGCTTGTTTGTTTTTTGCTCCTTCTCCAAGTCTGTGCTATTCTTGATTCTGCATCTGACATGTCTCAGTGTTTAGCTGAGAAATAAGACCGCCACTGGGTCTGGTTTGCAGCAGCACCCTCCATCATTTTAGTCAAGATCCGCAACTGCTCCCCTGTATTTCTGGCAAGATCTGTGACACATTGCTCTATTTCTACTGTTATGTTGTTAAAAATTATACTGAAATGCTGTGTGTTGCTGCAGCCTTTGTATTATTGCTTGTGCAAGCGGAAATACACTAATTACATTTTCCTTTCCACTCATGCATTGCTGGATCTACCCCACTGGCTGGAAGATGGTTTAATAAACAACCACCAATTTAACAACAGAACGGTAGATTTTGCTTGGGTTGCTTGGCCTACAGCCACCAGGTAACATTACACAATTTGGCTTCCATTCTCTCTTTAATCAGTACAAAACCTTAAATTAATGCCCAGTTTCATAGACCACTATATATGGTCACTATATGTGCCCCTCCTTCATGAATGGCAGAAATTTATGGAGCTACTCGATGGCAAAGTAATTGCTTTATAGGCTGCAATCCTATGCACACTGATTTGGGAACAAAGCCCATTGGCACAAGGTTTTGGAAGGCCCTAACAAGATGCCCTCTAGTGGCCCCTACTAAGCATGTTGCCCTCATGTATCAATATGCATACATACATGTGTGCATGCACACATAACTTCCTAAAGGAAGGAGCAGAGCATGACTCTTTCATACTCCTTCTATCCTTGAAGGCACTGACAGGACTCAAGAAGCATGAAAGACTTGTAACCTGCTGCTTCCTGAAATGGGAGGGGTCACTTCTGCTTAGCTCAGTGGTCGGCAAACTCATTAGTCAACAGAGCCAAATATCAACAGTACAACAATTGAGATTTCTTTTTGAGAGCCACTGCCACCGCCCTCCCCTCCTTCCCGGGCCAGCTGGGCGAGGTAGCGGCTGCGGGAGCGCACGGGGCGCGCAGCCCACTCCGGCCCAGAGCGAGGCGGAGCCTGCCTCTCCCCCCCCCTTGCAGCAGCAGCCTGGGCGGCCAGCAGCCACCTCTCCCCGCCGCCTCTGATCCCTCCCCGCCGGAGAGAGAGAGAGAGAGAGAGAGAGAGAGGAGGGGGGAGGGGGTGCCGCCTCCCACTCGCCTGCTGGCTATTGGCGTTGTTTAGAAGCGCTATACAGCTCAATAGACGAGTAATCACAGCAGACTCAGCACATATAAATAAGTGCTCTTTATTCACAGTGACAGAGTGCTCCGCTTGGCAATCAATAATCCACACACCACACCTATACAAGTTCTGTACAACATATATACATTTCTGGCCCTGTCCAGCAGCCAATCAACAGTTAGCTGCCCAGTGGTCAGATCTCATCCTGCTTAAACCAGTTCAGTCCAGCTTTACTGCTAAGTCATGAGCAGACATGTGACACCAGCTGTCATCTGGCTGTCACTCAGATTACAGCAATCTACATGCTTGCTATGACCAGTCTGATATTCCAACACTCCTCCTAGACTGCCATAGCAAGACCCAACTGTTCAAACTTTTCAGCAGGCAAACACTTGGTGAAGATGTCAGCAATGTTCACACTTGAAGCACAATGTTTTAGAACCATTAAACCATTGTTGACCGCTTCCCTGACATTCTGGTACCTGATTGTGATGTGTTTACTCCTTGTCTTTATACCTTGATACCCAGCCAATTGCTGTGCTGCAGTATTGTCACAGTAAACACAAACAGGCATTTCCCATCCAAGATTTAGATCTTTAGCCAGTTGACTCAGCCACTCTAGCTGAATCTCACTATCGCTTAACGCAGAATACTCTGCCTCACATGTGCTGGTAGCCACATGAGTCTGTTTTAAAGACTTCCATATAACCAGTGCCCCATGTAGATACAGCACATACCCAGTGATAGACTTTCCCTCTTCTCTGTCTCCCTAACTGGAGTCACTATACACCATGACTGTCTCCTCTGCATCAGCCTTTAAACACAACCTGGCTGAAGCTGAGCCTTTCAAGTAATGCAGCACTCTTTTTGCTGCAGTCCAGTTTTTCATGTATGGGCATGCACATTTCTGACAAAGCAAATGCACTGCCATACAAATGTCTGGTCTTGTCCAGCAGGACAGATATAATAATGAACCCACCAATGATTGGTATTGACTTTTATCATGGAACACTTTATCATCCACCTCTTTCATATACCCAGTTGTCATGGGAGTCACTGTGCTTTTGGCTTCTGACATTCTAAATTTTACTAGGAGCTGTTCAATCTTTTTCTCCTGGCACAACTCAAAATATCCTTCTGGGTTCCTGGTAATCTCTACCCCCAGATAATTTTGAATGCCACCAAGATGCTTTATTTTAAACAGTTTTTCAGTAACCTCCTTAAACCATTTTAGTTGTTCATTTGTGTGACACAACAAACAAAGATCGTCTACATACACAAATAACACACAGTCAGAGCCCTTCACACATCTGGTAAACATGCAAGGATCTGCAACACCTTGCTTAAACCCAAGGTTAGCCAATGCCTGGCTGAGGCATTGTGACCACGCACGTGCCCTCTGCTTCAACCCATACAGTGCTTTGTGCAATTTTAGTACTCCCTGTTGATCTTTACGTTCAAATCCAGGGATTTGCTCCATATATATTTCTTCACTTATTTTTGCATTCAAATATGCAGTGGTGAAATCAAAATGGTGCACTAACATTTTATCTTTCACTGCTTTACACAGTGCAGCCCGTTATAGTCTCAGCTTTCATGGTAGGAGCAAAAAGTTCATCAAAGTCCTGTCCCTCTATTTGGGAATAACCCTTAGCCACGAGCCTGGCCTTCCGGAGTACCTTCCCTTCTGGACATGTTTGACCTTGTAAAGCCATCTGCACCCTATGACCTTTCTCTGTTCTGGCAGTTTTGTTATAGAGAATACCTTATTCTCTTTCAGGGAATCAAACTCTGATTGCATGGCTTTGAGCCAGGCCTCTTTTTCTTTGCTTTCCAAGGCCATTACCTCCTGGAAACTCTTTGGCTCTTTGATCTGCACATGATTAACATCATTAGTCTCAAAACCATACATCACCGGGGGGATTCCTTTAGTGCTCCTGCTTCACCCCATCTGCATCTTGAGAGAGATCTGATAATGGAAGCCCAATTTCCTGTGGCTCCTCCTGTCCATGTATCCTGGCCCAGTTACTTCCCTCACAAAAATTAGCAGCCCTGCTGTAGCTGAGAGAATTATGCTCATCGGCAAATCTGTATGCCTTCATGCCAGACTGGTACCCAAGGAAAGTTAGTTTCTTAGCTCTTGCTCCTCCTTTCCTCCTTTTGGATACTGGCACATCAACCCAGGCTTTTGTACCAAACACTCTCAGGTAACCTAAGCTAGGATCCCTCTGGTACAAAACCCTGTAAGGGATGTCATTTATGGACCTGGTCCAGATCCTGTTAGAGACATAGCTGGCTGCTTTGATCGCTTCTGCCCAGAATGTCATTGGCAACCCTCCATCATGCAACATGGAATACATTTTAGTCTGTAGCATTCCCCCATGTAGCTCAGCAATGCCATTTTCCTCTGGCACTGCCACGTTGGCAACCCTGTGCCGCACACCTTGCACCTGCAACCATTTCTTAAATTCATTTGACATGAACTCACCCCCAAAATCTGTTTGAAGAGAACACAAGTCATATTTTAGCTGTTTTTGCACTCTTTTGGCCCAATACTTAAAAGTTTCAAACACCTCTGACTTTCTTTTCAAAGGATACACCCATGAGAACCTGGTGTAGTCATCAATCAGAACCAATGCATATTTATTACCTGAGTGACTCTCTCTGTACAGGCCTATGACATCAGCATGAATCAGTATCTGAGAGTCTCTCACTATGCTTAGCCACTGGGTAAGCCTTTGATTTGGAGCTTTTGCAAACTTCACAATCTAAGAAATTCCCACACTCTAACTTTTTCCTTTCCCAGTAAGGCTAGCGTTTTCTTTATGGTCTCATAATTTGCATGGGCAAGCCTTCTATGTAACAGGTGTATGCAATTATCATGGGGGCTCTTATTAGTTATCATTTTTGCCTCCACTTGCCTATTTTCCACCATATACACATTATTACACATTTTCCCTGTAAGAAGCACTTTCCCATCTTTGGCTATCTTACAAGCCTTGCCAGCAAATGTTACTGTAAACCCAGCCCTGTCTAGGGCATACACACTTAATAAATTGTTCTCTATCTCAGGGACACACAACACCTGTTTAAATGCATATTTCAATGCTGGAAACCACACACTCCCCTCACATGTCAGCTCTGAATTTCGTCCATCAGCTAGGCTAACATGCAGCAAGCTGGAGTCCTGTGTGTCCTTTAACAGTTCCTCATTCTGGCAAATGTTCTGTGAAGCACCAGAGTCTAAAATCCAGACACCGGCTGTGTCATTGTGCCCAGTCAGCACCTTCTGACCGCTCACAAACCCTTTTGAGGACTGTTCCCTCCGGCTTTTCTTTCTTGCTTCCAGGTAGTCCCTCTTCAGGTGATTTGTAGCTCCACAGACGTAGCACCGCCTGACCCTCAATGCCACATGTTGCTTTAAATCAGCCGACTGTTGCCTCCGCTCAGCATTCCTCTCTCCGCCGGCAAAGCTCTGCATCTTCTGGCTTGGCAGGTTTCCCTCTGGCTTGGCAGGCTTCCCAGGTTCTGACGCAATCAATCTCTTCTCATGCTCAATTATTCTCCCGACCACGTATTGTAAAGTTAACTTATCTGTTTCTACAGATTCCAACGCGGTGACAAGCATATTGTATTGCTCAGACAGAGCGCTCAGAATTATAAATACTTTGTCATCTTCCTACAAAGTCTTTCCTCTCTGCTCCAGCATTTGAAAACATATATTTTCTAATAGAAACCCCCGGCAGAAGAACAGTTCTATGAATACGTCTTGTTATGGCTATTAAGGAGCCAGCTGTTTTCTGCACGTAGACTTGGGATAATGAGTCCCTGGCTGCTTTCGCTTTTAGTTTTCCCGAGATATGGACAAGCTGGTCATCAGCTACGCTCAGCACTATTGTAGCCAGTGCCTTCTTGTCTTTCACCACATCTTGAGCTGTCTCAGGATCCAGGGGGGTTGGAGACATAAATCCACAGTGCCTCTCTTTTAAGGTAGTGTTGCATACGTAACGCCCACACATCATAGTTGGTAGAAGTGAGCTTCTCCATAAGCAAGGACGTTGCAGCTTGAGCCATAATTTCCTCCGCTCCCTGCTGCTCCTGCTCAATGTCGCTCTCCTTCTCTGCCTCGGATGCACTGCTGCTGGCAGACTGGCTGGACACCTCCTCTGCTCCACCTGATTCAACCTCAGACATTCACTCGCCTTCTGCTCACCACAGCCCTTGTTCCACAGATAGTACCTCTGCTCAGAACCTCCAGGATGTAGCGCAGTTGAGCTGAACTGGGCCCATAACCCTATTGGCGTTGTTTAGAAGCGCTATACAGCTCAATAGACGAGTAATCACAGCAGACTCAGCACATATAAATAAGTGCTCTTTATTCACAGTGACAGAGTGCTCTGCTTGGCAATCAATAATCCACACACCATACATATACAAGTTCTGTACAACATATATACATTTCTGGCCCTGTCCAGCAGCCAATCAACAGTTAGCTGCCCAGTGGTCAGATCTCATCCTGCTTAAACCAGTTCAGTCCAGCTTTACTGCTAAGTCATGAGCAGTCATGTGACACCAGCTGTCATCTGGCTGTCACTCAGATTACAGCAATCTACATGCTTGCTATGACCAGTCTGATATTCCAACACTGGCTCCTCCCGCCTGGGGCGCGCTGGAGCCCGGAGGGAGCATGGTGCCTCTGCCTGGCTGGGCACGGGGATGCGGAGGAGCCACTGAGCCGACAGACAGGGGGGTGGGGAGGTGGGGAGCCAGCTTCCTGGCCGGCTGGCAGGATCCAGCCGGCGGTTGGGCTGGGCCAGGTACCGCAGCCACCCGGGCCCCGGGGAGAGCTGCATTCAAGGGGCCAAAGAGCCGCATGCGGCTCGGGAGCTGCGGTTTGCCAACCACTGGCTTAGCTGATCTCCCCCTTCTTTGGGGGGGGATGCTCGAGGGAAGGAACAGAGTATGACACTTCAGTGTTCCTTGCCTGTACCACTGTAACAAATTGGCTACAACTTTGTTTCAAAAACACGAAATCTTGAGAATACCATTCTCCATCTAATTACTATGATGTCTCATTTGACCTTTTACTTCAATTGCCGGATTTCCGCTCATAATCACTTCAGCACACTCCTTGGATTTTATTTCCACTTATGATTCATTGGCATAGTATGTTGCCAAGAGATTTATCCCATTCAAAATTTTAGCTGCTTTCAAGAATTATTCTTAATTATCTTCCTAACAAATCTTGCCACGTGTGACAGATACAGGGTTAAATGTAAGCACTGAGACTAAGGAGTTCTGTCAGCCAATGCCAGCAGTCAGTGGACGGAGTCTAGTGAGCTGCCAGGAATCTTCCTGGAGGGAGAGAGAAGTTCTTGATCTTTTAGCTCTGAGCTCCTGAACTGTGCAGTTGTGTGTTGAGACTCTTAGAACCGGTGTGTTCGCATATTACCTAGCTTACATAAACCAAACCTGAGTGGTGACAAAGGGAAGATTGGGGTAGAGAGAGAAAACCCTTTCTTCAATCATAAAGTGGGAGGTGGCTCCTGAAATAGGGAGACTCCTAATTCAATGGGTTTTTTTTGGGGGGGGGAGATTTGTTTTCCACAAGGTGTGGGCAAATCTGAGAAGTGGGAAAGGTTGTGGATAAACCTCCACTCTCTGGTGTTCTCTGTGCTAGGGTAAACTGAGTCCACACTGAGTATAATGAGTATAATGAACAAAGTCTGAATATTTACTGAATAGCCTGATGAGTCCATACTGAAAACTAAGTACTGTGCCTGTAACCATTCTAGATCTGAACTGTTCCTAACCAACTAAGCTTTGTGCCTCTCTTGAAGGAAAGCAATCAATCTATCTACCTCTCTGTAAATAATAAACTTCAATTTATCTTCATTATTATAAAATCAGCTATAGTCTCTCAGTTTCATCTGGGGGGAGGAAAGGGAAGCTTTCCCCTCACACAAACAAAGGTGACAAGGTGTGGGGTTTAAGAAATATTAAAAACCATCACATTTATTGGTGGCAGAAAATTTGTGGGGGTCAGGGAAGATGACCCCTCACACCATGTATATGAAATATACAGAATACCGAATGTACAGAATATGAAATGGCTCTGCTGGGGAGGGTGGGATATATAAGAGCAATAAATAAATAAATAAATATTGAAGATCATCTGGAAAATACAGTTGGTGCAGAATAAGGTGGTTTACCTGCTGGTTGGAGCTTGCAGAAGGGAGTGTATATATCACTCCTATCTTGGAACAGCTCCACTGGCTATCAGTGTGGTTCTAGATCCATTTTAAAGGTGCTGGTTTTGACCTTTAAAGCCCTTTAATACTTTTGCCCTGTTTCAGATTTCTGCTGTCCTAGTCCTATTACATTGTTTGTTAGATGTCTCCTCATCCTATTGATTGTTCTGATTTATATTATGTAATCCACTCTGAGTCTCAGTGGGAAAGACAGACTACACATTTAATTAATTAATTAAAATCCAAAGCGATTTATCTCTATTATTTAGTACATTTAATATACCAAATCCAATTGCTAAAAACCATGACAGTGACCCATCTCTGAAAATCTTTTGAAAATAATGCCTTTACCTGGTGTTTTGCTGTCTGATTTTCAAAGTTGTGTGATATGAAGGCAACAGAAAGGGGAAACACCGGAGAGGGTGAATCGGCAGATAATCTGACAGAAAGGTGTCTTCCAAACAGAAGATTTAGCAGACTATTCCAAGAAAGAAAATAATCCCAGTAAGTTTTCTGTACACAACACCAGTCATTGCAATGTCCCCACTGACTTGGGGAGGATTTCTCAGTTCCGTATAACCCAAATGAGTTCTGTTTGCTTACTCTCCCATTCTCTTGGTTTGTGCTGGCCGATCAGCTAAGTACAGAGGCTAAATTTGCTCATACTTGCTGACAGTAAATGCTGTAGACTGGAAGAGCACTTATGTTTCTGACAGGTAGCAGTGGATTAGAGGCAAAAACTTGTCCCTTCCCAGACTGAAGGCAGACCCAAACCAGACAAGATGCAAGAGATCTGAAAAAGGATCTGAGATTTCTCAACATGAAAAATCAGTGATAAGGATTACATTTCTGAAATCTCTTGATGCCTTTAATTGTATTTAAACAAGCCTGTCAGAGCTGTAGTGGAGGGAGAGGCAGCTTGGTTTAATTTAGGGCCAAAGTGGGCAGTCCTCATGTGATTATGCACAACGCCTGTGGTTCATGTGTAAAAAAATAAAATAAGAGTGTGGCAATTTTTATGAAATAGAGTGTGCAGGTGAGGGGAGAGAATTAGGCTCTTTTCCTGTTACATTGCAGAGCTTGGATGATCTTCATCTAGTGATCATGTTTTTCTCTTGTCTTTTCATCGAATGAGTTGAGGGTGGCTTACAGGTTCTCTTCAGTTTCTATGGGGCTACGTAGTAACAGTGCAGCATAGAGGGGCATTCCCAGGCCGAAAGGGAATGCCCCGAGAACGTCCTGACACCAGCGTGGGCATTCACTTCCGGGATTTGGCTACCTATGCAGCAGCACTGGCAGCCATGAACTGATCTGTTGCGTCGCTCCTGGGCACCGGCATAAGTCCCCCTGGCATCCGTGCCACTTATCATGGCAAAAACTGGCATGGATGCCAGCAGGGGGTCATGCTGTCTCCTATGGCGCTTCACCCCCCTTCAGGATTGCATGATTACAACAGGCAGTCACAGTGGCCACGAGAAAACCGCAGAGAATCATCTGAGTCACTAACAATTCACGAACATAGGAGGGAATCTATATAAAAGAGAGAGGCTAAAAGAGAGCAAAGAAATGTACTAATCATATACCACGTGGTTGCAGTGACAGAAGGAGCTCATTCATCAGTGAGATTCCACATTTCAACCAAAAATTCTCCTTCAATACAAATTGCTACCATGGCTATTTCCTGTATTCAGTGGTATGAACATTTTTGCAAAACCTATGAACCCACTAAGTTTTTCTAGGCATCAAAATGGAGCAAGAGGGGTAACAGTGAGATGAGGAATCCAATGTTCACTGATGCTTTTTGAGTTCTTTCCATTCCTTCTTTTCCTAACATTTCTTCTAAACCTACCCCAGAGACAAACTAATCCAATGCAATCGTTTCAGAACAGGTATAACAAGTGGGGGGCCGTGAAACTCAAGGGGGCAATGCCATCTCCCCCTCACAGGGGGGGGGGGTCACTTGGCAGGGCCTGGCTCTCTGTGGCGGGACAACCACCACCACAGAGTTCTGGGCTCAGCAGTCCTCGGAGCAGGCCGAGGCTTCCCCCTTTTGTGGCAAGGGGAATCCCCCAGCCAGGCCTGGATATCTGCGGTGTCAGCTACTGCCATTTTGAAAGAGGGTTGTCTGAGCATGCACAGACAATGGTCTTCCAAAAATTGGAGTGATTTAAACCTCCTACATGTTTTGCTTTTTAATTTCAAATTTTTCTGCTGACCCATGGGTCTCTTGGGTCTGCAGAAAAACTTGTTGGGGGTCAGTCTGCCCCCTATCTGTGGATTTAAGTATCCGCAGGCAGGGGGCAGACTTGGGAATTAGATATATATATATGTGCTTGGAAGGGGCTGAGACTCAATGGTGGAGCAACTACTTAACATACAAAAGGTCCCAGGTTCAGTTCCCAGTATCTTCTCCACTAGTGATTGGTGCAGGGAATCCCTGGCATCTTCATATCACCTACTACCTGGTCCTTTTAGGTCTGAGTAGACAATACTGACCTTGATGGATCAGTGTTCTGATTCAATATCAGGCAGCTTCATGTGTAAAAATATACCTGTGGTGACTCAAATCCACTAACAGACCAGTCAGAACATTTTTCACCTTGAAATTTCTGAGTTACCTTTGAGGCCGTCCCTAATTATTACTGAGGAGGAGGAGGGAATGCATGGGGGTGTATTTCAGACTCATTCATGTCACAAACAGATTGAACAAAAAAATACTTAATGCTTATGTATATCTCAGAAGAAGACAATACAATCCATGGAATAGATTTTAAAATGACTGTCCTTCCAGAATTTTAGAAGACTGGAAAATGTTTTTTCAGGTATTATTTTTTTGATTATTTTATATAACTTAATACTGGATTGTAGTATAGGGTGGGAAGAAAATTAACTGTTTAGTCTGACAATATATTTCTTTTCAAACCAAAACTACACAAAAGTCCAAATGAAACTTTGTCTAGCAAGTTGTGGTGGACAATAGTAATTATTAATAATTTTGCATGCCCAGAATTAAACAATCTCATGCTAACAGCAAGAGTGAAATATAAAGCTTGTTGGAGCCCTTTTGGGGAGGATCACAGCAGATGAATGACACACAACCTGAAATCACCTGAACAGTGGAATTTTTTTTGCGGACTATCAAGATTGATGGCTAATTATTTTTTCAGATTCTTGGCACTTTAAAGCAGCCTTATATGTAAAAAGTGGAGTTATGTATCAGGCTATGTGACTTCCTAAACCAAATGAAGCTCTTTCATGATCTAATTGCTCTAATGAGCGTGCAATTTCAATCACAGCTCATCTCTTTAAGAAAGGGCAAGAGTATGATTAATGGCATATTGTCTCAGAAATAAATTATGTTAAGTCACAAAAGCTGGAGTCGCTCAAACTAGAAATTCAGGAGAATGATGATGTGCCTAGAGGGGATATTTCCTTACGATTATCCTTTACCCAAAAGCTGATTAGGCTGCCTGACTGATTAATTTTTCCAACATGCTTGCTGTCAATTAACTTGCAAAGGCAGGTAAGGCTGACCATGCATGAGATATTGCTTGATTTGATGATTAATAACACAAAGTCCCAAAATAACATCTACAGGATGTTTCAAAGGAGACAGATTGGTAAGGCATATTGGTAATTTTTATAGCTTAATTTCAGCATACCGGCCATTGTGTATAATGAAACACCCATGTGCATTTCATATCCTGTTGTATTGGCACCATCACTGAAAAGTCCCTGTTGTAAGTCAAGCCTGACAAACTTCTGAAGGTGATGGATGGGTCATAGAGCAGAACCTCATTTAATGTCTCTGGTGTTTGTTGTCCCGTACCCCACTCCAGTACTAGCTGGAGGAACCTATCAACACTCCCTTCCCTGAAGTAGAGGCAGGAGAAGAAGTAACAAGAGATGGAAAAAGAAAAAAAAGGTGGCTGTGGAAGAAGTCCATGCCTCACTGGATTCAGATAACACCTATGCAGTGAACCAGTGCCCTGACCTGGATGACCCAGATCTCAGAAGCTAAGCAGGGTTGACCCTGGCTAGTATGTGGAGACCACCAAGGAATAGCAGGATCATGACGTGGAAGCAGGCAATGACAAACCACCTCTGAATGTCTCTTTCCTTGAAAACCCTACTGGGTTGCCATAAGTCAGCTGTGACATGACGACACTTTACACACAGTACGCCAGCTGCTTAAACTGTGTATTATGTGGTTACTATAAAGACGCAGAGAGGCGAATATTTTTAGCAAATCTAAGCTCAGCTTTGCTGTGTTCCCCATTTGGAAATCCTGAGCTAGAATAGTTCTAAATATTGTCGAAGGCTTTCACAGTCAGAGTTCATTGGTTCTTGTAGGTTATCCGGGCTGTGTAACCGTGGTCTTTAGAATAGTTCTATTTATGGTTAATCAATTTTAACAGGGAAACTCAGTATTCAAATCCAAAATATCCAGAGATGGCTATTGCCACCATATCAACATAGACACCTTTCCACATACAGGTGGTGGTCAGTAGGGATGCACACTCAGATATTTCTGGTTCAAAAATATATACCCCAAAATACCTTATCATTATTTATGGGGTATATTCTGGTAAGCTGAAATAGTATTTGGGATTTTAGCTGCTCTGGCCTGCTATGGATTTTTACTGCCTGGGAAAATCTTCTTGTTTGCTGTCTCCTGGACATCTTCAGGGCTGGTGGAATTTGTTTCCAAATATTCCGTTTTTCTTGCTGAGGGGTTGTAGTGGGGAGGAGTCAGCTTTTTTTTCTTCTGGTTCTTTAAAAATAGTATTCCTTGGTTTTGTTTTGTGTCAGTTTTTTTAAAAAATTAAAAGGTTTGTTTTAGAATTTTTAACTGCTTTGCATTTTATCTGTTTCTATTTTTTTTTTTTTAATTAAGCTGTTTGTTCATGGGGGGTCCAAGTTGTTACTGATCTTTAAAAAACATATTTTTGCATTCTTCTGGTTCTGCTATAGTTGTACAGATCTTTCTGTTTTTATGTTCTGAGGGGAGTGGTTTTGTGGATTTTTGGGGTGCTCCTGTTGGTTTTTAAAAAGGCATTTTAAAAATGAAGAAGAGTTGGTTTCTATATGCTGCTTTTTCTCTACTGTAAGGAGTCTCAAAGTGGCTTACAATCTCCCCCCCCCCAAATGGGTACCTTTTGAGGTATGTGGAACTGAGAGAGTTCTGAGAGAACTGTGACTAGCCCAAGGTCACCCAGTAGGCTTCATGTGGAGGAGTGGGGAAACCCAGTTCACCAGATTAGAGTCCGCCACTCTTAACCACTATACCACGCTGGCTCTCAATAGTTGCTGTCAGTAGTTGCAGAGGTTTCAGACTAAAATTTCTGGTTATGTTTTAATAACGGTTACTTATAGGTGAGGGCGTAGGTATTTAAAAAATATAAGGTTGCTTTGGCTTAAATTCTCTAGTTTGACATTGGTTCTGTTAGGCTTGTTTGACTAGTGGTTGCTCTTGTTTGTTCGGCTATTGGCTTTTTAAAATCCCCCCATAGGAAACAGTGGAGACAAATGGGATGGCTGGGGCACCTTGTTCAGGGGCAAAATTGGACCCCTTGTTCCAATTCCCTTGAAACATGGTGGTTCTTTAGTGGTCAGACAGCACTTGGTATCCTGAAAATTTGGTGTCATTTGCCTCAGAAACAACCATCCCAGCTCCCCCACTCAAATTCCCCCATAGGGAATAATAAAACCTGAATAATTCCAGAATCCCAAAAAACGTGAATCTGAAACCCAGGTAACACAAATACCTCCTGAATGCCAGCATTCATGCCCTTCCCAAAATCCAAATCCAAAAAATACCAGGGTTTTTTAAGGTGCACATCCCTAGCGGCCAGTGCTGACAGCAGACTCTTGATGTTATTTATAGTTTGCCTTTCTCACTTGAACTCAAGGCAGATCACACAGAGTGAGTCAATACAATCGATGGATAGGACATTCAATAAACAATGCAATAGGATTAGGGTGGCATAACCAACCAGAAGTCTAAAAACAGAACTGAAGCAAAGCATACGTATTAACATGACACATTAATTGATGCAAAATTCTCTAGTAGGATCTTAGTGTACACTGTAATATAGGCCACAGTCCCGAATGATTTTTCTAAGTAACTTTGTGCATCATTTAGTACAGTGCAAGTCAATTAGCTGCGTAGAAAAGCCCTCATGAACAGTTCAGTTTTGCATAGTTTGTGGAAAACCACGAGAGTGGGAGCCTTCCTGACCTCCTCAGGCAGGTCATTCCACAAGGTGGGGCCCACAGTGGAGACTAGATGGATCATTGATTTGCACCAGCAAAGCATATGTTACATTATTGCCTTTCCAAAAAATGCACCTTTTCCGTGTGTAGCAGTGCCTCGAAATGGGCAGGAAAGAATAAGGAAAGAGTCAGGTTCATTTTAATGAAATCTGAAATGATTTGATGACAGCCATGCTCATTTATTACGCTGCTTTCCTAGTGTTTTAACAAGAAGGCTGTATCTTTCTGGTTTACTATTCAAAATGGATAGTCCTGTGACAATAGCAAATTGAATAAGGGTGTGATCTCCCTCCCACTGAAGTAAATTATAAAGAGGTCCATTTGTTTTAATAAAGCAAGGCTGGACTCTTTATCATGTACACTATTACATGATTCTTCCAATTTTGTTAGCAATATGGTCTTCATGCAAGTGTAGTTACATAACAAAAACTCAGAACTGCCAGACCGAATGCTATAATTAAGTCTGATTCCAAACCCAGTTATACAGAAATAAAGCTTAAGACAGTTGAATATAAGTGCATTTTGTCCCTCTTAAGTCAATGCAAAGATCCAGTTTAAATATGGTTGTTCACCATTTGTTGACTACCATCAAGTGTTTACTTGTGTGGCTGGTCTGGCTGCCCTGCAGAAACTGGGCAGCAGCAGGGCACTTCTGACAGCCTGGCCACAAGTAATCATGCCAACAACAACAGGAGGGTGGGGCCAGGCCCAGCTGCTGTGGCCTTCAAATAGGGTTGCCAGTTCCAGGTTGGGAAATACCTGGAGATATTGGGGCGGAGCCTAAGGAGGGCAGGGTTTGGGGAGGGGAGGGACTTCAATGCCACTGAGTCCAATTGCCAAAGCGGCAATTTTCTCCAGGTGAACTGATCTCTATTGGCTGGAGATCAGTCCTAATAGCAGGAGATCTCCAGCTACTACCTGGAGGTTGGCAGCCCTAGTTCCCAGAGCCCTGAATAAAGGTGGGCCCCGGGACAGTGAGGCAGCAGAGGCCAGCCTTGGGTGAAAGGACTAAGCAGAGGTGGCAGCTGTAAGCCAGGTGAGGCAACAGGACATGGGAAAACCACTGATGGAGAAACTAGCCTGAGGGTAGGGTTGCCAGGTCTCTCTTCACCACCAGCGGGAGGTTTTGGGAACAGAGCCTGAGGAGGGTGGGGTTTGGGGAGGGGAGGGACTTCAATGCCATAGAGTCCAATTGCCAAAGCGGCCAATTTCTCCAGGTGAACTGATATCTATTGGCTAGAGATCAGTTGTAATAGCAGGAGATCTCCAGCTAGTACCTGGAGGTTGGCAACCCTACCTGGGGGTGGACACCCAGGTGAATCACTGCCAGGCCCATTTGCTGACTGGAAGGACTGGGAGCCCTCTGTGTGAAGAAGGCCAGAGGTGTGTGGGGCCAGTGCAGGAGCACTGTCAGGGAAACAGAGGGGTGGCTGAGGAGGATCCAGTGGTGCTCACCCCAGGTAATAGGGGGCAGGGCACCCCATATCAGTCCACCTGACAACTTGCATGTGTGCATGAAACATCAAACTACAATCCAGTAGATATGTAAACACTACATTTTCAAATGAAGACAGTTTACACGTTAGTCTGAGAGTCAAGTGATCAACGGAAGTAAATGCATGGGTGAACCAGCCCTAACTAAGTTTAAAGCATTCCTGTTTGTCAACCAGAAGATACTTGTGCCTAAATTTCAGAAGAAAGGCTATAGGAAGGTGTCATGGTTAAGACCACAATAAGGAAGGGAGAGACAGTTTCAACCACAGAAACCCAGGTTCAAACCCTGACTTCCTATGATGAGATCAAAGGATGATCTCCAGCCAATCAGCTCTTCCTCAGCATTGCTGTATCAGGCAGGTGTGAGATCCATCAACAGATGACTGAACAGGTAATGTTTGGCAAACAATACTCTTTTTATTGGAACAGTGGTGTCTGGTCAATTAACTCATTGTCCATGTTCTCATGTGACCATACCCAAGACAGTTGGCAGCTGCTTTCTCAGACACCTTTGCCTGCAGTGCAGTTAATTTCTCTCTAGCAATATTCTTTTCATGCCATCATCCTCTGCCCACCATCGTCCCATTCACCATCCTTTTTGTTAAATCCCTCCTATCTCCTTATCTGCTATTTTAAAGGGACCTCCTGGCCATGCCAGCCACTCAGTGGCAACGTCCCCGTTTCTCCCAACCCACGCATCCCTTCTCCAGCTAACCGCTCACTAGGTTGGCTGGGCTGTAAGGGAAGCAGCGGGAATCACTCACATTGCCCAGAGATAACTGTAAGGGGTCGACCCCCCCAGACACGGAACAGGACAGCAACCCAGACCCCCACTCCCAGTGGTCACCCAGGAGGATGCCCAGGGGTGCATATTTCACATTCAGCCTAATCTTTCAGTAAGGATAAAATGGGGGCTAGGATAACTGTGTAAACTTCCCTGATCTCCTCAGAGGAAGTATTAAAATATAATAGATAAATGTAAGATTTAACTGTTCTATTAAAATGAGGTTAAATCTATAGGCATTTTAAAAATAAAGGAATGTTCATCTTGAGAATAAAACGGACTCTGAAGAAAGATACAGTGGCTCTTCAATGAAGACTGACAGCAACGTTATTGGAAATACAGCTGCCTTACGGTGCATTCTTGAGCAGAATGCCTGAGCCACTGTTTGGAGGCAACGCAGCGGTACTGCACCAAAAATCCATGCAACTCGCATAGGGGTGTTCCCTAAAAAAGGGGGGCGTTCCCAAGTTATAACGGCTTAGGAGGCCACCTAACGGCATTCCCCGTCCCCCGGCCTGCACCGTGACACCCCAGGAATACCTCCCGTGATGCCTCAGTCGGCGTCCGGGCCTGGCGCTGCCTGCATGCCAGCGCTGGAGCCACAAACACCAGCGTGTGCTGACCGGACGCCAGTGCTGTGGGCCCTTGCGCTGGCGCAGGCCTTCGCCGACCTCCAAAGGCCTTTCACCCTGGCCGCTGGCGCGGCTCAGGAATGCGCTGTTACTGTGCAAACGAAGCGAGATGAAGAGCCAGAAATAATGGGTATTTCTAGAATATATGGATCAAATAGAGGCAGAAGCAAAATGATCATGAAGACGGTGTGAGAGAATCTCACACAGAAAAGCCAGAAAAAATAGGCAACTGAGAACAAATATAAAAGTCAGCATGCAATCCAGCCTGTGGAAGTTGTAGCCTGGTGTCCTAAATGTTATCCAATGAAATTGCCACATGAATGGGATATTTATCTTTAAAATGTTCACTTGGTATTCTTATTCCTAGCTCAATTTTCACTTTACAGCATGGTTGCTTCTTCCTCAATGGTCTTTTGACATGGTTAGCCCCAGCCACACACATTTTGCCAGTGTGGCTTGGGAAGGAGCCACATGGAAGCAGCTCCCACCTATCTACACAGCAATGTGAAATGGGTTTGGTTTGAGAAATACAAAGGCACTATGACATGCTTGATAATGCTTTTAATAATTGCTCTTCTGGCTCTATTGACACATTAGCCCATGCCCTTTTGGAATGCCGCTTTTACGAGGAACTTCGATCGCACTATATTTCCCCCCTTTTAATATACAAAGCCAATGCCTCTGTGACTGACATAATGCCTTTTTTACTAAGCGACAGGGACCCCAAGGCTACATTGTCAGTGGCAAGGTTTGTTTCAGTCCTTATATCCCTCCAACACTAGATATATGCTGCTCAAGATCAATTGATCAAGGAGCTTCTAAGGGATAAAAGGAAAGGATAATGCTTTTAAAGGAAATGAGACACACCCATGGAAGCTGACTCCATCGACGCTTAATACCTATGATGGGTAAACAAATTTTCCATGGTCTTTTATGGCACAGCTGTATTCCTCACCGTCCCTCGCCACTCCTCCAACGACGTTGGGTCTTTGTTTAGATTATGCATACCATTTCCGACCGTCAGAGGTTGCCTCGCTCTCCCCCTGAGTTTCTTCACGTTTTGCCCTTGTTTTCAGAGACTTGTTTTCAGAGACCTTTTACAGGACAATGGCCTCTATACACTGCTTATAGGTCTCTTGAGGGCAACAGGATGCTGAACCACATAGGCCAGTGGTCTGATCCCACAAGGCTCTTTTATATCCTAATTTTGTACCTCCCTATGAATACCTTGTTAGCGTCCACATTTTCTCAGAACCAGTTATAGTAATCAGAACTCCTATGTTACATTTTCAACACTGGTAGAAAGTAGATCAACTTGGGTATACTCTGGGATGCAGGGAGAAGGTTTATGGAAGTGTATATTTCTTTAACTTCTGTATGAATGCTTTTAAAATTAGCCTACTGCCGGCACAGCAGTATGACTGAATCATCAGTTATATTTATGGCCTATAGCCCATGCATTTTTATGGATCATAAAAGATAAAAGATAAGATGTGGGATAAAAGGACTGAATTTATTAAAGTAACTTCCATTTAAGTGGAAGATTAAAAGAAACGAAAAATTTAAAGCAGATTAAAAACAGTCATTTTCATTTAAGTTCTTCGTGGAAAACAGCAGATAAAATAAACATAAGAATTCACAGAAATTGACATGATCACTGCTTAGAATTTTAATTAAAATAGCTTAATTAAATTACACTTTACATGTTTTAAAATATTAACTTTTTAAACTGCAAGTGCAAACATTTGCAAAATTAAACTATAAGTGGGATGAATGAACCATTACAAAGGTTAGCATGAGCTCAAACAGTTGTATGATTGTTTAAGCACGTCTCACATTTACTGCAGTATAAATATATCTAATTCTCAACATGGCCCCATCTGTAGATTCTTAAATCCAGAGACTGGGGCCATGGACAGAAAATACACGTTTTCTACAAGCCTGAGAAAAGCTCTAGGATTGCAGAAATATCAGATACCTTAAAAATTAAAACCAAATGATAAAAGCAGCACCTATAGCTTTACAAAACCAATACCTTCAGTGGCCATTGCAAAACAACCACGTGATGGATAAGGGGTTAATCTGCAGCAAGAGCTGACAGACCAAGAGTGGGTGGGGCTCTGAGAAACAGAAAGGATTCGAAGCTTGGGACACTGGGTCCCAAGTGGGGGTTAGAGCAATCATATGTAACAATTTTTATTGGAAAACTGGTGCAGTGGAAGAGTGAAAGCCCCCACCCCGCACATCCTAAGAGCCCTAATTCATATTGCCCTGGCTCAGCTGCTTTTGGCAGCTGAATTACATCTCAGCATCCAACCACAAATCCCCAATGTGTCAGGCATAGCCTGTGCAGGGAATGCCAGGCATGGCCTGACAGAGGTTGTTGTGGTTTCTCCAGGTGCTGGCCAAGGCCAGCTCCAACCCTGCCAAGTATGTGTTTTGTCTCTGAACTCTGTGGGAATCTTACCTCAATGGGAGGGGGGTTGCCATGGCATCCAGATCTACCCTGATTTAGCCTATGTTTTTTTTATATGCCCTGCACCGTGCTTATAGTTCTCATTAGTGCCAACTTGACTCTTAGCTACTGTAAACCTGTGGATCTTCCAATAAATCAACTCTCTTTTGGACTACTCGTCTACGGATGTTTGTTTATGGGATTATCACGGGACAAGTGCTCACGCAATGCTACATGTATCTTGGCCATGAGTGACTATGAGCAATATTTACCAAAGAGAGAAATGTGGGGATTGCTTTAGCACTGGCAGGGTGTGAATTATGATTGTTTAAGCACTCACATTAACTTCGTCTGCTTATCATGGCACGAGCTCAGGCCTTCTCTATGGCTGCCCCTGTTTTGTGGTGAGAGCACCAATCTCCCAGCTCTTCAGGAAGCAGTGGAAGGAAGGTCTGATGAATAGGCTCTTATGGTAGGACAGGTGTGCTTGGTTGACATTTCCCACTGACTGTTTTGTGGCAGTGAATGGACCTTGCCCTCTACCTTTTATATTTACACAATATTTTCCCAGTTTTAAGTTTTGTTAGTGACTAAACTGAGGCTATCGTACTTTGGTCACATTATGAGAAGACAAGTCACTGGAAAATACAATATTGTTAGGAAAAGTTGAAGGTGGCTGGAAATGAGCAAGACCCAAAATGAGATGGATTGACTCAATAAAGGAAGCCATGGTCTGCAAGACCAGAGCATGGCTGTTAATGAAAGGACATTTAGGAGGGCATTAATTCATAGGGTTGCCATAGGTCAGAAGCGACTTGATGGCATTTAACACTCACACACAAGTTTTGCAAGCTGCTTTGAGTCCTTTGTACATGAGAAAAGCAAGGTAGAAATGTTCTAAATTAAATCATTTAAAAATCAAACAAGCAGAGTTATATTATTGATCCATGATGAGACCTCCAGATGTGAATTTTCATGGTAAAACAAAGTTGCAAGGGCTCAGTTCAAATTGGGGGAATGGCATTGGTCTCTTTGTGCTGTTTTGTGGATAGAAGGAGGTGCTCCCAACTGATTTAACACAGCTCATTTTGGGTGCCTGTCTGTCTTCCTTGGTGGGGCTAATAGCAGCTGGGGGAGGGGGCACTGAGATTTCCATTGGGGAAACTGTGCAAGTTAACTCCTTCCCACATGTTCATGCTGGGAGATCTGTTCATGGATCACCAACTTAATGTGCAGTTTGGCTAGGGTTGCCAACCTCCAGGTACTGTGGAATTCAAAATATAGCACAAGACAATTCTTTCCAAAATAAGGAAAACAAACAATTGCAACACTTGCTATTAAAGACGTATATTAGAAGCAATTATAATGATCACAATACTTGAGCAAAAAAATGTATATCAGGAAGGGTCTAATTGAGACCCCAACTCCTAGCATAAGGCTTTACAATATAAAATATAAGCCCAAATGCTCAATCATTATTCAGTCCGTAACAATGAATCCATAAAAGTGCGTCAGTAGGCAACGGAAACAAGACGTAATACAATGGAGACCCGGTATAAGTCCATTTCGTGTAAACCTTTTCAAGCCTTCAGTCTTTCCGTGCACTATTCTGTGAAAAAATGCATAGTTCTATATCATGCCATTCATTGCAAAATGCCCATGAAAGGAATAAATAGATAAATAATTAAAATAACATACCATTCAATGCATGAAGGAGTGTACCTTTCTTATGTATTTGGACGGCGAAGTAAGACGTCTAATTCATTTACTGAGTCATGTCATTAAGAAGGGACTCGGAGCAAGCAGACTCATTACCGTATTAACTCTATGTGTATCACCATATCTTTTTAAAGTGCCATGTGTATTTACCAATGAGAATTGTAAAAATAATATTACAAATAACTAGATAGGTCCATAAAGGTATTGAGGCCATAATTAAAATAACATACCATTAAATGCATGAAGGAGTGTACCTTTCCTATGTATTTGGACGGCGAGTATACCTGTCCACAAAGAATCTGCGCTGCTTATGTCCTTGTAAGAAGCTAAGTGAAAAATTTGTAGGACCTTTTCCAGTCTCCCAACGTATAAATGAAGTCACAGTAGAACTCAGTCTGCCAAAGTCCCTGAGAGGGATCCAGCCAGTGTTTCATATCAGTCTCTTAAAGAAACACATCCCTGCTCCAGAGTGGCATCCCGAAGCGCCACTGGAGGTCCCGATGTTGGTGGAGGGGGAACAACACTTCGAAGTGTCAAAAATATTAGATTCTTGCGTTCGCTGGGGAGTACTCTACCACTTGGTGCGCTAGAAACATTTGAGCCCTAGTCATGATGAGTGGGTGGCAGAGCACCATGTAGTAGCCCCCCGATTGATTCGCCAATTCCACGAGGCCTATCCCGATAAACCTCAACCAGCTACACGTAGCGGGGGGGCGTTGGGGGGGCAAAACGGAACTTCGAGAATAATTCAGCCCAACGCACTTGTTTGGCTGTAAGCTTACGTGTCCCCTTCAAAGCTTACAAGTTTTTGTGATCTGTCCACACCTCGAAAGGAACCTCTGCCCTCTCTAGGAAATGTCTCCACACTATTAAGGCACGCTTGACTGCAGCCGCTTCCTTCTCCCATATGGGCCAATTCAGTTCCGACTGAGAAAACTTTTTAGAGAAAAACCACAAGGTTGCAGTTGCCCTGCATCTCCCATCTGTAGCGGGGGGGGGGGGCATAGCTACATCTGAAGCATCTGGCTGCCCAATCGATGGTGGGGCTGTGCCCTTGCAGCCAATTTGCTCCTAGTACCACTGGATACCTGATGCCTGGAGCAATGGTAAGATGGATTTGTTCCCAGTGCGACCCCACCCCCATGGCCACTTGGCCCGTACATTGGTCCACGGGTCCTCCCTGAAACTCACTGCCATCCATCTGTGCAAAGTGGATGGCTTGGGGCAAGCGCACTGCTTTTACTTTTAAAGCCTTGAAAGTCTCTTCACTGATCAAGGTTCTTGTGCACCCTGAGTCTACTAAAGCCTCTACTTTCACTTGGGGGCCCCTTTATAACTCTGCTCCAACTGTGGGCCCGAGTCACGCGCTTTGCACTGTTGGCGGTTTTCCACTTCAACTGCCAGTAAAATCCATCCCTACAGATTGGAAGGGTCTCCTTGCATGAAGGCCAAGTATAAGATCTCAGAGTTTAATCCTTCATGGAAGTATTGCACTCATGTGGCTTCACTCCAGTTCATGATTTTGCTGGCAAGCAGCTGGAAACCATTTGCATATTGCATGACTGGTTTAGTCCCTTGGCGCAATTGCAGAATAGCCGTCTTAGCCCGCTCGCTCTGGAAAGGATCCTCATAGCGCCGTCTCAGCTCGACCATAAAGTCATCCAGGGTCCAGAGGGCACGGGAGCGGAGATCAAACTGTTGCGCCACCCAAGCCGCCACTTCTCCTTCCAGTAGTGAAGCCACATACCGCACCCGACTCTCTTCGGTAGCGAACGTAGCCCCTTGCTCCCTCATGAAACCGTCCATTTGAAGCAAAAAGTAGGGAAGTCTGTCCCCAGATCTGTCAAAAGAGATGTGCAGCTCCCTCCTTGGAGCTGGCGGTTGTGGAAGAGGAGCGGGTGGTCTCGGAGCTGGAGGCATTAAGGGGGGGCAGGCTCTAGCGGACCCGCCGCGGGTGCACCCAGAGCAGTGGGCAGTTGCGGACCTACCACGGGGATTCCTGGAGTGGCGGGCAGTTGCGGATCTGCTGCGGGGGCTCCTGGAGCGGCGGGCACTATTAAAGGCACAACGGGCGCTGGCTACACCTGCTGAGCCCGACGGAGATCGGTGACTTCTTGCCAAAGTCTGGTCATCTGGTTCTGCATCACCGCAAAATGCTCCAAAAAGCTTTTGATGCCGATGGAAAAGATGCAAATAATCCTCGTCATGGTCTTGCTCTCGTGGTTCCCGCTGGGGAAGATACACGTCCCTCCCCTGCCCGGTTTGAGTACGACGGAGATTCGTGCCCCACACCAGGGTCTCCTCCACAGGATCATTCTCCCTCTGTCTCACGTCAGATGGAAGGTCCCAAAGGCTGTCCTGGGCACCGGCAGTCGTCTGGGGTCGCCGCCTGGTACTCACGCTGGAGGGCAGTCTCTGGTGCGTCCATACTGATCTGGGGGCTCGCTGTCAAGAAGTCTGCCTTCCCCCACTTGTTGCCCAGTTCCCCGTGAACGATCGGTTCACATCTTGCTGACAGCACCCGCTACAGATAGCCGACTGGCCTCGTCCCGCGCCACCTCCACGGTAAAGGCCAGGGGCAATGCCTTGCTGATGGCCCACTCAGCCTCTCCCCAAAGCAGCTGGTGGAGACCCTCCAGGTCACCCAGGGTCGCCACAGCTGCCCGAGCAACTCTCGGATCCACAGGACCACTGAAATACTCGTCGAGAAGCTGCTGGGCCTCTTCTACGATGAGCAGCTCTTCCCCGGTCTTACTCAGTAACTCCACCGCCTCAGAAGCAGACTTCTCGGACTCCACTCAGAGACGCTCCACGACGTTCCCCTTTAGGATGCAGCACTTGGCTTCCAGGGCATCAGCAAGTTTCTTAGCTTCCAGTGCCGTGGCCTGCTCAGCCGCCTCTAGAAGGAACTGCTGAACTTCCTCCTCAGGGAGCTGTGCAGGGATCAGCATGGCTGCCTCCCGGGCCCGACGTTCAGCCACCTCGGCAACGAGCTGGTCGGCCACCCCTCGGAGTAGTTGTCAGAGGCCCTCTAGATCACCCATAGCTGCCAAAGCTTCCCAGGCGACCCCCAAGTGGATCAGACAGCCGAACTCATCCTCAAGCAGCTGCTGAACCTCCTCCTCGGTGAGCCATTCGGCCGCCAACTTGACGGTCTCGCCACGGAGGTGTTCCGAGGGGTTGCCCTGTGCCGCCGCCATGGCTCTTGGTGGGGGCTGTGACAGGTAAAGAAATAAAAATTAAAAAAGAAAGCAGGATTAGCAGACTAATGTCAGACTCAGGCATCTGTCCCTAGCATCCCAAAAAGCTCACATGCCCAGGCAGGCGATCCTAAGCAACACTACTTTATTAGGAGCCAAAAGACAGATTAAAAGAAGCTGACAGCCTTACATGCAGGAAAGGCTGCTAATGATTTTCGGTGTGCGAGGTACAGGTTAAAAGCATCCAAGGCAGGGAAAACAAAACAGTGAAGTTACTTCAAGATAGTGATTCCCAGGGAGAGAGAAGCCATAACATCAAACGTCTGAAATAATCAGAGGAACCGAAACTGTACACAGGATTTATGAGCATGAGAATCAGACCCTGGGGAGCAGCCCGGCTCTGGCCTTGAACGGAAGCCAGGCCACGGCCTGTATATGTCTTGTCAGCCTGTATTCCATTAGGTAGCACGGCCTTACAGCATGTAGCGTTCCAGCTACCAGTCATTCACCGTTTCAAAATAGCTGATCTTTGACTCCCAGTGGCTGAAGGATCTGACATCACTCTCTTGGCAGATGCAAGAGAATCTTTGTGAGCAGGAGCTACATATAGCAGCAGCATTCATGCTTGACTAAAGGTAGCTGGAAAGGCATGACATTGGTTACATGATCAGGAACCCTACAGGAGTTTTCTGTGAAACAGGACACAGTGTTACACTGACATTTACTCATCAAACCAAAATACGGCAGTGCTCGGGGTGTGCTATGTGTTGGAGCAAGCTGCCAGAACAGGGAAGGATTCAGCTTTGACAGAGCAAAGCAGATTGTTGGGGTTGCATTCCTGTGCCAATTAAGGATGTCTACATCCCATGGAAATCAATGGGGCTTATATGGCCTTGTTTGATGACAAATTTCAGGCTCTGCCTAAACGTCTCCCATTCAGCCCTTGCCACAGGTATTATATGCCTTGGTCCAATGTTTATAAAATCTCATTCGGCCTTGCTATCCACCTTTGATATGGCTTAGACAGGTTACTTAGGGTTGCCAGCCTTCAGGTGGTGGCTGGAGATCTCCCGCTATTACAACTGATCTCCAGGCGAAAGGTATCAGTTCCCCTGGAGGAAATGGCCGCTTTGGCAATTGGACTCTATGGCATCGAAGTCCCTCCCCTCTCCAAACCCTGCCCTCCTCAGGCTCCAGGTATTTCCCATCCTAAGGTCACTCAATCTGGGACTGAACAGAATGAAAATTGTGACTGTGTCCATATCAAACCTTTATCCCCTGTGCAGAGGCCTGCTTTGTGCAACTCTTAACAATCTACATTATATATGAATAAACCTATAAATGTTTTCACACCTCAGTCTAGGGGCCCAAGTGTAAAACTGTATAAATGGGGACAGGGCTCACAAAATGTAACCCTGACTCCAGAGTGCTAAAGAGTTCAGTTATTCGATATAAGGGGGGGGGGTGCTATTTCCCTAGAGCAGGGTTCCCCAATGTGGTGCTTGTAGGCACCATGGCACCCACTGACACCTTTCTGGCACCCACCAACTGTTTTTAGAAAGTGGGCAGGGCCAGGTGTAGCTTTTCCCAGCAGAGCTTCTGATTGGCCATTGCAGATTTTTAAAAAGTTGTTTCAGCAGCAGCTGCCGCCACAGCACAAAGAGCTTGACCTTCAGTCATTCAGTGAAGCTGTGTGCGTGCAAGAAAATATTTAAAATCAATATGTTCATTTTAAAAGGCATCCTGTTAAACAGAGTTGCTGTCTGAAATGTTGCCCTAGACTGATTGCAGTGCCTGAAGTATAGGGTTGCCAGCTCCGAGTTTGGAAATACCTGGAGATTTTTGGGGTGGAAACTGAGGAGGGTGGGGTTTGGGGAAGGGAGGGACCTCGATGCCATAGAGTCCAATTGCCAAAGCGGCCATTTTCTCCAGGGGAACTGATCTCTATTGGCTGGAGATCAGTTGTAATAGCCGGAGATCTCCAGCTAGTACCTGGAGGTTGGCAACCCTACTGAAGTAGCAGGTAGCTTGCCTCAGGACACCAGCTTTTCTGTAAATTATACATCAATATTTTACGAACTACAAACAACTCTTGGAAAGAAAGAGGACAGACTATACACCAAGGCACAGCAAAGCAACTGTGCTAAGGGACTGGCTTGATTTAAATCAGAAAAGACTGTGAGACCTATGGTTGGCTTGGGCACAACAGTCCTAAATTATTTTATGCTGATCATTGCGTATGCATTGTTCGATTGTCATTTCACTATTCCACATAGACCAAATATCCCTTGTTTACCCTTCTGAAGACCTTTTAACAGCTAATTCCCTCTCTGGTAGGGTTGCCAAACCTCTGCCGGGGGCAGGGGATCCCCCGCTTTGTGCCCCCTCCAACTGGGGCTGTCCAGCTGGCTGGCGGGGTTCTTACCAGGCTTAACATGAGGCCTAGGCATTGATGTCATGGCATGATGATATGACTTCCTGCCTTCTCTTGAGGGAATAAGCCTCTCCTTGTCCTCAGTTTCCCGCCTTTCATGGGGAAGCAGCTTTTCAGCAGAGTTCTGCTACTTTCGCTTTCTTTCCGGAACCTCACCTTGCTCTTACCGGAAGACCTCATCGTGGGATTGCTCTTGGCATTGCAGAGCACTTCGGATCAGCCCTCCTTGGGCCAGTCCTCCACCAGCCACTGTTGTGGTCTCACGGAGTCGAAAGAGGGGAAAGAGCCGATCGCCCCTAAGTGCCAGCATATTGCTGCAGCAAAACGCCGGAGGGAAAAGGCCTCACATAAGAAGAAGGCATCGAAAATGGCTCTTGCTCCAGGCACTACAGGAAGGATTTATCCTCCTCTGCCTGAGTCGTGCACCTTGCCTGCAACTGGTAATGTAGCCTTTTCCTCATTTATCCCCAGCCAAAAAGAGCGGGGGAAAAGGCCTCGCATAAGGAGGCATGGGAAATGGCTCTTGCTCCAGGCACTTCAGGAAGGATGTCTCCTCCTCTGCTTGAGTCTTGCACCTTGCCTGTGGCTGGTAATGTGCCCCACCCCCAGCCAACCGCTGGGTGGTCTCCAAGTCCTCTGTGCAGAACTGGCCTACTTAGGAGAGGAGCCTCCTAGATGGCTGGCATTCATTGCAGCTGCCTTCTCCCGCTCCCTCAATCGGAGGATCCCAGGGGTTGGTGCCAGTGCCTGCATGCTTGGATCCCCAGGCAAGGGCCGTATATATTGTAGGGACACCCCACAATCTTGTGTCCTGTTCTAGTTGGCCCACTAAAGCAGCAAGGGAGGTTCCCTGCCTCAGACTAGTGAGTGCGTTTTGTACAGCCTTCCCCTTGCTCCTCGACTTAGGAACATAGGGACGAAGGAGAACTTTTCCTTGGATGAGGAAGAACCACAAGAGAAACACACCAGGCTATTTAGCAGCAAAGACTATCAGTCTGCTGACCATTACAGCTCTAGACTTAAATGATGATCCCAATGAGTCACCCCCCCCCAAAAAAAAAGCCAGACGGGAATAAGTAATTATTCCATAGGCATGCCACCCCTTCTCAGGGGGTGCCTTTCCCTGATTACTTCAAGACCCCTTTTAGGGCTGAGTGGGAAAAGTTTTTTAAAGTTTTTAACATGATGGCTAAAGCCTCAGAGTTGCTACAGCTCCCCCTGATGGATGCTCAGGTAGCCACACTACAGTCCTCAGATCTCTTCTCAGAGGACAGCCTAGACTTTGTTGGGACACAATAGATAGAAAGGCTGACCTTGCAGCTAAAAACGGCAGGAGTTCTCTGCTCTTGCAGTCAGTGCATCAGCAACCTCCACTCTTATTTCTAGGGCCATTATACTGTTGACACGTAGCTTCTCAGTTTATCCCTCCTGATAATAATTAAAAAAAAAAAAAAAAGCCTTAAAAGCTATCACCTTTTGGCTTACTCTGTCCTGGATATCCTTTGCCTCCAGGGCCATGTCAGCAGGCTCAGCCATTAGACATGCCCTTTGGCTCAGATCCTGGCAGGTGGATTCCTGTCCCAAAACTGTCCTAAAGGGATATCCTTCCCAAGGGGGAAAGTTGTTTGGGAGAAATTAGACAGCATCCTGACAGAAACCAGAGATAAAAGAAAACCCTTCTTGGGATCTCTTGATCCGGGTGGTCATTCAAATGCTGGAGGCTGCCCTTGGCTTACATCTATATGGAGTTATCAAAACAGTGTGCAGTTGGATGCACATTAGCCGCAGCCTTATTCCTGTTTTCTCTCTGTTATTAAGACAAAGGGGATTGAGATAATGTACCAGACCCCCATCTGCACAACGTGCCCATAGTGCAGAAATCCTTCACAGGGAGACTTGGTGGTTTGATCACTACAAACCTTTGCCCAAGTGTAGTCTTGGCCTCCCTCATCCTCTCAAAGATCTTGTTTACACAAAACGGTTTGCAGCAACCACAGCAGTTTTTTCATGGTTCATTCTCTGGGACCAGCCCTTCAGTTTTGGGCCTTACCTTTGGCCTCCTTAGTATCCAGGATTTTTTCCAAGGCACTTATGTCTATAGTAGCCCAGTAGGCTGAGCTCCGAGCTTCAATCCAGCTCACCCAGATCCTAGTGGAGCTCCAGAAAATTGCTAAGGAGTTACCTGTTATACATAGGGTTGATTCATTATGTCTCTATTGCACACCAGACCACTCCTGTTAAAACAGAGCCTGTTCTGGTGGGCCATTCCAGCACCCTGATCAGGGGTCAACAGCACTCCTGTTAGCAGCACTCCCATTACTCTTTATTTCAAATCTCTCGGTAAACAGGGTGACCAGGTGTAGGGACCCCTTCCCCGGCCAATCAGTTCAAGGTTCATGGTTTGTCATGGGAGTCTGAACATACTGGAACTCAGGGTCATCCCTAGAACACTACACAGGTGCTTCTTTTCTGTCAAGGCCAGGCTAACCGACATAGGTGGACCAGGCTAGCTTGAGTTGGCCACTGTGTGAACAGACTGCTGGATTTTATGGGCCTTTGTCTGATCCAGCAGGGCCTTTCTTATGTTCTTATGAGTCCCTCACATCCTTGGAGCTAAGCACAAAGCTCCCAGCCCCGACAAACAGCTGATAAGAGCAAGGGCGGGGCAGGTGCTAAGAAGTTTCCAAGCAACACAACTGCAAAGCAACACTGCAAAACAACACAATTGCAAAGCAACACCTTTGCAAACATGCAAAGGGCGGGGCAGGTGCTAAGAAGTTTGCAAAGCAACACAACTGCAAAGCAACACTGCAAAGCAACACAACTGCAAAGCAACACCTTTGCAAACATGCAAAGGGCGGGGCAGGTGCTAAGAAGTTTGCAAAGCAACACAACTGCAAAGCAACACAACCCTGCAAAGCAACACCTTTGCAACTGTGCAAAGCATGGAAAGGGACAGAGGCAGCTAGCTATGCATAAGGAGCAGGAGGGGGTGGAATTTCCCCTTTTGCATCAGACTGGGACCAGGCAAATGCATTCTTTAAGTCACCATTTGAAAACCAGTTTTGAGCAAGTATCAAAATAGACCTAACCGATCTTACGAACAAGGGAAAACCTGAGGACACACAACTGAAGCCCCCCCTCAAACCAAGGAGAGAGAGACTCGAGGGGGCACACCACCCCAGGCAGAACGGGCGAAAGCCCCCTTTGGCTTCCCCCCACCCACAGAAACTGCTCCCTCCCCACACACACAGAGACTCTGCTTTCCCCCCCACACACACACACAGGAGAAAAAATATAGATTAAAGCCCCCAAAGGGGTCTTACTGTGGCTGTCTTCTGTTCCATTAGGAGGGGCTGGGAGGAGGACTGGGTAATCCAAGACGATTCCATTTAAGCACAGGACGTTTTGCTCTGGAGATGCATTCAGGATCCCATTTATCCCAAAAGGGAAAAGGGGAAAGCCCATATCTCGGGGGGCCCTGACCCAATGTTAACAAAACTTGGGGGGTCTCTTAAAAAGGCTCGTCTAAAGCTCCACTGAAAGGTTAGGGTCTGTACCCCTAAAAATGCGCCCCCTGCAGCCACAGAAAGAGAAAAGGGGGGGAGCCCATATCTCAGGACCCCCTGACCCAATGTTTACAAAACTTGGGGGGTCTCTTAAGAAGGTTCGTCTGAAGATATCCTGAAGGTTTGGGGGCTGCACCCCCAAAAAAGCGGCCCCTGCAGCCACGGAAATGGAAAGGGGGGAGGGAAAAGGGATGGAGCCCATATCTCGGGACCCCCTGACCCAAAGTCTACAAAACTTGGGGGGTCTCTTAAGAAGGCTCGTCTAAAGCTCCGCTGAAAGTTTGGGGTCTGTACCCCTAAAAATGCGCCCCCTGCAGCCACAGAAAGAGAAAAGGGGGAGCCCATATCTCGGGACCCCCTGACCCAATGTTTACAAAACTTGGGGGGGTCTCTTAAGAAGGCTTGTCTGAAGCTCCACTGAAAGTTTGGGGTCTTTACCCCCAAAAATGCACCCCCTGCAGCCACAGAAAGGAGCGAATGTGCACAAGCACCCCCCCACACACACACACACACACGAGGATTTCTCTCACTCTCTCTCTCTCCCCGGCCCGGCCGCGCATCAGCTGATTCCTCCAGTACTCAATCCTGACTGATTGGCCAGAAGAAGACCCAGCTTGGCCACTGATTGGCCGGGGGAGGAGAATGCTGCTTACTGACGGTTATGCTGCTTACTGACGGCCCCGAATTTGCCGGATTTATTAGTGAACTCCCGAACTCGCTGAATTCGGCTCCCCGGTTTCCCGCCATTTTTGAGTTCGGTTCGTCCCAAACTAAAAACCACCGAATCAGGGGAAATTCGGCTGTTTTTCAGTTTGGGCCGAACCGAATCGACAGCTCTAGTAGTCAATCATGTTCTTTCCAACAGTCAGTGCTCAGATTGGGCTTCCACAGGAGGGATTATCCATGCTAGCCTCTAGTCTCTATGGCCCAGAAAGATTTTTTCCCAGTATCACCCCACAAGGGCAGAATGGAAGGGATGGTTGCCCCCCTGTTTTTTCATTGGTTTAAGGTCTAACAATTGTCTTTTTCCTCTATAGAGCATTTCATGAACCTGAGAAGGTTATGACGGGAACCAGCAGTAGCTGTATTTGTGTACCTATGTGGAGTAAGGTAAAAATATGGTTTCCATTTGGGGGAAATTGGGCTATATAGGAACTGTGGAGGCTCCTGGTATGCCAGGATTAGCCCACATGGCCTGCTTTCATTCCATGGATCTGGACTGACCACTACCGACTGATGGGTTATCGAAAGACACTGGCGGTGACTTGAGGGAGCTTCTCCGGAAAATGCTTCTAACCCTTGAAGATCAATCTCCAAGAGCATATGCTTTCACTTGTGAAAAATGTCCTCTAGTGCATGCATAAGCATATGGAACCCTAAATTATTAGGTTTGGCAGTTACTTGGTGCCTTGTAGGAAGGCATATGCCAGAGTGTCCAGTTCTCCACCTTTTGCAGACAAGTGACAACCCACTGCCGCATTAACTCCCAGTTTAGCAGAACATAGTGGCCAAAATCTCAGGCCAGTCCACCTTTGATATTCAGGTTCCTTTACTGGGGTCATGTCTTCACCCACTAGGTATTTTCCAAGGTGTTGTTATTTAAATTTAAAAAAAGAAAAAGAAAGAAAGGAAACCTGAAGGAAGTGACACTCAGGTGGCTCCTATTAAGTCTCATCCTGATACCAGTAGTGTCAACCCATGGGGTACCCAAACTGAGAACCCTATTGTTCTGGAAGGTTCTATGTGTGTGTATTTCTCAAAGTCAAGGTAGTACCGTGCCCTGTTCCTACCTTCATCCTTAATGGAAACTGCTCAGTTTATAAGGAATTCCATTTCTCCTTTCTGTCTCTTCCTAGCCTGGGAAGTCTTCAAACTGAGGAAGGGGTGATTCCAGACCAGGAGACAGGACGTTGTAATTGATCCTGCCTCCCTGAGCAACCAGTGGGAATCACACACTGCTCTGAGGTCTGAAGGGCATCTTGCCCATCTGGTGCAGGTATTCCAGTACTACTACACAATTCAGCTTTGACTCAATCTGTTGATGTCAGGAGAAGAACGGCGACTATTTCTCCAGCAGTTCCTCTGGAGGTAGAAAGAGTTCTCTTCACTCTGGAGTATCCTTCCACTTTTTTTGCCAGTTTCCTCCTGTTACTGTTATAATGGTCTTTTCTAGGCTCCCTGCCCTAGGCAGAGTTTTTTTTGTTAAACCTGACTACGGTTTTAATGTTTGATTACCTCTACTGTGTTTATCTCTGTTGTTCCTGTCTGTATATGGTTCCTTCATGTCCATTCCTAGCTTGGGAAGTCTCAAACTGAAGAGAAGGAGGAGCTTACTCCCTCAAGAGGAGACAGGAAGTTGAAGGTTTTTGTTCCTGCCTCCCCGAACAACCAATGGGAATAACCCAATGTTTCAAGATACCCTCCTTACCTCAGAGCAGAAGGAACCTTTACAGTAAGTAAACGGGGCTCCGACTTACCCTGCAGAGCCCAAGGTTGCTGGGCTGGGCTGTGGCGGGCGCAGGCGAACCTCACCGCCCCCCCCCACCCTGAGGGCGGGCAGGCGGCTGCTGAACAGGTGGAGCCAGGGGCTTCTGGCCGGTACGGGCTCCTCCGCTCCTCAGGCAGCGGGAAGGGGAAAAGCGGCGTCGGACCCGGCGCCGTTTTTGCAGCTGCGTGCCTGCCTGCCCGTCATTGGAGGGAGCCAGTTTAAACGAGCCAATCAGGCTCGGGCTCCCGACAGGGGGGGCTGGCCTCTGGGCAGCCGGACCTGAGGTTTTCACTCAGGTCCGGCTCCCTGCCATTTAAAGAGGCAGCGCTCGGGGCAGCCCTCAGTCGGCTTCTGATTGAGAGGCCGAGAGGAGCTTCGGAGCCTGGCCTGAGCTGTAATGCCCCCCCCACTGAAATCACTGCTGCGGGGCTGAAGAGAACAGGGTCAGCGGCAGAAGAGCGGCGGCTACCGAAGGCTCTGAGTGGCGGGGATAGTGGTGTGCGCCTCATGGAATCCTCCCCCCCTGTCTTTTTTGCTGTCCTGTGGCGGTTCTCTCCAAGGTCGGGTTGCGAGCCGGCAGCTTGCAGTGGCTGCTTGAATGCGGTCTCTGGGGCAAGCCTACTGAACACCCCCCCTCCACCGGTCGGTCTACGGCAGGGGGTTTTCCCCTTCTGGGGAGTGGCCAGGGCCACTTTGCTTTTCCCCTCCAATTGGGGGGTGGTTTTGGGGCTCTGCTGAATCATTGAGCAGGCTTCCCCTGGATTGGGGCACTGCCTGCATATTGCCCTGTGCTGACTCACGGAGCAGGCTTCCCCCTGGTTTTGGGGCACTGCCTGCATATTGCTCTGTGCTGAATCACTGAGCAGGCTGCAACCTCCCCACCTCCCCCAGGAGGAGAGAGTTGCCCAGCTGAATTCACTTTTTCATTTTGCAGCTGTGCTTCTGGGCCTGGTGGTCAGTAGCTGGCATACGGCTGCCCTTGCTCCTTTACAGCAGCATGGCTCCCAGGAAGGCTCTTAACTCCAAGAAGTCAGGGAAGGCTGCCCCCTCCAGCCAGCCATCCAGGAAGGGCCCATCACCTCCCCGTACCCGGGGCCAGGATGGCAGATCCAGAAAATCATGGGGGGCACTGGCTCCCAAGGCAAGGAGGCCTCAAGAGGAAGCTACGGCTGGTGCAGCTCCTGTTTCATCCGCACCTGAGCAAGCTATACAGGGTCTCACCAGGATGGTCAAGAAATTGGTCAGTGATGTTGGCCATATGAAGGCTCAATCTTCTGGGGCAGCTTCTGCTGGGCCAGCAAGGATCCAGGATGGAGTGCCCGGGGGCAAGGTGTGAGAAGTGCAGTGCAGAAAGAGGAAGGAGTCATCATCCAGCTCCAGTAGCTCCAGCCGTTCTAGCAGCAGAAGTAGGGTGGACAGCTCCAGCGAGTCCAGGTTGCGGGAAAGGATGAAGCAGCAGCGCAAGAAGGGCGGCAAGAAAAAACGTCAGTGCAGGAAGAAGGGGAAGAGGTCTGGCAATGGATCAGACAGCGCGGGATCCTCAGGTGAGTCCTCTTCGGGGGAAGACTCCGATAGTGCTCCAGCAGGGTATTGGAGGACCCACGCTGATCTGCCCGGCCTACCAGCCTGGGCTTGGCGTCGGAGGCTGGAGGAGGACTCTGATGCAGGTGATGGGGTTCAGCAGTCTGGGAGCCGGGGTCCAAAGGGAAGAGGCGCAGGGCGGAATCCAATTATAAGGAGAAGGAGAATCTGCCCGGGCTACACCTTTCACGCAAAGTTAGGGAAAAAATTCTAGCGGGTTGTTACGTAGATGTGTTCACCCTCATCAAGCCTGATTCAGTGAAGGGGAGTGGGGTTGGCTCAGCCTCTAAGGATCACAAACCTGAGCCCGGAGAAAAGTCCATAAAAAGGTGGTGAAAGGGCTTTGGGGTGTATGCTGGGGTCGTGTCCATGGCATTCCCAAAAAGGGGCTGGCACCTTTTCAATTATACGTCATACATCGAAAGGGCTGCTGAATTAGCGGGGGAGGTGGCTGCCCTCAAGTATGATGAGGAGTTTAGAAAGCGGGCCTCATACAATTCCAAAACACGCTGGGATTTGATGAATAATAATATTTGGAGCATGGTGGTTAATCCCCATGTGCGGGGCAAACTTGACATGTCCAAACTGAGCAGGGAGGGGCTCTAGGAGGGAGGCTGCCAAGAAAACTTGTTGGGAATTCAACAAGGGCTCTTGCAGTCGGCCAAGTGCAGGTATGACCACGTCTGCGAGTTGTGCACTGGACAACATGCCAAGGTGTCGTGTTCCAGGTACCAGGGTGGTTCCCAGCCCTTTTGGGGGGGACGGCCCCCCGCAAAAAAGGATGGAGGGGCCGGCGGAGCCACAGGGGACGGTAAATAATACGGTTACACTTGGGGACCTCGCAAAAACTCCTATCAAACTGGGGGCTTTGCAGGGCAGGCATGGGTTTCCAGGTACCCTTTTAGTGTGGCTGCAGAGTATATTTGGGATGGCTTCACACAGGGGTTTAGGATACCATTTGTGGGCCAAAGGGTGGCCATGGACACCGCAAATTTAAAGTCGGCACGGGACCTGCCAGAGGTGGTGGATGCGAAAGTCAGAAAGGAGTGCGCGGCGGGGTGGGTGGCGGGCCCCTTTCAGGCGCCTCCTCAGCCCAACCTTAGAGTATCCCCACTGGGGGTGGTGCCCAAAAAGTCTCCTGGGGAATTCTGCCTCATGCACCACCTCTCCTATCCTCGCGGTGCATCTGTGAATGAGGCAATACCTCCGGAATATTGTTCAGTACGGTATGCCTCATTTGACCAGGTGGTCCACTTGGCCATGACCTGTGGCAAGGGTGCCCTCATGGCTAAGTGTGACATTCAATCAGCATTTCGGCTCCTCCCAGTACACCCTGAGGACTTCTGTCTGCTGGGGTTCAGAGTGGGGAATGACTGGTACGTTGCTAAGGCCATGCCCATGGGGTGCTCCATTGCTTGTGCGGCCTTTGAACGATTCAGCACATTTTTGGAATGGGCAGTGAAAGATAAGTGTGGCTTTCCGCTTGTCACTCATTATCTTGATGATTTCCTGTTCCTTGGGAAGGCAGGCACGGGAGACTGTGCTGGGGTTCTGAGCGCCTTTTGTGAGCTAGCTGCAGAATTGGGGGTCCCCTTGGCACGGGAAAAAAAGGAGGGCCCCACTACCAAATTGGTCTATTTGGGCATTGAGATGGACTAGAGGGGGTTTCCCGGCTCCCAGAGGATAAGGTACTCGCTTTACAAGCTTTGGTGTTGCTCTTTTTGGCACGCAAGAAGTGTACTTTAAAAGAGCTTCAATCATTGGTGGGGCATCTGAACTTCGCGTGCAGGGTAGTGTCCCCCGGGCTCCCCTTTTGTGCACGCTTGGCCAGGGCTACAGCCCACGCCTCCAAGCCACATCACAAGGTCACAGTAACGCAAGGGATGAAGGAGGACCTGAGGGTATGGCGTTCCTTCCTCAGCGGATTCAACGGGGTCTCCATCTGGCAGGCGCCCCTGGAACCGGGTGGGGCATTGCAGGTGCAATCTGATGCTGCAGGGGGTGTGGGCTTTGGGGTGTATTATAATGGGCATTGGTGTGCCCAGCCCTGGCCCAAGCATTGGCGGGTTACAGACATCATCCGGGACTTGACCTTCCTGGAATTGTTCCCTATTTTGGTCGCAGTGGTCCTATGGCGCGACTTGTTCTGCAACAAAAAGGTGCTGTTTTGTGCAATAACTTAGCTGCGGTGCATGTCATTAACAGGCAGTTTTCAAAATCGGCCAGGGTGATGAACCTCATTCATAAGTTTGTTTTGACCTGCCTATTAGCCAACATCACCTTCAGGGCCAAGCATGTGGCAGGAGTAAATAACGATCTAGCGGATGCTTTATCCCGCTTACAGGAGGAGAGATTCCGCAAGCTGGCCCCTGGGGCGAACATGCACCCGGATCCCTTCCCGGAAGAGCTTTGGAACATTGGCAATGTATTGTAATGGAGGGGGTCTTGCGATCTATAACCACGGCCACTCTAAGGTCCTATAACTCGGCGGTTTCCGCTTTGAGTCCTTTGCCACCAGGGTGACGGGGTCCGCCACATGGCCGGTTTCAGAGGAGATGGTGTTCATGTACATGGCCAGTCTCTGGGAGCGGGGGGTGGACCCCAGGACTATTAGCTGCCACAGGGCCGCCATTTCCTTTTTTAGTAAGGCCTACGGGCACCCTGATCCCTGTACTTCCTTTGTGGCCAGGAGGGCGGTGGAGGGGTGGCAGTGCATTTCCCCTCACCGTCCTGATTCTCGCAGGCCCATCATGCCTTCCCTGTTGGCCGACATAGAGGACACCCTGCGGGTGGTGTGCCGGTCTCGTTATGAAGCAACTTGTTCAAAACTGCGTTTGTGCTGGCATTCTATGGGGCTTTCCGAGTGGGGGAATTGGTGGTCAACTCTCGACGGGATGTTGCTGGGCGGGCCCTGTCTATCTCAGACACCCTACTCAAGGTTGTGGAGGTACAACTGCGCATACGGCGGTCTAAGACTCATCAGCTGGGCAGGGGGGGCGGTGGTCCAGCTCTGCTCGGCTCGGCACTGTGCCCAGTGCATTCCCTGTCCTCCTACTTGTCAGCACGCCCCAGGTGTGACAGGCCTTTACTGGTGCACGCAGACGAGTCGCCCCTGACCAGGTACCAGTTCGCCAGTGTACTGCGCTTAGCCCTCGCCAGGCTAGGGCTTCCTACGGGGAGGTTTAGCCCACATTCATTCAGAATTGGAGCGGCCACAGCAGCAGCTGGCCTGGGGCTGGCAGAGCCAGCCATCATGGCCATTGGCTGGTGGTGCTCTGGGGCGTACAAAATATACATCAGGCCGTAATGTGGGGGGTCGTTACTAATTGTTTGCGTTTAGTTTCAGCATCTGTTCAATTTTCAGCGTGACGGGGGCTGCAAGTATGGATATGCGATCACAGCATCGTCCACTGGGCAGGGAAGTACGCGGAATCCATGGGCTGGGGCCGGCATTTGGGAATGGAAGACCGGGTCTGAGTGTCATGGTTCAGATGTCACGGCATGAGATGGGACACTTTGACCCCTACGCTTTGGCAGAAGGCTTCAGTCCGTGGACCCCCGGATGCAGTGGTGATACAGCTTGGCGAGAACGACCTGAGAATGAGGCGGGGCAACGACTTACGAGCTGCTGCAGCCGATGACCTGAGGTCCCTATCGGCAGAGTGGAGCAGTACCTGCGCTATATGGTCAGACCTGCTGGAGAGACGGTCGTGGTGCGGAGCTGCACATCCGGAAAAAGTGGACAGGGCCCAGCAGAAGGTCATGGCGGTGCTGGGAAAATGAGTCGTTGCTTCGGGTGGTCTAGTGATACGACACCCAGACATTACACATCGAATCTGCACCTTGTTTCGTCTAGATGGGGTCCACCTGTATTCTTGGGGCATGGACATTTGGCTGCACGACATCCGTCATGGCATACACAATTGGTTGCAGCGCTTGGCGTTGGCGGGAGGCGGTCGGGGCCATGTGGCTCCATCCGGCTCTTGTGGCGGTTTGGCATGGGGGCCTGATCCAGTTTGGGAGGGAAACTGGTCTGCATGCCTTTTTCCCCAACAGGGAGGATCCCAATAAGGGATTTGGGGGGAGGCCGGAAGGGGACATGTCAAGATGGAAGGCTGCCATGAACAACCCCGGCGGGGCTGTCAGGGGGCATGCCTTGCCATGTGCTGTCAAATGGCCTCCTTCCAAGTGGCAGGGGACCACACAGCTGGCTGCCGCCCTTGTGTGTCCCAGGAACTGCCATCTCAAAAGTTGCCCAGCGTGGCTGGGTGTTGTGCATCGGCCTGCAAGGGTGGCAGGCCAATGGTAGGATAACGCTCCCGTGCCATGCCATTGCCTTGCTGCTGCAAACAATAAAGTTGTGCCATTCCTCCAAGCTGGTTGTATGTCATCTTTGGGTCGCTCTGCTGGGGTATGGCTGGCTCTTAATGGGCCAGGTCCCGCTAGAGCGCCCCACACAATTAGGCACTAGCCCGACAATCCAAGGTTCGTTTTCACCCGGTTCTCAGTCCTGTCACCCCACAGGTTGTGTGCTCTACTAGCTTAGGCTTTACAGAACCCCTTAGGTTCACAGAGTACAGCCACCCTTCTTCTCAGTCTCGCTCCCCAGCTCAGAATCTCTCTCAGCCTCCTCTCAGGCTGGCTCCCAAGTTTAGAATCCCCTTCTCTCCCTCAGAGCTCAGCTTTTTGGCTCCACCCACTCTTCGGTGTTTTATGCACGCTCACTTTACCCTTCTTTATTCCCCATTTCAGCCAGGATCAAAGCAACCTGGGTTGGGGAAAACTGTATGCATTGGCTTGAATGATCAGGGAATAAACTGTGTGCAAATCGGGGGCATGACTACAGAAAAGCAGTCTCCCAGGTTCAGATCAAGTCCCACCCCTTTAATTGCTGCTCTGTAATTGGCTCACCTCGTGACAGAACATTTCCTTCCCCCCAGACCCAACTGCCACATAAAAAAGCATTTTATGAACAAAAAACAAAAAATGGAGCCATTTGAAAGAAGGGGGGGCGAAATCCCAGCCTCGTTTTACAAAAGCCTTTCTTTCTCTCAGAAAGAGCTCCCAGGAAGCAGGAAGCACTTGAATCCCTGCCTCTTTACACACTTCTTCGTGATTATCTGTGAGAGACGCCAATTTTCGGTGCTTCCCCTGTATGGCTATCAGCAAACAGAACAGAAGAGGGCTTTGGAAATGTCGGGGAGGAAGCTCAACGCGAGGAAGGTGTACGCTCGCTCTTTGGTTCTGGTATGAGCCAGGAAAGACCGTTCGACTCGGGCGAGAAGAGGAATGCGGAAAGCCAGGTTCATTCTGCGTTGAAGCAGCGATGAGCTTCCGAGGAATGAGGTAACGTGTGTTCTCAAAAAGAAATGATCATGGCTCAAACAGGGAATAAAGGAGGGTAAAACGACCACGCATAAAACACCTTGGTTTCTGTGAGCCTGCTGCAGGTTAACCCCTTGTCCTTCACACTGGTCATTAAGACACAAATTTTATTCTTTGAATTAGTATGTGAAGCTGTTGTTTCCTAGCACTCTTCTTCCCTGCCATATATTGCAGCTCTTTAGGTTTTAGCAGGATTGATTGATTTCATATATTTCAATACTGCTTTATTTCTTAAAAGCTAGCAGCAGTTTCCAAATGTCAAATTCCAGATACAATAAATAATTAAGACATCATCTATTACTAAAAGAATCAAGGGTAATACCAACATTCAGCCAAAGGGTCTTTTAAGAAGGTGTGCCTCTCTCTTCTTTCTGAAATTTAGAAGAGAAAGGACAGCCCTCATATCGTACAGCAGCTGATTTCAGAGGAAGGGAGCTGCCACTGAAAACATTCTTAACAGATGGGCAGCTAAGGTTGCCAACCTCCAGGTACTAGCTGGAAACCTCCTGCTATTACAACTGCTCTCCAGCTGAAAGAGATCAGTTCACCTGGAGAAAATGGCTCCTTTGGCAACTGGACTCTATGACATTGAAGTCCCTCCCCTCCCCAAACTCCGCTCTCCTCAGGCTCCACCCCAGAAATCTCCAAGTAGTTCCCAACCTGGAGCTGGCAACCCTAAGGGTAGCCAATAGCATGACTGCAGAATGGGTGTAATATGCACGCTGCACCTAGCTCCTGATAGTAGCCAAGTGTAGCATTTTTTTTACCAACTGGAGTTTCTGAGTTGACTTCTGGGGCAGCCAGTGTGGTGTAGTGGTTAAGAGCGGTGGTTTGGAGCGGTGGATTCTGATCTGGAGAACCGGGTTTGATTCCCTCCTCCTCCACATGAGCGGCAGAGACTAATCTGGTGAACTGGATTTGTTTCCCCACTCCTACACACAAAGCCAGCTGGGTGACCTTGGGCCAGTCACACTCTTCAGCCTCACCCATCTCACAGGGTGTCTGTTGTGGGGAGGGGAAGGCGATTGTAAGCCAGTATGAGTCTCCCTTAAGTGTTAGAGAAAGTCAGCATATTAAAACCAACTCTTCTTCTTCTTCTTCATGCTTATTGCATTAACTGTTCTAGTTTCAGTGTTACTGTGGCAAGGATCCAGGTGGCCAGCTTGGCCTGAGTCTAAATAGGGGGCCATCTTCTGGGCTAGAGTTGGAAGAACATGTGTTTTTTTGCATCTGCATTAACCTGTTTCTCCAGCAGCAAGGCTGGATCTAATAACCCCTTAACTGAGTTAAGAGTTAACAAGGGTCAAGTGAACCTCATCAAAAATGGGAAGTACAGTGTCCTTCTAGATCTTTGCCTTCCCAGCATCACTTCCATCTCATCTGGGTTTAGTTTCAATTTATTCACTTTCAACTGTTTGACCACAGCAGTGGTCAATTATTTATTCAAATGACCACACTCAGTTACCACAGTCAGTGGCTCAAGACCTCTTCTGCATCCCCAGGACATTTGGATAGAGAGATATAAAGTTGGGTGTTGCCAGCATACAGATGTCATCCAATTCCAAAATTATGAATGATTTCTAACACGGGCTTTACCTAGAAATTGAATAGCATGGGGAATAAGACTGCATCCTGTGGGGTCCCATGGGACAAATCCTACCTAGATGGATAACTTGTCCTCAACAGCAACCCTTTAAGTCTGGTCCATGTGGGACAATTTAAACCAATCCAGAGCACAGCCCCTGATACATACTTCTGCTTCCAAATGTCCTAAGATGATATGGTCCACTGTATCAAAGTTTGCAGATATATACACTGAATCAATGTTTGCATGTCCACAGAAACCAGGTAAGTTTGACAATGTAGGTATCTTATTGCACTGGGGAATAAACATTTCATAATAAAGGAAAGAATATGCATTGGACAAGCAATTAGATATTTCTATTGAGGTCTGAGAGGAGGAAAAAACACCTTAACTGAGCAAAAAGATTTCTTTTGAAAACACCCTATCTGATTTAATTGTGGCTCGATTGGATCATACAGAGGCAATACTTTTAAATTTTTAATTCTAATTTAAAAGTCAGTGCATACATTTACATTAAAACAGTTGTCTGGAGATTTCTGCATGCATATGTGCATATGCAAACTGGGCCAGAAATCAGAGGCCAAAGAATTCTGTATTTATTCATTCAGACCCCTCTTTTAAAGTAATTCTATCTAGGGTGGTAGGAGGAGTTTGACTGCCACTAACTTTGAAATACAGGCTTTAGGTAGATCTTCAGAGATCTGTCAAAGACTAGGTCAACTGCAAGGGCAACTGAGAAGAGTACAGTCGATTTAGCTGTAGTGTCAGGAGATTCAGAAACCTGGAGTCAAGAAACGTCTTTTTTGTATATTTCAAAATTCTTCCCAGATCAGAGTTTGCTGGATTGATTGTGGCCATCCATGTGATAAACCATCTTGCCATTCAATGATTTAATTCATACTCCATTCAAATAGACCCATTAGGGGGATGGGGTTGTCCGTTTGACAGCTGATTCACATAGTATAAGCACCCAATGGGAATTCATGTGAAATTTTCCATGCTATTATTACATGAGACATATAATATAAATTGGGTCAGGAGCTCCCCTGACCTGACGCTCATTACACATTTAACCAGAAACTTACTTTAAAGATTGCTTGGAGACTGATTCCATTGTAGACACATGGACCCCAGTGGCAGGACAAACAGGTGCTACCTGTGATCATTTTTGCCATAAGCTGCCTGTGACTTGATAGCACTTTCCACCACCACCATGGAGCAGGGGTCACTGGGGTGTGGAGGGGGGAGGTAGTTGTGAATTTCCTGCATTGAGTAGGGGATTGGACTAGATGACCCTGGAGGTCCCTTCTGACACTATCATTCTATGATTCTAAGTAACTATCATCTTTGAGCATTCTGAGCACCTGCCAGTTCTGACGTCTTTATCTGACCTGTGTAATCTACACAACCAGCCAACGTGTGGGAATTAATGTGGGCAAGATGTGGCTTAAAGTCACCAAACTGAAATATATACCCATTTGAAGAAGAGAATATCACACTGAAGCTTTTATTGAATGTATGAAAATATCACATTCATATTTCATTGTGCATTCATTTAGCAATTATGCCATTTGGAAAGGGGCATACATGTGTGCTGTCCCTCTGAGTCTCACACATAGAGAAACACACAGAATTTGTTACTATTGGTACAAGAGGGTGTACACTCAATAGTTGCTGTGGAACACAGGCAGGATGCTGCTGCTGCAGTCGTCTTGTTTGGGGGCTTCCTAGAGGCACCTGGTTGGCCACTGTGGGAACAGACTGCTGGACTTGATGGGCCTGGGTCTGATCCAGCAGGGCCTTTCTTATGTTCTTAATAATTTGTTGATTGCAGCAGTTGGTGTTGGTGGCGCAACCACCTCTTCAGTAGAACCTTTCCACTAATGTGGATGTGTGTGAAGCAGGGAGAGGATGGGTGCTGTTTCTCTAGACAGAGAATGGTACGCTAGAAACGGCTTATTATGGTAGTCTTTTATTACTATTTCTGCCTGAAGCACTTCAGATCTTAGAAATCAGGGGCGTTGGTTCAAGGAGTGGCAGCAGAGATTTGAGTGTGCAGGATAGCTGTGCCCTTTGCTGAAAGAGAGACAAAAAGGAACACATACATGTGTAAGAAGGCATAGCTCAATGGCAGGCACTTGTCTGCATGGTTCTCAGCCCAGATCTTCAGAGCTGTGGGCAAAGAATCCCGAACAGGTTTATTTCAGTGCTGAAAAGAAGCCTTCTTTCCTTGTCTCTTGTCAGTATATCCTGGAGAGAGACTTCTCACCTAGTAGCGACTTATAAAAAAGTAGCTTTTGACCAAAGTACTTTGTCCCTGCAACAAAGATTAAATGGGCATAAGTCTGACATCAGAAACTACAACATGCAAAAACCAGTGGGTGAACATTTTAACCTTCCAGGACGTTCAGTTGCTTACTTAAGAGTAGCAGTTCTCTTACAAAGGGATTTTAAAAGGTGATTAGAAAGAGACACTGCTAAATTACAACTAATAATGAAGCTCAAGACAATGCATTCTCCAGGAATAGGGACCTGGGATTCCTGTCTCATTACCTATGCTGATTTCTCTATGCCTACTGTGTGTGTTGTGTAACGTGCCGTCAAGTCGCAGCCGACTTATGGCGACCCCTTTTTGGGGTTTTCATGGCAAGAGACTAACAGAGGTGGTTTGCCAGTGCCTACTACCCCTCTGAATATCTCACCTGATCCATTCACACCTGCTAATGTCATTTACCTGGTATTTATATTTACATGCTATTGGCATTGGGTATGTGAATTCACTCTTCTCTACTTAAGGATAGATGGACTCACATTCTAGCTGTATCTGAAGAAGTGAGCTGTGACTCACGAAAGCTCATATGCTGCCAGAAAGGTTGGTAGCAGGGCCGCCGGTGCCAGTCAGTTTTGCGCCTAGGCAAGGCTAACTACTTGCCCCCCCCATTGCTAACCAATTTCCAAAAACAGTTGTCTTGTAGACAAATAAAAGCACAAAACTTTTTATAAGACATCATAATTAATTATATTCCATAGCACTGTTGTGGTACTTATCTTGAAACAAATAACATAAATTGTCAGTTGCATTTTTTTCAAGAAACGAATCTGTTTTAAACTATGCCCCTCAGGCCAGTTCTGCGCCCCTCTGAGGTCTGATCCCTAGGCAACCGCCTAGTTCACCGAATGGTAGCACCGGCCCTGGTTGTTAGTCTATAAGGAGCTATTGGACTCTTGCTCTTTTTAAAGCGTTTGGCCACTATTTCTGCCTAGCAGTCAGGTACATTGGTCTAAGGAGTAGCTTCACACAATATGGTTTTGTTATTACTCCTTATCACGTTTTTTTTCACTTGCCAGATTTTCTGAGCCTTCCGGCAGTGTGATGAACAGAAATTGGGTTAAACCCAGACTAAATTTTCCATCAGCAGAACAGGAATTTCCTGCCTCCCCCTTCCACTGCAGCTCACTGATCCTCACAAAATGTTGCTCTCGGGGGATAGGGGACTCTGAGGAATGACATGAAGGGGAACTGCAGTGAGAAGTGGGAATTGGGGGAAATTTCCAATTTAGTCTGGATTCAATTTTACAGTGTCTTTGTCCTGACAATAAGCATCTATGGTGGCAGCAGGTGGGGGCAAACAGGTAAAACTCAAGGTGATGGGTGGATAGCGGGGGATAGGGTGCTTCATGCCACAGATCATTTTCACCCAAAACAGCTTGTCACATGGAACAGCCATCACTATCAAAAGATAAATATCTCATTTTTTTTGGTCTCCACATGCTATCATGGTGAACCCTTTTAGTTCACCCAAGATGATGCTGACGGCTTGTTTCTTTTGTGCAATTTATAATATGTATTGTTTATAGGTATACGATACATATAATGCTGATTTATTGACAAAAATAATGATGAAAATGCGGGTATTTCACAAGAAAATGTGATGTAAAGAAGCAGAAAGTAATGTGCAAATGAAGACCCATGGTTTCAATCTGCACAAGAGAAAAGTAAAATCAAAATGGGATTTTGAGTCAGACCAGAAGGAAGAGCAATTTGAAATCTTTTCTGGGTGCTACACATAGGCATTTTCAAGAGTGGGGTTTAGTGTCTCGGTTTCAACAACATCACTATATGCATACCCATATTAGATGCCCGCTCCCATCCCTACTAAGAACTTAGCACAGCCTTAACAAGTCTCACTCAAATAAGTTCTGAATCAGTCACAGAGAATAGGGAGAATTATGGCAGGAGGACAGAGACTGTAATCTGAGGTTGATGGTAAAGAATTGGGCCATTGCCTTATCCATTGCCTCTCTGGATTCTGAATTATTTTTAGATGCTGACAACAAATTACAGTTCTTGCATGTAGTCATGAGAGCTCAAAATATACAAAATGGTACCTGAGATTTCAGGATGTTGATTTATCTATCAGATACCAGGTAATATAGGCAGCATATGCTGAGATCAAAGAAAAGAGATCTCAACAATACATAAGCAGTAAGAATAACCCAAGGACCTGTATAAATGGGATCACTTACCAGTAAAAATGCTGCTAGTAATCCTAAAACTCCACCAGTGGTATGTGTTTCCAAAAGAATATTTTAGAGGAAGAGATAGAGTGATAGAAAGAGATCTGCCTCCCAGAAGATTTAGGGCTTTATTTCAAGGAGTGATAAGTAGTGTCAGATCTGGAACAGAGTGAACTTGAAGTCAATAAACTCAGGAGGCGGTATATGAAGATTAAAGCTTTCTTTATCCAGGGCTAGCTACAATATGCTTTTGTGAGGGCTCTAATAATATAATTATAGCAACACTACATACAGGACGGGAAGATAAAGTAGCATTATTACTTCATTCCCATTGTTGCCTAAGATGGTGGGCAAGAATTCTGCAGTTAGCCTAGTTTTATATTCTCTTTGAAGATTAAAGCTTGGGAGATATACAATGACACACATTCTTATTTTCCTAGTACAGTACACACGTATGCAAAACAAAAAGGCTCTAATTATTAAGGATGTGGAGAGATGTCAAAGAAAGAAAAAGAAAGAAAGCTTTGCTTAAAGTCACTCCCAAACATCTTCCAGAGCAGTGGGCAGCTGTAGCCCAATTCCAGATACTCCTGCATAACATTGATTATCTAGATTAATTTCAATCTAGCTTCTAGTCCAGTTTCTGGACTGAAACTGCCTAGGTCGCCCTGACTGTTAACCCTCTCCAAGAAATGGACAAGAAGAATATACGGTACATACTGTCCAGTTCACCAGTTAAGATCTGCTTCTCAAGCCCTGCTCTCTGTGCTTCCCACCTTCAGAGGTGAGGTGGTGGTAACTAGGGACAGGACTTTTTTGTGGTAGCAGCTCACCTTTGGAACACTCTCCCCCTTGAGTCTCACCAGGCACCTGTTTTACTTCTGCTTATGTGTGTGTGGTTTTTTTTATTTATTCAATAACATAAACAACAACAAAAAATACAACAATCTTCACAATTTAAAATACAATATATATGTGTAAACTTAAAAATTTAACAAAATTTCTATATTACAATTTATTTCAATATCCTCATTCATACTACCCTCACCGAATACATGGTTTAGTCCTCTGTAAAATAGCTAGACTATCATCGCTGCACATTGTCCTTTCTCACCCTTGATTATAAGTTTTCCATTTTATTTACAGCTCGTAACCATAGCTCATCTAGACTCATTGTATCACCCTCCTGGGATACCTAATATGCTACTCTAACAAATCCTGTATATTAGCTTTCCTAACCAAATAGGTAGCACCTGCGTTCTTCTTCCTACAAAGATACTGTCATCACTCTGAGTCATTTCAGTCCCAAAAAAATCTTTTAATTTTATCAATATAATTAGTTTGTAAATATCCACTCTGATCTGATTCTAATAGGATACAAAAGATTTCTGGTTGACTTATTTTTTATTTTTTTTCTAAGGAAATTAATTTTGGAGCTTTCCTTGACTGGTTGAACTTGTGCGCAACTATCAAATTCACTGGAACTTGTAGCAGCACTGAGATCCCATTCTTGGATACGATGGTATACAAAAATGGAAACAGATTGGCAGTTAGAAATTATAAAAAACCGACAGACCGTAACTCTCTGTTACATTTTGGATCTTTCCACCCGGTTCACATGAGACAAAATCTTCCATATGGCCTGATGGATTGCTAAAGTAATATATGCTCCAGGGTCATTATGGGTGTATCATACATCATTCATAAACCAACACATTTCAGTTGTGTGTGCTGCTTTTGCCCTTGTGTATTTAACAGTTCATTAATAACACGTGCTCAGAACTTACCAGACTGAACTATAGTTTGCAGGTAGCAGTACAAAAATGGGCAAATAATCTGCAATCCAGTGTTGTACCCCAACACTCAATTGACAAAGCCAGCTTTGGGTGTCAGGCAAGCAAAATCATGCAACTTTGCCCCACCCCTACCCCAGGACCCCATAGAAAACATTATTGGATCAGTTGTTGTTTTTTCCCCTTCCCAGGTGGGGTGGGCAGATGGCAGACGGGGGGAGGGTGACAGCTGCAAGAAACATGTGTGTGTGTGTGGAAAATATTTGTGATATAATTGAGAATAATTTGAGTGCTTGATTTAAAAAAGAACTTTGTTTTGTTCAAGGAAACTGCTCACAATCTGTGATCAAATTATCACCAACAGGAAAAGATGAGTGATTACTTTAGCAAAGAGGATCTGCTTAATCCTTTCCCCTCTATTTTGCCCCATCTCAAAATTACCCTCCCCATGCTGCTCTCTCACCTATAGGTGGACATGGTCAGTCAATAGTGCATCCCAGTTAGTGGTGAAAAGGCTTTAAGGCATAACAATCATTTATCTGGCATGATCATACCATGCAATGCCCTCATTGTAAAAATAGCAGAGAGCTTAAGCACAATTACTTGTCTCAACTGGCATCTTTGGGGGACTTCCTAGTTGAAAGAAAATAATTTGGACTGAGATGTAACATGATTAACATGATCAACTCTGCTCAGAGTATAAAAGGAAAATGAGATTTCTCACTTATGGCAGTAGTATTGAAAAGATGCAATATTTACCACCAAATGAGACACAGATTGTGGTTTGGAGCACAGCTGTGTGGGAAAATGTGCTGTACATAAGATACAAAAGAAGCAAAGAAATAACCAAGGTATATAAATAGCATATTTCTAGAACTCAAAACTCTTTATTTGCAATAATTGTTATAGAACTGCAATAAATTTACTGCAAACATGAACAATTGTAGAATGATATATTTATTCAAACCATTTTAGCCTGATTATCTCCAAAAGGACTCAAAGGAGATCACAATATTTGCTTAAAATGTTTGACACAGAACACAAACAATAAATGGTATGTCATTATTTTTATACCAGTTTTGGAAACTGAGGCAAAATTAACATTTATCTGAGAAGAGATCTGAACTAAGGACTTACTTGCTCAGAATTCATGCTGTTACAACACAGCTGGATAAAATACAAGCAATATATGATCAGATCTATTTTGAGGTTAAAAAACAACCACACTGACCCCTGATAGCATCAGGTGGAAGGTACTTAGATCTTTTCACCTGGTGGAAACTCTCTCTCTCCTAGATGTTATTACCCCAGCAAGGAAAAAGAAAAGTATGTCCTTTATCACTGCAGGGGGTAATTACAGCTCATTGGAGCCATTGCCTACCCTGAAAATGGTAGGAAAAGATTCAATTCCAGTTCTCCCGATCCAAATTTCCCCTCCCCTGATCCAAATCATGACCCACCAGTACTTCATACACTTTTGAACCTTAAAAAAGAATTTGGTGATTTGATCATGGATCTCCTACTATGTTTAATCCAATTATGCCTTTACTACATTGCATCAGCTGATTCTGTAAGCCAGAGATCATCCCCCATTGCATGTTGTAAGTTCAGAATGCGGAAGAACATGAATGCCCTACTGGACCAGAACAAAGGTCCAATTAGTCCAGCATCTTCTCTCTCACAGTGGCCAACCAGATGCCTCCTGCAAGCAGGACAGGAAGGCAGCAGCCCTTCCCTTACTGGTGTTCCCCAGCAAATGCCATTCATTGTTATACTAAACGTGGAATTTAGCTATCATGGCTAGCAGAGTTGTTCACAGACCTATCCTGAATGCATTTACTGAATTCCTTGTTAACGCCATCAAATTAATTCTGATCACCACATCATATGGCAGTGAATTCAGTACATTAGCTACTGTGTGATGTTTCCTGAATCTGCTGCCTCACCTTCCTCTGGATAACCCTCAGATCTAGTATTAAGGGAAGGAAGAGTATCTGGAGTATAGTCAAATTAATGAGAGATGAAGGGCCAGGACTACTAGACAAAGTGAAACCAGTAAGCCTCTGGAAACAGACGCCATACATCTGAGGGATCTTAAGGAACTCAAGTGTGAAATTGTCGATCTACTATATATCATGGTTGAGCTACTATAGGTAAGTTGCCACTAAAATTGGAAAGGAGCAAATGTCACCCCAGTTTTTAAAAAAATGTCCAGCAACTTATAAGTCTGTTAGCCTAACATATATCCCAGGAGCCTCAGTAGAAAGTTCTTAAAGATAGGGCTAATGAGTGATAATTAGCAAGGCTTCTGCAAGGGAAAGTCCTGACTCACCAAATTTTTGGAATTCTTTGAGAAGGTTAACAAGAATATTCATAACAGTGATCTGGTGGACATTATATACTTGGACTGCCAAAAGATTTTTGACAAGGTACCTCACCAAAGACTCTTGAATAAGCTTAGACGTCATGGCATAAGAGTATGGGACCTCTCATGGATTAAAAATTGGTTAAACTACAGGAAGCAAATAGTAGGAATAAATGGACAGTTCTTATAATGGAGGAAGTGAGCAGAGGGGTCCCACAAAGAATGGTATTGGGATTTCTGCTATTTGTTCACAAATGGTCTGGAATTAGGAATAAGCAGCATATAAAAACAAACGGCACACAGGCAGAGGCCTTCCGCTGATATTGCCTCCTATCACTGGTATTCAGAGATCTGCTGCCTCTGACTATGGGTTCCCTTTAGTATCCATGTCTAGTAGCCACTGATAAATCTATCCTCCATCAATCTAATACCCTTTTAAAGCCAACTATGCTCATAGCCATCACTATATCCACTGGGAGCAAACTGCACAATGTTATTATTTGTTGAGTAAATAAGTATTTCTTTTTATCTTTCCTGAGTGTATTGTCCATCAACTTCATTGGGTGCCCCCAAGTTATATTTTGGGAGATGGAGAAAAGGCTCTCCCTATCTACTTTCTCTACCATATGCATAATTTTATGAACTTCTATCATGCCCCTCCTTTGTCATCTTTTTCTTTTAAAATGGAAAAGGCCCAGACTCTCTAGCATTTCCTCATACAAAATATGCTCCAACCATTTAATTATCTTGATTGCTCTCCTCTGTATTTTCTCCACATCTGCAATATCCTTTGGAGATATGATAACCAGAACTGTTCAGGGTATTCCAAATGAGGTCACAACATAGATCTATACAGTGGTATTACAATACTGGCCATTTTATTTTCAGTTCCTTTCCTAATAATCCCCAGCACAGATTTTGCTTCTTTCACAGCTGCTACACTCAGAGTTAACATTTTCACTGATCTATCCACTACAACTCCAAGATCTCTTTCCCTCACAGTCTTAGCTAGTTCAGATCCCATTGGCATATATTTTGTTAGGAATTTTGTTCCAATGTCTATCACCTTACATTTACCTACACTGAACTTCATTTGCCAAATTGTTCTGCACTCACCCAGTTGAAGAAGAAGAGTTGGTTTTTATATGCCGACTTTCTCTACCAGTTAAGGGAGAGGTAGGTAGGGCTGCGAGAGTGTGACTAGCCCAAGGTCAGCCAGCTGGCTTCGTGTGTAGGAGTGGGGAAACAAATCCAGTTCACCAGATTAGCCTCCACCACTCATGTGGAGGAGTGGGGAATCAAGCCCAGTTCTCCAGACCAAACTCCACTGCTCCAAACCACTGCTTTTAACCACTGCACCATGCTGGCTCTCTTAAGGATATCCTCCTGTAGCTCTTCAGAATCCACCTTTGTTTTCATCATCATGAATGATGCTTATTCCTAATTCTAGATCATTTGTGAACAAATAGCAGAAATCCCAATACCATTCTTTGTGGGACCCCTCTGCTCAATTCCTCCATTACAAGAACTATCCATTTATTCCTACTATTTGCTTCCTGTAGTTTAAAAACCAATTTTTAATCCATAAGAGGATTCTTTTTCTTCTTCTCCTCCTCCTCCTCAGATTCCAGCTGGTCTGTGAGTGCAAGAGGGAAGAAAGACCATTCCAGGACTCCCCAAGGGCTATGGACAAACTGAGGAGGGGAACTGGAGAAGATTGACCCTCCTTCCTCTGGCATCAGCAGAAAAAAATGTACTATCTAATCCAATGCTTTATTGGAAATTCATAATTGATTGAACATTGCCCAAAATGTGTCAAGAAATTACTGAGGTCGGCACATCCAGCAGACTGAAATGGTAGAATTGTGAATGGATAGAATGAGCTCTACCATGCCAGCATAGCCCCTCACCAATTCTAGGACAACTGGTTGGTTACTATGTGAAACAGGATACTGGATAGTCTCTGATCTGATTCAGCAGAGCTCGTCTTATATTCTTATGGAGAGGAAGCAAAATTCAACCTATCCATTTTCTTTTCACACAATGAATAACTTTACAAACTTTTATTAATTCCCACATCCTTATCATGTACTTTCTAAAATAGAGAAAACTCAAACAGTTTTAACTTTTCCATAAATCACTTCCGCTAAATGAAGAATATTGCTCCAATGAAGCAAGTCTTTTTTCTGCTAGAGCAAGGCTTCTCCCACCAGAGTAAAGCTACCCTTCTTAAGCAAGCATCCTCACTTACTAAAAGAGAGTGATAAGATCCAGCGCTACACTTTTGAAAGTGTCGATAAAAAATGTGTGAAACGTGACAGCAGGTGCTTCAAAATAAGTATCATACAGATCAGATGAGCTGGGATGCAGATCCATCATTGTTGACTACCTGTTTGGTGGCTAGTCTGACATTTTTTGCCATGTTTGATGTGAAAGGTGTACAAAATTCAGCCCACTAGAAAAAATAGTCCCAGAAATTCAGTACATAATTGTGGGAATTTATATTTTACCAGGTTTTTGTACAGAGGCTATGTAAGTATCTAGCCTGAAGTTTTTGAAGGGGAGCTCATCCACCATTATCCAAATGTTAAAGTAAAACATTCAGTAGAAAGTCCTTTTTTAAAAGTCTTTTGAGAATAGCAGCCAAGTACACTATTGAAGTATAAAACATGAACAGGTTTAAGATTATTGGAAAGAAATAAAAATATGGGTTGATGGCTTTTTCTGATATTCTTATAATTCAGTTAAATTACAGAGGATACAATATTTTGCCAACAAGATGCAAATGTTTTCTTTTGATTGTTACTAGCAACAAAGGCCTTTTGTGCTTCCTACATTGTCATATGTTTCAAGAACATTAAATTTCAATTTGTTGACATCTGGTCCTGCACAAATCAAATCAGAGATGTTTGACATTACCAAGCTGCTCTCAACACACTCCCAACAAAGTGCTGAATTTTAGAAATGTATTTTTTTCTTGTTGCCTGAGGAAGGGGAAGCCTACAATCTAGAACCAGGATTCAAGGGGTGAATACATGTTCCACTTACATACTTAGGGTTGCCAGCCCACCCCCAGTGGGGTAGGTGGGGTAGGGTTGCCTGCTCCAGGCTGGGAAACTGCTGGGAATTTGGGGGTGGGGAAGGGAAGGTAATTGTAAGCCGGTTTGATTCTCACTTAAGTGGTAGAGAAAGTTGGCATATAAAAAACAGCTCTTCTTCTTCTGCTGCTGCTTCTTTTCTAGTCACCTTTCCTGCTGCAGCCATTCATGTTAACATCTCCATCCCAGACACACTGCTCCCTGGTGGGGTAAACATCAACACTGGGGGTGCATGGGGTGGTTGGGAACTGGCAAATTCCTGCTTCACATAGGTGCACATAGTGCTTTCTGATGGGGTTCTTTGGACCCTACCCACTTTTGAATCCAGCTTCTTTTGGCAGATCTGAAAGTGTTTTGCTGAAGTTTACCAATCTGTGGTTCAATACTATAATCTGTGAAAGGATAGCCCAATGAGACGCCTCATGTAGAGTCAAAAATGGTGAAGGCTGCCTTGTAGAACAGTTATCATGGCAATCCTATTTCACCTGACTTTTGCCTGTAGCCAAGTTGTGAAGAGTATGTGTGTGTGTGTGTAAAGTGCCGTCAAGTTGCAATCGACTTATGGTGACCCCTTTTGAGGTTTTCTTGGCAAGAGACTAACAGAGGTGGTTTGCCAGTGCCTTCCTCTGCACAGCAACCCTGGTCTTCCTTGGTGGTCTCCCATCCAAATACTAACCAGGGCTGACCCTGCTTAGCTTCTGAGATCTGACGAGATCAGGCTAGCCTGAAGAGTATAGAGGAGGAATAACATCTTCTCTCAACCTACAGGCCCTTCAGACATCATAAAGGCTCTTCTGAATCATAGAGGTTCTATATCATATGCAGAATTTTGGACTGCACTACTATAGGCTTGGGGGACAAGAGTGTTTTTTTTTTTAAATGCTCCACTGTGCAAAATAAAAATCCCTGCATGTAACAACTAGGACATTGGGGAGGGGCTATGCTGGCATGGTAGAGCTCATTCTATCCATTCACAATTCTACCATTTCAGTCTGCTGGATGTGCCGACCTGGCTTTAGATGGTGCAATGAGAGGAGAACCTTCAGCAGAGTAAGAGCACAAGGGGAAGTAAAGCCTCAGAAAGGTACGAAAAATAATGGTGTATTGATTCAAGAACACACACACCCTTGAAGAAATAATCCTGAATAAACTCCTTAACACTTTCCTGGGAGTAAGCAACACTGAGTGAAATAGAAGACCCACTGAGATTTTTTGCAACTCAGTAATTTCTTGACACATTTTGGGCAATGTTTATTGTTCTATCAATTATGAATTTCCAATAAAGCATTGGATTAGATAGTACAATTTTTTCTGCTGATGCCAGAGGAAGGAGGGTCAATCTTCTCCAGTTCCCCTCCTCAGTTTGTCCATAGCCCTTGGGGAGTCCTGGAATGGTCTTTCTTCCCTCTTGAACTCACAGACCAGCTGGAATCGGAGGAGGAGGAGGAGGGCTTTATATGCTGTCTTTCCTTTTTAAGGAGAATCAAAACGACTTTCAATCGCCTTCCCTTCCCCACCCAACAACAGACACCTTGTGAGGTAGGTGGAGCTGAGAGAGTTCTGACAGAACTGTGACTAGCCCAAGGTCACCCAGCAGGCTTTGTGTGTAGGAGTGGGGAATCAAACCCGGTTCTCCAGATTAGAGTCCACAGTTCTTAACCACTACACCACCTGTAGTGGAGGCATTAATCTGAGGCATTAATACAAACTCTTGGGAACTTTCCCTAAATGTATGGAGATAAATGTTCTATCAATGAAGAGTCTCATTTAGGTATCTCCAATTCATACAGTGTGGCTATTGCTGCTGCTGCTGTGACTAGTCAGTTAGGCTGGCATGTTAAAGCCAAACACATCATCTAAGTAGCTGAACTTGTCTGAATTTCTGAGATCTATAGCTAGACTATCCTGATCTGGATTGCCCAGGCTAGCCTGATCTCGTCAGTTCTCAGAAGCTAAGCAGGGTCAGCCCTGGTTAGTATTTGGATGGGAGACCACCAAGGAAGTCCAGGGTTGCAGTGCAGAGGAAGGCACTGGCAAACCACCTCTGTTAGTCTCTTGCCATGAAAACCCCAAAAAGGGGTCGCCATAAGTCGGCTGCGACTTGACGGCACTTTACACACACACACATAGCTAGACTAGGAGTCTTGGAATGCTGGCTTTCTAGTAATATAAGGACCATATTGCTGTCATACAAATTCTTAGTGTGACGTATTATTTACTTGACATAGCTCTGCTTAATACTAGCACCATTGGAGAGGAGTTATTTTACAGCTGCACAGGCTCCTGCTTCCCCTTAATCAGCCCTGAGAAGGTACAGTCATGCACAATTGCCTGTAAATGTAATTGCTCTGCAAGCTGCTGCAGCAAATGCCCATACAAGAAGGATGAATGTACAGCATGGATGGAATGGATTTCTTCTCCTTAGCTGAACACTGTCTGTAGTTTATTTTGGGGCAATTCCTTTGTCTGATTTCACTGCAGGTCTCTACCTTGGCTACATTTTGATATAACCCCATTTTACTCCAGTTATTGCAAACTTCCAAATATTCTATCTAATCACCTCTATTCAAATAATGAAGTTTCCCTCAATTCCTTATTTCTATCTGCAAAAGAAAAGAAAATTGCTTAAACCACCTGGTATCATCTTACCCAAATGTATTAATTCCGTCCTTCCTTCCTGGTCCACCTTTTTACAAAGTCTCCAATTGGATTACAAAAATTAAAACCCAACAATAAAAAAAGTCTGCAAACTTTAAAAAAAAACATTAAAAGCAATATCCCCTTTATGGAAATGCTGTCCTGAAAAATTTACTATTTACACATTTTATGGAATTATACTGGTGTGTGATCTTTCCTGATCTTGTCAGGTAGCATATTCTGCCAGGTACTAAGAATGCTCACACTGCACGAAAAGGAATATTTCAAGCCCCTCTCAGCCCACAGACTCATATGAAAAAAAATCACATGATTCCATGGTATCCTAAGCCACCAGGAAGATCAACCCCCCGCATTTTGTTCCACTAATACTCCTTCAGTATCATAGAATGACATATTCTCTACTTGATGCAGGTCTGCTTAATACTAGCAATGTTGGAGTGGAGTTATTTGACAGCTGCAGAGGTTCCTGCTGTCATTTAATCAGCCCTGAGAATGTACAGTCTTGTACAATTGCCTGTATTTGTATTTAAGGCAACTATGTTCCTATCTTGTTCCTACATATATATTTTTAAAATCGTGACTGTGTGATGCCATCAGACCATTATCTTGGTGTTTTAGCCAATACTCACCCTCCCTCTGCATACAGAGTGATACCAATAATATTAACAGTTTAATAATGTGTTACATTTATTTTGCAAGAACATGGCAGCATAATAAGGCTCATTATGAGTTAGCTTCATTATGCTCTTTTGCAGCTCAGATGAGACTTTGCTGCTGAATTATTCAAAGGTATATCACCCGAGAATATTACATACAAAATTATACTTACTTTCTCGCATTTAGCTGGTGGGAAATATCTGTCACATTACAAAAAAATAACGTTGAGTTAATTAATTTCAGCCACCAATATTTATCTTGCAAAGACAACAGATCAATAGTGACATATCACAAGCAAGACTCCATGCTCATTTTGAGACAATCACAAATGTCCTATGTGAATCTTACTGGAATCCTGTTATGAAACTGAAGTGACTAGTCAAGACTTAAAGACAGAACTGAGAGTTGATCAACTGGGGTATACATACCAAATCCCTAGTAGTAGTGGTAGTAGTAGTAGTAGAAGAGTTAGTTTTTATACCCTGATTTTTATACCCTGATTTTCTCTACCTTTAAGGAGTCTCAACCCGGCTTTCAATTGCCTTCCTCTCCCCACAAAAGACACCTGTGAGGTAGGTGGGGCTGAGAGAGTTCAGAGAGAACTAGCCCAAGGTCACCCTTGGAGAATTGGATGGAGAATTCTGGGTGTTCATATTTCATAGCACAACATGTCTTACTTTCACTATTAGATCACTACTTTAACATGGGTTGTTTCCGATAAGTCAGAAGTGGAGTTCTACTCATGGAATAAAACCTTCTCCCCTCCCACTTTATTCCACTGTGCCCTCTGAAACACTGGCTCAGGGTTCAGGAGCGCCCCCACCCCACCCCCAGGAACAGTGTTAGGTGGCATACGGAGGTCTACAGTGGGAGAGAAGAATAAGCAAAAAATTGACATGCACCCCTGCCCCCACTAGCGGCAGTGCCCTTTTCCTGAAAGAAAGCAAATGTTGGATGCAACCCAATATGATTCATTTCTCCCATTATAAAAAGAACAAATTATAAGAACAAATATTTTCAGTAGTTTTACTGGAGATGAATGGACTTTCTCTGCTGATACTACATTACACAGATCATAATTACTTATTTGTTCAGGCATTTGCTTAAAGTTTTATGTAGGGCTGACTTGCTAAGCTGAGATGAATTAACTGAGGATGGAGGCCCTTGGTAAAATTGTCCTGGTGGCTATGAGAGGTACCATAATTTGAAATTTCTACGATTTGAGCTATCTTCTAAGATTAAAATGTTGTAAATCAATGATCTGCATTTGGTTTTTTAGTAGGTTTTGCAGCATTATTCGTTTATCTAGCCTTTGCAAAGTCTATAAAAAACTCTATGAGTTTAGTCTAGATTTTTTTCCTTCAAACAAAGCATTTCTTGTTAAGGACAGATTTGTGTGCAAGAGAGAAATCCTGAGATTGATAATAAAAGGCAACGTCATTACAGAGCAATGCTTCAATAGACTAAGCCACCCCCAGACCTCCTGTAATGCAGAGCTGTGGGAGGAGAAGGTTACGGATAGGTTAAGGTGAAGATAAAAGACTTCCTAACTTTGAATTCATAGCAATAACACATCTGAAACACCACTGTAACTTTTAGGTTGCTGTTTTGAAATTACTGAGATAATTCACAAGGCTGAATTTGTGGATCAGAAAAACATGGTCCCTTCTTTATCGATTAGACACGTGCAGCTTTCCCAAGGGCAGAACTCTGGAAAGGGCTGCTGGGGGTGGGGGTGGGAAGGGGTTAGCAGCTAAAGATTTCTGTGCGTGTGCTGGGGGAGGGGGAGAAAATGTAACAGGGACTGGATTATACCCTATGTATTTGATTCAGATGAAGATGGAAAGTCTATGCTATCTAAGATGAACTGACATTGAAATATAGGGATGTAAAAAGTAGCTTCCGATTGTTGGATGACTGGCTGACTGACATCACGGTGGATCCTACCACTCCATTAAGCCATCTTGAAACCTTCCTCTGACTTAAGTGGCTGTTCTGTTGGAGGGAAAACCACTTAAGTTGGAGTAAAACACCTCAGGTTGAAGAAAGGATACTTGGAGGATGGCTGGATCCATGTCAATGTGACATCACAACGTATACTCTGTGATTCCTGATTGGAAGGGACCATTCCATGAAGAAGATGCTCTAAAAATGGCAACAAAGCAACATTCAAGCATGCAAAGGCCAAAAAAGACTACAAAAGTATAGCTTTCTGTGATGTTTGACTCTTTCAGACATCCACGACAGAATATCTCTGGACCTTTACATTAGAACAGGGGAAATACCTCAACCCTTCTTCCCTTTAAAAGACTCTTGCCGGTGTATTTGATATCAGTGTATTTGAAGGTTCAAGGGTCTTCTCTGTCTCTCTTTAGATACCTCCCCCTGTGAAAAGCCACCATAAGCGGATTCTTATATTGTCAAAGGTGATGCTCACCAAACTAATTTCAAAATAAATTAAACTTAAAAAAAAAAAGTATAGCTTTGAAGGGCTTTCCTCACTACTTGGAAACCATATTTTTACCCTGGAAACTGATCCTCATGAAAATCCTGCAGCCCACCAATCACAGTTGTTAAACCCTTCTCAAACAGGTGAACTGTTGTTCGTAGTCAAAATTAGAAATGACATGAACTGCACTGAACTACATATTAATGTATACGTTTATATTGTTGTTGCTCAACCAGTGATAAATATTCAACTTTTCTCCATAATCCCTTCCATCTTCTTACCATACTCCATCCTGCACCCCACAATTAATCTTGCTTGTCCAGCCCATGTGCTTAATTGCTTTAAAGATGGGCAACCAAGAGCATCTCTGCTTGTTGACCTTGTGCCTGTTGGAATGGATGAAGTCCAACATGGCCCAAGTATGAATCTACAAGCTCACCATCATCATATCTCCTATAGTTTCTGCCCAAAGAGCAAAATGTTTATTGATATATAGTGTGCTAGAGATAAGCACGTGCCAAATGAATGTAATATCAATGTATCAAAGATGAGCTGGAGATTCACTTCTGTGTAGCAGTTCCCGCAAATGCAACTGTACAATTACAGTAAAACCCCTAACACACCAGCTGCCTGTCACTGAATAGGACTTGCCTTTCTCTTTTCTGTACTCCTGTTGCTTTTTTGTGTTTAAGCACGAATAAATTAGCATTGTCCTCTCTTGCTGGAGTTAAACTCATGCATAGGATCTTAAATCAGTTTAGAAAATTCATTCCTTTGTTATTTTTATTTTTTAACCCTTTTAAAATTATGCTTTCATGTTACGTGTGTGTTGGTTTTGAACCATGGCTCTCATCTAGTGCACGTCATGAGTATCCTTGGCAGGAAATCATTGTTGCTATAGCCAACCCCCCGCCCCCCCGCGTAAGTACACATAATGGTCCACTGCAGCAATGGAAGGGTATTTTTGAGTTCTTTTTCATCCTTAAATTCCAAGGGGATGGATACCCAGGAGTCCAGGTGGGGTTAGAAAAATCTGTTTGAAGTCATGTCTCTCTTTTGTACTTAGCCCCTCATGACTACTGTGAGTAAGAGGACCTTTTCAGAGGTCAAGTCTGCTGATTCAGAGGGTCTTAGGCTTGAAAGCACATGAAAATCTCTGAAAAGAGTTTCAGCCTGCCACATCAGCAGCATGATGAGAATAAAATAGAGAGATTAAAAGGTGTATTTCAATTAAACAAAGCCCTAAATTGATTTTAATATTTAATAAGGCATACAAAAGAGGAAATTATGTAGCAATACCACCCACTGGAGTCTTCATTTCTTTATCTAAAATGAGCTATGCACTCAATTCTGCTTCCCTGTACCATCAAGGATGTTTATTTTCCTCCTTTTACAATTCAGCTTCCCCATCATTACTACTTAGTGTGTGTGTGTGTGTATAATTTTATGTAGTTTTAAATGGCAAATGTGACTCTTAATATGTCACTCTTAATTCCTCTTGTTAATGGTATGATGCCAAATGAAAAATTATAAGGTGGTTTATGCACTGACAGCTGATTCCATATTTGCAGTACTGGAGTGGACATAATCCCGAACGCAACATAATGTATGACACCTATTTGCTTGATCTCACCCCCACTTTTGAGAAAGAAATCATGCACATATCAGAAATAAGGCATGCACATATGCATGCGCATATCAGAGGAAGAAGAGTAGGTTTTATACCTGGTTTTTCTCTACCCTAAGGAGTCTTAAAGCGACTTCCTCTCCCCACAACAGGCACCTTGTGAGGTAGGTGAGGCTGAGAGAGTTCTTAGAGAACTGTGACTGGCCCAAGGTGTCAGTTCTGGATCACTGGCTAAATCCCACAAATGAACTCCTAGGCAGGTTTTCCATAGAAAGTTGTTTATTGAGAAAATAGGCACAGTGGTGAGCAGAAAGTGACTTGGGAATAAGCAACGACACTAATGGGGAAATGCGGAGGGTGTAGGAAACATAAACTTTCAGAACAGCTCTTGGTTGCCACGGCAACCCCTCCCCTGTTCCCCGTTCTCAGGGTCCAGTTCCCAGAGAGGAGCTGGCTAAAGACTAAACATCAGTACAGAGAACAACATCGTGACCTTGAGGCTTGCCACCTGGCCAGCCACTGAACAACAGGCCGGTGCCTGACATTCTGCCCCCTCTAAGGCCCCCCTTCCCCCACAAGGACAATCCGTGTACAACGTATGGAATTGACGCACCAACCTAGGGGTGGAGACGTGGTGATGCGCAACCCACTCATCGTAAGAAGGGCCAAAATGTTTCCATCGAACTAGGTATTGGAGTCCCCCCCTGTGGATACGGGAGTCAAGGATTTTGGACACCTCAAAGTGTTCTTCCCCACGCTAGGCACTTCTGGGGGGATTTCGGGGTACCACTCAGGCGAGGGGACATGTTGTTTTAAAAGGCTAACATGGAAAAAGGGATGGGCCTTTCTTAGAGCCTTAGGGAGAACAAGTTCCACTGTTACTGGATTGATGAGTCTCGCTATGGAAAAAGGGCCAATGAGCTTTTCATGAGTTTCTTGCTCGGACGTAGGGACCGCAGGTTTTTGGTGGACAAGTACACTAGGTCCCCCACCTTGAATTCCCACCCTGGAGAATGATGTTTATCAGCTTGGGCTTTGTATCGCTGTTTAGGACGTTCCAAATTTTTCTGCAACCATGGCCAAGTGGTTTGGATTGCGTGTACCCACTCGGAAACGTCTGCACCTCCCTCCTCCCTCGAAACATCCACACTGCCCAGAGGGCCGAACTCTTTTCCATATACAATGTGAAACGGGCTGAAACCTGTAGACTGATGCACAGCATTGTTGTAGGCATATTCTGCAAAGGGTAGGAGATTCACCCAGTCATCTTGATGGTAATTGACATAACACCGTAAATAACATTCCAACACAGCATTTACCCGTTCGGTCTGCCCATCGGTCTGAGGGTGAAACACATTTGACAATCCCTGCTCCACCCCCACCAATTTGAGAAAAGCCCTCCAAAATTTGGCTACATCTTGCGGACCATGGTAAGAGACCACCTTGCGCCGAAAAGAATGATATTTGAAGACATGTGACACAAATAAGCGAGCCAATTTTGGGGCGGAGGGCAAACCTGTTAAAGGAACTAAGTGCACTTGCTTAGAAAATAAATCCATTACCACCCACAGTACCATTTTCCCTTTCTTGAGAGGGAGATCAGTCATAAAATCCATTGCAATAACCTCCCATGGTCCTGAAGGAGTTTCTAGAGGCTGCAACAATCCGGGTTTTTTTCCTGGAGACCGTTTTGAAGTGGCGCAGATGGGACAACCGTGAATGAACTAGTCCAAGTCAGATCGCATTTTCGGCCACCAAAACTGTCTCCGCAGGAGGTGTAGTGTCTTAACAAAACCAAAATGTCCTGCAGTCTTTGCTCCATGTGCGAGGTGCAACACCTCCCTCCGGAGGACTTCCGGCACATATAATTTGGCATTTTTGAGATAGAGTTCCCCGCGCTGGTCAAGATCCATGGGGAGAGTACCAGCCGAATGCTCAGTTTGATACCCTTGGAGTAAGGTGTCTCTGAAAGAAATGGGTAGTCCCTCTAGGAGAGGATCGCTCGGAGCTGGGGTAGAAAGTTCGGGAGGCTCCCTGGGTGAAGAGCTAGCAGGCACTCCCCCCCGGCACTATCAACGGCGGCGATGGGGGAAGGGGGGTGAGCATTTTTGGCGAGCGTACGGGTGCTTTCGTGACTTCTAGGGAGCACTGTGTTTGAGCCCGGGTCTGCATGGCTAACGTGGGCAGCCCCCTCTGTGCTGGAGTGAAAAGAGACTCCGTGGGGCGTTCTAGTTTATTGGGATATTGGGGAAGCCGGGATAAAGAACATAAGAACCTAAGAAAGGCCCTGCTGGATCAGACCAAGGCCCATCAAGTCCAGCAGTCTGTTCACACAGTGGCCAACCAGGGGCCTCTAGGAAGCCACTAACAAGACAAGTGCAGCAGCACCATCCTGCCTGTGTTCCACTGCACCCAAAATAATAGGCATGCTCCTCTGATACTAGAGAGAATAGGTATGCAGCATGACTAGTATCCATTCTAACAGCCATGAATACCCCTCTCCTCCATGAATATGTCCACTACCCTCTTAAAGCCCTCCAAGCTGGCAGCCATCACCACATCCTGGGGCAGGGAGTTCCACAATTTAACTATGCGTTGTATGAAAAAATACTTCCTTTTATCTGTTTTGAATCTCTCACCCTCCAGCTTTAGCAGATCACCCTGTGTTCTAGTATTATGGGAGAGGTAGAAAAACTTCTCCCTGTCCACTCTCTCCAAACCAAGCATCTGCCAGCTGGTTTTGCTTCCCTGGGACATGTTTAATTACAAACTGAAACTTGGAGAAGAAGTCCGCCCACCTTACTTGTTTGGCTGAGAGTTTGCGAGTTCCCGTCAGGGCTTCTAATTTTTTGTGATCTGTCCATACCTGGAAGGGGGTATCTGCCCCCTCTAGGAAATGTCTCCATACTTCCAAAGCGTTTTTAACTGCAGCCACCTCTTTTTCCAAATGGGCCAGTTCAGTTGGGATTGGGAAAATTTCTTAGAAAAGTAAGCGCACGGGTGTAATTGCCCTCCATCTCCCTCTTGCAACAAGGCTCCTCCCATGGCTACTTCTGAAGTGTCTACCTGAACAATGAAAGGCTGTTGACAGTCTGGATGCTTCAGCACAGGTTCAGTGGTAAACAACCGTTTGAGAGTCTCAAAAGCTCTTTGACATTCCGCCGTCCACTCTACCCGAGAAGATGGCTGAGTTGCTGCGCTCCCTTTTCCCTTGGTTTTAAGGAGGTCGGTGATGGGCAACGCAACTTGGGCAAAGTTGGGGAGGAAACCTCTAAAAATTTGCGAACCCGAGAAATTGTTGGACTTGCTTCCGAGTCGAGGGCGGCTCCCAGTCCACTACTGCTCGCACCTTTTTGGGGTCCATAGCCAGTCCCTGGTGTGAAATTATGTAACCCAGAAAAATCCATTTGTCTTGGTGGAACTCACACTTGGAGACCTTAGCATAGGGTTGGTTCTCTCTTGCTTCCGAGTCGAGGGGGGCTCCCAGTCCACTACTGCTCGCACCTTTTTGGGGTCCATAGCCAGTCCCTGGTGTGAAATTATGTAACCCAGAAAAGTCAATTTGTCTCGGTGGAACTCGCACTTGTAGACCTTAGCATAGAGTTGGTTCTCTCTGTGGCGCTGTAGCACTTCTTTAACCATGGCAACATGTTCTTCATAAGTATTGGAGTAAATCAGAATGTCATCTAAGTAAACCACCACTCCTTTAAACAACAGGTCATGCAGGATTTCATTAATTAATTGCATGAAGACCCCTGGGGCACCTTTCAACCCAAAAGGCATTACTAGGTACTCAAACATTCCAAAACAACTGGAAAAGGCAGTCAATGGCTCATTCCTCTCCCTAATCCTAACACAATAGTACGCCTCGACCAAGTCCAATTTAGTAAAGATGCGTCGCCCTCTTAGTTGACTCAACAAATCGGGAATCGGGAATGGGGTAAGAGTTGGCTTGGGTGACTGCATTGAGTTTACAAAAGTCAATGCATAAGCACAGGTCTCCGGTCTTTTTGCGCACAAAAAAGGCTGGGGCACAATTTGGTACGGTGGAGGGATGGATGAAACCTCGATCTAAGTTTTTGTCCAGAAAGTCTCTAAGCACAGATTTCTCTTTGGGGCTCATGGGATAAATTTTACTCTTGGGTAAATTGCCCTCCCCACCACTTCAATGGCGCAATCTGACTGTCGGTGGTGGTGGGGAAACATCGCACTCCTTGACATCAAAAACATCAGCAAAGTCCTCATATTCAGATGGCAAGTGAGAGGGGTCGAGAGGTACATTCGGCTCAGCCGCTAGGGCAGGTATTGGAACTGCTACCTCTCATCGATGACGGTCGCATTGGGGCTGGGTAAACTCAATTGTTTTGGCTGCCCAGTCTATGGTGGGGCTGTGTCCACACAGCCAATTCGTTCCCAAAACTATTGCATAACGAATGCCTGCTACTATAGTGAAGTGTATTTGTTCCCAATGGTGCCCTATTCCCATGGCCACTCTGCCAGTGTGTCGGTCTACTGCCCCCCCGTATGTCACTGCCATCCATCTGAGCGAATTGGACGGGTTGGGGTTGGCAGACCGCTTTTACATTTAGGGCTTTGAACGTCTCGTCATTAATCAGTGTACGGCCACAACCAGTCAACTAGTGCTTTGACAGAAATTTTTTTTTGGGGGGGGGCTTGTAATGTTGTAAAACCACATCCAGAAAAACTGTGTCCTCTACTTCTCTCACCATCAGTGGAGCTTTGGGTTGCACGGGTGCAAGGGTCTGTGGTGGCGCTCCCTCTACCACAGACCCAGCCCGTTTTTTGGCTGCTTGAGGGCGGGAACCAGGTTCAACCCTGGCATTTCCCAGGTCACCTCCTCCTCCTCCGAGGCAGTGCTGTCCTCAATCACAGTGGTGGTATTTGTAATCCGGACCCCCGATGGGGTAAGCAAAGGCATATTTGTAATCCGTGACCCGGATGGGTCGAACAGCTGGGTAATGGAATCCTTGGGGACCCCTGCATCAAGCGTAAGAGCAGGGGGCCTTACGCCCGGCGGTGGAGGCGCGTCCGGTAGTCACGCTCCTCTGGCGGTGGTCTCCACCCGCCCGAGTTGTACTCCCAGGGCGGCAACTCAAAACTGGCTGTTCCAGTCATGTTGGACAAGTTGCTGTGAAGTGGCCGTGGTCCCCACACATGAGGCAGGTTCCACTCTGGAGTAGTTTGGCTCGATTAATTTCCGGAGCCGGTCTCTGGGGTGGCAAAGCGGGTGTCCATGGAACTGATGGTGGTGGTGCGCGTGGTGCATTCTCCTTTGCCCTGTGTCTGGAAAGGGTAAGGAGTTGCCGACAACTCTCTACTTCTTCCACCAGTAGTATCCATTCTTCGAGGTTAGGTGGGTCCCTTTGCATGAACCCCCAGTACATGATCTCAGGATTTAGACCTTCCCGAAAGTATTGTATCCGTGTGGCTTTGCTCCAGTCCACTATCCTACTAGTGAGCCGCTGAAACTCACTTGCATACTCTCTGACGGACTTTGTGCTTTGGCGTAGTTGGAGAATGGCAGTTTTGGCCTTTTCGCCCCGGAAGGGATTCTCGAAGGGTCTCCATAGCGCCCGCATAAAGTCATTTAAAGTTTGTATGGATCCCGTTTGTATGGGCCCGTAAGTCGAATTGTTGAACCATCCATTCTGCCGCCTCTCCCTTCAGCAAAGACGACATGTACCTGACCCGGCTATCCTCTGTGGGAAAGGTGGGCCCTTGTTCTCTCATGAAACTGTCCACTTGATGCAAAAAGTAAGGCAGCCTTTCCGCCGACCCGTCAAATGTCACTTGCAAGTCCCTTTGCGGGGCATAAGGGCGCGGTTGCGGGGCAGGCCTTACCAGTTGTGGTTGTGGATGTCCTGGCAGTGCGGGTCCCCCAGGCGGTCCAGGAGCCGGTGCACCAGGTAGTCCTGGAGCGGATTGTCGTAGCGGGGCACGTTGTCCCGGCAGTGGCATTCCTGGTTGACCTGGTTGTCCAGGCGGCAGCAGAGCAGGTTGTCCCGGTAATGGGGCTCCCGGTAGGCCTGTTTGCCCCGGCAGCGGCAGGGCTGGTTGGCCCGGTTGCCCTGGTGGGAGTGGTGCAGGAGGCTGTGCCAGTTGCAATTTACCAAACTCCAGCCACATCACGCCCATTTGCTCACACATCTGGGCCATTTGCTCCTCCAACGCCTGGTTTCGATCCTGCAGACATTGGATTTTGTCCATGCCCCCCCCCCGGTCCATCCGGATCGAGGCCCTTGGAAGTTTGTAATCCAATCACCGAGGTCTTCCTCGGCCGGGTAATCCCCAACGTCTTGTGGAATATTGCTGGGGTGATCAGCTCTCACCAGCCGCAAAAGGCGAGTCGTCGCTCTACTCAGGAAGTCGTAAAATGAGAGCAAAGAGGGGAATGTCCAGTCCCCCTCATCCCTGTCGGGTGTTGCAAGACCCTTGGGCTGCACTCCAGATGCCTGCACAGCCACAAGAGCCTCCAGCTCGGTGGCCTGGGCATCGGCCGCTTCAGCAAACGACCGTTTTGTCTCTTGGCGAAAACAGGGTTGAGTAGGACTTGCCGTCTCCACTCGTTCCTCCATGAGAGAGAAGGGTACAGGATCGGGCCCCTCCAGGAAAGTCTCGTTTCCTCTGGCCGCATTCTCACCCACGTGGTGGTACCGATCCAACAGCCTGTCCCTGCTGTCCCTCAACCTCTCTGCGCAGCACTGCTGGCAGGTCTCCTTCCACTGCGGGGTTTGGGAACTCCTGTCAAGGCACCGGCGCCTCCGTAGATCCGACTCCATGACTGCGGCCTCTCCTGAGTTCGCGGCCCATAGCAAGGACTCTCCCTCCAGGATGGGTCACTGGAGGCCCCTTCCGGTGGCTTCCTCTCAGGCGCGCAGGGTCTGTATCCTAACCTCCTCCCGGAGGAGCTGGCGGAGCACTTCTCTGGCAGTAGATGTTCCCGGTCTCCCTTCCTGGGACGGCCTGTCACCCTCCCCTCCCGAGGAATGGGTGAATTCAGCCACTGCCACCATGCAGAACTTAGGAAAGAGGCTCAGTCCACATTCCTCACAAAACAAAAAAGAGAAAAGTTCTTGGTGTGATTAGTGTCGTAATGTCAGCTCTGGATCACTGGCTAAATCCCACAAACGATCTCCTAGGCAGGTTTTCCATAGAAAGTTGTTTATTGAGAAAATAGGCACAGTGGTGAGCAGAAAGTGACTTGGTAATAAGCAACGACACTAATGGGGAAATGCTGAGGGTGTAGGAAACATAAACTTTCAGAACGGCTCTTGGTTGCCACGGCAACCCCTCCCCTGTTCCCCGTTCTCAGGGTCCAGTTCCCAGAGAGGAGCCGGCTAAAGACTAAACATCAGTACAGAGAACAACATCGTGACCTTGAGGCTTGCCACCTGGCCAGCCACTGAACAACAGGCCAGTGCCTGATACAAGGTCACCCAGCAGGTTTCATGTGGAGGGGTGGGGAATCAAATCCTATTGTCCAGATTAGAGTCCACCACCCTTAACTGCTGCACCATTATATGCACATGTGCAAATGAGGCAAGTGATTCATATCTGCTCTCTCCCCATTCAGCAAGTAAACCCCAAAAGTTCATAATATGACATCCTTTACCGAAGAACTTCCAAATCATAGGCTGAACATCTTGGGGGACATTATGCTGATGTTAAACTGCCTCCGTAGTAAATTCATATGCACAGAAGCTAATGTTTAGAATGACAGGCTAATAATTAGAAGACGACGACGAAGAGTTGGTTTTTATACAATGACTTTCTCTACCACTGAAGGAAGAATTAAACCGGCTTACAATCACCTTCCCTTCCCCTCCCCACAACAGACAACCTGTGAGGTAGGTGAGGCTGAGATAACTCTTAATAGAACTGTGACTAGCCCAAGGTAACCAGCTGTCTTCATGTGTAGGAGTGGGAAAATCAACCCGGTTCACCAGACTAACCTCCGCCGCTCATGTGGAGGAGTGGGGAATCGAACCCGGTTCTCCAGATCAGAGTCCACCACTCCAAACCACTGCTCGTTATCACTATACTCCCTTGTTGCTATTTTACTATGCCAATAAAGGTGTCTGAATCTGAACCACTACACCACACTAGCTCCCCATATCTCTACAGTAGGGCTGTTGATTCGGTTCGGGCCGAACCAAACTCAAAAAAGGCGGGAAATGGGGGAGCCGAATTTGCTGACTTCGGGGGTTCAGCGAATAAATTCGGCAGATTTGCCCCCCCCCGCGCGCCTTCACGGGGCTTCCATGAAGGCGCGGGGAGGGGGCCCTTTAAACAGATCTGCGCCTCCGTGAAGAACTGAGATCTTGCAGAGCCCGGAAGGTCCCCTTGCTCAAGACAGCACATGTACAGGCCCGTCTGCAGTTTGCCAATGCACATCTGAATGACCCAAAGGAGAACTGGGTGAAAGTGTTGTGGTCAGATGAGACCAAAATCGAGCTATTTGGCTTCAACTCAACTCGCCATGTTTGGAGGAGGAGGAATGCTGCCTACGACCCCAAGAACACCATCCTTACCGTCAAACATGGAGGGGGACATATTATGCTTTGGGGGTGTTTTTCTGCTAAGGGGACAGGACAACTTCACCGCATCAAAGGGATGATGGACGGGTCCATGTATCGTCAAATCTTGGGTGAGCACCTCCTTCCCTCAGCCAGGGCATTGAAAATGGGTCGAGGATGGGTATTCCAGCATGACAATGACCCAAAACACACGGCCAAGGCAACAAAGGAGTGGCTCAAGACGAAGCACATTAAGGTCCTGGAATGGCCTAGCCAGTCTCCAGACCTTAATCCCATCAAAAATCTGTGGAGGGAGCTAAAGGTTCGAGTAGCTACACATCAGCCTCGAAACCTTACTGACTTGGAGAGGATCTGCAAAGAGGAGTGGGACAAAATACCTCCTGAGATGTGTGCATACCTGGTGGCCACCTACAAGAAACGTCTGACCTCTGTAATTGCCAACAAGGATTTTGCCACCAAGTACTAAGTCATCTTTTGCAAAGGGATCAAATACTTATTTCACTCATTATAATGCACATCAATCTCTGACTTTTGTCTTCTGGGTTTCTGGGGGTTTTCCTGTTGTTATTCTGTCTCTCAAAGCTACAATAAACTTACCATTAAAATTATGTACTGGTCATTTCTTCGTCAGAGGGCAAATGGGCAAATTCAGCAGGGGATCAAATACTTTTTTCCCTCACTGTGTATGCTCAACTTTTATCTGTGTGAGAAACTACCAATAGCAATAGCTCAAACAAAGTAATGCATTATGGAGGCCTGAATGATTTATTTTAGAAGAAGAGTTGGTTTTTATATGCCGACTTTCTCTATCACTTAAGGCAGAATCAACCCGGCTTACAATCACCTTCCCTTCCCCTCCCCACAACAGACACTCTGTGAGGTGGGTGGGGCTGAGAGTGTGTGACTGGCCCAAGGTTATCCAGCTGGCTTCGTGTGTAGGAGTGGGGAAACAAATCCAGTTCACCAGATTAGTCTTTGCCGCTCGTGTGGAGGAGTGGGGAATCAAACCCAGTTCTCCAGATCAGACTCCATCGCTTTAAACCACCACTCTTAACCACTATACCACGCTGGTGCACCACTTGAAAAGTGTTTGATTTTTGGAATGATACGAAAGTTCTGTCTCAAGTTTGTTCTGTGACTTCTTTTTCACTCAGTGCAAACTATCACTTAACACTGTAGTCATCGAGTGTGTGAAATGCACATGTGAACTGACCAGCTGGCTCAAGCTAGTCACTTTCACTATGTAAAGAATATGAACACTGAAAAATTACACAAGAAATCACAGAGTCACTGAACAAAGGACAGAAGTTTAATGATTTTATCATGCCAAATGCTGGGAGAAAGGGACAGCTTAAAGAAAGGTACTAAGGAAAAATCACTGCATTCTTCTGCAGAAACTCTTGCTTCTTAGATCCAGCTAAAACCATCAGCCAAGCCAGCACTGGAGCAAGACAAGACCTGTCAGGACAAGCTACAGTCATTGCCAGGATTCAGCCTCCTAATAAGGCCATTATCTCCAGAAGTCTATGGTTTCCCTCTTCCTGTAGTTCCACCCAGCTGCATAGTTTTGTATTCACAGCTAGATCTTGCAAAGGGGCAGCCCTGTTAGTGTGTGGTAGCAAAATTTTTAAAAAACCCTTTCATTGTCTTTGCCTTAATTTCTCTCTTTTCCACACTTTTCTCCTCCTTTGTATTGCGCTTTTCCTTCCATGAACTGCCATTCCTCTATCCCCACTTTTTACATTTTTCTTTCCTTCCCCTTATTTTTCAGACTTGATCTCAACTCCTTCTCATTCCTCCTGGCAGGTCAGAACATATTTATGAGTAGTATAGCAGCAAACCTTTGTTAATATTATGAACAGAACCGGGGAGTTAAAGTAGTAAAAGGATGCTGCCCCACCCCTTTACAAGCCTGATAGAATGGAAATCTGCCTTTCTGGTAATAAATGAGGAACTCAACTTAGAACTCAGCTTGGCTTCCATTGCAAATGGGGGGGGGGGGTCTGGAGATAACCTGGGCCAGGATATTCAGATTCCTTTAATTTTTGGCCCTGGAACTCCTATGAATATCCCAAAGCTGGTGGCCAATCTTGAGATTCCTAGCATTATGCCTGCCACAAACTGACAGGCAAATGGACATTCAAATACTTTTATTACTACCGGTTCATGGTAACAGCCAGCCAACTGATTTGTTTCATCATTATATTTGACTTGGATCAGGGTCATATGGAGGCCCATGGTGGCTCTCAGCAGCACTGTTGAGAACCTCAGCTTTTGATTTGGAAAAAAATGATTCATGTTCCTCATAACAGTGACGATGACATTGAAGAAGTATGAACAATATCCAGTGAAATGCATGAAGCCAGAGAAGACTTCAGTAGGCTGTTTATGACCAGGCACAGCTCCCATTAAAAAAAAAAAAGAACAAAGTATGCAAAACAGGCAAATACGCAAATATTCTGACTGCATGCAATGTACATAATTCACCTTGCCTTGTAGTAGGGCTTAGATTTTTTTTTTAAAGCAAATTGTTTCATGGGCTCTAATGGGGCCATCCTAAGTAAACATCGTTTAGACAGAATGGAGCAGATGCAGAGGAAACTGACGAGGATGATCAGGGGCCTGGAGTCCGAGCCCTACGAGGAAAGGCTAAGGGACTTGGGAATGTTCAGTCTGGAGGAGGTTGAGGGGGGACATGATTGCTCTCTTTAAGTATTTGAAGGGCTGTCACTTAGAGGAGGGCAGGGAGCTGTTCCTGTTGGCAGCAGAGGACAGCATTTGCCATAATGGGTATAAATTATGGGCAGAAAGGTACCAGCTGGATATTAGATTTTTTTTTTTTTTTTACTGTAAGAGTGGACAGGGAGACGTTTTTCTCCCTCTCCCATAATACTAGAACACGGGGTCACCTGCTAAAGCTGGAGGGTGAGAGATTCAAAACAGATAAAAGGAAGTATTTTTTCACACAACGCATAGTTAAATTGTGGAACTCCCTGCCCCAGGATGTGGTGATGGCTGCCAGCATGGAGGGCTTTAAGAGGGGAGTGGAGGAGGAGGAGAGGGGTATTCCTGGCTGTTAGTTAGAATGGATACTAGTCATGCTGCATACCTATTCTCTCTAGTATCAGAGGAGCATGCCTATTATTTTGGGTGCGTTGGAACACAGGCAGGATAATGCTGCTGCAGTCGTCTTGTTTGTGGGCTTCCTAGAGGCCCCTGGTTGGCCACTGTGTGAACAGACTGCTGGACTTGATGGGCCTTGGTCTGATCCAGCAGGGCCTTTCTTATGTTCTTATGTTCTTATGTGAGTTGTTCGACAGTGGAATCAGCTACCTAGGGAGGTGGTGAGCTCTCCCTCACTGGAAGTCTTCAAGCAGCGGCTGGACAAACATTTGTCAGGGATGCTCAAGGCTGATCCTGGATTGAGCAGGGGGTCGGACTAGATGGCCTTAATGACCCCTTCCAACTCTATGATAACACAAGGGGCTGCCCTGTTTGGAACTTCAGCTTGTGCAAAGTGCAAACATTGGCAACTAGAGCGCTAGTTAGAGCCAGAATTATATTGTATCAACACTGTGCCATCTCTACTGGCTTTCTGCCTGTTTTCAAGCCCAACTCAAGTGCTGATCATGAGAAAGCCTTAAATGTTTGACACCTGGATAGCTTACAAATGATCTCTGCCCATCTGAACCTATCAACCTGCTTATTTATAGGCCTTATTCTGTTTCTGCTCCCTGTATGAACTGTGAGTAAATACTCAAAACAGGTACTTCTAAGAATTTGAAATTCTGTCCAAAATGGATCCTCAAAATTTGAAACTCCGCCCAAAATTGATTCCTCTTCAGATGCCAGATTAAGGACATCTTTTATTTTTCCTTTTGCTACTTCTTGCTGCCATTTTGTGATATACTGTAATATACTGATCTTTTTTGTACTTTATTTTTTTGGAGTTTATAGTGATTTATTGTTAGCTGACTTGAAGAGGGAAACACTGGATCAAATATATTAATAAAGAAAAGTATTATATGCTGGTGTTTAAATTGTTTTTACAAGCAAATTGTGACTGATGTTTCCCTTCTGTTTAACTGAATCAGAAACCGGACTGCATTTATAACAAAACAAATTGAGGAAAATCCTTATAAAATAACATTGAATGTAACAGATGAACCTAACAAGTGTTTGTTCCATGATGATTCATGCCTTGTTAAGCTTCCAGTAAAATGATCTTGAATAGGATTTCATTATTAATTATGTTTCTTGAAAAATAAAAGATACAGGGTGCCCTCTAGAGACCAAAAGAGTGAAAAACCACACTAGTCCACAGTTTCAGACAGACCGTGTCCATATATCTTCACAGAACCTTTTCTTGAGGCAGAATCATCTGCAGGCAATTAGCCTTACCTTATTTTAATGACCCCAAAGACTGCAGTTATCAATCTACCATGGCCAGAGAGGAGCAACAGAATGGGTAAAGTGCAATAAAGCTTATGCAAAGCATATAGGCCTAGAAGTAGGGCTGTTGAAAAAAAAAATTCAGTAAAATTTGGATTCGGCAAAATTCGGCCCGTTTTTATTCGGGAAATGCCGAAGTCCGAACTCCCCCACTTTGGGTCCGTGCAATTCGGCATGAGATCTGGAGTTCGGGGAAAAATTCGGCCGAATAAAGCCATTAAAAACACAATCGCTCCTTTCCACGGCTCGGGGGGCATTTTTGGGGGTAGAGGTCCCAAACTTTCAGCGTAGCTTGAGGGGACCCTTTTTGCAAGAACCCCCAAGTTTTGTGAAGATTGGGTCAGGGGGGGCTGAGATATGGGCCCCGAAAGGGGTCCTCCCTCCTTAATGTGCATCTCTGACAATGGGGGTTTGCAATTAGCAGAGCTTGCCGCCCACTCCCAAAGCTCCCAGCCCCAACAAACAGCTGAGCTGGGGGGGAGCAAGGGTGGGGCAGGTGCGAAGAAGTTTGCAAAGCAACACATTTGCAACCATGCAAACCATGCAAAGCAACACGTTTGCAACCATGCAAAGCAACACGTGATGCCTGGGAGTTTGCAAACCATGGAAAGGGACAGAGGCACGCTAGCTATGCATAAGGAGCAGGAGGGGGTGGAATTTCCCCTTTTGCATCGGACTCGGGACCAGGCAAATGCATTGTTTAAGTCACAATTTGAAAACCAGTTTTGAGCAAGCATCAAAGTAGACCTAACCGATCTTATGAATGAGGGAAAACCTGAGGACACACAACTGAAGCTCCCCCCCCCCAAACCAGGGAGAGAGAGACTCGAGGGGGCACACACACCTCCAGACAGAACGGGCGAAAGCCCCCTTTGGCTTCCCCCCCACCCACAGAAACTGCTCCCTCCCCACACACACACAGACTCTGCTTCCCCCCCCACACACACACAGGAGAAAAATTATAGAGAAAAGCCCCAAAATGGGTCTTACTGTGGATGTCTTCTGTTCCATCTTCTTCGCACCTGCTCCGCCCTTGCTCCCTGCAGCTCAGCTGTTTGTCAGGGCTGGGAGCTTTGGGCATGGGAGGCAAGCTCTGCTAATTGCAAACCCCATTGTCAGAGATGCACATTAAGGGTGGGGGAGACCCCTTCCCGGCCCCATATTCCCCCCCGAACCAATCTTTACGAAACTAGGGCGTTCTTGCAAGAAGGGTCCTCTGAAGCTATGCTGAAAGTTTGGGGGCTCTACCCCCCAAAATGCGCCCCCTGCAGCCACAGAATGGCTCGAATGTGCACACGCACCCCCCCCCAAGGGGGATCTCTCACACAAACAGATGCTCTCTCTTTCTCTCCCCGGGCCGTGCAGCAGCTGGGCTCATGCACTCAATTGCGACTGATTGGCCAGAAAAAGAGCCAGCTTGGCCGATTGGCCACGGGAGAATGCTGCTTACTAACTGACGGTTATGCTGCTGTGCCGAACCCCAAATTTGCCGAATTTATTCGCCGAAAACCCCGAACTCGCTGAATTCGGCTCCCCTTTTCCCCACCTTTTTTGAGTTCGGTTCCATCCGAACTAAAAACCGCTGAATAGGGGAAATTCAGCTGTTTTTCGGTTCGGGACGAACCGAATTGACCGCCCTACCTAGAAGATCAAAGCAAATAAATAAAACCACATGCCCCAGCAGCAAACATTTTGGGCAGCCCACAGAAGCACCCTCATGTCTGAAACTGAACTCTGCTCCCCATTCAGCCTAGCTCACTCTTCTGCAGCATCCTTTACAACAAATGCCACTGCTGACATGCGTGTGGGGGAAAATAAACCCCTGAGCTCATGGGTTAGAGGAGAGAAGTCTATGAAATGAATGAATAGACTATTAAGCATCCTGGAGCAACATGCCAAATAATGTACTTTCAATCCACTTTAACGATTGTTTGCAAGTGGATTTTGCCATTTCACACAGTAAAATTCAGCATCAAAGTGCATTACTCGGCATGTGTGAAAGTGTGCAAAGATTCCACTGGGCCCCCCGATCCAAACCAGATATCATAACAAAACAAATCACCTGGCTGGCTGTTACCATGAATCTATAGTAATAAAATAATTGGGCTGTTCATCCCTCTGCCCATTTGTGGCAGTCATAACTCATCAGAAAATAATGTTACATGTTTGAAAACTAGCTACCAGCCCCAGAATGATGCTGGGAATTGCAGTGCCAAAAAGAACATCCTGAACCAACTTATCTTCACAATAGGCTACATGTCATAAGAGAGCTTTTAAGCAACCTGTCTCTAAAACTCAGATCCCCAAACTGCCATGGAAAGTTGCTGGGTGACAAACTCTCAGCCAGATCTACCTCATAGGGTTGTTGTGAGGATAAAATAGGGTACAAGAGAACAATGTAAAAAAGACTGGACATGCCATTTGCTATAAATCTAGTTGTGCCTACAGTTCACACACACAAAAAGCTATTGCTGTTGCTTCATCAAGTATTTCTTCAACCCTTTTGGCAGGTAGAAGAGCTGTTCTTCAATATTCAAACTACTATTAAATATTGCAAGCTCAATTATAAGTCTCATGTCTATAGAAGTCATCATAATTATGTAAAAGAAGCAAGCGCAATTTTCCTCGCTCTTTCCAGACAATTGTGCCTTCCAAAAATGCCCTCATCTATTCTGTTCGCACAACCTGTACCTCTCAATATTACTCTCTATAGCTGTGTGTCTAATTTTGTAATTTTATATTTATGCACACATATGTGTCTACCAATATAGGATACACTTCTTACATCTGATGAAGTGGGTTCTAGTTCACAAAAACTTCATGTCACAATATATTTTTAGTAAATAAATCAGTAAGAGATCTGTTTCAGTTTACCCTTGTCTTCTCTTATTTTATTATAAATTTTGCAGTCAAAAATGACATGTTCAGGAGTCTCTATGCTCCCATCAGAACAAGGGCATAAACGTTCACCATAGGGTATCTTTTTATATCTCCCTTCCAGTATAGCTGAAGGGAGAGCATTACAACGTAGCAAGGTAAAGGCCCTCCTATAATCAGGGTTATCCAAATGAATAAGATAAGGCATCGGGGCCACATTAGTAAGGGTGCTTCGATTGTAACACACATTTTTGAGTCTATTTCGATCATGCTGTCTTTCTACATCTAGTACTCTTTGCCTTATCAAGGCCTGGCCTGCAGATAATCCATAGATAAAAGTCGTTGTTGGGAGAGAGCATAGAAGCCTAGTTTATTCTTCAAACTCCTTAACCAGGGAGAGGCTACCCAGGGAGAATTAAAGCAACTCGTCTTTCTAACATGCTCTCAGATAAGGACACCGAGCTAACCTTTAAAATGGCCAAATTTGGATGGCGAGTAATGAAGACTAGGCGAGCATGGGTCGAACCTAATGGAGGAGTGTTTTTATATTTATATATGGACTGTAACTGTGTTTTATTTAAGCTTAGTTTTTAATGGTTCTCTTATGATTATGTTTGACAAGTATTTATTGATGTATATAACTATTATTCTTTTATGTAAAAGTTTTTATTGTTGGTCTTGGACCGTATTAAACTAAATCAATCAGTTTACCCTTATACCTTTACCTAGCACAAAAGCAGGGGGAAACTGGGTCATGTAGTGGTGCTGGATGGGAAGTACTGGGATTATTGAGACTGATTTTGCTGACATTGTCTAAAAAGATGACATCATTTGTCATACAGCAAAGTAGTCTTAACAAAGGCTATTAGATGTCCCACCAACACAATAATAACAATAACCAAGTGCCCGAACTGGGAGTTCTCTTCCTCAGGTATAACTTACTAAAACAGATTAACATTCCATTATCTTATATGTAAAGGAGGGGGGAAGCATCCTTTTATTAATTTGGTAGATTATGGGGAAATATTATCTCACTCCCCTTCTGTTTATAATATTAACAAAGATTTGCTGCTATACTACTACTAAGTATGTTCTAAGTTGCCAAGACTTGAGGAGTTGAGACCAAGACTTGAAAATAAAGGGAGGGGGGGAGAGATAGAAGAAAAATTAGGAGAGAGAAATGAAAGCAGATCATGAAAGAGAGCAAAATGAAGGAGAAAAGTGTGGAAAAGGGGAAGAGAAATTAAGGAAAAGAGAGGGAAAGGTTGTTTTATCTTGCTGCAACACCCTAACTATTGCTTTGCAAGATTTGGCTAGGCAGACAAAACTATGGAGCTGGGTGCAACAAAAGAAAAAGGTGGGGGGAAGGATAGACTTCTGCAGACAACTACTTTGTTAGTAGGCTGCAGTTACTGTAGCATTACTTGCTCCAATGCTGGATTAGTTGATGGGCTTAGCATGATCTGTTAGGCAAGGGTTTGCTTCAGCCTTGCAGGAAGGCCAGGCTAGTTGATATTCAGAGTGACTGCCTTTTTACTGTGCTCAGAGTTCTCTGCACTCCTAGTGGCTGCAGCACATAATTGCATTAAAAGTAAAATGAAATGCATTTGGCTGGATGTAGCATGACCCCGGCTTAAGTGGCCCTCCAGCTGACTTGGGCCTGGGGAACTGTCTCCCCAGCACCCCATCTTTTGCTGTCCTGTGAACCTGCCAGACCAATATGGTCATCTTTGAAAACTCTGCTTCAGGTGCCCCTACCTTCTGAGATCAGGCCAGCGGCAACCCAGGAGAGGCCCTTTTCAGTCATGGCACGAAAGCTCGAAACTCTCTCCCCAGGGAGATTCCTCTGTCCCCTTCTGATGCCATCGTCAACCAGTGGGTGAAGACTTTTTGTTTCATTTGCCAGTCCCTCAATGATCCCTCGTTCCTGCCTAATGTTTTCTTATTGTTGTTTTCACATTTTTGCATGTATTTTAGCTCTGGTTTTAATTATGTTACTTTTATGGCTTTTAAGATGTGAGTTTTACATTACATTATTACGGTCCACAACCAGCACAAAAACAGCTAAAGATAAAGGTCCCCTGTGCAAGCACTGGGTCATTCCTGACCCATGGGGTGACGTCACATCCCGACATTTACTAGGCAGACTTTGTTTACGGGGTGGTTTGCCAGTGCCTTCCCCAGTCATCTTCCCTTTACCCCCAGCAGCAAGCTGGGTACTCATTTCACCAACCTCGGAAGGATGAAAGGTTGAGTCAACCGTGAGCTGGCTACCTGAAACCAACTTCCGTTGGGATCAAACTCAGGTCGTGAGCAGAGCTTGAACTGCAGTACTGCAGATTACCACTCTAAACCATGGGGATCTTTTTACAAAAACAGGTACATGGAATAAACAAAAGGAATGCATACAACCAAACTCAAACTCAAAAGGAATGCATACAACCAAACAAATGTAGCAACTGCCAACAAACATGGTATATACCAAACACAAACTGCAGGACAAACATAACCTATCAACAAATTTACAATTTGAAATTCTCCTTGACAAATTTAGATGGTTTTAGATTATGCACTGGGTAGCATTACCTATATTTTTGTAGTGCTTTTTCTGTACAGGCCTTACATACAATATCTTAGTATTCTTTACAACAGTCCGTCTATTGACAATGATAGGCAAATACTTTAGAGGTGGTCATCCTCTGTCTGCTGGATATTGGGGAACAACTGAAGATCCATTTGTCGTGGCTAAATGCGGCTGTTTTATATATATGTCAACCTGCAAGGGAAATATTTTTACACTCCTGCCGCAGTTGGTGGAAGGGACTCAAACAGGCAATAATGGCATGGCTAAGTCTATTTAAGGACTTCATGGCTGAAATCTGAATCAGGGATTTCCTGTTTAAGTGCTTCATTTGATCTTAGAGAAGTGGCAGAAATTGACAAACTGTACTAAGCAGCAGAAGTCTTCGACAGGGTGCCTGCTGGCACCAGTGGCGGACTGGGTCTAAAAATATTGGTTGCCAGTAGACAAAGCCCCCCTCCACCCACACACAACTATAAGGCTATCATTTAAATTTTTAAGAAATATTTTTTTCAAAAAATACATAAGTGGAAAAAAGGTACAATTAAAAGTTTTGTAAAATAAATGTATATTTTAGTAATTACAGTGTACACATATTGTACATATTACTGACAGTATACAGTAGATACTAAATGTAAATAGTTCGTTATAATTGAATTTTTAATTTTTTAAAATTTTAAATAAATGGTGGATAGTTGCCTACAGTAATAATATTGAAACTTCTATTATATTTTCAAGCTACTAAAAGGTCATTTGGATGGCCCAGGCTAGCCTGATCTCATCAGATCTCAGAAGCTAAGCAGGTTAGTATTTGGATGGGAGACCATCAAGGAATAACAGGGTTGCTGTGCAGAGGAAGGAACTGGCAAACCACCTCTGTTAGTCTCTTGCCATGAAAACCCCAAAAAGGGGTCGCCATATGTCGGCTGCGACTTGACAGCACTTTACACACATACAAAAGGTCATTAACATTTTTAACATATTGTCTAATGTTTAGGGGCCCCCACTTCATCAGGGGCCCACAGGGCCCACTTGCCACCGGGGAAGCTGACACCCTGGCCAGTCCGACACTGGCTGGCACCTTTCCTGGTACCAAGTGTTTTTAGCAAGTGAACTTTTGCTTAGCAGGGCTTCCGATTGGTTATGTAGATTTTTAAAAAGTTGCTTTGGCAGCAGCTGCCACCAGAGCACAAGATCTTCACTGCGTGACTGAAGGTGAGCTATGTGTATGCAAGAAAATATTTTTAAACAATATAATCATTTTACATGTCATCCTGAAATGTTGAAGTTACTGTTAGCATTATACATGACTTCACTCGCTGACATCTTGTATTTGGCTCCACTTTTTATGACAGCCATTTTGTGGTTTGCTCCACCATTGTTTCAGAATTCTAAAGGTGACTGCAGGTTCAAAAAGGTTGGGGATCCCTGATCTAAACAGCCATATTCTAAAGATCTGTTTAGGACGAACATAGCAGCACAATTTGGCCAGTATTCCTATCCTGAACACAACTGGACGATTCTGCTTTCACGTCATGCTTTTGGGAATAGCTTTGGCTTGCAAGCAGTCACAGTATCCAAAACCTAAATCTTGGAACTTTGCAGTAGAACACCCTCCTTACTTCAATCCCAGTGCAAGCAAGGTCTTCCTGGCACTTCCCTGTTCTTTGCTGAGGAATTTATAACTGGAGGACCAGAATGCAACAAGAGAATAAGGGGGCAGGACTTCTGGTTGGGAGCAAATGGAACAGCACCACAGAAATACTGTGCTTACCTGCGCATTTGGAAGGGATGCACCCCTATTTATCCAAATGTAAACAGGGAAATATTGAATAAGGACATTTAATATAATGGAAATATCTATATCAAACAAAGCTCTTATGTTCCTCCAAATCTCTCTTCTGCCCAATCCTACTCGAAGGTCTACTTGGTACAAAAATCTTCAGTCAAAAAATGTTGCATAAAGGGGCATGGGAGCATAACTGAGTTTTTTTGGAGTTTGCAGGTATGGCTGTGTGGTCAGCAGTAAGGAATTTATCTACACCTGTCACCCCAGAAGTCTGGAATATTTCATCACTCCCATCAGTGGAGCATCTATTCTGCTTGAACATTTTCTGTGATGTTTCAACAGCACCATCAAGTGGCTTTGTCTCTTCAGAGCATGTGCTAGCTATGAAGCAATTCTGCAGTCAACTGGAAAAACAGGAGTAAATTAAAATCAAGGTAGTTCAAGAACCCAACCAAAGGGCCTTAAGTAAGCAGCCCTCTTATAGCAATCTACCATAGTGTGACACCATTTGAGTACCATCATCAATAACTGTCAAAGCATCACCGTGTTTACATTTAAAACAATGAAAGTTTCACTCCACCAAATATTTGAAATAGCACAAAATCTTTTAACAAGTTTTTGGCACTAATCTGAATTTGCAATATAGCTTTTCATTTTCTAGATGTCTGATCTGATACTACCAGTTTTCAAGGATAGGACATACTGAAAGTCTAAGTGAAATATCGAAATTTGTCATAGTATTTAGATGGTCGCAGCCTGATAGCCCAGCCTAACTTGATCTCATCAGAGCATGGAATCTAAGCAGGGTTAACCAGTCATTACTTGTATGGGAGACCACCACGTACTGCTACGCAGCAGCAATGACAAACCTACTCTAAGTCTCTTGCCTTGAAAACCCTACAGGTTTACCATAAGCTGGCTGCGACTTGACAGCAATTCTTACCACCAGGAAATTACATTGACACAGAAAATTTGTCAACTGTGGCCTAAGATCCAAGTATGCTGCAGCAAGCACATGTTCACTGTAATAAAGTGGCAGGCCCAGTTGAGATAGTCAGCAGCCCAAACACAAGTACTTGTCAGGATGTGGAATGCAACTGGCAGGTTAGCAAGCAGGTATGTAGAAGACTTGGCTTTTATATGCCGACTTTCTCTACCACTTAGAGACTCAAACCAGCTTACAATCACCTTCCCCTCCCCACAACAGACACCCTGTGAGGTGGGTGGGGCTGAGAATGTGACTTGCCCAAGGTCACCCATCTGGCTTCATGTGTAGGAGCGGGGAAACAAATCCAGTTCACCAGATTAGCCTCCGCCGCTCATGTGAAGAGTGGGGAATCAAACTCGCTTCTCCAGATCAGAGTCCACTGCTCCAAACCACTGCTCTTAACCACTATACCACGCTGTATATGAACATTGGATATTTACTCTATGAACTATATAAGCATGTAAATGCAACTAGCTTGGAGGCCAGGAGGCACCTGAATCACACTTTATACTAACCACAGGTAACTTCCCAGATTTGGAGGCAGCATTGTAGAACTGTCATTGTTCACAATACACATTAAAAACTGACAGACTGACTAAAGCATAAGCAAAGGGTCCACAGCTTTAAAGCCAAATCAGGCTCTTTAAAAAAGAAAATGAAATTTAAATACTTAAGCCAGTGTGTGAAAACCGTTGGATAGGGTGCTCTACTGTATATTATTTATTGTGTATATTTATTCATGTCTTCCTGATGACTCGCAACAACCAGTATTTCAGTTGCAGAAACGTTTGTTGATCTCTTGCTCTGAATTTCAATGTAGTTTTACTCTTTAATTGTAAAAGGTTGTAGACAGTCTGACATAAGCTTTTGTGGACAGGAGTACACTTTGTCAGATGCGAAAAATATAGGCTCTGGACTATAAATGCTCTTGATGTAATCACTTTTTGAACATGATACACATGTACATTTTCTTGTTCCACCAGAGGAAATGTATGTTTATGATACACAAAGCACTGGCTTTAGTTTATAAAGTTAAATTTATTTTTCAGCAAACAGACAAATATTTACGTATTTACAAATATATACAGAATAAACTTCAAAGAAGGATATGAGGTAAAGAAAAGCTGGTCACCAGAATATTTGTCCAGAAAAGGAGATAAAATATTCAGGCTATACACACACGAGTGGGGGCATAACTTTAAATTTCATAGATTCTGAAGTCATGAGAAAAAGCCAAATCTAATGTTTTGGAAATGACCAGATTTGAACACTTGGTAAGAATTTAAAACTACAAATATAAATAATTGTGTAACTAGCAAATGAAAAAAAAAATCCTTTTCATACTTAACTCAATTTTTGTAGCTTCCAAGAAAAAAGGTAAGTTTTTTTCAGGAGGCATGAAGTCAGAGTATATAATTAAAATGAAGTTCATTCTTTAAAACAATTTTATTCTTCCCTTGCTCCCCTCATGCACTAATAAAATTTTATTGCAGAGCTACTTGCCAAAATGGTTTATTAGCCTGCTAATTTTTAAAGCATATGGTGGATACTGTTTAAAATTTCTGCTAAATATCCTTTTTTTAAAAAAGCAGGGGATCATAGGACAGTAGTTACACAAAGTTCCTTTAAAAACAAGCTTCTTTTTTTTTTTAAAGCAACTACTGGAAAGAATTCCAAGATACATTTACATCTAACATTTTCTTTAAAACATGTTATAAAAAACTAGTAATTTCATGTTCACTTTTTTGAGGGGTCTCCATATGACCTATAGAGTGCCCTAGCCACAGTCTATCCTACACAAATCATAATCTTCTCAAGTTCTGCTTGCTTTTTTTGGTACCAGGAAGGGGCCCTTGTTTGGAAGCTGGTTTCACAGGCTTTTCACTTGTGCAGTCCTTGGCATTGTGATAGCTGCACAAGCACTTGGTGCAAAAGTCAAAACCACAGCTTTCACGGATACACACTGCCCTTTGTAGGTGAGAATCATATTTTGCAGGAGAGCGACAACGGTGACAAATTTTCAGGCTTTCAGTATTTTTCAGAGTCTTGGCAATCTGTTGAGAGAGAAAAAATGTTTAAAGATTTCCCCCCATCCTCTGAACCAATGACAAGACTAATGGAACGCAGATATATCCATATGTTTCCAAATCCATCTACTAGAGAGCCCTTGGCTGTCTCTAATTTGTGCTCCAGCAACCAAAACAAAAGCACAGGCTAGTAAATGGTTCAAGTGTTGCTGAATGCATTTTTTACAATATTTGCAGTAATATGGTACACAATTAAGTCATGAGTAATATTTGAGCGGTTTGTGGACACCACTGGCAGACAATGAGAATTTTAAACTAAGGTTACCTCAGAAAACTGTGTGTGCCGGCTGTGAGAAAAACTCCAACTACTGACGTCAGCCTTGAGTCTGGATGTGTTTTTTAAAGAGCTGTTTTGCACAACTGATGCTTTCTGAACAAGCGCTAACACTTCTCGGTGAGGAACATATTCCCTTGTGTCAGCTGTTCTTGAGGATTTCGCGCTGTTATTCTGTTGAGAGAAGACCCATGTATTAAGTATTCTAGAAAAAAATGCAGATATTTGCTTCTATATTAAAATGCAACTTTTCTGTTCTTTGATGGAAAAAACAAGAGATGTGAGATGTTACAGATTAAAAATGCAAAGACCCAAGAGGGCTACTGGTGTGAAAGATGAGCCAGAGCAGAGATTCAGACAGCCTTCCTCCCAGCTATCCCTTCATCTTTTTCCCACCCACACGATCAGGCAACCACTCTCACCAGTCTAATGGCCTTCCATGATTCTAGCAGAGTTCCCCCTGCCATTCATGAAATAGCCACCTTCTCAGAAAAAGAGGTTCTGCACAGTGAAAGTCTGACTGGCAGGTGGCTGGGTCAGGCAGAGCAGAAAGAGAAAGCAAGAGAAAGTTGGTGGTGGGGAGGGTCTCTGAACCTTCTGAGTGACCTCATACTGCTGTTCATCTGTGTGCACGCAAGGCCAGAGGGTGGGGTACTTGATCTCTGCATACGCAAACTAATAGCAGGTTTTCTAAAGAGCAAATGTATGGGCTCTTGTGACCCAGAAACTGGGGTTTCTGCAGCCCACCTGAGGGTCCCGACCCTCAGGTCAAATATCACAGCTCTATATAGCCTTTTGCACCGAGTCTACATCATTTATATGTGCTTTAAACTGGATTTTAGTCCCCAAGATGAATACCTGTATGATGTCAAAAAGGGCGTGGGAAATCAAATACTTACAGAAATTAATCTTAATGCCTTGTTATATGTCTGTAAAGCCCGCTTGTCTTCATGTAGAATTTTCTTCCACGTTGTGCTCACTTTAGCCATGCTGTTGTGAAAACAAATCTTTCAGTTATATCCCAAAAGCAATAAGAAAGTTCACTGTTTAACAGAGTACAATTTTATCCACTGAAAATTTAAAAGGCACCTTTTATAGACCACAGATCATATTTGTGTTGGAATGTATGGGCTCCCCTCCCCAACCTCCTTTTAGGACTCTTGACTTCAACTTTAGGAGCTATTGATTTTGCCTGCAAGGAGGCTTTTTTAAAAAAAGCTGATTTCAGAAATGTCCACTTCACATTTAGCACAGTAAGAAGCTGGACATGTTCCTAATCTACCCTGAAATGGTTCCAGCTTCAATAAAGAGTAAAAGAGGAAAACATGATGAGTGGGTGGTTGATTAATTTCTGACTTTGCTTAGGATCTCTGTGGCTTTGAGGAGGCCCTTAAAAATTTTGTGATTTCACATTCTATATTTCTAAGTACCAAATAAATAAATAAATAAATAAATACATAAACTCACTTTATCAAGTCTGTATCACTGAGGTGTCTTAGGATGTTTGCTAATATGTGCCTGAATTCTCTGTGGAATAGTTCACTAAGGATGTCCAAACCGTCCACTCCCATTTTTCTGCCGATTAGATTAATAAAACTCATGCTTCCCCTGGAAACCATTTTGTCCAACAAAGTACCCCATGACTTTGGACTTCTTTTAGTGGTTCTTTTCAAAGTTGAGCAAACAAGTTCCTCAAAATGGAGAACTGGAAGCAAATTCCTTTTTGAACACTGCAGCTGACTTTTATTCTGAATGAGACTGCAGTTTGGTGTCTCAAGGTTCCCTGCCAATGGCATACTGTCATCATGTTCAATGGATTCATGTGGACTACTCAGCAAAGAGGAATATCCACTATCCTCAGTAAATTTGCTACTTTCCAGTGCATTTGTTCTCCTAGCAGGCCCCCACAATATTTGTTGATTTTCTTTGTTATGTATGAGCTTCCCTTCACTCTTGACACTCATATTTCTGATGCTTCCATGGTGCAGGTCACTGTACAAGAGCCTCTGGTACTCTTTGGCACAGTCTTTGCAAAACTCTTCATCGTAATCAGAAGCGGAAGACTCTTCTGTTCTTTTATCCGTTCCACATGGTTTTAACAATGGAAGTCCACAATGAAGATGGTTACAATTAAAATCACACTTCATTTTCAGACTGGTTAAGGACCGCTTTGAAACTATTTTCCAATGTGTATCCTAGAACAAAAAGAAGACATTAGTCATCCTTAATAGCAGAATAGGGATTGCTAATGAAATGTATCATAGTTGACCTTTAGCTTACGTATAGTTAGAGCAATGGACAAAACACAGGTTGCACAATACTGACCTTCAGGTAACTATCAATTTGAAGTGTGCGTGTGTTTTTTTAAGGCTGCATAAACAAAGACTTGGATCCACTGAAACATTGCTGTGGAGACATGGATTTACATCATGGAGTGCAACTTTCTCGACTCTTCCTCTCTTTACAGACTAAAATACTGTTCCAGGGCAGAGGTCTTTTGTCCCCCAAGAGCAGCATTTAGCAGGCATTTGGGGCTGCACAGGGAAGGGGAGATGAGAAAGGCATGTTCTGCAGGCAGAAATGCTCTGGGGGATTCAAACCATAAAGCATCTTTTGAGTATTTTGAGAAAACCAGATAAGAGTATCATTTTCCAAAACAGAACAATTCATCTTTAAAAATGGCAGTTTGTGCTTAATTTTGAAACATATTAAGTTAGAAAACCCTAAATGCTGTTAACACGCAGTCTCTACCCAAGCAATCAGGCCTCAAGCAATTGGCTGCCTCCCACCTTTTTCACTTGATACCTTTGATATTAGGGGGCTTTCCTTCACCCAAGAATACTGCTAGAGATTAGGTAAAGCAGCCTTTCTTCCAAGGCAAAAGGAACCCAAGGGATTCCAACAGAATACCTCATGCCTTGAATTACATAAAGATACATCACTCCTTTTCTTTAGTGCCACAGCAAACAAGGTTGTAACCTCAAGCTGAGCCACAATGCCATTTTGGTTACATGTCAGAAGGCGCTGACAGCATTGCCTTGTAGACATGCTAAAGGATATCTTATGGAGGAGCAGCAGTGATATCACAGGACCAAGAATATTTGTAGAAACCTGTCCTTCTGACGAGCATTTCAGATGGCAATCCTAAACATTAGGGAGAAACCCTTATCGAACATAGTGCCTTCTGTGTTCACAAGCAGGAAATGAGGTTGCAGACCTAAGATTCCAGAATGAACTACACCACTTCAAACTACAGGGGTGTAGTAACGTTTTGGTATGTTCCCCTATGTTAAAAGCTTCTGACAAATGGAAAAGGCAGCAAAACAAGCTATTTCGCCATTTATGTGGAATCTGGAGCACAAAAGAACATTGAGAGTTAGAAAGCATTCCCCGCACTCTGAAGAGGTCTGGCCCATCCTGTCGTCTCCTGAAAATTCCCTCAATACAGGTTTAGAGCAGAGAACGTTTCTCTGTATCCTAGTCAAAAGACTGCACCCTTCACAGATTGGTATACGTTGAGTAGTGAGAATTTTGTTGCTGGGGCCCAATGAGCGGCTTCAAACCTCATCCTCAGAGAGCCAGCGTGGTATAGTGGTTAAGAGCGGTGGACTCTTATCTGGAGAACCGGGTTCGATTCCCCATTCCTCCACACGAGCAGCAGACACTAATCAGGTGAACTGGTTTGGTTTCCCCACTCCTACACATGCAGCTAGCTGGGTGACCTTGGGCTAGTCACAGCTCTCTCAGCCCCACCTACCTCACAAGGTGTCTGTTGTGGGGAGGGGAAGGGAAAGATGGTTGTAAACTGGTTTGAGTCTCCCTTAAGTGGTAGAGAAAGTCGGCATATAAAAACCAACTCTTCTTCATCCTGGTACATTTGACCCCTATGCCCTTAAATCAGGGCCTCTTAAACTTTTTCCACTCATGACCCCTTTTCACATGAACACATGAAGCTGCCCTATACTGAATCAGACCCTCAGTCCATCAGTCAGTATTGTCTACTCAGACCGGCAGCGGCTCTCCAGGGTCTCAGGCGGAGGCCTTTCCCATCACCTACCTGCCTAGTCCCTTTAACTGGAGATGCCGGGGATGGAACCTGGGACCTTCTGCATGCCAAGCAGATGCTCTAGCACTGAGCCATGGCCCCTCTCCAGGGTCTCAGGCAAGAGGTCTTTCCCATCACGTACCTGCCTCAGGCAGAGGTCTTTTCCATCACCTACCTGCCTAGTCCCTTTAACCGGAAATGCCGGGGATTGAACCTGGGACCTTCTGCATGCCAAGCAGAGGCTCTACCACTGAGCCACGGCCCCTTCCAAGAAATTTTTACAGGTCCCCAGGGTGTGTTTGTGTGTGTGTGTGTGGATAGATAGATAGATAGATAGATAGATAGATAGATAGATAGATAGATAGATAGATAGATAGATATAGATATAATCAGTAAATGTTTGATTTGTATATCTATTTTATACTGCCAAATTTTTCAAGACCCCCACGTTCAGTTACACCCACAGTTTAAGAAGCTTTGCCCGAAATAAGGGCTGGAGTTGGGAAGAATGGCCACCCGAGGCCGCCTGCGGATTGGGAGGCGACCCATAACTCTGCCCTGGTAATAGAAAGCTGGACAGACAACCCCCCACCCCACCCCCCAGCCTGGAGTGCGGCTTTCCGAGCGCGCTGGCAGGGGCGGGAAGAGGGCCGGACGGGTCACCCCCCCACTGTCCCTTTTCAAGCCCCTTTCCAGTTTCCCCGCGGCCTCAATGCTCCCCTGCGGCGCTCTGGCGCGGGGCGGCTTCCTGGTCCCACCGTGCTCTTCTTTTCCCCGCCCAAGGCGGGGAAAAGAAGAGCCCGGTAGGACCAGGAAGCCGCCCCGCGCCAGAGCGCCGCAGGGGAGCATTGAGGCCGCGGGGAAACTGGAAAGGGGCTTGCAAAGGGACAGGGGGACGCGTTCACACGAGCCTTGCCGCTTTGCACGTGCTCTGCAAACGAACCACTGAGGAAGGAGGGGCAAGGAAGCACCCAAAAAAAAAAGGCGGCGGGGTAGGGGGGTGGGGGAGAACAATTTGCATGGCTTTTTTGGGGGGGGGGGAGGGAGACACCATAGGAGGAAACGCGGCCCCCCCCCCAGTGCCCCTTCCCCGACCACCCCACGGACCGTGCAAGAGGAAACCGGGGGTGGGGGTGGGGAGACTCGGGCTAATTGACGCGCGCGCGGGGGTGGGGGCGGGGAGGCTTGGCCTTGGCGCTCTCCAGGTGCGCGCGACAACCCCCCCCCCCCCGCGGTTTGGACTCTCCCGACTCTGCGCGGGGCCTCATTGGTCAGTTTGGAGAATCCGCGTTTTGGGGGGGGGGGAGAGAGAAACGCGCATCGACAGAGCGGCAAAACCTCCCGCGCGTCAACGACCCCGCTCTCCCGGCACCAATTCTTATCCATAAATCCTTATTTAAATCCTTATTCATAAATCCTTAATTTAAATCCTTATTCATAAATCCTTGTTTAAATCCTTATTCATAAATCCTTATTTTAAATTCTTACTCATAAATCCTTATTTTAAATTCTTACTCATAAATCCTTATTTATAATTCTTGGCACCAATTCTCATTCATAAATCCTCATTTTAAATTCTTATTCATAAATCCTGCTATTTCCAGAGGGCGCCATCCCCACCCCCCCTCAGCTTTCATTCCTCACCCGCCCCCCCCCCCACCTCTGTGGCCCCTCAGGGAACCAAAGCCCGCCTCGCCTCAGCGCGCAGCAACAACACCCCGCACCTAGGCGCCATTCTCTCTCTCTTCCCCCCCCCCCACTCCCCTATCGTGACCCCCCCCCCAACATCCACATCCTCCCCTCATCCGAGTACCTAGTGAGGGAGGTCGGGGGCGGCTTCGCCTTCTCCGGCCTCGCTCCGTCCCCTCCGCGAGCCCCGCTGCCCCGGCCTCTGCTCCCGACGCGGGCGGAACGTCTTTGCCGGGGCGCTGCGAAAACCAACTTTTTGAATCTCGTATCCAAAACCGGGGCAGCCAACGGGGAAGGAGCTGCGGCGCCCGGCCCGCCAATTGAAGGAGGGGGGGAGAGGCGGCGGCCAATGCCTGCTCGAGGGGGGCGGAGCTACCGTTGGGAGGGATTTTTTTCCTTCTCTCTCCCTCCCTCGCTTTTGCCAGCCGAGGCTTAAAGGCTGCCGGTGGGTGGAGCTGGCGTTCAGCGCGCGCGCCCTCACTCGCTCGCTTGGAGGGGTGGAGCGCGGGAGAAGGCTGCGCCGCCCCGCCCCGCCCGCGGACTCCCGCTCTCTTCAGCCAGGGGATTCTATTGGCCGAAGCCCCTCCCCTTCGCGCGCCTAAGGCGACGTGCAATGGATGGCCCAGGCTGGCCTTAGAGCTCGGAAGCTAAGCAGGGTCAGCCCTGGTTAGTATTTGGATGGGAGACCACCAAGGAATAGCAGGGTTGCCGTGCAGAGGAAGGCGCTGGCAAACCACCTCTGCTAGTCTCTTGCCATGAAAACCCCCAAAAGGGGTCGCCATAAGTCGGTTGCGACTTGACAGCACTTTACACACACACACACAAGAAACACAAGGTAAGAAACTGCAAGGAGCCCCGTGGCGCAGAGTGGTAAGCTGCAGTGCTGCAGTCCAAGCTCTGCTCACGACCTGAGTTTCAGGTAGCCGTGTACGTTCTGATTTTAATTATTAAAATGTGTATGTCACAATACGCCCTGACCTGGATGGCCCCAGGCTAGCCTGATCTCGTCAGATCTCAGAAGCTAAGCAGGGTCGGCCCTGGTTAGTATTTGGATGGGAGACCACCAAAGAACACCAGGGTTGCTGTGCAGAGGAAGGCACTGCCAAACCGCCTCTGTGAGTCTCTTGCCATGAAAACCCCCCCAAAAAAGGGGTCGCCATAAGTCGGCTGCGACTTGACGGCGCTTTACACACAGTAGAACAGACAAACATATTTTCTGGTATGAGCTTTCATGAGCTGCGGCTCACGCAAGCTCATACCCTGCCGGAAAATATTTTTGTTAGTCTTTAAGGTCTAAGCTTAGTCTTTAAGGTCTAAGCTCACGCTGTGGCTCACGAAAGCTCATGCCCGACCAGAAAATATTTTTGTTAGTCTTTTAAGGTGCTACTGGACTCTTGCCCTTTTCTACTACTGCAGACAGACTAACACGGCGACCCACTGTGAATTAAAGACAGATGGCTTCACATTCCAGCTGTATCTGAAGAAGTGAGCTGTGGCTCACGAAAGCTCATACCCTGCCAGAAAATGTTTTGGTTAGTCTTTAAGGTGCTACTGGACTCTTGCATCTGAAGAAGTGAGCTGTGGCTCACAAAAGCTCATAACTTACCAGAAAATATTTTTGTTAGTCTTTAAGGTGCTACTGGACTCTTGCCCTTTTCTACTACTGCAGACAGACTAACACGGCGACCCACTGTGAATTATCTTCATGGAAGGCACCACAATTAACCGTACAGAATGGAAATCCATCACTCTTGTGAAAGACATAGATTCACATTCTAGCTGTATCTGAAGAAGTGAGCTGTGGCTCACGAAAGCTCATACCCTGCCAGAAAATGTTTTGGTTAGTCTTTAAGGTGCTACTGGACTCTTGCCCTTTTCCACTACTGCAGACAATTCACAGTGGGTAGCCGTGTTAGTCTGTCTATGAGCTTTCGTGGGCCACAGCTCACTTCTTCAGATACAGCTAGAATGTGAATCCATCTGTCTTTAATTCACAGTGGGTAGCCGTGTTAGTCTGTCTGCAGTAGTAGAAAAGGGCAAGAGTCCAGTAGCACCTTAAAGACTAACCAAAATATTTTCTGGTAGGGTATGAGCTCACGCTGTGGCTCACGAAAGTTCATACCCTAGCAGAAAATATTTTTGTTAGTCTTTAAGGTGCAACTGGACTCTTGCCCTTTTCTACTACTTTCTAGGGTGGACTTTGCAACATCTCGGTGCCAAGAGGCCACCTGCCTCCCCCCACCCGTTCCATTCAACTGTTACACACCTCCTCTCTCTCATAGATGGCAGCCCGCTGTTTCTAGCCTCTCCATACGGTATGGAAAGGAGTAGCTGAGGCAGCAGCAGCCCAAGTGAAAGAGCATCTACTAAAAGCAACCCTTCGTGCTTCCTGTAAGAACTTGCAAGTGTTTCCCCCACCCCCCACTCTTTCCAAGCTTCTTTCTTAACGCACGGGAGGTTTTGCCTTGGATTGGCCCCTCTCTAGATGCCCATTTCCCCCATCTGAATTCTCAAACCTCTCCCTGGGGGCTTATTGTCGAGTTTGGAGAATTGGGCTGGGGGAAGACGTGCATCTGGAGAGCGGCCAATCCAAGGCGAAACCTCCCGTGCGTTTCCGCCCAGTTTACTGGAGGAAAGTCCCCTTTGCGCACCTAAGGCTACGTAGTAGAAACGGCAAGAGTCCAGTAGCACCTTAAAGACTAACCAAAATATTTTCTGGTAGGGTATGAGCTTTCGTGAGCTGTGGCTCACGAAAGCTCATACCCTACCAGAAAATATTTTGGTTAGTCTTTAAGGTGCTACTGGACTCTTGTCCTTTTCTGCTACTGCAGACAGACTAACATGGCTACCCACTGTGAATTATCTAAGGCTATGTGTGGGGCAAGAGAAGCGCAAGGAAGGCGCTTGATCTGGCTGTCGGAGGGGGGGGGGAGAGACCCTGCGGACGCGGAACCTGCCCCTTTGTGGACGTTCTCTTTCTATGGTTTTTTTTAATATAACGTAGCCACATCAAGAGACTGCTACGTAAAACCCGAGGCGACTAGTTTTGGAGTCAGCTTCATCTAGATAGGGACAGGAATGCCAGACTCCAGGCAGGGCCTGGGGGAATCCCCATGAATGGTTTGGAAGGAGTGGCAGGGAGAAGCTTTTCTCCCTCTCCCATAATACCAGAACTCGGGGCCATCTGCTGAAGTTGGAGGGGGAGAGATTCAAAACGGATAAAAGTATTTTTGCACACAACGCATGGTTAAATTGTGGAACTCCCTGCCCCAGGATGTGGTGATGGCTGCCAGCTTGGGAGGCTTTAAGAGGGGAGTGGACATGTTCATGGAGGAGGGGGCTATCCATGGCTACCAGTTAAAATGGCTACTAGTCATGATGCATACCTATTCTCTCCAGGATAAATTGAGCATGCCTATTATATTAGGTGCTTTGGAACACAGGCAGGACAATGCTGCTGCATTCGTCTGTAGGCTTCCTAGAGGCACCTGGTTGGCCACTGTGTGAACAGACTGCTGGACCTGGAAACCCTAGGGCCGTGTTGGCGAACCTATGGCACGGGTGCCACTTCCGACACGCGTAGCTCTCTCTACCGGCACGCGTGGTTCCTCCAAGCCGCTGGCCATTCCGGCTCTGCCCTGCCCCGGATGGGGGAAAATGTGCATCTGGAGAGTGGCAAATCCAAGGCAAAACTTCCCATACTTGAGTGGCCTCTTTCTCCGTCTCCCTCCGTCCTTTTCTTTCCCTATTTTTCTTTCTCTCCCTCGCTCCATTTCTTTCTCCCTTTCTCTTTTTCTTTCTTTCTCTCCCTCCCTTTCTTCCCTTTCCCCTCCCTTCCCTTTCTTCCTTCTTTCCTTCCTTCCTTCTTTCCCTCCAGAGGCTTCTCCGGCGCCCTCTGGGTCAGTGCGGGCGGAGGGGCGTGCAGTCCTTTTCCACCTTTGAAGTGCCCACAAGCCATCCTCCAAACACCTTTCCATTTGTCTTGATATGTAGAGAGAAAACACTTAGGAACTAGTTCCCAATCTCCAGGTACTAGCTGGACATCTCCTGCTATTACAAGTGATCTCCAACCAATAGAGATCAGTTCCCCTGGAAAAAATTGCCACTTTGGCAATTGGACTCTATGGCACTGAAGTCCTTCCCCAAACCCCGCCCTTCTCAGGCGCCACCCCAAAAACCTCCCACTCATGACAAAGAGGAACTTGGCAACCCTAGCCTCTCCCTCTGGGCCCCCTCTGGGGGTGGTATTCAGGTTAAATTGCCGCATTGGCACTCGGCGATAAATAAGTGGGTTTTGGGTTGAAGTTTGGGCACTCGGTCTCTGAAAGGTTCGCCATCACTGCCCTAGGGTTTAAACCTCAGAACTGAAAATAAATGGCAGGGCTGACCCTAGCACAAATTATGTCCTGGTTTTACAGCCAAGCATTGGCCAGTTGTGGTATATTGGTTAGAATACCAGCCTGAGTAACAGTCAAATCTCCACTCTGCCATAAGGCTCACTAGGAAACCTTGAGCAACTCACTCTCAGCCTAACCTCCCTAACAGGGTTACGGTGAGGGTAAAATGGAGGAGGGCACTCAGATCCATGAAGAAAAGGAAGCCAGCCAGCCTCAACTCACTCTCACAAATACACGGTATAACAGAATGCCAGGGTACCTATCTTAAGCTGCAATCCTAAACATACATACTTGAAATCAATAGCTATTCCTATGACAATGTGTTTTGTTAGCCTTCATAACTAAGGCAGGTTCAGTCAAAAGAGTTTATGTATTTGGTACAGATCTCATCACTGCACACTGCTCTTTTTTAAAAACTATGCCCCATTTCCTTAGTGGTGGTGGGGAGCTTGCTTTCGAAAATATCAAAAGAATCTATATTATAAACAAATATGTGATACCCGTAGATTGTTTCATTTATAGGGTATCATTGGCTTATCTTCCACTGGCTTTACTGGAAGTGAATTATACCCTATTAATGTGACAACCCTCAAATATATTCATGTATCTGCCCTGCATCATCTTGCCAGTTTTTAGGACTAGGGTAATAGAGATGCAGAAATGCACATATTTCTTCTTCATCATTACCTCTGTGCATAAAAATAAACACATCTAACATAACTGGTTAACTATTTCACTACATATGAAAGGTATTCTTAGAGATTATTGACCTTTCCTGTAGCCAAATATCTTGCTTAAATGCTTATCTATTAATATCACTTAGATTCTGTAATAAAAAGGTAAAGGTCCCCTGTGCAAGGACTGGGTCATTCCTGACTGGGTGACGTCACATCCCGACGTTTCCAAGGCAGACTTTGTTTACGGGGTGGTTTGCCAGTGCCTTCCCCAGTCATCTTCCCTTTACCCCCAGCAAGCTGGGTACTCATTTCACCGACCTCAGAAGGATGGAAGGCTGAGTCAACCTTGAGCCGGCTACCTGAAACTGACTTCCGTCGGGATCGAACTCAGGTCATGAGCAGAGTTTTTGACTGCAGTACTGCAGCTTAACACTCTGGGCCACGGGGCTCCTGATTCTGTAATAGGTATGCTAATATTCAGATAACCAGTATACAATTGAAATACACAGTATTTAATGTTTTATAGATTAATGTATAGTAATAGAAAATCGTTTACCATACTGAATGCTCTTATTACATATAAATTATGATTTCACTAAACTGTAAGCATTTGATTATATAAAATTTGTGCTGTCATCTACATAGCAATTTACATTAAATTCATATCTTTCAACAGTGGAGGAGGAAGGCAGCTTCACTGGCAGTTACAGATAATTTTATTTTAATATTCCAAAACTACACCTCATGCAAGTTTCTTATTCTCAGATAATACAGTAACAATTTTCTTTTTAAAGAAGTTGGGCAATATTATGCCTATTATCTTATGCTGTCAAGTTTTAGAATGACAGTTCCATACATAATTTCATTATCACATTGATCTATTTCTTTAGTGCATAGGCAGCATACATTGTTCACCCATACTCCGTTTTATCCTCACAACCACTCTGAGAGGTAGGTTAGGCTGATAATGTCTGGCCCAATGTCACCCAGTGAGTTTCATGGTGAGTACAGAATTGAACCTCTGTCTCTCCAGAAGTCCAACATTCTAGCCACTATTCAACACCAGCATTTTTAGGGACGATTGCTACAGATTTTTCTAGTCCAGCAGTTGATTTTAAGGAGATATTGCACATTGATGCCTTGACTGAAAGAGACAAATCCTTTTACAATTGATGTTTCTTTGAAACTGCAAGGCAGGTGCTATTGTCTTCCCTTCCAAGCACTTAGTCTCCAGTTGTTTGGTTCTGGTGCAGGCAGATGTAAAGAAGCTTGGGATGCTTTCAAGGCAGATTTTCTGAAAAGGTTTAGGTGATAAAGAAATCACTCAGAGCTGCCCATGTTAAAGGAAAGGAAGCATGCTGGCACAGTAGAAGACACCTGGACAATATTCTCCACCCTATCTTTCATGTAATTTATGTCAAATCACAGATTTTGTTCTTCACACTGGAAATAGAAGGCTCTACTGAAAGTAGTGTTTTTTTTTTTTTGCCATCAAGTCACAGCTGACGTACGGCGACCCTATAGGGTTTTCAAGGCAAGAGACATTCAGAGGTGGTTTGCCATTGCCTCCCTCTGCTTCACACCCCTGGTATTCCTTGGAGGTCTCCCATCCAAATACTTGCCAAGGTCGGGGCTGAGAGTGTGTGACTGGGCCCAAGGCCCCCCACCAAGTTTCCATGGCAGTGTGGGGATTCAAACCTGGATTTCCCAGATCCTAGTCCAACACCTTAACCACTATAACACACTGGCTCTCTTGAAAGTAGCTATCTGTCCTTGAATTAGATTTTTTACAACAACATTCAGGATAGTACTGTAAGGATACAGTTCCACATTTTAACACTATTCCACCCTAGCATTTTGAGAAATAGCAGGTCTCTGGAGAGGTTACTTATACATTTTTAGAACAGACACAATATTTCTGTACTTAATGATAATGAACTTATTCTCATATGTACATACATATTAGAGAATGCCTTAATATCACCAAGTCAGAATTTACTGATCTGAGGAATTCCACTTGCTCCCTAATACTCATCTATGTCCAGTTTTCAGACTTCTATAATATCCTTGCACAATTTTCATGCTGTTGCACTGACCATCAGCTTGCTGTTTAACAAATGGCCCAAAGAACTGCGTCTCTAATATTGTCTACCTTGAAAACTTTGAAACACAAAGCAGGAATGAGTACTGTTTTGCACCTTCTGCAAGTTTTCAAAGTGCATTAAAGCAGCTGTTAGTAGGATTCTTTTAAATAGATTAACAGCTTGGGAACAAAAGAGGGAACTCCCTGCCTAGATAAGTGATTTCATCTGAGATTGCTTTAGTTTGAGCAAGGAGGAGGTGGGCAACCCACTGAAGTAATAAGTAAACAAGCAGTTGTGTTACAAACTAGGCCAATTTGTATACAGTGACATGTTAGTTACATATGGCTGGGAACCTTACTTGATGTGTATACCCAGCAGCTTTGAAGAGCTACTATTCCCACTGCATGATCGGTTTGAGTGAGAGGATACTAGCTCTCAAACGCTACCACCGCAATCAATATCTCTAACATACTTTTAGCATCCGAGGCAACTATGTGAAGAAATACTACTGCTAATGTGGTTTATAAAGATGAGAATCAAAATAAAAGATGGGCCAAAATTAATGTCTAGCAGACTGAAGGATTAACAAAACAAATCACTAGGAAGCAAAAGTAAATTCTCAGCCTTGTGCTGCAAACTTACAAATGTCTGAAAACTTGAAGTACCGTATTTTTCGCTCCATTAGAGGCACCGGACCATAAGATGGCCAGCTTGGGGGGGGGGGGGCGTCGGGGCAGGGAATGCCGGCTCGCGTCGTTCTGGCGCGCCCAGTCGCTCTGTGCGCCCCCCCCGCCTCCTAGCTAGCCGTCGGGCTCGTCGTTCTGGCGCGCCCAGCAGGCTCTGTGCGCCCCGCCCGCCTTCCTTCCAAGCTAGAATGTGTGTCTTATGGACTGGGCTAGGGTCCATAAGATGCACATTCACTCCATAAGATCCACTGACATTTCCCCTCACTTTTGAGGAGGAAAAAAGTGTGTCTTATGGAGCGAAAAATAAGGTAATCCTCAGGTTTGGGGGGAAAGTTCTGAGAAGAGTTGGTTTTTATATGCTGATTTTCTCTACCTTTTAAGGAGAATCAAACTGGCTTACAATCTCCTTCCCTTCCTCTACCCACAACAGACTCCTTGTGAGGTAGGTGGGGCTGGGAGAGCTCTGTGACTAGCCAAGGTCACCCAGCTGCCTTCATGTGTAGGAGTGAGGAAATCAACCCAGTTCACCAGATTGGAGTCCACCACTCGTGTAGGAGTGGGGAATCAAACCCGGTTCTCCATATTAGAGTCCACTGCTCTTAACCACTACACCACGCTAGTTAAAAAGTAACTAGAACATGAGTTCTAATGGTAGGAATTTTTATTTTCTCTTAGGCCTGCACCAGCACCAAGCCTTTGAACCATCTCTCTACCTCTGTTCTTTCTCACTTTCAAGTTAGAAGGAAATACAAGCAGCAGAATGCAGGTTTTTTTTAAAAAAAATTTAACACAAGGGCTACCCACTGGCTATCTTCCAGATTGTCATCTTATCAGCTTCAGCATGGATGTCAGAGTTTTTTTCAGTCTCTAGATGCAGCACTATGAGGCACAATATGAGGCAGCTCTGAAGCTGCAATGCCCATCCTTAATCTCCACCCACAGTGGGAAGAGGGAAAGCAGCACACTGGGGAGTGGGGGAGACAGCACAAGAGTTTAGACCAGACAAATTCATCAAGTGAATACAAGTACTTAGCTAGGCTCATATTACAGCTTTATCTCAGAATGCTGTTTAGGTCTATCAGCTGAGCACTTTTCTCTGCCAGAGGACAGTTCCTAACTTAGGTTGGACCAGGCAAGCAGTTGCGCAGCTAGTTTAGTGGTTTTCCATACCTGTGGAGTTAGAATGTGATGAAGATCAGCTCAGCCTGGTTGGGTCACTTTCTGAAATGACTTCCATTAGTGTCTCATATTCAGCGTATTCTCTTAGGGTCTGTATCATTTCATCTAGCAATTCTTCTCCCAACAGGAATTTTTCAATGTGATACACTGATCTGGTTATTCTGTGGTCAGTAACTCGATCCTGTGGAAAGTTGTAGGTTCTGATCTTCTCAGACCTTCCTTTGGTCCCAGTCTATTCAGAAGACAACAAAAAAAATCACATATTGTTATACATGACAATGTTCGCAGAATACTGAGGGAACATTATTTTTCATGGAAGTAGTTATAGTTCTCTTGGAGACGGAAAACGTAATGTCATGTAGTGTCATAAATATATAAGCATCAACAAAGAAAACCCTGAGGAGCTTATTGAGAAGGGGAGATTAATACATTTAATTTGAAATATCAATACACTTCAAACAATTATTTTGTTCTTTGGTAAAATGTTTATTTATTTATTTAATTGGATTTTTAGGCCCGTCTTCCATACTAGGTTCGGCTCAGAGTGGCTTACGACCATTTAAAACAATTAAGACAGCCATAAGTTACAATAAAACATTTCAACAGTGATACAAACTATGCACCTTCAATTTTAGCAGCAAGATAACCTACTACCAAGTGGAGAAATAATAATATTATAGCAGGATTCACAGCAGAGGCAGATATGAGAAGGAAGGGGGGCCATCCAGATGGAAACTCACTGTCCTCAGCCATATGCTTGGCGGAACAGCTCAGTTTTACAGGCATTGCACAACTGTTTCAAATCCCGCAGGGCCCGAACCTCGCTGGGCATAGTGTTTCACCAAGGTAGGGCCAGAGGCGAGAAGGCCCTGGCTCTGGTCGAGGACAGCCAGGTATTTTTCAGGCCAGGGATCACCAGTATATTTTCTCCAGCTGAGCACAGAGCTCTTCAAGGGGAGTATTCAGCAGAGGTGGCCCTGCAGGTATGATGGTCCCAGACCATTTAAGGCTTTAAAGGTCAATACCAAAACCTTAAGCCTGACCCAATGCTCAATCTGGAGTCAGTGCAGCTGTTGGAGAACTGGTTGGATGTGTGCTCTCCAAGGGGTCCCTGTGAGGACCTGCGTCGCCGCATTCTGGACCAGCTGAAGTTTCCAGATCAGTCTTAAGGGAAGCCCTGCATAAAGCAAGTTACAGTAGTCCAGTCTGGAGGTGACTGTTGCATGGATCGCTCTGGGTAGGTCAGGGCAAGAAAGTTGGGCCACCAGTAGCTTGATCTGGCGATGTTGGCAAAAAGCCACCCTGGCTATATTGGTGACCTGTGCCTTCATTGAAAGGGAGGCATCCAGGATCACTCCCAGGCTCTTGATGGATGCAGCTACTTTTAATTGCACCCCATCAAGACTTGCCACCTACATCCCCATCTCCAGTGGTCAAATAACTATTTTGTGTTTTGGTACAGAAGGAGCATAACACCACACTAGGCTAAATAGTTACAGAATGCAAAGGGCCCTTATGTAATTTTTAAAGCCTGAAAAAATGTAAGAGTTTGTCCAGTAATACGTATTAACTCAGACTGCATGAAGCCACACAACCTCTACTCTACTACAGGTGAACAGATGGTGTATTTTTTGTGTATATGTGTGGTCTCTATATCCCCTTCAGATATGGAGAGATCCAGTAAGTACAGCAGCAACTTCACAACCTGCCACTGTATGCAGAAATCTCTGGACTAAGACATCTACTTTGCACATGACCAGACATACACTCCCCCCACCCCAACTTGAACACTGGTTGCTCAATGAGTGAAGGCTCTTGCACATAAACTACTCCCTACTAAGACCAATCTGACCTGGGCCTCCAGTTAAGATGTGGAATCAACACTTGTTAATTTTTTGACACCTAATAAATTATTCAAAAAAATTTTTATGTCCATTCCTATCAGACCAAACTGTGACACCCACATTCAGCTTAGAGCTGCAAATTTAAGCAAATAAGAGATTTGTTAAAATATGAAATTTTGTTAACTGATAAAGATTTTGTCATAATAGAGGTAAAGTGTTCATAAATATTAATAAGATATATTGCAGTTTTTAATTTTATTTTATTATATCTGGGGGCCTCAACAGAGAAAAGCAGCCTGGGCCTCTCTAGACTGAGAGGGCCTGCTCCTTACACACATAAAACTAGTTATGTCAAATTAAAGGAATCTGTTCTGACAGTGTGAAATGGAACACTTCAGCAATAGACAAATTATGTGGGGCTCCTTCATTTTAGCTTGCATCTAACCAATTTTAAATCATTGCCTGTCCTTTCAAGAATCTCCATCCTTTTCTACATCATTCACTATGCCCTATTAACATCCTGAGTTTTCACCCCTGTAACTCTGCCTTGTGTCTCAACCATTCTTCTGTACCCCAATTATATCATCATATCATGCCTCCTCACTATACTTTCCACATCAGGCTCCAGAGATATTATTCCTTGTTAAAGTAAAAATTACCTGAACCTTTCTGGCACTCTCTCTCTTTCTTGACTCTTCTTCAAGTTTTATATTATATAATTTGGCACGAAGCACCTGCATAGCATTTTCTTTATTTCTGATTTGAGACCTTTCTTGTTGACATTCAGCTACCACACCTACAGTGACATGAAATACTAATGTAAATTACCCCAAGCAAATTTTGATTGTCACAACCTAAGGAGTTGGGGAGTTGTTAGCCACTTTTAAACTGAACTAGAAAAGCAATATAAATTATTACTTACAGATAAAAAAATAGAACAATTTGAGTCCATAAAAAAAGGACAATTTGAGTCCAGTAGCACCTTAGAGACCACTAAGATTTTGGGGGGTATGAGCTTTTGAGAGTCAACGTTCCCTTTGTCAGATATTCTCTTTAACTCTTGAAAGCTCATGTGCCAAAGAAAACCTTATTGATCTCTAAGGTGATGTGTGTGTGTGTAAAGTGCCGTCAAGTCGCAGCCGACTTATGGCGACCCCTTTTTGGGGGGGGGTTTCATGGCAAGAGACTCACAGAGGCGGTTTGGCAGTGCCTACCTCTGCACAGCAACCCTGGACTTCCTTGGTGGTCTCCCATCCAAATACTAACCAGGGCTGACCCTGCTTAGCTTCTGAGATCTGACGAGATCAGGCTAGCCTGGGCCATCCAGGTGAGGGCCTCTAAGGTGATACTGGATTCAAATCTAGCTGTTTTACTGCAGACCAACACAGCTAACCTTTGAAACTATAAAAAATACAATATTGGACAGAAAAAGGACATTATATCAGAAATTCACTTCAGAAAGACATGCAACTCAATTTAAACTTATTCAACAATTTCTTTTTAAAAATCTGTTAAGTCCTAAGAGCAAAATGTCATTAGATGTAAGGTAGTATGCGTTACTGAAGATGCAGTTATGTTGAGTCTGGTGTACATTTGTCAGACAAGTAAAGCAAAATTCTGTTCCACAGAACGTCCTCCCCAAGGCTTTTCTAAATAGTTTTGGAAACGCATGAAGAATCTATAGACTACTACATTTCATTTTGATGACAGAACAGTTTTGGCCTGTTAAAATTACACTGGAAAGAGGAGGAGTAGTCTTGAGGCTAAAAAAAGAAAACAAAAACTGAAAGTGTACATTTGTAACACCAAGTGAGAATCTTACAATTGGCCATTCATTACTACTGGAAGATTATTTGGGAGGAAAACAAGCACCTGAAGAAGCCAAATATGTAGACACAGGGTCCTTTTCCAATGTTATTAAAGATATACTTACAAGACTAACAGTCTAGGGAATTTATATATTTGTTGAGGAGTCAAAACTCGTCAAAAATGCATGTTTTTAAGCAATCCTAAATTATAACAATTCTCGCACAACTACTTCCCAAGTTTTTTTAAAGTATGCTTTTAGATATTTAAAGTGTACATACAACACTACGTGTTTACAAATGAGTCTGTCACAGAGCTGGGACTGGCTGTGGCTCTTTGTCTACTATACATTTGCTGGCAAACCCAGACTCGCTACCATGTATAGCTGAATATGTGATCACCTTACATGAAGCCAGACCAACAGTCCTCCATCTATTCTGCCCGGGTCGCCAGTTTCTATTTTCCATGCCCTACTACTAGAGATACTTTTTAACCTGAAGTACCAGGCCTAAGTTGGCACTCTCTGTGCGCCAAATATGAGTTCTACCACTGAATGATATCACCACCACGTCAGCATTTACGGATAAATCATGAGATGAGACAAGTAAGTGTCTGAGCACGAGAACAAATTTTGCCACAGAAGGAAAAGGTATTTTAACTCACCTGTGGGAATGTGAACTATTCGAACAGCACTGTTTGTGGTATTCACATGCTGACCACCAGCTCCACTGGCTCGTTTTGTTTCAATACGCAAATCTTTGGGATTAACTGTCAGATTTATCTGCAACAAGAAAAGACATCTTGCTTTTCCTTTGAAAGGTACTGACCGTTAATCTAACGAACAATTTGTTTTTATTCCAACAGGCAGCATAATTTGTTTTCACTGGGAGATTTGACACCTTTTAGAATTGGTCTTCCCTTTCTGAATAAAGGACAAGACAAATAGCAGAACTGAATTCAGGTGAGTTCTCTGAAAGCAGAATGAGAATAAAAGCAAAACTTTTGTACCTCAGTGGGTTGTGGTAATACTGCTACTGTCATTGTGCTAGTATGAATGCGTCCTTGCCTCTCTGTCTTAGGCACTCGTTGTACACGATGTACTCCTCCTTCAAACTTCATGTGTCTGTAAGCTTCAAGACCTCCTACAGTGGCAGATGCATGTCTCAAACCACCTTAAATTAGAATTAAAAAAACCCTGAATGTAAGCATACTCTGCAATGCAACTCGAAGAGCCTGTTAAAATATTGATGTGGTGAGACAACAGATTTTTAGACCAGGAGCAAAACATTCATTTTATTTTATGCTTTTGTTCAGGGCCTACTTTTGAGGTACTTAATATTTATTACTTAGAATTAATATTTCTCCTACCACATCAGAGGTATGCAATAATCCTCACTACAACACAAAACTTTAGAACAGTGGTGGCAAACCTATGGCACGCGTGCCAGAGGTGGCACTCAGAGCCCTCTCTGTGGGCATGCGCCCCGTCGCCCCAGCACAGAGTTTGCCTGAGTTCGTTACTAGAAAGCCGGAGGGACATGGGGCTGGGCTGCTTCCCTCTCCCTCTCCACGTGCGCCTGAGGGCATTTCTCACATCACCCGCCCCTCTGCCCAGCAGCCTAATGGGAGCGCTTCCTCCCTCCCGTCACATGCGGCAGGGCAGCTCACATGCCGGGCATCTCACATGTGGCATGAGGGTGCGGCGCGGACGGCAGCCTGTTGAGTGTGGTGAAGGTGATTCCCGTAGTGGGGTTGGAGAGGAGCTAGGTTCAAATCATGCCAAATACAAACAACTTCTTATTGAAAAGTAAAAGTTTGCATCATTGAAAGCTCTGTTATTGTGTTTTTCTTTCAAGACAAGATGTTAATGTATGAGTTGTTTTTTCTAAACTAAAACCTCAGTATTCAGGTTAAATTGCCGTGTTGGTACTTTGCGATAAATAAATGGGTTTTGGGTTGCAGTTTGGGCACTCGGTCTCTAAAAGGTTCGCCATCACTGCTTTAGAAGATCAGACTTCCTCTAAACATTAGCAACTCTTCTACTTCTCCATGTCTGAAACATCTTACCTTCCCCATATCCTATTGGCTACATCTTTTAAAGATGCTCAAACTCATATTTAAAGATGACCAATTGTAAATCTTAATCTTAGCGTCAATGTAAAAAGTTAGAACTATATTACTGTCCTCTGTGTCTATACAAATGTGTAAGAATCTAATACCAGATGAAATGTTACTTTAATTCAGTATTTTTAAAAATCATTTTCATTTGTAGTCCACCTTTCACACTGGGACTCCACATAGATTACAAGCACAATAGACCTATTTGGTCAATCAGTGAGCCGATAAGAACATATGATAACGTCTGAAAAGCAATAGCAGAATCTAACAGCAAAGCAACCCACAGCAGAAAGTGCTCAGCACTGAAAAGCAGTACATGAACAGGAGTGTCCGAGCCACCTATAGGCACTTTCTATTTATTATGTTTTTATCCCATCCCTCTTCAAAGGGGCTCAGAGTGACATACACGGTCCTTCCCTTCTTCACAACTACAACCATTTCTATATGTGTTTGTAGTTCTCATCTATACTTTTCCTTTCTGCTCCCACGTTCCATCCTTCAACGTGATCAGCACTGGAAATTCAAACAGCCTATCTATATATGAAAGAAAAAAGACATTTATGTGGAGCCATCTTGAGTATTTTGTATCCTGGCCAAACAGGAGCTTGGGCTACTTACCTATATCACTGGGCATATATTCCAGTATTTCAAAATTCCAACTTTTATAGGCAGCATAGTGTTGATACATGTCAAACATCTCAGCTGTGAACAGCATTGCTTCCTGCCCCCCAACTCCAGCAGTCACTTCTAGGATGAGATCACTTTCATCTGTTTCTTCTGAAGGAATCAAAAGCAGCACTATCTGCAATGCACAACAGCAGGGCCTTCTGAATTTTTTTCTTTTTTTACTAACAATAAAACTCCAAATTGGATGAGACTACAACACTAGGATAAAATGGAAGATTTAAAGATTACTTCAATCAATGTTAAGGGGCTGAACTCTCCCACTAAAAGAAAGAAGGTATTTCACAAGCTTATCAAATCTAATTCAGACTTGATTTTTCTCCAAGAAACACATATTAAAGACTCTCACGATAATTTTTTTAAATGCGACAAATTGGGCACCTTATATTCATCCTCATCGCTAAGAAAAAAGGTGTGGCAACATATGTGAAGGGCAACAAATTCACTGTCATAGATTTCTTAAAAGACAAGAAGGGGAGAGATTTCATTCTCTTAACCCAAGGAGCCAACGGTAGGAAATTCACGTTCGCAAATATTTATGCACCAAATCAGGCAAGGGAAAGGTTCTTTAAAAACGTTTTTGAAGTACTGTAACTCATGTTATAGCAGGGAAACCAGGTCAGACAGTAGCAAAGTATTCTACTTCAGCAACAAGTGGAAGACTTAAAGCTTTGTGGCTACTAGTTTAGCACCTGCTGCCCTTAAAAGCTTTCTGCTCCTATGTTCCATTCTTCAACGTGATCAGCAGTGGAAAGGCACATGATGGCTAACCTCTAATTCATCTGCCTGATGGGAACCCCAACATTAATTTTTTTTTAAATTTCAGCCCTGGCTGAAACTCCCTTTCCAATAAGACCAGGGCCCTGCAGGATCTTCAACAATTCTGCAGGGCCTGCAAAATGGAGTTGTTCCACATGGCCTAAGGTTGAGGACAGCTACGGTTCTACATCTGTGCGGCCTCCCTCCCCCCTTTCCCCCCACTGTATTTACATCATGGATTGCAATTATATGGGGGACCTGGCTGCCTGAAAGCCACAGTTTACCAGGTTGAACTGTTTCACCAGGTTGATATCTGCACACAAAATATACAAGAGACTTATACTAACCAGTACTACAACAACAACCCAATATACCAGTTGTTTGAATAATTGAGAATAAACTTTACAACATATTCACTTACCTGGTTGGGTTTTAAACTGTTTGTATTTGCATTTGTTTACATCATTGTATTTCTATATATGTGTGCAGACTTAAGAAAAAGTTTTAACTAACCACTGAAAAAGTTTTAACTAACCACCCTAGAGGCCGAAACACGTTTGGGTTTGTGGTTATAGATATCAACCTAAGTTTTGCCATTGTGCTATTTTAATGCTTTTAAAGAATTTTAAATTTTGCACAGCGCTTCTAATAAATTATATTTGTAATATTTCTACATAGACTTATATAAATCTTCCTCTCACCCAACCTCAGGTACCCAGCCACAGTGTTTACCCATACAAGAATCTTGGAACCTGTTGGCTTCTGGTTTACTCATACAAGAATCTTGGAACCTGTTGGCTACTGGTTCAGGACTGACAAAAGGAAGTACTTAAAACACACAATGCACCATTAACTCATGGAATTCATTACCACAAGATGTGGAGACAATAATTTCCTTAAAGGGGAAAGCAAATTCAAGGAAGATAACTCTGAGAATATATGCTCTTAATTGCTGGAGACAAACATGCCAAAGCTTCGTCCCTGTTTGTTCCTATCCCGAAGGATCTAGCTGACCACTGACGGAAACAGAATACTAGTCTAAACAGACTAGAATATTTGCTCTAGCATGCCCATTCTTATGTTCTAAGAAATCATTAGGCAGAATAAATTGAATTGTGGTGTAGTGGTTTGAGTGTCAGAGTCAGGTTCAAATCCCCACTCTGCATGGAAGCATGCTAGGTGACCTTGGGTGAGTCACATACTCTCAGCCTAACCTACTTCACAAGATTCTTGTGAGTATTCAGTGGAGGAGGTGAGAACATGGTACGCTGGTTTGAGTCCCCATTGGGTAGAAAGGTTGGATATAAGTGAACAATTAACTCACTCTGCTTCTGTAATACCCACAGTCAGATTTTACTGAATTCCTCCCATGTCCCCCTCAATTTTCCCACAATGCAGCTTTTCATCTTGGAACAATAACTGTCCCATATTACGTTTCTCTTGTTATTTGCTGTCCTAAATTTCTCTGTACAGCCCTTGGCTCATCTTTTATATCTTGAGAATGTGACTTTTGCAGCATGGCTACCACTAAAAAAATAAATATTTCACACAGTCAGAACCCACATATGTTTTGATCACAAGGGCATTAACCACACTTACTTCCTCCTTCCCTCACCTTGCAGCTGCTGTTGCTAATTTGCTAATTATCCATGTGACACAAATAACCATATATTACTGAGTGAAGAAGGGGGAAGGAGGAGTCACCCTTGCAATAGTAGCCACACCTCAAAAGTTGGTATAAAGTTGAGCCCCCAAGAGGTAGGTATACTCTGTTTGGGAAACATGAGAAAAACTCCTCTGTTGCTGAACATTTATTACTAAAGAATGTACTGGTAAAAAGACTCTCTCTATGCCTTCCCAGGATGCCTTTGTTCATTGGATGATCACATTTTTTTCTTGGAATACATAGTACTTAATTCCTGAATCCTGACCTTTAATATTAGAAAGCATGTGTGCCATTGATTGCATGGCAGGTATCCTTTCCTCCAATCCGTTGGATAGCACTTGACAAACACGATAAGATAGTATCCTACGTTTTGTAGGAAACAGGGTTGTTATGAGGCTAAAATGGAAGAGAGAACTGTGTAAGCCGCTTTGGGATCCCATTTGGGAGAAAAGCAAGGTATAAATGAAGATAAAATAAATAAAAAATTAGGTGAAGAAAGTGATCCAGCAGCAGCTCTCTGAGCTCTCCAATGTGTCATTCTAGCCTAAGACACTTCTCAATGAGCAACACATATACAAGTATCCAGTGTTTACATGTACACTACCTAGTTAACTATGATGAATAAGCAGCCACTCCAAAGTCTGCATTTGAATCTGGGCCTCCTAGATCCCTGTCTAGCCACTACAATACATTAACTAGGCTAAAAAGTAATTCATATTCCTTCTAAGAACATCCTTATTGGTTCTGCAATCACAAACAAATAATAATAGTGTTGAGAATGAAATACCTGGCGTTTCAGTTCTTCTATCTCTTTGTGACAGGAAACAACTTCCTTTTCTGCAAGCTGCCGCAAATCTTCATTTTCATCTAAAACAATGCAGTATACTATTTTACAGCCACAAAATTTAATATATTTTTCATTAATACCACTGCTACAAATGTTGTGTTAAGCTTTGTAGCCACATCCATGTCAGAAAAGATTCTTCCATTTGTTGTTTCTACATTTGGAGCATGGACTAGCACACTGCAATTGTATACCATTCAGAAAAAGAGCGAATGCTATTTAGACTGGCAGCTAGATCCTAAACACATTTACCCAAAGACCCATTAAGTTCCACTGGACTTACTGCCAAGTAAACACACTTAGGATTGCACCTTTAAATTCTGTATCATGTTCTTTAACAGATGAAATGAATGCCTGTGAAATAAATAAACCTGACTTTCAACTTTGAATATTTAGGTAAAAGATTTTTTTCTGATTCCCTCTTACACAGATAATCAAGCTTTATTTTTAAGGTTTGATAGAAATATTTTGGCCTGTCTCGTTCTTTAGAATGTGTTTAAACAGTCCCTTTTATAAACCTTTGTCAAGAGAGCATTTCTGTCAGACTGATCCAAGATAAACGGCTAATCTCTTCCTCCAATATCTCAGCTTGCTTTACTTGGCTAAGTCATCTGGTGTGACTGCTGTAGACACCTGGACACATTGCATTTATTCTCAGTGCTTGGAGCTCACTGAAGTCTACATAGCTTACCCTGTCCCTGGGCCAGTCACTCATTCTCAGTGCAACCTATCCCACAGGTCTGCTGTGAGGATAAAATGGAGGAAAGAAGAAGGATGCTGTAACCCAGTTTGGGTCCCCACTGGGGAGAAAAGCAAAATATAAATATCTAAATAAATTAATTAAGTCATGTGGGAGGATGGGCAGGTAGGCTTACAAGTACCTTCTCCAGTAATGTTCCTATACCTGTGGAGGCCACCACCTTCACACCCTGCCTGTGAACTTCCCACAGACACCTATTGATGAGCTCATAGCGTTGGATCAGATAGACTTCTGGCCTCGCTAGACTACGGCAGCTCAAGCAGTTTATTATTTAATTAATGGTGTAAACAGACAGGGCTCGAAAATACCAAGACCACGGTCACACAGCCCAGATAACCTACAAGAACCAATGAACTCTGACCGTGAAAGCCTTCGACAATAAGCATAATCTGTTGGCAAAGGTCAATTTTTGCTTTCCAAGTCATCAAGTAACTTTCAGCCATTCTATAGTTTGATACGTCAGCGGATTTACAGAGTTTAGCATTAGGACAGGATTGCTTTCAGTATGGACTGGAATTTAAGAAAGTTTAATAAAATTGATGCAGGATTAATATATCAGTACGGATATCCATCACTCCTTCAAAAACTTCCCTTCCAACAATTTTCATTATGAAGACAATCATAGTAAAAATGTAAGAAGTCTATATTCAAGTACTCCGACCACGAAAGCCTTCGACAATATTCTTAGCTGAGCTGATCTGGACCAGACAGGAGAGTACCTAGTGGACTGCGGTCCATCACTGATGGCAGTGGAAAGCACTGATATGGTAAAATGGTTCGTGGAGGAGAAGGAGACCCAAAACCGTTGTTTACAAGAAAACAGTTATTTATTTGGAGCAGCTGCTACCCAGAGCACTCTAGCGAGTAAAAATCTCCGAGCCCCGATTGTACTGAGGAAGGAATATTTATCCAAATTCAAGATATGACAACCCATCAAACAGTTATTTATTTGGAGCAGCTGCTACCCAGAGCACTCTAGCGAGTAAAAATCTCTGAGCCCCGATTGTACTGAGGAAGGAATATTTATCCAAATACAAGATATGACAACCCATCAACATTCAGGGTAACGCTGATCGCACTCCAGACATCGAGGCGGCAATAGAATAACAGTTTCATCCAGTTCTTGTTATGGTTTACTGTAACCCTCCATGACTCTTGCCCCAAATTCCTTAGCACACAGGCATACAGAGGTATTCTGCCCAGCAACAAGCTATTCCCTGGCTGCCCTAACACATTTCAACACATCTTACAGAAAGGAAAAGAGATGATCGCAAATCGCTAAATCAGTGGAGCTTCCATAGTCAGGGGAAGTCTACCTGCTGTCGCAGCACAAAAAGGAGCGGGGTTGAGTGAAAGGAGGAACAGGTAGAAACAGGCATCACGGTTGGAATACCAGTTGGGGTGGGGCTAGAGGAGTCGCCTGCGGAACTCCCGGCTGCCGGAGGAACCCGCTGAGGAACACAAGCGGCACCAGGCAGAGTCCCTGGAAGCGGAAAGCGCCGTGGGGAGCTCACCTTCCCGGGCCAGCCGTTCCGTGTCGCGCAGGTCCTGCTCCTTGGCCCTCAGGAGGCGGATCAGCGCCGCCAACTGCGGCCGGGGGCCGCCCCGGGGCTCCGGCCGCTGCTGCAGCTGCCGCTCCAGGAAGCGCCGCAGGGCCGGCATGGCGAGCAGCTCGGGCAGAGGAGGCGGGCGGGCGAGGGAGCGCCGCGGCGGCTTCCGCCAGCCTGGCCTTGGCGCGGGGGCAACGGGAAGCCAGGGAGGGCCGCCCGGCCGCCGCACCAAGCGCCGCCACATGCCCAAACAATCCCGGCCGCGTCCGCTTCCGGTCACATGGCAGGCCGCTTCCGGTCACATGGCAGGCCGCTTCCGGAAATAGGCCGGCCCGCCCGCCGCAATGGGAGAGAGAGAAGGTCCATCGACAGCCCGCACTTCCGGTTCCGGTGAATGACCTTCCGGTTCTCAGGTAAGAACCCGCCACGTGCGGGTAGGAGAGGATGAAGCGGGACGCCCCCGGCTCGGATCCCGACGGTGCCCCGCAAGTTGCGATAGGAAGGGGAAGCGGTCCTGTCGTCTGAAGTCTCTTCCCTTGCTATTGATACGGCAAAATGGGGGTTCGTGGGGGGAGAGAGAGACCTGCAGATCGATATTCAAGAAAACAGTTTATTCTGGCAGCTGCGACCCAGAGCACTCTATCGAGTAAAAATCTCTGAGCCCCGATCATACTGAGGAAGGGATATTTATCCAAATTCAAGATATGACAACCCATCAACATTCAGGGTAGGCTGATAGCACTCCAGACATAGAGGCGGCGCAGTACAGTTCAGTTCTATCCAGTTTCTCCTATCAATGTTTATAGTTCACTCTGACTCTCCATGACTCTTAACCCACTTCCTTAGCACACAGACATACAGGGATATTCTGCCCAGCAACAAGCTGTTCCCTGGCTGCCCTAATACATTTTACAGAAAGGAAAAGAGATTATTACAAATTTCTAAATCAGTGGATCTTCCATAGTCAGGGGAAGTCTACCTGCTGTCACACTATTGACGGCCCTTTTAAAAAAAAAAAACGTTCGCAAGATTCGGTTAACCGTAGGCGGGCTCCCCTCGGGTCGTTGCGCATGCGCTCTCTGCTGGAACTGCGGGTCTGTAGACGGCGGATAGTTCAGGAAATATCCGAAACGGTTCGGGTGCGTTTCCTCAACCACCCCCTGGGGGGGGGGCGGGGGGATTACCGAGGGGGGCACTAAGAGGCAAGGGGGCAGCAGGGGGGCGCTAGAGGTGGGCCCCTTCAACTGCGTCGCTCGCTAATTTGCAATAGATCAAGCTATGGCACCATGCTGGCGAATTTGTTGGAAACTGTCAGAATATCCCCCCCAGGCTTTGAAGAGCTGGTACCACTGGATCACGTTCAACTGAAATGTTCTAATTTGATTTTGAATCGATGTGCGATTAATTGTTAACTGTTTTGAAATTTTATTGTTGTTAACTTCTTTAGGGCATTGTGTGTGTGTGAAGTGCTGTCAAGTGAAGGAAATGGAGTTTTTCTTAAGAATGATCCTGAGTCTGATTAAGGCCTAAACAAAGTGAGTTTATTCAGAAACCACCAACTTGGTAAACGACTGAGAGACAGGCTTATTTCTAACTAGGGTCCATAACTAACAGGGCAACATGCGGCCCGTTGCTCCTCTCTTTCCCTGTAACAAGAAGGAAGAGGAGGGGTGCGTTATGGGAACAAACCAGAACACAGGCAGAGAAGGGAAAAGGATCACAACCTTTCTAGCTATCTAACTCTTACACTTGCTGCCCCCTGCTGATCTTCCTTTCTTTAATCAATCTTTGTGCACTAGACATTGTATTTCCAACATCAAGTCGCAGCCGACATATGGCGACCCATTTTGGGGTTTTCATGGCAAGAGACTAAGAGAGGTGGTTTGCCTGTGCCTTCCTCTGCACAGCAACCCTGGTATTCCTTGGTGGTCTCCCATCCAAATACTAACCACACTGACTTAGTGCATTATGCAAGCCCCTGTTTTGAATAATGCTTTTTATAGGGTGGGGGTGGGGACATACTAAAACAAAGGACAGCGATTGCCCATAGGGAATGCATGATTGCCCCTAGAGAAACAGGGAAACTACACTTGCCAATAGAGAATCTCAAAAACTAAGAATAGCAATTGCTCATAGACAATGACTGCCCATAGGGAATGCATGATTGCCCATAGAGAAACAGGGAAACTGCATTTGCCTATAGAAAATCCCAAAAACTAAGGACAGTGATTGCCCATAGACAATACATGATTGCCCATAGAGAAACAGGGAAACTACACTTGCCAATAGAGAATCCCAAAAACTAAGGACAGTGATTGCCCATAGACAATACATGAGTGCCAATAGAAAATCCCAAAAACTAAGGACAGCAATTGCCCATAAACAATACATGATTGCCCATAGAGAAACAGGGAAACTACCCTTGGCAATAGAAAATCCCAAAAACTAAGGACAGTGATTGCCCATAGACAATACATGATTGCCCATAGAGAGAAACAGGGAAACTACGCATGGCAATAGAAAATCCCAAAAACTAAGGGCAGCAATTGCCCATAGACAACACATGATTGCCCATAGGGAAAGCATGATTGCCCATAGAGAAACAGGGAAACTACACTTGCCAATAGAGAATCCCAAAAACTAAGGACAGCAATTGCCCATTGACAACACATGATTGCCCATAGGGAATCAGGCAAAGCACACTTGCCAATAATCTGAAAACTACGGACAGCGATTGCCCATAGAGAATTGCCCACAGTGAATGCATGATTACCCATAGGAACTAGTGGAAACCACACTTGCCTATAGAGAATAATGGACACCATACTTGTCCACAGAGAATAATGGACACCACGCTTACCCACAGAGAGTAAGCAAAGCATGACTGCCCATAGAAAACAAGGGAAACCATGCTAACAGGTGCTGGTCCTTCACTGCAACCCAACCTCCTGGCCCACCTGTGTCTGGCATGCTCCCATTTGCTTCCTGAGGTGCCCTCAACAATGCTGGTCCAATGGGGTCATCCAGGAAGCATCCACACCTCCATGGTGTCAATAACTGTCTGGGCAGGCCTCCCCTCATAAACACCATCTCACACCTGACCAGTGTGTTCCATCGCCACCACACATGACGTTGAATGCCTCAGGCACCCGCTTCACCTGGGGACACCTTGCAGCCAAGGCACCTATCCGCCCTGTTGCACTAGCACCCCAACCAGAACATTTCTGACTCGGAAGAGCCTCTCCAGCCAGTGCCCTCTTCTATCCTTGGGCTGCGTCGGGAGCTGGCAACACGGGCCAGAAGATTGGACCCCCCTCATGGGCACCCGACCCCCCAACTGGGCCTTCTTGCTGATAGAGAGGAGCCAGGATTGTCCATGGCCCAGGACTGCAGCCTGACGCAGGCTGTCATTTATCTCTCTCTTGCCTTGCAGAGGGGCCCAACCCCACTCCAGGGCTAGTACATGCGTGGTGTTGTGGTTAAGAAAGGTGGTTTGGAGCAGTGGAGTCTGATCTGGTGAACTGGGTTTGTTTCCCCACTCCTCCACATGGAGCCAGCTGGGTGGCCTTGGGCAACTTACAGTTCTATTAAGAGCTCTCAGCCCCACCTACTTCACAGGGTGTCTGTTGTGGGGAGGAGAAGGGAAGGTGATCGTAAGCCAGTTTGAGTCTCCCTTAAGTGGTAGAGAAAGTTGGCATCTAAAAAGAAACTCTTCTTTTTCATGTCCGACCCTGGTTGTGGGATGGTTTTAACAAGTTCCCTGTAAATATTGGGTTCTTGATGCCTGCCATTGGTCCCTTCCATATCCAGCCTGGGTGCCCTTGCCTGTCAGGGTGTTCACTGAACACAAGATCCTGACGGGCTCTTGACATGAGTTCAGGCCAAGTTCTGGCCACAAGTCAAGTCCTTGGTTCCCAGGGCTTGGAAGCTCCTGTGTATACTTCGTTAGTGCCTGTTATCACAGCTGTGACGTGTTGTGTCTTCATGGGAAATGCCTATCTCGCTGATGCCTTGCAATGTTTATCTTACTCTCTTGTCCTAATGTTTTTAAGCAGGTAGCCTGTACTTGCTCTCCATTGTTAACCTTGCCTGCCTGCATGCAGTTAGTTCTTTTAATTTGCTTTTTAGTTCCTAATAAAATTTTACTGATTCAGATCCGCCTGTCTGGATGAGTATGCTTGAAGGATGCTAGAGGCAAACGCCTGAGACTGACATTCCCACACCGCCCCACAGTGGGGCAGATCCAAGGTCAGATGCTAACCGGCCTGCCCCCCCCCCTCTTCAGGGGCCCCTTCTATTGACAGTCAAAAGGCAGATTCCATTTCTATTGACAGTCAAAAGGCAGATTCCATTTCCACTGCTGCCCGCCCACAAGTCCTGGAATTTGTACTGTGCCATGCCTGACAAGCCCTGTCTCGGCACGGTGACTTGTTAGAGGGGCCTGCTGAGAAGGGCTGCCCTCCGGCAGCTGTCAACCACAGACCATGAATGGCACTTCCCTGATGGTCTTGCCCCATTCCCATCATAGAGGCCTCGTCAGCCAACTCCTAACTTAGCTCAGCCTCCCGCACCCATAAGTGGACAGACAACGCCCCCTGGTTCATATTTGGGGCATGGTGAGCCCTGAGCCGCCCCCATGGACTGTCTGAACATCCTCTGATGGTGACATGGCTTTGGGAGGGTCTCCCAACCTCTCCTACCCCACTGCCCAGCCCCTGAGGGTCTGTGCAGGCCTTCTCACCCTCACCTGGAGGGCCACATGTGTGCCGCCATTGGTTTTGCCTAACTCCGGCCCCTCATGGTGGTGGAAAGACCCATCTGATCAGGAGGGCTGTGCCCGTGCCCTAGCCACATCAGCTGGAACTGATAGGTTTCAGATGATGGTCTTGCACCTCCACTCCACTCTACATGAGGGAGATGCAACGCACACCGGTTGGTGCTGGCCACTTCTATGCTGTCCTCATGCATGACCCGGTCAAGCTCCATGTCCCACCTTACAGGGGGGGTGGTTGGTTGCACTCAGTAAAAAGTATGGTGCTCTTCTGATTGGAGGAAAGAGGCAGCTGAGGGACCCTGGCTAGAGAAGAATCGCCGCACCTGGGCTGCTCTGCCACAATCTCCCCCCTCCGTGTCTTTGGGATGACTATCTCTTAGAGGTGGGGAATCACTCACAAATGGATTCAGTTCACCCCTGAGGGGTCCCAACAGGGACAGGTATGAAAGTGGGCCCAGGGGAGGACTCAGGGCCCATGGAGACACCTGCTCATTTCTCAGGGGCCCCTGTGGACACCCCAGAAGGGCTCAAATGTTGGGCGACTGAGGCCATGCATCGAGGGTCCAGATGATGCGGGCGGACGGGTGGTGGTGGTGGTGGAGGCTGCAGTTGAGAGGGGCCATGCCTGAGAGACAGGGAGCAACATGCCTTGGGGTTGCAAAGTGTTTATTCTTCCCTGAGGACAAAGTGTTTATCCTTCCCTGAGGACAAGGCCAATGATGGGGGCCAAAACCTTCCCACTCACCTTGCTAGACAGCATGTGTGCAATGCATTGTGGTGAGACATGCAGGAGGTGACCTGTGTGTTGCAGATTGCAGACACTTATGCTGCTGCACAGTTGGTGAACTAAATCTTCTCAAATTCTGGATAAGAAAGTATCCCTGGGTCACAGTTGCTCATTCAATTAATCAGCATGTAAGTCAAAGAAGAACAGCGCTGTCAGGTTCTGACTAAAGTCACCTGAAGAAGGGCTCTTGGCAGGACCCAGGCCAGAGTCTGGCTTCCGGTCAAGTTCTGGTTCACATGCTACAAACTCTGTGTATGGTTTCTCATCCTGTTATTCTCTCAGCCTGCAATCCCTAGCTGTTGTGTTCTCTACCTTGCCCTGGGAACGTTATCTCGGAAATGTTTCGCTTCGTTTTTCCTTTCTCTAGCTGAAGTGCTTTTAACCATGTATTATACCCATGTCATGCCATTAGCAGCTTTCTCTGTCCTTTAGACAGTCAGCTCTTTTATTTACCTTATTGCTCCTAATAAAGTATTATTGCTTCAGAGCTACCTGCCTGGATGAATCTGCTTTAGAGGGATGCTAGAGGTAAATGCCTGATTCTGACATTAGGCTGCTAATCACTCTTTGCCTTTTTATTTTATTTTCTTGTTTTAAATGGGCATACTTCTGGATTGGCAGTCGTGTTTCCTTCCAAAGCTATGGCAGGGGCACCAGAGGAAGACCTCCAACCGTTGCTTTTGCGGGAGGCACGGCTCACCCGGCTGGAAGCCGAGCGGCTCGCAGAGCTGGTGGCCGCCCAACGTGCCCAGATGATGGATACCCGAGGCGTCCAGGGGGATGCCGAGCTTCTCACTGGACTGGGAGCCGCGCAGCGTGCCCGGGAGGAGGCCAAGTGGCTCGCCCTTCTCATGAAGGAGGCACAACTCGCCCAGGAGGACGCGAGATGGCTTTCCGGGATGGTGGCCACGCAATGTGCGCACGAGGAGGCAGAGTGGACTGCTGCCAAGGAGCGGCTCACCGGGCTGGAGGCTGAGCACCGGACCCAGGGGGATGCCGGAGGGGCCGGCGGGGGGCTGAGTGTCCTACGAGAGACGTCCGGGCGGCCAGACGTGGAGGTACACAAACCCCTAGGTACCTCGAGACTGGAGGACATTTATGCAAAGCCGGGGAAGCGTGTTCCCCAGCCAGGCAGCCTTCCTGGGGGACTACGCAACGGCAGACCGGCGTGGACAGCCGGGAGGATCCCTGGACACCTACGTTCCAGGGGATGGATGGCAATAAGGAATGCCAGTGCCTGTCCCGTCCGAAGCAGGAGTTCGTGAGACAAGTGGTGGGGGTCCGGGGCCGGATAGAGGGACTTTTCCAGGAGGTGGCCGACCTTCGTTGGGTGCAGTTGGCACTGCCGCGGCCCCGGCCACCCGCTCCCACCGTTGCCCTGCGCCTGCCATGCCTCAGGGCGCCGGCGCTCCACAGGCACCCGCCGCGCCGGGACAACCCGCCCCCTACCCTCCACTGTCAGCTCCACGGAGGGAGCTGCGAGTCTCGTTTGACGGTTCAGGGGAAAGGCTTCCCTACTTTTTACTACAAGTAGATGTCTTCATGAGGGAGCAGGGGGCTACCTTCGTTTCGGAGGAGAGTCGTGTGTGTTATGTGTCTTTGCAGCTGGAGGGAGAAGTGGCGAGCTGGGTGGTCCAGCAATTCGACCTTCGTTCTTGCGCGCTGCGCTCCCTGGATGGTTTCATGTTGGCGCTTCGAGCTCCCTTTGCAGAGTGAGAGGGCCAAGACGGCTCTCCTTCGGCTTTGTCAGGGAACCAAGACGGTGATGCAGTATGCGAATGAATTTCGCTTGCTTGTTAGTAAAGTGGTGGACTGAGCGAAGCCACCCGTGTGCAATATTTCCGAGAAGGACTAAATTCGGAAATTCTTCGCTGGGCCTTTATGCAAGGCAACCCTCCTGATCTGGAGGGGTGGATTTTTCTGGCGGTGGAGAATCGCTAGCAGCTCTTGAACTTATCAAGGGAGCACAAAGCGCTAGGTTCAGGGCCGCGACCGCCAAAGAGGGCGGTCCCCTTGACAACAAAGCGAGCAAAACGTTTCCAGAGTGGAGCGGGTCTGGTGTGTGGCGGGATGGGACACTTTGCTGCTGCTTGCCCTTCCCGCCCAGAGGGACCTCCGACCTCTCCGTGCTCGACCAAGGAGGAGGAGGCTCAACCCGAAAGCAAAGAGCACCGCAAGAGTTTCACGCCCGGAAGGCGAGGGCCCTCCGCACTCAACCTTGTCCCAACCGGCCAGGACCCAGCGACACTCGATCCAGCGGGATCGCGGATTACAAAAGCACGGACCAGGTCTGCTGTAACTGGAGTACCGCAACAGGCCCCCGCCGCCGAGAAGCAGGGGCCCCCTATGATGGTAAGTGATGTAACAGAGACCCTTTTTGTGGACGTGGTCCTAAAGAGTTACAAGGGGGGCCCCCAGCTGAAGGTAGAGGCCCTAGTGGACTCAGGTTGCGCACGCACTTTAATCAGTGAAGAGACATTCAAAGCTTTAAAAGTGAGGGCGGTGCATTTACCCCAGACCATCCAGTTTGTTCAGATGAATGGTAGTGACTTTCAAGGAGGCCCAGCAGATAGGTGCACGGGCTGAGTAGTAATGGGAGTCGGGGCCCACTGGGAGCAAATCCATTTCACCATTGCGCCAGGGATTCAGTACCCAGTGGTACTTGGAATAAATTGGCTGCAAGGACATAGCCCCACCATCGATTGGGCGGCCAGGACTATTGCTTTCGCCCAACCACAGTGTGAGCACCACTGCAGAGAAGTGGCCATGTGGAAGTGTGTGGCCATGGTCGTGGAACCCTAACAATCTGTTCCCCCCGTACTGCGTGAGGAGTATGCAGCGTTTGCAGATGTGTTCAATGAAAAGGAGTGTGATGTTCTACCACCCCACCACAAGACGGACTGTACTATCGAACTGGTGGGAGAGGGCAAGTTGCCCAAGGAAAAAATTTATCCCATGAGTCCCAAAGAAAAGACAGTGTTACGGGAGTTCTTAGACAAGAATTTAGCCCGCGGTTTTATCCGCCCTTCGTCTGCTCCTTGCTCTTCTCCCTCATTTTTTGTGCGGAAAAAGACGGGCAATCTATGTTTATGCATTGACTTTCACAGACTCAATGCGGTTACCCAGACAAACGCTTACCCCCTTCCGTTAATCCCTGATCTCCTCAGCCAATGTTGGAAATGTCAAAGTGAAATGGGAACATTTTTCCACCAATGGTGGAGTTGTAGCAAAGCGAAATTTTTTTGGAAGGGTATTCATGAGGAAAATTATTGGAGTAAAAATTCCACTCAAACCAGAAATATATTTACTGGGTATCTTAGATAGGACATTAGAAAACAGTTGTTAAATATCTAAAGATATCTCCCAACAGCAGCAAGACTCATAAGGCGAAAAAATGGAGAATAGAAGTACCCACATTGCATGAATGGCATCAGAAAGTTATGGAGTTGGCCAAAATAGCCAAGTTAAGTAAATATATAGAAGATAGCTGGATTTCCGACTTTGATCAAAACTGGAAGGTATGGTCAATATATATAAATCAGTAATTTAGGGATAGAAAAATGACCTTAGGTTTTAGAACCTAAACTTACTAAACTGTAGACTAAGATGAAAATAACTAAATAATAATTAAAATAAAAACAGATAAAATCAAATACAATATTCTGTTCTGTATGAGGAGAGTTGGAAGTTGGTTTTTGTACTGTTTTATATTTCACTTTTTCTTTTCTTTTTTTCTTCACTTTCTTTTTTGTGTACTATGTTTTTTGTATATTTTGGCATATTCTGTAATACTTTGCACACTTAAATAAAACTATTCAAACTAGAAAAAAATGGAAAATGATGCTTTGGGTTTCCACTGGGAAGAAAGGCGGGGTATAAATAAAGTAAATAACTGTTATATAATACCAATAATTATATCGCAGAAGCTTCAATATCAGTCTTATCAGATGGTGAACAAGAAGGGAAAGAAGTTAACACTGGCTATCAGGGATGTCGGAAAAAAGTTATAGACCGTGGTGTTGAAGTAATTTGTTACAAGGGCCGGATATGACATAAATGTCACAAGGTCGGGCCGGCCCATGTGTATTATAAAATTTAATGCCAGGTACCGGAGACACAAACTTCATAGAAGACACAGGCAAAGCCAATTAATGATATTAGTATTTTTTACTTTATTTCTTACTTAAAATACAAACAATAACTCTTACAGTGGGCTCACCAGCCCAGATCAGGAATGGAGGGAGTTGCTGCCTCGGTTCGCTAGCTGGATAAGAGCTCTCAAGGGGCTGGATCTGGCCCTTGGGCCGTATGTACACACATGAACACATGAAGCTGCCTTATACTGAATCAGACCCTTGGTCCATCAAAACCAGTACTGTCTACTCAGATCAGCAGCAGCTCTCCAGGGTCTCAGATAGAGGTCTTTCACATCACCCACTTGCCTAGTCCCTTTAACTGGAGATGCCAGGGATTGAACCTGGGGCCTTCTGCATGCCAAGCAGATCCTCTACCACTGAGCCATCCCTGTTAACTCTTAATCTAAAAGTGTTGTAGATTCATTTTCTGGTTCTCCGCAATGAGAGTATCCACCTTTATTGGGAATGCAAATAGTGACATTATTATCCTTGTCTGCACCTTATAGTGATCTTTGCTACTCCATTCTCCCATCATCCCTGATTCCAGGGCAGATTTTATCTGGGTGAGGTTATTTTTTATTCCTTTGGTCCTTCATTAATAGAGTCAATGTAATTATTAGCATAGTTTTGGAAATTGCCATAGCCACATTCCTCTACCAGGTATGAAACTAGACTAGCCAGCTCCCAAATGTAGAAAGGACCAGGTTTTCTCTGATGTGTTTAGGTTCTGTAGTTTTCAAGTTTCACAGTTTCTGACAAACATACCTCCTCCTGGTACAGAGGTGGTACGATCCCAATCATATGTACATTGTAGTTGACTATCTGCAAGGCATAGAAATTGAACTAGTATGAGATAACAGTAGGATTCAAAACCTCCTGGAGGCATGGATTTTGAAGGGTTAACCTGTCTGTATCAATTAAGTAGCTATTCAGCAGAAAGACAGGGAGAACCTTTCCATTGAGCCCAATTACCACCTGGCCCCTTCCCTGCTGGAACCCGTTGGCCTTCTATACCTGATGAGAAGGAGAAGAGGTGACCATTTTCATTAGGATGCCTGCAAGCTGTTTCTTCATCAGCTGCTTTGGAGACCAGAGATGTGGGGAGGCTCCCATTTGTGTTTCCTATCTTTTTTATTAGCTACCTTGAATTTTTATTTGGAAAAGGAAAGACCAGGTATAAATATGAATAAATGAATGTATTAATGGCACTGGACTTTGACATACAGGTCTGGATACAAGAAACTTCAACTGGAGCAGAGCTCCAGTTTCCTGACTCCTACCTGCAGCTCCCTGTGGCCCCTCCCCAGCTGCTCCTGATGATTTGGGAACCCTCAGCTATTGAATCGGCTGACTCACAAGGGCTGCAGTGGGAAGAAGAAATAGGCAGGAATCCCCTCCCTCCTTGTGTAAATGGAAGTCTGCTTCCACAATTATACAAGCAGGTTTGGATACCAAGATACTGTGCATTTAGGGATGAGCTGGTGTGAATTGACCTCATTTGTAATGTCTGTTCACTCTTGAGTCGACCACCTTGATGACTTGTTCCCAGTTAAAAAGGAACATTTTGTGTATGCTTTCATCTGCACAGTGGCAACCTTTGGCTGGTAGCTGGGCTGTGTAGCCACTGTTCACGTGTGTGTTGGCTTGCTTGGGTCAAGCAGTCATCACTGGGCAGGTGATGCATAATTTAAAGTAATCTGCCATTTTTGCACCTGTACAGCCAGCAGTGTTTTTCACTTAACACATGGTTGAAACTGACAAGGGCAAACAGCGGTGCCCAGGCTGCAGGGTAAGAACACGTGAAATATTTAAATTCAGCTGTGATTGGGTATATGTGCTGCTTTTGACCTGCACAGTTGGCAGCACTCATCAGTCAGTGGAGTTTATTGTGCTGGCACATGCTCAGAATTTACTGGGTTGAATTACACTTCCCAGATGGCAGTGTGAGAACACATATATCCAACTGATACAAAATGAACGAACATGAACATACTGAGTTTTGGGTCAGCCAGGCAGGTAAAAGGGGCAAAGATGGAATACTAGAGACACAAGCCATATGGTCCCCTTCCCTCTCTCCATCATGACAACCAATGAAAGCCTCTCTTTTGATCAGTATTTTTGTCCTGTTGGATAGCAGATAACATTAGCCAACAGATAGGGAAAGCTATAGCCATGGCAAAATAATGGAAGAATGTACAAACCCCAAGTATTTGAAACCCAAATCCAAACATTGGGCCAACTAGCAAAAATAAACAGGTTAGAATAGAAAATACACAGCTCCTACTCCCCACAGAAGACTGAAGCATGTTTTTAAATGTTATTGTCTTTTTAACACAAAGATGATGAGGAAAACAGTGTGATAATGTACAGTATTTGTTTTTAAAAAATCAAACTTTTTTCAAAGTTTGACAAAATTGTTTGACATTTGCAATCAAGTTGCAATCCTCACAGAAGGTAGATTGAGCATCAATATTGGGGCCTAATTAAAAAAAACAAAAACCACCCTGTAAATTAAACATAAAACACCAAGGAAGGAAGGTTAAAAATCACTACAGATCAATTTATCTTACACTGAAAGGAGTCACAATGTATGGATGAGGGGGGAGAGGTTTTTTTTCCTGTTTTTCATGTTGCTTTGGGGCTAGTTATAATCTCAAATACATAGGAGAGTGAAGTTATGGGCAAGGAGTTAGGTATCTGGGAAATCTTAGAATACATTTAATTCAATAAAAAGATGAGCAAATTTAGAAAACTGACAGAATGTTGATGAATGAGAGACATATATGGGTATCTGCACAACCAGATTGTATATATAATTTATTCACATTTTTAATCAAAAGAATTATATTTATTTTGTATATATGTGGTCTCATGAAAATCCAAAATGAGAATTAAATACATTTTAAATCTGTGCCTATATGTTATAATTAGGCATCTGTTTAATTTTTTAAAAATTATTGTATATTACATGCACAATCATCTTGTTAGAATCGTTGGCTGCTCACATTTTGCAAATATATTCATAGCAATGAGATTATGTTATGTTCTAACCCCTTCCCTCCCAGCATCTAGTTGAAAACACAAAGTTGTTTGAAGTATCCAAAACTGGCATGAAACATCTCTTGCGGTCACAGCATTTTAATACCAACAACTTGTGTTGTGTAAAAAAAATGGTAAAAGGGATGTATCCCATTGACTTGAAGTATACATTCACTCTTAGGAAGAACATTTCAAATCTGGAATCCCATATGGTCAATCTGTAAATCCTTTAAAAATAAGGATTTGGATCAAAATGTTAACACAATCTCATTGCAATATTGCACCAATCCAATTTTTGAAACGTTGGTTTAAATGCTATATATTCCCAAATACAGATAAAAGTTAGTCCTATGCTAGAATTCAGGATAGTATTTTCAGGCCCTTATAGTTAGCTTTCACTAGGTTTCCTCAAAAAAAGATATTTTGTCAAACTGACAACTTGCCTACTGTATTAAAAGTATCTTATAAAGATAGCTTCTCTTTAACAGGTCACCATCAAATAGTAACATCAAAAATATGAAGTTTAATTACTGAAAATTGTATACATGCGATATTGTCTAATTACATAGTACCTAGTTGTGTGCACCATAGATAATTGTGTCTCAAATACTGTAACAAACCTGAATTCACACCATATAAATATATACAGACAGAGAACTATATATGCAGAGAACCATAGTTACAACTTCAGCTGTGGTGCTATAGACATATTACCACAGTTAATTCAATTTGTTTAGGAAAGAAAGGTATCTTCAGTTTATTTTATTATGAGAATTTCACAGTAGGAGGAGGCAATTCTTTGCTGATTTCCCCCCCACCTCCTCCTTCGGGGGGGACACTTTTGTTTTGTAAACATCTTCAAAGGTATTATTATACCAATATATCTTTAAAATTTATTCATAATGGTAACTAACTAACCAGCATGAATAAAGTATGTCATAACACAATAACACTTTTCTGACAAAACAGGTATTTATTAAAAGAATGTCTTTTATAAATAAGTTGTCTTGCATTTTAAACTACAATTTCATAAACAACAATATTTAAAAGTGCTGAGTATGGTAGGATAGTCAGCAACGCCAGTGTAAACAGACCTTTTATGTCCTCTGCTTTGCAGAATTGTCTCTTTATTTTCTGTTTTAACCCCCATTTTGTCAAACACTACAACAGTGAAAAGAGTTGCATAGGGAATAAAGAATAGCCCTTTTAAGTCAATTCTCCTGAATTCTATATAAATTACAAAATCAAATGCGCATAAGAAACAGTTAGCTAAATTGTCCATGTCTCTCTCCCTTCCCACTTGAAAAGCATACAGAGTTCAAGTAAAATAATAAGTAAAATTTCCCCATGTCTTCCCTTTGACACCTGTTTAATAAATTAAATATGAAGAGGTAGTAAAAAAAGAAACAGTACTCCCCCCTAACAAACAAATGGCCTAATTGTCAGAAAAGAAGTACTTAGAATGGGACATACAGACCTCTGGACAGCATAACACCAAATATCTTGTTATTTGGGCTCCGAAAGGATGACCACTGGCACAGACATGGGAAGATCCAGTTCTGGGAGTTATTACAAGAAACAGCTATGTGAGTTAAATTCAAGAAATAGCTATGCTAACATACTTTTGGCCACTGCAATAGAGCTTTAAAGGGCCACTGACCGAGTGCTTTTTAGTACAAATTCCACTTCAATGTATGGGGCTTCCAAATTAGCATGCTTAGTGGATTGCATCCATGCAGTGGTGAGCTCAGGAATCGGCTCTTAGGAATAACTTGCAGACAAGGGGCTAATATCTGAGAACTCAGTTCTGCTCAGCACCACAGCAATTTTTACATTAAAAAGAATTGAGCCCACTCACATCAACAGATTGATATAAGGGAGAACTAGCCCTATCAAATCTCTCCAAGCAGAAGGCCAACCATTCTTAGTAGTAATAAAGGCTTCAATGTTTATCTGTTCAATGGCCTATTTTTAAAAAAGTATCTCCAAGGGAATACCATCACTTAGTACCATTTTGTGTGGGTGACAGAGAGAGAAAAAAGAGTTTTTGCAAATTATTGTGTTTTCTTCTTAAGACCAAAACACAGATGGAAATCTAAAGTTTTAAAAGAACATTAAGCAGCTACCTGTAAAACTAAACTAGCAGCAAAGGATATAATCCTCAAGAAACCTCTTCATTGGTATTATACTTGGGCCAAAACAGTTTGAGGTGAACATTAACTAAACCGTCACAACTCCATGTTTTTTTTCCTACCCCACAAGGAATCCTTCAAAATATGAAAGACAGAAGACTTTATGTCTTCTTAAGCCATCCTTTAAATAATGATTTGTTTTAGTTTGTGGAAAAAACACAAACCTTTCCTTTCATACAGTAGCACTTTTAAGAAAAATTAACTTACAGACACATACTAGTCCTCAACATGGACTGAAGTGCTACATGTAGGCATTATTAATTAAACTTTAAAAATAAACATTAAACTATCAGCCTTGGTTATGCGTACGTGTGGATATTTTTGTTTTGGGTTTGTTTGTTTTTTGCTGAATTACATAACATTACACAACAGTATTAGATAACTGGATAGCCAGTCTTTAATAAATCAGTTACAGAATCTGACATCTAAAATGTACATTGATTCTCTGTTCTTAAAACAATAAAACTACTTCAGCATATAGATTATGTCATCCCAACCTGGATCCCATTGTATGGTTTGTGCTTTTTTGTTGGGTTTTTGACATTTCAAACTCTGTAACGAAAATGCCATCATTTTGGCAGTCAACAGCCAGAGGAATCCCCTGTTTTGAATTTTAAACAAATGGTGATAAATAACTCTCTCTCTTATACGGAAAGTTTGTCGGTTTGACATAACAATGAATTTCATTCCACCGAGCATTTGGAATAATATTGCTACGCCTTCCTTCAGTGTCAGCATATCTTTAAATATGCAAGTTACCTTCTGGCTTTCTCCAATGATTTCTGGTTACCGTATATTGCACAAAATGTTTTTAAATATAGATATAATTTATGTTGTTGGATTAAATATTGCAACAACTAAGTGGCAAGTGAAACATTCTTGCTTTGCACATGCAGTGTGAGGATACACAAGGAAACTCTTTATAAAACAAGTACGTCACTGCAATCTTGACTGCAGTTGTGAAAGGTGCGCGAAAGAAATGTGATTTGGCAAGTCCATTTTCTCCCATTCCAAACTCAAGCATGAAAGACGTTGGTAAAACGTAGACAAAGACCATTATGTGTATTTGTTTTCTTCACAGTAGCCTGAGTAGTGCTAAACTGTAGTTCTCCAGGAACTCAGTTCCAGACGTTATTAAACTACTAAGGTGAAGACAGATGTAATATAAAAAGAGGGCTCACAGCACATCTTTCAGCTATGGGGTGAGCCTCCCTTCCTCTTTGCCTCACAGCTGAACTGACAGACATGTATGCCAGCAAATCAAACGCTGGCACAGCTGTTAGTCTTGCCCCTCCCCCCATGCTGCAGATGGGCAGTCCGCTATTTTAATTTTTAAATCAGACATTAACGTTCATGCATTTTATCTGTTCCTTTGTTGCCTACTTAATTAAAAAAGAAACTTTTTGTGCAAAAACTACTCCAGCGTTTTGGGGGGGGGTTCTTGGTGACATCACGGGGGGGGGGGTAGCAAAGCACCGTGCGTGCAGCCACCTTCTGTTTCAAAAACTGAAGAACCAGTTTTTACAGAGCTTGTCCCTGGAGAGGAAAGGTATGTTTGGACTGAACACAGTGAGGGCACTTCTGGAGTGGCCCCACTGCTCTTAAACTCTTATGTCTGTCTTCATCCTAATAGTCCTTCCCATCCTCCTAAAAAAAGCTAAATCAAGGTTTCAGTCCCCCAAAATGAGACCTAAGTTTCAGAAGTAGAGCCCATAGTACTTTCAACAAGAGACTTATAAATCGGAGAGTTCAAAAACCTTGGGAAAGAGTCTCTGTGCATTAGTGTGTAGATCTGAAGTTGAGCATCTTCATACATATGAGGATTAGGATCCAACAAATTCCTATTGATCACTTCTCGCACCCGTGAGTCCAAACTAACCTAAAGAGAACAGAAAAATATGTTCCTGTTACCCGAGGAACCACATTATGGTTGGAGCCTTATGTACAGGTGGGGTATAGGTAGGGTTGCCAGCACAGAATTGTGGGTGCATGTTAAAAGGAGAGGAAGATAGCTTTGTTGTTAATGGGTAGCTTTGCTGAGGGGACAGTTGCTGTTTTCCCCTTTTAAAATGGAAATTTAAAAAATCTTTTTCAACGATTTATTTTTTAAATGCAGGTGCTGCAATGAGGAGGGAGTTCATAGACTCCAAAGAACTATAAAACAAATATGCAACAAACCAAATCTTTAAAATGTTAGACTAAAATAAACAATCTTCCCTTCCAAGAACAACAGTACAGAACAGGGAAGGTGGGTAAAGGGAGGGTATATATTTTAAAATCACCCAGTTAATAAATTTTAAATAAAATCAAAAGATGCCATGGGGAGGAGGGTCTGTGTCACATCACATATTTCTATCACAAATCCCAGTAGCCCTGTGACCACTGGACAAACCTCAACCCCGAGATCAAATTTGCAGTCAAATCAGTATGTGGGGAAAGATGGCATTTCCCACAATACAGAATGTTATTATTCAGGTACTTCAACTTTCCATGTATTCATACACTGAAGTATGTGTTGTGCTGACTTGAAAAGAATGATTGCGAGGTTCTGAGGCTAACCCATCTGTAAACTAAGTACGAAAGCCAGTGTAGTCTAATGAAGAGCAAGCTGATACTGTATATGTGCACATATACATGTTATTAGCTCACAACGTTGCTTACCTCTTTTGGTGAAAGTATTGAAATGTAGTCTTCATATATAATCCTGGCTTTTTCTTCAATCACTTCCTTGTTCTGTTCCTTCTTCAGGTCTTCACATGCAAGCCAGAACAGCAGGTTCTCCTCGCTGTATTCAGTTCGAAGAAATTCTCTGAAAATGTTCCTTCCAGAAGGCGTTTTCATCATCTTATCAAAATTTTGAGCCCAAGACAAAATTTCATCTGCAGTAGGAGTTTGGCTGCCAAAAAGAAAAGAAAAATCCAATGGGGAACCACTTTTTGTCATCATAGAAATAGTGTCTCATAGGTGTTTTATGCATGGTCGCTTAAACCTCCTTTATTCCCCATTTCAGCCAGGATCAAATTTTTCAGTATGCACGATATCTCATTCCTTGGAAGCTCAACGCTGTTTCGACGCAAAACGAACCCAGCTTTTCCCATTCCTCTTCTGGCCCGAATTAAAACTGTTCACCCTGGCTCATTCCGGAGTCACAGAGCGTGCATACTCCATTCTCGGGTTGAGCTTCCCCGCACCATCCTTTTCCAACCCCCTCCTCAAAGCAGTATGCCAATGGTTAAACAGGGAAAAACAGAAGATTGGCTTCTCTCACAGCCAATTACAAAGCAGTGTGGAAAGAGGCGGGGATTCAAGTGCTTCCTGCTTCCTCGGAGATCTTTCTGAGCAAAAGAAAGGCTTTTTAAAAACGAGGCTTGGATTTCTCCCCCCCCCCTTCTTTCAGGTAGCTCCATTTTTTGTTCTTAAAATGCTTTTTTATGCGGCAGTTGGGTTTGGGGGGAAGGGAATCTCTCACGGGGAGCACTGCAAAGTAAGCTAATTACAGAGCAACATTTAAAGGGGTGGGACTTGATTTGAGCTTGGGAGACTGTTTTTCTGTATTCATGGTTTTATTAGCACACAGTTTCATCCCTGATCATTCAAGCCAATGCTTTAATGTGCAATGAACCCAGGTCCAAGCAGGGAGATCCAACCCATGCATAAAAGACCATAAGTTAATTGAAGCCAAGTTGGGATGGCTAACTGAACGTTGGACCAGTATTGGGAGACCCAGGTTCAAATCCCCAGTCTGCAATAGAAACTTGCTGGGTGACCTTTGGCCAGTCAAAGGCTCTCTGCCTAACTTACCTCACAGGGTGGTTGTGAGACTAAAATGGCAGAGATGAAAATGATGTAAGCCACTTTGGGTTCCCACTGGGGACAAAGGCAGAGTATAAATGAAGTAAATAAATACATGAATGTTACTTCTTTTCCCAGGTATGTCCCTAGGTCAGGTCACAAATATGTTTGCTTCACATGCATCAGGGCTGGATCTAGGGGAGTGAGGGGGGCAGCTGCTCCAGGCAGAGGGGGGCACCATCATGGCAGTCGGGCCAGAGCCAACTGTGGGCATGGCTGCTCGCCTGGCTGCTGCTCACGCCTCACAGGGAGCACATGAGGGTGACACGGCTCGTCCTTGTGGGCTGGTGCCACATGCTGCTGCAGAATAGGTGGGCATGTGGCACTGAGGCAAGCCCGACTCCAAGGTGCAACTACATGCAGCACACACTCATGCACATTCACTCTCGGGAGAAGTTTTGTGGCATGGCCCCCAGGCAGGTCCCTGCCAGCACACTGAGGCAATGAGGCATTCCCAGCTGTGTGGCCTTCTCCAGGCCCAGGGCTGCCTTTGCATGCTGCGAGGGCGACTGGGTGGGCCTGGGCAAGAATAAGAAGGGGGAGGTGCAGCCAGCCCTGCCAACCCCTTGCTCTTCAACTTCTGGGCTGGCAGCTGCAGAAGCGGGTCCTTCACAGTGAGTAGATCACAGCTGGGGAGGGAGGCATGCCTGGGCATCCCTAGGGCAGAGAGGGGGGAAGAGAGGTGAGCTTGATTGGAGAAGGAAGAGACAAGCCTGGGGCCATGTGTGTGTGACTTCCAACTTCTGGCAACCCTATGAATTAATGACCTCCAAAATGTCTTGTTGTTTAACAGCCTTGCTCATTTTTTGCAAACAGGAGCGGTGGATTCCTGGATGGAATCATAAAATCATAGAGTTGGTAGGGACCACCAGGGTCATCTAATCCAACCCCCCTACACAATGCAGTAAATTCACAACTACCTCCCCCCACACACTCCATACTCCAGATGATGCAACAAAACTAGGGTTGCCAATCTCCAGGTGGGGGCTAGAGATCTCCTGCTATTACAACTGATCTCCAGCCATTAGAGATCAGTTCACCTGGAGAAAATGGCTGCTTTGGCCATTGGACTCTATGGCATTGAAGTCCCTCCCCTCTCCAAACCCTGCCCTCCTCAGGCTCCACCCCAAAAACCTCCCGCCGGTGGCAAAGAGGGACCTGCCAACCCTAAACAAAACCCCTCCAGGTTCCCTGGCCAATCTGGCCTAGGGGGAAATTGCTTCCTGACCCCAAGTGGCAATCGGCATTTATCTGGGCATATAAGAAAGGGTCACAAGAGCCAAACACTGATGCAACCCTTCCTGCCCTTCCTCTCATGATATGCTTAGGTTCACAGAATGGGCATTGCTGTCAGAAGCTCACAGTGAGAGAAGATTCTCCAGGGAAGATTCTGGAGTAGATATTAAAGAGATCAATCTGTGAGCATCTGAAGGACAATTTGGTAATCTGGGGAAGTCAGTATGGATTTGTCCCCAACAGGTTCTGCCAGACCAACCTCGTTTCCTTCTTTGATAAAGTGACGAGGTTACTGGATCAAGGGAATGCGGTTGATGATGTTTACCTGGATTTCAGTAAAGCATTTGACAGGGTTCCCCATGATGTACTGAGGGATTAACTAGAGGACTGTGGACTGGACCGTAGGGGTGGATAGGGAACTGGTTGGAGAACCACACTCAGAGTAGCTGTCAATGGCATTTCATCTAAATGGAGAAAGGTGTCCAGTGGGGTGCCACAGGGTTTGGTTCTGGGCCTGGTACTTAGGGCTGTCGATTCGGTTCGGCCCGAACCGAAAAACGGCCGAATTTCCCCTGATTCGTCGGTTTTTAGTTCGGGACGAACCAAACTCAATAATGGCGGGAAAACAGGGGAGCCGAATTCAGCGAGTTCGGGAGTTCACGAATAAATTCGGCAAATTCGAGGCGCAGCAGCATAACCATCAGACGAGCCTTCTTAAGGGACCCCCCAAGTTTTGTAAACATTGGGTCAGGGGGTCCCCAGATATGGGCTCCCCCCCTTCCCCCCCTCTCTTTTCCATTTCCGTGGCTGCAGGGGGTGCTTTTTTGGGGGTGCAGCCCCCAAACATTCAGCATAGCTTCAGACGAGCCTTCTTAAGAGACCCCCCAAGTTTTGTAAACATTGGGTCAGGGGGTCCCGAAATATGGGCTTTCCCCTTTTCCCTATTGGGATGAATGGATCACCCGATCCTGTATGCATCTCCAGAGCGGCAAATCCAAGGCAAAACCTCCCGTGCTTAAATAGAATCATATTGGATTACCCAGTCCTCCCAGCCCCTCCTGATGGAACAGAAGACAGCCACAGTAAGACCCCTTTGGGGGCTTTAATCTATAATTTTTCTCCTGTGTGTGTGTGTGTGGGGGGGAAGCAGAGTCTGTGTGTGTGTGGGGAGGGAGCAGTTTCTGTGGGTGGAGGGGAAGCCAAAGGGGGCTTTTGCCCGTTCTGCCTGGGGTGTGTGTACCCCTCGAGTCTCTCTCTCCCTGGTTTGAGGGGGGGGCTTCAGTTGTGTGTCCTCAGGTTTATCTTTATCTATCTGTCAATATATATAAAGAAAAAATATGTATATTATATATATATTATATATGGGGTATCATTTTGTACTTTTGCCCCCCTTCAAAAAAAATGTAGATCTGGCCCTGACAGGCTCGTGAGGGTTGGGGTTGCCAGGCTCTAAAAATTTCCCAACCTGGAGTTGGCAATCTTACCCAGTACAGGCCTTTCAGACAGTACAAGGAACATGCTGGCTGTTCATTTACATTGAAGGGAATGTTGCTTATACTACTATTTAACTGCCCCCGGATGGCCCAGGCTAGCCTGATCTCGTCAGATCTCAGAAGCTAAGCAGGGTCAGCCCTCCGGGTGAGTGGAATTGCAGAGTCCCTCTTCAAAATCGACTCAGGGGAAGCAACAGGCTTGAGGTAAGAAACCGCGGAGGGGAACTAAGGGGCCCTTGGTGGGGCAGATCTCAGAGGTAAGACCTTCTATTGTTGAAGGCAGGAGAAATCGCCACCATGGGTAGGAGCTCCAGTTGGGCCAGCGGAACGCCGCTGAGGGGTATGGTGAATAACTGGGAGGCTATAACAGGGGTTTTTAGCCATATCAAACCCAGTTACCAAGTTGGTGTATTATTTCACCTGGGACTGGCCTCAATACCCGCTTGAAAGCAGTGGTTAGAGGAGGGGTCGTGGGATCCTGTGTTGATCCGGGATCTTTTCAGCTATCTCCACGACACTGGGAAGGGGGAAGAGAGGAAGTATTTGGATTTCTGGTGAAAAGTTATGATATAAAGAAAAAGTTGCAGAAACTAGAGGATTTTAAAACAAAAAGCATAGCATCATTAGTAAAACAGGCTTGGAAAGTATTTAATAATAGAAACAAGGGGGCAAGGAAGAAAAGGGGGGAAGACAGACAGCTTCAACTGAAGGTGTCAGAGACCAGACACACTGCAGAATAATTTGGAAAAAGGACAGTGGCCACCAAATGGTAATTTTAAAAGTATTATAGTATTGCAATTGTTGTTATTTTGAAGCAAAATAATAAATGGGATAAAAAGGGTAAACCAGGATTTCAAACTTTTTATCCCTGATGTGTGTATGGGCTAACAAGCAGAAGTGAAAATTGGATTTTATACTACGGATCAAATTATTAATGGGGATATAATGGCCAAGATATGGGACTGTGTTGTTCCCTGGGAGAACATATATGATCCCCCCGGGAATAAAACTGTGCCCAGCTTAGTAAACAAATTAAATGGAGGGGAAACCAAATGTTACTGGTAACTGAGAATTAAATAAAAGATTTGTTAGTGTAATAATTGTTTTAGATTTTAATTTAACGTTATATATATATATATATATATATATATGCATGCCAAACAGGGTTTTTTTTCTCCACGGATTGGTTTCTCCCTCCCTCCTTTCTTTTCCTTTTAAAGGACAAAAAAATGTTTTCTGCTCCTTGCTGAGGTGTTAAGTTCCTGGCAGCAGAACACAGGGTTGGCCGTTGAGAGAAGGGAAAGTCTCACAGTTTATGTTTGTACTGTTTTCTGTGTTTAGTGTTGTTGTTGTTTTTGTGAAGCGCTTCTGTCTAGGTTAACGGCTTAAAATCTGGTCGCCGCTTCTCTCCAAGTATGCCCCTAGAGCAGTGGTTCCCAACCTTTTTTTGACCAGGGACCACTAGGACTTTTTTGTTCGGTGCAGGGACCCCAAGGTTCCAAATCAAAATTCCGGGAATTTGAAAATAAACTTTAATCATAACTGTTAGTTAAACATTAAACTTAGAATTATATTTGAATATATATATTTTATAATAGAGAACTTTTAATTGAAAATATTAATTTATTATGTGTTTATAACTTTGTTTCGCGGACCTTAATTTAGTTCTCGCGGACCCCTGGGGGTCCATGGACCCCTGGTTGGGAACCAGTGCCCTAGAGAGAAAGAGGCCACTTATATTACTTAAAAAACATTGTTTAACTATTTTAAAGTGCTTGTTTTCTTTTGGGTATATTTCTGTGAAATCTGTGTGTGTGTGTTAAGTGCCGTCAAGTCGCTTCCGACTCATGGCGACCCTATGAATGAAAGTCCTCCAAAATGTCCTATCTTTGACAGCCATGCTCAGATCTTGCAAATTGAAGGCTGTGGCTTCCTTTATTGAGTCAATCCATCTCTTGTTGGATCTTCCTCTTTTCCTGCTGCCCTCAACTTTTCCTATCATGAAGGTCTTTTCCAGTGACTGTTGTCGTCTCATGACGTGACCAAAATACGATAGCCTCAGTTGAGTCATTTTAGCTTCTAGGGTCAGTTCAGGCCTGATTTGATCTATAACCCACTGATTTGTTTTTTTGGCAGTCCACGGAATCCGTAACGCTCTCCTCCAACACCACATTTCAAAGGAATCTATTTTCTTCCTATCAGCTTTCTTCACTGTCCAGCTTTCACACCCATACATAGTAATAGGGAATACGATGGCATGAATTAATCTAGTCTTGGTGGCCAGAGTCACATCCTTACACTTCAAAATCTTTTCTAGCTCCTTCATGGCTGCCCTTCCCAGTCTCAATCTCCTTCTAATTTCTTGGCTGCAGTCTCCCTTTGGGTTGATGGTGGAGCCAAGGAATAGAAAGTCTTGAACAATTTCAATTTCCTCATTGTCAACCTTAAAGTTGTGTGATTCTCCTGTAGTCATTACTTTTGTTTTCTTGATGTTCAGCTGTAGTCCTGCTTTGGCACTTTCTCTTTTAACTTTCAGCAGTAGTCGTTTCAAATCTTTCAAATCTGTGAAATCTGGCTGGCCTTTTATGGTCAAAGACCTTCCCCCACAACTGTCTGTGTGAAAGGTGCTGCATTATAAATCATCCCCCTCCTCCCCTTTTAGAAAACCAAAAATGCTGCCTGCTCCTTGTTGAGATGCCACATCCCGGATGGGAGAGAGAGACACGTTGGCAGCTGCGAGAGGAGGGGGAGGCTCAATGTTCTATTTAACTTTTAATTAGGCTTTTATCTGTGTTTGGTGTTTTCTTTTTTATAAAAGTCTGCAGTCTCTTGGTTGCATATACAAACTGTTGAAGCGGGGAGGGTGGGGCAGACAACTAGTAATCTTGTGAGCATTGTTTTCGTTTGGCATACCAGCTGTGGGTTGTTTTAAAGTATTTATTTAGGAATGGAATACGTATAATTTGAATATGCGATTTGTAAATGTTTTGTGAGGATGTGAAGCAAATAAAAGGGTTTCATATCTGACATTTTAAATGATTGTTATAAAAGTATAAAGAAGATAAGTTTTAAAAGTGGAAAAGAAGGGTGGTTGTCTGCCAGATTCTGGTTATGACAGACTGTTGAGAAAAAAAAATGGTTTGTGTATTAAAGGCTAAGGAGGCAATATGAAAAGGTTATTAAAGATGGTATTCAGAAGGTGTAACTATATAAATAAAAAAGAAAGGGAATAAGAAAGTAGAAAGGCAAGTTGTGTGTATTGTGCTTGGAGGGTCAAGAAAAGGTTGTATTAAAATAAAAGAAACCCATATTTGAGTTTTATATTTTACTTTGGTAAAGAGCAAAGAGGTTAAACATTATTTTCTTATATTTTAATTGAATTTTTAAGCTTGTTTTGATTAACAAACAAATAACCTGTTGTTGGTTCAACAAAATGTGTTCTTTATTGTTTTTATTGTTTTAAAAGTGTTTGGCTAAGAGTGAAAATAAGATGTCAGTTCCCTAAAAAACAAAACATTCATCCTGTTCTGATGGTTATGTTAATTTTAACATTAAAATGTTGGTGAAAATAACATATTTTGTCTTTTAAATAGATACCCACAATATTCTCTAAGTTGGAAATTAAAATGCCTAAAGGTTTTATAAATGACATCATGAATCCAACAGTTTATAAAATGGTAATATTTGGCTATTTTTGTGAGTTTATCTAGACTTCTATATATGTCTTTTTAAAGGTTTAAGTCATCCTGGTTGCTACATGGTATTTATTTTAAATTATGTTAAAAGTCTGCTCCATAGCAGCCTTCTATAAATTTGCTCAGAAACAATGTAGCAATTCTGTGTGTCTTTTATTCAGTCTAAGCTCCTAAAGATTTCTAGGGGAAGACTGGATCCTGGATAGAAGGCATCAGAAGAAAAGCTTCGTGTATTTTAGTGTAAGAAAGTCATCATGTCAAAGGAATCAATTATAAACTATCCCCACAAAGTGAATGCAGGGTTGGAACAAACCCCCCCCCCCCATCCAGCTTTTAATGCCAGAAGTATGGCGTTCAGGTACTGTTAATGTTGCATTTTATTACAGTGTCTCCATCAACGACAATGACCCCTTTGCAAAGATGATTTTCCTGAGAGACTGTGTGTGAAGGCAGGAAAAGCCATTTAGTGTCAACTTTTGCTTAGCATCACTATTCTCCATTTTGAATGCTTAGAAAACCGTTGTTATAATTGTAGAGGCCTAGCAGAGACCATGAGAAACAAGGTGCACCTGCAGCCTGTTGCCAAGCAGATAAGGCTGTGCAAGGCCGAACCAGCATACCAGCCTAATTGGGAGATGGTTTTCATCTGTGAGAAATTGGGAGGGGGGAATGACTTCACTCTTCACTCCTGAACCCAATCCAGCTTGAACCGGCCAGAACCATCTAGAGGTTTCGGAGAATTACTGTTCCTGATTGGAAGTCAGGGGTCATCTGACTGGGATTCAGATTGCCATAAGTTTAGCCATGCTTATGCTATTCTAACTACTACTATCATTATCACCTGAACTGCTTTGGCACATTACTCTGCTCAGATACAGCAATGCCGCAATGCAAGAAACTAAGGCCTGAACCAGCTTAGCTTAAGAGTAAGGAACTTCAGCTATGTAGTAGAGTTGTAAGTATAACCAGCAAGACTTTGTTATTTTCTTTGCCAGTGTGTCTTTAAGATTATGTACTCGCATTTTAATTATTTTCTTTTAAACTCTTAAATAAACCTTTTCATTTAAGAAGTGGTTTGAGTTATTTGACCTGACTCGGTTACGTTACAACACAACTGGAGCTCTGGAGAGGGCTGTCAGTCGTGACACTGTGAGATCCAACACTCACAAAGATTGACTCTTGGACATTCCTCACTGCTGCAAATTTGTTTTGACTATCTTTCTTACTACAGGTGTTTAAAGAAGCTTAAATATTCCTGAGGGCCTGTGCCAGCTATAATGTTATTCCAGGCAAATGGATACTGTTCCAAGGAATCTAAAAAGATGACTGCCGGCAGCTAAGGTAGAGCGGAAATTTCCAGGTATTGCTCAAACACCTTTTACAGCAGTCAACGGCACAAAACGACAGCGTGGAAACATGCCAGTCATGTGGAAAAGGTACCCCAGATGCCTGATGCTGAATCAACAATAAAAATCTCAGGCCCTAAACCCTCACTTTGTTCTGCAGAGAGGGAGCACAGCGTTTACTAACTTAAACACCCTCCTGGATGATAGATGTCTTTCCTGAGTGTTTGGAATATGATTTATAGAGGCGATTGACACTGACAGTTATAAAAGGACTAAGTCTTGTTAATAGAATTTTTTTTTTGGAAAGACTAAGATTGTATCTGATTTTAACACGGATTTTGGCTACACATCTCTATCTTTCAGGCTATATATATAGAGACTAACTATATAAACATTGTCCATATGTACAAGGTCAGGTGCCTGTCCGCCCTGTGTTATCAAAAAGTGACTATTGAACTGAAACTATCAACACAGGTGTATTTAAAAGATTGTGGGGATATCAAAAATAATGGTTTTCTAATCATAACCAGGATGTATTTGGACTTACAAGACAAACCACTTATAGACATTTTGCCCGGGACATTCAGTTTAATACTCTAGATGGACAATGGACAATATTATAGGTACAAGTGTTTCATGATACAGGTCAAATACAAACTGGGGATTTATGGGGGACTCCTTAATATGTCTACATAAAAAGTTGTTTATTGCCTAATGATCCTTTTTGTTTTAGACAAATATTTTTATTGTATAATTTTCTGTATGTTTTGGTGCGTGTTATAAAGGAAAGATTAGAAAAACAAAGATCAAGGTGAAATTGGGAATCCCTGAGAATGGTTGACAGCATGGCTGCTGAGTATTAACTGGTTAAAATCAGTCTTTTGTGTAATTATTCTGTTCCTAAGCATAGAGTTTGTTTGTTGCAAATGTATCCAGTGTTTACCTGCCTGTCTAGGATTCTATAAGAGTTTGGTTCCAAAGCCAAAGGACCTAACAAAAAGCTGAGAGATTTGTAATGATGATTCACAAATGTGGCAAAACATATAAAATCCACAGAGGCAAGGAAACAATGGAGTGATCAAGGCTCAAAATATGAGTCTGATCAAAGGGGGGGACTAAAGGAAGTGTAAAATCTCAATTTGTTTGATTTAATCCTAGCATGTTAGTCATTCACAAGATAATGAAATGAGCACCAAAAGTATTATTCTACTTTATATGAAGAATATGAGAGCACCAAAATTATAAAGGCACAAGTTTATAAGTAATATCATTTTATTAAAATATATGGGAGCAATTAATACTTGTAAGCTGTAGTTATCTATATAAGCCAGTAGGGAGCAGTATATCCTAACAAAAGTACTTCTGCTAAAACGTCTGTACAGATACCTAATCTTAAAGATGACATCAGCGACTGGTACAAGGAGATACTAATAAACAAGCTAGTGAGCTAATTGGTAAATTGAGCTATGGGGTGGGCACATCACGGGGCTATACAGACTGTGTCATGATGAAATTTGAAGAAACAAAGATTTCGAAATTGTATAAAAACTGAGATGGGAGGCGTGACATTTTGGAAGAGTCATATTTCTGGCCATGGGGCTGACTTTTCCCTGCTAGCAAAAATAAATCTACCTCTTGCTTCTAAACCTGAGTTGTCTCCATTCTTGGTTGAATCTGGCCAAAGAGCGGGGTGGCTTTAGGTTGCTTGAGTGCAGAATTATAACACTTGTGGGGGGGGGGGGATGGGAAAAAAACAGAGATTTGAATGTAGTTGTGGCCCATACATAGGGTTGCCAGCTCCTGGTTGGGAAATACCTGGAGGTTTTTGGGGCAGAGCCTGAGAAGCGTGGGGTTTGGGTAGGGGCTTCAATGCCATAGAGTCCAATTGCCAAAGCAGCCATTTTCTCCAGGTGAACTGATCTCTATCAGCTGGAGATCGGTTGTAATAGTAGGAGATCTCTAGCTAGTACCTGGAGGTTGGCAGCCCTAATGTGAGGGCCCAGTCAGAAAGGGCTCAGGTCTTCCCATCACACTGTTTTCCTGCCCTGCCTCAGGAATGGGTTGGTTGTCCCATTTCAGGTGCACATGTACTGAGTTTTCTCAATGGAGCAAATAGCGGCTGTCTGGCCTGTATCAGGTTGGAAAAACAGCATTGCGGGGGAGGTCTAAGCCTTTCCCCCCCATATACTATAGTTCTGATCCAATTTGGGCCACCTTGTTCCTGGAAAGCCTGGAACTCCCAGAACATATCTGTGACGCAGCCCAGGGATGTACCCAGGAAAAGATCCTGTATAGTTAGGCCATTAGTGATAAAACCCTTTTGTATAATTTCCAAGCCATTAGAATCTTGGCCATGTCATATTTCCTTTTCTGCAAATATTTCTCTTATAGATGAAATAACAGGTTTTACAAATGATGGCAGAAACTGCCAAAGTTTTAGATCCCAGCAGGCATTCTGTCAAATGTTACCATTTCTAAGCCAACTTGGTATTCAGTCGCTTTCCTCTGGACACGCTCCAACTTGTCAACATCCTTCTTAAATTGTGGAGCCCAAAACTGGACACAGTATTCCAAGTGAAGTCTGACCAATGCAGAATACAGTGGTAGTATTACTTCCTTTGATCTAGATACAATACTCCTATTGATGCAGCCCAGAATTGCATTGGCCTTAGCCGCCATATCACACTGTTGACTCATATTAAGTTTGTGGTCCACTAAGACTCCCAGATCTCTTTCACATGTACTGTTGTCAAGCCAACTATCTCCCATTCTGTACCTGTGCCTCATGTTGTTTCTGCCTAGGTGAAGTACCTTACACTTCTCCCTACTGAAATCCATTTTATTGCTTATGGCCCAGCTCTCTAGTCTATCAAGGTCATTCTGAACCCTTACCCTGTCCTCTGGGGTATTAACTACTCCTCCCAACTTGGTGTCATCTGCAAATTTGATTATCATGTCCTCTATTCCATCATCCAAATCATTTATAAAAATATTAAATAGTACCGGTCCCAGGACAGACCCCTGTGGCACCCCATTGGTCACTCCTCTCCAGGATGAAGTTGTGCCATTAATGAGCACCCTTTGGGTTTGGTTGGTCAACCAATTACCAATCCACCTAAGAGTAGCAGTGTCCAGCCCACATTTTACTAACTTAGTTTCAAGAAGATCATGGGGGACTTATCAAAGGCTTTACTGAAATCAAGGTACACTACATCTACAGTATTCCCTTCATCTACCATACCTGTCACTCTATCAAAAAAAGATATGAGATTAGTGATCACGGCATTTCTTTCTAAGTGCTTACAGACCATCTGTTTAATTATCTGCTCTAGTATCTTACCTGGTATTAATGTCAAGCTAACTGGGCGATAATTGTTTGGGATTTCTTTCCCCCCCTTTTTAAAGATGGGGACCACATTTGCCCTCCTCCAGTCTGCTAGAACTTCTCCTGTTCTCCAGGAATTCTCAAAGATTATTGCCAGTGGTTCTGAGATCACTTCAGCCAGTTCTTTTAACACCCTTGGATGCAGTTCATCCGGCCCCGGAGACTTGAATTCATTAAGAGCAGCCAAGTATTCCCGTACTATCCCAGTGTGTATACTATGCTGTAATTCTCCTACTGCATCCTCTGTGCCATTATTCCCAGGTTGAGCACTATTTCCCTTTTGGGAGAAGACTGAGACAAAGAAGGTGTTAAGTAATTCTGCCTTTTCTACCTCCCCTGTTAATAATTCACCATCCTCTCCACGCAGTGACCCCATCCATTACCTTGATTTTCCTTTTGCTATGGACATAACCAAAAAATCCTTTTTTGTTGTTTTTAACTTCCCTGGCTCATTCTCCGCTTTAGCCTTCCTGACTTTCTCCCTGTATATGTTGGCTACTTGTTTGAATTCCTCTTTGTTGATTTCCCCTTTTCCATTTCTTGTACATGCCCTTTTTAAGTCCTATCTCAACCAAAAGTTCTTTGAACATCCACCCTGGTTTCTTCAAACCTCTACCATTTTTTCTCCTCACTGGAACTGATTGAAATTGCGCCTTCAATATCTCACTTTTAAGAAATTCCCATCCTTCACGCACTCCCTTCTCTTTCAGTATTTTTACCCACGGGATCACCCCCAGTAGTTCCCTAATTTATTGAAATCAGCTTTCTTAAAGTCTAGAATACATGTCTTACTACTCCTTGCTTCTCCTTTCTGCTGTATAACAAACTCTGTTGTATAACAAACTCCAGGTGGGAGCAGGGAACTGAAATCTAGACTGTAATTCTTCATGAATTAGGGAAATGCAAGTATTGGCATGTGCATGCACAGATCTACATAATGGTTATAAACAGACAGGAGCAGTATAAGAACACTAAAGGAGATGAATGGTAAACTTACCACTCTTCTATGACCTCGATGCTCTCCATTTTGGTAGTGTGGGTTGGCCTTCCTGTATTGTCCCCTCTTTCTTCATTCCTAACAGTGAGGCTGCAATGTAGTACAACACTTTATTTTGTCTAAAGAAAATTAATTTAAAATAATGAATATATATTATTTATAACAATGTTGAGGTGTCAAGTGAACCTGTACACCTAAGGACACATTTTTCTAATTAGTACTTGAGAGCTGAAGGAGGCTCTTCCTTCTTTCCCTGACGACTCCTCTCTTCTCCTGTCACATGCTCAGAGCAAACTCAATGAAACCAGAGTACATATTTTTACACAACTTTAAAATTATAACTCTTCCATATTTTAAATTATGAGTCTGGGCAACAGATTGAATCTTTATATGCATCATCTTTTAGTCTTTGGATTGTGTCAGATTATATTCCTGAATTTATGCAAAAGTTAGGATATTTTCTTTTGCTGTACTTAAGGCAGGGGTCTTCAACAGGTAGCTCATGATCAGCTGTTGCAGAGAAGCCCATAAAAAGACTGAAAAGATATGCTTTACACATTTTAAAACACTTTTTATTTTCTGCACTGCTTAGCTGATAGCTTCATTTCTGGTACTCTTCCTAGTCCATGTTTTGCTTCTAGAAGAGAACAAAACTTGGTACCATGTGGAGGGGAAAGGGAGTTGCTTGGGGTGTTTTTCATTAGAAGTACCTCTAAGGCTGCCAACTGTGGGTTGGGAAATTTCTGGAGATTTGAAGGTGGAGCCTAGGAGGGCAGGGTAGGAACTTCAATGGGGCACAATAAAGCCCAACCTCCAAAGCAGCCATTTTCTCCAGGGGCACTGATCTCTGTAGTCTGGAGATCAGTTGTAATTCTGGGAGATCTCCAGGCCCACCTGAAAGTTGGCACCCCTAATTTGCTCTTATTAAATAAAAGATTAGAGATCTCTTTGTCATAATAGTAGATTTCAGAAGTTTTACCTCTAGCAGTTTTCAGCTATGCCTTTCCTGCAAGATGTGCTTGCAAGAGTTTAGACTGGAACTATATAATAGTTCCTGTTTATCAATGTTACTAGGCATTTTTAGTTTATATTTTGCAATATTATTAGGCTTGTTTTGTGAGCTGGGACTCACAAAAAGCATTGTTTTAAGTTGTTAGTTGCCCTTACCTGGATGGCCCTTGCTGGCCGGATCTCATCAGATCTCAGAAGCTAAGTAGGGTCAGCCCTGGTTTGTATTTGGATGGGACACCACTTAGGAAGCTCAGGATTGCTACATGGAGGCAGGCAATGACAAACTACCTCTGAACATCTCTTACCTTGAAAGCCCTATGGAGTTGCCATAAGCTGGCTGCCACTTGATGGTACTTTCCACCACCATCAAGTTGTTAGCTTATCTATGCCATAGTTATCTGCCTCTCTGCAGCCCTGGATGTCCTGTTGGGATTCATTTATTTCATTTATACCCCACATCATTCTCCTCTACTCCATTTTTATCCTCACAGCAACCCTGTGAAGTAGGTCACACAGAGAGAGTGTGACTGGCCCAAAGTCACCCAATGGTACTTCTATGGCAGATATGAGGATTTGAACCTACTAGTCCTACACTCTTAAACATTACACCACCCTGGCAATGGGATAGGAATCTATGGCTGAAGAAATATTTTATTCATGCAAACATTATTCTACCTATGACTAGAATCCAAAGGGGCAAAGCCTCCAGCTTTCCTGGGTTTAACACCCAAATCAACCCTGCAGGGTTAGACACTTGCAGTCACAGAGCCAATTACTCAGGTAGCAAGTAGCCAAAAGGCCAGGTACTGGATTCAGGTTTTGAAGCCCCAAATCCCAAGGAATCACACCAAGTATAATTAAGAATGTTTATTAAAATAACATGCAAAAATACAGTTTAAGAGTGATGAAACAGCAAGAAAATAATAAAAGCGAATTAACTTAGCCTAAATAACAAGGTTCCTTCAGCAAGATGTTACTTTCCAGGCTTAATACCAAGCACAGGGGCCAGGGTTCAAAGTCCAAGTAAGTTCTCTCAGCCAGCAAGTCCCAAAGCAAAGGAGCCCAAGGTAACAAGGCACACCAGTAAAAACAGGACAAGAAGGGCAGACCCAGCCAGGTGTTTAGCTGGACCAACAAAGCAGACTGAATAGTTCTTTCATTATGACAAATGACCTGATCCTGATTGACCAGTCATCTTAGACCTTTAACAGGTGGCTTCAAGTAATGCTGAAATCTTCAACCAGTCAGGCTAATTATGCCAATTAGGGTCACAAGCTCTGCAGATGCATGTGATCCTCAATAAAGCAAATTACCCAATATCCCATGCCTTAACAAAGTAGAATGTAGGGGGTGAATCTTCTCTCAGAGCCATGGCCTTGATGACTATTCTCCGAAACTATTATCTCACCCACACCTGTGTTCTTTCTCTGTTCCTTATCTTATTACTACGAGGCTGCAACAAGCTAGTTCTCACAGCTTCACCTAAATTAAAGGAAACCAAAGTTTAGATGAAGCAATATTTTGTGACAAGAACTAATTAGAACTTTTTCTGGACAGTTTTATTTCAAGATTCATGAGACTGTATGTCATGTCAGACTAATCTTATCATGTTAGACTAATCTTATCTCCTTTTTTGAGAAAGTTACTACCTTGCTGGATCGGGAATGCTGTAGACATAGTTTATCTTGATTTCAGTAAGGCTTTTGATAAGGTTCCACATAATATTCTTCTTGACAAATTTGGAAAATGTGGTTTAGATTTTATTACTGTTAGGTGGATCTGTAACTGGTGCTTGTTAATGGTTCCTCATCCTATTGGGGAGGAGTGACAAGTGGAGGGATCTATCCTGAGCCCTGTGTTGTCAACATCTTTATAAATGATTTGGATGAAGGAATAGAGGGGATGCTTATTAAATTTGCAGATGATACTAAATTGGGAGGGGTAGCAAGTATGGTAGAAGACAGAGACAGGATGATCTTGACAGGCTGGAGAATTGGGCTAAAACTAATAAAATGCACTTCAACAAAGATCTGAAGTTCTGCATTTTGGTAGGAAAAATCACATGCATAATTATAGGATGGGGGAGACTTGTCTTAGCAGTAGTGTGTGCAAAAAGGATCTTGGGGTCTTAGTAGACCAAACACTGAACATGAGTCAGCAGTGTGATACAGTAGCTAAAAAGGCAAATGTGATATTGGGCTGTATCAACAGAAGTATAGTGTCCAGATCATGTGAAGTGATGGTATCGCTTTACTCTGCTCTGGTTAGACCTCACCGAGAGTACTGTGTTTAGTTTTGGGCACCACAATTTCAGAAAGATGTAGACAAGCTGGAACGTGTCCAGAGGAGGACAACAAAGACGGTGAGGCGTCTGGAGACCAAGTTCTATGAGGAAAGGTTGAAGGAGCTGGGTATGTTTAGCCTGAAGAGGAGAAGACTAAGAGGTGATATGATAACCATCTTCAAGTACTTGAAGGGCTGTCATATGGAAGATGATGCCGAGTTGTTTTCTGTTGCCCCAGAAGGTCGGACCAGAACCGACAAAATTAAATCAAAAGAGTTTCCATCTAGACAACAGGAAGAATTTTCTAACAGAGCGGTTCCTCAGTGGAACAGGCTTCCTCGGGAGGTGGTAAACGCTCCTTCCCTGTAGGTTTTTAAGCAGAGGCTAGATGGCCATCTGTCAGCAATACTGATTCTTTGATCATGAGAGGGTGGGCACCTTGGTCATCTTCTGGGCGTGGAGTAGGGGTCACTGTGTGTGTGGGGGGGGTGGGTAGTTGTAAAATTCCTGCATTGTGCAGGGGGTTGGACTAGATAATCCTGGTGGTCCCTTCCAACTCTATGATTCTATGTATGGGATGGGATTGAGTATATGTGAGTGGCATATTATGGGGCTCAAGAAATTATGCTTTGACCCTGAATTCACCATTATATGCAACTTCCTGTAATGGCCTGTGACAAACACAGAATTAATCTTTGTGAGAAGCTCAGAGAAAGGGAGTGGGCAGAGCTAAGGCACTCTCTCTGTTCTGAAGAAAGGGATTGATTCTGATGTTGGTAACCTCCATGTCCAGTAGCTGTGTTTGACTCTGGGAACCTGAGGGTTTAGGATTGCCTAAACTGGTGTAAAACAAATCATATGGAGTGACAAGCAGAGACTGACAGGAAAGGGACCCTTTCTCGGGTAATTGGAAGGGAATAGGTTCTGGGAAGGAGAGATTCCAAGCACAGGGTATTGTTAAGGGATTACTGCCACAGAGGTGGGGTATATCTATAGTGAGAACTAGAAGAGAGATCTGAGGATAAATCTCCATACTTCTGTGTTTCTCTGGGGAAGAGAGATTGTATGGCCTCCGACTTCCCTGTTTGCTAGGCAACGGAGTCTGAATAGAAACATCTGTAAGAAGTTCTGGAAATTGAACTAAATTTGTGAGCTTTAGTTAAAAATTGTAATTCTGTACCATCCAAGCCAACAAAGATCTATGCCTTCTCTAAAGTGAAAAAGTGAAACCTATAAAATAGCTCTGGTTCTATGCTTTTGCCAACTACAGTTTCCCCTCCAAATCCATCTTTGTACAGTATTGAATAAATCTCTGTTACTTGTTTGTTAACTCGAAAAAGCCTCTGGTGTCTCATTTCTTCTGAGATAAAATAAGTAAAGAGGACTAAGAAAGAGAAAATTAAAACTCCAAATAAACATTCTGGCAAACAAACAAGAAAACTCTCTTTCATCCTCAGTACCCACGTAAGAGGGAAGGTGATGTGGCCTTACGCAACAAAGTGGTTGATGGCTTAAAGATTGTGTGATTGACTGTTGTTTTATATTAGTATTATTATTATTATTACTTTATAATCATTATTTCCTACACTGCCTGGTGCTGTAGAGACAGGCACGATGAAAGCTTTTAAAAAATGAATATAAATACATTAGAAACAGCACTGCTAATTAGCTTACATGACATAAAAGTGTCTGAGGATTCTTCAGACATTACAATTTCCTGCCAACTGCATGTATTGGGAGCATGTACTACCCAGGACCCTACCAATACATGCAGTTGCTATGTTGTCTGAAAGGGGGCAAAGCACTATACAAGCAAAGTATGGTTTCTCAGGATTCAGATTTGTAGGTGCCAAAGATGAAAATCCATGAGTTGCCCCCTTTAGATAACCACATGCATTAGGAAAATCTGTATGCAGCTGCTAGTCTCCCATTACATCAGATGACATACGTAACATATGAAAAGGCCTACTGTGACATGTCCTAACCATATAGTTCAATACACACTGTTGACAGAGATTGAAAAGACAAATTACAACTGTCCACTACGGGGCTCTACTAAATCCTGTTTACTGTTTCACGGTTTTTCTGCCTTGGGTTCTGAAAATGTTATAAGATGGCAAACAAGGTATATTTATGATATTGTTTCATTTAGACCGAATACTCTCTAGTAAAGACATGGAGAGACTGAAAGAGGGAGGTCGACAGAGAGAGAAATGTGAAAGATCCATTATAGATTTTAAAAGAAATTCTGGAATTGTTGCCAAAATAAAATTATCAGAGTTGAATGCACTGAATGTAAGAATCCAGGCTAAGGAATTGTATGTAAAGCCACAGCATGATCACAGATCCTGATTCAGAAGAAACATTGCACACAGATCTCTTTGCTGTATCAGAACAATAATCTCATCGATGATGCAAGCATATAAATCAGGTTACATGTTTTGGACTAAGTAGTCTCTGTATTCACATCTTCATTTGTGGGCTGGGATAATATGAGTCTGCCTGTAATATTATGACCATGTGATTGGTGCTCCAGGAGCTATTTTCACAGGCCTTTCCCATCAGACCATTGATGAAAACTGCTGCACTCTTTTGTTAACCCAAAACATGGCCTGAGATAATCATGGCCATAAATCAGAAAGAAGTCAGGGAAAATCACTATCCTTACTGTTAGACATAAATAACTGCAAGCTGGTTCAACTCAGCTGGAACACCAAGAACATGAGAGCAGACATAATACCCACCTGGGGAAGGTATGTACTCTGGAATCACCAGAGACCCAGAATTTCCAGGTGTATGTCTGTTTATGTCCCATATCAGATTAAGGAGAGTTAAGGCTGTTTGATCTTTGCTTTAGGTCTGCGGTATAGTGCTTAGAGTGTTAGACTAGGATCTGGGCGCCCCCAGGTTTGAATCCCCACTCTGCCACAGAAGCTTTCTGGGTGATCTTGAGCTTGTCACACACAGCCAACCTCACAGGGTTGTTGTGAGGATGGAACGGAAGAGATGAGAATTATGTAAGCTGCTTTTAGGCCCCCCTGGGGAGAACGGTTGGTGTCAAGGAATCGTGCTCCCCACAATTCCTTGCAGCTGCCTTCTTTGGTTCAGGCTGTGGCCTAACCATTTATGATATAAAACTGAGCGTTCTTGGAATGCAAGGTCTAGATTTACAGCTGTGGGAATGCTGTGAGACTGGTTTCACGTCTAAGAGATAACACGCAGCTGTGGTGCTGTTTATGGTACCTCCTTCCTGAGTCCTCCCTACATTGAAGGTCAATTGGTTACCAAGGAAATAACTCTCTCAATTAGGCCCTTGTCACCTGATGGGTCCCAGGTGATTTGTGTTCTGCAGGCACTTCTCACTTCTGACTAGGGTTGCCAACTGCCAGGTAGTAGCAGGAGATCTCCTGCTAATTCAACTGATCTCCAGCCGATAGAGATCAGATCACCTCGAGAAAATGGCCACTTTGGCAATTGGACTCTACGGCATTGAAGTCCCTCCCCTCCCCAAACCCTGCCCTCCACCCCAAAAATCTCCCGCCAATGGTGAAGAGGGACCTGGCAACCCTACTTCTGACCCATCAGAAGCAACCTTTTGGTCAGTGTTTGGACATATCGTTAATCACATGATTTATTGGCATTCTCGGAACCTGATTGGGTTTTTGAGCTCCCTCCACTCGGGTTCTTGGGAATAAAGATGGCCAGTTTAGCTATCGATGGTATGGTGTCTTGACGTGCAGGTGGCATGGGGATGCATCACCCTTTTTGATTTCTTGATGTCTTTTTAGGGTGAGACTCTGCCAAACTGAACCGTTGGAATGACTTATTGAATGCTGTGCAACTTCATTTTGGGAACTGGTAGCGTTTTGTAACTTGCTTATGCCTTTTGCCAAGTTTTGAACCAAAGGAACCTGTGTAGTTAGAACTAACTAACTGTGTAGTTAGTTGCTTAAAAGCTTTATTATTTTGTCTGCTTCCTTTTGTCTCACGAACTATTGCCTTTCTGTAACGAGCACAATCTTTTGAATAAAACTAAACTATTCTTGTTTGTGGTTCTTGACTTTAACAGGCTTCAAGCTTCCAAGTGCCTTGTTTAAGCGGGGTCCGCTTACCAAACTCAAACCCTTCACTTTTGTGGCTTCACCTTGCTGGGAGTCCTACTCTGCAAAGTGAGCGCTAGTTGCTAATTTGGTACCAGCAGGCAGAGGCTGCCCTTATCCTCTGCCTAGGGCTAAGCTGAATAAATAAGGGCTGGTGGCAGACTACCTACTGCGCTTAGAGGGTTTCTCTGCTTAGTATTTGTTAAAGTGTGACTTTGCTATCTGCCCAAAAGACCAATCCAGGTGCCAAGGCTCCTGCATTCCGCTACGGTGGGATATAATGAAGTGAGTCGACTAACTAATTGAGAAAGAGCAGAACTGATTTTAGTTGAAGTTTTAAGCAAGGACGCAGTCTAGCTCTACAGTGTCTAGAGAAGGAGTTTCATTTCTGTTTCAAAGTTTTGGGCGGCTATTCTTAGAGCAACTGTCATTTTAAGCAGATTTGGAATGAGGCACAGTTTGAAGATAAATCTCGGTACAAAGGAAGTTATGCTGTGAAATAATAAACAGAAGTTGTACAGTATATCCTCCTCTCTAGGTGCTGCAGAGAATTTTTGATAACTGCATGTTTTGATAACTAAATTATGTTCAGTAACCATATAGTCTGAAGAATTTACAGATGGGGTCCCAAGGAAATCAACAGAATTTTTACTTCTTGTCTCCTGAATTATGGTTGTTTATATAGATACATCAGTGTAGAGTGAAGTTTAGAACTACAGGACAAAAATAAGAATATCAGCGAAAAACTGGCCTAAATTGCTTGTGTGCCTTTAAAAAGTTTAATTTGCAGAAGTCAACAGATGAAACTTTTCACCGTCTAGATCAAATATTATTGCCTGCTAGTTGCTTCTGATTGCCCCAGTATTAAAAGCACAGCCACAATAGCTGGTCTGAAGATTTTAATCAAGTATTTTGCGTTTATTAATAACCAGTCTTAAGAGAAAGTATTTCTGATCTCTAAACAATAGTCATATATGTGTGTGTGTTAAGTGCCGTCAAGTCACTTCCGACTCATGGCGACCCTATGAATGAAAGTCCTCCAAAATGTCCTATCTTTGACAGCCTTGCTCAGATCTTGCAAACTGAAGGCTGTGGCTTCCTTTATTGAGTCAATCCATCTCTTGTTGGGTCTTCCTCTTTTCCTGCTGCCCTCAACTTTTCCTAGCATGACTGTCTTTTCCAGTGACTCTTGTCGTCTCATGACGTGACCTAAATACGATAGCCTCAGTTTAGTCATTTTAGCTTCCAGGGACAGTTCAGGCTTGATTTGATCTATAACCCACTGATTTGTTTTTTTGGCAGTCCACGGAATCTGCAACACTCTCCTCCAACACCACATTTCAAAGGAATCTATTTTCTTCCTATCAGCTTTCTTCATTGTCCAGCTTTCACACCCATACACAGTAATAGGGAATACGATAGCATGAATTAATCTAGTCTTGGTGGCCAGTGACACATCCTTACACTTCAAAATCTTTTCTAGCTCCTTCATGGCTGCCCTTCCCAGTCTCAATCTCCTTCTAATTTCTTGGCTGCAGTCTCCCTTTGGGTTGATGGTGGAGCCAAGGAATAGAAAGTCTTGAACAATTTCAATTTTCTCATTGTCAACCTTAAAGTTGTGTAATTCTCCTGTAGTCATTACTTTTGTTTTCTTGATGTTCAGCTGTAGTCCTGCTTTGGCACTTTCTCTTTTAACTTTCCGCTGTAGTCGTTTCAAATCTTCACTATTTTCTGCCAATAATGTAGTGTCATCAGCATATCTCCCTCCCTCCAATTTTCACTCCACCTTCATCTAAATCTAATCCAGCTTTCCTAATTATATGTTCTGCATATAGATTGAAGAGATAGGGAGATAAAATACATCCTTGTCTGACACCTTTGCCAATTGGAAACCATTCCGTTTCTCCATATTCTGTTCTAACTGTGGTCTCTTGTCCAGAGTACAGGTTACGCATCAAAATGATCAGATGTAGTGGCACACCCATTTCCTTTAAAACCAGCCATAGCTTTTCATGATCCACACAGTCAAAAGCTTTGCTGTAATCTATGAAACACAAGCTGATTTTCTTCTGAAATTCTCTCGTACGCTCCAGTAACCAACGTATAGTTGCAATATGATCTCTAGTGCCTCTTCCTTTTCTGAAACCAGCTTGAACATCAGGCATTTCTCGTTCCATATATGGTAACAGCCTTTGCTGTAAGATTTTGAGCATCACTTTACTTGCATGAGAAATTAATGCGATGGTCCGATAATTGTTGCAATCTTTGATGTCTCCTTTCTTGGGAATTTGAATGTAAATGGATCGCTTCCAGTCTGTGGGTCATTGTTTTGTTTTCCATATCTGTTGGCATATTCTTGTCAAGATTTTGATGGACTCCATTTCTGTGGCTTGGAATAGCTCTATTGATATCCCATCTACTCCTGGTGATTTGTTTCTCCCGATTGCTCTCAATGCAGCTTTCACTTCACTTTCTAAAACTGTAGGTTCTTCTTCAAAAGATTCTTCAAAAGTCATATATACCTAACCATAAAAATAAAACTGCAACATGAAATCCCTACAGTCCATTTGGGGGAAAAGGCTAAAATGACCTTAGGTCAAAAATACAACAGTTCCTATCAGATTATCATTTAAATTATTTTCCGTAATGTAAGCCTGCCCAGTCCATTTCAAAAGAGTTCCATGAAAACAGTTTCTCTGCCACAATCATTGTGTAGTTGAAGAGTAAATATTTGATAGGCGGGGCCAGTTGGATCCCACGACTCTTTCCTTCAATAAACATGCCACACCCAACCGGCTGGAACTGAACAGACCTAAATTGACTTTACACATAATAGGCCTTTTGAAAACACCAGCTACATATCCATAGGTAGGCCAGACTTTGTATGCGTGTTGTTTGTACCAATCCGGAGCTGAGAACATGTAAAAGTGATCCCGTCTGACTGGTGAGGGCAGTTTATAAGAGCGTGTAGGGAATTGCTGAAAGATAATGTGATAATCTCTGCTGACAGGTCACATTATGTTGAAGGTTTCTAGGAATGGAAGAAGAATTTTAAAAGCAACACAGAAGCACTGCCACTGCTGGTTCTTTCTCAGGGATTACAATGCTGAGCTGAAGGCAGTTAAGTGACAAAGAGCAGCCCTCCTAGGCAACGGCATATATCTCCAGGATATCGTCTACAACAGGAGTTGTACACGGGATAAGCAACTATTAATATTTTTGTGTGCCGCAGGTAGAAACCCTGCCACTACAGGCATTTCCTGGATGACTAGAGTTTGGGGGAAAGTGGGACCAAAACTATTAGGAGTACGATTTATCCTACCACTGGACAGTGGGAATTTCATTGGATATGGCTGGTTAGTAAGTACTCTGGTTGTTCAATAACCATCCAAGACTGGATTCACATCCTTTAACCTTATGACTCTGCCGCCATCACTTCTTCCAAGTTTTGTATTCCTTCAGTTGACTCAAAGGTCATTGGCATGCAGAAGGTCCCAGGTTCAATCCCCAGCATCTCCAGTTAAAGGGACTAGGCAGGTAGGTAATGTGAAAGACCCCTGCCTGAGGCCCTGAAGAGGCCCTGATGGACCAAGGGTCTGATTCAGTATAAGGCAGCTTCATGTGCTCATGTGTTACCCGAAGTGAATTTACTTCACAGAAATATGTCTGTCCACTTGGAACACCCCCCAACCCCCTGTTTTCACCCTTTCACGCTCTGGGCTCTTCTCCTGTTAAATATCTCAGCAAAGGAAGGAAACATAATTGTTACTCTAGCTCTAGTAATCACTTTAGCAGGCAGAAGGTACACGTCCTTCCCCTCATACTGAGCCATTTTCTGGGGAAGCATCGGGCCAGGAGTGTAATGTTTGAGAGAGATTTTGAGTCAAGACATTGAATCCTGTCCAAAAGATGAATGTGAGGAAAGAGAGTTTAATAGTCCTCAACAGGCTGCATTTTCAACAAATCTCAGGCCTAAGGCATCTAATAATTGGTCAACTAACAGAGGTCCTGCTTTGTTGGAAAACTGAAGCTCCCAACCATGCTGGATTCCAGCTTCAACATTTTCTGTTTCTGGAGTGGAGAAGGCAGGCAAAAACAGTTCCCATTCAATACAATGGTGAGAACCAAACAAGATGAGATTGCTTTAAAATGTTAAAGTTAATGCTTTCTTATTCTTCTGGTGGGATTCCTGCTGGGCAACTGGTTGACCATTTGGGGGGAAATTACTGGACTAAATGGAACTTTAGTTTCATACAGCAGGGCTCCTTTTATTGATTATGAATAACAATCCCTGTTTCAAACTGCCTTCAACATGTATTAATATAGAACACAGCCACTACCTTGGTAAATAATGGTCTTAAGTATAGTATTGACGGAGACATTAAATAAAAGAACAGGGGAAATCTGTCTCCTAAGGAGCAATAGATGGATTTAATTTTTTTAAAAAATGTGTAGTCACTGTAAAAATGATTAAAACATACATCATGCACCTTTTTATAGCTGCAGGTTTTCTGTTAAACCCATACAAGGGAAATATTCCTTTTAATAAAAAATATTTGTGTAACAAGGTCAGAAAGTCGAGTTTTCAGACTATCGGTGTAGTCTCAGGCAAATTATACAACCAGAAAGGAGACTTTTCTTGCCAACTGTGACTCTTGCTGACTCCGAGGACTAAGTGGACACCCTGGAGGCTGCCCACAGCACCTGGTTCCAAGACTGGCTTGTTGCCATCCTGGTCCCAAGATACTTCTGTGCCTGTGCTTGACACTGTGTCTAATGCGCAAGTAGACATTTTGAAGGCCACAAGCAATTCTGAAGACTGAACTTTTGACAAACTCTGCCATAGTCTTATGAAGTACTTCACTTCATAAAGAGTAGCCCTAAATGTTGTTTTACTCCCTTTTGTGGAAATGTATAATAGGGCTGGGACATTTGCTTTCCCCATACCCTAGGGCAGGGGTGGGGAACGTCAGGCCCGGGGGCCTTATAAGGCCCGCGAAATCAATTGGTCTGGCCCCTTCATGGATCCTGGCAGATTTCTAGCTCAGAAGGATGTTGCCCTGCGCACTTTCTATCACTGTTGGTGGACATGCGATTTAGTTCAGAAATTTTGGAAGAAGATACACAAGAACTTAGAAGGTATTATTGGTCAAAATATATCATATGACCCCAAATTATTTCTATTAAGTAAAACTCCAGACAATATTGACAAAGACCAACAGAATATGCTGAAATATCTAATCACAGCCGCAAGAGTAGTATTAGCATCTCTATGGAAAACAAATAGAATCCCCACCATAGAGATCTGGTTGGATAAATCTTCTGAATATATAACAATGGCACAACTGACTGAAACTTTACAAACGAATGATAAAAAACAAAATAGAGACAAATGGACACCTTTCTATGATTATATTGCAACCAAAAAATAACAACTAGACTCCAAGAGCCATAGTAGATTTAAGTTGGGGCTTAAAATCACCCTATTAGAAAATAATGGTATTAATAAAAGATGCAAGGGGGTAGTATAAGACGCTATACTGTTAAATATTATTTTAACAATTTACTGCTGTTTTTGTTTCTTTCCCCTCCCCATCCCTTTTTCCTTCTGTACCCTTATTTATTGTTGAAAATCAATAAAAAAATATTATATAAAAAAAGGATGTTGCCCTGCCTGAATCTCTTGGGCCCAGCTGGGGATACAGAGCTCAAAAGCTAGTCGCTCTGTGGCAGACACTCGGAGCCGTCTCCGGTCGTGCCTCTTGGCTAAATGTCTGACCAAATACAGCAAGCTCGTTTTTAAGTTGATAATGTTGTATGGCCCGCGAATGATGTTATAATTATCCAAATGGCCCTCGGCAGAAAAAAGGTTCCCCACCCCTGCCCTAGCGAGAAATACTGAAAATAAATATATTTCTCAGAGCAACTATCAGCAGTGTTTTTGTGATTCCTAGGGGAATTCCCACCACTCTTGTCAGCTGAGTGTGGTACCTTTCTCCAGTACAAGGAGGCTTCCTCTGGAGGAACAGCCTCTTTTGCCACAGAGGAAGTCTCCACACATCGCTGAGTAGAGCAGATTCAAACTCCCAAGAGAATTATGACCCTCAATTATACCTTCTTATGGTACAGAAAAAGAAAATCCTCTGCTGTCAGCATAAATTAATGCCACCAAAGGAGCTATAGCATAGTCCAGCGGATAAGTGACTGTCTCAGCCACTAAATCACTGGCTTCTATTGCCAGTTCTCATACAACATTGTGACATCTCATTATTGCTCAGCCTTGGTTCTCTGCCTATCAAATGGAAGTCAAAATGTCCTGCTGAGTAGAAGCATGTTAAGTGTTTAACACACTGGGTGTTGCCGCACTAATTATTTGCACCGTTTAATGAAACGTCTTATATTGTCGAAGGCTTTCACAGTCAGACTTCATCGGTTCTTGTAGGTTATCCGGGTTGAGTGACAGTGGTCTCGGTATTTTCTTTCCTGACGTTAGGAAAGAAAATACCAAGACCACGGTCACACAGCCCGGATAACCTACAAGAACCGATGAAACGTCTTATCTTTGTGTGTTTGCACCAAAAGCCTCCCATTTGGTCTTGGAAATGATTTCCAAGCGTTTAATCTCAGTTTCTTCAACAAACACACATATGATGATGCATTTACTAACTCCATTCCAAAGACGACTATCCCCTGGGTGCAGACAAGCTGGAGATGGCATTCTTTTCTCTGCCCCTCCATTGGCAACACCCACTGCATTGCCTCCCCCTTCGCAACACCCCCTCCCCTCTCACTAGCTATTTCCTGTGGTTTTTTAAAATTTTTGTAAAATGCAATTGGTCTAGCAAAAGCACAGTGCAACGTTGATCTAAAGCACTGGTTCCCAACCTTTTTTTGACCAGGGACCACTAGGACTTTTTTGCTCGGTGCAGGGACCCCAAGGTTCAAAATAAAAATTCAGAGAATTTGAAAATAAACTTAAATCATAACTGTTAGTTAAACATTAAACTTAGAATAATATTTGAATATATGTTTTTATAATAGAGAACTTTTAATTGAAAATATTAATTTATTATGGGTTTATAACTTTTTTTCGCGGACCTTAATTTAGTTCTCGCGGACCCCTGAGGGTCCACGGACCCCTGGTTGGGAACCAGTGATCTAAAGGAATGTTAAAGCGTTGGACTAACTCACCCTAGAACTCCCAGCCGTTGTGGCCTTTGGGCAGGTGTGTGTACTGGGGGGAGGAGGGAGAGGAGGAAAATGGGCTAATCAAACCTTTTTTCGTGGCCAAAAGAACCACAGTCCTGCCCCTCAGAGAAAATCGAAAGGCTCCAGAGAGGCTTGAGCGGCAGCGAAGTTGCCTGGCAGAATGCCAGAGTGCCCGGATTTAAAGGGCCACGTTCTCATCCCTCTCAACATCACCATGTCCCATCGTGCCTATCCCCACCACTGAAGCGAACAGCGAGGATCTGGAGGTTGGCTGCTTCGGATTTCTCGCTGTTTTCCACTCCCACCCCACCCACCCCGAGAGCTGGAAAACAGCGAGGATGTGGAGGCTGGAGCCTTTAGAACAGCGAGGATCTGAAGGCTGGAGACTCCAGATCCTTGCTGTTTGCTTCAGATTTCTTGCTGTTTGCTGTCTCCCCCCCCCCACACACACACACAGAGGGGAGAGCCAGCAAACAGTGAGGAGTGCATGAGCCAAAAAAAAGGGGGGGGATTTTGGTTTTTTCCAGAAGGAGTGGACAGGATAAAACCAAAGGAATAAAATGGCAAAAAAGGCAGCATGCATACAAACACTTTGGATTCGCTTCCAAGCCTATCACATCGAACACCAGGATACTAAGTTGTAAGTTGATGGTGCAGTAAGTTGATGGTGCAGTCATTGTTGGGCCCTTCATATTACTCCAGTCCCCAGAAATATGGCCGTATAAGTGAAATGTTCTACATAAAAACTGGGCTTTCCTCCAGGGTGTTGCTTCTCTTCCATAGAAAACCAACATGCATAGTCAAATCCACATAATGTGAGCCCTAGTCATGCATATTTAGAAGTGTATGCATGTATGGATTTAGTGTGTACGGGCACACTAAATGCATGGAGAGGGGCTGGGATTGTACCTGCTGCCCACATTAGTCAATGGTCTGAACAAAGACTCAGTTTGTGCAACTTTATACACATAGGTTGTTGGAAGTGCTGCTTTCAGACGAATACATTGAGGAAGTAGGGGCGGCAGCCGATATTGCCCTAATCCCCTCCCCCAAGGCATTTGCTTCTCACGTGAAAAGAGCTACAATCACATTGGGATGCAGGACATTAATCTCTCCTGGGTGACCATCCTGAATTGTGATATGTTCACACTCTGAATCTGGATGTCAAACTATATGAAAGTACCACCATCGTTGTGAATATTCAATGGTTCTAGTCTAATTGAAAAAAAGAAAAGCACAGCCTTATAAAGCGCTGTGCTGAGATAGTACCCGATAGAACTGATATGATTTTAGCACTGGTCCCAGGGGGCATCCCTTTGTACCTGTGCTAAGACACAATCCCAGATTCCAGAATAGCAGCTGCAGCCACAATGAGTGCTGCAGTGTCGGTGCTTTTCTCCCAGCAGTTACCTGGATACCCAGACCATGCAGGGAGCTTATTCAAGTTCAGACTGCTTGGTTGGATCTAAGTGGTCGCTGGGGGCACAACGGCAGTGCAGTGATAGTGCAGAAGGTGGCTCACTCCAGCCATCCACAGTGAGGGAGGTGGTGTTTATTGCTTCATGGGCCCAGTAACAAGGGCACCTTGCCTACAGTGACAAAACGCCTTCCACAGGCCATGCCCAGAGGTACTCCCACACTTGGAAAAGAGGAACAATAGTTTTGCTTCACTATCAGGTGGGGCAGAGTTCCAGAATTGCCCCACTTGCTGTCATGTGCATAGGTTTAAGCAGCTTATAAAGATCAAACGTTCCACAGATCAATTCCATATTTTGTCCTTAAAAACACCAAAAACCGAAGCAAAAACAAACTCCACTTTCAACTGTAAGATGGAAGAGAAAGCTATGAGGCCATCCAATATTTGTTTTCCATACTTTGGTCCAAACTTATTCTAAGAATCCCCAGCGATGGCATTTCCACCACAACCTTGAATCTAACTCGCTGACATTATTTTCCAAGCAGGCAACTGTTACTCAAGTAGACAAGCTTTCCCCAATTCTTATAAGAATTTTTAAAACTAACCCTATACATTCATTGTTGACTAACAAACAATTTATAAAATCACTAAATAACTGAAAAGCAAGGAAGGCAAATACATGGACCTTGAATATGCACAAGCTAATATATGGACACTGTGCTATTGTGGAGGTTTGCCAAGGGAAACATAGCTTTTAAAGAACATCTAAGGACAAGTATTTGCCTGAAAGTTTCCCAGAGAAATATTACTCAAGTAAATAAATTCAGTTTGTTTTTAGAGAGCAGTAGAAATATAGTTCTATTAATGTATAGCCATTGGTACTTCTTGTATAACTCAGCAGACATTGTATATTCCCTACTCACCTGTACATCTATTTTTAATTCCTTTTCATTCTACCTCTTTGATGGAAATGTACTTAGAGAGGTGAATCATAATCACTCCTTCCCCTTCCACTCACCCCCAGAAGTGCAAAGGCCCATTCACATGACCCTGGAAATGCTGTGAAATGAGTTGGACTGAGTTTGGGTATAATGTAAATCAAAATCAGTCATGACAGCAAACAGTTTAGTGGTCAGAGTGTCAGACTAAGTTCTGGGAGACCCAGCTTAAAAAAAAAACACTCTGCCATGAATCTTGCTGAATGACCTTAGGCCAGTTGCTTTCCCCCTATCCCAAGCCTAACCAACCTGTGAGGATAAAATAAAGCAGGAGGAGAATGAAGTATACGACCCTGAGTTCCTTGGAGGAACAGCTGAATAAAAACAAGGTAACTAAATAATCATATGAGTACTTCAGCACACAGCCAAAGCCAGATTCATGCTTATAAATAGAGATATTTGGGCTACTTGAGTTTTCAGTGTGTTAAATATATAGATCCTGGAAGTCCTTCACAACCTGGTACCCAGATCCTTAAACAACCATATTTCCCAGTATGAACTTGTGTGCCACCTTAGGTCTTCTGAGCAGTGCCTTCTATCTGTTCCCCCAACCAGTGTCGTGGTGCAGGCAAGGAGCGAGGGCTGTAAGCGTAGTCTGGAGAACAGTCCAAGGTCATTCACAGTGAAGGCAGAGTCCGAGATATCAATACAGGCAAGGGAAGTCCAAGGCGTTAGTCAGAGCCAGTCCAAGAAGTCAGGATACCAGGAATCCAAAGAATAGCAGGGAAACAAGGCCAGTACACAAAGAGGTTGATGACAAGTTGCTTGCACAACAGCCAACCCTAACTGATGGCTTAAATCCTTTCCCCTGCTGCTGTAGCAGAGCCAGCTGATGCTGATGAGGCTGAGTTCACAGGTGGTGCTTCAGCCCTGCTCTTCCTCATCACTGCTACTGGGGAGGTTCCTCTGTAAAGCCTTCAGTCTAGCACTCTGCCGTCTCTGCTGCATTGCCAGACGAACCTGTTTTCTTCTCTGCTCCAGTGGCCTTGGCGAGGCCTCTGGAGACACTGCCTGTTGCAAGGTGTCAGGTCCAACTGGAGTCCTTGAGCTGGCAGGCTGCAGGCATGGTGAGTCATCTCCTGACTTTGGCTGATCCTCTACTCTGGCAGGCTGTAGGCCCTGTGGTTGTTCCTGTGGGACTTCTGCATGAGGATGTCCCTCTGTTCTGGCTTCTATTTCCTCTTCGTCAGAGGAGGTCTCTGCAGGCTGACTCATGACAACCAGGACCATAAGATCTGCCCCTGCCCGATCCAGGACATTTTGACAATGATGCCACCTCTTTAAAAGGGACTTCCAGATAAGATTAGAAAGGTTCCCATCTTAGCAAGTTTTAGGAAGCAGTACAAAATAATGTTCCTTTGAGGGAGGCTGGTCTACATTATTTAATTATTATTTTACAGGATTGATAACTCATTTGTTTCTGGTTGTTACAAATGTATTGTTGTTCTTTTAATGATTTTGTCTTGTGTCTATTTTTAGTTCAAGATGTTGGTAAGTCACTTGGATACCTCTTGGCTGGGAGGGAAGGCTTAAAGGAGAATCAAACCGGCTTACAATCTCCTTCCCTTTCTCTCCCCACAACAGTCCCCTTGTGAGGTAGGTGAGGCTAAGAGAGCTCAATGAGAACTGTGACTAGTACAAGGTCACCCATCTGGCTTCATGTGTAGAAGTGGGGAAACCAATCTGGTTCACCAGATTAGAGTCCGCCACTCATGTGGAGGAGCGGGGAATCAAACCTGGTTCTCCAGGTTAGAGTCCACTGCTCTTAACCACTACACCACACTGGCTCAGGGCTGTCTCTCTGCAGAAAAGAGTTCCCAAATGCACCTGCCAGCATGCTGTTGCACTTACATTCACCAGTAAGAATCAGGCCCATTTCTCATTATTCACTGCAGAGGGATATTCTACTGTTTCTCTGCAAAAGCTTCCAGGTGCTGGTCAACAGTGGCATGGGAAAAGTACTAGGTGTGCCTCCAAAGTAGAATCAGAGCACGGTGAGGCAATCACAGAAACGTTGGACAAGGCACCAAAGCTCAGTTCACTTGTCCTCCATCCATGTTTTAACGTTGTCCTGTGAGCTGATAAAATGGATAAATGACAACTTCTCATGTTGCTGTTAAGCTCTGGACCTAAGGGAAACCACTGCATGGCTTAAAAATTAGCTATCTTCATGTCTGTTCTTAACTTTTTTTTCTTTTAAATGTTGAAAAGGAACTCAATCAAGCAACGGGCATAAAAGGGACCCACTAATAAGAAAAATGTGTATATGTTGGGGGGGGGGGAGAATGCAAAGATCTCACCTACAGTAGCTGCATAACATTATTGCATAATGAGCAAAATCCTTGTTGCTATGATAGACAGAAGCCTCATAAAGTGTACAGCATGTCTTATAACATACCAGGACCCTGGTGGTGGTGAGGAATGCAAAGAGCACTTGCTCCTGTAGCATTTCTGTCAATGAGAGCCAGACTAACCAATGTCATGGGGAGATGGCAGGTTTTGCCTTCATTTGCAGCAGCATCACAAAGTGCAGAGGAATGCACTTGTCACTGGAGCAAGGACCAACCCTGTTCCCTTCCCTTGTGATCCCTGTCACTGAGCATGAAGCCTTTCTTATTCCCATAGGCCCACTTCATCTGCATGTCTGCATCTTGGACTCTGTCTGTGTCTTGGTCATGCTAGTTTGCAAGGGAATGCTGAGAACCAGCCTTTATATGTGTACTTAAGCATATGTAGGATCCGCAAAGCACATCTGCAGATGAATAACTGTATCTGCGCACACAGCCCTCTTGATGTCAATAGACTGTTCACATGCGTATAAATCTTGTTATAGTGAGGATTTATGTGGTTCAGTGACAGGCGCCCTGAACATGCCCAGGATAGAAAGATCACATGATTAACTGAAGTTATTTTAAAAACAGAAAATAAACACTGATTCCAGACTCAGATTTCCTGAGCTGATGATTCTTTTAGGAAGAGCTGAGTAGCAGTAATTTCCTGGCCTGATCCCCGTTAAGATGACGGCTCTTTGCCAGTTGAAGATCTCAGTGGAATCTGAATGTGTTCTGACTCTAAATATATTCTGCAGATTATTCATCAAATTATCAGCTAGCAATAAACAAGATGGCTTCATTCCTATGGTTTGTTAATTCAACGTGCACTGAGCTTCACCCCCCCCCATCAGAAAACTAATTTTTGCCTTGTATTTGCTAGGCTTAAGAACATTTTCAGTTGGATTTTTTGAACAGTTTTTTTTTTAAGAAAACATGAAGAAAAGCCACCAATTGTGAAGCCTGTCCTAGTGTCCATCTTCCTTTCTTTGTACACTGTCTCCTTTTACAATTGTCTTATTACTTTAGAGAATGACAAAGGAATTAAAAATGCTCTCACACACTCCTCAATCTGCTATAAATACATCACCAGGGACAGGGGTAGGGATGAGGTGAGAATTGTATACCTTCCCAAAAATATTGCAAGTTCTTAGAAAAACGATTGGTTGGTTGGTTGGTTGATTGACTGATTCAAAGGGCTGTATCCAACCAATTGCCAGTGAAAGATAATAGCAGACACAAATATTCCCTGTGTTTCCTTTCCCTGGAAAGTACTTTTGGCCTCCTAGAAAGATAGTGGGAGCAATCCTAAACACATCTTTCAGAAGTAAATCCCATGGAGTTCAGTCCTAAGCAGGTCTATGCAGAAGTCAACCAGTCTGAGTTCAACAGAATTTACTCCAACTTCCCATACCTGGAGAGCAGACAAAAAGCCACAGGGGCCTGAGGGCTACAGTGATCAGGCAAAATGACCTTTTTCCTTCTTAAAGTGGAATGCCACAATCAGAAGAGGGAACCAGAAATGATTTCAGCAAATTCCTTCTCTTCATTGTAGCGCTCCCACCCCCAGCTAAGAAGCTTTTTTGTCTTCTCATATCCTGTGACTCTAGCCATCATCTTTCTGGGGCCCCAAAATTAACTGCTGGGGGAAGGGAAATCCATGTGTGCTGTGTTGGCAGTTAGTTGGATATAATCTGTTTTGTCTTATATACTGCTAGGGTTTCCAAATCTCCCCTGGCCACCGACAGGAGATGGGTGGCTGGGTTAGGTTTGCCAGCTCTGCTTTGGGAAATACCTGGAGATGTTGGAGGTGGAGTCTGAGGGCGGGATTTGGAGAGGGGAGGGACTTCAATGCCATAGAGTCCAATTGCCAAAGAAGCCATTTTCTCCAGGGGAACTGATCTCTATCAGCTGGGGATCAGTTGTAATAGTGGGCAATCTCCAGCCACCACCTGGAGGTTGGCAACCCTGGAGGGTAGGGTTGTCAGATCCAGGTTGGGAAACTCTGGGAGATTTGGGGATGGAGCCTGGGAAGAACAGGGACCTCAGTGGGGTACAATGCCATAGATTGCACTCCCCAAAGCATCCATTTCCTCCAGGGGAACAGATCTCTGTAGTCTGGAGATGAGGTGTAATTCCCAGGTCCCACCTGGAGGCTGGCACCCCTTTAACCCATGTGTTCTCTGTGCAATGATATCCCTGCAACATAAACATAACCTTGATGGGAGATGTGAGGGCTGTGCACAATAAATGAAAAACTAACATGCATTTATTGAGCAATAACTTGATTGTACAGGGGGAAAAATACCTCCCCTCCCAGTTGATTAATGTATTTCTGGCAACTGATGGTTTTTAGCCATCATTTACCTGTGCTGGATATGGTACCAAATAGACTGCATGACATACCATGAGCAGCTGCAACAACAACACCAGCAGAAGCAACATGTGTTGTTGGGCCTTTGGTTTCCAGGTGCTTGAGAAACAGCAGATGTTCCTTCATTTTGTGACTGTTGCCTTTTTCTCATTTCAGCTACTTCAGTACCTCAGTGGCTACAAGAACACAGACATAAGAGAACATGAAGGAAATGCAACAGTAGTTGTGCTCTTTCTATAAGAATCACACTTGCTAATGCCCCCATTTCAACCTCAACATACAAAGATAAACACCAATAAAATTATTTAATAAGCATTGCAATAACATACTATCTGCCACTTTACATTTTAGCAGCACCACTCCCTCCTTATCTTAGCAACGTGGACATGCCAAGTAGCCTGAATGGGGAAGGGGAGAGTAGTGGCTTTGGCTGCAGGTTCTACAAGCCTGCTTCCCTAGCAGCAGAGGGTGGTACATGTTTGCTGGCTATAAAACTTAGAGGGTATTATCTTGGTCAAAACAAGAAGCTGTGGGGTAGAATTGGGGCCTTCCCACTTGAGATTCCTCCTGCAATGACCCTGGTGAATGGACTTCACCCCATTTTCACTGCAGCCAGGATCCCAGCAGGGACAAGAAATTTGAGGACTTGCTCTCTGGTGTTCTTCCTTGGGGTTAGGGTTGCCAATCTCCAAGTATTAGCTGGAGATCTCCCACTATTACAACTGATCTCCAGCTGGTAGAGATAAGTTCACCTGGAGAAAATGGCCACTTTGGCAATTGGACTCTATGGCATTGAAGACTCTCCCCTCCCCAAGCCCTGCCCTCAGGCTCTGCCCCAAAAATCTCCAGGTATTTCCCAAACCAGAGCTGGCAAACTGAACCCACCCCCCATCCCCTGCCAGTGGTCAGGGAAGATCTGGAAACCCTAGTAGAAAAAGTGGAATATTACAGGTCCCCTCTTGTTTGTACATATTCCTTTGGTTTCGGAAGTTGTTCTTGTTATCCATGATTACTGGGATGCATCTCACAGTTTGTTTAGCATTTGGTAGGGTTTAAGATGCCAACAACGATGTGATTATCACATCTTTTCCATTTTTATACGGGAAACGAATTTCACAGAACAAACACAAAATTATTCCCCATTACACATGACTTGGATTCAAAGTTACTTGAAGATCGATCTAGTAACTATGACGCTTTGGTGATTACTAGTTTGACCAGTTACCAACTCTGAGGCCTGCACAATTGATTTATTTGAAGCATTTTAACACCTGCACTCTCTGCGAACAGCTTATGAATTAGCTTACAAGTAATTAACAACATGATAATAAAAATGTAACACCAACACAAAAAATAGCACCATAAAGTTAACGGTAAAGCTATAGCACAAAGTCACAGAATAAAACCATATGATGATCAAACTTGTGGGCTACTCATTGAAGGACAGGCAGGCCCACCAAGGGAAATTGTTCAAAGTGCTGCACCAGAGATAATATCTGAATGTCCATCTTCAGGCAGAGGTTCAATAGTACCTCCAAGCTGCATGTAGAACAAGTTGACTCTTCATTCCTTGGTTAGTCATATTATTCATCAAGAGTACCTCAGTCTTGGCTGAACTTCAGTTTTTTGTCCCTCATCAAGTTTCCTAATGCCGCTACCTGTTCAGGTGTTCAATGACTGAGGAGTCCCTGAACAACTAACATAGAACTGTGGTCTACTGCAGATGATTCTGGAATATGTTTTAGGCCACATACTTAAATCACGTGGGTACCAGGTTAACAGAGCCTCACTAAAATTCCATATCACCGAAGAAGTTCAGGAAAATCAATGGGTTAACACTTCCATTGTCTCTATTGGAGCAAATGCTATCTGTTTGAGTAACCAGAGTAGTTTCAGTTCTGAAACCAAGCCAGAAGCTAGATTGAAACGGTATCTAGAGATACCTTGTGTCATCTAACTATACCTGGAGCTGCACTATCCACCATCCATTTAAGAACCATACTCCAAAAGGGTATTTGCGAGTGGTCTATGGAAAACATCAAAAGAGGCCTTATTTGTTAATTTAATTTAATGTATACCCTGCCCTCTCCTGGCGAGCCAGACTCAGGGCAGCTGACCTCTCTCTCTCTCTCTCTCTCTCTCTCTCTCTCTCTCTCTCACACACACACACACACACACACACACACACAGATTGTACCTTAATCAAACTATTTCACCTTAGGGAGAATGTTCCAGCAAGGTGGCCATAAACCAAGAATGACAATTAGGGTTGCCAACCTCCAGGTACTAGCTGGAGATCTCCTGCTATTACAACTGATCTCCAGCCGATAGAGATCAGTTCCCCTGGAGAGAATGGCCTCTTTGGCAATTGAACTCCCCCCTCCCCAAAACACTGCCCTCCTCTAGCTCAACCCCAAAACATCCCGCTGGTAGCAAAGAGGGACCTGGCAACCCTAATGATGATAGGAAGGCCAACAACCGACATTGATTTCATTCCTTCAGGTGGGTGGAGACAGAAGGAGACAGAAAAAAGGAAAACACAAAGGGAAAAGGGAAGGTACAGGAAGGGAAGGATGGGAAAGGGAAAAGGGAAGGAAGGAAAGGGAAAAGGAAGTGAGGCCAGATTAAGATGAATTACTGTTGCTGTCCTCAATCATAAACCTGGTGGAACTTCTCCATCTTTCCAGGCCCTGTGGAACTAGGCCAGGTCCCTCAGGGTATGGATCTCATGAGACAGAGAGTTCCACCAGGCTGGGGCTAGGGCCAAAAGGCCCTAGCTCTGGTCGAGGACAGCCAGATAATTTTAGGACTAGGGATCACTAAAAGGTTGTTTCCAGTAGAGTGTAATGCTCTCTGAGGGGTTAAGAAGAGGTGGTCCCAAAAATATAATGGTCCCAGACCGTTTAGTAGGGTTGTCAACCTCCAGGTGGTGGCTGGAGATCTTCTGCTATTATAACTGAGCTCCAGGCGACACTGATCAGTTCCCCTGGAGAAAATGGCTGCTTTGGCAATGGGACTCTATGGCACCGATGTCCCTCCCCTTTCCAAACTCCACCCTACTCAGCCTATGTCACAGGACTTTTAACCCATCAAGTTGAATACACACCAGTCATTATTCTGTGACCTGCCAAATCCTTGGACATCCCCCAACCTGTTTTTCTTGTGTCTATACAATACATTGTACAACGTTGTTGTCTCCCTGCACTTTTCTCCCTGCAATGTGTTATTTCCATTTCTAGAAGGTCACGCAACTTAATGCATCAAATCCACAAAATTCAGCATCAGTGCGGAGTAGAAAACAGTCTCATGCAATTAAAACATCTGCATGGTTATGCACAGTGATTGGTCCTCCTGGATTCAACAGTGCTTGTTCCTAAATGTCCTAGAATTTCAGCCTTAGGTATGCAGGGCCCAAGCTGCAGGTCAGCTGCTTATTTAAAACCTCACCCAAGTGACCATAAATACTGAAATAGCTAAGAACTTTAAAAAAACAACAGAGGGACATCATAAGAACATAAGAGAGGCCCTGCTGGATCAGACCAAGGCCCATCAAGTCCAGCAGTCTGCTCACACAGTGGCCAACCAGGTGCCTCTAGGAAGCCACAAACAAGACGACTGCAGCAGCACTAGGGACATCATTTATCCTTGAAATGCTCTTCATTTAGCTACTAGTAAATAACTGTTGTCATTTTTGCTTAGAGAAGCAGTTGTTCAGTTAAGTCAGCATCCTAATGTTCATGTAGTCTCCAGCAGCATTAAACAAACAAGCGAGAGAAAAATGAGGCCATGGTCCTTTATAATTAAAAACTGAGCTATGCCGTGAGGAATAAGGAATAAGGAAAGTCCCACTGATAGCTGTGTAAGGATGTGATGCCGCATAGAAACCTGTAGCATATTTAGGAGGAATTAATTACCACTGACTGCGCTTTTCCCACATAAGTAATTAGCACAAAAACTCCCTGGGCCCACAAAGCAATGCCCTGGGATATGGCCTTGACAAACATATGGCTGAGGCCTGGTATGTTTGTTTTCCGCTCACATGCATGCACATTGCACACACATGCTCGATCTTTCATACAAACACACACACTTCTATAACCAAGAAAGAATTACAGACCATAACTTAGGAATCCAGTTAGGGTTGCAAGCTCTGGGTTGCGAAACCCCTGGAGATTTGAGAGCGGAATCTGGGAAGGACATGAGTCAGCAGTGTGATGCGGTAGCTAAAAAGGCAAATGCAGTCTTGGGCTGCATTAACAGAAGTATAGTGACCAGATCATGTGAAGTGATGGTATCGCTTTACTCTGCTCTGGTTAGACCTCACCTAGAGTACTGTGTTCAGTTTTGGGCACCACACTTTAAGAAAGATGTAGATAAGCTGGAACGTGTCCAGAGGAGGGCAACAAAGATGGTGAGGGGTCTGGAGACCAAGTCCTACGAGGACAGGTTGAAGGAGCTGCGTATGTTTAGCCCGAAAAAGAGAAGACTGAGAGGGGATATGATAACCATCTTCAAGAACTTGAAGGGCTGTCATATAGAGGATGGTGCCGAGTTGTTTTCTGTTGCCCCAGAAGGTCAGACCAGAACCAATGGGTTAAAGTTAAATCAGAAGAGTTTCCATCTAGACATTAGGAAGAATTTTCTAACAGAGCGGTTCCTCAATGGAACAGGCTTTTTCGGGAGGTGGTAAGCCCTACTTCCCTGGAGGTTTTTAAGCAGAGGCTAGATGGTCATCTGTCAGCAATGCTGATTCTATGAACTTAGGCAGTTCGAGAGGGAGAGCATCTTGGCCATCTTCTGGGCACTGGGGGTGTGAGGCGGAGGTAGTTCTGAATTTCCTGCATTGTGCAGGGGGTTGGACTAGATGACCCTGGTGGTCACTTCCAACTATATGAGTCTATGACAGGGACCTCAGTGGGCTATAATGCCATAGAGTCCACCCTCCAAAGCAGCCATTGTCTCTTTGGGAAATGATTTCTGACATCTGGAGATCCATTGTAATTCCAGGAGAATTACAGGCCCCACTCGAAGGTTGGCAGCCCTAATTCTTGCTCTTGGGTGGTTTACCCAACCAGCTGAAAGGAACTCTGCCATGTAATCTATTTCCTATGCACTTCTGTTTTGGCAGATCCTGGACAGGGATCCAGAAGAGGTCAGCCCTTACTTTCATTTCTTCTCTACGGTATAAGCAGTAGTAACACAGAAATTGCTCCTGCCCTCCACTGACTCCCTTCATCAATCTTCAGTTCACTGTGCTTGCAGTTATTTTTTTACTGCACTTTTCTATTTTTTCCCTTGAAAAGCTTAGTGCAGTCAAAGTCTTGTCTTCCTCTGAGGGCCAGATCTGCTTATACACATTATATTACAATTCAATATGTTTAGTTTAACCTAAAAAGAAGCTGTATTCCCACCCCCCACCCCAACACAAACACATTTGGATTATACTCATGGTGCTGGGCAAGACGGTGTTTGTCTCTTTAATAGGGTTGCCAATTTCCAGGTGGTTGCTAGAGATCTTCCGCTATTACAACTGATCTCCAGATGACATAGATCACTTCACCTGGAGAAAACTGCTTCTTTGGAAAATGGGCTCTATAGCATTCTATCTCATTGAAGTCCCTCCCCTCCCCAAACCCCGCCCTCCTCAAGCTCCATCCCCCAAATCTCCAGGTATTTCCCAACCTGGAGCTGTCAACCTTTCTTCAACCATGCTATTTTCCCTGATTAAAATCCTCTTCCCCAGTCTGAAGTTATAGAAAACCTGGCCTATCTTCTATCCCTACCAGGTCTAATTGTAGCCCTTGGGGAGAGCTAAACAGCAATTATTATTCCTATCTTAAACGGGGGCCCTATGGCTTCCTTTTTAGGGTCAAAAATATCAGAGCTCTCCATTCTAAAGTGTACTTTGGCCCTCTGCTTCAGCGATATAAATATATCCCATATTTTCCAACTCATCCTTTGGGGCCCAGCTGCCCTAAGGCTAGTTAAACCAGCCTAGCCCTTGCCCTTCTCTGTTGACATCCAGATGTTTAAAAAAGAATTGAGTAGGCAATATGAAATTTGTGTATATGAAATTTGCTTACACATCACAAAGGACACGAGATGCATGAAAAATGTGTCTGCTTTGTCCTGGATAGAAAAGCCCACCGTTACGTGTGTTTTTCTATATGCTTCCTTGGCTTGTTTGCTTTACCCATCAATTCTCGTTCAATAATGTTCAGGCTTCGAGGTGAGAAAACAGGTGTGGGCATCTGGAATGTTTTCTGTCAGGTCCAGGCGTTTACCTGTAGCATCCCAACAGTAAACACACTCAGGCAGGTGATCCTGAAGCAGCATACTTTATTGGAAGCAAAAAGGTAAATATAAGATCGGACCGCATGGGCACAGAGGAAGGTTGCTAATGAGCACAATAGGGAAAGCTCTAGCTTAAAAGCACTTTAGCCACGAAAGGAAAACACAATGAGGTCAACCCGAGATAAGAATTCTCATGAAGCGTAGACCAAACAACTAGGCAGCTGCGGGAAGGGAAGTCTACACAGTATTTACAGGCATGTGAACCAAGGTCGCTTGACACGAGCCAGAGCCAGGCCAGAACCAGCAACAGAAGCAGAGTCAAGTCAAGGGATCAGGCCTGAACCAGCAAAGGCCTGACAGTCAGCCCTTTATAACCCTTTGTGTTCAGGCCTCCTTCTAAAACAGTGGTTCCCAACCTTTTTTTGACCAGGGACCACTAGGACTTTTTTGTTGGGTGCAGGGACCCCAAGGTTCCAAATAATAATTCTGAGAATTTGAAAATAAACTTTAATCATAACTGTTAGTTCAACATTAAACTTAGAATAATATTTGAATATATATTTTATAATAGAGAACTTTTAATTGAAAATATTAATTTATTATGGGTTTATAACTTTGTTTTGCGGACCTTAATTTAGTTCTCGCGGACCCCTGGGGGTCCACGGACCCCCGGTTGGGAACCAGTGTTCTAAAAGGAACATTTCAAATACCACCAAGAACTCTTCCTGCCAGCAGCCTGATAGGTACACACAGATCACTATTTTTACTTTCTCATGTTGTGCATGTTAGGGTTCAGTACTTCAAATAACACTTTGTTTGCCCTCTGAGTGGGACTCAGAACAAGGACATGCTCAGACCTTGGGGCAGTGACTTGAAAAGCAGCATAACAGAAAACCACATACCATATATACTCGGGTATAAGTCGACCCGAGTATAAGCCGACCCCCCCAAATTTGAGGCCAGAAAAGGGAATTTCTTATTGACCCGCGTATAAGCCGAGGGTCAATAAGAAATGCCCTTTACCGGTAATGCTGCGCTCTAAAATGGCGGCCGCCATTTTAGAGCGCAGGGACGATCTCGCCCTTGCCCCAGGTCGCCCTCCCGCCGGCCTCCCGGGCCCTCCAGACCCCAGTGCCATCCAAGTGGGGGAGGGGGAAGAGCCCCTGAACCCCCTACTCACCGGGAGAGGCGGTGAATCGGCGGCGGCGCGGCCTTCCTGCACCTGCAGGAGGCCCCCCCCAGGCCACTGCCGCCGGGGGAAAGGTGTGCAGGCCCGGTGGTGGTGGTGGCGCGGCCTTCCTGCACCTGCAGGAGGCCCCCCCAGGCCGCTGCCGGCTGGGGAAAGGTGTGCGGGCCCGGCGGCGGCGCAGCCTTCCTGCGCCTGCAGGAGGCCCCCCCAGGCCGCTGCCGGCCAGGGGAAGCCGCGCGGGTCTGGCGGCGGTGATGGCGGCAGTGACAGCGGTAAGTTCCCTCCTCCCTCCTCCCTCCCTCCTCCACCGTATTGACCTGCGTATAAGCCGAGTTCCGCTTTTTCAGCCCTTTTTTTGGGCTGAAAAACTCGGCTTATACGCGAGTATATACGGTACATTTCCCAAGTCAAAAAACAGTGAGGAGAGACATTATTGTTGAAGGCAAACATTCTAGGATGAATTTATCTAGTCTTGGGGAAATGCTAGAAAAAGTAGATGTCACAGTAAAGCAAGAACAATGTTTTACATATGGGACTTCATTAGGCTCTATAGTTGTATTAGTGTGCCTATACCGTGTTAGAGGACAAAACTGTAGACATATTTCAGCCAAAGTTATGTACTTTGGAGCCTCTCTTCTCTAATGAGATGTAATTCAATGGGATATTGAAATGCTTGAAGATCAGCATCTGTTTATTCTATTATTTTTTATTTAAAATATTTGCACCTTGCTTCTTCATACAGCTATCTTGGAGGTAGTTTACTAAATAAGATAAAACATTAAAAGAACAAAACCTTATAAAAATCACAATAGCTGCATAAATCCTACAATTGACAACAATGGCCAACTTCATGCTTCTTGGACTCCCACAAGCAAGGTATGAAGGAAACATTTCTCCCCTTTATTTTCTCCCCAGCAACTGGTATATCATGAGATACTGCCTGAACCTGGAAGCACAATCTAGCTATTATGGCAAAAGCTGTTAATAGGCCTCTTTCCCTCTGTGAACTGGTCCAATTCCCTTTCAAAACCATCAGGCCACTGCAACTTGTGGCAGACAATTTTTACATTAACTCTGCTTGGTGTGAAGAGGGAGACTTAATTTTGGTACACCCTGAACTTACTCCCAATCAGTTTCACAGAGATGACTCGCAATGCCATCCAAAGTAGAGTTACACCCTTCTAAGCCCATTGATTTAGGACAAGAGAACATTTGTCCACCCACTTTCCCCACCTCGTTTGTAATTTTATAAACCTATCATGTACCTCCCCATACATCTCCTTTTCAAGTCATAATGCCCCAGATTTGAGCTGTATTCTTTTCTGAGACTGCACATCCAGAACTCTGCAGAGTAGTTCAAACATAGCTGTGGTATAAATGTTTCTTAAGGCATTATATTGCTCACATGTTTATTTTCAGTCCCTTTCCCTTACACAGAACTTGCCTTTTTCATTAGTGCTGTACACACTGAGTTTTAAGTGTTCACCATGATTCTAAGGTTTCTTCTTCCATTTCTTCCTATCAGTCTGTATGTGAAGTTGGAAGTTTTTGCCACAATGTGAATTGCTTTATATGTACACGGAATATATTTTGCCATCTAACTGCCTTTTTAACCAGTTTGGAGAGAGATATTTTGGATTTTATTAGCCTTCACAGTGATACCACACTTGGGTGTCCCATTCCCACCCCCAACATTTGACTAATTTGGTACCATCTGCAAATGGTACTACTTACTCATAGATAAAGTTAAATAACATCAGTCCCAAGCCTGACCCGTGAGAAAGCGGTCTACTGCTTGCTTCTGTCTGTTGTGACACTGTCCTATTCTCTGCTTTATGTTGTATAACTAAGGGGACCTGCCATTTTATCTCAACAATACAAATACTGAGGACCCTTTAGTGAAGGACTTTGTCACTTTCTTTCTTTCTTTCTTTCTTTCTTTCTTTCTTTCTTTCTTTCTTTCTTTCTTTCTTTCTTTCTTTCTTTCTTTCTTTCTTTCTTTTCTTTCTTTCATTCAGCAATCTTTCTCTCAAGCATCTCATAGGGTTCCCAACTAGGTGGTGGCTGGAGATCTAATGAATCTCCAGGCTGTAAAGATACTGATCCCCTGGAGAAAATGGGTGTTTTGAAAAGGTGGAATCTATGGCATCACACCCTTCCATCCCCAAACTCCATCCTCCTCAGGCTCCGCCCCCAAACCTCTAGGAATTTCCCAACCTGGAGCTGGCAATCCTAGCATCTTATGACCCAAGTCAAGCAACAGCAATGTGTAAAGACAACATAAAACAATTTGATGAAACAAGCTTTAAAATAACACATTAAAAATAAAACTAAAAATGTATGCCCAATCAGCAGTTTATTCCCCCTTTGTCCAGGCTCAGGTTGCCCCTAAAACTCTGCAGAACAATTCTGTTTTGTAGCTTTTCCAGAAAGCCAGGAGGATAACTTCCCTCTAGCCTCTTCTGGGAGGCTGTTCCAGAAACACAGGGCAGCCACTAGAGATGTGCATTCGGATACACTAGAGCCAAAAATATGCTCGAAAATACCTTATAGATATTTTGGGGGTATAGTCAACATCCCAAATTTATCTGGTGATTTTTCAGGAAACTGAAAAAAATGGTCCTGAAAAATCCCAGAAATACATCCCAGATATATTTCCTTTTCTCCCCTTTGCTTTTGTGTCTTGAGTATGTGTGTGTGAGGTGGGTGGGGTCGGGGGGTGTTCTCATGGGCTTGCCAGGCTATGTCTGTCAGTGGTATTGGTATTTGAAAATATTGGGAATACTGATATTTACAAGTCCAATATACCCGAATCTGAAAAATACTGATTTTTTTTTTTTTTGCACACTCCTAGCAGCCACTGGAAAAATGTCAGCCCAGGCAGTAACTGAATGTGCCTTAGACAATGGGGGTGCTCATATTAGACCTTACTGGGAAGAATGGAGCAGAACCTTGGAAAAAATCAAATATATGCCATCTAATGGATTATTATATCATGTTTGTTGAGACAATGATTTCTAAACAGTTTTGATGTAGGATTTGCCTTTACGCCACTTGGTACACGTCAGGTTAATGGGCCTACAACTTCCTTTCAGTCCCTTTATAAAACTGGTGTTGCATTACTAGTATTGTTGGCATTAATTATATAAATATCTATCATGTCCTTCTTTCTTAGGCTTCTTTTGGACAGGGGTTGTCAAGTACATAAGAACATAAGAAAGGCCATGCTGGATCAGACCAAGGTCCATCAAGTCCAGCAGTCTGTTCACACAGTGGCTGACCGGGTGCCTCTAGGAAGCCCAAAACAAGACGACTGCATCAGCATTATCCTGCCTGTGTTCCACAGCACCTCATACAATAGGCATGCTCCTATTAAGTATGCATCCTGAGTAGTAGCCATGAATAGCCCTCTCCTTCATGAACATGTCCACTCCCCTCTTAAAGCCTTCCAAGATGGGAAATCATTGCCGGGGAGGCAATGCCAGTGCCTGAGGCCCACACTGCTGTGTTGATCCACCATAAGTCTCTCTGTATCAGTATCCGCACAACTTTGAATGGCACAAGAGGCACAGATACCGGCGTAGGGGTCACACTGGCTCCTATATGGATCCAGCCCCCTCTTCAGGGTTGCATGGTTAGAAGTTGTAAAGAAAAGAGGAGCTCTTGTCTTGAGCCACATCCATATTTGATGTTATACCTTCTTCATGTGGCTTCAGGGAACATGCATACCAGTTTTCACAGAAGACTAGTTTTCATGATTACCACAAAAAAACAATCCATTGATCCAGAACTAGAAATTGTCTGTGTCATGGCACTTCAAGAAGTCATCATCATCATCAAACCTTTATTGGCATAGAACTTCAAGAAGTCTAGAAATGCTCTATATCTTCAAGAAGTCTAGAATATCAGTAAGGCTGGCAGCTGGTCGGGAGAAAATGCCCTGTCCCTTTACTAGAAGTAGGGCTGTTGAAAAAAAATTCAGTTCGATTCGGATTCGGCTGAATTCGGCCCGTTTTTATTCGGGAAGTGCCGAATTCCAAACTCTCTCTATTTGGAATCGGAGAATTTGGCTTGAAATTCGGCATTCCCGAATAAATTCGGCCATTTAAAACCATTAAAAACACATTCATGCCTTTCCGCAGCTCTGAGGAAAGCATTTGTGGAGGTAGAGGTCCCAAACTTTCAGGGTAGCTTGGAGGGACCTTACTTGCAAGAACCCCCAAGTTTGGTGAAGATTGGGTCAGGGGGTCCCAAGTTATGGGGTCTGGAAGGGGTCCCCCCATCCACCCATTGGAATGAATAGGAGCCGGCAATCCTTAATGTGCATCTAGAGAGCGGCAAATCCAAGGCAAAACTTCCCAGAGTTTCTTATTGGCTATTTATGCATGGGAGGTTTTGCTTTGGATTTGCTGCTCTCTAGATGCACATTTCCCCCATCTGAATTCTCAAAACTCTGCATGGGGGCTTATTTTTCAGTTTTGAGAATTCGGATGGGGAAAATGTGCATCTAGAGAGCGGCAAATCCAAGGCAAAACCTCCCATTGTTTCCTGTTGGCTATTTATGCATGGGAGGTTTTGCCTTGGATTTGCCGCTCTCTAGATACACATTTTCCCCAGCCAAATTCTCAAAACTCTGCAAGGGGGCTTATTGTTGAGTTCTGAGAATTCTGAAGTTAAATAATATCACACTGATATTAAAGATATCAAGGGACATGATTAAAAGCAAGCCTAAAACACAGAGTCGTTTTGATCTTTCTAGTAAGCTATGTTTGCGTTCTTAGATAGCTACCACTGGAATGGTTCATTTCAAGGCTCTCCTTTTTCTTTAGTCTGTCTATGTAATACTACTCACTTATCTGTTTCATTTATAATCGATTTTTCCATTGAGCAGTTCACAGCATCTTACCATATGGTTGTATTCCTGCTTCTGCTACAGGGTAGACCTCTGAATCAGGAATCTCAGCAGGGTGTAGTTGCTGGACACTTCACTGTGAGGCATGACAAGTTCTCTATGCATACAGAAGAGTGCAGCTTGGGTACCAAGGTGGCATGATGAAGGAGTGGACTACACTGGTTTTCAGTGGAGCTTCTATGTGCCTTCCCATGTACTTGTGTGGGCTGAGCAGGATTGCTCCATTGACCCAGTCCATTCCAGATGTCCAAAGTGCTTCAGGACATTGGTTCAGTGAAGAATGAGATATAGGGAACAAATTCAAAATGTTCATGCTATGAACATTTCATTCTGAGCCCCACAGGGAGGGGGCTGTGGTTCAGTGGAAGAGCCTCTGCTTGGCATGCAGAAGGTCTCAGGTTCAATCCCCTGCATCTCCAGTGAAAGAGTATGGTAGTAGGTGATGTGAAAGATCTCAGCCTGAGACCCTAGAGAGCTGCTGCCAGTCTGAGAATACAATACTGACTTTGATGGACCAAGGGTCTGATTCAGTATAAGGCAGCTTCATGTCTTCATGTGTTCATTTGGATTGGACCACAGATGTGTTGGCAATTTTAGCATTTTAAAAGAGAGTGGGGATAATTCACTCTCCCCCTTACTGCATGTGATGCGTATGCATAGAGATCCCTACAGCTGACCCCTGTTGAAAACCCTCCCATCCACAGATAGCTTTGCTTGTAGTGGGTTGCACATGCCAGATGTTGGGCAGAAGGAAGGAAGTAGATGAGATTCTCTGTCTGTCATCATCATCTTCATCATCATTACCACCTTTCTCCTATCTGCACGGAAAGACTCAAAGGCAGCTCACAAAAACATACAATGTCTAAAATATTTTAAAGACTATGACTTTACCTGTTACCTGTTATATCAAGAGTTCTCACCCAAGCTGGTTTGTAATCAATGAAATACTTTACATAAGGGTTAGATGCGCTTTAGCTTAGAAATATGGCAGTTTTCAATATGCCATATGACTGCAGGGGACCGTCAGTAACTGGTGATACTGAAGCTGGTAAATAAGTATTACATTTTGTTGGCCCTACAGTCTCATGTCAGTTGCAAAGCTTTTGTTTTCGTTTGCCTCACAGCGCTTGTAGAAGGTCATTAAATTAATCACAGGATCAATTAATCACAGGTTTTAAGAGAACCGTGAGAGTCACTGTGCAATGGAATATGTTTCCATTATTGAAAGGTGTGGGTTCAAGGTTAGATAACTATCTTCGAGGAAGGGTTTAGTTCAGCGTAATGAACCCTTCCTGCAGAGGGAATGAATTAGATGACCTGGCCTCCAGCTCACAGTCTATAATGGTATAGAAACAAGATGGTTCCATTAACAGTTCCAATATTAACAAATGCTTGACATTGACAATTTGAATTTTGTGGAGAATCGTAAGTATATTTATCAGAAGTGAAGTGCACTCACAGGCACTTGCTCCCTAGTATTTAAGCTCGCAGTCTCAGGTTGTTTTCAGTTTGTGATAATATAGCTGTTGTTGCTGCTGTGAATGCAGAGCGGCAGTGGAGCGCCCACACAAATGTTTTCTTTACTTCATCCCTGTAGCCACCATCCTTCCCCTTAGACACTGAAGGGCTTTGGGGGCCTTTAAAATGGCTAGCTCTGTGTGTGTGTGTTAAGTGCCGTCAAGTCGCTTCCGACTCATGGCGACCCTATGAATGAAAGTCCTCCAAAATGTCCTATCTTTGACAGCCTTGCTCAGATCTTGCAAATTGAAGGCTGTGGCTTCCTTTATTGAGTCAATCCATCTCTTGATCTCTCTATAGTGCAATAATGAACAGGAAGAAGAGTTGGTTTTTATATGCCGACTTTCTCTACCACTTAAGGGAGACTCGTACCGGCTCACGATCCCCTTCCCTTCCCCTCTCCACAACAGACACCCTGTGAGGCAGGTGGGGCTGAGAGAGCTCTTAGTGGAGCTGTAACTTGCCCAAGGTCACCCCGCTGGCTTCGTGTGGAGGAGTGGGGAAACAAATCCAGTTCCCCAGATTAGCCTCCGCCACTCATGTGGAGGAGTGGGGAATCAAACCCAGTTCTCCAGATCAGAGTACACCACTCCAAACCACCACTCTTAACCACTAAACCACGCTGGCTCTCACAATCTCATAGTGCTATCACAATCTATTGTCCCAATCTACCAGCCCTTTCAATGGGGAGATACAGGCCATTTATGCAGGGCTGTTTCCCTCGTGGTCACCCTGCCAACTGCTTCAGGGCTTCCTTTTGATTATGTATGCCTTTCCTGACTGTCAGTGGTTGCCTCATGCTCCCCGTGCATTTCCATGCATTTTTCCCGCATTTTCCGGATGCTGGCTAAAACAGAAAGGCCTGATGCCTTAGTTACGAGTGTCGGACTACTACCTGGGAGACCCAAGTTCAAATCCCCACTTGTGCAGTGTAAGCTTCCTGGGTGATTTTGGGCCAGTCACACTGCCTCCACTAATCTACCTCTCAGGATTGTTGTGAGGATAAAATGGAGGAGAGGAGATGGATGTAAGCCACTTTGGGTCCCCACTGGGGAGAAAGGCAGACTTCAAATGAATTAAATAAATAAAAACAAAAGTTGGGGACGCAGAGGAGCTATTAGATTGTGGTAATTTATTGTTATAATGTTATACAGATTGGTATAATATGATCTAGCAATTTCTGGTTGTTGTTTTTTTTAAATCAGAAACTCTCCAGTGGCATGGTGTGGGGAAAAATGGTGGCCCAAGGCGGCAGAGGCAAGAAAAACGGTGCCAATGTGGGCACAATTTTTTTCTAAGTGCATACCTTCCTGTCCACGTGGTGTGTACTTCAACTGTGATGCTTCAGAAAAGATCATATCATAACCCGATTTGGGAAAGATTGCATTAAAGCAGGGGAAAACCTGAAAAGTAGAGGGGATGGCATTACCGGTATGTGGATACTCTAAATATGTCGATGCCAAACAGCAAAACGTCCATGCGGAAGTAAAGAATGCAGCAGGTATTAAAAAAACATGCCAAGACTTTATTGTTCTTGTACACTGAAACAAATTACAAGATGCTAAATATGGATTAGACCAAGATTTTATGTACTTCTAAACTCTACATGCAATTTAAGTATACATCCAACCTATTCTGATCTGATGCTGGTTACCACCTAATAGGCAGTTTCTGTGGCTGTCTGCATACAGACTGCCGCACCATGACTCAAAACATAGCCCAGTCTTGCTACTGGGCCTCATGTTTCATTCTCAAGACATGTCAAGCCTCATCTCCTCCCCCATGCTCCTGCCAGGTGGTGTCAGAGCCTGGAGGGGTGGTGGTGCTGGCCCAGGACGGCCCAGCCAAAGGACAGATGTCACTGCTTCTGGGATGTCTGCTGGGTCTCCCGGTGGCAAGGTCTTAGCTGCAGCTCTTGGCATATGGCCTTGGGATAGGGGATATTATTTACAGTTGAGATGTTTGAGACTCATGCCCAGTGTAGACTGGCCATTAAGGCAACTGGTGAAACTCCTGGTTGCCCAATGGCCTGAGGGCCATCCCACCTTACCCCATGGTGGGGCTTGGGGTAGGGCAGGCACATCATTGTCTTTCCACACACACCCCTCTGCTGGGAGGCAGGATCAGCGGCATGGCCCACTCCAGGTCATTTTTGCTTCCCTGTCCACTTCTGCTTATGCTAGGGTTGCCAACCTCCAGGTGATGGCTGGAGATCTCCCACTATTACAACTGATCTCCAGGTGACAGAGATCAGTTCCCTGCAAATGACAGTACAGATTCTTGCTGATGGCTCTGCACATTGAGTCTCCCAAATAGGGTTGCCAACCTCCAGGTACTAGCTGGAGATCTCCCGCTATTACAACTGATCTCCAGGTGACAGAGATCAGTTCCCCTGGAGAAAATGGCCACTTTGGCAATTGGAATCTATGGCATTGAAGTCCCTCCCCTCTCCAAACCCCACCCTCCTCAGGCTCCACTCCCAAAATCTCCAGGTGTTTCCCAACCTGGAGTTGGCAACCCTAGCTTATGCTTGCAACTTGCATACATAGTAGATGTAATCCCCTGCTTCATATTCTTGCTCTACTTCTTCAGCATCTAGCTTCCCCTTCTTGAGTGATACATATGAAATGGTGTATGGTCCTTCTTCTGAAGAGCTCAGGGCAGCATACATGAGAGGCCCACTGGCCAAAATGTAGGGTTGCCAGGTCCCTCTTCACCACCAGCTGGAGATTTTGGGGGTGGAGCCTGAAAAGAGCAGGGTTTGGGGAGGGGAGGGACTTCAATGCCATAGAGTCCAATTGTTGAAGCAACCATTTTCTCCAGGTGAACTGATCTCTATCAGCTGGGGATCAGTTGTAACTGCAGGAGATCTCCAGCTAGTACCTGGAGGTTGGAAATCCTACCAATATGGCTACCAAGTCTCAATGGCGGGGGTGGGGGTGTCACCCTCCTGAGCCCCATGCTAGGTGAGGAGGCCAGCGTAGCTGCACATGAGCTACTGCTGATCAGAGGGAGCCACCAGGCTGCCACTGCCTGGGCAAGTCACCCTCTGAGTTTCATAGCACAGAGGGGATTTGAACCTGGATATTCTAGTGCACAAGAATATAGGCATTCCACTATAGTTACTGTATGATTGATATTATTGTGATTGCTTGAGAATGCTAATTATACCCATACAATATTCACAATATTCAGGGTCTCAGTGCTTCTCCCAAGCTTGTGTTAGGAAGCATCCCTTTCTCAGTGATTCCTTTGTTGCTGCTTATGTTGGTCCTTGCCCAGACTGGGTACATTCGTTCAATCTGGGTGTAAAACCTAAGTTAGCAGCTTTGAGTGAGAAGGTTTCTCCCTTAATGAGAAGCTGGGACCTCACTAGAAAGCAAGCCCATACACACTGAACTTCTGACCACATATGATAACGAATGTGCATCACGCTGCAAGTGAATGAGATGCTCAACTGAATTTATTTATTTATTCATTTAAAACAATCATTAGCCACCCTTCTCCCTTGCAGAACTCAAGGCAGCTTATAATATAAATAAAACATTATAAAATACAATAAAAGCAACAATTATAAAATTCATTAAAAGTCACAAATTGAAAACTCCAATGAGGAATGTCATTAATAAAAAAACTAAATCAATCAAATCCAGTTTTAATATAAAACTGTCTTCAACTGCCTCCTGAAGGTTGACAATGATGAGGTTAGGCACAGCTCCCAGGGGAGATAGTTCCATAATTGTGGGGCTGCCACCAAAAAGACCCTTTCTCATATACCCACAAGACTAGCCTCTTTAATTGGTGGGACAGTCAGGAGGAGCTCTCCCTGTGATCTTAATTCCCGGGCAGGAACATATGGGAGAAGATGGTCCCCACAATCCCGAGCTGTATGTGGCTTTAAAGGACCAAGCCAACATCTTAAATTGGGTTTGGCAGTGGTTTGGTAGCCAGAGCAATTGCTGTCTGGCCCAAGAATGGGTGCAGCTGACACCAGCCGGAGCTGGGCAAACACACACTCCGACACCACAGCCTCCTGGTTTTCTAAGATGACCACTGTGTCAAGTAGCACTCTCAAGTTGTAAACCTGGCTTTTCAAGGGGAGTATAACCCCATCCAAGATAGGGGAGATCAGAAGTTCCTGGTCTGTCTTTCTACTAACCCAGAGAAACTCCGTCTTGTCAGGATTACGTTTCAGCTGGTTCACCCTCATCCAGCACATAACTGACTCCAAACATTGCTTCAGAACATCAACACCATCCTTGGAATCAGGTGGAAAAGAAAGGTAGAACTGGGTACCATCCACATTTTGGTCATATTGCAGTCCAAACATCCTGATGCATTTCTATCTACATTTCACCCCAACCAATCAACTACACACAACTGCTTTGGGTCTGAAGGTACCAGAATGCATTCCCACTAAATACACCTGCCTCTTTGTGAACAATTGCATCATAACCTTTTCCAGCAGGGTAAGAAAAATCACTAAAAACTTGGAACGCATTCCATAGAGGACTTAAATATTCAGAAAATATGTACCATTTTGACTCAGCAATAGCTGGACCTGTGTATATTCTGGTCCAGTCCTGTGAAATATTTTAAATTAATAATTTTGATTCCATTCACACCTTGCCAAAACATATATTTCCAAACTTATATACCTACAAGATTTTAAATACCTTATTATCCATTGTATTTATATACCACTCTCATTCCTAGCAAGCCAGGATCAGAGGGGGTATAACCAAGTGAGTCCATTCTTCACCAAAGTTTGGAAAAAACCCTAACACAAATAAATTGTGTAGTCCACTTGATCAGGCTATGTGATCCATACAGTTGCCAGGTCCCTCTTTGCCATTGGCGGGAGGTTTTTGGGGTGGAGCCTGAGGAGGGCAGGGCTTGGGGAGGGGAGGGACTTCAATGCCATAGAGTCCAATTGCCAAAGTTCTCCTGCTATTACAACTGATTTCCAGGCGACACAGATCAGTTTGCCTGGAGAAATTGGCTGCTTTGGCAGTTTAAATATGGGATTAAATATGCTTAAAATGCATATTTTAAAATGTGAGGTATCCCTGTATTCCTACACTCTTGATACTGGTCAAGGGATCTCTACAGTAGCTCTTTATGTCCAAGAATTCATACTACAAAGTGGATAGCCTTGCAGGCACCTTCATTAGGTTCACACTGTGAACTAAAAGGATTATATTTCTTGGACATTTTGTATTTTTGTACTTTTGTAGTCCATATATAATCTTGTATACAAGCTTTGTCTTGTTACATGTTTTTGCACCTTGCTGCACTACTTTGAAATATTTATTACAACGCTCACCCTTGCATATGACTTGCTGTTTGGCTATTCTGTTGTTCTTTATCTACTACCTACATAACACAGGCTAACTTTATCTTGATTCAGACTCCAGATAAAAGCTGGCGATCTCCCACTATTACAACTGATCTCCAGCTGATAGAGATCAGTTCACCTGGAGAAAATTGCTACTTTGGCAATTAGACTCTATGGCATTGAAGTCCCTCCCCTCCCCAAACCCCATCCCCAGACTCCGCCCCAAAAACCTCCCGCTGGTGGCGAAGAGGGACCTGGCAACCCTACCCCTGGTAGAAGTGGGGATTTGAACCCAGGTCACCCAGGATCTATCCACTACACCATGTCAGGTAATAACAGAGAGGTCCTTTTTTGGGTGACCCCATACCACTTTTGTGCCACATAGCTGATCCAAGGTGGGTTCATTCCTGACTGTTATTCCCTTTAAAAATGCTGAGGAAATATAAGGCTTTTCCACATGCTTGACCACTCCTGATTTTCTCAGGAATCGATCCACAAACACTGGAATCAGTTTGGCCACGGTTCTTTCTCATGCCTGCCCTCCCTCTGCATTTTCACAGTTGTGAAGTCAGTTAATTTTTTCCCATATAAACAAAAAAGAGGACAATTAAGTGATATGGCATAGAATTTTTTTTTCTACTGCTCACAGTGATTGTTCTCTCCATATGTTTTATCTGAATGAAATGATATAAAAGAAATTCCCCCCCCCCTTTATTTTCCCTTGGATTACAACTTTCTAACTTCAGTCTTTTTGGCTCACCAATGGGTGAGAAAGAGAAACACACCAAGGACATTTTAAAGGATACAAAGTTGGTGGTACAGCCTCCTATCAGACGGTCCTCTGTGACCCAAATAACTCAAACAACTAAACAGATAACTTCTCCAATAGCAACAACATCTATTGCTGCTAAGATGCCTCTGAAAACCAAACCAGAAACTAAACCTGAAGTGACTTTGACTTCTGTTTTTGAACTCTTAACTAAGACTCACCAGGAGGTGACAGAAATGAAACAGGAGCTAACTCAGAATACAGCTACTATAGCTCAGAATTCAGCTGCAATAGCTTCCTTACAGGACACTATTTCATCTTTGGCTCTCAGGCAAGACAGGGTAGAAACCAAGTTAAAAAAAAATCCACAAGAAACCAAAGAAACTAAGAAGAAGGTGGATACCCTGGAGATGTCAATAACATCTGTAGCTGACAGACAAGAGACCCAAAATGATCAGATGGCAATGATGGAGCTTAAGATAAAAGAATCTTCCCTACGTATTCGTGGATTGCGAGAGAAAATTGAGGATCGGGACTTGCGAAGATATCTGATGGTTCTTTTGGCAGACTTTTTGCAAGATTCTGAAGAGGTTATTGCAGGGATGATTGTGACAGCCTACAGAATAAATTCAGCATATGCAACCAGGAATAAAGTACCGAGGGACTGCCTGGTTCAACTTTTTTCTAGAAGCCACAGAGACTTAATACTTAATACTCACTACAAAACACCGTTGAAAGTTGGAGATGAGTCACTGAGGCTGATGAAAGAAATACCTGCAAGATTGCTGAGGAAGAGGAAGGATTTTATGGAGATTGCCCAGCGTTTAAGACTCAGTGGAATCCAATACAGATGGGAATACCCGCAGGGGGTCTCTTTTATCTTTAAGGCGAAAAGGTTCAAGTTCACGGAAGTGGATAAGGCAGACCAGTTTTTAAGAAGATATGATGCAGAACTGGTTAAGCCTCTCAAGTCAGCTAAACAAGTTCCAACCAGAGAGTCTACAGAAGAAGAAAAGGCATCTGAAGCTTCTGGTGGTGGAGATTTGCCAGTAGTTTCAACAGAGGACTCTTCAAATGAGGAACCTGAAGACTGAAGATTGAATGGATATGGGGGGTAGAGGGGGGTTCCAGCAACAGGAGTTAAAAATGTATTTACTGTGGATTTAATGGAATTTAATTAAAAATTTGATATGTTACAGGTTATATCTTGGAATGTTAATGGAATGAACTCTCCCAACAAAAGGAGGAAAATTTTTCATCATTTAAGAAAATCTAATGCTAACATTATCTGCTTACAGGAAACGCATATACTCCCTAAGGATGTTTTCAGGCTGGAACATGCTAGGTTGGGTACTTTATTTACGGCTTGTAATAGTAGTAAAAAGACTAATGGAATAGCTATGTATATACCTGTTTCATTACAACCAAAAGTTATTTTTCAAGATATAGAGGGAAGAGTTTTGCTGCTGGAGGTAACAATTGGTTTCCAAAAGGTATTGCTTGTGGGAATATATGCACCTAATACAAATCAAAAGGTATTTTATGAGAACTTAGCATTATTATTAGCTGAATATGCTACAGAAAAAATGATATGGATGGGGGACTTTAATGGAGTTGGTACCTAAGGTTGATAGATCTGGGAAAAAGAAAAAAGCTAGCAATGAGGGAAAGTTACCAGGGATTTTTGATGTTCTTACAGATCAGTGGGATATGTTTGATGTCTGGAGGTTGACACATGGTAATATGAAGCAATATACTTTTTTTTCACAGAGACATCTTACGTGTTCCAGGATAGATATGATATGGATGTCAGAGGGTCTGGTACAGAATTTAGAAAATTGTGAGATTTTACCTAGGGTGTTGTCAGACCACAACGCGGTATCAGCTAAAATTGAAATGGGAAATAGAGGTTATAAACCCTGGAGAATTAATGATTTTCTATTAAATAATAAAAAAATTGTAGATAAATTGAAAATTGAAATATTAAATTACTTTAAAGAAAATATGGATAAAGGTACCAGCGAAGACATAGTTTGGGACGCTGGCAAAGCAGTAATTAGGGGATTTCTAATTCAACAAAACATAAGATATTATAAGGATAGGGAGACTAAGAAAAAATGCATATTAGATGAAATAAAGCAGGCGGAGAGATATTTAAGTAGATTGCAAGATAAAGGGGCTAAACTAGAACAACAAAATAAGATTAGAAATTGCCAACATCAATATGAATTTTTACTAGCTGAAGAAATTGAACGAAAAGTTATGTATACTAAACAAAGATTTTTTGAACATGCTAATAAACCAGGTAAAATGTTAGCTTGGCAAATTAAACAGAAAGATAAAAAATTACCAATAACTCAAATAAGAAGGGAGGACAAGATAACAAGAGCTAAAGAGGAGATAGTAGATACATTTGTGAAATTTTACACAGATTTATATAAAAAAAAGTTAGTTTCAGAGGTAGAAATGGAAGTTTATCTTGCTAAATGGGACTGGCGAAAAATAACTCAAGAAAATAAAGAATTTTTAGATTCTCCAATAACCAAGGATGAATTGGAGCAGGCTATAAAAAAAAGTAAGCTGAATAAATCTCCTGGACCAGATGGTTTTACAGCATATTATTATAAAACATTTAGAGAGCAATTAATCCCCTATCTTTTGGAAGTTAAGAATTTAGGGATGACAAAAGGTATTATCCCTCAGACCTGGAAACAGGCAAATATAGCTTTAATACCAAAGGTGAATTCTGATACATTGGAAGTTAAAAACTATAGACCAATTTCATTGCTAAATATTGATTACAAACTATTTGTAGCAATTTTAGCTACTAGACTAAAAGGAGTACTGAACCAATTAATACATGATGATCAAGCTGGTTTTCTACCAGGAAGACTGATTAGTCAAAATGTTAGGGTGGTAATTGATCTTTTAGAATATGCGGAACAAGATACAACACCAATAGCTTTTATATTTTTGGATGCCGAAAAAGCCTTTGATAATGTTAATTGGCAGTTTATGATTAAGGTATTAGAATATATGGGTTTTGGTGATAGTTTTAAAACTGCCATAAAAAGTATATATACATATCAAACAGCTAATTTGATTGTGAATGGGTCTTTATCACCAAAGATCGAAATTCAAAGGGGAACGAGACAGGGTTGTCCTCTTTCCCCTTTACTTTTTATTTTAGTATTAGAGGTATTACTGGATAATCTTAGAAAATCTAATGATGTAGTAGGGGTAAGAATAGGGAGAAATCATTACAAACTTAAAGCTTATGCGGATGATTTAGTATGTTTTTTGATTGATCCGATTGAACAGTTTGACAGATGGAATAAAATATTGGAGGTTTATGGAAAGATTTCAGGTTTTAAAATTAATAAGGCAAAAACAAAAATTTTGGTTAAAAATATGACTCTTTCACAGCAACAAACATTGATCAAAAAGTCGGGACTCAATATTGAACATAAAGTTAAATATTTAGGTATATGGTTATCGAATAATAACCTTAATTTATTTCAGGACAACTATGTAAAACAATGGCAACAAATTAAAAAAGATTTGATAAGTTGGGAAAAGGTCCCTTTATCACTTTGGGGAAGAATATCAGTAATTAAAATGATGTTACTGCCTAAGATGCTTTTTCTGTTTCAAAATTTACCAATAGTGACAGGGGTACAGATATTTGAGGAATGGAAAAAAGATATTCTGAGATTCCTTTGGGGTAAAGAGAGACATAGGATTGCATATAATAATTTAATAGAATTAAGGGAGACGGGAGGATTGGGATTACCAGATTTAAAAATGTATTACCAAGCGGCATGTTTCACCTGGATTAAAGATTGGATTCTCTTGGAGAATCCTAAGTTATTAGAATTAGAAGGATATAAATTACGATTCGGGTGGCATGCTTATTTATGGTATGAGAAACAGAAAGTGAATAAGGAATTTAATTCTAATATTATCAGGAAAAACTTATTACAAGTATGGAATAAATATAAAGATGCTTTAGAAAGTAAAACTCCCGGTTGGATAAATCCTATAGAAGCTTTTATGCGAAGAGGTGCACATCTAAATTTGGACTGTGATATCTATAGAGAACTGATAGAATATAGAGATGGGACATGGATATTGAAAACGCGTGAAGAACTTCAACTAAAAGACTGGTTTATGTATTATAAACTAAATGATGTTTTTATTAAAGATAACAGATTGGGATTTAATCATACTAAGTCTAACTTTGAGATAGTATTATTGAAAGGTAATAAAGGATTGATTGGTAGGATTTATAAAGTATTTATAGAACTGAACTTAGAACAAGAAAGGATCAAACCAGTCATGTTGAAATGGATGAGAGATTTAGGATATAATATTGATTTGGAAATTTGGGAAAAGCTTTGGAAAAATGAATTTAGGTTTACTATTTCGAATGAAATAAGAGAAAATTTATATAAAATGTTTTACAGATGGCATATAACCCCGGTTTTATTAAGTAAAATGAAAAAAGACGACAAAGCGTTATGTTGGAAATGTGGTACTGATATAGGAACGTTTATGCATAGTTGGTGGTTTTGTAAAAAAATTAGGAGATTTTGGCAATTAGTTATGAATGAAACTAATAATCTTATTAAAGTAAAAATCAAGCGAGATCCCGCTTTTTGCTTATTGGGCATTCCAAATAGAGAATTGGATAAAGGTGATAGAGTCATATGTCAATATAGTTTTGCAGCAGCTAGAATTATAATTGCAAAAAAATGGAAGCAAACGATTAAACCTTCAATTAGAGAATGGAGAGAAAAATTATGGTTGTATATGCGGATGGCCAAAATTACAGTATCTTTACATGGTAAAGATATGGAGGACTTCAAAATTATGTGGTCAAAGGCCGCTGCATACTGGGATAAATCGGCAAAAACGGATTTTAAAAATATAGTTAACGAATTATAGTATATTGTGATTTTAATTAATGTATAATAATGTGATTTTTTTTATTAGTCAACACACCCCATCGGAAGTCCATTGGTGATGGGCACTGTGGTGGGTGGTGGATTTTTGAAGTAGGGCGTAATATATATTCTTATATGTATAACAAATTATGTATAACAATATATGTATAACAATATTAACAATATATGTTTTTATATGAACAGTGTAATAACAGAACTGTACGCTCTATGTATTTTTATTTTTATTTTTTATTTTATTATTATTATTATGTATATTTTTTTCTTTTTTTTTTCTTTTTTTGGATTTATTATAAAAATCAATAAAAAAATTATATAAAAATTTTTTTTTCCCCATATGTGCCTTAAATAAACAGGGAGGGTGCTGTTGTCATTGAAGGTGTCATCAGTGGTATTGCAACACCCCCCTTTTATTTTATTTTTTACATGCTTATATCAATAAAATGATAGGTCATGCAGGTTCTCTGAATTCCTAGCTTTCATTTATATTTTAAAAAGCAAGTCTCTAGTCTCTTCCCTTGTGGAGATGTACCTTTTCCCTTACTGCATGCACAAAACTCCTGCTTGGACACATCATTGCCAGTGTAAATGCCTCTGATTTGCAATGATGATGACAGAGAAATGAGATGGATGCAGCCTGGTGTCCCTTTTGTGTGGAAAGGGCTTCTCCAGTGCATCGGAGTCAGGATTGCCAGGTCCCTCTTTGCCACCGGTGGGAAATTTTTGGGACAGAGCCTGAGGAGGGTGGGATTTGGGGAGGAGAGGAATTTCAATGCCATAGAGTCCAATTGCCAAAGCGGCCATTTTCTCCAGGTGAACTGATCTTTATCGGCTGGAGATCAGTTGTAATAGCAGGAGATCTCCAGCTAGTACCTGGAGGTTGAGGAGAAAATAGACACCACTGTACTAGTATCAAAGGATAAGAAATTCAGTACAGGAGCGAAGAATACTTATAAGTGCAAACAAATATTTATATGCTACCGTGTCTAATACAATACGCACTTCATAAATATACAAAAAGAACCATTCATACAGTTGTAACACACATATACAAAATCATCTCTAGGATGGTGGTGAATGGAAAAAGTTCAATAAAAAGGTGCAGTCTCTCTCAAGATATGCTCAACAGTCTTCAGTATTCATCCCATGCAGGTAAGTAGAGGTACCTGGAGGTTGGCAACCCTAATCAGAGTCTACACTCATTTCTCAAAGGACAAAGATGGAGCCCAGTCAGAGATGAGCTAACAACAAGAAGAACATATAATTTATACAAGGGACCCTTTGAGCTGCCCCAAATAATGAAAATAATATTATTTAATCTGTTTATCTCAAGCATTTCTCTCCTGCCTGATCTCCTTGGACTCCTATCTCACTTTAGATTTCTTTAGGTATTCCAAGGACTATAAGCATCAGATAACTTTCAAAATGGCAACCCAATCCCAATGGATCTGCACTAATACACAAATTCCATTATTACTACTTTTCCCCGTATTAAACTTGCAGTAATGAAATTAAGTGCCCAACACTTCAAGGAGCAATCAGGACAATTATGGTTTCAAATGTATGCCCTCTATGGGTCTTGAAGAGAAGATTACAAAAATAAAGCTTCAGCATATGTACAGTGCAGTCTGATAGGAAAATCAATGGGCTTAGATGGCTGTAACTCTGTTTAGGATTGCACTGTTGCACTGCCCACAGAATTGAACATTACCTCACAGAAACTCATTTTAAATCTGTCCTAGGGGTAAATTCCTACCAAAGATTTTAGGTTGGATGGCTTTTTGAACTATGGAGAACAATACTGGTTTTCAGCCTGTGTTCAGGGAAACTTTGGAGCTCTTAGAAAATGTATGAGGGATTTCTCCGTGGACAGATCTATAATAGCCTAGCTTCCCTGAAAAATGGCTCACAAAACTTTCCTTATATGGCTTTGTGACAGGCTGTTTACATGCCCTATTTATTTATTTATTTATTTTATTAAAACCTTTATATCCTGCCTTTCCTCGGGGTTCAAGGTGGCTTACAATAATAGTTAAAACATTTTCAGTTAAAATAAAAAACCAAACCCCAAAACTCTTTCCCCCTCCTTAAAAGATGCCTGCCAGTCAAAGCCCCGGCAAACAGGCAGGGCCTTGCATTGCCTCCTGAAGATATTCAGGAAGGGGGCTACCTTCACAATGGAAAAGACCCTGGCTCTGGTTGATGTCAGACAGGCTACCGTAAGTGGTGGGACAGCCAACAGATACCTGCCTGACAACCACCATTGGCACATAGGGACATATGGAAGGAGACAGTCCTTCAAATATATATATCCCAAGTCATGAAGGGCTTTAAAGGTCATAACCAGTACCCTGAATTGATCTTGGAAATAGACTGACAGTCAATGTAGCTGATCCAAAATGGCTAACAAGTGTTCCTGGTGGCTGGCCCCTGACAATAGTTGGGCCGCTGCATTCTGGACTAGTGGCAGTGGCTGGGTCGTCTTCAAGGGCAGCCCCATGTAGACTGCGTTTCAGTAATCCCAACAACTATGGATCAGCATGAGTACAGGTAACAAGAGAGTTGGTGAATCAGATGCAGCTGACAGAAGGCGCTCCTGACTAACATGGCAACCTGTTTTTCAAACAGCAAGGCAAGTTCCACGAGAATCCCCAAATTCTTAACCTGCTCTGAAAAAGCCACTGTCACTCCATCTAGAACACTGGTTCCCAACCAGGGGTCCACGAGAACTAAACTAAGGTCCAAGAAACAAAGTTATAAACCCATAATAAATTAATATTTTCAATTAAAAGTTCTCTATTATAAAATATATATATTCAAATATTATTCTAAGTTTAATGTTTAACTAACGGTTATGATTAAAGTTTATTTTCAAATTCTCAGAATTTTTATTTTGAACCTTGGGGTCCCTGCACCGAACAAAAAAGTCCTAGTGGTCTCTGGTCAAAAAAAGGTTGGGAACCACTGATCTAGAACAAGTGGATTTATTTCATGAGAAATGAGTGCTGCGTGCAAGAAGAAGGGAAAGCAGAACCGTGCTGGCAAGGTTTGCCCCCAGCGTGGGCACACTCACTTGATGGCATTTAAAGGCCCTGTGTGCATACCCTTTGTTCTCCCCCTAGGTCCAATAGGACTAGCCAGGCACATGGACTGTGAACACCAACATGTGTGCCAGAATTCTCTGCCATGTGCAGGGGGAGGAGGACATCTGAGAAAAGTTCCCCGAAAGTAGAAAATTTGAAACCTACTGAAATGGAAGAGAGAAGCCTCTATGTACCCTTCCAAAGGGCATGATTTCCGTTAAAAAGTCTTAAAATTAGATGTCTTTTATCCAATGCTGTTGATTGTACTGTTGATTCCTCATTTTAATCTTTTTTCTTTCTTCTTTCCTTGCTCATTATTTTAAAGTGCTTCAGTTATGGTTGCCATGGAAATCAGATTGGCTTCCTCTGTGTTGATTTGTTTCCCTTTGTCGTTTGGTTGTCATTGTTGGCTTAAACAATGAACCTTTAAGTGTGTTGAGAATGTCGAAAGGGTATTGTTTGGTAAAATATTTTGAAAGTTTTTTTTTTAATTCCTTCCAACACAAGCACTGTCAAAGCCAGATGTGCAATATGGAATCTGTTGGCTTCAGTTGGCCATTTCCCAGACACCCTAATAGGCACACACACACACACCTTTAGAGTGAAAGCTTCTTTCCTAGAAAGCATACATCATTCATGTTTTTCAAGGAAAGCCAACTCAGACTGCGGAAGAATCAAACATAAAACGGTAAAGGAGTGTATGGGAGAGGCTACGGAGAATTGCAGGAAAACTCTACATCAGGGGTGGGGAACGTCAGGCCCGGGGGCCGTATAAGGCCGGCGTAATCATTTGGTCTGGCCCTTCATGGGTCCTGGCAGATCTCTAGCTCAGAAGTATGCTTCCCTGCCTGAATTTCTTGGGCCCAGCTGGGGACAGCAAAGCTCAAAAGCGAGTCACTCTATGTGGCAGGCACTCGGAGACGTCTCCGCTCGTGCCTCTTGGCTAAATGTTCGACCAAATATAGCAGGCTAATTTTTAAGTTGATAATTTTGTATGGCCCGCGAATGATGTTATAAATATCCAAATGGCCCTTGGCAGAAAAAAGGTCCCCCACCCCTGCTCTACATGATCCCTGTGAACTCTCAACTCCACCGATTCATTAAAAGCACAGAAACATTAATTCACTCTCACCCAAAATGTCTGCCTAGAAATTCCTGGATATTTTGGGGGTGGGGTGGGTGGGGTTTGGGGAGGGGAGGTACCTCAGGGGGGTATAATACCATAGAGTCTATATTCCAAAGTAGCCATTTTCTCCAAGAGAACTGATCTCTGTAACCTGGAGACCAGTTGTAATTCCAGGAGATCTCCACCCACCATATGGAGACCAGCAACTCTATGTGTCACCCAATATCAGCAGTTCGTATGGCTGCGAGGAATACTTCACTGACTTGAGTCTTTGATGCTACTGATTTTTTTAAATGTAAAATACTCCTTGCTGAAACAAGGATCTTTCTGTAAGCGGGGAGCACTTTAACATTTTACCACATGATCACATACACACGAAGCTGCCTGTGAGGATCCCACCCACTGCCACCAATTAATGTGAGGGAACCATTCTCGTCTCTGTGCTGAGGGAGAGAGAGACTGCTTGTCAAAATGTTTGTTTGGAGTTTTATTTTTCTTCCTTAGTCACCTTTTCATCTTTTACCTCAGAATAAAATAGGACACCAGAGGCTTCTTAAAGTTAACAAAGAAAACAGATAAATGTATTACCGTATAAACTCGAGTATAAGCCGAGTTTTTTAGCCATGATTTTTGGCTTAAAAAACTCACCTCGGCTTATACTCGGGTCAATACGGTAATTCGCCTGCCGGGCCCTCTCCCAGCGCGCTCCCGCCGGCCAGCTGATGGGCGGGCTGTCCCACCTTCTCCCCCCTGATCGCGCCTTCTGCGCTGCGGTGGCGGTTTCTTCCCCCCCCCACCCCACCCCGCCTTCTGCTGGGCAGCAACAGTTTCTTCCCCCCCCACCCCCACCCCTCCACCTCACCCAGGCCAGTCCTCCCGCTTGCCAGCTGACCCTGCGGGGCCTCCTGTGCGCAGGGAGGGGGCAGCCGCCACCGCCTGCCTGCACGCCTGGAGCCCAGTCAGGTAAGCCTGTGAGGGGGGAAGGGGTGCATTTCCCCCTCGGCTTATACGCGGGTGCCTAATTTTTCCCCATTTTGGGGGTGAAATTAGGCACCTCGGCTTATACTCGGGTCAGTTTATACCCGACTATATACAGTAACCAGTATTCAAAATACGGATTTTGAGGGAGAACTGTACTGAAGGGAAAGCACCAGATATATAGATATTTACAAGATTCACTTCAGAGAAAGCTTAGTTCGTATTTGGCTTAGATATTACACAAGTTACATTCCTTAAGTTAGAACTTAGTTCTGTTCCCCAGAACTCCTATAGATGTTGTTACACAGACTCCGCCGCCTAGCTGTCAGGGAAGGGAGAGACCATTCAATCTCTGTTCCCCAGAGCAACACAGAAGTATGGAGATATACCTAAATCTCTCTTCCCATTCTCCCTAGGATAAACCCCACCTCTGTAGCAGTACTATCTAAAACACCACCCTGTAATTGGAATAGCTCCTTCCAAGACTATTCCCCCTTAGTGGCTTAAGGGCCGTTTTTCTCCCTGTCTCCTCCTGTCACTCCACAGGATCTGTTCTCCACCAGCATAGGCTATGCAGAACCCTCAGGTTCTCAGAGTCAAACATACGTCTTCTCTCGCGGGTTACCAATCTCAGAATCCCTTCTTTTCCCTCAGAGCTGAGAGAGTGAGCTCCTTGACTCCGCCCACTCCTTTTTCTCTGAGCATAACCCTTTGTCAGTCACACTGCCTTATATCAATGTCAGTTCTGTCTGCTCAGACTGTTGGGGGCAGTCCAGGGACTCAAGCACAGAAGTCTTTCACTTCACCTACTATTAGATACCTTAACTGGAGATGCTGAGGATTGAACCTGGGACCTTCGGTCCCACTGAGCCATGGCCTCTCCCCTAAATTCCCATTCAACACACGTGTAAAGCTTTTCCAGTAAGCAAACAGGACCCATTCGTTTGTTACAGTCAAGAGAACACATTTTATCTAGGATGTGGGTGTGAGTGGAAGGTGGGATGGTATAGTCTGATCTTGTCAGATCTTGGAAGCTGAGCAGAGTCAGTACTTGGATGAGAGACCCCCAAAGAATGTCTGCAGAGGAAGGCAATGGCAAACCACCTCTGCTTCTCACTTGCAGGCCTACACCTGAGGTGGTATTGATGCTGGCCTCCCCACTCCCCACCCCTTACTTATATAACTGGTTTGATAGGGGACGGTCTGCCAGCTTGGCTTTGGCATTTACGATGCTACAGTCGGCACTGTATTAATTGGTGCACCATCAATTTAAATAATTTATGAGACAGTATTTTATGGTTATTGTGATTTTAATGTTGTTACCCGCCCTCACCGTGGTCTTGGCTGGGGAAGGTGGGTTGGAAATTAAATAAATAAATACACCATGTATTCCTTCAGTTATCTTACGAGCAGCAGAATCCACCAAAGGTATTTGGGAGTTGGGTTGGCAGGTCCCTCTTTGCCAGAGGCAGGAGGTTTTTGGGGTAGAGCCTGAGGAGGATGGGGTTTGGGGAGGGGAGGGACTTCAATGCCATAGAGTCCAGTTACCAAAGTGGTCATTTTCTCCAGGTGAACTGATCTCTATCAGCTGGAGATCAGTTGTAATAGTAGGAGATCTCCAGCTAGTACCTGGAGGTTGGCAACCCTATTTGGGAGACTCAATGTGCAGAGCCATCAGCAAGAATCTGTACTGTCATTTACAGAATCTGGATTTCCACCTTTCTGTCAAGTACAGTAAAATGCTCTTGATATTTCTGAATTGTAATAAGTGATCCTTGAATTATTTCAAGAAGGCATTTTAATGTGTGTACAATTCAGCAAAAGTGAAAGCACTGAGAAAGATGGACAGCAGGAGGAAAGAAAAATACAATATGGTGTGCAAGTCACTGTTGCCTGAAATGTGGTGGCTTTGCTAATTCTAGGGCACTTGGAAAAAATGAGAGAATATTTACCCAGCAACTAGCTTCCATAATGATGGGTAAATCAAGAAATTGTTCATTGTTGTTGCTGCTGCTGTTCCCTCCTCAATTTTCTTTGCATCTTTCCTGTTTATATGCAGAATCCCAGCCGTGCTGGCTGCTTACATATAAATAGCAACGATGCCTGTTGTTATATGATCAAAGGAAAGAATATCAAAGCTGAACTCATAATAATAGTAGTAGAGCTTCAATGTTGTGCCTCTCATCCCCACAGGACCCCTAATGATGCTCAACATGCCCAAAGAAACACTTCTTTCGTGGGCCTTGTTTGCACTCTCCTTTTCAGCACATGCAAGTGTTCCCCACTGTCCTCAGGCACACAGGCGGAGACAGACATGTTGCTCCATTGGTCCCTGAGCACCAAGGACACCCCGCTTTCTGATCTGGGCAAATCATTTCTGTTTTGCCTTTAGCAGTGCAATCCTAAACAGTGTTACATCCTTCTAAATTGGTGGATTTCAATGAATTTAGAAGAGTGTAACTACTTTAGATTGCACTAGTAGAAAAGGGCAAGAGTCCAGTAGCACCTTAAAGACTAACAAAAATATTTTCTGGTAGGGTATCTGGTAGGGTATACATACATACCCTACAAGAAAATATTTTTGTTAGTCTTTAAGGTGCTACTGGACTCTTGCCCTTTTCTACTACTGCAGACAGACTAACACGGCTACCCACTGTGATTTAGATTGCACTGTTTGAGTAGGATTGCCACTCTCCAGGTGAGGTCTGGAAATCTCCCAGAATTACACCTGATCTCTAGACTACAGAGATCAATTCCCCTGGAGAAAATGGCTGCTTCAGAGGGTGGATATGGCATTATATGTTGCTGAGGTCCTTCCCCCTCCCCACACACCCTCTCCCGGCTCCACCTTTAAAACTCCTGGAATTTCCCAACGCAGAGATGGCAATCCTATGTTAGAGATCTCATAGGGTTGCCCCTCTGTGGTTTACCTGTGCTAATGCAGAATCACAGCACACACAAAAGGCAAGATACAGTCTGGAACTTACTATACATACAGTATACATCAGAACTTGATACATGCTGCCTGCCTATATGTGTTTATTCAGAAGCAAGTCCCGCGGAGTTTGGTGGCCCTTTGCACCCAGTTAAATGTGGCTAGGATTGTAGTTATAGTGAAAAAATGGGAATAAGAGGGGGCTCACTGATGCTCTTGAGCTGTTAGTAGGGCTGTCGATTCGGTTTGGCCCGAACCAAAAAACAGCCGAATTTCCCCTGATTCGGCGGTTTTTAGTTCGGGACGAACCGAACTCAAAAATGGTGGGAACAAAGGGGAGCCTAAGTCAGCGAGTTCGGGAGTTCACGAATAAATTCGGCAAATTCGGGACGCAGCATTATAACCGTCAGTAAGCAGCATTCTCCCCCGGCCAATCGGTGGCCAAGCTGGGTCTTCTTCTGGCCAATCAGTCAGGATTGAGTACTGGAGGAATCAGCTGCTGCGCGGCCTGGCCGGGGAGAGAAAGAGAGAAATCCACGTGGGGGGGGTGAGTGTGCACATTCGCTCCTTTCCATGGCTGCAGGGGGTGCATTTTTGGGGGTACAGACCCCAAACTTTCAGCGGAGCTTCAGACGAGCCTTCTCAAGAGACCCCCCCAAGTTTTGTAAAGATGGGTTCAGTGGGGTCCTGAGATATGGGCTCCACCCCTTTTCCCTCCCCCTTTTCCATTTCCGTGGCTGCAGGGGGTGCTTTTTTGGGGGTGCAGCCCCCAAACTTTCAGCATAGCTTCAGACAAGCCTTCTTAAGAGACCCCCCAAGTTTTGTAAAGATGGGTTCAGTGGGGGCAGAAATATGGGCTTCCCCCCTTTTCTCTTTCCGTGGCTGCAGGGGGTGCATTTTTGGGGGTGCAGCCCCCAAACATTCAGCATAGCTTCAGATGAGCCTTCTTAAGAGACCCCCCAAGTTTTGTAAACATTGGGTCAGGGGGTCCCGAGATATGGGCTTTCCCCTTTTGCCTATTGCGATGAATGGACCACCCGATCCTGTATGCATCTCCAGTGCAGCAAATCTAAGGCAAAACCTCCCATGCTTAAATAGAATCGTATTGGATTACCCAGTCCTCCCAGCCCCTCCTGATGGAACAGAAGACAGCCACAGTAAGACCCCTTTGGGGGCTTTAATCTATAATTTTTCTTCTGTGTGTGGGGGGGAAGCAGAGTCTGTGTGTGTGTGGGGAGGGAGCAGTTTCTGTGGGTGGGGGGGAGCCAAAGGGGGCTTTCGCCCATTCTGCCTGGGGTGTGTGTGCCCCCTCGAGTCTCCCTGGTTTGAGGGGGGGCTTCAGTTGTGTGTCCTCAGGTTTTCCCTCATTCATAAGATCGGTTAGGCCTATTTTGATGCTTGCTCAAAACTGGTTTTCAAATGGTGACTTAAAGAATGCATTTGCCTGGTCTCGAGTCCGATGCAAAAGGGGAAATCCCATCCCCTCCTGCTCATTATGCATAGCTACCTGCCTCTGTCCCTTTCCATGGTTTGCAAACTCCCAGGTGTCAGGTGTTGCTTTGCATGGTTGCAAACGTGTTGCTTTGCATGGTTGTGTTGCTTTACAATTGTGTTGCTTTGCAGTTGTGTTGCTTTGCAAACTTCTTCGCACCTGCCCCGCCCATTATGCATAGCTAGCTGCCTCTGTCCCTTTCCATAGTTTGCAAACTCCCAGATGTGAGCATATGATTAAAACATTTGATGTAATTACATGAACACTTACATCAACAATGTGATGACAATTACATGTAACAATTCATTCTGCCGCAACACTGCGCTAAAGTCATGCAACACCTTCTCCTACCTTACAGACTGTTTCTATCCCAAAAGGTGCCATTAAGCTCACAATTCACTTAAAACCCCTTTTCTCTTGGAATCCATTAGTATTTCTTTCCTCTGTGAGTAACCCTTCAAACATTTCCTGCATATTAAAGATGAACTAACTTTTTGAATCTAAAGTGATTTCTACTCTGCTTTAATGTGTGCTGTGTTTGGCAAATATGAAATTATTTTCTGGAAAGCACACATTCAGGCCACATAAATCTATGCATTTGTTTACATCACTTCACCTCAGGCAATCATTGCAGGAAATTGAATTAGAAAAGGAAAATGGCAAAGATTCTGGCAAGAGGGAATACTTTTATAATCTCTATTCTAATATTTTTTTTTATTTTCCTCAATGCCCCTTCATAACTTCAAAGCCAGCCTACCTACCTGATTCTGCACAGATGTTAGAACTTTACAACAACAAAGTAATGTCCTCCTTAAAGCATTGAGAAGAAGAATGCCTTACTGGGGACACTTTTGTATGTGCAGAAACATAGACACAAATATGCAAATAAAACATATTTATATTTTTATAGTTATATATACTGTATTCCGTGCACAAGTAGATGCAAAAAGGTGAAAATAGCTCTTTCCCTGCCTGGGATGACTCAGGAAAATGGACAATGTTTGGCCAATGAACATGTCTGTGGGACTAGAATGGAATCATGGCTAGTACTTCCCCCAACCTATGTGCTCCAGAATGTATACAGAGACTCTCTGCATGTATAGGACTCTCTGCATGCAACTGGAAAGCTTTAAAAGGCAAAGATCTTTATTGGGTGGAAAGATCCCTATACTCATACACTTTCATATACATAGGTTCTATGAGTATGTTCTAATGAAAGATGCATAGTTAGAGGCAGAGTTTGCCTCTGTGATATGCCTCTTCTCACACACAGTTCTCATAGGTGCTTCGAGTATGTGAAAAGGGCCGTACAGAGTACATGCTAAAGTGGACTTAATGATACACAAGATTTTTAAAGGGGAGGCATACATCTCTCCCTCCTCCCAGTCACCATTTAAAATTAAGCAAGGAGACTGAATCTAATTTCTGTATAATGGGATGGATCCATCAGCTTTTCTGTTGGTGGAAAAGAGAGGAAGGGTCCCCTATGACCGCCCCAAAAAGCTTATGCTGGGGATCATGGGGCCTTCATGGACAAAAGCCATTTTAGACAGGGGTTGTAGTAAGGAGGAGAGCTGGATGAGTCTGGGTGAAAAAGGAGGCTGGATCCAACCCTATCGCTGCTTGACAGATTATATCCATACAACAATAGCATGAGTACATTTCTGAGATAAAATAAATTAGCTCTATATTTGGTATTGCTTGATAACAGATATATGACATAACATATAAGATACAGGTTATTCTGATGGTATAATCAAGTTGTCATAGTTCTTCCTTGATAGGTTTCTCATACAAAGTAGCTGTGGGATAAATAAGAGTTGAAAGCTGCAAGTCAGAATTGTTTATTGTCAATTCTGCAGGGGGTTCATAGGCTAAACCCTTCTAGGAAGAACAACATAAGGGCAGCCTACCCAAAGAGGAACAATATGGTATGGGACAAAAGTGTTGACATTGCCCTGAAAGAGTGCAGACACCACCACTATTGCACAGCAATTGCACTTATTTACCAAACCACATTGGTTGGGTGGCACATCTGTTGAACCACTAGTCATGGCACAATACATGCAAGTCCATCAACCTTTCTAAAACTGATCCACTGATCTGTGGGACGGATAATACCAATACTCAGTGGAAGAGAAATGATGGAGCTTTGCATGCAGAAAATCCCAAGCATAATACTGGCATTTCTAACTCAAAAGATATTGGGCAACAGGGCTAGATTAACCTGTGACTAGAGATTATATTGGCAAGTTGTGTGCTGTCATTAGCATTGCTATTATTCCATATTCAGCAGTGGGGTCTGAGGCTAGGTGTAGGCTCCTCAGGAGCAGCACTCTACACAGCAGCTTAAGTCCTGGTAAGGATGCCAACCTCCAAGTACTAGCTGGAGATCTCCTGCTATTACAACTCTCCAGCCAATAGAAATCAGTTCACCTGGAGAAAATGGCTGCTTTTGCCATTGTGTCATTGAAGTCCCTCTCCTCCCCAAACCTCCTCAGGTTCTACCCCCAAAACCTCAAGTCCTGGTCTGGCCTGTAGGATAGCACAGAAGTAAAAATCATGGACTGAGTTACTAGATCTTGGTTCACAATGAAGTCAAGGCACACTGGCCATGGGAACTGGTCGAACCATTACTGCTTAGTTCAGGGCTTAAATACCCTGCAGAAGAAGAAACTGGAGCTGTTCCCAGATTCCTTCCAGGCAGGGCTTGGTTGAGGCCCAGTCCTATGAAGCACTACATGTGCTTGGGTAGTGATCTGGCTTAGTAGCCAACATGGGCCCAGGGGAGGTTGTGACATCTATTTAATGTGTCACTTTGCCCCACTCTGTGACTCACAGGGTTTTAGATGCTAGGGATCTGGCAACTCAATCCTGATACTGCTAAAGATCTTGGCAGGCACCTCTGAATCTTAACACCATGTTTTGCAGGAATTATAAAGTGCAAGCATCTCAAATCGCTCCAGAATGTTTTTTTTTAATTCTTTATCACTCTCTCTACATGCTGGTCTTGGCTAGGTCATCATGATGGATTATTGCCGGTCCAACACTCTTTTCCTCTGTATTACAGCCGTTTCAATAAAACCAGTCTCAGTATACTAATCTGGCATCTCCTTGCCTCCAAAAGGACCCTACAGTACTCTTTAGTTCCTATGGTCTATTCACAAGTGGCAGTCTGTTCGTGCATTCATTTTGCACGAAGAGAAACAAATAAAGGAAAAATCCTGTACAAATTAAAGGAGCACAGTTTTTTGTTTTAAATGTACAAACTACTGTGATAGGATTAGCTGCCTGAAGGTTTTCTCCCCAACTGTAGCAGTTCTACTGCCTTAGAAAACACACTGTCTTATCATCATCATCATCATCATTATTATTGAAAGAAGTATTTTCATGAAGTATACTGGGTACTAAATTGACCTTCATAGGTTGTACAAAAACCATCCCAGGAAGTATTGTTACACTGGATGTGAATGGGTTATATAGTTAATAATAGTAACACTATTAAGATGAAGTATTTGGCCATGAATCAAGTCTACCCCCGTGAAGTCAGTGTCACTAAATCAGTTTAAATCCCCACACAGGCTCCTAGGCTGAAGTGCCTGACATTATTTTTAGGCAGAAAGCTCCTGGCTTAGTGATGGCGTCCAGGCATCGCCTGCCCCTCTTACTCTCATGACTGACTATAGCCACACTGCAAGGGAGTCCCTAAGGGAGTCACGGAAACTGTGACCCTGCACTCCTCACCAGACCTTTGCTCTTTGCAGCTCCTTTCTGACATTACTTGTAGGCAAGTCTAGCAAACATTAGAGAGGGTGGCAGTAGCCACAACATCTCAATTAAATGAAACTCTAAATGGTTAATTTGTGGGGCCACTGAAATGACAAAAAGAGAGAGCAAATTTCCACATGGCAGCTGCTGTTTTTGCTCCATGTGAGCCACTATGTAGGTCCATGGCTATGTGGAGAAATGTTATGGTAAACTAGAGGAGAAGGTTGTTACAAAGGTCACACTAGGACTTCGTCCCCAGGTGGTGAGCTTGCATATGCCATAGTCTGGGGGGAAAGGCTGCATGCAGCCGCGAACCAGGGACTATGTCCAAATCAAATCCTGTTAATTTAATTTTGTCCTTGAAGTGCGCTATTAGCATGCCTTCCAGAACTGAATCTAATATTCTGTCTTGCTCAAGACAAAACAGATAGAAAATGTCCTTAAAAATTTAACTGTCAGAAGCCACTTTGTCCATAGAGTTTAATAAACAAACATGGAAATTGATGTGTATGTGTTGGGGGGGGGTATCTATATAATCTATATTCATTTCTTTCTCTACCTAATTCCTCACATAATGTGATATCATTATGTGAGAAAGAAATATATTTCCTTACTAAATTCCTCTTAATTTTTTTGGGGGTGGGGGCAAGTATATAAAATCACAACTTGTAAGTGACTTCAATATCTATGTCTAATTCAGTCTTCTGGTATTAAGCCAGGATTAAAAATTAAAAATTCATCCATCACTGCCAATTATGCCACGTAAAAGAAGCCAGCATTTTGTAGTGGTTAGAGTGTCAGACTAGAACCTGGGAGACTCAGGTTTGAATCCCCACACTCCTACAGAAGCTTGCTTGGTGACCTTGGGCTAGTCACACTTAGGGATGTGCACTTGAACCCCTTCCCAGTATATTTTTGGATTTCAGGAACAAGGTCCGTACAAGTATTCTCAAGTATTCGGGTCCCCCCATACCATTTTGGTACTCTGATTTGGGTTGTTTTCCCTGGAATTCCAAAATTTTCTGGTCTGTTATTCCCCATGGAGAGACTCTTTCTGGGGGGCTGGAGGGTTTGTTTCCTATGCAAATGACATCAAAATTGCAGGGAACCTACTAATGCCTGTCCACAAAAGCCTCCTCTCAAGTTTCAGGTGAATTGGATCAAGGTGTCCAATTCAGCAGACCCCTGAACAAGGTGCCTTCAGCCATTCTACTTATCTCCCTTGTTTCCATGCTAATAACCAAATGCACAGGGACAACCACTTTCAAAAGCCTCCATATGCCAACAGAACCAACAAGCTCAACAGAACCAATGTCAAAGAATCCAAGCCAACTTGAGCAAGGGGCACAATTTCAAGCCCAACACAACAAATGTCAAAATGGAGAATCTAATCCTCATGACTGGGCAGACAGTTCTAGTGCTCCCCCTACATTATTTATTTATTTACAAACTTTGTATTTTCCCTTTCTGCCCTTACAAGGACCAGTAAGATGGCTAACTATTCAGTAAGATGGCTAACTATTCAAAACACACACCAGTAAGATGGCTAACTATTCAAAACACACATGATAAAATCATTATATCTGAGCCTATTCTCTGGGAGTGCTGCCTATTACCTGGGAGTGCTGCCTATTGCCCAGGAAACCAGTTAAATATAAGAAAAACAGGCCTGGGAGTCTTGAATTGCCAGTCCCAGATACTCCCAAATATTTCCAGAAATATTTGGGTCCTTGATAATGGTGTTCTGAGGACTCAAAATAATACTCTGAATACCCAAATATCCCTGGAAAACATTGATAAGGTATTCTTTGGATATATATTTGAATTGGAAATATCAAGAGGGGATATCTCTAGTCACACTTCCTCAGTCCCACCTACCTGACAGGGTTGTTGTGAGGCTAAGATGGTGGAGAGGAGAACTAAGTCAGCCACTTTGGGTCCCCACTGGTCGAGTATAAATGAAGTAAATAAATAAATTGAAACTAAAATTTGAGGATCAACAATACAAGATTAGGAGTTATGCAGATGATGTGGTCTTAATCTGCCAGAACCTGAATGTATCGTTACAAGAGATTAAATAGCAACTAGACCAATTTAGCTATTATTCCGGATACAAATTGAATAGCAAGAAAACAAACATTATCCTCTATAACAGGGGTGAGGAACCTCCGGCCCATGGGCCGTTTAAGGGCAGCAACATCATTTGCTGCTGCGGCCCGCGGACTTTCCCGCAGAAGCTGTTGTCATGGCTGCCGCTGGAGGCGGAAAGGCTTCAGCCCGGCTGTGCCAGGCTGCAGGGCCGCATTCATGGCTCGGTGTGTGTGTGTGTGGGGGAGGCAGAAAGCCTGGTTGCGCTGGGCCGCAGGGCTGCATGCGCGGCTGGGTATGTGTGTGTGTGTGGGAAGGTGGGAAGGCTTTAGCCCGATTGCACCAGACCACGTGCTCAGCCAGGTGTGTGTGTGGGAAGGCAGGAAAGCTTCAGCCTGGTGGCACCAGGCCGCATGCGCGGCCGTGTGTGTGTGTGGGGGGGAAGGTTCCCCACCCCTGCTCTATAACGTACCTCAAGAAAAGAAATCTTCACTGCAAGATACACTACAATGTTCCATTGCCATAACATGTGTTAAATACCTGAGGATAAAAATTCCAGCAGGGAACGATTCACTTTTTGACCTAAACTACAAAACTACATGGACAAAGATTGAAAAAAATTTGGAAAGGTGGAACAGATTTCCTGATTGGGCAGAACTGCAACCATTAAGATGAATGTTCTCCCTAAACTGAATTTTTTGTTTATGACCTTACCAATTGACATCAAAATAACGACTCTCAAACAATGGCAACAGGAGATCAATAAGTTCATTTGGAAAGGGAAAAAACCAAGGATAAGATTTGCGGTTCTGCAAGATGAAAAAAAAAAGGGGGAGGTCTGACGTTACCAAACTTGAGACTGTACCACCAAGCTGCAACACTGGTTGCAACAACAGAATGGATCCTTCACCCTGAGGACAGGAAGATCAGATTAGAAAAAGCCAGTTTCAAACACAGCTTTCACTATTCACTATGGATTTAAATTTTTAAGATGGAGTCCAAATCATGCTATGAAGAGAATATTACGACCCATTTAATTAAAGTGTGGAATCAGATGAAAAGAATACTCAGCCCCTCCCCTCCAGCTGAGATGTCACCGACAGAAGCCTATTTGGACTTCACGGGTAAGACCCAAAATGACTACATAGTTTATAAAGATTTACTCAGAAGAGATGGACAAATAAAAACATTGCAAGAACTTCACCAAGAAAATTTCAAGATCTCTTGTTTTGCTTACCACCAAGTAGTCCATGGACTAAAAACAGATTATCTGAAAAGGGGGAACCAGAGAAACTAACTGACTTCGAACAATTTTTTATCATATCAGAAGACCATTTGTTGTCAAAGATATATCGACTGCTTCTGTCCTATGAAACGGCTGACGAACAAGTGTTGGAAATGCTTGGATAAAGAAGGAACTTTTTTTCACCAGTGGTGGACATGTAGGAAAGCCCAAAAATATTGGAAAGGGATACACCAAGAAATCCAAGACATGCTACATATTAAATTTGAATTAAATGCCCAAAACATGCTGTTTGGGATGGCACCAGTACAGATCAAATCCACCCATACAGAATTATTCCAGTATGCAGTTGCCGCAGCAAAACATTGGAAAGCAGAAACTGCACCAGATAGAACCAACTGGATTATAAAGTTACAAGACTATGCAACAATGTCAAGATTAACACACCTTCTCAGAAATCAACCTATGGAAGACTATGAACAGAAGTGGCAGCCATTGTTTGACAGATTTCCGTGATTGAATTATGCATATAATGGAGTAGAATATGGGAGTAGAAGAGATATCAGTAACAGAGAATTTGTAAATGCATTCAGTTTTCAGGCTAGAGTGGTTTTATACTAAACGATTGATTAACATAGATATGTATGATTTAATTACTAGTAAGAAAGGAGACTGCAGCCATCAACCAAAAGGGAGACTGCAGCCAAGAAATCAGAAAGAGATTGAGACTGGTAAAGGCAGCCACGAAGGAGCTAGAAAAGATTTTGAAGTGTAAGGATGTGTCACTGGCCACCAAGACTAGATTAATTCATGCCATCGTATTCCCTATTACTATGTATGGGTGTGAAAGCTGGACAGTGAAGAAAGCTGATAGGGAGAAAATAGATTCCTTTGAAATGTGGTGTTGGAGGAGAGTGTTACGGATTCCGTGGACTGCCAAAAAAAGAAATCAGTGGGTTATAGATCAAATCAAGCCTGAACTGACCCTAGAAGCTAAAATGAGTAAACTGAGGCTATCGTATTTTGGTCAAGTCATGAGACGACAAGAATCACCGGAAAAGACAGTCATGCTAGGAAAAGTTGAGGGCAGCAGGAAAAGAGGAAGACCCAACAAGAGATGGATTGACTCAATAAAGGAAGCCACAGCCTTCAATTTGCAAGATCTGAGCAAGACTGTCAAAGATAGGACATTTTGGAGGCCTTTCATTCATAGGGTCGCCATGAGTCGGAAGCGACTTGACGGCACTTAACACACACACACAAGAAAGGAGAGCACAAGTTTGTTAACCAAGGACCACTTGTTTTTATTATAAAGTTAAGTTTAGTAAATATAGCGAAGATCGTAATGATAGAAATCCATGAACTAAATTAAGATAAAAAATGGGGTAAGACTAAAGCTTTGTCTGAGGCTGGGATTGGAGACAACAAATGACATGTTAAAATCCCCTACCTGTTATTTTCCTACTTTTTTTTCTGTACTCCCTTTAGTATGAAAATAAATAAAATATTTTTCAAAGTAAATAAATAAATAAATAAAAAGCAAGCAAACTAAACCATAGTATACCATAAGCAGAGACAGTAGGAGGAACCTGCAGACCTTTGCAAGTGAACTCAGTGCTGGTGTATGCATTGATGAGGCCATCACAAGGAAGCTGTTTCGAATGAGATCATCTGACATTTGTTGACCTACATTATCTGTAGCACCTCACTTTGTGGATTGCTAGATTTTCTACATGCTACCCTAACCTTCCAACAAAAAGGTCTGGTCATGCCAAGAAAATCTATCCAATCCACATCATCCTAAATCTTATCCTAACAAAAGGTTTGAAATGACATGAGGAAAATCACCCAACTCATGTGATGATCCTTTGCACACCAAAATGAAATAGTCTACCATGTGGAACATTTTATAACTCTCCATATGGTAGCCCTCATGTGCACTTCCAACCCTAAGAGTGAGAGGACAAGTGCCAGTGTGATATCGTGGTTGGAGTGCTGGATTAGGACTTGAGAAAGTCCAGGTTCAATCAATTCCTATTCTTCCCTGAAACTCCATGGGTGACCGTATTTATTCATTTTAGATATTTCAGTCAGACTCAGGCATCCATCCCTAGCATCCCATAAACAGACACGCTCAGGTAGGTGATCCTAAGCAATGCTAATTTATTAGGAGCAAAAAGACAGATTAAAAGAAGCTGACTGCCTCACATGCAGGAGAGGCTGCTAATGGGATCTATGCAGGTAGGTTACAGTATAAAAGCATTCTAGGCACAAAAAGTAAAACAAAGTGAAACCACAGTACAGTAACTACGAGATAACGGTTCCCAGAGAATCGAAGACATAACACGGGCACATCTGTGATAAACAGGAGAATCGTAACAGTACACAGGTAGCAAGGACCTGACAGCTACTTCTTCAGAGTTCTGCTTGAGATGGCTTACAATTAAAATCCCACATTAATAAAACAAGCCATTAGACATACACAGCATAAGGACTCTCCATAAAACTGAAGCAGATAATTAAAAAACTGATGAGAATAAAACACCCCTAATTAAAAGCCTGAGTAAAAAGATGTTTTGGCCAGGCACTTAGAAGTTTAAACTGTGGCACTCCCTGCCCCAGGATGTGGTGATGGCTGCCAACTTGGAAGGCTTTAAGAGGGGAGTGGGTATGTTCATGGAGGAGAGGGGTATTCATGGCTACTAGTAAAAATGGCTACTAGTCATGATGCATACCTATTCTCTCCAGGATCAGAGGAGCATGCCTATTATATTAGGTTCTTTGGAACACAGGCAGGATGGTGCTGCTGCAGTCATCTTGTTTGTGGGCTTCCTAGAGGCACCTGGTTGGCCACTGTGTGAACAGATTGCTGGACTTGATGGACCTTGGTCTAATCCAACATGGCTTATCATGTTCTTATGTTCTTAAAGTAAAACAGGTGCCAGGCGAGCCTCAAGGGGGAGGACATTCCAAAGGCAAGGCACTACCACAGAAAATGCCTTGTCTCTTGCTGCTACCCACCTCATGTCTGAAAGCAGAGGCACAGAGAGCAGGGATTGAGAGGCAGATGTTAACTGGCAGAATGGGAAGTATGGGAGGAGACAGTCCTTCAGGTACGCTGGCCCCACGCCATTTAGGGGCTTCAAGGCAAGAACTAGCCCTTTGAAGTGTGCCTGGAAACAGATGGGTAATCAATGCAGATCTTTCAGCATAATCTCTGTAACCAACCCCTGAAGCTGAATTTGGACTAACTGAATTTTCCAAACCATTTTCAAAGATGTCCCCATGTAGATTACATTATAGTAATCTAACTTGGATGTGCTGAAAGCATGAATCACTGAGGCCAGATCAGTATTTTGAGGAACAGCTGTAACTGTTGAATCAGCCAGAGGAGATAAAAAGTACTATGTGCCATGGAGGAGATCTGAGTCTCCAACCATAGGCCAGGATCCAGTAGCACCTCCAAGCAATGAACCCGCTTCTTCAGTGCAGGACAGTCTCAGTCCACAGTCCCTGAGCAGCTTCTCCATTGACCAACAGTACCCCAGTCCTGTCAGGATTGAGCTTCAGGTATTTTCTCTTACTAGGGTTGCCAGCTACAGGTTGAGAAATACCTGGAGATTTTTTTTTGGGGGGGGAGCCTGAGGAGGGTGGGGTTTGGGGAAGGGGAGGGACTTCAATGGGGTGTAATGCCATAGAGCCCACTTTCCAAAGCAGCCATTTTTTCCACGTGAACTGATCTCTGTTGCATGGAGATCAGTTGTAATCACATATCTCCAGCCACCACCTGAAGGTTGGCAACCCTACCCTTGGACCTATATTACAGGGTGGGGAAAACAGGTATCCAGCCCTGTACTCCTTGGATGAAAGGCAGAATAAAAATGTAATAAATAATTAGAAGCATAGTTACTCCCTAGTGAATAAATCTGAGTTGAGTGGCCATTGAACTTTGCCTGTACTGAAATTCTGGGCTATGGTGCAGGGTCCTGATCGGGTGAAAAATCTGCAGGAATTTGTAATGTAAATAAAATAACCTAAAAGGTAGACTTTAAAATGAAACAACACCCCTGTAGGAATAACACCTGTAAGAATGACAAACAGAATTATAATACTGGTGGGCCACTTCCTGCTTTTCTAATTAGCATAATCTTGATTTCTATAATCCATATTTAATTTATTTATCAGTATTCTTTCAAATCTGAGGTTTAGAGGTTTGCTTAATGCTTACTACTGGTTGCATATTTCACAATCTGATGGGAATTGATTATGTTTTTGTCCTTTGGAGGGAGAGATCAAACAGCTATATTTCATATTCATAAGAGTTCAATAAAGACATGTCAAAAATAATACTCAGTAGTTGCCTAAACAGACTATGGCTTTAATCCCATGGATCTGTTCTGTTACTGGAGGAATTTTTGTTTGTCTGAAGAAGACTTTCCCAATGTAAGATGCTCTTCTGAGCATGTTATGCTGGAAGAAGTTTCCTTCCACCTGAAAAAACACACACCTCTAGCAGAATGTATCTGTGGAATACAACTCTGTGTCACACAGTATGCTTCCTTGAATCGAGAATAAGCATGTATTACTACCAGTTCTTAACATAATAATTGCCAGGCTGGATCGGACCAAAAGTCTAGCTAGCCCAGCACTCAGAGAAATATAACCTCAAGAAAGAAAAACTATCCCTAAGCTATATGAAGAAATTGATAATGGTTACAACACAATATATATTCTGTCATTATAATTAACTAGATAACATACAAAATACAATAAATGGTACACAATGGAGATAAAACAAAGGAAATACAGTTACCCAAAATATATTTATGTATATTTATTTATTAAAATAATTTACATCCATGCCCCTCCATCCAAGGCAGTTTAAGACAAAAAGCCCACAGTAAAATGCATCATATATTAAAACATACAAAACACGCATTTAGGACTATCAAAGATATCATTGAGCAAAAACTCAGTACAAATAGCATAAACATTAAAAAAATCGTAGCCAAAATACAGCTTGCTCCTTATGAGAAAACTACAAGAAGCTCCTTCTTACAGGTTCTCTAAAACTTAATCAAGAAAGAGCCCTCAGTACTTCTTCACGCAAGCTAGTCCACAAAACAGGGACAGCAACTGAACAGTCTAGAACAGGACAACCACCTAAAAAGTTAGCAGTAGAGTAAACCAGTGTACAGAAAGAAATACTGAGCAGGAACTGATCAGATAACTGAACTGCACATGTAGGACGCAGACTAGGGTTGTGAATATCGATAAACCCGAACTGAAAATAAACCCAAAATTAGCTGTTTGGGTAATTTTCAGGCTTTGGGTTAACCGAACACCAACACTTGGGGGGTCAGCCCAAAGTCGAATAGGTGATTCCTGAAAAATCATTATTCGGCTTTTTCTGGTTCGGCTATTCGCCTTTGATCAGAGGCATGGCTCTGTGCTTTCTCGCATTTTTCTTTCTTTTTTTGACTGGTTTTGTTAGGGCTCCATAGTTGGGGCTCTTTTGAGGTCTGGGTCATGTAATCAGAGCCAGCTTGGTCTGACCACCCTTTCAGTGGGTTGTTCTGGATCAAGAATAAGGGTTTTTAAAAAGATGGGGCTCACCAAGTCCCATCTGGAGGGATATACCCTCCAACTAAAAAGAACCAGCTTCAACAGCTGCTGACCACTAGGCTTCTGAAGGAGACTCCCTCACCCATGCGGATGAGCAATCTCCTTCAGACAGCCCCATGGTCGAAACTTCGGCTGGCTCCGATATCACCCTCCCCCTGAAAACCTGCTCTCAAACTGAAGGTTGCCCTGAGTAGAGGCTTCATTTTCACGCACCATGACCATCTCTTGAAATCAGAGTTTTGATTACCATAATAAAGGACTGTTCGAAGGATATCATTTGCCACCAAAATAAATGTTTTCCGTGTCTTATTTCTCTTGCATTTAAGCCTTTCCCTCAGTTTGGAAGCTAATTTGCATGGACATCATGCTATGCATCTCAGATACGAAGGCGGCCCCCAGACTTTGAGGTGCCAACCTGTCAATCGGCTTTTTCTGCCAGTCCTCAGCAATGCTGAACTTCTGAACCTAAAAACCAATGGACAGCTCAGCTCCCAAATGCCTGGAGGATGGGTGCAACCCCTTTGTGGGTCTATAAAATTGGACTGCCTGCCCCAAAGTTCACCAAAGTTTGGTGACCGTCCAAGGAGAGTCCCTTGCAGCCATGCTGCAAATTTGGGGACTCTGTCTCCAAAAATGCCCCACAGGAGCTTTGAAAAAATCCCCATAGGCCATAATGGACCCAAATCTTTCAATAAATACCGAACTTTACCGGTATGGGTATTTGGCTTATTCCGGGTTTACAAAAAAACCCCAAAAAACCCACAAAAACCGGGCCCAATAAACCTGAAATTTACCAATTTTTTTGGCACAGCCCTAACACCGACTGAAATGCCAGGGGACACAGCCCTCTATGTGTTAAGAACAGGGTTACCAATTCTGGCTCGGGAAACTCCTGGATATGGGGAGGGAGGAGTTTGGGAAGGGGAGAGATCTTAGCAGGGATGTGATGCTGTAGAGTCCATCTTCTGAATCTGCCATTTCCTCCAGGGGAGGCATCACAGCTCTGATGAACAACCTCCTTCCCCCAAAATCCTACCCAGGCTCCACCCCCAAATCTTAAAGAATTTTCCAACCTGGCAGCCCTAGTTCTCTGTAGTCTGGAGATCAGTTGTAATTCTGGGAGAACTCCAAACAGTTCAGAATTGGTCATAACTCCATGTATATTACAGGAAACATTTCCAATATACTGATGGATCCCTTCAGAGGAAATTCAGATTGGACACTAGTCCATTAATTCCTTTCAGAATAGCCTTACTTGCATGAAATCTTGGCAGAAAAGGACAGCGCCCATTTGCCTCGTTTGTAAATCAATGCTAATATTCCATGTGTTCTTAACCTTTAGCTACCCTGAAGGTATGAAATTCTCATGACAGCAGACTCACCCAGCAATGAAGGAGAATGATCCTATAAAAGACGTTGTTAGTTCCCCCCTCCCCCCGCAGAAAGCAATAGCTTTCTTATAATCTAAACCACAGAAGCACATTAGACCGGAAATATATATAATTGTCAATGTCCACAATTACAGGCATTCATTAGAAAAACGTAATAGATAAAGATTGGTCTTTGGCACTTAGATATGGCCTACATGAATTTATTCAACAAGGAATATTGGCCTGTATCGGACCTCTCCATTAGGCAAAGTGTGAAGCCTTCCTCCAGCTTAGGGAGACTTCCTCCAATTTAAGTGGTTATATTTTCAGTTTTAGTCCCCATTTTTGTACTTATCGTATATCATGATCAATATCTTTTATTGAATTATAATGTAACTATAAATGTAATTGTTTTCTCATTGCACTTTCTAGTTTCTTAATGTAAATTTAAGGGTCAGGACCCATGAATTGGGAGGGGGGTGACAACAGGGCACTATATTGGCACCTAAGGCTCCAGAATTGAGGGCCCAGTCCTAGGCTGCAGGGCTATTACCACGATATGGTCCACATGATGTGTTCTTTCAGAAATAAAATAGATTTCTTTTCATGATTTATTATACTGGACATCTTGGATGAGATTAGGAGGCTCACATGAATTTTTACTGGGCCCAGAATTGCAATGCTTGGGCAACATTATGGGTTAGGGTTGCCAACCTCCAGGTGGTGGCTGGAGATCTCCTGCTATTACAGCTTATCTCCAGCCGTAGAGATCAGTTCACCTGGAGAAAATGGCTGCTTTGGCCATGGACTCTATGGCATTGAAGTCCCCCCCTCCCCAAACCCCACCCTCCCCAGGCTCTGCCCCCAAAACCTCCTGACGATGGCAAAGAGGGACCTGGTAACCCTATTATGGGTCACTTTTTGTGCCTCCAGGTTTGCTCTTTTTTTGGTATCCTATCCAGATACCCCTCAGAACGTGCTCCTGAGCACCTACTTACATCTGAAATGGGGATTGGCTGGATGGCCTCTCGTGTTAATTTTTCCCCACCTCGTTTATTTCAGAAAAACTAAATCTATGTGATTCTTGGTTCCATAAACTAACATTACTCTCTCAATTTCACCCATTTCCAGCACACATTAGATACCTTGGCAAGTGTGTATCTATGGGTGAATAGTGCCAATTCAATGCTCTTTTAGGGAAAAAATGTTCAACTCAAAGAATGCCATTCTGGGAGGTAAAATCCTATATGTCTAGGAAAAAGGAAACTGAAGAACACATTAGAAATAAAAGGTGACAAGAATGCTAGTCTGGATTGGCCTTCAATGCAAAGGTGGCCATTTTTGGGATGTGGACAGAAGACCAATTTAATTTTTCAGACACAGAAGGAAAGTTATTGAACTGAATGATAAAATCATCTGTTTATCATTTGCCAATTTAAGTTTGTTTTGATCAAAAAAAGTCTAATGCTGTTTCTTGCCATATGGCTCCAATCCTTAAATCCATTTGACTTAGTTTGCTATTTCTTGTTGTGTCTAAGTAGAAGTCTAAAGCTACTCTCCCATGTGTACATAATGGGATGTACGCAAAGAACAATTATCAACTGAGTTTTATCAAGTAGTTATTAAGAAGCATCAAGCACGGTCTCATAAGGAGAGGTCCTAGGCTTCACCTGCTCATCATTTTCATTAATGGCTTGAACTCATGAAGAGTCAGAGAGTGTGTGCTCATCAAATTAGCACACAATGCTAAATTGAAAGTACTGACAATACTTCTGAGGTTAGCGGGAAGGTTCACAGAGATCCTGCTAAAATAGCTAATTGAGCTGAACATTAAAAAGAAAGACAGAAATTAAGCAAAGACCAATGGAATATTTCATTCACCTAGCCTCCAACATTTCACAGATGGGAACAGGGGAATGATTCATTAGGGGGGGAAATAAATTTCCCTAAACTATCAGCCATTTAAAATATAACTCAGTTTTCTTCAGTGTGTGAAATGCCTGGCTGCTTGCTGCAAGGTGCCTTAGTATTAATGGACACACACATCTATATACACGAACAGAGCTACAGGCATGATGCATCCACCCTCCATTTAGAGATTTAACTTCAGTCTAGAGACTCAAGACAAGAGGCTGAACCCTGAAAAACAACAGTTATATGAACTCATACTAATAATATTTTCATAAGCATCCCCCAAATACAAAAATAAGAAAATAGGGACAATGTCTGGAGACACTGTCCTTCAGTGTTACTCCTCTGAAGATGCCTGCCACAGCTGCTGGCGAAACGTCAGGAAAGAAAATACCAAGACCACGGTCACACAGCCCGGATAACCTACAAGAACCAATGAACTCTGACCATGAAAGCCTTCAACAATAAATAGGGACAATGGTTTACAGCGGCCAGAAAAATCAGGACCGTCCCTGGGAAAGAAAAGCAATCAAAGAGCATTTGTATGCATAGATCAAGAAAACCCAATGCACATGTAAAAAATGGGACTCTGAAAAGAGGTTGTAATAACCTATGACAAAAGACACATCAGAAAGCTCTCCTCCATAACTTGTAGAAATGCTCAGGAGCAACACAATAACATTACTGAGCATTTTACAGATGCTTAAGAACCAAACTAAATGTTAGGACCTGTTACAAGACCTCTGTCCAGGGCACTGGTTCCCAACCGGGGGTCCGTGGACCCCCAGGGGTCCGCAAGAACTAAATTAAGGTCCGCGAAACAAAGTTATAAACCCATAATAAATTAATATTTTCAATTAAAAGTTCTCTATTATAAAAATATATATATTCAAATATTATTCTAAGTTTAATGTTTAACTAACAGTTATGATTAAAGTTTATTTTCAAATTCTCTGAATTTTTATTTTGGACCTTGGGGTCCCTGCACCGAACAAAAAAGTCCTAGTGGTCCCTGGCCAAAAAAAGGTTGGGAACCACTGGTCCAGGGCTACTGAGAGGAAGGACTGGGGGCACAAATTCAGGAGGCCCAAGTCAGCTTGAGAGCCTGTGGAGAGCCTGCATTCAGCGAATGCATTTTAATTTTACTTTAGGTGCAATTCTCCCTGCAGCCACTAGGTGCAAAGGGAAAGCAGAGCCAACAGCCAGAAGCTCTGACTTCTTGGTACTGTTTCCCACGGGTTTGTTTTAGCAATGATTTTAGAAGCTTATGAGAGAGGGAGAAAAGCTTCTTCCTGTCCACTCTCTCCATACCATGCATCGTTTTATAGACCTCTCTCATGTCTCCCGTTAACTGCCTTCTTTCCAAGCTAAACAAAGCTGTAAACTTTTAATATTACAGCAAGGCTGAGTACGGTTGCCAGCCTGCAACCCCTGGGAGCATCTGGGGAGGGGGGTGAGACAGGTGCGCTGGTATCACACCAGCATGCTAATATCACTTCCCGTGTCTAAACTTCTTTTTTTGCCAGAAGTGATAGCTCACTGGCACAATGCCAGCGTGCACTGATATTTCCCTCCACTGTTCTCTCGCTGGAATTTCAGGCACTGGCAGGCAACAACTGGATTTGCTGGGCCAGGCAACCTTAACGCTGAGGCAAACACTTGCATATCATAAGATGTTGCTAAGTCCATCAATTAACACGGGATGCCTTAGCTTCTCTCTCCTCCTGCCTTATAATTCTTCTGTCCCCTTCACCATTTTCCATTATCTTTCCTTCTCACCCCTATTCTGGCGGCGTAATTAAAACACACTTAAGTGTAGAACAGAAATGGGTGTGTGTTACTGTTTCCTAAGAATCTATTGAAGTAGTGAAAATGTGGTTTTTGCTCCACACTTTACATGCATTATGATCTTTATTGATCTGTGTTGGTGCTTATAAATGTGGAATAATGAATCCCTTAGGTGAATTCCTTAGTTTTAGTATATATCAGAGCAAACAATAGTGGTGGAAAGTTAATGCTGACAACTCAGTTTTACTCTCCTGAACCCGGGTCGGTCTTCTTTGGGCCCTGAAAAGGTTCCATACTTATTATTTGCATGAGGAATTATCTATAAATTTTACTAAAACTAAAATTATTAAGTTGGCTCTGCCAGTCTTCGGCAGACGTGACACATGTAAATAAGAAAAATGCATTGTACATTTGGTAGTGTTAGCAGAAGACAAAATAGCTAAACTTTTAATATATTATAACCAGGCCACTTTAATCCCCATAGACAATAATTCTGTCTGTCTATATCCTCCCCGCCTTGATCTGGATGGCCCAGGCCAGCCCGATCTCATCAGCTTTCCAAAGCTAAGCAGGGTCTTGTTAGTACTTGGATGGGAGAAGTCCAGGGTTGCTATGCATAAGCAGGCAATGGCAAACCATCTCTCTTTGTCTCTTGCCTTCAAAATCCTACAGGGTGTCCATAGGTTGGCTGTGACCTGATGGCACTTTATACCCATACTCAAACATATGAGGTAGCTTAGGCTGACACAGGGTGACCAGCTGAGCTACAAATCAAAACACCTGAATATCACCTTTCCCATGACCCTGCTGGATGGCAAGCTACCCCATCTTCAATATTGTTTTAACATGCTGGTTGTGAACCACTTAAAAAATCTTTGGTTGCATTATGGGCTTTGTATATGATAGCTAATACCTTAAATTGAGCCTGTAACTGGTGGGCAGCCAGTGAAGTGGCTGCAGGATGGGAGCAGTATTTGTGCTCTGTGTAGCTCCCAATGATATTCGAGCTGTGGCTTTCTGCACCAACTGGAGTTTCCAAATTGATTTTGAGGAGAGTCCAATGTACAGTGCATTGCAGTAGACTAGTCTTGATGCTACCATGGCATGGATCCAGGTAGCAAGATCAGCCGTATCAAGGTAAGGGGTGATCTTTTGGGCTAGGCTGAGTTGGAAGAAAGCTGTGTTTGCAACTACGTTGATTTGCTTCTTCATTAATAACATTGGGGCCAGTATGATCCCAAGGCTCTTAACTGAGTCAGCAAGGGTGAGCTGAATGCCATCAAAAGTGGGGAGCACAATGTCCTTCAAAATCTCTGCCTTCCCAACCCACATTACCTCTGCCTCATCAGGGTTTAATTTCAATTTGTTCACTCTTAGCCAATTTACCACAGCAGCCATGACCTCTACCACATCACCAGAGGATATATAAGGATCACCAGAGGATATAAGGATATATAGAGCTGGGTATCATCCACATATTGATGATAGCCAACCCCAAAGCTATGAATGGTTTGCCCTAAGGGCTTTATGGGGGATAAAACTGCACTCTGCGGTACTCCACAGGATACATCTCACACTGATGACAACTGGTCTCCAACAGCAACCCTTTGAGTTCAATCTATGAGGAATGATTTGAACCAGTTTAGCATGCATCCCCTGATTCTTACTTAGGGTTGCCAGGTACCTCCTGACAACCAAAAGGAGTGGGTGGGGGCAACTTAGGGCAAACTTGCTCTGAGACATCTGGACATGGTGATGTAATTTTTGATGTGTCATCATCGCGTTGCCAATGACTGCAGAGACTCTCTGGCATTTGGACAATTTTATGGGTCTGCAAAGGGGTCAACCTTATCCTCCAGGCATTTGCAAGTCCATTGGTTTTCAGGTTCAGAAGTTCAGCTTTGCCGAAGACTGGCAGAAAGAGCCATTTGACAGGCAGGCGCCTCAAAAGAGCCCCAACTGTAGGGTCCTAACAAAGCCAGTAAAAAAAAAAAAGATAGAAAAATGGGAGAAAACACAGAGCCATGCCTAAGGGCAAAGGCGAATAGCTGAACCCGAAAAAGATGAATATTTATTCGGCTTTTTTGGGAATCGCCTATTCAGCTTCAGGGAGATCCCCAAATTTTGGCGTTCAGTAAACTCAAAATCCGAATATTGCCGAAATGGCTAATTTCGGGTTAATTTTCAGTTCGAGTTTATTGATATGCACAACCCTAGTCCTGAAGGTTTTTTAATAGAAACCCTGAATAAGGTATCGGCAACCAGTTACTCGAGTGAAAGAGACTGCAAAGGTGGAGGGCAGGGGCCTCTCCCTCTACAATTGACACCCCCCTCTGTGGGGAGGGGGTGGCTGCGGATGACAGCATGGCATCACTTCTGGAGAAAACCTGGAACTTATGTCATGACCCTCTAGAATTGCTGGAAACTCTATGGTAAAACTCTACGGTAAAACCATAGAGCTTCCAATTACCCCTACAAAGGTGTGGCACCAGTTTTTCCCAGCTGTGATGTCATACTACTGGTCCAACAGACATTTTAAAAAAAAATTCTCCCACTGCTGCTCCAAGCAGTGGCAAGGAACAGGATCTGGGGTGAGGGATCCTCTGCCTCCACCAGGGAGACTGGTGACCCTGATTAACTATCCTGTGCACACTCTGTTTGCCTGTATGAAAGGCACTGTGATTTGTCTGAATCTTCAGTTAGATTCTTTTTTTATTATTATAAGGTTTACCCAATTAAAGAAGAGAGCAGCGGGGTACTGATATGCCACCTCTCTAGAAGTTTAATACCATATCAAAAATATCAGAAATATCAGAGCAGGCCCTCACAAAGTTCAAACATAAGCTCTCTCTTGTAACACTGGTTTAATTATTTATTCTGAGCTCTTATTTCTGAGTCTAGTTCAGAGACTTTATGGTGGACTAAGACTGATGGAAAGCAGAATGCAGACAAGGAGATCCATTGGTGCATTTCCACTGCTTAGATTAAGTTACTGGTATCAACTGAGCTCCAGTGCAGTAATCTGCATTAAGTACTTTTTGCACAGCATATTTTATGGCCTTATGAATTAGTAGGGTTGCCAGCCTCCAGGTACTAGCTGGAGATCGCCTGCTATTACAACTGATCTCCAGCCGATAAGAGATCAGTTCACTTGGAGAAAATGGCCACTTTGGCAATTTGGACTCTATGGCATTGAAGTCTCTCCCCTCCCCAAACCCCACCTCTTCTAGCTCTGCCCAAAAAAACCTCCTGCCAGTGGTGAAGAGGGACCTGGCAAGCCTACTCCCCTCTCCAAACCCCACCCTCCTCAGGCTCTGCCCCAGAAACCTCCCACCAGTGGCAAACAGTGGCAAACAGTGGCAAAGAAGGACCTATGAATTAGCCACTTGCCCTTAGGGTTACCAAACTCAAGCTGGTACCTGGAGTTCTCCCAGAATTACAGCTGATCTCCAGGCAACAGAGATCAGTTCCCCTTTAAAAAAATGGCAGCTGTGGAAGATGGAGTCTATGACATCAAGTCACTGCTGATCTCCCTCCCCTCCTGAAACTCTTCACTCCCCAGGCGCAACCCTCAAATCTCCAGGAATTTCCTGGAGTTGGCAACTCTACTTGCACTTAGAATCTCATGGAAATGGGGCAAAGGATTTGCCTGTTCCCTTGCAGAGGGCCAACCTCAAACTGGGGCTGCACAACTTTTATTACCCCTCAAACCAAACACTACTCACCAACCCGTAGTGCTGTCCAAGTCACTGGTGCCATTAAACCATGGTAATTAGTTTTGTGTGGCTGCAAAAGTAAAAAAAAGCAGGTTTCTTCCTCTTTCTAGCTGCTGTGAAGATCTGGCTGGTGCCTAAATGTTGTGAACTTGATTTCCATTCCTACAATTAATCATGTAGTACCTGACAACCCCCTAGGCTTGTTGTTTAAAATCTCTAGAGGGTTGCCATTCACATCTTGGTAGGCAGCTTTCATAGGCCTGCCCCTACTGCCGGTAAGTACCCCCTGCTGATTGCCAGGGGGGACCTGGCAACTCTAGCAGAGGCCTGGCATCCCTAGTCGGGTCAGGCTTAAGAGAAATATAATCATGCACCAGTTTTCTTTAGGGATTGTAGCGCATTTGCCCTAATCTCTGGCCCACTTGCAAAACAGACAATGTTGCTGCAGCTTTTACGGTACAAACAGCTCGGTGCTATGGCGGATTAATACAATCCAGGACTAGGCTGACAATTGCTCGGTGCTGAACACCATGTTTTCCTACTAAATTTGCCAATCTCCAAGTGGGTTCTGGTGATTTCCCAGAATTACAACAGATCTGCAGATTACAGAGATCAGTTCCCCTGGAGAAAATGGCTGCTTTGGAAGGTAGACTCTATGGCATTATACCCAACTGAGGTTCCTCTGTTCCCCAAACCCCGCCCTCCCCAGGTTCCACGCCCAAATCTCTAGTAATTTCCCAACTCAGCATTGGCAACCCTATTTCCTACTATGGAATATCAGAGATTTAACAAAAGCAGCATTTACTGTATATTTAAGGGGGGAAATTAGAATTCTGTATCAAGCAAGCTCGGATTTTGTGCCAACAAAGCTGGATTCTGCAATCTGTATAAATTATGCAAATTTACATATTTTCTTATTTGCATAATCTAATTGATTTTGTTTCTGTAAATTAAGCAGAGATGTAAGAGTTACAAAGATCACCCCCCTGCTCTATCTGTTATCTTCTGAGATCCCTGGAGACACTTTCACAAATGTATCTTCACGTACTTAAGGGGAGAAAAGTCCTTAAAATAAAAGCGAAGACTCTCATGCCCGATTCTGTGTCTATTGCCAAGTCCTATTGTTCTGCACACGGTCTCACATGAAGTCAAATGAAGCTGCCTTATACTGGTGTAATCAGCCCATCAAAGTCAGTACTGTCTACTTGGACTGGCAGTGGCTTTGCAAGGACTCAGACTGAGATCTTCGACATCACCTACTGCTTGGTCCTTTTAAACTGGAGATACCAGGGATTGAACCTGGGAACTTCTGCATACAAATCAGAGGCTCTTCCACTGAACCGCAGCCTCTCCTCTTATCATGAGATACAATCCTACCTATAGCACTCAGTACTATTCTACAGTCCTCTCTTTTTGCTCCTTTAAATCCTCTCTATGTAGGCAGGTCTGCTTTCAGGGCCTGGATGGCATGTAACTGACCCCTTTGTGACTGACTCTGCTCTGAACCCGACCTTCGGGTTGGGGAGGCTGGGGTAAAAATGCAATACAATAAAATAAATAGGGTTGCCAACCTCCAGGTGGTGGCTGAAGATCTCCCACAATTATAACTGCTCTCCATGCTACAGAGATCAGTACTCCTGGAGGAAATGGCACCTTTAAAGAATAGACTCTATGGAATCATATCCCCATTGCGCTCCCCCCCCCTTGTCAAATTCCGCCTCTCCCCAGGCTCTGCCCCCAAATTTCCAGGGATTTCCCAAGCCAGAGCTGGACACTCTAAGGTCCCTGCATGGATGGTCTGATCTGTGCCATGGAACAAGAATGGATGTTTCTAGCTGTACCATGATGATATCATCATCTACCAAGCCCTAGAGTCTCCTGTACAGGTTTAATTTAACTGGGTGTAATGTGGAACCAGTCTGAAACCCAGGTGGAAACCACTGTGGAGTGTTCCTTCCACAAAACTCCATGACACATACCACCAAATCCTACACTCTTATTCTCATTTTTTAAAATTAGTTAGATGTAAAACTTATTATACTGTCTTGTGTTAAGGTAGTGTGGTTATTTATTGGGTCCTAAATGTACAGTTTTGGAGGCAGAGCATTCAGCTATTGTGTATCATCAGTGTTACAGGAAATTCTCCAATTGACATTCAGTGTGAAGGCCCAGAAAAAAATGAAGGAAAATCAGTGAACCAGTTTTTTCCCTTTATTCAAGGACCTTTTCCCCAAATTTTCTGATGAAAAATTGGAAAATTTAAAAAAAACGGAGAACTTTTTTCTCTTTTGGAATAAGTATACTACTCACTCCAAATGTATAACATGAAAAAGTCTGAAAATTCTGTTCAGTTTTTCCAGTGGGGTGCAGTAAAAAAAAAAAATCTTATGAAAAAGTTTTTCCTTTTGGAATGAGAGCGGTGGTTTGGAGTGGTGGTTTGGAGCGTTGGAGTCTGATCTGGAGAACCGGGTTTGATTCCCCCACTCCTCCACATGAGCGGCGGAGGCTAATCTGGGGAACTGGTTTTTGTTCCCCCACTCCTACACACGAAGCCAGCTGGGTGACCTTGGGCAAGTTATAGCTCTGCCAGAGCTCTCTCAGGAGCCCCGTGGCACAGAGTGGTAAGCTGCAGTACTGCAGTCCAAGCTCTGCTCACCACCTGAGTTCGATCCCAACGGAAGTTGGTTTCAGGTAGCCGGCTCAAGGTTGACTCAGCCTTCCATCCTTCCGAGGTCGGTAAAATGAGGACCCAGCTTGCTGGGGGTAAAGGGAAGATGACTGGGGAAGGCACTGGCAAACCACCCCGTAAACAAAGTCTGCCTAGTAAACGTCGGGATGTGACGTCACCCCATGGGTCAGGAATGACCCGGTGCTTGCACGGGGGACCTTTACCTTTAGAGCTCTCTCAGCCCCACCTACCTCCCAGGGTGTCTGTTGTGGGGAGGGGAAAGGAAGGTGATTGTAAACTGGTTTGAGTCTCCCTTAAGTGGTAGAGAAAATCGGCATATAAAAACCAACTCTTATTATTATTATTTTAAGGTAAGGTTTTACTGAATATGTGTGTACAGGCTATAGATTGCCTTATGTGTGTGTACATTAAATAATGATTATTCCTGATATAGCATGTACACACACGTGTGTGTGTACATGTTATAGATTGCTATAGATTGTGTGTGTGTGTGTACACACACGCACACACATAAGACAATCTATAGCATTAAATAATGATTATTCCTGATAATACTTCATTGAAGAGTTAGGTGTTTTCAATGATAAACAAATATACTGGTAGCCCCCCATATTGTGATTATATGAGCGTGTTTCTCAACTTTTATTTTTTCCTACCTCTCAAATGGCAAAAATTAAGATACAAATGCTCAGGGGGCATGAAGCAGCAATTTGCAGCTCTCTCTGAAATTTTGGGTATGTTTGCAATTTTTCTTGTAGAAAACACAGATAGTAATCCTTTGCAGTTCCACAGGTATGGCAATTAAGTTATGAATGTTATACGATATCAGTGATGCATTGATGGTGTTAAGCAGTACCATAAGTTTAGGTTTGATAGGAAAGTAAGTATTGTGGGTGTTTCAACTTTTCAGTCAATTTCTGTGTTTTTAAAAAAATAAAAGGCAAAATGGTGAGGTGCATTCTCTCCCCTGTGGCTTAAACATTTCTGGAAATTTGGCATTTCTACACTCAGTCCATGTTTAAATTTCTCAGGATCCTGAAATGCCTTGAAAAGTCAGGGGCTTCTAGAAGACAGGCATCTAGGGCAGTAAGCTGAAGCAAGAGAAGGGAAGTTTCCCTGCAGTGGGGAGGCTGTTCCTGGAATGGCCATTACATTTGCAAGTGCAACAGCTGAGACGGCTCCCTCCATGTCTCTTCCCTGGTGCTTCAGATACCCAGCTTGCTTCTCTCTGTCTCTCTCCTGCCCCATTATCTATGAGCAGAAAGTCCCCAAAAGCTTTTTTTGAGGAAGCCATTTCGCCCTCGTGCTGATATGTCCCTTAGCTCTTTTCATCTGAATGCCTAGCAATGACTGGAGGGAGCCATCTAGAATGGCCACAAGTTAGGCAGAGTCGCAGCAAAGGGATTATGTGTGTGTGAGTCAACAGATCCTTCTGAGCCCAAATGCTCAGCCAGCAGCCGGGTCGCAGAATGGCTGGGGATGATACTCTGCCATAGCTTACAGTCAGGGAGGGACAAGGGATGGGTGACTTTGGCTCCTGTGGTACTGCCTATATTTAGCAGGAGCATGGGGCAGATTCTGCCAACTAGATTCTTCAGATTTTCAAGATGGGGTGGAGGTGGAATGAGAGCAGCCATGCCATGAGTCATGCAACTGGGCCTTCTGCAGGGAGCCAAACAAAATGTCCTACGTGAAAAATTAGAGCCAGTTGTGTGCTAAACATATGGACTGGCACCTTTACAGTTATCAGGAGCAGAGAATTAATTGCTATACAGTTACTTGTCCCTGTTAAAGGGAAACGGGTCCCAATCATATCTGTGTCATTGTCATTTGCTACCCAGTGTATGGTAAATTGACTGTTGATTAAGTCAGAAATGAAAACCTGGTGAGAATACACACTTGATTTCTTTGCCACTGTTATTCCACCTTAACAATATTTATACACGTTATGATAAGTGGCACAATATAAATGAAAGGTGTTCATACAAGCTTGTGAGCACTTTCATTTATCACCCTATCACCTCCTGCACAATGCTGTGTGTGTGTGTGTGTGTTAAGTGCTGTCAAGTCGTTTTGGACTCATGGTGACTCTATGAATAAATGTCCTCCAAAATGTCCTATCGTCAACAGTCTTATTTACATCATTTATATATTGCCTTTCGACAAAGTTTCCAAGACAGCTCAGGGGAGGCAATCTACACATTTAAGTGTGACAGACTTGAGATGACAGGATGAACTCAAGAAGATCCTGAGGCTACCAAAAGACAGGGAAACAGTTTTGTCACAATTTTCACCTCACCCCAATTCATGATATTCTGAATGAGAGGGGCCACATTTACTTTAAAACTGGCCCCACCAGGACATGTTTTTAATGCCAAAATGTGTCCCTGGAACATGTAAGACAAAAGGCCCTCTAAACATATATGAGAGTACATTTTAATCACTGCAACTATCACAGACTGCTCATGTTTCTGAGACAAAGGTTAGGACTTCCAGCCCTATGCTTGTACATCCAGGCAGACTTAAGTCCTAACATAATTCTTTTCAGAAAGTGACCACAGGAGAGGAAGGAAGATCCAGTCCACTCTACTAGCGGAGAACTGCTTGACAAGAAAACTAAGCTGAAGTAGAAGCAATGCAAACCATAGGCAACAGTGAATAATATAAGATAACCCTGTGACACTATTCAGATAAATTTCATGTTAATGCTCACAGTGTGGGTTAGGCATAGTAATATGCATTTGCTTGTAAACAAAAACACTTTAAAATAAATGCAGGAAGGGTAAGGTACTTGATTTTAAAATAATGTCCTAATAAATTTAATAATAAATATAATAAATATAATAAAACTATAAAAATAAAATAAAAAATATCATGAAAATATAATAAAAATAAATATAATAATAAAGTTAATAAACTTGTCATTTTGCAATTCTTTAGATTATGCTGACATCTTATATAAACCCCCATCACATCATTTAATTCCAATTTAAAATAGTTGGCATCAAAGTAGCAGTCTTTACTGTCACCCTTGTAGCCCAAAGTGCCTTATGGACCAGGGGATAAGAAGCGAAGAAGGAACCATAAGAGTAGACAGAGATGTAAGCAGAAAAGAATAAGGATCCATCAGATCTCACACTTCTTGGAGAGAAAGTTGGAGATAGAAGACTCTGAAAGGCATGTCTCATCCATTAAAATCTGTTACCTGCTCCCCTTCGCACACACAATGCCCAATCGGTAGAGTCAGCAATTCTGGCAGGCACTTCCAGGGAAAGCCTAACATTTCAGTCACTGAAACACAACAGCAGATTTTGACGCTACATCTGCCTGGAGGAGCTCTCTCTCTCTCTCTCTCTCTCTCTCTCTTCTTTGCCCAGGTAGTAGGATGGCTGGGGTCCTGCTACCTACCTTCCAGCTGCCAGCCCCCTCCCCCCCCCCCACTCTCTCTCTGTGAGTGGGTACTTCTGCCTGCCCGGCCCCCACCCTTAAGCCCTCTGACAATTTCTCAGAAAGAAAGCAACGGGGAATCCAGCCAAGTCCGAGGACCTTGCTGCTCCTGCAGACTAAATGGAGGGGATTGGTACCCGCAAGGGAAGAGCTGTCCAGCATGGAAAGATATTCTGGGTCATCACCAAAAATGACAAGGAGGGTGTTTGTAACCCCCCCCCCCACACACACACACACACAGTGTTCCCTTGACACCAAAGCCGCTACTATCAATTCAGGGGGTGTTTCTCTTCCTTCCTTCCACCATTTCCCTCTGAAATCCATGACATCCTTCTGTTAGGAAGCTTTCTAAAAATCCAATTTCTTGAAGGAGCAGAGAAGAAACCAGTGATTTGGAGTGGGGGAGGAGGAGGAGGAAGAGGGGGGAAGACATTTATTCTATAGGATGCGTTTATTTGGGGGGGGGGGTACCAGCTCTGACTTTCCTCCCGGAAACACACCCAGAGGGGATCACAGCCTTTCCCCCACCTGCCAATGGACCCGGCTCCATCTCCCACGCTTCCCCCTCCTCCTCCTCCCGTGCCTGCTCCTTCCCTCTCCGCCCCCCCCCTCGTGCCAACCGGACCTCCCCTCTCCCTCCCAAACCGGACCCGATCCGCTTCCCGCTCCCAAGCCCGGGAGCCCCTTGGGCGGAGGGGCAGCCCGGGGGACCCCCACCCCACCCCCGCGCGTGGGGCGGGTCCGCGGGGGAGACCCGGCGCCCCGCCCCTCCCTCCCCCCCCAGAGGCGCCCCTCCCCTCGCCCCCCTTTGCCCCTCCGCAGCGGGCATCGCCCTCTCCGGCCGACCTTTGGGTGCCGTGGATGGAGGAGCGGCGCGGCTGACCCACCCCCGCCGGGATGGGCGTGCTGGGCGCGGGAGGGTGGCTAGCGGGGCTGCCGGGCTGCCATCCGCCCAACATCAGCACCCAGCCGGCAGGGAGAGAGAGAGAGAGAGAGGGAGGGAGAGAGGGAGAGAGGGGGGGGGAGAGCGGAGGCTCCGGGTACGCATGCGCCCCGCCGGCCGTCTTGGCCCCGACGGAGCAGCTGGGGCGAGAGCGCACGGTGGCTGGAGCCGCCTTTCTTCCCTGCTCCAGCCAGGAGGCAGCCGGGATCGAACGCGCGGACGTTCTTCCCTGTTCCAGCCAGGATCGAACGCCACGAACGTTCTTCGAACGTTCGTGGCGTTCGATCCTGGCTGAATCCTGGCTGGAACAGGGATAGAACGTCCGCGCGTTCGAAGAACGTTCGTGGCGTTCGATCCTGGCTGGATCCTGGCTGGAACAGGGATAGAACGTCCGCGCGTTCGAAGAACGTTCGTGGCGTTCGATCCTGGCTGGAACGTTCGAAGAACGTCCGCGCGTTCGATCCCGGCCGCGTCCTGGCTGGAGCCGGGCAGAAAGGCGGCTCCGGCCCCCGTGCGCTCTCGCCCCTGGAGTCCCCCCCGGGCCCGACTCGCCCCGGCTCCCCCCTCCCCCTTCCGAGGAGGAGGTGGGAGGTCCTCCAGCCAACCTCCCCAAAAGCCACTCGCTCAGGCAGGCAGGTCGGAAGCAGGTCGACGCCTATCCAGGAGCCGACAGCATGAGCAACCCACAGGTCCAAAGCTGCGAAGGTAGAACCAAACGACGAAGCGTGACTCCAGGCCCGGGCGCGACACCGAGCAGGCATGGGAATTAGGAGATAACGGGGCCTGGTAGGGAGGAGGGAGGGAGCGAGCCGTAATACTGAAGCTGCCTGCTAGAGACTCCAGGTCAGAGCAGGGGGGGAGGGAAGGAGCGGGGGGGCAGCTTGAGCATCGGTTATCCGGGCTGTGTGACCGTGGTCTTGGTATTTTCTTTCCTGACGTTTCGCCAGCAGCTGTGGCCGGCATCTTCAGAGGAGTAACCCTGAAGGACAGTGTCTCTCAGTGTCAAGGGTGTAGGAAGAGTAATATATAGTCAGAAAGGGGTTGGGTTTGAGCTGAATCATTGTCCTGCAAAAAGTATCAAAGGTAATGTGCTAACCATTGTCCTGTAAGTATCCAGATAATGTGCTAATGAGGGTGTGGTATGTTAATATGGAACCATTGTATCCTGAAGTGATCGGTTGATGTGTGAAATCCAAAGCTAATCTGCATGGCTACTGTGGACTGTAGTCTTTGTTAGTCTGGAGGTTTTCAGGACAGGAAGCCAAGCCTTGTTCATTCTTAAACTCTCTTCTCTTAAACTCTGATTCAGCTCAACCCAACCCCTTTCTGACTATATATTACTCTTCCTACACACTTGACACTGAGAGACACTGTCCTTCAGGGTAACTCCTCTGAAGATGCCGGCCACAGCTGCGGGCGAAACGTCAGGAAAGAAAATACCGAGACCACGGTCACACAGCCCGGATAACCTACGAGAACCAATGAACTCTGACCGTGAAAGCCTTTGACAATATTTTGAGCAGCTTGAGCAGTTCAGAGAAACCAAACCAAAGGATAACCCTTGGACAGAGATGGGCCTAACTCAGGTCAAGAGCCTGCCTGGACAGCAGGACTCCTGACTGCTTGGGCATCTCAGAGAAAGGAAACCACTAGATACACTTGAACAGCAAAACCAATGGATACCCTTGAACATCTCAGAGAAAGGAGACCACTAGATACACTTGAACAGCAAAACCAGTGGATACACTTGAACATCTCAGAGAAACGAAACCACTAGATGCACTCGAACAGCAAAACCGATAGATACGCTTGAACAGAAATAAGCATGGCTCTTGACAGGAGGCTGGGGAAGGAAAGGGCCGGGAGGGAGGGTTGCCGACCTCCAGGGAGTAGCTGGAGATCTCCCGCTATTACAGCTGACCTCCTGCCGATAGAGATCCGCTCGCCTGGAGGAAAGGGCCGCTTTGGCCATTGGACTCTATGGTGCTGAAGTCCTCCCCCTCCCCAAATCCCGCCCTCCTCAGGCTCCGCCCCAAACACCTCCCGCCCATTGCCAAGAGGGACCTGGCCATTCTACCAGGAGGGCGGAGGTGGGGGATACCGGGAGGATCCCCTTGCGCTGATCCTAGGGATGCCGAGCGGACTCTTGGGGCGAAAGTCTTTCGATCGGACGCAGGCGCTTCGCCCCACGTGCATTCGATCCTGGCTGAATCCTGGCTGAAACAGGGAATAAAGGAGGCTCAAGCGACCCTGTGTTTTTGCCCTTAGGGAAGGGAAAAGGAGAGATCAACAAGTAGATAGGTTTGGGGGGGGGGAGAAGCCAGCACCTTGTGCCACTGTGGCCAGGCGCTCGGCCACGTTTTCAGGTGGGCTGTGGGGGCTCGCCTGCAGGCGAGTTGTGCGTGGCAGAGGCTGCCTGGCGAGGGGACGGTAAAAGGAACGCTGGGGAGGGGGGATGTGGCTGGAGGGAGGTCTGAGAGCCAGATACCATTAAAAAGGGGGGACTATTACACCAAATCTGTCTGACTCTGCACGATCCGAATGTAGCAGCATTTATTTCGGGAATCTGATGTGCCCACGCACGTGCCTTTCCCACTCCAAATACGAGGGGCTGCCTTATAGAGGGTTGGGTTTAATCTCTCTGTCCTAGGAGTGCCTTGAGCAAGCAGCATCGTCGAGATTGGGCTACACTGGTGTAGACTGAGAGCTAAACTTTCTGATCTCTTTGCTTTCTGATTCACATCTCTCCCCTCATGAATTCAGTAGGCTGCCTTAAACCAAGTGTAGAGTTGCAGTCAGCCACTCAGGGTTTTTTTTGTGGGGGGGTGGGGTGTTGTCTTGTCAATTCCTCTCCCTTACGTGGGCAGGGCATTGGTGTGATAGGAAGAAGAAGAGTTCGTTTTTATATGCTGACTTTCTCTACCACTTAAGGGAGACTCAAACAGGCTTACAATCACCTTCCCTTCCCCTCCCCACAACAGACACCCTGTGAGGTAGGTGGGACTGAGAAAGCTGTGACTAGCCCAAGGTCACCCAGCTGGCTTCATGTGGAGGAGCAGGGAAACAAATCCAATTCACCAGATTAGCCTCCACCGCTCATGTGGAGGAGTGGGGAATCAAACCCGGTTCTCCAGATCAGAATCCACCGCTCCAAACCCCTGCTCCAAACCACTACACCATGCTGGCTCTCCCAGCATGATAAGTCACCTTGCATGGTTCTCCACACCTGTCCCACACTATAAAGTCTCCAGGAACACATGCATAAATACTGTACTTGCACATACATAAATGCTTTCAGCTTTTAAGGTTCCCCTACTGTTTTTCACATGAGACCTGTTCACAAATTACAGTGGATGCACATACCATCCATGTACAATGTACACTTGATTTTTCTTTATAATGTTGAGTAAGTTGCACATTACATTCAAACATGTACGTCTGAACTTGTGATTTTAAACCAGGAGTGGGGAACCTTTTTCCTGCCAAGGGCCATTTGCACAGTTCTAACATCATTCGGGGGCCATACCAGGTGTAGAACTCCCAGCGTAGGGGGGGGGAAGAGGCTAGGGTTGCCAGGTCTCCAGCCACCATCTGGAGGTTGGCAAACCTAGGAGAGGCTATGCAGAGGAGGGAGGGAAGGAAGGAAAGAGAGGGAGGGAGGCTTCCCACACACACACACACACACACACACACACACGCCTTCCCAGCTCTCCCCTCCACACACACACACACACACACAGTCAGCGGGCCGCACAAGTGACCCAGCGCGATCAGGGGAAGCATTCCCAATTTCCCACACACACATGCGCGACCCTGTGGTGGCAATGGTGGCGGCTTCCATGGGAGTCTGCGGGCCACACCGAATGATGTCACAGGCCTTACATGGCCCATGGGCCGGAGGTTCCCCACCCCTGTCTTAGATCCTTCTGAACTAGAGATCTACCAGGACCCACGAAGGGCCAGACCAAATGATTTCGCGGGCCTTAAACGGTCCCCAGGCCTGATGTTTCCCACCCCTGTTTTAAACCCCACATTTATCTAGGTGCCAGTCCCCAGTTTCATTTGCAAAGTTAACATATGTTGGCTCATTCTTACAAACAGATGTACAGTTATATATGCAGGATGTACATTCATTCACTGTAACACGAACAGGGCTATGGTGTGTGTGCTGCATGTCCTGGACCCTATTCATCATCCTGGTCCGAGTAAAACATACCCATTATGAGCCAGTGTAGTACAGTGGTTAGAGTGTCAGACTGGAATCTGGGAGACCCCCCTCTGCCAAGGCAGCTTGGTGGGTGACCTTGGGCTAGTTGCATACTCTCAGCCTTACCTACCTCACAGGGTTGTTGTAAGGATAAGAACAGAGAAGAACAATGTAAGCTGCTGGTCTCCATTGGGGAGAAGGCAGTATATAAAAGATGTAAATAAATAAATTATTGCTAGTCATTTTCTTGAGAGATGTTGCTTTTTTCTTCTTCAAGATTTGCAAAACTGGGTGGACCAGAGACCACGGTGAAACATACAAGTAAAGGGAATATGTGTAAAACTGGTAAAGACCAGGTGTGTTATGGTGCCTCCTAGTTTCTGATAAGCTGCCATCTGTACATAAATCTATATATTCTGATTGGCAGGAACTCTGCAGAGTTTCCAGCAGGGTCTTTCCCAGTCTTTCCAACCATGAGAACTGAAGATATCAGAGAATTAATCTGTAATAGAATCTGTGCTTACCTGCAAAAAATTCTTTTGCTTCTTGCTTCTGGGTTGGTCCTCAAGAACACGTGCATCTTTGGTCAGGATGTGCTCAGAGATAAATGTTCCTGGTATCAAGTTTCTTGAAGCCGAAAAGACTATGGGGGTTCACATTTTTGCATTTTTACTTAGGCATTGCATGTATTATTTGTCTTTGATGTGATGAACCCTAAATGCAGCGGCTACTGCTGCTTTTAATACTACAGTACTAAAATAGATTACTTCAGATTCTGATGCAACATCCCTGGAATATGAAGTACTTGGTGCCCAGATCCTGCCATTTTTTCCATAATTGCCCAAATTCTATAGGCTAGACAGAAACCATATTTGACTGACCTTTCTGGATGTAAAAAGGTTCTGACTCAGTGTAACATTAACAAAAAAAATAATAATAAAAAAATGAACCCAGAGATGGGATTTAAATTAGATTTTGTTAGAAGTTTCATAAGGAAAAGAGCTTTCATTGAACAGTTTTTCCCCCTTCCTTCAGAAGGTTGAGGAAGAATAGTCCATAGGAACTGTATTGCACAGACTTACCTGTGAAGATGGAAGTTAGTGTGGTGTCAAGGTACAGTAGTATTAAGATATATTTATTTGTAGAGGGCTTTTTAATAATCATTGACAGGTTTGTCAATCCTGCTCCCTGTCTCTCCCTGTGGTTAAAGCTGTTATGTCGTGAGAATGTGGATGCCAGCAGAAAGTATTCTCTTGATTAAAAAGGGTCTTGGTTGGAACTGGACCAACCAGCAAGGGAATGTATTCCATATCCAGGGTGTAACCATTGAAAAGGCCCTATCCATTTCTACCCATAGACATGTTTTAAATAAATAAATAAATAAATAAATAAATAAATGACTCTCCATCAGTTACCTTAATCTGCTTTGCAGCTTCACAAATGTGGTAAAGGTCAACTGTGGCCTAAAAATACCCCAAAATTGAAGAACTCGATTTTTAAAAAGCCTGAGAGATCTTTTGAGTTCAAAAGATTGATTTATAGTAGTGTAATTTAATGAAACCCCTGTAGCAGAATCTTATTATATCACTAATGTTAATTGTAAGAGCCCCGTGGCGCAGAGTGGTAAGCTGCAGTACTGCAGTCCAAGCTCTGCTTACGACCTGAGTTCGATCCCGACGGAAGTTGGTTTCAGGCTGACTCAGCCTTCCATCCTTCTGCGGTTGGTCAAATGAGTACCCAGCTTGCTGGGGGTAAAGGGAAGATGACTGGGGAAGGCACTGGCAAACCACCCTGTAAACAAAGTCTGCCTAATAAACATCGGGATGTGACGTCACCCCATGGGTCAGGAATAACCCAGTGCTTGCATCTTCTGGGCATGTAGTGGGGGTCACTGGGGGTGGAGGTAGTTGAATTTCCTGCATTGTGCAGGGGGTTGGACTAGATGACCCTGGTGGTACCTTCCAACTCTATGATTCTATATTACATCAAGTCCACTTAAGCTAGATGGGCATGTGTGTGAAGGGAGATGTTGAGTTCACCCCCTTCCTGGTGCTTGCTCCTCTCTCCCTCCTTTTTCTGGAACTGTCAGTATTCGGGAATGACTTCTGAGTGATCTAAGGGCTAATGTGGGTTGGAGCATTTATTCAAGGAATTCCCTTTCTCATGAGGATGCAGTACTTTGGTTTCTAAAAAGAGCTTTATTTGGCTACAAGTCTAATTTAAGCAGGAAACATGGTAGTTAGGAATCACAGAGAAGGAAAAATGCATAGTCGGGTTGGCTAGAGAAACAAACACAACACAAGGCCAGCAACACTTGCACCCCCCCCCCACACCATTTTCTTGTTTATGGATTGGGTCAGGTTCTGTCCCTCTCTGAATAAGCTTGCTGAGGTTCATTTCCCCCCTGAGTTTCCAGAACTGAACAAAGACTAGACTATGGCCATTTATGCAGGGCTGTTTCACCATGGTCACCCCCACCTACTGCTCTGGTTTTATTATAATGCCTTTCTTGACCATCAGAGGCAGCCTTGCTGTCCCCGTGCAGTTCTGCGTGTTCTGCCCCCGTTTTCTGGATTCTCACTAAAACAGCTTCTGGAAAACATGGTCAAAATGCATAGAAACATACAGCGAGAGCAAGGCGACCTGTGACAGTCGGGAAAGGCATGCATAATCAAAACAAAGCACTGGAACAGTTGGTGGGGTGACTGTGAGGGAAACAGCCTGCATAAAGGGCCAAAGTGGCATATGGCTGCAAACCTCTGTTTCCAGGATTGTGCTGCCCCCCTCCTTCCTTGCTTGGGCCAACTGAGGGCTTGTACTCCAGTTCCCACCACAAACCAATTCACCACCCCTACTATTCCCAGTAATGTGTCAGAGGCTTGCTGGCCACACCCTCAGATCTGTTGATTTTGCAAATTGGCTCACTGGCTCCTTACAGGCAAACTCCAGATCAGAGGAAGGTGGCAGAGGATACTTCACTGCCTCCTCCGGGCTTTCCCAATTTATCCATCACACTTAACTCTCTGCCCTCATGAGTGCAGCTGGGGATCTGATTACCCATTCCACCCAAAAAATATTATTTGGGCAACATCGCAACTCCCATACATAGCAGAGCTGACCTTATTGTCAAATGCAATGCAAAATGTAATCAGCTTGTAATCGGGGGAGAAAAACAACAGCAGAACACCACTGGTGGTCACATCAACTCAAACTGGTTCAACACATCATTAATGACCTGCAACCTATGCTGGACAATGATTCTCCTCTCTTACAGGCACTGGGGCAAATATTTTCTTGCCCACAGACAGCCGCCTAATCACTCACAATAATGCATGTCCTAACATGGACACAGGCTCTGAGACCAGGGCCTGCAATAAACCAAGATGCCACCTCTGTCTCCATATTCACTCTGACAACATAATCATCTGACCTGCCAACACCAGCCATACCATCTCACGATCATTCACTTGTTCATCTTCCAACGTTAAATATGCCATCATGTGTCAGCAATGCCTTTCACTACATTGAGCAAACAGGTCAGTCCCTACACAAAAAAATACATACATGGACATAAATCTGACATTTAAAAAAAACCCACAACACCCCAAAACCAGCGGGAGAACATTTTAATCTTCCAGGCCATTCCATTGCTGACCTAAGAGTGGCAGTCCTCAAAAAGAGAAGCTTCAAAGGAAGTTTACAAAACAATGGAACCCCCAGGGCTGAACAAGGACAGAGGATTCTTATTTTACTACAGATGCTAATTTTCTGCCCCTAAGCATTTCTCCCCTGCTTTAATCAAGCTGATTACATTCTGCATTGTACCTTTGCATTTTGACTCCTTTCTTTGCAACACTCCTCCCACCTTCTGACTGGGATATAAGGACTCCGGAATCTCCATTCTTGCTTGTATCTGATGAAGGGACCTTTGACTCTTGAAAGCACATCCTCTGAAAATCTTGTTGGTCTCTAAGGACTCATGTCATTTTGCTTCTGCGAAGTGGTGGCATTTTTTAGTGCTGTTATTGACATGCTCACAGTTTGTGTGGATCACATATGTTGCTGTGTGATCATGGGCAAGTCACATATCATTTAAAGTAAAGCCAAATACATTAAGTTCACTTCTCTGCTGTTTTTATGCATGTGTAGCTGGCATCATTCATCAGTAGGTGGCATTAATCATGTTGGTACATACTGAGATCTTGCAAGCTTGAACTACAATTCCCAGGTGGCAGTGCATATGTAAATATGTAAATATTTAGCAATCCATACATGTGTATTCAGTTGGGCAGGCGAAACAATCAAGACATGAATATTACAGGCAAGCCACACAGTTTACTCACCTAGCAGAATCAAGACAACCAAAGGAAAGCACCTTTTAAATTTTTGTGAGTTAATATTTTTCTTCTCTTAGGACAGATGGAGAAAAGTGAAAAGTCACCACAATGCATATGTGAAAGATGATGAACAAGGGGTGAGGAAAGTATTATAAAAACATGCATGTATAAACTAGTTATAACCCAATTATCAACAATTTCAAATATTAACAAAAACCAATTTTTTTAAGGATTTGAGGGCTCTGATTGCAATCTGCACTTGAAATGTGTCCCAGCAGAGGAGTAGTTAAATATCTCTGATGTGGCCATCATGACCGTGGTGGTCCCTTCTAACTTTATGATTCTGTGATTCTATCTAGTGGCTGACTGGTTGTGATCTTTTTACATTTCTCCCAACATTCTTAATCCACAATAAGACAAGTCAAGGATGGTAATTGCTAAGCAAATAATAACTGAATAGAGTTTTTCTTCCACATTTTATTTCAACTATTGGGATGATACATTTCTGAGATTTGACATTTGTTTGCAGTCCCTTGTCGTGCATTGGCTCATAATTGCATCCCTTAATTTTTTCTTTCTTTTTACTTTGTTACTTATTTTTAGCTACCAAAGTTGGAAAATAGCTCTGACCTGGATCACAAACCATGCATTCCTGAGAATCGGCATAGGGGAACAGCGGGGAGAAGGCACAGTCGAGCCACCTCCTAAGCAGTTTCAACTACGCCGAGAAACAAATAAAAAAAACTTTTCATGGCTTTTTTTATTGTTAAATGGGGCCTTTTCGCCCCATAAAGAGCAGCGAGGCTGTGCCTGCTAAAAAGCAGGTGCAGTAATGCTGTTCTCAGTGTTGGCTTTACAGGGCGAAAGGGGAAAGGAAGCTGCATACTGGCAGCTCCTCCTCCCGGCCCGCCCTGGGAACGCCCCCCACGCTGGCGCCACAAGTCTCCACCGTGATCTGCGCCAAGGGGAGACTGCGCCGGTGGAGGAGCGGCACGCAGCTCCGCGGCGCTCAGGCGCCGACGGAACTGCCCTCGCCACCAGCGTAAGTGCGTCTTGTGCCATGATTAGACATACTTATGCTGGCGGTGAGGTCACGCCACCTCCTAACAGGATTCAGCCCCCAGGCTCAGGAATGCCCGGTCAGGTTGGCCCAAGCTCATCAGCTCTCAGAAGCTAAGCAGGGTCAGCCCTGGTTAGTACTTGGATGGAGTTCAGGAAGTTCAGGGTTGCTGGGCAGTGACAGTCAAGGGCAAACCATCTCTGTTCATCTCTTGCCTTGTAAACTCTACAGGGTCTCCATAAGTCAGCTGTGCCTTGATGGCACTTTCTGCCACCACCAAGCTGGAAATAAGGAGTTGCTCCATTGTATCCACAGAGAGAAGAACAAGCTCATACCAATGATCTCCCATACAGACCTAGCAAATTCTAAAGCTATTATATCTTGATATATATTTTCTTGTGTGTGTGTGTGTGTGTGTGTGTGTGTGTGTGTGTGTGTGTGTATATATATATATATATATATATATATATATATATATATATATATATATATATATATATATATATGGCTCTAAAATGCCTTAAAATCAATAAAAAGCAATTGGTGGCAGCAAAAAATGTACAGCAATACTGAATCCTGTTGGCAAAGGAACCAAAGGAATTTTATACTTAAGGAATATTGAAGCGGTCAGCACTGCTTCAGATAACTAGGTTTCTAGATTGTGTATTTTACTGGAAAACACGATACCTGACTTAACCAGTTACCTCACAAGCTTTGAATTAAGAAATTTCTTTTTACTGTAGGAACTTCAGATAATAGTAACATGAAATGATATATGCACAATATATATAGCAGAGTACAACAAATGAATATAGATCCAATAAAACACAATTACAAATCAATTCTCAACCCATCAATAATCATGCCAGGGATCAAAGTCCCCTACAGACAGCACGCAGCATGTCTGGGAGTTAGTGTCCCAATTTCTCTCAATTTCCAAGCCCCTTATATAGGAATTACCCTGGGAAACTGTAATCTTGGCGATTTACTTATGACACCTTTCCCAAGGTTTTTCATACATTCTCAAAACACACTTTAATCCTTTCCACCTGTTTTCGCACCTCCGAAGTTTCTATGACCCAGGGCTAGGTTTGCTGCCGATAAGGATGTTATCAGATATTCAATGTCAAACCCATCACTCCAGCAAGGTGTCAAAAGGGCTTAGAAAGGCCATTTAAAGCATCCTTGAAAAGGATCCAGTGCAGTTAAATTACCCCCATTTCAGGCAGCATTCCAAAATTTAAAAGGGTCGCTTTCTGGCCTTCTTATCAGCTTATTTACTTTTTTGATGGTTATTTGGCCACGCACCCGGTAACGGCTCACCCTCATTTCTTTCTTGCCTACTATGAAGCGAAAGCATGGAGGTTTTTCTACCTGTCGGTTACTAACATGAAAACTAGCTGTTAATCAGCAGATGTTGCCTAAAAAACCATCCTTTTAAGCTAAATTATATTTAAAATACTGCTTGCCCACTACAGTATCTAACACGACACTACTAAACTCATTTGATATCTATACTGGTTTGCAAATGGCTTAAATGTAAAGTTTTGATGTGCCTTTAAGGACTGAGTGTTACAAAACAACATGAAAGATTTCACTTGGTGATGGTGACACTATATAGGAGAAACCTGTGTGTGTGTACAGTGCTGTCAATTCACAGCTGATTTATGATGACCCCAGCAAAGGGCTTTCAAGCAGAGGTGGTATGCCATTGCTTTCCTCTGCAGTGTCTTCCCTGGTGGTCTCCGCTTCCAGGTACCGACCCTGCTTAGCTTCTGAGATCTGACAAGATCAGGCTATACCATGCCGCCTTCCCTCCGATAGGAGAAACCTAGCCGCGGTTTAATTTAAATGTATATTGCCCATTGCTCAACACTGAAAGTGGGGTGGGGGTGGTGAATCCTGATCTGCAAAGTACCTCGTTTCTTTGTTAATTAAAACATTTATATCCCACCTTTCCTCATGCTTCAAGGTGGCTTACAATATTAGTTAACAGCATTTTCAGTTTCAAAGCAAAGATAAAATAACAAACCCCAAATCTCTCTCACATCCCACCTTAAAATATTCCTTCCAGTTCAGACTCCCGCAAAAGCCCTGGCAAACAGGCAGGCCTTGCAGCAGGAGCCCATTCCCCAGAGCTGGAGCCATGACGGAAAAGGCCCAGGCTCTGATTGATGCCAGACAAGCCACCATAAGTGGTGGGATAACCAACAGATGGCTGCCTATCAAAGTTGGTGCACAGGGTAGGGTTGCCAACCTCCAGGTACTAGCTGGAGATCTCCTGCTATTACAACGGATCTCCAGCCAATAGAGATCAGTTCCCCTGGAGAAAATGGCTGCTTTGGCAATTGGACTCTATGGCATTGGAGTCTCTCCCCTCCTCAAACCCCACCCTCCTCAGGCTCCACCCCAAAAATCTCCAGGTATTTCCCAACCCGGAGCTGGTAACCCTAGCACAGGGACGTATAGAAGGCATCAGCACCTTGAATTGAATTCGGAAACAGACTGGCAGCCAGTGTAGCTGTCTCAAAGTGGGCAACATATGTTCCCAGTGGCAAGCCCCGGAAAATAGCCAGGCTGCTGTATTCTGGACCAGTTGTATTTTCTGGGTTGTCTCACCTAGAACACATTGCTATAATCCAACGTTGAAGTTAAAGAAGCTTAGATCATTGTGGCCAAATTGGCCGAGTCTAGGTAATGAGAGACCTGTAAATGCTTCAGCTAAATTAATTGAACAATTCAATTAGTACTGGAGGGGGGATTGTGACAAGTGAACTGACCATACGTCAAGAGTCTGAAATGGGGACACTAATGGAAAACAGAGAAATTATCAGATTCAGCTACTGTGTTGCTTAGAAGCAAACTATTTCCTGCTAAAGCCTTTCATAGCAAGGGGTATATTCCGTGTGGAGAAAGCTAGACAGAGCCAAATGCAGTTTTCATTCTTTGAACCCTGATGAGCTTACAGCCAGCTGGTTCTGGATAAAGCCAGACTATCCTTTTAAATGGCTATAGATGAAATGAGATGATGAGGGGGCATGGCCAGAGGGATGGATTCAGATGTGGGAAACCACTTTGGCTGCTTTGGCAATTGGACTCTATGGCATTGAAGTCCATCCCCTCCCCAAGTCCCCACCCTCAGGCTCCGCCCCAAAAATCTCCAGGTATTTCTCAACCCAGAGCTGGTAATCCTAGCACAGGGACATATAAAAGACACCAGCACCTTGAATTGAATTCGGAAACAGACTCATCAGCTATCGTGAAACTCATTGAAAGGTTTGGGGCAAGTAAATATTTTTCTGTTTGTCTCTTGCCTTGAAGACCCTATGGGGTCACCATAAATGATGGCACTATACACACACAAGCAGTTTTCAGCCTTTGCCTAGAAGTAATTGTAATAAAAAGAGCCCCGTGGCGCAGAGTGTTACGCTGCAGTACTGCAGCCAAGCTCTGCTCATTACCTGCAAAGGTAATCCCAACAGAAGTTGGTTTCAGGTAGGCGGCTCAAGGTTGACTCAGCCTGCCATCCTTCCGAGGTCGGTAAAATGAGGACCCAGCTTGCTGGGGGTAAAGGGAAGATGACTGGGGAAGGCACTGGCAAACCACCCCGTAAACAAAGTCTGCCTGGAAAACCTCGGGATGTGACATCACCCCAGGAATGACCTGGTGCTTCCACAGGGGACCTTTACCTTTTTAAATTGTAATATAAAAAACAGTGTAAAATATAATAGAAAAATAAATGGGTTCATGTGCTCTAATGTGAGCTTGTTTTCCTCCTTATTTTGCGATTTGCAAACACACACACTAGCAAACCGAACACAAATTCATATGTATCTTGCCCCTGCCCCAGCTTCAGGTAGGGTTGTCTGCCTTCAAAAGCCTGATGGGAATGCTCATTCATTCGTATGTGTTCCTCCTTCCTCCATTATTTTAAGGAAGAAATATTTTAAAAGTTGCAAAGCTGCTTTGGGAACAGAGGAGGGAAGACTGTTTCTGACCTAGGGGACAATCATCAAACTGGAATTCTGGTTCTGCTTTTAAGAAATCTCACTTTGAACCTGAAGTATGCTGTTCACAAAGCAGCAAAACTACTTCTATGCCTCTTCCAGTAGTGCTCCTACCTGAAAGGGATTTTCTGAGAATAAAATCAGATTCCTTCGTGTCCAGTGCCTTTAGCTCCTTGAAAAATAGGAGACAAGCAACTGTGACTAATAATTCATATGTTATTTATAAGGTATTTATGTAACTTGACGTGTTCTTCTCTTTTACACTGTGTATGCATTCCTAGTCAAAAACCTCAATAAATTAGAATTAAGAGTAAGTAATAGCCATCTTAGAATAAGACTTCTTGACAAGCGTGTTGTAGCAGCTTAACACACAATCCGTCCACATGGAGCCGAGAAAGATAACCAGAGAAAGAAGGTTAAACATAAAGGGAACACAAACATTGGCGCTGAAAGTCAACAGGGAAATAGCTCTGTTTGCAGTCTGGCAAGAGAAAACAGAAAGAACATTAAGTTTGCCTGAGGTATGCTTCTGTGGAGAACAGAGCTTAATAAAGGTAAATAAGCAGCCTATTATGCACTGTACTGCAGTCACTCTTATTATTTTAGTATGTGCCTTAGTAAAACATGATTCGTGTACAGCCACTTTGGTGGGAGGTCATTGGCCAAGTTGAGGGGCTCTTCGTAGTGTTCCCTCAGTAGCAGCTGGGATCAAACCAGATATCTCAGGGCATGGAAGATAGGGAAGGTTGGGGGGAGAAAGATTCATGGGTCTGCTTTCCTGGCAGAGCCCAATTCCATTATCCAACTCCAGCCAGGAAAAAAAGAAGCGGAGAAGAAGGGTGCCATTAGAGCAGGGGTGGGGAACCTTTTTTCTGCCAAGGGCCATTTGAATATTTAGAACATCATTCGCGGGCTGCACATTCTGGCCCTGCCCCCTTTAACCCCTCCATTGTCGCCCCTTCCGCCCCCAACCCACTTGTAGTGCAGAGAAAATACATTTCTCCACAGCCCAGGTGGGAAAGGGTTAACATAGTTTCTTGGGCGGTCCTAGCAGCTTCATAGCTAATGACTCTTCTGCAAGGGGGAAAGAAGGTTCCTTTTCGCGGCAAAACAAACTCACATCTGCCTTGAATAGAGGCTATTCCTGGCCGCGGGAGGGGGCAGATCGCCAGTCTTAGATCCTTCTGAGCTAGAGATCTGCCAGGACCCATGAAGGGCCAGACCAAATGATTTTGCGGGCCTTATACGGCCCCCGGGCCTGACGTTCCCCACCCCTGCATTAGAGTGTGTGTGTGAAAGGTTCCGTCTCCTTTTCCTGCTTGGTCATATTGTGCTTTAAATGACTCCCTGCCCTGCTGCGTAGGCATTCTGCTGCAGACCCATCCCTGAGACATAAGTCTGTTGTTGTCACCGCATATGTCCTTACAAAATGATTCATATAACAGGTTTCCCGACTATAGGAACTGGGAAACTCATTGTGCATTAACAGTGTAGGAGCAACATTAATGGTTCACACACACAAAGTCTAGGATGTAATTTATGAAACCCAGGGAATTAAATTATTAATAGGAACTATTCCACAAAAACTATGTCTCAGTATAGCCAGTTATGGGAATCACTCTCTAGCATAATGATATGTAAGCATCTATAGAGACAATGGAGAGGGAGGACTTCCCACCATTATTTCAGAAGGTTCCCAAGTGACTACACTAGGTTCTCTGGAGACTTCTGGGTACTGGTCCTTGCTAGTGCTTAGCACAGGGGTGGGGAACCTTTTTCCTGCCAAGGGCCATTTGCACATTTAAGACATCATTCAGGGGCCATACCAAGTGTAGATCTCCCGGTGGGGGGGGAAGAGGCTAGGGTTGCCAGGTCTCCAGCCACCACCTGGAGGTTGGCAACCCCAGGGGAGGCCACACAGAGAAGGCCTGCAGGGTGCCCCCACTCCCCCCTCCCAGGCGGAAGGGCAGCCAGCAGTGGGCCCGAGCAAACGAGGTGCCAGGGGGACGCAGCCCACAGTCGATCGGCAAGGGAGGAAGGAAAACAGAGAAAGAGGAAAAGGGAGGGAGGGAGAAAGGGAGAAAGAAATGGAGAGAGAGGGAGAAAGAAAGAAAAGGACGAAGGGAGACAAAGAAAAGGACGGAGGGAGACAAAGAAAGAGACAGAAAAAGAGGGAGAAAGAGAGGGAGAGAAAGGAGAAAGAGTGACAGAAAAAGAGGAAGAGAGAAAAGCCTCCCCCCCCGCAAACACACACACCCGCGCACGCTGGCCCCATGCGACCGGGCCCCAGTCTCCATGCCCTCTCCTCCCCAGAGCCCACAAAAGGCCCCCCCGAAGCCCGATCGGCTCCTGCATGCATGCTCTGCCGCCGGGAGCCGCCAGCCTCTTTCCCCCTCCCTCTCGCTGCTCAACAGCCAACAGTCGGCGAGAGGAGGTCCAAAGGGCGATGCAGCACCACTGTAAGCCAGGAACACCTTCTGGGAGGGCCGCCCTGTGCCCCACCTCTGCAGCAGGGCTCCGGAGCTCCGGAGGGCCACATAAAATGTCCTCGGGGGCCGCATACGCCCCCGGGCCTGAGGTTCCCCACCCCTGGCTTAGCAGAACCCTCCATAACACATTTACAGAATCATCAGGGGGAGGAGGTTGGAAGGTCCGTGTTTGTTCTGTACTGATTGTAGTCTGCTCTGCGTGCGCGTGTGGCAGACTACCTAGAATTCTGGCACTCACAGGAACTATGCTTCACATCATGTTATTTCCTTCCCTGTATGTACAAGAGGAGCCCCGTGGCGCAGAGTGGTAAGCTGCAGTACTACAGTCCAAGCTCTGCTCACTACCTGAGTTCGATCCCAACGGAAGTTGGTTTCAGGTAGCCGGCTCAAGGTTGACTCAGCCTTCCATCCTTCCGAGGCCGGTCAAATGAGGAGCCAGCTTGCTGGGGGTAAAGGGAAGTTGACTGGGGAAGGCACTGGCAAACCACCCCGCAAACAAAGTCTGTCTAGGAAACGTCGGGATGTGACATCACCCCATGGGTCAGGAATGACCCGGTGCTTGCACGGGGGACCTTTACCTTTGCCCAAGTACAAGAATATTTCCAAATCTTCTGTGGTCTGCTCAGAAAAAGGTTTTTCTTCGGTGGCAGACGTGGAAGAGCAGGTGTGATGCTCACTCATATATATATGAGTGCAATCAAATAGATTTTAAATAGATAGCCTTATGTAAGACCCGTGGTAAGGAACAGAAGCCGCCCAAGAGCACCACTGTTTTTTCACTGTAACCTTATGAGAGAGGAATGGTTAGAACTTTTTAAGAGGCTTTTGCAGAAACGGAAAAGCAGCATTTAGCCATTTTGTCAGGATCAGGCGTTTAACTCTAGCATCCCTTAAAAGCAGATTCATCCAGGCAGATAGCTCTGAAGCAATAATACTTTATTAGGAGCAATAAGGTAAATAAAAGAACTGACTGTCTACAGAACGAAGAAGGCTGCTAATGGCATGACATGGGTAGAATACATGGTTAAAAGCACTCTAGCTAGAGAAAGTAAAACAAAGTGAAACAAGTCCAAGATAACAGTTCCCAGGGCAAGGTAGACAACACAACAGCTGTGAATTGCAGGCTGAGTGAATAACAGGATAACAGGATGAGAAACTTTACACAGAGTTTGTGACATGTGAACCAAGAACTTGACCTGAAGCCAGAGCCTGGTCTGGTCCTGCCAAGAGCCCTACTTCAGGTGACTTTAGTCAGGACCTGACACATTCTTTGTTCGGAATACAAAAGACACTTTATTTGATTCATTTTCCTGTTCACTTGGTTCTTTTAATAGGTTGGTATGTGTTTTATTTGGTGGTGGAAAATGCCTTCCAGTTGCAACTGACTTTTGGTGACCTCCATGGGGTATTCAAGGCAAGAGATGAACAGAGGTGGTTTCCATTTCCTGCCTCTGCATAGTGACCGTGGACTTCCTTGTTGGTCTCCCATCTAGGTACTAACCAAGGCCAACCCTGCTTACCTTCCAAGATCTGATGAAATTGGGCTAGTTTCAGTCATCCAGGCCAGGGCATAGTTTATTTAGTATAATTGTTCTACCTTTTAAACAAATTCTGTTCTTTGCTCAGGATGATTTTAATTAGTGGAACTATTAGTAATGTTGTCTGGACAGATGGTGTCCTTGATGTACATATTGCTCAGTCACCATCTTGCCTTGCTGCCCTCCTGCTGCCTTAGAAAATGAAGCCCGGCACCAAGCTGTCAGAATAACAGTTAAATCCATACATTTCTGATCATTAGCAAATGCTGAAAATTGAGGTAGGTGGGGCTGAGAGAGTTCTGAGAGAACTGTGACTAGCCCAAGGTCATCCAGCAGGCTTCATGCAGAGGAGTGGGGAAATCAAACCCGGTTCACCAGATCAGAGTCCATCGCTTTTAACCACTACACCATACTGTCTCTCTAGATGTACTCTTGATTAGTTATTATCTAATTTGCATCCCTGGTTACTTACTGTTTTTCAGTACTTACCTTGATTGTTGGAGAATCCATCAGAAAAAAGATTACGACTCCTGAAGGCTCAGATGATGGTTACAAAATACTTTTTAATTAAGGTATGTACATTTTTTAGACATAAACCTATTGCACACTTAATAGACTACAGTATAGTGTAAACATAACTTTCATATGCTCTGGGAAACCAAAAAAGTCATGTGACTCGCTTTATTGCAGTGGTCTGAAACTGAATGTGAAAAATCTCTCGGGTATGCCTGTAATTGTCTATGTTGGATTGTATTGTTAAAACTGAGTATTCCCTATAGACACCCTCTTTCATTACAGTACTACAGCTTATAGAGAAAAGTGACTTTTTCACACATGAGGAAGTATTCTGCACACTTTCCTCTGACTTTTTACTTCCTCATGTGCCCTTCAATGACCCTGCATTGAGTCCCAAAGGTATGGTTGACATGGCTACCATGGTGACACACTGCCCCCACTTGTTTGTTTTTTTTCTTCATACATGGGCTATCATGCTATAATGGTTGTATTAAAATAATTTTAAAATTTTTCAAAAGCCCTGTGATGGTGCAGAAAAATATTGGGAAAACAGGGCTGATGGTAGGAAAATGGCAACAATGACCTTTAAAGGGCAGGATGTTACAGCATGCCACTGTACGGAAACTGCAACAACAGCAACAAGAAAACTCTAATTTGGAAATCAATGCAGGAAAAAACCTCCACGTGGAAGCAGCCTGAATTCAAATCATGTTGCACTTTAGCCAAACTGAAAGAGGCATGGGGAACAGTGGAAAGGCAAACAATGACCTGCCTGATGTAAGGATGAGTCAGGTAGAGATAAGGCGAGGGGGTCCTTTGACTGACATAATAAATTCCTTATTTCCAGGGGTAAGTTTTCCAAATAACATTTTGGCCATGAATAGGCCTGCATCAAATTTCCCTTTTTAGGCAAAATTCTTGAGGGGGTGGTAGCAGGGGGATATCTAGAGGACACATCTGCCCTTGATTCTATAAATCTGGCTTAAAGCATGACTTTGAGACAAATACAGCCTTGGTTATTCTGGTGCAGTTAGGAAAATGCATCACTTTTAATCTTGCTCGATTTCTCTGGAGTGTTTGACAGTATTCTACTGCAAAAATGCCTTGAAACGGAAGTGGGCATTAACCAAGTAGGATGAGAGTGATTTCAATCTTTTCTGTCTCATTGTCCAGAGAAAGTTGTTATGTGAAAGTAAGAGTCTACATGGTAGAATCTGATGGTGTTCCCCACAGGTCCGTGTTCTCTCCAATATTGCTTATATCTATGTCAGACCTTTGAGTGAGATGGGCTGAAGCTTGGGGTTGAAGTGCCATCAGTATGCTGATGTCAATCAGCTCTCTGTGTTTCTGTCTCTGTCCTTGGAGGGTGAAAAAGCTCAAGCAGAATTCACAAGACAGAGGAGATACTGGCTGGTAAAGCTGATGTTCTAGAGCAAATTGCACTTCTCACTCTGGATGAAATGAATTTGGAAATAACAGTGTCTACGTTTTTGACCCAACCTTTGCTGGAGGAGGAGAAGGAAAAGGAGAAGGAGAAGAAGAAGGAAGAGAAGGAGAGTTGGTTTTTATATGCTGACTTTCTCTACCACTTAAGGCAGAATCAAACCAGTTTAAAATCACCTTCCCTTCCCCTCCCCACAACAGACACCCTGTGAGGTAGGTGAGACTGAGAAAGCTGTGACTAGCCCAAGGTCGTCCAGCTGGCTTCGTGCGTGGAGTGGAGAAACAGATCCAGTTCACCAGATGAGCATCCGCCGCTCATGTGGAGTGGGGAATCAAACCCGGTTCTCCAGATCAGACTCCACCGCTCCAAACCACTGCTCTTAACCACTACACCACACTGGCTCTTCATACACCACGCTGGCTCTAGAAAACTAGACCAGCACACTAGCAAAAAGTACTTTTTACAGTTATAGATTGTGCATAAACAATCTCCTTCTTTGAACTCAGTTTCAGAGGGGTAGCCATGTTGGTCTGCAGTAGAACATTTAGATCAGGGGTGTCCAAGTCTTTTGTTACAAGGACCAGAAATGATAGAAATGTCACTTGGTTGAGCCGGGGCCTGCCTCGCTAGCCCAGATCAGGAAGCGGGGTGGGTGGAGGGGTTTGATTGCCTCGGCTAACAAGCCTGCAACGGGTTCACCAGCCCAGATCAGGACTTGTGGGGGGGGGGCTGCCTTGGCAGGCTTGCAGGCTGGAGGCCTGATAAGAGCTTTCAAGGGGCTGTATCCAGCCCGCAGGCCATACGTTTGACACCCCTGACTTAGAGTCAAGTCCAGCAGCACCTTACAGACCAGGTGCTACTGGACTTGAATCTAATTTTTCTGAACTCCGTTGATCTATTCTCTAACTGTGGCTTTACTTGAACACAATACAGAAATTTCAATTAATGCAGAATGCAGCTTTTTTTCTTTACAACTTGTAAGAAGGTAAAAAGCACTATGGTGGGTGCAACCATATTATACCTCTTTTGAGACATCTTCATTGGTTGTTTGTTTCAACTCAACTTACTGTCCACAACCCACATAACCACATACTTAGAAGAACCTGGACTATTTCTGGATGAAGCTGTGCTCCAGCTTTGGGCCTCCCATCACTCATCAGCTCATACCAGGGTCGATCAGGCCCTGCACGGCTGCTGAGGTAATGGAACCTTATCCCCACTTTGGCATAACACAACCATTTATTCATGGAAGGTTTTGCATTGGATTTGCCACTCTTTAGATGCACTTTTCCCCCATCCATATTCTCAGAACTCAACAATAAGCCACCATGCAGAGTTTTGAGAATTCAGATGGGGAAAATGTGCATCTATAGAGTGGCAAATCCAATGCAAAACCTTCCATGAATAAATGGAGAGAGTCCTCTCAGTCTGAAAGGCTAGGAAAATTTATTGAATGCAAAGCACATTGATTACATAAGGACACTACTACAACTGACACCAGATAGAGCATTTTCCTGCTATGTCCAGGGGACACCAAACCCCAAAGAGCCCACTCATGCTTCTGAGATTTTACTTCAGGATTTCATTCCTGCTGACACCCAGCACAGAAATCTCACCTATACATTGGCTAGCTTGCAGCATGGTAGAGTTGTAGAGATTGGCAGAGGATCTTCCTACCTACCTGTGTCTTGGGCTGCGCACCAGAAGAAATACCCCTAATTCTAGCTCTCCCACTCCTAACTGATCATTCATTAGGATTATTCAGGAGATTATTCACCTTTCCTGGGTGGTCCTGGGATCACCTTCCTCCTAGGCAGCTAGTATATCTCAAGGTTAAGGGTCAGCTTGCTCTGGCTTTGCCATTACCTCTTCCTGGCACTTCCTGACGCGGGAAGAGGGCCTTATCAAATTGCCAGTCTCTGGATTTAAGTATCCACTAATTTGGCCACACTGAGAAGTCTCTCTCTGTCTGTCTGTCTGTCTATAATAAATAAAACACTGCCCAGAGCTAGGGTTGCCAGGTCCCTCTTCACAACCGGCGGGAGATTTTGGGGGTGGAGCCTGAAGAGGGTGGGGTTTGAGAAGGGGAGGGACTTCAATGCCATAGAGTCCAATTGCCAAAGTGGCCATTTTTCTCCAGGTGATCTGATCTCTCTCGGCTGGAGATCAGTTGAATTAGCAGGAGATCTCCTGCTACTACGTGGCAGTTGGCAACCCTACCCAGAGCACCACAGAAGAAGAGCAGGAAATGGATGCGACAAACAATAATTGTAAATGAATTAAGCATTTTATAAGAATGCTTTGTTGAAAAGTCCCAGGCAGGTGTGACCTAAGAGGTCATAGGATGCTCTCTGCCCCTGCCTTGTTTTTCTTGATAGTTTCTGTTTTTATCGTTTTTGCTCATTTACTCACATGCTTTTCTGTTTATTCACTTCTTTGCTGTGGATTCTTTTTTTATGTCCTGCTGTAATAATATTTGCTATCTGCTTGTTTGTTTATTTTTTAAATTTTCTTGTAGACCATAAGGCTTGTGGATGAGAAAATAGCAAGGCAAACACAATTTTTTTTTTTTGTTCTTTCTGGAAAAACAGCCGTGCTTGGAATTAAATTATCAACAATTGTTTTTAAACAATGCTTTGTTAAATTTCAAGAAATGATAAACTGATTAGATCTTGAGCAGTTCCCCCCACCCCCTACTCATGGTATTGTTTTGATGGAGTTCAAAGATGAACAGAAACATTCTGCTAGTCACCGATGTTTAGGAGTATCTATAAAACTGAAGGACAAAAGTTTAATTAAACTAACCTCTAACAATTTCTGCGCAACAGAGCTAAACTGATGGCGAGTTTGTATACTCATTTATTACAGGACAAGGCCTCTATGGGATGATCTTCCCCAATCTTTCTTTTATGGTGAAATATTCTAGGAGAACATCTCCTGTATTATTTATTTTATATTTCAAAAGAAGCAAATACATCATGTGGTGTAATATTTAGAACACTTTTAGAACACTGTTTAGAACACTTTTATAAGAAAGCTACATCACAGCAGAATGACAAGAAAGGGTAACCACATAGTGATTTCCCCGCCATAGCTGATCATATACAATTATTCTCAAACAATCTGAATTGTCTGCATTCCCACGGCACTGAAATACTGCTCCGCACAGTGCAAAATTATGTTATGGAATTCACTGCCTGGAGATGGGGTGATGGTCAGTCTTCTGAGTGTGTATAAAGTGCCGCCAAGTCACCACCGACTTATGGCGAACCCTTATGGGGTTCTCAAGGCAAGAGATTAACAGAGGTGATTTGCCATAGCCTTTCTTTGCATAGCAATCCTGGTATTCCTTGGTGGTCTCCCATCCAAATACTATCAAGGGCTGGCCCTGCTTAGCTTCTGAGATCTGACAAGTTCAGGCTATACCATGCTGACTTCCCTCCCAGATACCTTTAAAAGGGGTTTAGAGAAATTCTTGTAGGAGAAGTACTAGGCTAACTGGATCCTCCATGTTCAGAGGCAGTGTACCCCTGAATATTAGTTGCAAGGGGGGGGCACAGCAGGGAGGGCAGTTCCCTGGAGGCACCTCTTTTACCACTGTGAATGACACTGGATGGGCCTTTGGTCTAATCTAGCAGGGCTATATTTATATTCTTATTTGCTATGTTAATGACCTAATGGAGGGAACACCAAGAAGAATCCAGGCATCAGTACAGGGTCCTTTGTTCATAGTAGCTTCATCCCAGCAGCGATGGTATTGGCATCAGCTACACAATTTAAAAGCGTGGCTTAAACCATTGGTGGTGACCTGCTTTCCTTCTTTCCCACTTTTCCTCTTGCCTTCTTAGCCCCCTTGTATTAGCAGAGATGTGGCCATCTTTGGAAGGGGAGGAATCCACAAGAGATTCATGATAAAAACCTGTCTCATCTGAGCAATCTCAAATGCCAGGAGAAGGCTCTTCAAGTGTTCTGACTCATCCCATCCATTTGCTGGTTTGAGGCAAGATCAGAAAGCACTTCAGAGCTCGGCAATGGTAGAACCTGGACAAGCATTACCAAAAATAAAATTAAATGAAATAAAAATCAAAGTTCAATACTCACAGGCTGTCTGCATTTTGACAAAAACCTAGAATCAGTTTGCAAATTCCTCATCAAGGTCCATTTGCTTTTAAAAAGGGCACCAGTTCATCATAAGTCCATGCACCCTGCTGGAAACCCTACCCGAGATCCAGAATTGTGTGGTTAGCTGGCATGCTGGTTACTCAGCAATGAGGGAACAACATTTCGAATATGCTGCAAAACATTCCCAGTTACTGCTTCTCATGTTCCTTCCAAGCGCTTATCCTGGCACTGAAAAGGAGGCACTGAAAATAGATTCTAGTGCCAAGGCTTGGTGAGTTTGGTCTCAAAGCCTCAGTTATCCCCAATCAGAATGGAAGAAAAAATATTAAAAACAATGAAGACATGTTTGATTATCATTTCAATAAGCACTCCATAACTGAAGTTGGCTAGGATGGCTTTCCTTCATACTGTACATATTCCTCTTTCCTCATTCATTTTAAAAAAATAAAATCCCTAATCAAAAGGAATGATTTCCGAGATATCATGGTGGAGAGGTTCACACAATATGTGGTACTCTGTACAATTAGAGGGCTTTGACTAGTCAGTCAAGCAAGTTCTTAAATTGGCTGAACACTCTGCACTGCCTTATTTATGTTCTTTCCAAGGGTCAGCAAAGACACTAGGAAGTGAACCAGGCTTCCAGCGGAGAGGGGCCAGAAACGTTCATAATTGCTATTCGTTTTCTTCTATCACAATGCCTTGCACCAACTGGCTATTTGGAAGACATTCCAAAATTAGAAACTTGAAAGAACTAATTAAAAATCCAATTACTTACATTAGAAATCTCTGACCTGTAAAAATACAGAGGCTCCTGATTACTAAAAATAACCCCTAAACTGACTGTAATTCTTGTTGAGAATTATGTGTCAGGAACATTTTGGGGAAATGGTGCCAGGATAAGCACTTATAAATAACAGAAACATAGACAAATACATGTAACCCTTCTGACGTGCTATTCAGCAAGCATGACCTGTAAATTATTAGCAAGCAAAAACACATCCAGTTTCACATGCAAGGCTTACTTTTAATTTGCAGCACTGTTGATGTGTTTTCCTTTTTGTGTGTGTGTCAGCATTTTAAAAAACCGAACATCCCAAATTGTGTACAAGAGCTGTACAGCACAACTAAGAGAATCCTGATGTATGGACTTCCTGGGACAGTACCACTTCAGAATGCGGGTCTGACTTGAATGTGCCACAATGACTTGAATGTGCCACATGACTTGAATGTGCCACAATGTAAAATCATCCTATACATCATAAACTCACTTAAACTGAGGCTGTCGTATTTTGGTCACATTATGAAAAGACAAGAGTCACTGGAAAAGACAATAATACTGGGGAAAGTTGAAGGCAGCAGGAAAAGAGGACGATGCAACATGAGAGGGATTGACTCCATCAGTTTGCAGGACCTGAGTAAGGCTGGAAACAGTAGGACGTTTTGGAGGACATTGATTCACAGGGTTGCCATGAGTCGGAAGCAACTTAACAGCACTTAACACACTGGGGAGAAGGCTAAGCTAGAACCTTTCCCCAAGTTGTAGAGAAGCAAGGAGTTTTTGAAGTGAGAGAACATTCACACAGTTCCCTTACAGCATTCAAAAATGGCACAGTCCTGGGCATGCTTCTGAGCATGTAGCTCGCTCCTTATAACTCCCATTGATTTCATTTTGCTTCTAAGTTCCCACTATTTGAATGGCCAGCAGTTTCTTACAGAAAAATGTTACCTCACACTGAAAACTATCTGCTCTTAGTGTAATAAGGAAAAATGCAGCAGGCAAGACCAATTGTGTTCAACTGCAACTAATAAAAAGCTCTAAATACCTTCGTCAGATAAATATGTGCACATACACATCAAAAAAAGCATAACCATCAGACTATTCAAAATATGATTCAAAATCAGTTGTGAGCAGTACAACCTTGTAACACTGATGTGGGTTGTTGGCATCACTGGACCATAGGATTGCTCTGCTTGTGTCCTAGGGATAGCTGTTTCCTTACATTAATGAATATGCCAAGAGCAGATTTTCGTGGCCTGACTTTAATGTTCCCTACTTTGATGAAGACTTGGATTTACATAATGCTTTCAACTGTATAATAAAACCTCAACCAGGGGACCATTCTGATAGCTCTCACTGCCTTATCACATGTCCAGCATTCTTAGTGGTTATTAATTTTTCAGAATGTCACCAAATCTCATTTCAGGTCTATAATTTCATTTTGAAAGGAATAGCTAAAACATTCTCCACTGCCTTTGCATGGGAAGAGCTTATTAAACTAAAGATTTTTGAAATTCAAGAGCTTTGTTCTGAGGCTCTTATTTGAACTTTAATGAATTTTCATTCAGGCAAATACTATTTGATGTCACTACAATAGGTCAATTGATCCTCAAAGTGCACCTCCAGCCCAAACCCTCTCGAATGTAATAAGATTAATGGTCTTCACATTGTCTGTTGTTGCACCCCACAGTAGTTTTGATCAGTCCAAGGAGACTACTCTACATTGCCAAGATTAGCCCACCGAATACCTTTTGTATTTCCCAATATAATGAATGCAGACTCTTCACAGATCTGCTTTGGCAACCACAGATGGGATGCTTCCAAGTCACAACACTTTAAGCACATGCAGGGAACACTTGACAGTGGAAGGGATGCCTGCTGCCATTTACTGATTCTCCCCTGAAGCTTCATCCCTAGTTGTTTTTAATTGATTTGTCCCAGCTGGGCTTCAGAAGAATAGATAGGCCTGCCTTTGAAAAGCACCTGAAAACTACAACTAATCTAGACCATGGCCACTGAGGGCTGACTAGAGGAAGAAGAAGAAGAGTTGGTTTTTATACCCTGCTTTTCTCTACCTTTAAGGAGCCTCAAAGCTGCTTACGATCCCCTTCCCTTCCCTTCCTCACAACAAACACTTTGTGAGGTAGGTGGGGCTGAGAGGGTTCTGAGAGAAATGTGACTGGCACAAGGTCACCTGGTAGGCTGCCTGCGGAAGAGTGGGGAAACAAACCGGGCTCATCAGATTAGAGTCCGCCACTGTTAATCACTACACCACTCTGGCTCCTGCTTAAACTATATTATGTTCATAAGTTTTAAAATAAGTTTACTGATACCTCATTGGTTTTCAAGCTTTCAAAGTGGTGTTTTTAACCTTTAAAGCACTAAATGATCTGGGCCTAGGATACAAGGCTGCCTCCTCCTATGTGAACATGACCATACATAAGCTCTTCCTCGTAGACTCTGTCCCATTTGTCTCTAACAGTGGGTATCAATTCAGGACAAGGTGCTTTCATCAGTATCCATCAGCATTCAGTATTTCATCAGTATTCATCAGATTTTGAAACTCTCTCCTTAGGAAGATTCACTTTACTCTATCCTTACTGGTGTTTAGGTGGCAAGCAAAGGTGAAGGTCTTCTGGAGAACTGTTTGGATTTTGGAAAAGCTCCTGTGTCCTTATAATACTGTTAACAGTGCTACTGAGAGCCACCATGTGTGTGTGTGAAGTGCCGTCAAGTCGCTTCCGACTCATGGCGACCCTATGAATGAAAGTCCTCCAAAACGTCCTATCTTTGACAGCCTTGCTCAGATCTTGCAAATTGAAGGCTGTGGCTTCCTTTATTGAGTCAATCTATCTCTTGTTGGGTCTTCCTCTTTTCCTGCTGCCCTCAACTTTTCCTATCATGACGGTCTTTTCCAGTGACTCTTGTCGTCTCATGACGTGACCAAAATACGACAGCCTCAGTTTAGTCATTTTAGCTTCTAGGGTCAGTTCAGGCTTGATTTGATCTATAACCCATAGGACCCACAAAATATTTCCTCTGGACCTTTGCCCGGTCACTCATCTCTAATCATAGGAAATCACATGATTTGCCCAGCAGTCCCATGCCCCCCACCACATTCTCTACCACCTCTGAGGTTTCTTCTCCATAGGTCTCCCTCTCAGCAGCCCTGGTGACTAGTTTTTTTCCTGTTACTGTTGCTATTCCCCTGACTTTTGTTAAGTTGTGTGGTTTTGTTGATGCAAGTTGATATTTTAAAGCAAGTTTAGGGTTTTAAAGTTTAACCGCCTTGCCAATCTGATTAATGAAATGGTGCAGTGTAAATGTTTTCATACATTCTACGTCATTCTTTGTCAAAGCAACAAAATTTAGCACATGAGCTAAATGCATCACAGTCATGCAGAACTGAAATGTTAGGGAGTTATTATATATACCAAAATAAATCTACAGTAATTTTTTTAATCTATCCCTGAGCAAATCACTGGTCACACCTTTCTGAATATTTGTTCAAGGCCTCATTTACTGTAAAACACATTTTCATTCTTTTAGCTATAGAATTAGAAGCACTCTACCAGCAACAACCAATGAGGCCTAATTTTGAAGGTCAAAATCTCTTTCAAAGATGTATTGGGCCAAATTTTTCAGAAATGTAGCAATAATAGATGGCTAAACATTTATAGGAAATTTTCAGGCGTTTTGTGCTCATTATGTCCTGGGTGCAAATAGATCCAGTAATAGATTTGGTGACAGTAGATGAGTTGCTAGTGATTCGTTCGCACAGCATGTCCTCAAACACTAAAACAAGAAATACTTCTAAATTGGGTCACAAATACTATGTGCATATGCATTCTTTTTTGGCTGATGGTTTGAAGGCTGCAGTCCATAACAAAGAGCAAATTTCCAGTGCACTCATATTTATGGGTGGACAACACTGAGGCATTGCATCAGATGTTCAGTGGGTGCTTTGGGCCTCCTACGTGCCCCTTTCTTCTTGCAACTGTGGTATGCAGATAGAAATGCTTCATCCTTCCCTCTGCACTATTTTTGTTTGCTCAAATCACCCCACAGAGCCACTATTGGCCCTGTTTATAAAATCAGGTTACTTACTTGCCATCACTTGCTGCTTCTCTGCCCAACTTAAAGTTGTACTCTCCATTATAGCAGTCAGCTTAAAGATCAAATGTACTTTGCATTAAAAATGTTGTGTAGTTTAGTGGTTAGAATGTTGGACTAGGACTGGGGAGACCCGACTATGGGTGCACATAAAAACAAATCAGGTGTTGTTGTTTTTTATATGGATCTAACCAGTCAATGATCGATGATCTCCTGCAGGCAGGCTCCATTGCAGCTCCAGTCCCAGCAGACTCACAGGCAGCAACGGTAGACCGGAGGCACAGAGCAGTAGCTAAAATGGAGCAATGCAGCACACTCCTGAAACCTCTCTCTAATGGTGTCTAGCTGCAGCCAGGGCCTGCTTTTATACTCTTTGCCCATGCACAAAAGAACCTGAAAGAAAACCAGCCATGAAATAAATCCTGTAATTGCATAAAGAACACTGCTCCCCCTAACCTGCAATCATATTTGCCATTGCCTCCTTGCCCTTTCCTCCTGTTCCCTGGGAAACCTGCTAATGGGGTGGGGAACAAGGTTATTGGACTTCACATTTGAAGCCAAACATCACTGGAAAATAACCGCTCTGACTGGGCAAACAGCACAGCACTGTTGCAGGCTTTAACATATGGAACATATGAACTGATGTATTAGTATTCTGCACAGACAGAATTATCCTATGTAAAATCATGAATTTTCTTAAAAGCCAAATAAAAAGCTGGACAAGCCTGAGCTTGTCTCCTGTTCCATTCCATTTAAGTAACAGATCTGAGTTATTTTTCTTCACAAAAGTATTTCTGCTGACACTGTGAAGTGGGTTGAATGTGAAATGAGTTGAAAGTAAGCTAGTCGTGAACAGCTAAAAGCTAATTCAGCTGGAATTTGTTTGATATTGGGCCAAATATGTTATCAGAGGAAATACTTTGAAGTAAACATTCCTCTGTCAGCTTTTGGTAAATTCTAGGTTAGTGTGACCTAAGTGGTTTTCTTCTGAATAAGTGGTTTGCTCTGTTCAGCAGAAAACTACTATATAATGATGTTATATAAATGTAATGCTGTTTTAAGGTTTATATATGTTAAAATAATAGTAGGATATTAAGAATATATTCATTTTTACCGCGTTTCATAGGATATGAAGATGTTTGCAAAATGAAATGTATGAATTAGCTAGAATAGCTGAATCTTGTACTGACTGTTTAGCAAACAGCCCTGCTGGAAGAGGAACTCCTTATATGGGAGTATCTAGGTAGTAAGCAGCTGAAGAAATCAGCTGAAGATTTCAGCTAAGATTTCAGCTGAAGAAGACATACAGCTGAAGTAGCGTACAGCTGAAGTTGACGTACATCTTGAAATGTAAACTTAAGAGATGAAATCGATATTGGACAGTATAAATATATGCAGGGAAAGGCTAGAAAGTTAGATCTCTCTAAGTCTTTGGACAGGGGGTCTCAGTATGAACTACTAATTATATGCTATTCTAGATAGTGTGAATCATACTCTTAACTAAATCAGACTTTTTTTTACTTTTTCTTGGTATTTCCTTTTTTTATAAATTTTTATTGGTTTTTAAAACTATAAATTCTTCATAATTTTAACAACAATGTAAAAATAATATCACAATCACAATTACATTAATTGTTGTCTTGATTGCCATTAAACATAAAAAATAAATCGACTTCCCCATCACCTCCATCTACCTCTTAATGAAGTGTTATTATCCTTCGTTAACATATTCTGATCCTAGTATTAATCTCATTCTAAAGTTTCATGTTATATAAAATTTTACATTCTGGATCAGAGTAAAACGTAACCTTCCATTTTTCCCAGATCTTATACATTATCACAATGATTCCTTCAATTCTCCCCTTTTCCCTAGTTTCTCCAACTCCACCAGTTCTAACATTTAAATGATTTAATCCCTTTATTCTGAAACCTTTGTCCCTTTCCATTTGGCTGCATAAGATTGCAGCCAGTATAACATAAATTTAATCATACTAAACAACATCCTCTCCAATATTTTAGGGATATTTCCTGTTTAATCGATCTTATTTCAGTGTAAATCATATCCCAAATCCATATCACAAGTCCACCCCTTATTAAAAAAAAGGAGAAAAAACCAATATCCTTAGTACATTCCAACATTTTCCTTAAAGTAATAATCACATATTCCAGTATACTTTTATATCAATTGATAGTCTATATAAGGAGGACTTGTTTACATAATCCCAAAATGATGTCTAAATCTTAATTCCACTACATCGTTAATAGCCATGCCACCCATCCACACTGTCAAAGCCTTCCAATCCAGCAATCATATTTAAATCAGTCCTTTAACCATGGTCTAATACTTCCTTCTGCGACTGAAATAAGTCAGTCAGGTATGGGAACAGGATTTCTTTATTCTCTCTCATTTCCTCAGACAGGGTGCGTATCCAAAAATAATTCTTTCTGGGCTTCATTTCCATCATGGCTTCAATCTGTGTTCCTTGACCTGCTCTCTTCTTCCTTATATCCACACGTCCTTCCATGACTTTTTAAGATGAAAAGTCCATTTCTTGTATGTCTGATCTCTTTGTCACCAGCTGGTTACCTTCTTGGACTTCTGTCTTCTTCTTTGTATCCTTGTATTCTTCCATGACTTTTTGGACAGAAGAATCCATTACTTGTATGTCTGTATTTGTGGCCATCATTTGAATTTTCATGACTTTTATGTCTTCTGTAACCAGATCCAACTTCTGATTACATACCTGTGATGATTGGTCAAGAGTCATCATCATTGAAATCAGTTGAGCCATCTGTGTTGATATCTATTTTACTTGTTTAATTGTTGCCTCAGAATGTTTAGCAAGCATGTCCTGTACTTTTTTTTCCATGGTTAAATTCTGTAAAGTTTCCTTTAATTTCATAAGGGCAGGGCTATGAATTTAGCCTGATCAGGGAGAGGTTCCAGACATTTACATATGTAACTTAGTTAAAAAATTGATGGTCATCTAGCAGGAGTCCATTACATGTAGTTGATAGAGAATATTTCATTGACCAGCTTAATATCTTTTTCGGGTTGAAGAAATGAGTATTTAAGCTTAAAATAACTTTTTAAAGTTGAAAATACCAACGAGTTTTACCAGACGCTCTAGATCAGCAGAACCAGGAAGTATTCCAGGAGTTGCCTCATCGCGGACCTTCTATCATCTCTTCTCTATGGTTGTTACCTTCAGGAATGGTTTTGGTGTAACACGAGTAAGACGAATTTCTGGTCCTACTTCCTGTTGATTTGCTTGTAGAACAATAGAGAGGAATATTGAATGAAGCACAGAGTCTTCCGGTCAAGAAATCCTCTTTGTTGTAAAACGTGGCTGGAGGACCTTTTTTACCCCGAGCAAATTCTCAAAGGTTTCTCCCTCCCCTTCCTTTAAGAACGCGTCGGATTGGCAGATCTTACGTCAATCATTCAAGCTTGTTGTTTTTGTTTAAGTTGATCAGTTTGATAAGGCTCCTGCTGCTTTGTCTGATGGATCTCATGCAGCAAAATCATCCAGTTCAATTAAGGGAGGGAAAGCGGTTACCAGGAATGTTTTCTTCAACCCCCTGTTATTCGATAACGCCAGTGAAAAGCGAAGGATTCTTATCTACTCACTTGGGCGTCTGGAGGTGAGGTTTTAATCTTGATGTAGTCCTTATGATGTTTATAAGGTGCTGGAGGGTAGATTCTAAAGCCGAAGTTGCGCGCTGGCGATTTCAATCCCTTCGTGCCCACGGGATCAAACGTCTGAAACTCCGGGGGACTTAATAAAGCTTCCTCGGAGTATTCAGGAGCTCAAACCGCATATATGGCTGCAGGGAATTCCTGCTTCTCAGCCCACTTGCAAGGGCTGGATTGGGGTGCGGTAAAACACCCCAAATTACACGCAAACTTGGATTCTCCCCAGGAGCCCCTGGGAGGACGTGGCCATCAGCCCAGCGTCAGCACCGGAAGTCTCTAACTAAATCAGACTTTTTAACTGTTATATTTTAAGTATTGGATTTTGAAACTAAATAGTATGTAGAACTTGCTTGTATTCTTGTATACACCCTTAACACTTTTAAGACTTTGTAATACTTGCATATACACATATATTACATATGTGTACACATATATTACATATATAATACTTGCATATACACAAATTGAAGCTATTCAATAAAAAGACTTGCATAACTAAATTAAGTTGAGTCCTTCTTAGTAGGTGACTAACTGAATAAGATAACATACCACTTCTCAGGAAGGGGTCAATTCTAAGAGCATAGTCAACTGAAAGGCACTGACCCGCTTCTGCACAGCTCCCCCTAACATGCTGTCCTTTTTCCTTAAGAGAAATGCCTAATCCCCACTCCCTCTTGTTGCCCTGGAAACCTCCAAAGGTGGGAAAAGGCCAGCCTTGAAACTCTTTAACAGCAACTATATGACATTCCTGATTTTTTTGTTTTGTTTTTTTCCAGGATCTGAATGACTGCATGGGGGGATTTTCTAATGTGTATACAGCTGAAAAAATACCTGAAAAATTCTGGTAAGGTTTATATATAAATATACATGAATGAACATCCCTAGACCTGACATGAAAATTACTGGGTGACTTGCCATTCACACTCTCCCAGTCTAATCTACCTCACAAAGTTATTGTGAGGATAAAGTATGAAGGGAGAACCAGGTAGACCAGTCTCATCTCTTGGTGGGGGGAAGGGCAAGATAAAAGTGCACTAAATCCATGTATACATTTTTCTTTTATTTTTGTATTTTTCTGTGGCCTAAGGGTTGAGGAAGGTAAAATGAAACATTTGAAATCCTGATAAAAGTATGTGTGTACGGGAGGAAAAGAATGAGAAGATTGCATAAAAATAATTAAAGGGTTATATCTTTGACATATTCATTGTTCTGAACTAATATCCAAATTCAATACAAAATATAGTATTGCTATTTAGTTCTAATTATACCATTTCATTTGATCACTACAACTCCAGGTAAATTGATATGATTACCAACTCTCTTTACATTAGAAACAATGAAGGGAATTGGGGGGGGGGAATGCTCCTTGAATCACCAATTTGCCATGTGGCAAATTACTTCACTTATATTTTAACTTTACCTTTTTATCTTTTTGGAAAGTTGAGTAATATGTAACTAGTATTAATAAGTGCAAGATATTTAAAAATATTCAAATACTGGTCTCCTAAAAATGATTGACTTAAAATATTCAGGGATAAATGAAGTATGTTGTTTAGACTTTATTCTAATTGCTAAATTAAATGGTTTAATAATCCAATAAGGCAATTTTTTTCAAAAAAAGATTTCCCTCAATACTCAGTTGTGCCTCAATGTATTTTCTTTATATTCGTATAAACATTTTGATCCTGTCTTTTCCCCTATAAGTGGCAAATCAATCAATCAATACCTTTATTGGCATAATCGTAACAAATTCTACTAAGTGGCAAATCATGCTGGCTTATAAAGGTGGCAAAAAGCACCAATGAGCCGTTAAAATTTTACAGAAAACAGATTCACTAACTTTTAAGATTTGTGACATTTGATACTTTTACAGTGCAATCTTAAACAGAGTTACATCTTTCTAAATCCATTCAAGTCTGTTTAGGATTGCACTGTAAGTGAACAAGGGAAGGACTCTAGGACATCCAAGTAAAGTGCTCTTTGCTGGTAGAAAATTAAACCAACAACCTTCATAACTGAAACTTGGTTTTCTTTATAACCAGGTAATCACTGTGAAAGTCACTCTGTTTTTTCTACCATCCTAACATAAAATTCCAAAGTGAAAATGTTGTGTTAAATTTAGCTGCCCAGGTGATGAATATGGTGTGACATGTTACATAATACTATACTAAGAATATCCTACACTGCCACAAGGGGCAAAATGAAAGAGTAAGATGAAAATGGAAAGCAGTGCATTGTAAAAACATGCTGTATTATGTATCTACAGCAGCATTTTTAAATGTAAGTCTTCATTCCCTCTGATATGAACCAGAGATAATGTATAAGTAGGCCCAGAGGTGTCAGCAACGAAAATTTTGCTTTAGACTTCCATATTCAAAGTGAGCCCTCAAAGAGACTAATGCTAGGTCTACTTCCCTCATCCTAGAGCCAAGAACAATTTTGCCCAATTGACATATTCCTTTTCTCCATATTTTATTTTTTCATCACTAAAAATTTTCTACTTCCTGCCATTGCAAATTACCACCTGATTGGGTGGTTGTAGTGCTGATGGTTCTGCTGTTAGTTTGAACCAAGGGAGAAATGGAGGCCTGGAGGTCATGCTGACAGCTCATAAATTTGCCATCAAACATCCTGGGAGAGTCTATTTGAGTCAGCCTCTTACCAGAGACTACTTTGAGGCTGGGTTGCCATGAAGAGGAGAGCCGGTGTGTGGTGTAGTGGTTAAGAGCGGTGGGTTCTAATTTGTAGAACTGGGTTTGATTCCCCACTCCTTCACATGAACCCTGCTGGTTGACCTTGGGCCAGTCACAGTTCTCTCAGAATTCTTTCAGCCCATGCAGAGGCAGGCAATGGCAAACAATGTCCGAACATCTCTTGCTCTGAAAATACTACAGGGCTGCCAAAAGTCATCTGTGCCTTGACGACACTTTTCACCACCAACATGCCATGAAGCAAGACAGGAGAAGTCCAGGACCTGCAGTGACCATGTCAGGACTGACATCTCCAATGTGATCACATAACCAAGCTGACCTGACACACATGGTAAAAAGCAAAATAGAGCTTTATTGAAAAAGTTGGGAAAAGGATTTAAAAACAAGGCGTGCAGTTTGAGTGGTAGCAGGATGCACAAACACAATAAAACTATCTGCTTACTTACTGGACTTCAAATGCAGCATAGTTGGTCCTTGAGACAAAAAGTTTCCAGAGCTTAATACAAGCATCTTTACGGTGGCAAGGAGGGGTAAGGGAGAAGCAGGATGGAAAAATGTTCTCTACAACAGCTACACCTATGGAGAAAGCTGACTCCAACCTCCTGATCTTTACAACCAATCCTATGATTGGTTGTAAAGGCTATCTTCCTGGAACTTTCCAGGGGGTGAGTGCACTGACCCCCTCCCTTACCGAAGTCTCAGATGAGATGCATGATCTAATTTAATCAGCTAACAAGCCTGTCCTTGAGAAAAGCTGGTGCAAGGTGGGGGAGGAGTGTCCTCTGTACCTGCAGAAGGCACAAAAACAACAACTTTACATTGAAAAAATTTCTCCAAGGTGAATTCTCTCTTGACAGACCACCCAATAACTCTAGACACTTTCCGCTGTATTGTTTTATCGTTTAATATTAAATTGTAAACTAACTTGTACATGCACCAAATAAATAAGAAATTATTGTTTTAGCTTGTAGGCAGGAATTACTGCTATGATTAAATGATTTATTCTATTAATGATTCTGATTAAAGGAAAACATAATTTGTTACTATTAGTTTTTTCTTGAAATGTAATTGCTGTTGCTATGTTATTGCTCTACTTTGTTTACTGTATATTTGTATACTGCATTATTAATAGCCTTTAGTTGCAAATACTTCCCGCATTATCATTGGTACCAATGACTATTAGCATTATCTTATTACTATTAAGACTTGCCCCCTTCTGGATGCACACCTTAACGTGGTGAGGGGGGTTGTGTGTGTCAGGGAAGCTGAGAGCAATACCGTAAGGGGTCTAGACTCTATCAAGAGACTAAACTCCTAGCAGAGTCACTCATGACGGAATGGTCACATCTGAGACACCAGACAAAGATGCATCTACCCCCTTAAGGGATCAATGGCCACATCCGCAGAACAGAACAGGCAGCTCCAATGGGGATGGGGGCAGAGCAATCCCTGAAGGTTAGCTAGTGGGCAGCAGCAGTAGTGGAAGGTGACACTGGCGGAGGATCTTTCGTAGACAACGGCAGTGCCACTACGGCTAACCCTGGTTAGTACTGCGCAGAAAAAGGCACTGGTAAACCACTTCTGACCAACCTTTACCTTGAAAACCCTATGATGAGACAATCCAAAATGAAAAAAAGATATAGTGCTTGAAGATGGGACCCCCAGGTCGGATGGCACTTAATCTGCTACTGGGGTAGAGCAGAGGACAAGTACGAGTAGCGCTGTTCTTAATGATGCGATTGGACTAAAGCCTAAAGGGCATTTAGTGGTTGACATGAATAGATGCAAAAGGAAAGTCCGAAGCTGTTTGACACATATAATAGGAACATGGACTGTGAGAAGCATGAATCAGGGTAAGCTTGAAATTGTTAAACAAGAAATGGAACATATGGACATTTCAGTCCTGGGAGTAAGTGAATTAAAGTGGACTGGATTAGGACATTTTCAATCAGAAAATTACAATGTTTTATTCGGGGAATGACAAAAAGAGAAGAAACGGAGTTGCTTTAATAGTGAAGCAAGATGTAGCAAAGGCAGTCAGGAGCTATAATGCAAAGTCTGACCGAATAATATCAATCAGACTTCAGGGAAAGTCTATCAACATAAGCATCATTCAAGTTTATGCCCCAACTACAGATGCTGATGAGGAAGAAATTGAAAGTTTTTATGCCAGTGTTCAGGAAGAAATTGATCACACACCTAAACAAGATATGCTGATAATCATAGGTGATTGGAACGCAAAAGTAGAAATCAAAGCAGAATCAAATGTTGGCAGATTTGGGCTAGGAGCATGGAATGAAAGGAGAATGCCTCGTAGAATTCTGTGAAGACAACAATCTGTTCACTGCAAACAAATGTTTCAGGCAACCACATGGACAATTGTATACATGGACATCAATAGATGGCCAGTATAGAAATCAAATAGATTATATAATTGGAAGCAGAAGATGGAGAAGCTCTATTCTCTCGTCCAAAACAAGACCAGGAGCCGACTGCGGTACAGATCATGAATTGTTAATATCAAAAATCAAGCTAAAGCTTAAGAAAAACACCAAAATATTCATAGCAGCAAAATACAATCTAAGCAATATTCCAGAAGAGTTTAAAGACCAAGTAAGGAACAGATTTGTTTTACTGAGTTCAAGTGAATGTAAACCTGAAGAACTGTGGGCGGAAACTAGAGATATTATCAAGGAAGAAGTGCAAAGACTATTCCTGTAGCCAAAAGAAAAGAAAAACCTCGATGGATGTCTGAGGAAACTCTTAAAATTGCCAGAGATAGACAAGAAGCAAAAGTAGAAGGTGACAGAAATAGAATCAAAAGTCTAAGTACAACGTTCCAGCGACTCACACGTACCTATTATAATAACCAGTGCAAAGAAATAGAAGAGAACAACAAAAAAGGAAGAACAAGAGATCTGTTCCACAACATCCAAGAAATCAAAGGGAAATTTAAAGCACGGTTAGGCATGCTGAAAGACCAGCATGGAAATATATTAACAGGACAAAATAAAGAAAAGGTGGGAACAATACACTGAAGAACTATACAGAAAAGATGAAAGGATAAAAGATTCTTTACAAGAAGAATCTTTTGAAGTAAAACCTACAGTTTTAGAAAGTGAAGTGAAAGCTGCATTGAGAGCAATCAGGAGAAACAAATCACCAGGAGCAGATGGGATATCAATAGAGCTATTCCAAGCCACAGAAACGGAGTCCATCAAAATCTTGACAAAAATATGCCAACAGATATGGAAAACAAAACAATGGCCCACAGACTGGAAACGATCCATTTATATTCCAATTCCCAAGAAAGGAGACATCAAAGATTGCAGCAACGTTTGGACCATCGCATTAATTTCTCATGCAAGTAAAGTGATGATCAAAATCTTACAGCAAAGGCTGTTACCATATATGGAACAAGAAATGCCTGATGTTCAAGGTGGTTTCAGAAAAGGAAGAGGCACTAGAGATCATATTGCAACTATACTCTGGTTAGTGGAGCATACGAGAGAATTTCAGAAGAAAATCAGCTTGTGTTTCATAGATTACAGCAAAGCTTTTGACTGTGTGGATCATGAAAAGCTATGGCTGGTTTTAAAGGAAATGGGTGTGCCCATCTACATCTGATCGTTTTGATGCGCAACCTGTACTCTGGACAAGAGGCCACAGTTAGAACAGAATATGGAGAAACGGAATGGTTTCCAATTGGCAAAGGTGTCAGACAAGGATGTATTTTATCTCCCTATCTCTTCAATCTATATGCAGAACATATAATTAGGAAAGCTGGATTAGATTTAGATGAAGGTGGAGTGAAAATTGGAGGGAGGAACATTAATAATTTGAGATATGCTGATGACACTACATTATTGGCAGAAAATAGTGAAGATTTGAAACAACTACTGCTGAAAGTTAAAAGAGAAAGTGCCAAAGCAGAACTACAGCTGAACATCAAGAAAACAAAAGTAATGACTACAGGAGCATTACACAACTTTAAGGCTGACAATGAGAAAATGGAAATTGTTCAAGACTTTCTATTCCTTGGCTCCACCATCAACCAAAAGGGAGATTGCAGCCAAGAAATCAGAAGGAGATTGAGACTGGGAAGGGCAGCCACGAAGGAGCTAGAAAAGATTTTGAAGTGTAAGGATGTGTCACTGGCCACCAAGACTAGATTAATTCATGCCATCGTATTCCCTATTACTATGTATGGGTGTGAAAGCTGGATAGTGAAGAAAGCTAATAGGAAGAAAATAGATTCCTTTGAAATGTGGTTGGAGGAGAGTGTTACGGATTCCGTGGACTGCCAAAAAAACAAATCAGTGGGTTATAGATCAAATCAAGCTTGAACTGACCCTAGAAGCTAAAATGAGTAAACTGAGGCTATCGTATTTTGTCGTCATGAGACGACAAGAGTCACTGGAAAAGACAGTCATGCTAAGAAAAGTTGAGGGCAGCAGGAAAAGAGGAAGACCCAACAGGAGATGGATTGACTCAATAAAGGAAGCCACAGCCTTCAGTTTGCAAGATCTGAGCAAGGCTGTCAAGGATAGGACATTTTGGAGGACTTTCATTCATAGGGTCGCCATGAGTCGGAGGCGACTTGACTGCACTTAACACACACACATTAAGACTTGACTGATAAAAGTAATGCACTTTCAAAATAATTGCTGCAATAAGAATGTTATATTTCTCCTTTAAATATTAATATGTTAAACAAACAAAAACCGCATATCCAAAGTCATGATGCACAAATACTTATTCACAAATTTCAACATAGTTTGCAAATAATCTCCATACATTGCCTCTCTGAGTGAACATGGAACCCTATCTTTGTTTCAGCCCATTTTGCTTCCCCTAATTATTTGTTCTGTGAAGTCACTACTACCTATTAATCAATATAGTCTATCCTATTTATAAGTTTTGGACCTAGAGCACCATATTTTATCTCATAATACTTGTTTCCCTTGTTTTCATAATTATCCCATGAGATAGCTAGATTCCCATTTTACAGGACTCAACCTAAGGACGTTGGGGAGTTTTTTTGGGAAGGCACCCTAAAGGTACTCAGTGAATCTGTTGCTCAGTGAATTTCAACATAGTACCATGGTGAATCCATAAGCACTTGCTAGCCCTCCTCACTTTAGTGATTTATTTCTATTTTTTTCGCTTTCTAACCTGCCCTTTTCTGACCAAGGTTGGGCTTGGAATGGCTGACAATCACAAAAATACTCATCCATATATTTATAATGTTACTTCTCACTAGATCCAAATTTATATTTTATGGTTAAAATATTCATGGGTTGGGTGTAACAAGTACAGGATATGCTCTGCCAAGACACTACACTTTCGTCTGGGCTCTAATACTTGCAACATTAGGACATTTTATGTCATCAGCACAATAGATGTGATCTTCCAATATTGTTGGAGCACATGAACACATTAAGCTCCCTTATACTGAATCCGTATACTTATACTGTCTACTCCAACTGACAATGGCTCTCCAGGTTCTTACGGGAGCTCTTCCCATCACCTCTGTGTGTGTGTAAAGAGCCGTCAAGTCGCAGCCGACTTATGGTGACCCCTTATGGGGTTTTCATGGCAAGAGACTAACAGAGGTGGTTTGCCAGTGCCTTCCTCTGCACAGCAACCTGGTATTCCTTGGTGGTCTCCCATCCAAATACTAACCAGGGCTGACCCTGCATAGCTTCCGAGATCTGACGAGATTGGGCTGTACCATGCTGCCTTCCCGCCTGTCAGGGGCTAACCAATGGGAATATATCTCATATAAAAACAGTTGCACTGGTTGCCAGATTTTCTGTGAATACAATTAATTGTGCTGACTATGACCTTTAAAGCCCTAGGACCCACAGACCAAAAAGACCATCTCTTCTCATCTGTCCCTGTGCACCAGTTGTGGTCCACAGGTGACACCTACTAGTTCCCTCCCCCCACCTAGGTGGCCTCTTGGCTTCAACTCTACACTCTGCAGAATGGCTGTCTGAAGAGGTAAGGGGGATGCCATATCTAGATATTTTAAAGAGATGCTGTAAGGTCAGCTGATTTGCCAGGATTTTTGTATAAGTTAAGACTGAGATGTGTTAGCCACCTTGAGCTGCATGGAAAGGTAGGACATAAATATTTTAACCAATAAATAAATAATATTCAGCAAACCAGCAGAGAATATCCCTAGAATACTTGATAAGTGTAATCAACTGCCTTATTTTACTATTTTAGTACAGCAACTCTCTGTAGAGGGCATAATTGCATTGTTATTTGAAGTATTACATAATGAACATTCAGAATGGTCAAAGTGTGCATAGGAGGGAGGGAAGTTGGCCAAATACTCTGCCGAGGTAGAGCACTAACACCTGTAGGCTGTTAGAATCCTTCTGTTTGCTGGAAACTGCTCAAGGATTTGTTGGTGGTACAATCGTAACACCTGGGCTTGGTGTTCTAGGTCAAGAATGCCTTTCAGAACAGACTTCTGGACTGTGTAAGAATTTACATGGGTGTCTGGAGATTGTATCTCGATGTTTCCACTGTTTAAATGTTTAAATCTGATAAACATCGCAATGGCGTGTGAGACATTTAGCAGGAATAATGCATGAAAGAAGGCACATAAAAGAGATACAAACACTCATCTCAGCCACACTCTCCCTCCCAATTCCTGGTTAAAAATGAAGGTTGCAGTTACTTGAAAATGAATACAGCGATACTTACTTTCTGAGCAAACGTAGAAGAGATTAGGCTGTAACTGAACAGGCATCCTGTCCTACTGAAAATAGCCTTCAAGCTGTATGGTAGGAAGATGGAAGTCCCATGGAGGTCATACACGTGTTATTTGCTAAAATGTTCCCACCCCACAAGCTCTTTTTGATCATTTCTGATTTTGTTCAGTGGAACACTTGGTTGATTAATGGTAAAATAGTGCTGGGTGCCTAATATATCTGGACTATTTTTTGGTTGAAATTTATGCTTCTAATCATTTCTGCAAAAGAGTTATGTTGCACACATTGCAAGTTGACATAGTCCTCTCAGAGGATGCTTCTGCCCTATTTTTGTGTCCTGTAAGGAAAATAATTGAAATATAATATTTCCTAAAAGGAGAACCATTGATGCTATGAAATGATGTTAGTTTCAGTTCAGTTTCAGTTTATTTATGTACAGTAGTTTAACCAGCAGATAAACATTGTTAAAATTGATCAATACAGAGCCAGGATTACAATTTTGATGCGGTAACCTGAGCTCTTCGCACTCTAGTGACAATGTAACCAAACTTTGCCACTGTGTATGGCTATTGTGTATAGCCATACAATCTGTATGGCTATTGTTGAATGTTGTCTTTGTTGTCTTTGTCTGAAAAATACTGCAGACTTGGCCAGCCTGAGAAATCAGCAGTAGCTGAACATGGACTGACACAAACAGGACACAGGGTCTTATTCCAAGACACTGAAAGACTGGACAATTCTACCAACTATTTTGTCAGATTGCACAGAGAAGCCATTGAAATTCATAAACATCAGCACAACTTTAACAGAAAAGAGGAGAGTTTAAGAATGAATAAGGCTTGGCTTCCTGCCCTGAAAAACCTCCAGACAAAGACAACATTCAACAATAGCCATACAGATTATCTTTGGATTACACACATTAACAGATCACTTCAGGATACAATGGTTCCATATTAACATACCATACCCTCATTAGCACATTATCTTGATACTTACAGGACAATACTTTTGCAGGACAATACTCAGCTCAAACCCAACCCCTTTCTGACTATATATTACTCTTCCTACACCCTTGACACTGAGAGACACTGTCCTTCAGTGTTACTCCTCTGAAGATGCCGGCCACAGTTGCTGGCGAAACGTCAGGAAAGAAAATTCCAAGACCACGGTTACACAGCCCGGATAACCTACAAGAACTAATCTGACAGCCTTGTAATCTTGACACCCTGAGGCACCTCTAATGGCTTTAGTAGACCGGTCAGCCTGCCGGTCGGGCGTTTCGCGGTGGCACACACTGGACAGCTGCGGATGATGGAGTCCAGGTCTGAATGCATACCCGCCCCCCAGAACTGAAGACGGAGCAAATGTAACATTTTAATGAAACAAAAATGTCCTTCTACGGGGGAGCCAGAAAAGTCAGGCGCCGTTGCCATACAAGTTAGGAATGGGATACTAACCACATTCCAGACTACAAAAAGAACGTAAAAAAAAACAAAAAAAAACCCCCTAAGGATTAGAGTCCTAATGTAAGGTCTGAGTTCACCTGGGGATTACCAATCACCAAACGTCCAGACAGAGTATTCTAAGAAGCTGGTATATTTAGGAAACAGAAGGTGAGTAGCAGGAACTTATGGGGAAAGGTACGAGGACTCTAATGGGGGGGGGGGAAGGGCTGGTTGGAACATATACTGAAAACCAAAGGCACAGTTAGATCCCAGGCCAAGCCTGGTTCTCATGGTAGATTACAGTTATCATGCAAACAGAGAACGAGCAGACATAACCTTCTGAGCTACACAGCCTTGGAAGACAGCTGCGCTCACTGGGCTGGAGCTCACAGGGGGAGAGATAGAAGAAAAATTAGATGGAGGGAGAGAGAAATGAAAGCAGATCATGAAAGAGAGCAAAATGAAGGAGAAAAGTGTGGAAAAAAGGAAGAGAAATTAAGGAAAACAGAGGGAAAGGTTGTTTTATCTTGCTGCAACACCCTAACTATTGCATTGCAAGATTTGGCTATGCAGACAAAACAATGGAGCTGTGCAACAAAAGAAAAAGGTGGGGGGAAGGATAGACTTCTGCAGTCAACTGCTTTGTTAGTAGGCTGCAGGCTGGTGATTACTGTAGCATTACTTGCTCCAATGCTGGATTGGTTGATGGGCTTAGCATGATCTGTTAGTCAAGCGTTTGCTTCAGCCTTGCAGGAAGGCCAGGCTAGTTGATATTCAGAGTGACTGCCTTTTTAGAGTTCTCAGCACTCCTAGTGGCTGCAGCACACAATTGCATTAAAAGTAAAATGAAATGCATTTGGCTGGATGTAGCATGACCCCGGCTTAAGTGGCCCTCCAGCTAACTTGGGCCTGGGGAACTTGGCCTGGGGAACTTGGGCCCAGCACCCCATCTTTTGCTGTCCTGTGATCCTGCCAGACCAATATGGTCATCTTTGAAAACTCTGCTTCAGGTGCCCCCACCTTCTGAGATCAGACCAGTGGCAACCCAGGAGAGGCCCTTTTCAGTCACGGCACGAAAGCTCTGAAACTCTCTCCCCAAGGAGATTCCTCTGTTCCCTTCTGATGCCATTGTCATAGAATCATAGAATCACAGAGTTGGAAGGGACCACCGGGGTCATCAAGTCCAACCCCCTGCACAATGCTGGAAATTCACAACTATCTCCCCCCCCACACACCTAGTGACCAGAAGATGGCCAAGATGCCCTCCCTCCCATCATCTGCCTAAGGTCACAGAATCAGCATTGCTGACAGATGGCCATCTAACCTCTTCTTAAAAACCTCCAGGGAAGGAGCGCTTACCACCTCCCGAGAAAGCCTGTTCCACTGAGGAACTGCTCTAACCATTAGAAAATTCTTCCTAATGTCTAGACGGAAACTCTTTTGATTTAATTTCAACCCGTTGGTTCTGGTCCGACCTTCTTGGGCAACAGAAAACAACTCGGCATCATCCTCAATATGACAGCCCCTCAAGTACTTGAATATGGTTATCATATCCCCTCTCAGTCTTCTCCTCTTCAGGCTAAACATACCCAGCTGCTTCAAGACTTGGTCTCCAGACCCCTCACCATCTTTGTTGCCCTCCTCTGGACACGTTCCAGCTTGTCTACAACTTTTTAAAATTGTGGTGCCCAAAACTGAACACAGTACTCTAGTTGAGGTCTAACCAGAGCGGAGTAAAGCGATACCATCACTTCGCGTGATCTGGACACTATACTTCTGTTGATGCAGGCCAAGACTGCATTTGCCTTTTTAGCTACCGCATCACACTGCTGACTCATGTTCAGTGTTTGGTCTACTAAGACCCCAAGATCCTTTTCACACACACTCAGACAAGTCTCCCCCATCCTATAATTATGCATTTGATTTTTCCTACCTAAATGCAGAACTTTACATTTGTCTTTGTTGAAGTGCATTTTATTAGTTCTAGCCCACTTTTCCAGCCTGTCAAGATCATCCTGCATCTTAGCTCTGTCTTCTACCATATTTGCTACCCCTCCCAATTTAGTATCATCTGCAAATTTAATAAGCATCCCCTCTATTCCTTCATCCAAATCATTTATAAAGATGTTGAACAACACAGGGCCCAGCACAGATCCCTGAGGAACTCCACTAGTCACTTCTCTCCAAGTCGATGAGGAACCATTAACTAGCACTCTTTGGGTACGATCTGTCAACCAGTTGCAGATCCACCTAACAATAATAGGAGTTAAACCACATTTTCCCAATTTGTCAACTAGAATGCTATGTGGAACCTTATCAAAAGCCTTACTGAAATCTAGATAAACTATGTCTACAGCCTTCCCCTGATCCAGCAAGGTAGTAGCTTTCTCAAAAAAGGAGATAAGATTAGTCTGACATGACTTATTCTTGAGAAACCAGTGGGTGAAGACTTTTTGTTTCATCTGCCATTCCCTCAATGATCCCTCGTTCCTGCCTAATGTTTTCTTGTTGTTGTTTTCACATTTTTGCATGTATTTTAGCTCTGGTTTTAATTATTTTACTTTTATGGCTTTTAAGTTGTGAGTATTACATTACATTATTACAGTCCACAACCAGCACAAAAACAGCTAAAGGTAAAGGTCCCCTGTGCTGTCGCCGGCCCCAACGTATGACCAGGATTTTGGTATGGAAGCATGTCCCATTAGGCTTCATAAGGATAGAAATGTGTTAAAACATGTTATAAAGATGATGTCACTTCATAAGCTGGAATACCTTTGGCTGTATAAGCTCAAGGTTATAGAAGCAATCCAAGGTTATGATAAATTAAAACACCTGTGACAGTATTAAGCTCAAGATTAGTAACCTGCTATGCTGTAGAAATTAATATATTGTAATCATTTAATAATACTGACCCATCTGAAGGTTACAGCTGTAGGTGCATACAGCTGCAGGAGCACTCAATTGACTAAGCAAATGGTAGACAAAGGTCATATCCACTAACCACTGCAGATGGCAGCCAAGTGTATAATATCCATTGTAGCTTGCAGTTGAATAACAGATTGAACTATTGACTGACCAAGTTATAGTTTATTTATAGAATGCTTTAGCTAAAGGATGCTGGAACTAAAGTTGACTGGACCAGCAGATCTATAAGAAAAATGGCTCTGATAAAGATTCTAAAAGGTATAAATAGAGATCTCTCTCTGACTACAGGGGAGAGAGGTTCCTGATGGTCTAAACATGCTGACCTATGGACTTCCTCCATCTATCAAAAATGTAAAACTTTGACAGCCTAGTTCTTGCGTGAATTAGGAACCTGATTCTTGTGTGAATTGGGAGAAATCATTTATTCTTGTCTCTATTTCTGGAGAACTCTTACAAAGAGAGGTATTATGCCACACAGTCTGTCTCTCTGAAGACTGATTGTCTGGAATAACTGTCTATACAATGCTTCATCCTGAATATGTGATGAAGGTCCTTATACTCTAAGGATTATAAGGGTATGGATCTTACCATGTTTGAATATGGTGACATTGAGAACTCATTTGTTCTAACAAGACTAATGTCTTCTCATAAGATCTATCTTATGTATAGACTTCCTAGTTCTGACAGACAAGATGTAAATGCCACTACCAGAGCATATTCCAGGGGTTTCTCTACACAAGGAGGAAGCACTGAATATACTCTGCAGTCAGTTCTAAGACTGAGGTCTCACACAGAACTGTCTGACATACACATGCATACATAAACATGCATCACAGCCAACAATGGCTAACACATAGAATTACTTAATTGGAATACATATAATTGGGATACATGGATGGAGATCCATGGAGCCTTAAGCTCTTAAACTGAACTATACACAATACTCTCTAAAGATTGGCACTGCCAGAGAGATTGTAGAATAGAGTTTATGCTCTACACATAGCTTCAAATACTGATTAATTACAGTATAGCTCTTACAGCAATGCTTACAGCAATGCATACTCAAAGATGGCTTTCACATAGCCTTTTCTAATCTGAACATGGGCTTCAAACCCATAAATCTCAAACATATAGAGACTCTGTGGTTTCATGTCCTCAGTCACAAACAGACTGATGTAAGAGCTACAGTAACAAGTCTAACATAAAACTATGGAACCAAAGAGATCTCTGCTATCTTTACAACTACTAAAGGCATTGAAATAACAGAATAATACTTAGAGAATACCTAAAGGTAATCTAACTTCTAAATGAACTTATAGAATCCTTACAGAAACTCTGCAATGACATGAACTTATAGAATCCTTACAGAAACTCTTCAATGACATGACTGGATAAAGTATGTTTTATGTTTAAATAATTTGAATTAGAATACTTATTCAATGCACTAACCATTATTTTACAAGATTTCTGTAAACTGTATTATTTCCTGAATGAAATATATACTTGGGAAACTCTCATGCAGAGTCATAGAGATTGTTGATATTGCTAATATTGCTTGCATACATAATATAATACTTTGTTCCTGTTGAACTAACTAATATAGTTTTTATTTCTGTAATAATTTACATGCATATATTTTATGTGAAATAAATGGTATTTTTATTCATATATTCTTTTCATATTTTTACTGGAACAATTCAATAGAAAGTCTATCTCGCAAGAGGTGGAAAGTGTTGATCCCTGCTTAGTGGGTAACGGGCTGAATAGATACAGATTCCTTTTTAGGAAGGGGTCAATTCTAGGAGCTGGGTTACCTTAATGGCACGGACCGTGACAGTGCAAGCACCGGGTCATTCCTGGGGTGACATCACATCCCGACATTTACTAGGCAGACTTTGTTTATGGGGTGGTTTGCCAGTGCCTTCCCCAGTCATCTTCCCTTTACCCCCAGCAAGCTGGGTACTCATTTCACCGACCTCAGAAGGATGGAAAGCTGAGTCAAACTTGAGCTGGCTACCTGAAATCCAACTTCTGTCAAGATCGAACTCAGGTCGTGAGCAGAGCTTGGACTGCAGTACTGCAGCTTACCACTCTAAGCCATGGGGCTCTTTTTACAAAAACAGGTACATGGAATAAACAAAAGGAATAATGTCAGTATACAACCAAACTCATGTAGCAACTGCCAACAAACATGGTATATACCAAACACAAACTGCAGGACAAATATAACCTATCAACAAATTTACAATTTGAAATTCTCTTTGACAAATACTAAAAAATTAGATGGTTTTAGATCATGCACTGGGTAGCATTACCTATATTTTTGTAGTGCTTTTTCTAAGTCCTGTACAGGCCTTACATACAATATCTTAGTATTCTTTACAACAGTCCAACTATTGACAATGATAGGCAAATACTTTAGAGGTCGCCATCCTCTGCTGGATATTGGGGAACAACTGAAGATCCATTTGTTGTGGATAAATGTGGCTGTTTTATATATATGTCAACCTGCAAGGGAAATATTTTTACACTCATGCCGCAGTTGGTGGAAATGACTCAAACAGGCAATAATGGCTTGGCTAAGTCTATTTAAGGACTTCATGGATGAAATCTGAATCAGGGATTTCCTGTTTCAGGAAGTGCTTTGGGGATAAATACAAGCGTTTTGGGGATAAATACAAATTAATACAAAGTATCTTAAGTTTGTTAAAAGATACCAGTGTTGCTACCACCCATCTGGCATAAAATGGAATTAATAAAAGTACAATCTGAGCTTTTTGAATGCCAACCACAGGCCACAGTAAGGTTCTTCTACCATCAAGGGAACCAACAAATCCCAGCAGCACTACAAATCTTCAATCTGAAAGTATTGTCACAGCTGCTATATGTTGTGCCAATTTGGATTCATGCCTACTCAGATGAAGTGGAACAGATCCAAGGCCGCTTTCTCAGACGTCTTATTGGGCTCCCAAATTGCGTCTCTTATCTCACCGTCTGCTCTGAAACAAACCAAAAATTAGTAACAACTAGGGCCTGGTCATCTGCCATAAAATTTTGGCTACGGATCCATTATCATGCGAGGGAATCAACCCTGTTAAGATACCTACTAGAAGACCCCTACTGGACTGAACGCTCTGAATGGACAATCAAGATAAAAAAGAAAATTGCCCAGATAGGCATCAACCTGGACTCCCTGCTTCTGTCCAGCGAGAGTTATATCCTAAGTCTAATAAAACAAAGACTAGTCGATCATGAGTTCCAGCTCAAATTTCCTTCAACACCGCCAATTTGCTCACCTCAATACTTTGGACTTCCACCTAATTTCCATTTAAACTACCTGGACAGTCTTAACAATCCTAAGCCCAGGAAAGTCTTTATGCAGGCTAATTCATTGCCTTCAGCGATCCTTCGTGGCAGATTCCTGAAAACGCATTACGCTGAAAGGGTCTGCAGATGTGATGCATTATGTCCTGACTCCCTGTCTCATATTCTTTTGGACTGCCATCTTTATGATTCCCCAAGAGGAAACCTAATAAAACCCATAGTTTTGAACTTCTCACCAAATAATACGAAAATACTTTACAAACTATTAGCTGATAAGGATCCTGAGATAACCAAAAACGTGGCAAAAATTTTGACGATAGTAGTCAACCGATGGAAATCTAGTCAGAAGTAGAATCACAACATTAAGGAATGATTTATTTTAATTTTATTTTACTCTAACTTTTATCCTTTTATATACTGCAGATTGTACTATGCCAATAAAGGTATTTTGAAATTGAATTGAATGCCAACCAGCCACATTCCAGCTGATTAAGTTGAATTGTACAGTGCTGATTAAGTTGAATTGCATTAGTGACTGGAGTACAGTTTTCACAATTAGAAGTTATCATGTCCAATTTTCCCCTTGAGTCTAGGAAAATACTATTGGGAATTTGGGGTCCAGTTTCTGTAAAGGGATCCCCGATACTTAACTTTCTGCTACCAATTCAGAGGGAATGGATCGTTCCTCTTGAACTATAGAGAATTGGAGATCACACACACGCACAAAAGACACAAAGCGTTTGTCTTTGTAATAAACAATCTTTACTCTAACTCAGGGTAGGGTAAAATATCACTGGGATACAAAACAAATAATCCTGTCTACATTCTATGTTTCCTATACTTGTCAAAAGCCTTTGGCAAGGCACTAAGCTTACTTATGAGTAGGCATCCTTAGCGAAAGGAGAGCCTCTCATCCTGCCTGGCTAGCAGTCGAAGCAAAAGTGTACAACTGCTTTCTCTTCTAACAAAGAAATCGAAAGCAGTTAAACATGCAAAATAGTTGTATACGTGACCCTTAAGCACGATTGCAATGGCCACCACAAACTGGCCATTTGGTCAGTTACAATATTAACCCTTAACTGTCTGACATGTAACAAAGCTCGCTATCTAATACCCAACAATCCCCTTTTCGAGGTTTAGTTACATTCAGACATATAAACACAATGCATCATGTAAGTATTCAAACTGTTGTCTAGGCAGTGGCTTCGTCAGGATGTCGGCCACCATCTCTTTACTTTCACAGTACTTCACTACTACAAGACCTCTTTCTTGTTTGTCCTTTACTGAGTCTATTTTGAGTCGAAGCAGTTTCTTCCCTTTCTTAGAGTTCTCGCCATTCAGTAGTGCTATACATGCTTGATTGTCCTCAAACATTGTAGCAGGTGTCAGTTCATCTAATCCAAAGTTGCATAGCAGTTCAATTATCTTTTCCAGCTCTGTGCATGTGCACTTGGCTGCTATGCATTCTGCTTCAGTTGAAGATGTTGTCACAACTTGCTGTTTCTGGCTGGTCCAGGATATCAGGTTTTCTCCAAAGTAGAACAGATATCCACTTGTAGATTTGCTGTCTGTTCTAGTACCACCTAGACTAGCATCCATGTATCCTATCAGTTTCAGCTCAGTATTTGGAGTTATCTTCAACTTCAAATCAATAGTTTTCTTTAAGTATTGTGTGAGGTGTTTGATTGCATTCCAATCATGTTCTGCAGGTGTGCTGGTCCTTCTACTTAGGATTCCAACTGCTACACTTATATCCGGTCTACTAACGTTGCTCAAGTATAGAAGTTTTCCAATAGGTTCTCTGTATTTGTGATTGTTAGGCAATAGTTCACCTCCGTCTAGATCATTGGTTCCCAACCAGGGGTCCGTGGACCCCCAGGGGTCCACGAGAACTAAATTAAGGTCCGCGAAACAAAGTTATAAACCCATAATAAATTAATATTTTCAATTAAAATTTCTCTATTATAAAAATATATATTCAAATATTATTCTAAGCTTAAAGTTTAACTAACAGTTATGATTAAAGTTTATTTTCAAATTCTCAGAATTTTTATTTTGAACCTTGGGGTCCCTGCACTGAACAAAAAAGTCCTAGTGGTCCCTGGTCAAAAAAAGGTTGGGAACCACTGGTCTAGATCCACATATGAAGGGTCAAGTGGAGTGTTCTTTGTCTTGCACTCCTTCATATTCATGAATTGTAGAAATTCCAGTATCTTGTTCCTTTGATTGATTGAAAATCCATTGTCTTGGTTTCTTTCAATCTCCATTCCAAGATAGTTCTTTACTTCTCCAAGTAGTTTCACTTCTACTGATTCATTCAGTTTGTTTGCAATTTCTTTTGCAGCTTCTTCAGTGTCAGAACATATCAGAGATCGTCTACAAAAGTTAAAATAAAGTCCCATCCATCATCCTTCTTCCTTCTGAATAAACATTTTTCTATATTTCCTTGTTCAAAGCCTTGAGCTTTCAATAATGAGGTAAGTTTGTGGTTCCATGCTCTTGCTGACTGTTTGAGCCCATACAAAGTCTTTTCAAATTTACAAACTTGATTTTTAGCATCACAGTCCTTTAATCCTGGTGGAAGTTCCATGTATATTTCTTCTGATAATTCGCCATTCAGGAAAGCTGTTTTGACATCGAGTTGCAGTACCACTTTATTCCTGGAGGCAGCTATACTCAGCAAAGTCCTTATAGCCGTGTGACTAATCACAGGTGCGTAGGTTTCTGTGTAGTCAGTTCCATACTTCTGGGTAAATCCTTTTGCAACTAGTCTTGCCTTGTATTTGTCAACAGTTCCATCAGAATTCTTCTTAACCTTGAATACCCATTTACACCCCACAGTCTTCTTGTTTGGTGGGAGTTCGGTTAGTTTCCAGGTATTATTCTTCTGCAGTGAGTCTAATTCTTCTTGGATTGCCTTCAGCCATCTTGACCGCTCCCCATCGGGCAACTTTTGCAGTTTGTCCCAACTTGAGGGTTCCATGTGGCTGACAATTCCAGTGAAAAGACAGTTTTTCTGCTGGTATTCCTTTTGTAGTCCTTGTAGATCTCCTTAAGGTCTGAGAGGGTTCAGCTGTTCCATCAGCACTGGGGTCAACCCCTTTTGAATCTGCAGTCTCTTGCTGTTCTGCAGGAGCAGGTGGATTGCAATCCCATGCTGTAAATGGAATCTCTATGGTTTCCTCTTCACAAACCTCTGGATCATTAAAGTTATTAATTTGTTGATTATTAATAACATTTCTTTCATCTATATATACTGCATTCAATATTTGTACATTGTAAGTCTTAATGTCCATTATCCTGTACCCTTTTGAGAAAGGATGGTATCCCACAAGAATTCCAAGTTCTGTAGTAGGATCCATTTCCCCCCTTTTCTCCTTTGGGACGTATGCAAACATACGAGATCCAAATGCTTTCAAGTGTTTCAGACTAGGCTTCCTGCCATTCCATCTTTCATATGGAGTCATGTTGATAGCACTTGAAATTGTCCTGTTGTAAAGGTAAGCTGCTGTGTTTACACACTCTCCGCAGCAGGGGTAAGGCAAGCCTGCCTGTAGCATTAAACATCTTGCACTTTCCATCAGAGTTCTGTTAAACCTCTCCGACAACCCATTGTTCCTTGGGGTATATGCAACTGAGGTTGCATGCTCTATTCCTTCAGATTCAAGAATTTCTTTCATTTCATTATTAAGGTACTCACTCCCATTATCAGAGTATAATAACTGTATTCCTCTATTGTGTTTACTGTTCATCAGAGCAACATAAGCTTTAAATCTTTCAGCTACTTCAGTCTTTGATTTCAGCAAATACACATATGCAAATCTTGAAGCGCTGTCTATGAAATGCAGAACATATTTTGCCCCTCCTGCTGAAGGCTTGAGTGGGCCAATCAAGTCTGAATGCACTTCTTCCAAAATCTCTGCCTTAATACTGCTTGGCCTCTGCACGTGTCTAGGCACTGTTCCCTTTCCTTTAAGGCACACTTCACAACGTTCTTTGTCTTTAAAGCATTCTTTAACTGGCATTTCACAATCAATTAGCAATTGCTTCACAGACTTAAAGTTTTTATGAGCTAGTTTCACGTGCCAGTGGGACAAACAGTCCTTGTGGTTACAATCTGCAGCCTTCTGCTCTGTCAATCCTTTACTAAAAGCAATCAGGCACCTTGATTCTTCCTCAACATTATCTTCATTTCCATCAAAATCATTTTCATCAGAATCAACATTGCTTTCAAAATCGCTACAAGCATATTCCTCTAATTGACTTGCAACATTCTCCAAGCAATAGTGCGAGCCAACTGATAGAACTGGGTATTCTCTCCCTTCAGAGTCAAACAAACGGCATTTGTCTTTCATTATAGACACTTCGAAATCAGCATCCACTAGTTTGTTCACAGACAGTAAATTCTCTTCTGAATTAGGCATTAAGAACACGTCTTGTAAGGTTAAATGCATTACATTTCCACAAAAGCTTTGGATACTAATAGAAACTTCACCCTTCTCAGTGCATACATATTTTCCTCCACACGCCATTACTAATGTCTCATCACAAGGCTCTAGAAAGTCAAAAGCTGATCTCAAGCCAGACACATGCACATCTGCACCACTGTCAAGAACAAATGTATGCACACGCTCTAAATAATTTTTGTTTGAAGACATATTCAAGATTAAGTAAGCCTTTGGCTGATGGGGCCATCTGGGCTTCCCTTGGCTTGTCCTTGGGCTCCCTCTTGTGGATGATTGGGGCTGTTGCCTTCCATTTCCTTCCCTCTCCCTTTGTGTGGATTTCGCGGGCTTTTCTTCCCAGCGAGATGGGGGGGGGGAATTTCTCCCTTTGTGACACGCTTCTCACATTGAAACGTTTTGTGCCCATAATTATTACATGAGAAGCATCTGATTTTGGATTTGTCATTCACACGCAATACAGACATTCCTTTAGATAGCTCACTCTCTTGGTTCCTGTCTGCTTCAAACTGTTTAAGCGCTGTCACCAGTTTAGTAAGGGTTAAGTCCTCTCTACCCAAAAGATTTCGTTTCTCTGCGTTATATTTAGGATGCAAACTTCCCAGAAATAGTATGAGGAACTCCTCTTCGCCGATTTCCCCTCCTACAGCCTTCAATTCTGATTCCATATCTTGCATTTTCTTAAGGTGTTGCAAGAGGGTCATATCTCCAGACATTCTATTTGCATACAGTCTCGTTTTTAAAATCATCTTTTGGCTCTTGGACACAGTTCCAAATTTCTCATTGAGTGCCTCCAGCATTTTCTTGGCTGTATCATTATTTAGAATGATAGCAGTCTCATCTGGATTAATTGCATTCGCAATCAGATTCATTGCCTGCGCATCTGCAATTTTAAACTTCTTAAAAGCTTCCCTATTTGTTTCAGCGGGCGGGTTCTCATCCAGAACGTGATTCACCCCAATTGCAGTTAATGCGTTTTCCACCATTCTCTTCCATACTGGGAAGGAGGCTTGGGTGATATGTGGGACAGATACGGATTGGGCCCCTTTTGAATTCATACTTCCCTTATCGTTGCTCATTCCAGCGGCGTGGGGCTGCTTTCCTCTCAGGATACAGGCACTGGGGAAATTCCTCTGTCGTCCTTCACAGACAGGCTGCTGGCTCTGGCACAGAAGATTCCTTCAGGGCGTTTGTAAATCCTTTCGTCTCCAGTGAAAAACCCAAAAGCAAAAAAAAGTGTGCGGTGCGATCTTATCTCAATAGCCAAAATAAAACCAACCATCCTCTGCTACCACTTATTGGGAATTTGGGGTCCAGTTCCTGTAAAGGGATCCCCGATACTTAACTTTCTGCTACCAATTCAGAGGGAATGGATCGTTCCTCTTGAACTATAGAGAATTGGAGATCGCACACACGTACAAAAGACACAAAGCGTTTGTCTTTGTAATAAACAATCTTTACTCTAACTCAGGGTAGGGAAAAATATCACTGGGATACAAAACAAATAATCCTGTCTACATTCTATGTTTCCTATACTTGCCAAAAGCCTTTGGCAAGGCACTAAGCTTACTTATGAGTAGGCATCCTTAGCGAAAGGAGAGCCTCTCATCCTGCCTGGCTAGCAGTCGAAGCAAAAGTGTACAACTGCTTTCTCTTCTAACAAAGAAATCTAAAGCAGTTAAACATGCAAAATAGTTGTATACGTGACCCTTAAGCACAATTGCAATGGCCACCACAAACTGGCCATTTGGTCAGTTACAATATTAACCCTTAACTGTCTGACATGTAACAAAGCTCGCTATCTAATACCCAACAAATACAACCATTTTTGGACAAAGATCCTTGAACAATGGTATTTGGATCTCGAGGTAGTGAGTAGTGAATTTCTGATTCTTGAGCTGCCGGGTGGCAGCTACATATTCCAATGAAATGATGTCTTCACAGAATGGGTCTGAAGAACGAAACTGACAGCACCAAAAAAGGATGGAATTAGGATGACAGGAGAGCTAGGCTGAAGTGATTCAGTGGTTTTGGAATGGAGACTTTCCTGAATTTACGTGGTGTGTATATCTTTGGTCTTAGGCCTCATATAACTTTGAAATACAGGTTAAAGGAATATATAGATGCATGAGCTAGTGACTACAACTTAGCTATAAAAATCTGTCTGCCAATCAGAAGGCACATACGAAAACATTTATACATTGGTTTTACATGTTGATCAGCACATTGCTGACCCAGGGACAATGTGGGAATGTAGACGGAAGGTGTTATTGAACCATAAATAACTTCAAACACTCTGTTTGGATAAAATGGCCAATTTTATTGGCAAAGCTGAAGATGCCTCTGCATAGCATGTAAGCAGGTACAGGAACATCGACCGGCCCAAATGCAGTAGATGTGACACACCTGCTCCCGGTGCACCCACCAGGAGCCCAGGGATGGCACCCACTGGATTTACCTGGGCATGAGCCACTTGGTGTTCCACTTGGAGCCACTTGGAGGCATCTGGACAGCCCCCGAGCTGGGCATGCCCTTTCCCCATGCCACCTCCAAAATTCCTTATTGGGATCCCCATTGCTGAGAAAGGGGGCATGCAGGCCGCCTTTCTCCAAACTGTACCTGCCCAATGCTAACACCGCTTACAATAACACTAAACATTAATAAACAAGAACCATAAAACCAAGGGAAGGGAGGGGTGGGACAAGCAGCGAAGGCAGACTGAGGAGGCAGGGGAAAGCCAGCTCTTAATTGCTCAGTGAATGGACAGGAGTGAAAACTCCCTACCGTTCTTTCCCTGAAGCGACAGTCTTCCCCAAGCTGGCCGGTAGGGCTGTTGTAAGCCCTTCCCGGCCATTATTAAAGGCGCGCATGAAAGGCCCGACAAACAGCTGATAGTCGGGTCTTTCATCAGCAGAGAAAGCCGTGTGCGCTGCTTCTTTCCACCCGGCCTGGCTTCCTTCTATCTTCCCCCTCCCATGTCATCAAAATAGGCTCCCAGGTGAATCCAGGAGCCTGGACTTTTGTGCAGTGCCCAGGTCCGATTGGCTTAGGTTCCTTTTTTGCTTCCCTTACATCTGTGGTGTTGCTCATGCAGCTAACCTTTGTCTCATCCCCTTCTTTGCTCTGAAAGCAAATGGGAAACACTGGACAACAAAGGTTGATGAGCTGCTGGTATACAGCTAGTATTTCCTTGTGACAGGAGGTCAGACTAGATGGGGGGTGGGTGGGAATTGTCCCTTTTAGGTTTATGGCTCTGACAGAAATCAGATGCAAAATAGAACTGCAGGGCTATCTTGTCTACTCATTGCCAACTGATACCTGTTCTTTCATTGTGTCATATTCCTGAGTAGGGAAGTGCAGTAAACATGCAGTAAAATGACATTACCATTTTTAGTAGATCTGCTGCTTGGGGCCTTTTTTGTCTTTCCTGATATATTTGGTACTGGCAATGCTGCAGAGCTGAAGCTGTACCACTGAATTACAATCTGCTGCTTGCTTTCAGTTGCACACAAGTGAATCGGGTGTTGCCTGTTGTTTCAAAGGGAATAATTTGGCTAGGGTTTTGTACCAAGCAAAAATCAAAAGAACAGTGATGCTAGGCTACTTTGCCAGACTGGTCAAAGAGAGGAAAACAGGCATGTCATTTGCCTTTTTCACTTATATGAGAAAGCTATATTCAGTGCACTTAATAGGTAGTAAGACCCACTGAATTCAGTGGAATTTTTGAGTCCACATGCTTAGGAATATGCTGTACATAACTGAATGAAGGTTTCGATTCACTCAGGAACTGCTTAAGCTTTCCATATTTCAAAAGCCAAACTGAGCAGGCACAATTGTCTTTGAGTACAAATAAACTCTCTGACCTGCATTTCAGAATTAATAAAAGGAAAGGAAGACTGCCAGGAATATTGTCTTTTCAAACAGAATGGCCTGATGAGCTTTTTGAAGTTCCATTATCTGCATTTCCAGACAACAGCACAAGAAGGCGCTGAAACACTGCTGATATAAAAGAAGCAAGTTCTGAGCAAGTTGCATTCCAGGGACAGAATCAAACACTATGATATTGCATTATGCTTCTGTTCTCCTTTTGTAATATGTGCAGTCTCTAAGGAAAGTGCTGTGCAAAAAACGAGTTTGTAGATGAGGAAAGACTGATATCCAACTTCCCTACCTCTCCTCAAGGATTTTTAATGACTGCATGAAAACAACACTTGGAAAGTAACTTTGGCCAATGGATAGCTGTCACTTCTCTTTCCAAATAACTTTCAGCAAGAAAGCATAAAAGCATCAGACTGAAATGATACAGACAGTTATTGTTTATCTTGTTGCCCCAGTAAGGAAGGAAAAAGCTCTGGGCAAACTGAGAGTAAAACTCAAGCTTACAATAAGAATCCATGTGCACCTTCTGAGGAAGAAATCTTCGAAACAGGAACAACCAACTGGTAATCTGTAAAGAAAAGAAAACAACTTCACACATGGACATGTCTGGAAAAAACAACAATAGATATGGACACTTACCTTAAGAAGTAATAGTGAGTAGAGTTCATGGACTCTACTTGTTACATATGGAGACTGTACCCTCTGACCTTGAGATTGTGTATGATCTACTGTATGGTATTTGTATTACATATAGGTGGGAGATTGCGTATGCATAGTATTAAGTTGGTTTATGTCTAGCATTATAGGTATAGTAAGAATATATAGTATAGGGCTATCACCATTAAATGTGCAACCTTGATATGAAAACTTGGTAAAGATTACAATAGGTTGTTTTTGCTAGAGCACACGCCCTGGAGGTTGGCAACCACAGAATTTCAGTCCAGGAAAGCCCTTGAGTTTGGCAAACGCTCTTTTCTCTTGGCAATTCCTGGAGGGTGGCAACAGAGAATTTTTTCTCTCCCCCCCCCCCCAGGTTCATCCAGAAGGGTAGTAACCACAGAATTTGTAACTTTTATATTGAAACTTGATTAAGATTATAATGGGTTGTTTTTGCTAGAACACCACCATTTTTCTGGCAGGACTCCTCTGCTTGAATAGTTTTATGACCGTTACTTAAGACTGCAGCTCCATGCTGGGACATTCAGTAAATATGTAATATCTACATGTTATGGAGCTGAAGAGGAAGGCTTGTGAATTCCATAGCTGAATTAAGAATGCTGGCTTGTTATATGTGTAATGTAATGTAATATACATTATAAATAGAACCAGGCATGGTGATAAAGTGCTAGAAAGAATTTGACACAAATCGGGGAAGAATTTTAAAACTTTCAAGTCAATAGCATTTGTCCTTATTATTGCATTGTTTCTACATTAGCTATACTATTAATTCTATATCACATTTTGTATATATGGCATTTTCCAGAGCAACATAAAGAAAAAACAGGTCTTTGCCTACTGCCATATAACGACTGATAAAATTGTTCAAAGGAATGATGAAGTGGGTCATTTGGAAGCAATGAGGTTGACAGGAAGGGAGATTAGTAGTAGTAGTAGTAGAAAAGTTTCCTTTTTACAGGACTATATATACAGGACTATATATGTTCATATAATTTTTGACTTCTATCAAAAACACAGAGGCTGTTGCTAAAGTTTCAGTTATATAAATAGTTCTATTTAATAAATAAAAAGTGAAGAAAACAATATCTCAGGTACTTAGCAATCCTTCCAAAATTCTCATCATCCATGGAGTTCTAACCTACCAGATTATTAGGCATCTTCATTATTTTTTACATTTCTAAATCTTATATCAAATGTTTGACATTTGAAGTCAAACATCACTGGTTTAGTGCAGTAAAGTAAGCAAGACTAACAGTGCAATGCTATGCGGAGTTATTCCAGTCTTAGCCTATTGAACTCAATGGATTTAGACTAGAGTAACACTGCCCTGGATTGTACTGTAATTGGAACAAATCCTCGTGCTTTCCCTGCACTTTGAACTGAAACTGCAAAATCCTTTGTAAGAGTTCCTGACACAAGTGTCAAAGAAAAGCCCGTTTTGTGGATTTAGATTAGAATGAACAAGATTAGAAACAACATCCGTCTTCTGCTCAAAACCATTGCAGCCAACAGGTATCTTGGAAGTAGTGAGATTGCAGGGCTTGATCATTCATTTATCACTGCCAAAGTCCAAGTACGCAGCCATGCCTATGGCTTCTACTCAGACAGCAACAACAGTCTCACAGTAGTAATAAGCAAGTATTCTAGCAGTCATTCTTCTTCTAGTATTCAGTTGTGAACAGGGCTGGTGCTACCATTAGGCGAACTAGGCTGTCGCCTAGGGCGCAGACCTCAGAGGGGCGCAGAACTGGTCCGAGGGGCACAGTTTTAAACAGATTCGTTTCTTGAAAAAATGCAACTGACAATTTATATTATTTATTTTAATAAAAGTACCACAACAGTGCTATGGAAAATAATTAATTATAACGTCTTATAAAAAGTTTTGTGCTTTTATTTTTCTACTAGACATCTGTTTTTGAAAATTGGTTAGCAATGGGGGGGCACAAGTAGTTAGCCTTGCCTAGGGTGCAAAAATGACTGGCACCGGCCCTGGGTGTGAATGTCTGTGCAAGAACAACCCCAAACCGGCATAAAACACATTTGTTTACTCATCTTAAACATAGACTCCAGAGTAATTGTTTCCTTCACAACAAAGGTGCAGAAGAAAAGAGATGTCACAAAGAAGCCGATCACGTTTTTACAATAGCCATTCACTTTTCAAGTTAAAGAGCTCTTGTAAAAATATGTTTCTTAAGAAAGGGAAATGAAAGAATTGGAAGGTCGTGCCCATACAAGTTCAACCAATATACTGATCTCTTCCTGAGTGCTATATTGTCCTTGGGATTTGAGATCTGATAATGAGCCAACTCATCTTACTTTTTACATGGGTGTTAAAGGGATTACCAGTTTCGGAAGGATGAGGTAATGCAGCATGGTGAACAGGAGAGAAATCATTGTGCCATATGCTTTTTGATAGATCTGTGAGAGTGAACTTAGAAATGAAACAAGTAAATCATGCAATGAGAGTCTGTCATGGTCTTGGGGTCAGGTAAAATCAACCACTGAAACAAGCAGAAGTTTTGTCCTTATCCTTCATGACTGTAATAACCCTATCACTCCTTCTATCTGGGATGGTTGTCCTCTTCCACTGAGCGCGCAGCTTCGGGAGGGACGCACATGGAGCGGTGAGAGAGGTAGGGGACACCCGCCTAGCCAGCCAGATCAGCCGAATCAACCCTGGCGATCAATGGGGTGACAGATGTCGCAGCCAGATCGCCCTCACATCCATAATAACCCTATCAGGACAGAGAAACTCAATGTTCCTCCCATAGGGGGGATTAAGATGCATATGATTCTGTAGAGGCTTCTAGGGCAATCTTTAATTTCCTGGTAGAAGAGGTGCTTCATTGTACCAGAACACAATATCTTGGGGATATTCCCCCTCCCACAAAAAACAAAAACCTAGCACTGACTAGGCTAAAAGGAATGTGCTCTGTGACCGCTTCCAAATGACCCACTTTTCAGGAAATAGGAAGTTACTTGAGAGATCCCTACCATATCGCAAGTGCAAGGTGGAGTGGAGCAGCAATGGTTTTGTGTTTCTTTTTGTATCAAGGTAAGTAAAGACTTGTACTCTTCTCAAGACAGTGCTCCTCCCCACTGCAAAATCTGATTGCCACAGGTTGCTCAGGGATTGGCATGCTCTGGGGCAATTTTCCGTTATCTGAAGGAAGGGTCATCTAGAAAAGGAAGCTGAAAATGTCTATTTCCTCAACCGCCATAATATATTTCCATCATTTGGAGATGGGCAAATGTTGGCAGTGATGTGCCCAAGGTCTCAAAGGGTACCCACCCCCTGGCACTATTCCAAATGATTGTGATGAGTTTAGGGATTTTAGAAAACAGGTTTTAAAGCATTAAAACTAGCAAGGTCATCATCATCATCTATATATCTATTTCTCAAGTGTGGCCCCGATCTGCAGATACCTAATTGGAGGACTCCTCAGGTTTGCAAAAACATCTGAAAACATTAATAAAAAAAAAAAAATGGGGGTTCCAATTCTCCCAAGTGCACAGACTTTCCCCTAGAGCTGTTGGTGGCAGCTTCAAGGAGCTGATCCAAGCCTGGCTTTAGGCAGCCAATCCAGGCCCGGCAGTGGTGGCGGCCACTGGGAGCTGCTCCAGGTCTGGCAGCAGCTGCTAGGAACTGCTTCAGGCCCAGCTGTGGTGGTGCTATGCACTGGGAGAGGCTCCGGGCCTGGCTGCTGCATTGGCAGATGCTGGGAGCCGCTCTGGGCCTGGCCACAGTGGTGATGGACATTAGGAGAGGCTCTGGCCCTGGCTACCACTTGTAGCTGTCCAGGTTTCTTGCAGGTCCCCACTTCTATATTCTAAATGACAAGTTTGAAAAATACCCCTGGTTTGCAGACAGATGTGAAATCTTAAAAAAAAAAAAAACACACACACATTGGGGAGTTTGCTAGGCAACCGCAGCATCCCAGTCTCCATTTCTGCCAGTAAGAGGCAGTGGGGAGGGCCCTTTCCAGCACTGTTTTGGCCTTTGAGGGAGGACTTATTGGGGCCAGGCCTGTGCTTCGAAGGGGTGCCCACTGCTCCTTTTGCACTTTTCAGGCAAGCAGCTGATGAGTGCGTGAACCAGCTCAAGTGGATCATGCTGCTGGAAGAGGGGAAAAAAAAAACTTATTTTGTAGAACTTTCCTTTTCCAGCTTTGAACTTGATTGAACGTCCTTTCTGCGTGAAGCTTAACTGCAGTATATTGAACTGAAATACATCCTGCAGTGGTGATAAGTCAGCTGAAGGAAAAGCTCATGCTAAAATCTCTTTGGATCATAAATTTTCAGACATCTGCATTTTTAGCCAACACAGTTAAATGCCAGTCCACTGATCTATTATCCCTCAGACCTATAGTAGTCCTATAGAACAAATAGCAAGGAACAGAAATTCATTCTAAATTATCCTTTTGAATAACATGAATAAAACGAATAGCTACTGCTCTGTGAAGATGATGAAGGGCTGGCTGTTGGGTTTTGAGCATGGGGTGTCCATGGGCTCGTCCATCATAACTCTGTTCTCACCAGGCTGTTTTTATGTATAGGCTAAGTAGGCTGAAGCCTAGGGCCTCTAAATCTAGGGGGCCTCCACAGTCCAGCCCACCTTCCAGCGGGCAGTCTCCCTCTCCCAAAATTGCAAACCCAAGACTTCATGCAAGGGCAGGGAAACTCGGGCCCAGCAACTAGGAGACTCAGGGCCAGCCAGTGGGGCACAATTTGAAACTCTGGGGCCCAACTTGAAATTTTTTTGTGGGGCCCCAGTTCACAGCCAAAGTCTGCAGAATCTTAGATATATAAATAAAATCCATCTAGATTGGGGATCACTGAGACAAGACAAATCTATTTGCAATTGACCATCAGTTACCTTGACAACAAATGGCTTCCTGAGAGAAGCAGGGGGTTTCACAGTTCTCACACAGATGTAAATTGAGTTTGCATTCTAAAAAAGGTAAAGGTCCCACCCCTGTGCAAGCACCGGGTCATTCCTGAAGCATGGGGTGACCTCACATCCCGACGACGTTTACTAGGCAGACTTTGTTTTATGGGGTGGTTTGCCAGTGCCTTCCCCAGTCATCTTCCCTTTACCCCCAGCAAGCTGGGTACTCATTTTACCGACCTCAGAAGGATGGAAGGCTGAGTCGACCTTGAGCCGGCTACCTGAAATCCAACTTCTGTCAAGATCGAACTCAGGTCGTGAGCAGAGCTTGGACTGCAGTACTGCCGCTTACCACTCTGTTAGTCTGTAAGGTGCAACTGGACTCTTGCTTTTTTCCACTTCAGCCAGACAAACACACACAGCTACCCATTATCTATCCACAAAGGGGGGAAAGTGAGTATTTTATTTTACTTTTCAGTTATGTTATAATTTCATTGTAGTTTGGAAATTGAACACTGGGGATTTCCTTCTTGAAATAGCTTTGTTTGCTTGCTTGCTGCTGTTGTCATTTTTTGCTAGGCATGGGGTGGGGCTATCATATGCATCCTTGATTGAGAACATTTTTTTTCATGGTATTAAGGGGGGGACGCTTCAGGTACTCCTAAGCTCTTCTTTCAATTTCAATTTCACCCCCTAACAAGGGAGTTAGGTTACAGCCAAAGCCTTAGAAAAGAAGGAGGCTGAAGTAAGTTGGTTCCCAGTTCATTCCCTATTCCCAGTTCCTTATTCACATTTCCTAGTTCCTGAATGGTATTGAGGACAATTTAAAAGCTCTGCACCCCAAAATAAGGATTGGACCATGACATATCGTACACCCCCACATTCAGGTGCTGTGCCCTCCAAAGAGGCATATGCTGGGTCCTGATCCAAACTTTGGTTCTTGTGCCAGCTGCTCCCAAGTGGGCTGCCCCCAGGACAAATGCACATACAGACACTGTATGTCTTCTTGAAATGCCTCATGTTGGGAAATTTTTCGAACTGCTCCACTAGTAGATGTGTTTATGGCATCACATCCAAATGTGGAAAATTATACGTGGGGAGCACACTTCGCCCACTTAAATTACGCATAGGGGAACATAAGTCAAGAATTAGGGCACGAATTCTTGATGCTACTTTAACCTCGCATTTTATAACTAACAAACACAACGAGAATAATCTAAGGTTCTTTGCAATATGGACCTATAAAAATAAACCTTTTGATTTGGATAATGTTCAGAAAATCCTTCTTAGGCAAGAGATGCGCTTCATTTATCTTTTTAAATCTTACTCCCCTTTTGGTTTGAACAATGAATTAGATTATTCATGTTTTTTGTAGGATTCTTGCAGTCACCTTCAGAAATTAAAGTAGTCACAGCTATTCCATTTGTTAAGTTGTACTAGCTTTGTACGCAGCATAAATTCACTGCACCTGTAGCTTTGGCCGTCAAGCAGCCTAGAGCGGAGTAGCGTGTCAGGCGCAGAAATTTTATAAACATTATAAGAAGTTCACTTCATTCTTGAGGTATGCATGTTGTATTCAGTTTATTGTGTGTTTTTCCTTGATGTATTAAGAAAGAGACCAAGCTCAAGAAAATGTAATTTTATTATTATTTGTAGGAGCTTTGTCTCCTGTTTAACGGAGAGCTGATGAAGCTGCCTGAGCGGGAGTGAAAACGCAAAGCATCCGGACGGCATTCCAACTCCTCCTCGCGTCTGACAGCCTTCCTGCCCCCCGTGGGAATCAATTGTACATGGACTTTATTGGAGTCTTATGAGACTGTTTACAAATCTGTTTGTAAACTTTTTGTAACTTTTGTAGCCTTTGGCTACTTTGTTTGCTATACCGGTCTACCTTAGTTTTTGATAAGTTTCCTTTGATGTATGTTGACACGTTCACCTTTTCACTATTCAATATATGTTTTTGCAGTAAGTTGTGAGCCTTGTACTATTATTTTCCACAGCTTGACTATATTAGTACAAGTGCAATTTTCGTTCTCAGTACCTGGAAGTTGGCAACCTTACCCTTACAACAACCCCACAAGGTAGGCTGGTAGTACCGATAGGGAGCTGAGGTTGAAAGGCAGTGGCTTGCTGAAGGCATTCAGTTTATGGTGTAGGCAGGATTTGAACAGAAGACTTCTCAGCTTGCATTAGATTACTTAGAAAAGTATATTTTAACAGATTTTGGCAATCTTCTCTATCAATAAGACATGAGAGGGAATACATCATTCACCGTTCAGGAGAATATAGAACTGAAAGTATTTGTTTAGCAGATCCCCATTTGAGAGAGGCATCTTTGCTGTCTCTTTCAGAACTAGGAGAATTATCACTGATAGTTTGTTTCATTCATCATAGTGCTAGTTTTCATTTGTTATGCTTTCATATAGATTTTAAACTTGAAACCACTTTGAAATTTAAAAATGAAAAATGGTATGCAAGTTTAGTAAATAAATAATTACTTAAAAAAAAACCCTCCAAACACTTTAATGTTTGAACTGACCCTGTACACCTTTTAAATGAAATTATCAATGCAGAGAAAGCCACGTGTGGGTGTTTCTTTTTCACACCATACTTTCTGGAGGAGCAAACGTATTCTAGAGCAGCAAGCAGCTAGTATAGTATATCTGAACAGTTATATTTTGGATTTTCAGAAACAGTAACCCATTCTTGATTCAGTCTAGATTTTAATCATCTTCAGAGGAGGTCAGTCCAGAGGTGGATCCTGTTTTATTCTCTTAATATATTTACTTATTTTTTATATACTGTTCCTATCAAAAGTTATACACAATCTCCTATCAAAGATAATTCCTCTCAGCAACAGGTGTTGTCCATGCATGGTTGGGGTATCTGACATTTAATTCATGTGTACTGTACATTTAATTCATGTGCACTGTAAATTTTACTTGAGGCCGAGGAATGTTTATAGCAGACCTTCGTTGTTGAGAGCTCAGAGTTTCTCAGACCAGCAGTTGGTGCTGTATCTTCTATCAGACAGAGATTCTTATTACTCAACAACTAGCCAGATACCTGCTAGCTCTATCAAGGATATGCGAACTGCTTGTATGTGCTCCCAGATAATGTTACTAACAGTGTGGTTTTAATGCTTCTATAGACTGGTTTTGTAATCTTGTTTTATAACTATGGTGTGGTAAATTCCTAATAGAGGTGATGATGATGATGATGATGATGATGATGAGTCTCCTATAATGTCTATGCTACAGACTTTCTATAGACTTTGGAAGGAGATGCCCACCTCCGCAGTAAGAAGCAAACTAAAAGTCCTAGGCCTCCTCCCTCAGAATCTGCGGGAAATGGGTTATACAGCTGCCAGAAAAGTAGTGAAGCAAAGAATAAAAGACATAGAAAGACAGACAGATCTGGGACATGCGCCTTTATTCAGAGCACCGGAAAACACTAAATATAAAACCTGCCCTGCAGAATACCTCTCGAGGATAGAAGCAACCGATAACAGGAGAGCTTTTACCTTAGCACGCTGCTCGGCCCTGCCCTCGGCCCTTTTGGAGAGAAAATTTTAAAAAATCCCCTACATGCAAAGGTACCTCTGAGGAATTGGAAACAGTGGAGCACGTTCTTTTTAGATGCAGTTTTTATACGGAGGTGCGTGGAAAGATATTCGGCCCTCTTTTAGAGAAAAGCACAGGTTTTAATGAAGTAGAGTAATTTTTTTTCTCAATGACGCTTCCCCAGAGGAACAAAACAGGTGGCTAGGTTTTGCAGACTGGTGTGTATCACTAGGAAGGCCAAACTGAGCCATACTTTTTACCCCAGAGCAGGACAGGGACATATGAGATTATTAGTTAGTTTACTTTTAGGACTCATATCTGCTTGTTGGTTATGTAGTGTGTGAATATTAAACATTACTGGATTTGTACATTTTATGTGGGGGTGGGAAAACTGAATGTTGCAGAGTTTTAAAGTTTGTGCTGAATTGGTCTTTTGACCGCAATAAATGATGATTGATTGATTGATGCCCACCAGAGCACTTGGCTGTTTGACTAGGTAGAGGCAGAGAGTGGCAAATGCACTAACAATGGAGAGTTTCTAGCTGGAGTTATCAGGAAACTGGGTACAGCTGTAGGGATTCGATGTTGCTTTCTGAACTCTCTCTGGCCATTTTTGCATTAGCAGCGCATTCCAGGCTGAATTGCCCCACATATATTTTTTTTTAATTTTTCACGGCGAACTGTCATTCCGGAAGTGACTGCGAAGCCAGCGCATACCTGCTTCACATTACTAAAGAGCCCGTTTAATGTGACCTTTGGTGTTTGCCGCGAAGAATCCCCCTGAAGGAACCATGCAAAATAACAGCGGTGGGTTAGCTATGCACATATGCAAACAGGAACTGTGTGAAGGGAAATGGTGCATATGGGGCCTTTACACACTCCTCTCCTTAACCTGTTGGGTAGGATCAAAAAGAAGAGTTTGTTTTTATACCCCACTTTTCTCTACCTTTAAGGAGTCTCAAAGCAGCTTACAATCGCTTTTCCTTCCCTTCCCCACAACAGACACCTTGTGAGGTAGGTGGGGCTGAAAAGGTTTGGAGAGAACTGTGACTAGCCCAATGTCATGTGGAGGAGGGGGGACACAAACCTGGTACACCAGATTAGAGTCCGCCACTAGCACGATCCCTCTTATGTGGTTACTGAGGGAGAGAGCTTGCTTGTTTGTTTGCCAGAACGTTTATTTGGTGCTTTAATTTTCTCCTTCTTAGTCCCCTTTACATTTTTTACCTCAGAAGAAATGAGACACCAGAGGCTTTTCAAGTCAACACACAAATAACAGAGATTTATTAAACACTGTACAAGGGATAGATTTGGAAGGAAAACTGTGGTTAGGAGAAGCATAGAACCAGAGGTATTTTAAAAGCTTCACTTCAGAGAAGGCATAGATCATAGTTGGTACAGTATTACAATTCTTAGATTCAGTTCACAAATTCATTTCAGTTCCCAGAACCTCTTATAGATGTTTCTAGTCGGACTCTGCTGCCTAGCTATCAGGGAGGTTGGAGACCATACAATCTCTCTTCCCCAGAGAAACACAGAAGTATGGAGATTTCTCCTCAAATCTCTCTTTCAGTTCTCACTATAGATATACCTCACTTCTGTGGTAGTAATCCCTAAACAACACCCTGTATTTGGAATATCTCCTTCCCAGAGCCTATTCCCTTCCAGTGGCCTGAGAAAGTGCCCCTTTCCTCCCTATGGTCATTTTTTCACAGAGGTTTGGCACGGTTTTGCCTTTGTTTTGGCCCGCTTCAAATTTTTGATTTTTCATGAACGCTTTGAGCTTTAGCAGAAAAACAGCGTCAATTCCACGTCTTCTCAACCTGTGTTGGTCTGTTCTTTGTGGCTGCTATGCATTTTTTTCGCTCCATGAAAAATGTTCCTGGGTTCAGACCAATTGTCCCCGCTCATGTCGGCTAATTTCTCCTCCCCTGTGAATGGCGATTGGCTGGGAGGGTTTCAAGCCCAGGGGACAGCCTTCCTCCAAGGCAGGACAGATCTCCCTCCTGCAAATCCAAGCCAAAACTCCCGTTACCCTTCTGAAGAGGGGCAGCCAGTCTGCTTTGGGTCTCCCTCCTGCCGGTGCGATCCTGTGTGTGTTGTGGGGGGGCATCCTGAGAGCGGCAAATCCAAGCCAAAACTCCTGTCACCCTTCTGAAGAGGGGCAGCCAGTCTGCTCTGGGTCTCCCTCCTGGGGGCTTCAGGAGTGGGCAGCAAGCTCTGCTAATTGCAAACCCCCATTGTCAGAGATGCACATTAAGAAGGGGGACCCCTTTCGGGGCCCATATCTCAGCCCCCCCGACCCAATCTTCACAAAACTTGGGGGTTCTTGCAAGAAGGGTCCCCTCAAGGTACGCTGAAAGTTTGGGACCTCTACCCCCAAAAATGCCCCTCCGGAGCCGCGGAAAGGCACAATTGTGTTTTTAATGGCTTTATTCGGCTGAATTTTTCCCCGAACTCTGGATCTCATGCCGAATTGCACGGACCCGAAGCTGGGGAGTTCGGACTTCAGCATTTCCCGAATAAAAACGGGCCGAATTTTGCCAAATCAGAATTTTACCGAATTTTTTTTCAACAGCCCTATTTTACACCAGTTTAGGCAAATCTGAACCCTCAGGTTCCAAGAGTAAAACACAGTTACTGAACACCCAAGTTACCAAAATCAGAATCAGTCCCTTTCTTCAGAACAGAGAGAGTGAGCTCCTTAGCTCCACCCACTCCCTTTCTTTGAGCTTCTCTCAAAGATTAACTCATTGTTTGTCACAGCAGCTCATGTGGAGGACTGGGGAATCAAACCTGGTTCTCCAGATTAGAGTCTGCCGCTCTTAAACACTATGCGACACTAGCGCTGAAAGGAGAAGGCTTCTATTGTTGCCCACCTTTTGAGGAATTGTCACTCCCATGCAGCTTATTTACGTTTATGAGAAACTCTTTTGTGCTTTTTCACTCACTCATCTTCAGGAGAGGGACATTCTTTCAAAAGGTGTGTAGGTGTGTATATGGAAGAAACTAAACTCTGTCTCTTAAACCTGACCAAGCTCCAGCTCAGAAGAAAACAGTTAGGACCCAGGGGTGGTTTAGGGTATTTTGCCACCCCAAGTAGGGCATTACTATCATTACTTCTCCCCATGCTGCTAGCACCTGAGTACCATATGAGCCCTAGTAGTGCACTGGTGCCCACTTCTAACTTTGGTACCCCAAGCAGCCACTTGGGTGACTTGGGCAGATATTCAGCGCTGCTAAAACTCTCCTCTTCTGTTTCTGTCCATTGCCTCCCTTTCTCCTGCTTTTATGTACATTGGATAATGCACTCTCAATGCACTATCGCAATCATTTGCAATTTCACACAGGAAAATTTCACACAGGAAAATCTAGTTGTAAATGCTTGCTATGGTGCATTGAGAGTGTATTATCCAATGATGTGTGAAAGCAGCCATGGTCACAGCATCTGTTATCTTGCAGCACTGTTTGGCTATAACACCTGTTTTGTTTCCAGGGCAGTGTATAAAACTATGAGATTGGTGAGGGAACTGCATGAGGAGAGGAGGTTGTATGATGGCTTAAAGACTAGCAGTAGTGCTGATAGTGCTAATGGAATAGACTGCACTTCGTAACAAGAGAAGCACAACACTTCAAAAAAATAATTCTGGCAAGCCTTTATACACAACGTTCTTCTGAGGCTATAAACAGAGAAAAACAAGGAAAAATTAGAAGGATCATACTGTGACAATCATCTATAAAACTCAAACAGCATGCCATATATGAAAAAAATAAGGTGGGACAAAATAAATAAAATCTTTACACTGACCCATCACAATTCACTGGAGACCTCTCCTGCACAATCCTCCTGAAATAAATGACAGCTGTGCAAATGCAGGGCTAAAGCTAATTTCAGAGTGGCCTGATCGTTGAGCCCTTTATCCCCAGAATAGCTGTAGTTGTATCACTAGAAATCACTGCTATATTTATTATATTGCTTTGAAATCACTGCCTGATTACTGAGAATGGGTCTGCCATTGTTTTTGCTTAAAATGATGTCCAGTGGGAGCCCATGACAAAAAAAAAGTTAGTGTCCTCTAATAGCTGTGGCTGCTTCCTCAATGGGAGCCAATTTTCAGGAGATAAGGTCTAGAAAGGGTTGCCAACAGCCAGGAGGGAAAAAATGACCTGTCCCTTTAATAGAGGTTTAATGTGTGGAAATGGGCAGCTAAAGCTTTTCATGGCATGACATCACCTGCTAAAGAACCTCCCATTAAGCCTCTGCGAAACAGGCAAGGCATTTCTTCTCTTGGCAACCCATCAGAGGTTAGCAAAGTTTGACACAGCATCCCAGTTGAGGGAAAGCTGCAGGTGTGTTTGAAGAAATGGCAATTTGTCTTTGAAAAGACAGACAGAAACAGGCAAGCAGGAACAACTGAAGCTGATGTACTTTGGTTCTCTCCTCTGGGGTTACAGAACTACTGCCTATAGGAAAGTCTCTTTGCTTTCTCTTATGCTGTACTTGTATAGTTGGTAATAAAGCAAATGTGACAGAGGCACCATAAATCTCCACTTTTCTATCCTCCAGTAGGAACCAAGCCTGGTAGTGCTGCCCCTGGAATTTCTCACCACTCAGGAAAGTGGAGGTGTGAGAAGAATGCAAGAATTCAGCAAGTTGTTTTGGCTTGGGAACCAGTTGATTGACAGCTAAGGAATTCTGGGAGTGGCCAATGAAATGTTAACATTTTGAACTCAGGGGGAGAGTCAGTTCAGCACAGTTGTTCAGTATGGACAGAGCTTTAAACCTCTAGTGAGAGCTGTGGGCTGTCTGAGGAAGATTTGTCCTCAGGAGTAAAAATCCAAGGAACACCATTTAAGTTGTTTGACCAAGGTCATTTATGCATGGTCGCTTTAACCTCCTTTATTCCCCATTTCAGCCAGGATCAAAGTAACCTGGGTTGGGGGAAACTGTATGCATTGGCTGGAATGATCAGGGAGAAAACTGTGCTAATGGAGGCATGAATACAGAAAAGCAGTCTCCCAAGTTCAAATGAAGTCCCACCCCTTTAAATGCTGTTCTGTAATTGGCTTACCTCGCAAGAGAAGATTTCCTTCCCCCCAAACCCAACTGCTGCATAAAAAAGCATTTTAAGAACAAAAAACAAAAAACAGAGCATTGGTTCTCATTGGTTATCCGGGCTGTGTAACCGTGGTCTTGGTATTTTCTTTCCTGACGTTTCGCCAGCAGCTGTGGCCGGCATCTTCAGAGGAGTAACACTGAAGGACAGTGTCCTTCACTGAGCAATCTGAAAGAAGTGTGGGGGGGGGGGAATCCAAGCCTTGCTTTAAAAAAGGCTTTCTTTTGCTCAGAAAGAGCTCCGAGGTAGCAGGAAGCACTTGAATCTCTGCCTCTTTACACACTGCTTCATGATTGGCTGCGAGAGAAGCCAATCTTCTGTGCTTCCCCTCTTTGGCTATCTGTATGCTGCCTTGAAGAGGAGTTTGGAAAAGGGTGGGGTGAAGCTCAACCCGAGAAAGTTGTACGCTCGCTCAGTGATTCCGAAATGAGCCAGGATGAACGGTTTAATTCGGGCCAGAAGAGGAATGAGAAAAGCCGGGTTCCTTTTGCGTTGAAACAGGGTTGAGCTGACAAGGAATAAGGTAACATGCATTCTGAAAAATTTGATTCTGGCTGAAACAGGGAATAAAGGAGGGTAAAGCTACCATGCATAAATGACCCAAGACAGAGTCTGCAACTGGTCCACAAGGATGTTAACTGTGAGTTTATAGAGTGCATCTTGGTATTGAAATTGGGAGATAGCTCTGAGGGAAAGAGAGTTCTCAAATCCAGGGAGAGGGAAGTCAACTCAGGTGTATTGAGGGATCCCTAAAGGGTTGACAAGAATTATTCTCTAGAGTCCAGAGTGAACCCAGTCCAGTTTAAGGATTAAACTGGTGAAGTGATTCATGTAGTTCCATACTCCAGTAAACTGAAGCATCCTTGTGTTTTAAGTAAACTCGAGTGAAATCTGAACAAGTAACTGATAAACTAAAGCAAGCCTCTCAGTGAAAACATTTTGAAGAGAATTTAGTGTTACCATCTGAAAACAACCAATCCTCTCTTGCGCATATATTCAGGTGTGAAGTGCCTACTCTTTATTGGTTCATGAACAACATATTACCATTCTGAAACCAATTTGCCAGTTTAAATCCCCATCCTATGTTGCTGTTATTAATAAAATGTGCTGTTTTGAACTTTTACCTCACCAAGCTTTTGTGTCCCATCAATTTCTGACAGACATAATTTCATTTAAAAATCATTCTCCCCCACCCCAATCCATAATGGGGGCTTGTAATAAATGTCTAGATCAGGGGTGGGGAACGTCAGGCCCGGGGGCAGTTTAAGGCCCGTGAAATCATTTGGTCTGGCCCTTCATGGGTCATGGCAGATCTGTAGCTCAGAAGGATCTAAGACTGGCGATCCGCCCCCTCCCGGGGACAGGAATAGCCTCTATTCAAGGTGGATGCGAGTTTGTTTTGCCGAGAAAAGGAACCTTCTTTCCCCCTTGCAGAAGAGTCGTTAGCTATGGAGCTGCTAGGACCACCCAAGAAACTGTTAACCTGGTGCAATAGACCATCCTGTGCCACCGGTTGGATGCCTGCCTGCTTGCCTGTGCCGGGGGGGGGGGTCACCTGGGGCAGTTGCCTGCTTGGGGCTTGGTCGGCTAATTTTCAAGTTGATCTTTTTTCCCCCCAAATATTTTATTGGTTTATAATATTTCATAGGGATACAGGAAAAAAGAAAGGGGAGGGGGAAAACATCAGCAAGAAATTACATATTTCTACCCCCTTATAATATTCAAATTATCGTTTAAATCCTCATTCAAATTTTCATTCTAATTATCATTGTTTGTTAACATAATGTATTTAATCATTAAAGCTTTCATAGTATTTATAAAAAAATATTTTTGTTTTTTGGTTTTAATATATTCATAGAAGGCATGCCATTTATCTTTATTTGCTCTTTGAGTATTTGTTTGCAATAGTTCTGTTAGGTGTGCCATTGTTATAAATTCATACGCTTTATCAATCCAAGTTTCGATTTTTGGAATTTTATCTGTTTTCCATTGTGATGCTAACACTATTCTTGCCGCGGTTATTAGGTATTTTAATACGATCTGTTGATCTTTGCTGCATTCATCTGGTATTTTACTCAGTAGGAAAAGTTTGGGATCATATGAGATGAGTTGACCAATTATAATTTCTATGTTCTTATGAATTTTCTTCCAAAATCTTTGGACTGAGGTACACGTCCACCAGCAATGATAGAAAGTACCTCTAGCTTTGCCACACTTCCAACACAAACCAGATGTCGAACTGTTCATGTTCTGGATATCGCTCGGAGTAATGTACCATCTGTGTAACATTTTCAGCCAATTTTCTTGGATCCCTTGACAAAGAGTGAATTTGAGATTTCCACGAAATAATTGTTCCCATTCGTCCGTTGTTATAATCTCGTTCAGGTATTCTATCCATTTAATTTGACATTATTTTATTTGTTCATCTTCCGTATCATACATCAACAATAGCTTATAAATTTTTCCTAAAAGATGGTCTGCTGGCTTGCTTATCAACTGTTCGAAATCTGTTTTACCTTTTTGAACTCCCCGAGTCCAGCAGTCCTCTTTAAATCTTGAAATTAGTTGGTGGTAGGTCAGCCAAGGCATCTGCGGATAATTAGTTTGTAACTCTATTAGTGTCTTGAGGGAGCCATCTGCTTTTACCAGATCCTGATATTGTAAAGTCCCATATTTCTTCCTGTCAATTACTGAACCATGAACATTAAAGGGAGCCATCAATAAAGACCCTTCAAAACTCAGTCTAGATTTCAATTTCCGCCATACTGCCACCATATTTTCTACCGTTGGATGGCCTCCCATTTCTTCTAGACTCTTCCTCCAATTCTTTCCCCATAGTAGATGATGCACTCCACCTTGCAAGTTGGCCAGCTCAAGTTTAATAGTCCTTTCGTTTGTCTGCATAATCCAGTCTTTGATCCATACCAAGGTTGCCGCTTGATGATATATTGTTAAGTTAGGAAGAGACATGCCCCCTCTTTTCTTTTCATCTGTCATAATTTTAAATTTTATTCGGGGACGTTTTTTGTCCCATACAAATCTGTTAATTTTCGTTGCCAGGATTTTAAAGCCTTGTCTGGAATTTTAATGGGAATCGTTTGGAATAGGAAGTTGAGTCTTGGTAGTATATTCATTTTAACTATAGATATTCTGCCCAGCCAGGAAACCTTCAACTTGGTCCACATTTGGAGGTCACATTCTATCTTGTTCCAGACTGTTTGATAATTATGGCTATATAGATCTTGATTATTTTTGGGAAAGGTTATTCCCAAGTATTTTATTGGTTTGGTTGATATTGTAAATCCTGAAACAGTTGTTATGTTTAATTCCTCTTCTTTAGTTAGATGTTCTAAAAAGATTTTTGTTTTGATTTTATTGAGTTTATAACCCGCCAATCGTCCATAAGCCTGAATATCGTTCATAAGTTCTTTGATGCTCGTCTCTGGTTGAGAGATAGTTAACAAGACATCATCAGCATATGCTCTTATTTTAAATTCTTCTCCTTGTACATTTAAACCAGTTATTTTCTGATTTGTTCTAATTTTATTTGCCAATACTTCTAGTGTTAGGTTAAATAACAATGGGGACAGAGGACATCCTTGTCTGGTTCCTTTTTCAATGTTAATATCTTTTGTCAGAGTACCGTTTATTATAAGTTTCGCCTGTTGGTCTGTATATATACTGGATATCCAATGAAATAGGTTATCTTCATTACTTATACTATGGATTATCTGTCTTATAAAATTCCACGAGATGTTGTCAAAGGCTTTCTCTGCGTCGATGAAGATAAAGGCCATTTTTTCTTTTCTGATCTTTACAAGCTCTCTCGCATTGATCAGAAATTGATTATCTGCCATATGACGTTTAGGTATGAAACCTGTCTGATCTGGATTAATCAGTGTCTCTGCCTGAGCTAGCAGTCTTTGTGCGATTATCGTTGAAAATATTTTGTAATCCGTATTAAGCAAAGATATTGGTCTGTATGAGGAAGGTAAAGTTGGGTCCATTCCTCCTTTGGGAATAAGTGTTATGTATGCTTCTTTCCAAGAATCTGGCACTTTCTTTTTCTTATATATTTCATTTATCACTTTCACTAACGTTGGGGCCACTTGTTCTATAAATGATTTATAATATATAGCTGTAAGACCATCTGGCCCTGGAGTCTTCCCACTCTTTAGTGTCTTGATTGCCCGTTTCACTTCTTCTATAGTGATTTCTTGATTTAAAAAGGTTATATCTTCCTTGGAGAGATGGTTCAAATGATTCTGTTGGATATATTCTTTTATCTCTTCCGTTTGTTCATTTTGTCTTTCCTTTTTGTACAGGTGATCAAAGTATTCTAGGAAGCACTGTGCTATTTCATCTTCTTTGTGAGTTGTCTGCCCTTTTATTTTTGCCGCAAGTATTGTTCTTTTCTGTTTTTCTGTTTTTATCATAGATGCCAGGTACTTGCCCGGCTTATTAGCATATGCAAAATGTCTCTGTTTATAAATTTCAATTTTTTTGCCATCTCATCTGTATAGAGTAAGTCAATTTCATGTCTTACCCTTTTAAGTTCTTTCAAAGTTTTTTTACTATTTATTTGTTGATGAGTTTTTTCTAATTGTGCGAGACTCGTTTGGAGATCTGTCAGGCGTTTTTCCCTATCTTTTTTATTTTTTGAATTTATTGAAATAAAGATACCTCTCATGAGGTATCTTTGAACAGTCCCAGATTGTTGCTTGACTCATTCCTTGTGTTTCATTTCTCTGCAAGAATTCCTTAAGTTCTTCGTGACCTGTGTTGAGATCTGTCTCTTTATTAAGTAAAGCATCATTTAGTCTCCATCTAAATATTGTCCTTTTCTGTTTTTGCCATTTTATTGCTATTGGATTGTGATCTGACAAAATCCGAGGTAGTATTTTAACATATTCTAGATTTTTCACCAAAGTACCTGAAATCCAACACATATCGATTCTTGAAAAGGTCCTATGTCTGTCAGAGTAGAATGTGTAATCCTTAGTATTAGGATTCTTGGTTTGCCAGATGTCCTGCAAATTGAGACGCTGCATCTCTAGTTTTACAGTTTTTGGAAGTTTGCCGCTTTTTTGATTTTTAGATCTATCCAATTTGGCATTCAGAACTCCATTCATGTCCCCAATGACGATAATCTCATATTCCAATTGTTCTTCTATTGTTGTAAAGAGCTCTGTGAAAAAGTTTTCTTTTGATGTCAGTGGTGCATATATGGAGGTTAATATTTTTATTTCTCCTGTTGGGAATTGTAATTTAAGTGTTAGCTGTCTGCCTTTAGGATCCTTTATAGTTTCCAAAACTTTAATAGTAGGATCTCTGATGTATATTGCTATGCCCCCTTTTTTTTCTGACGCTGAGGATGCGTATCATGATTCTACCAGAGGGGAGTTGAACACTTAAAAAGTACGATCCCACCCATCTGTATCTTATCTCCCGTTCACGTAATAATTTGCGTAGGGAATCAAATTCGCGCCTTTTTTTCCTGACTGAGAAAGGCAAGTCCGGGAAGATCTGTATTTCTTTTCCTTTATATACTAATGGGTCTTCTCTTTGCTTGTTCAATATGTCCTCCTTTATTCTTTTATCCGCAAATTTTATTAGAATTTCTCTTGGTAATTTCTTTGAGGTAGCGTATTTAGAATTGACCCGATAGATTTCTCGGATATCAATAGCTTCCTCATCAATTTCAAGATACGTGGCAAGCAACTGCGTCATATTTTCTTCTAAGCTTTCTTGGGGCATATCTTCTGACACCTTTTGAAAACGAAGATTGTTTTCTCTTACTTGCATTTCTGTTGTGGCTAATCTGTTTTCCGTTTCTTCTGTCCAATCCTTATGTTCCAGTTGTATTCTCTCTGTCTTTGTTTGTCTTGCTTTAAGTTTCTTTATATCTTCTCTGTTATCCGGTATGTCCTTGGTGTTCTCCTCTATTTTTTGTTTAATGTCCTGAAGTCCTGTAACCAGTTCCTGTTTAACTGTCTTCACTTCCGTCTGTACCGTAAGAACATCTATTCTGACCGAATTACATTCTTTGGTCAGCCTTTCTAGCTCTTTGTTTACTTTGTCCATCTTGTTATTTATTTGGTCCACTTTTGCTTCTAATCTTTGTTCTGTTCTCGTTAATTGAGTTGTTAGTGCCGTCAGTTGGGTGGCCAGTTTTTCCAATGCCTTCTCCATAGTGACCTGTGTATTGCTAGGTTTCCTTTGTTGCGCTTGGTAGCTTGTAGTTTCTTCCGCGCTGTCTGTCTCTTCTTCCTTCTCCCCTTCTTCTAAGTTTTTCTTTGAGGTCAGGTTGCTGGTTTTATTTGTTTTTCTGTTTTTTTCCATTAAATTATATCTATATGTTTTCCTTCTAGTTTGCAGTTCTGAATAGGTACCAGACATGCACAGATACAAAACGTAGTGATTAGTGATAATAATAATAATTATTATTATTTTGCTTTTTGTTTTGTTTAGATATTAACCAATCTTATTTGAATGTTACAATATGTAATAATTGGTAATTTATTTTAATTAGCAGTTAATCTCATTTAGGTAATCAGTTGTTATTTATATCAGAACATTTATATTAATTGTAGCAATTAATTCAATAGGCCACTTTGATTTTTACCCCAACAGAGAAAGGGGGGGAAAATTATATAAATTGTTTAAAATCAATAAGTTCAATAAATATTATAAACAGATTATCATAAGCACATTTAATTATTGTAGCAACCCTTCTATTGCTTAGCTGTGTTATTTCCCAATCAAATTTCCCCAGTTAATTGTAGTGAAGTTCCTTGTGCCTCCAAAGCACTGTATTAAGTTTTACTAAAGTAAACGCAGGTGCTCTTGGGAGTTGTAGTTTTAGGAAGTACTGGTTAGCATCACCAGCCACTTCTGCCCCCCAAGCTTCTGCAGGCCAGCTTTACCAGTCTTCAACACTAAGTGCCGCCTCCTCTAGAGTCAAAGCCGCCACGCTATTGCCGACCTCCAGGGCCTCGTCTCCTCCTCTAGGGTAAACACTGCCGCTCTCTCTCATGCCGCTGGTTTCCTCTGGAGTAAACACTACCGCTCTCTCTCACGCCACCGGCCTCCTCGAGAGTAAGCGCCGCCGCCCTCTTTCACGCCGCAGGCCTCCAGGGCTTCGCTTCCTCCTTTGAAGTTAGCGCCGCCGCCCCCTCTTGCTCCGTCGGCCTCTGAGTCTTCGTCTTCTCCTCGGGAGTCAGCGCGCCGCCCTCTCTCGTCACTGGCTTCCAAGACCTTCCTGCCTTCTCAGGAGTCAAAGTTGCCGTCTCACTTCTTTGGGTGGTTCCTCAGCAAAATCAAAAGAAAAAAAAGTTAGTGTCTTATCAGTTTAATATTTGAAAAGAAGGGGGTATTGTTATTGGGGAAGGGAAGAGGAAGGGGGGAAAAGGACTGGGGGGGGGGTAGTCAATTGGGAGGTCGGAGCTATACAGGACTTGCCTGAAAATGCCTGCTGGTACGTCCAAAGCCCTTTTTTGAGTCGCGACGTTCCTCCTCTCTGTTGAGAGTTGGGTTTCTTGAAGAAAACCTTCTGACCCAGGGCTAAAGTATAGAGTTTTTAGCCACAAAACAGGTATTTTTCACTCCCGCTCCTGTAAGGTGCGGTCACTCCGCCATCTTGCCCAACCGGAAGTGAAGTTGATCATTTTGTATGGCCCGCGAATGATGTTATAAATATCCAAATGGCCCTTGGCGGAAAAAAGGTTCCCCACCCCTGGTCTAGATTCTAGTATTTTCCAGGATGATGCAGGTTTTGATAGATGTCAGCAGCAGAGGCTTTGCTCCATCCTAACAACCACCTCCTATTAAAACCCTATCCCTCTGTCACTACTCAACAGCCCATGCACAAATGTGAATGTACAGCAACAGATCAATATCCAAAGATGGTGAAGAAATTTGGTTTTACATGCTTTGACAAGAGCAATTTGTCACAGGCAGTGCTTTATTGTAAAAAAAGAAAGGGGGGTGCTGGTACTCATATGTAAGGTTGCTCTGATTTCCACCAACTCCCCCCTCAGGGCTTGTGAGCCGCCGCCGCCCCCAGGTACCAGTACTCAGTACAAATGAGTATCACCACAAAAAAGTCACAGGTACAATAATACTAAGCTATTTGCTTGCATTGTATAAATTATAAAGTGTGTCTCCAACACAGTGCTGCCAGAACCTTCACAGGTAGCCTGTCTCAGATTCCAGAGATGAAGACCGAGTAGGTTCCTACTTCCATTGCTACTACAACAGGGAGCGCAAGGACAAGGCAAACAAAGTATGGCTTCTGCAGTAGTCTACCACTCTCCCCAATGAAATAAGGCAAACTGTCCTCCCTCCCACAAAGAAGGACCCTGGGTAATTATGTACTTGGCAATAGCAGGGAGCTGTTTTGGCCAAGAGTCCACAGATACAGTTAAGCTTTCATCATACACAGGTGGACAATGGAGAGAACATTTGTGGATTAACAACTGGCACTCCACTTCAACTATCAGACAAGCCCTCAGGTTCCCCCTTTCTTTCGGAGAGCAGAAGAACAGAACGAAGAAAAAAAACTGTTTGAAACAAATGCTGCTTTTGCTCTACAAACCTGATGCCAACTGAGAATCCTAATACGTTTGAAGTGGGTGTTTGTTAACAAAAGGTCAGGTGCTGGAGCCGGAGAGCCAGTGAGGTATAGTAGCTGTGGAAGCTCAGGTTCAGACTTCCTGGGTGACATTGGCCAGTTACTCTCTGACAGCTTAACCTACCTGAAAGGGTTGTTGTGAGGATAAAATGTACACTGCCATAAGATCCTTGGAGGAATTGTGGGATTAAAAAAAAAGAGAGTGAGAATGATAGGCCATGAAAGTTAAGATTTCCTAAGGATTTACAAAATACATCTTGATCCATAAACCGAAAAGAAAACAGAAGAAAACCAAGGACTAGATTAAAATGTACCTTGTATTGTATATACCTTGCTATTTTCCTACTGAGAGAAACATAAATTGAAAAACGTTCCTGAAAGAAAAGTCATTTTCAGTTAGTGACAGAAATGTTATGCCTTGGATGGAGACTGACTAGGCCCTTATCAATAGTGCACGAAATGTGGGTATAAAGTATTTGCAAGGCATGTGCATCTATGGGAATGCTATGGCACATCACCATATGTCAACAAAGACCCAGCAAAATAATGATTCTTGCTCTGATTCCCTTCTTACCAAAGAGCCACATTTAATTACTGCTTTGCATATTTCTTTTCTTGCAATCCAATCCTATCATGTTTAGTACCATGGCTATTCCCCCCCCCCTAGATAATCATTTTAAAAACATAAAACAACACCTGGGGCTGTGATTTAAAAAGGGGGAGTCAGAAGCAGGAGGAGAGGGTCTATTCAACTCTTTCACTCTGGTTTCTTGCCCCAAATCAGTACCTCCAAACTTTCACAGCTGCTAAGGTAAAAGAGTATTGTACATAAACTTTACCTGGTAGGGGTAGAAGCAACTTGCGGGGGTAGCGGGAAAGCAATTTTCCATAAGAAAACTGTGTGAAGGGAAGCAGTTAAATAGCCCTTCTCCCCCCGCACTTGTCTCCCTCATTAAATTGCAGGATCTAAAATTCAAGAGGACTAGTACAAATGATGCTAAAAGGTATTCTTAATGTCATTAATTGCTTTCCTTGCTGATGAAGCAGAGAAAAATAAATTATTCCAAAAAAATGCAGTGATAACTGAAACATTTATTGGCCACTTTTGTTGGCTCAAAATGGTCTACAAAAATTAATAAATAGGTCCAATTCCTCACACAAACACAGAAATATTAAAACAAAACTTCTGGGGTAGTAAATACATAAATATGCAGTGTATTTGGGTTAAGAGATGCAAGAGCAAACCTCAGAACAGTTTTGCTCTCTGGAGGTGGGGCATCTCCTGCCTCCAGGTACCATTGCCTGGTGCTTCAGCAACCAGTAGGAGAAAAATCAAGGGGGAAATGCACATCAGTGTGGCTGTGTTAGAAGGATAGCGTTTACCGCAATTCCTAGAGGGACATGATGCCATGTCTGGGTTTTCCCCAGAATTGACGTAATGCCATTGCCAGACAGCACCACCCTATGTCCCTGCCCTCCCCCAACTCAAACTGGTTGCTAACTACTGGCTGGCAACCCTATGTCATCTTATTAAAATATCATGTAACTAAATCCCTAAGAAGGTCTATTTCCCCTGTGGCCACCATAGGCTCTTCAGAGCAACAGTAGAAGAAACAAATTGGGCTGTAGATAAAACATTTTTTGGCTCCTGGTTAGGGATGTGCATTTGGATATATCAAGTCTGAATATATGTCTGAAAAATACATTATCAGCATTTTCCAGGCATATTTGGCTGTCTGGGTGGTATCTGGGATTTTTTTTGGATACCGGGAAATTGAGTCCCAAGAAATCCTGGAAATATTTGACAGTAACTGGGAATACCAGGAGCCAGCATTTTAAGGATTTTTGTTTCTTTATTTGTGTGTGTGTGGGGTAGAGAACTAGATATATAGGCTGAGGCTTGCCTGTTTTTTCTCCTTTTTTCTATATGTCTCTGCCTTTCCAGGGCTTAGTATTGGCTTGCCATGTTGGTTTGGCTTTGATTCTGTCATTTGAAATTGGTTCTGTTGATCATTGTATTCTTTGTATGACTTGGTTTGTGGCTTGCAGTGAATTGTTGGGTTTGACATTTGATTCTTGAGCTGTACATTGTTTCAGATTCTCTGATTTTACATTTGTTGAGCTTGCAACTGCATTCCTATTCAGTTTGGCTTAGCATATTATCTGCTTTGACATTGGGTTGGATTCTTGGGTTGTACATTCATTGTGCTGGGTTTGCCACATTGAACTGCACCTCTGCTGGGATTCACTGGTTCTGTATTGGGTTTTTTGGGCTTGTTGGTTCTGTGTGCCTTGAAAGGCTTTTGGCTAGGGGTTGCTTTGCTTGCTCTTGTGTCTTTTGCTGTTCTTTGCCATGGGGAAAGCATGGAATTCCCCCCATCAAAAATAATGAAGAATGGCTGGGATTCCTTGTTCAGTGGCCCATGGAACTGAGCCTCTTGGTCCAATTCAATTGAAACTGGGGGGTTAGTTAATGGACAGGCACAAGCAACTCCACTGCAATTTTAGTGTGATTTGTTCAAAAACCAGCCCTTCCAGCCCTCTGGAAAAGTCCCCCATAGGGAATAATGGAGCTAAATAATATTGGAAACCCCCCCCCCCAAATCCCGGATCAGCATACCAAACAAGTATTTGGAACCTGAATAACCAGGAATACCATTATTTTTTGGCTCCCTTGCATCCCTGAAAAATACTGCTTTTTTTCAAGGTGCACATTGCTATTCCTGGTCACCTTTTAAAGCTGTGAATCTGGAGTCAGAAGCAGCCACTGATGTTCCAACTGCCTGGCAGAAAACCTACTGTGGCCCGATTTCCTTTAACATTACTGCTCAAGACCCTCCTTCTCTCCCATTCAGAGCCCAGATAGGTTAGTCAGTCACAAGTTTCCTACTCATCTTGTCTCTATTTATTTTAATGAGAACCAGGTTCCACTCTTTTTTTCTCTATGAAGCCACCAGACAGGGCAGCCCAGTTCCCATATCAATCACCCCTCACCCAGATATTCCCTGAACTACTGGGGTAGGAAACTAAATACTGCTTGTCTTTTCATAATGCCACCATATAGCTAGAAATATAAGCCAAGGTCTGACCAGTTTGGGTGTGTGTAGTTTGCCTCACTGAGACAATTCACTCTCAGTCAGCAGGGATGAACAAATGTTCTTTTTAAAAAACTTTGAACAACAGAGGAAAGGGAGGTGCCTTCTGTAAACCCTTGCAGGTTTCCTATCATGCAACTGGGCCAGACCTGGCTGGCAGCACACAACTGTGCTGGGCCCTGCCGGCAGCTGGCAGCACACAACATGGCTAGAGTTTTCTTGGTGAGAGGCTGTCGGGGGGGGAGTATGGAATGCTTAGGACAGGGGGACAGATAAAGGTAGGATGGCTGACGGGTGGGAAGGTAGCAAAGGGGAGAGGCTATGAGGGCTTTCATGGAAGGGAAAGAGGAGATAGTGGGGGAGAGGGAAATGAGATGCCCCACATGAGTCCTTTCAGGTCCCTCACTTGTAAACTATATTTTACAAACTATGGTGAGATGGATCACGATGGTATGACGCACCCCCTTTCAACCACTTCAATATCCCACTCTCAGCCTGGCCGTATATGCTGAGGGAAAAGTGTTAGCCTGAGTGTATTTGTGAGGAGATTATTTTCCTTCTCCTCCAGTCCCACACCAGGATTTACCTCAGAGAGAAATATGACACAAGAGGCTTTTTCACTTAAACAGACAAAACAGGGAAGTTTATTGAACATAACTCACAGATTGATTTTTAAGGAAAAGGCAGAACTGGAGGGAAAACTCAGAGTCAGATTAATCTACACAAGATTACTTCAGAGAGATAGCTTAGATGTTTTCTTCAATCATGTTCCTTCAGTTCTTAGTTTCAGGCTTAGTTCTGTCCCTCAGAACTTTTACTCAGATTCAGATTCTCAGACTCTGTCCCCAGCCTAGCTCACAGGAGCAAAGGAAGTCTGAGTTCCTTTCCTCCTCAGAGAACTCACAGAAGTGTGGGGAAATATCCAAAATCCCTCTTCCAGTTCTCTCCGACTACCCCACCTTAGTGGCTGTAATCCTCCACACCTCCCTGCTACCGGAATAGCTCTACCTCAGAGACTAATTCCCCTTTGTGACCTGAGAATGGGTCCTGTCTAACCCAGTTCTCACTCCTGTTACTCCCACAGGTTGTGTGTATCAATAGCTTCAGCTTTAACAGAACCCTCAAGGTTCACAGAGTACAGTTTGGCTTCTGCTCAGTTTCACTGCCAAGCTCTGAATCTATCACAGCCTTCTCTGGCTGGTTCAAATCTTAGGACTCCTTTCACAGCCTCCTCTCAGGCTGGTTCCTAAGCTCCCAATCTATCACAGCCTCCTCTCAGGCTGGTCCCAAGCTTCGACTTCTTTCACAGCCTCCTCTCAGGCTGGGTCCCAAGCTTCAACTTCTTTCTGTCCCTCAGAACTCAGAGTGTCAGCTCTCTGGCTCCACCCACACTTGGTCTGTCAGCTCTTGCTGCAGATTAACCCCCTATCCATCACAGATGGGTAGCCATGTTGGTGTGTCTGTAGCAGTAGAAAAGAGCAAGGGTCCAGTAGCACCTTAAAGACTAACAAAATTTCTGGCAGGGTATGAGCTTTCATGAGTCACAGCTCACTTCTTCAGATGGTGAGTTGGGTCCCCTTTGAGCTTTCCTTGAGCTGTTTTTCAAGGTGTCATGAATAAGGTATCTAACTCATGTTGACTTTTGAAGTGCTTCATCAATTTATTTTAAACCAGTGGCAATTCAATGTTCTTGAATCAAAAGGGAAAACCTGATAGTTCAGTGAGCATTATACTGCAACCAAATGTTACAAACTGTTGAAAGATATAATTTTGGTACCCTGGCAAGGCCTGGGGCTGAGTCCAAAGTGGGTTTGGAGGGTGAGGTGCCATTATTTTTTGATGAAAGAGCTCAGCATTTCTGGGTAGGTCCCAATGCAAAGCCAGACAGATTTGGACAGATTCAGGGGGAAGCCCAGTGCAGAAGTTCTGTAATAGGTACAGGTTAAAGAAAAAATCAGCCGAGAGGGAAGAAAAGAGCCTTTCCCACTGCTTTTCTAGCAAAGCAAGCAGGAGAAACAATACAAAGTAGAAGCCTATCCAGATTCAGACCAATTCTTCACTATTCTCATTGGCAACCCTAATGGGGCAAACTGGCTATTTAACATACAGGGAATGTTACCAATGCCCTGACCTGGATGGGCCAGGCTAGCCTGATCTCGTCAGATCTCAGAAGCTAAGCAGGGTCAGCCCTGGTTAGTATTTGGATGGGGTAGACCACCAAGGAATACCAGGGTTGTTGTGCAGAGGAAGGCACTGGCAAACCACCTCTGTTAGTCTCTTGCCATGAAAACCCCCCAAAAGGGGTCGCCAGAAGTCGGCTGCGACTTGATGGCACTTTACACACACACAATGTTACCAATGGGCCACTTTCCTGGAGAGCTGCTGGCAGCCAATAGGAGACAGAGCCAAACTCCAGCAGCTCTGTCAGCATTTACAGGCCTCTTGGTTCAGACTTGTTCCATGGTGCCAGTGGTGGATGTCAGCTCACTCATTACCTTCTCTCATACCACAGTAGCTGCTATAGTGCTAGTGGGAAACAGTGCAGGGAACCACTTAGTCTGGCTTGTTCCTGGGCTATTTTACCTTCCCAGATCACCCCTGAACACTACTGCAAGCTAGGCCACAACACTGTAACAAGCACATCACTGATTTACAGAATGGGTACCTTTTATACGAGGAGGCTGGAAATATAAGTAAAATCTTGTCCTCTGTCCAAATGCTGCCATGTCCTGTAGAAAACACGCAGCAAATTGCCCTGTGACTAGTCTAATTATCTGGGAATTTCATGGCAGTATAACCATTTGACCAAATGCTCCAAAAAGCAAGATCCTCAAATCCAATTGTTTGAGGCAGGACAAAAGAATCCCTTGCCTTCTGTTCCACCACTGGAAATCTATCCGGCCCTTTGCAATGCGTAGTTTTCAGCTGGAAACCTGAAGGGAAAAGCTGCCCAGTGAATCAACATCTGTGCTTTTGCAATACAATGTTCAGAGAGGACAAGTCAAGTGGCCTCTTTGTCCCTTGATTCTCAGTTGGTTAGAATAAGGCAATGTTCCCATTATTTGGGCTCTTTGTCATGGTTTTTATGATGACCAGTTGAATATTTTTTTCTCCTGGAGAGACTTTTTATAAAGTCGTATTTACTGAACCTCACTCTCACAAGTACGCCAGCATAATTTAAAGGGGAAATGTGATGACCGGCCTTTAGTCGCTAGCTCGATTATACTAGCCTTTTAATGAGAATACTTCTCCCACCATTCTGACTCATGCTGAGACGCAAGAGCAGAAACAAAAAAATAGTAAAAGAACATCTAGGCTTGTACTGCACACAGGACTTTACAGTGCTGATTACTGGGGCCAAACATGGAAACCTGAGTTCAGGTTTTATTCTACTTTGGTAGAATGCCTATGCTGAGGCAGCCACACCTAGCTCTGCACAGAGCCAGGCTGAAGATGCTTGGGGTAAAACATAACCCCTGCCATTATGTAGCAATAGTTTACTTCTCTTATCCCTTCTTGCATTCTCTGAGAAAAGAAGGATTCTGTGTTCCATATCCATATGTATTTACTTGATTTATTTCACATGTTTATTGTCTGTTTTATAATACCCACGCGCCACAGTAGCGCATGGGGCAGAAGATACAAATGAACTGAACACAGTGGTAGTTCCACAAGGGCTGCGTACAAAAGCCAGAAATAAAAACGGAACAATGAAGAATTCGTAATGTGTTGAACTCTGTGTCAGAAACAAGAGCAGGCAATTTGGAATTCCTATGACAAAGGAAGAATGGCATCAGACAAAGTCTATTAAAATCTATTTCCTGACTGGTGGGCTCCAAAACAGGCCAAGTTGTTCACCCAGACTAATATAACGGATATGTATTCAACTGAGTGGAAACCATGTAATGGGTTGGATCCAACTAGCTTTTCTGCTGATGAGAAAGGAAGAAGTCCCCCCACCTTTGACCATCAGAGAAGGCCATGCTGAGGATCATGTGAACTGCATACACAAAAGTCATATGGAGGAGCGACTGAAGAGGAGACTTTGATGAAATTGAGAGAAAAAGCTGGCGGGATCAAACTATAGTGTAAACTCGACACTCATGCAAAACATCTGGACTTGTGGATGCCCAGCTTGCATGACTGACAATTAAGGAGAATTGTGCAACTGGATGAATGCACGAAGTTCCTAGCTTGTTCTTTTCACCCCCTATGTGGCTGGGTCACTCTGCACTCAAGAAGAATGAGTTAGATCCACCAGGAATTTCCACTGACAGAAAGGATTTCCATCAGTGGAACATAATTTCCTTTCTTCCCCCTCACAATGCATCCCCAGATGCCCCAACAGCATGAGGGGAAAATCTGAGGACTGCTCTGGGAGAAGGGAATTTATAAAAATTGTCCCCTTTGGATCCACAGAAACCCTCTTCTGGATCCAGCCCATTAAATGGACCAGGACGGAATGCCCAGGAGTTAGAAGGGACAGAACTGTAATATTCAACCTGAATTCCAGTTTTACTCATTTTAGCAGCACACATAGTATGGATCAACTATAAATGCATGTTACTCTTTCCAAATTTCAAACAAAGCAGAAAAAGAACAGGAGAAGCATTTTGCTTATATCAAGCACCCGTTCGCACAATAAGCACCATACCAGATCCTTGAGCCTAACCCAGCTTTTCATTAATTAATCACTAGTGCAAGAGGCAATAAATATTGTATTTTATGCCTGCAGCAGTCCTATGTTATTGCATTCTTTGCTAGATTTTTTTTTAAAAATTCAGCTATGTGAGTGTGTAGTAAACACTACAGTTAATTGGATGGCAGGCCTCAAACTGCACATTTGGCTGAATATGAGGCACATATTGATCTCAGTATGGGGTTCTTGTAAACAAAGTTGTTGAAGCGCTTTGAAGTGCTTCTATGAGGGAACTTATATAACAAGATTACTTGGCTGAAATGACAAAAATCTAAATCAGCATGAAATCAGAATAAATAAGCAGTTCCACCTAAACCCATCCATTTATTTTTAAAAATGAAGTTTGTATAACCGGCGCACTGAGCATGACTCAGACTTAGAAATAATTGTACTTCCTGTAATAAAGGTACGGCTGAAAGTATTGAAAAGACCACTGAATGCACATGGGTGGCCCAACCTCCATTAAGAGGAAATTTTGTTTCCCTCCAACCTTTAAAGAAAATTTTTAAAATGTTTAGAATAGCTCCCTCAACTTTTGTAGGTCTGATGCAGATGTTAGTTATAAATAAAGAGTTGGTTTTAAAGCAGAGAGTTATCTCAAATGGTATCATCTGCTCCCACAACACAATAACAGTATCATCTGCAACAGGCCTACAAAAATTGAAGGAACTGTTGTAAACATTCTGTTAAATTTCTTCAAAGACAACTCTCTGCCTTTAACCAACTTTCTATTTATTAATAAAAACCTATCAGGAAGATCCAGGTTAAAACTTAGACTGATGCAATCAAATAAGAAAAACATCTCAGCTTTGGCCCCCTTAACCCCCTTCTAAATCACAATAGGCCTAGCTATACATTATAGTGTTTCCAAGGACTTGCACACCATGACCTTCATAGTTCTCTATCCTGCAGCAGCCCAAAATTGCCCTGAAATCCTGCTCTTGGGGATCCATTCCACCCATAGTTGGATCTACTCCATTATGTTTTCCCGGATATGCCCCTGGGCTGGGTCAACAGATATAGGCTGGACGTTTCATTTTTCCTAGGCACATATGGGCTCAGTTTGGATCACAACTGTGGTGCTTAGGGAAGCTTGTACCTGCATGTTTCCCTGTCCTGAAATAGCCTTGGGGAGCTGCTAGTTGGCCCATTGCAAAGAGAAGGGGGACAGATAGACATGAATGGTAATTTGGAAAGAGAAGCAGAATGGGAGAGGGGAAAAAATACTCCATCTGTCTTGACGAGGGGGGCCCAGTGGCTTCAGCATCCAGTAGTTGAGTTGTTGAAGAAGGGGGGATCCTGTGATTTCAGCACTGGAAGAATAATTGGTGGCAGGATGTATGACAAAAAACAGGACATCTCTTGATTGCTTTACCTGTACTTAATCACTAAGGAAGTTTGTGTTTTGAGGGAGATTCTGGATCTTTGGTTACTGTCCTACAAACTTGGGTCATTGCTCATGTGCATGGCTGTAAGGAGCTCTGGAGAGTCAAACAAAGAAACCCTAATTACTGTTCTCCTAGTTCATTCAGACAGGCAGGTTATTCCCTTTTGAGAGCACCTGGGAGAATTTCGCCCTGACCTGGATCGCTATGGTTGCCAACCTCCAGGTGGTAAATATTTAGCATAAACAAACAAATGCACCTATGCTGAGCAAACTTGGTTATAAAAAAAAAGACAGCCCCAAGGCTCCAAATAAATGACAACTCTACACACTTTTTGTCATTTTTAACATGCTATATTAACAATATGTTAAAAATGACAAAAAGTGTGTAGTGTTGTCATTTATTTGGAGCCTTCGGGCTGTCTTTTTTTGATAACCTCTAGGTGGTGGCAGAAGATCTCCTGCTATTACAACTGATCTCCAGCCAATAAAGAACAGTTTGCCTGGAGAAAATGACTGCTTTAGCAATAGGACTCTAAGCATTGAAGTCCCTCCCCTCTCAAACCCCGCCCTCCTTAGGCTCCTCCCCAAAATCCTCTTGGCGATGGTGAAGAGGGACCTGGCAACCCTATGGATTGCCCAGGCTAGCCTGACCTTGTCAGATTTCAGAAGCTAAGTAGGGTCAGTCCTGATTAATATTTGGTTGGGACACCACCAAGGAATACCAGGGTCACTACACAGAGGCAGGCAATGGCAAACCACCTCTGAACATCTCTTGCCTTGAAAACCCCATGGAGTTGCCATAGGTCATCTGTGACTAGACTTCCTGCCTAATATTAAGGTTGTGCCTTAATACGATACTTAAGGGCTTTACATAGATATTGACTAGCATGGAAGACAAGACTGCACCCTATGGAATATCACAAGAAAAATCCCACACTGATGATAACTTGTCTCCAATGGCAACCCTTTGAGTCCTGTCAGTAAGGAATGACTTAAACCAATCCAAGGCATATCACCTGATACCTATTTCTGCTTCCAAATGTTTCAATAAGATGGCATGGTCTACTTATCAATATTGAGTAGGAACTGGCCAGATCCCTTTTTTGTAGGGATGGTTTTGATTGAAACGAGTGGACGGATAACTGCCTCTGAGTACTTAATTTCCGTTCAAGTCTGTAAAGTGTCTGTCAGGAGACATGGCTCTGTTTGGATCTTGCTCTGCCACCTCAGCAGAATGGTATTAGTGATGGCAGTCATGGTGGACTGCCAAATGTCCGACCCACTTCAGAAGAATAGAGCATCTCCCTTAGAGGGAGATACACTGTTCCTGTGGGGGCTGTAGCTGGTCTCCACAGCCACAGTGGCCATCATAGCCTCAAAATGAGGTCACCAGCCAGAGGTCCCATATGCCTTCCAGTGAGTTCCTACACAGGGGACTTATACAGTGACCACACCCACAAAGCCAGTACAGACATCACAGCTGGGGCCTACAATAACAACAGGGGGGTTATCAAGTGTAATACATGCTGGTGGGACTGTGTTCTCAGTGGGTCATAAAGTACACATGCAGAGTCTTCACATGACTCCCCTTTGAATGTATTTATTATAATTTTATTTTGTCTGTTTTCTTTCAAGCTCAGTTAAATGGTTTGAAATGTGTCTGGGCTGCTCCATTCATCCACACTCACTTCCTTGACCTGAAATGAACTCAGTTAATTTTCTTACTTCAGCTACTGAGAGTGGATCAAGGAGAGTGATTGTGAAAAAGAACATGACTTTATCTAGCAGATATATACCCAGAAAATTTAATTTAGCTCAATTTTTCAGGCTTGGTATCCAGTTATCTAAGAGGTAAACTATGGGGCTATAATTTGAAAACTTCCAACAGTCAGAGAGGGCATGGGTGATGGCAATAAAGACGATCAAAGGTAGCTAATGATCCTAATACAGCCAATTTAAAAGTGCTGCGCTTTGGGCACTCTAACTCTTCTAATAGCTAGTTAATTAAATGTCAGCCAAGCTGCTTAATCTTTCAAAACCACTAAAACTGTTGTTAGCTTCAGCACTGGGATCCACTTCTCACTGTTAGTGAAAAATTTTCGGCCACATGTGGGAACGGGAGGGAGTGCAGAACAGCAACTGAAGTTGGGCATGGATTAGGAACTGAATGGCGACATCTGATGGTAAACACCTGAAGTGCACAGCAGATGGGTCAAAGTCTCCAGGGCTTCCTATCTGCCCCACCCCCAGCATAGTCCCTGATCCTAAGATACCTCATCTCCATCTCATCTATTTACTCCCTTGTGAGAGCCAAGGGACAGATGTGACTTGCTCTTCTTTAATGTGCAGCAACTACCCTTGATAGGTGTGAGGGAGCACAGCCCCGGTCTCTGGGCAAAGGCTACCATAGCTCCCACATTCATTCTATTATAGATAAAAGGGGGGGTCTTACCTTATTGTCAGTCCTCAGTTGAAGGACTTTTACTAGGGTTGCCAGGTGCCCCCTGGCCACTGGCAGGGCATGGGGCAGGGTTGCCAGATCCTGGTTGGGAAACTCCTGGAGATGGAGCCTGAGGAGGACAGGAACCTCAGTGAGGGTAGAGTCCAACCTGCAATGCAGCAATTTTCTCCAGGGGAACTGATCTCTGTAGTCTGGAGTTGAGCTGTAATTCTGGGGGATCCTCAGGTCCCACCTGAAGGCTGGCATCCCTAGTGTCTACCCATCGCAGGAGCTGGAAGTATCTGGTTCCTAGTAAATGTTCCTCCAAGGTTCCCTTCATACTGGGGTGCCAACATGTATTCTTGGGGCAGAGTCTTTCTGGATATACACTCAAGCTTTTGTCAGTCACTTTCAGGCATGGAATCTAGTTTGCAGCACATTTGGCCTCTAGGCAGAGCTTGATACTTGCTTTCAGTGACACATCTCTGAGGAACTTCCCCTCTCCTCTGCTGACAGGCAGAAGGAGACTTGGTAGTGGGAGGAGAACCTATCAGGTCAAGAGAAGGGGAGCAAAAGCTGCTGTAAACTGCCCACTCTTTAAGACTCCCCCACCCCAAGCCAAGGATGCCTGGTCCTAATTCAAAATTCAGGGAGGAAATCAGATGAGGAGAATTTTACAAGCATCCTTAAATGGGGTGCATGTCATATGGGCACAGATTAGATGTCATTTTGGCCTTTCCAGCTTCAGTCCCATTGTGCAGCTGATGCCAATATCATGATGCCTTTAATCTGTTCTTCAGGGAAGGGTGTTACCATGGTATCATCTGCTGAAGCACTGTGGCATTCATATCAATCATAAAGACTGGGGCACCAGCAATGAGGATACTCAAATTAGAAATATGGGAAATTCAGTTTTGCCTGACGCTACATTTTGATGTGATGTCCTTTTTAGATCCCCCCCCCTACCAGTTCAATGTCATTTCAGAAAGACATGCCACTTGCATGGTAATTTAGATTTCAATATAATAGAAGCTGTCTAGCTGGAATTAGTTCAAAAAAGATCACTTAATCACAGCTGGGCCTGTCTCATGACAGCCAATTCAAAGGGTAAAGTATTTTCTTCACATGCCTTTTCCCTCCCTCTCTTTGGCCTAGCCAGGTTTCTACTTTCCAGTAAGGTTCTTATTCCCAAACTCTGCTCAGCATCAAGAAGCCAACATAATTTAAAACATTTCATCTGATGCTCATATGTCCAGACAGCAAATGTTTAATCCACATTTAGTCGTTCAGCCCAGACCTAATCCTGATAGTTTACAAGATGAACCAAATCACTGAGGTGGAAGCAAACTGAAATGAGCAAAAGGTAATATCTATTTTGATCACGATAAACAGGTTGCAACGTAGTCCTGAACTGTGTTGGAAGAGTTGACTAGGTGTGTGTGAAATGAGCTCGGTGCTGTCAAACATGTTCAAAATGTGTAAGTATGGTATTTATGCTATTTGTCTCCTTATCCTTGCACATTCTAAATAAGGTTCTGAAACTAAACTTCTTGACTACAAAGAGGCAAGAATATATGTGGACGTTAACATTTGCCTGAAAAAGCAGTTTGTAACTAGTTATTAGAATGGGACGTTTCACAGAGAGAGGGGAAAAATAAAGTGGGATCTTCTGCAGAAACCTCTAGCAAAAACAAAACACCCCCCCCACACACACACACCTGGATATGAAGGATAACATAATATGAAGTCCAGCATTCCTCCACAACTGTTGCAGCTCTGTGGCAGAGCATCGAGTATGCACCCTGCACCTTCAATTAAAGATATCTCAGGAGAGAGGAAACTTTTGCCTCCAACGTGAGAGAGCTGTCACTAGTAGAAGTAGACAATCTGCATCCATGGATCTTCCTCGGTACCTTGAATGTTCTTCTTGAATGTGTCTGAAGCAATGTCCCAGTCTGGCACCCTGGGAAATGTAGTACTTACTCCACCACTTCAAGCACTTTTCTTCAAGCCCAGCTCCAATACTAGAAGTGTGTCAGACTAGGAAAAAAAGTTTCTCTGATGCAATAGAGTACAGAAAGGTAAAGTCGATCACCCACTTTCCATTTTTTGCTGGAATGTATCCCTTACTTTACATGTGAATGGGACAGACATCTGAACAAACAAATGTGATCATATCTAGCCTGTCACTGATAATCTGAGCAAGTACTCAGTATTATTTTTCTCTATTTTAAAAAAAACACCTTTGAATTTAGGCTTTGGTCCACAAACCACTTAAATAAACACATTTGCTTTTCAACCTGTCTTAACTCCAGTGGCAAAAAGACAATCCCGATTTTTGTAGTGTTGGAGGAGTCCCTCAATAATGATTGAATATTCATAACATGCGACTGGCAACAGATAACAATCAGCTCTTTAATGGATGATTCCTTCTTATACAGAACAGAAAAGAGAGAACAGAAAAGAAGCTGCTAGAAAGGGGCAGTCTGGGATTGTTCTGTTCTGTTGTGAGCCTTTCGATTGTTACCTTGCAGATGGGGTGGAGAAAGAACCAAAATGGTCAAGAAACAGCAGGGGGGCAAGAAACCTTCCTGCAGCCTGCTCAGCAGATTGCCTTTGTTTGGTTAATAGAATAATATACATCTGATTCAATCATACAGACTCACAGTCAAGAAGATCCTTTTGTTTTGAGGTGAACTTCAGGAATTTGATAGTGTAACAAAGCTGACCCACTTGCCATTATGGATTCTGAATGTGCTCTTGTCATTGCTGCTAAGAGGGAGGCCCATCCGTTCTTTCTCTTGTCCTCATTGTTTCATGTGTCAAGTGAAGTACTCATTTGCCTGACAGGTTCACTGAATTCTGCTCTGCATCTTTGTGAAGGTATTTCTTTTTCTTCTGCCTTCTTGAATGCCTGAGAGTTGCCATGGAGATGTTTTAATTTTAAAAGCAGCCTTGGTTTGCTTGTCAAGCCACAAATATTTGCTTCACTTCCACATGTAGGGATACAAAAACATACGTAGTTTTTTAAAAAACTATAATTTTCCTTCTATCTCAGAGCCACTTCCTAAATTCCCTTTAGCTGCTTCCCTTTTTCTAGGGATAAGAGGCTCCTATTCCATCATCTCTTCTATGAGTGTGAGGGATCCCAACCTTCCTGGGCAAACTCCATAAAACCACTTGCTCAGACTGTCATGCAGAAACAAGGAACTTTATTGGAAGCTTCAGGTAGTACAGGCCTTTCACTGGTAAAGTTGCAAGTGAATACAGATTCACAAAGACAGAATTATAACCCCTACAGGGAAGCAGATGTCAAACGTATGTTATGGGAATCTACGAGATAATTGTGCATGGTACAAAACATCAAAGAACTCAGAGCTTGTTAGTACTATCTACCCACCAAGGCCACAGTGGTGGAAGGGAGTCAGTTAGAGCGAGGGAGGGATGTGGGAAGAGGGAGAGACATTCCAACCTGGGGCCCGTCAGACGCTGCGCCTGAACCAAGGAAAGTCAAGAGGCCTGGACTGCTTTTACGAGCCCAGGGAGGGGGGGGACATACAAGGCAAAGGCCTACCCAAGGCAAGGCATACAGACCCTCACATTCTGCCCCCCTTAAGGCCCCCCTCCCCCGAGTCCGGGCGGACGAGGCTTGTCAGGATAGGCAGAGTGAAACTCTCGAACCAGACGGGGAGCCGCCACATGGGGAGCGGCCACCCACTCATCCTGGGCGGACCACAGGTGCTTCCAGCGGACCAAATAGAACAGTTTTCCTTTTTTCAGCTTAGAGTCCAACACTCTAGAAACTTCAAGATGCGATTCCCCTCCCACAACTGTAGGAACTTCAGACTTAGGGAGAGGGTGAAACTGAGGGGCAGCGACGTACGGTTTAAGTAGGCTGATATGGAACACCGGATGCACCCCTCGAAGAGACTTGGGAAGTTCCAACTCTACCGTGATGTCATTGATCACCCGGGTGATGGGGAAAGGACCTACATACTTGTCACTAAGCTTTTTGCAAGGCCGAAGTGACCGTAGGTTCTTTGTGGAAAGGTAAACCTGCCCCCCCACCTTGAGTTCCCACCCCGGAGACCGATGTGTATCGGCCTGGTCTTTGTACTTGCGCTTGGCCCTTTCCAGGTTCTTTTGCAGCCAGGGCCAAGTGGTCTGCACTACTTGTATCCAATCCTGAACCTCCTGCACCCCCTCAAGTTCAGGAGTGATGTTAGGAGAACCAAAGGGCCCAAAGTCCTTTCCATAAACCACGTGAAAAGGACTGAAACCTGTGGAGGAATGGGGGGTCATTATTGTAGGCATACTCAGCAAAAGGCAGTAGGTCTACCCAATCGTCCTGGTGGTAATTGACATAACACCTTAGATAGCATTCTACTACAGCATTGACACGTTCAGTCTGACCATCGGTCTGGGGGTGGTAGGCTGAAGAGAGTCCTTACTCTTCCACCCCCATGACTTTCAGGAAGGCCCTCCAGAATTTGGCTACGAACTGAGCCCCCCTGTCGGAGAGGACCTTCCTCGGAATCGAATGATGCTTCACCACGTGATTAATAAACAGTTTAGCCAACTTCTGGGCCGATGGTAGTCCCGCACAAGGAACAAAATGAACCTGTTTGGATAATAAGTCTGTTATCACCCACAGTACAGTTTTTCCCCGACTTGGGGGCAAATCCGTGATAAAATCCATGGCGATCACTTCCCAGGGCATAGTCGGGGTCTCCAGAGGCTTTAAGAGTCCGGGAGGTTTTCCCATCCGTTTTTTGGCCGTGGCGCAAATGGGGCAGCTGCGCACGTACAGCTCCACATCGGCCCTCATACCTGGCCACCAAAATTGACGCCGCAATAAATGCAAAGTTTTTACAAACCCAAAATGCCCCGCAAGTTTGGCCCCGTGAACCAGTCCCAGCACCTCTTTTCGGAGTACCTCGGGGACATAAAGCTTACCCCCTGCAACCACAAGGAGCCCTGTTGGTCGAGATGTGCGGGGAGAACCTGCTGATCCGCCTCCCTCAAAGAAGCGTCCCGGAGCCGCTGTTGGAAAGCCTCCGGGATTCCCTTGAGGGGAGGAACATCCTGGCGGTGGGACTGGGACTGGGTGGTTACTGCGAGTCCCGAGACTTCCCCTCTTTGTTCAGGGGTAAACAAGGAATCCACCGGCCGGTCAAAGTCATTGCGGTATTGGGGGAGCCTGGAAAGAGCATCCGCTAACGCATTGTCCTTCCCTGGCACATGTTTCAGGACAAAGCGGAATTTGGCAAAAAACTGTGCCCAACGAATCTGTTTCGCGGTGAGCTTTCTAGCCCCCTTTAAAGCCTCTAGATTCTTGTGATCGCTGCAAACCTCAAAAGGGGTCTCCGCCCCTTCCAGAAAATGCCTCCAAATGGTGAGAGCATGTTTAACAGCAGCGGCTTCTTTCTCCCAAATGGCCCAGTTGATTTCGGATTGGAGAATTTTTTTGAAAAATAGGCACAAGGTTTCAGCTGACCGTTCTCGTCCCGTTGCAAGAGGGGCCCCCCATGGCGACGTCAGAGGCATCGACCTGGACCACGAAAGGTTTTTCACAATCAGGGTGCGCAAGAACGGGTTCGGATGAGAAAAGCAGCTTGAGCGTATCGAAAGCCTGCTGGCAGTCCGGAGTCCATTGCAACTGAGCAGAGGGCAAGGTGGCTCCTGCCCCTTTCCCTTTTGTGCGCAGGAGCGAAGTGAGAGGGAGCGCTACCTGGGCAAAATTAGGGATGAATGTGAGGGTTCCCAACCTTCCTGGGCAAACTCCATAAAACCACTTGCTCAGACTGTCATGCAGAAACAAGGAACTTTATTGGAAGCTTCAGGTAGTACAGGCCTTTCACTGGTAAAGTTGCAAGTGAATACAGATTCACAAAGACAGAATTATAACCCCTACAGGGAAGCAGATGTCAAACGTATGTTATGGGAATCTACGAGATAATTGTGCATGGTACAAAACATCAAAGAACTCAGAGCTTGTTAGTACTATCTACCCACCAAGGCCACAGTGGTGGAAGGGAGTCAGTGAGAGCAAGGAAGGGACGTAGGAAGAGGGAAGAGACATTCCGACCTGGGGCCAGTCAGACGCTGCGCCTGAACCAAGGAAAGTCAAGAGGCCTGGACTGCTTTTACGAGCCCAGGGAGGGGGGGGGGGAACATACAAGGCAAAGGCCTACCCAAGGCAAGGCATACAGACCCTCACAATGAGTTTGTCTTGAGCTGAGCTGTTTGACTTGTGCAACTGCTGGGTTTCTTGGAGTTGTGATATTCTTTGGCCTGCGTCAGGTATGACTGAAGTTATGTCTAGAATCATAGAATTGGAAGGTACCACAAGGGTCATCTAGTCCAACCCCCTGCACAATGCAGGAAATTCCGAATTACCTCCCCCCCCCACACACCCAGTGTCCCATACTTCATGGCCAGAAGATGGCCAAGGTGCCCTCATGATCTGTCTAAGGTCATAGAATCAGCATTGCTGACAGATGGCCATCTAACTGCTTCTTAAAAACCTGCAGGGAAAGAGAGCTTACCACCTCCCGAGGAAGCCTGTTCCACTGAGGAACCGCTCTAACTGTTAGAAAATTCTTCCTAATGTCTAGACGGAAACTCTTTTGATTTAATTTCAACCCATTGGTTCTGGTCTAATCTCTTCCACTATAACTGCAGATCCAGAAACACATTACTCTACCTTTTTTCCCATCTATTTGTTTGGACTTCCATGTACTTAGACTTTTTAAAAGAGACTCTTGAGACCATTTTATGCAATTACGTTGCATCTTTACAAATAGCCACACTTGCATATCAGCCCATGTCAAGGAAAATCTGCCCATTTCTCCATATTTCCAATTTGACAGGACAGCATTGTTCTTGCTCCTTCTATTAACTTGAGGGATGTATTGCACTAGTAATAAAACTGTAATGTACTGAATAAATGTGATCTATGACATCTCATTTTTCAGACTGGGATTGAAGAGAGGGTTCTCATTTTTTTATGAGTGCTCATAAAGTAAAAGCTGATGAAGCTTCCTACAAGTCAGCCTTGATTTATTTCACACTATGTGCATATAAGGCTTCCTTACTAATTAATTTACTAAGAATGATTGTGATGCCCAGAATGATTAATCTGAAAATCTCTCTTTTTGAATATGAAGATCCATTCATGCACTAGCATCATGTAGCTAATGTGCTTGGCAGGCAAATTCCATCTCTTTCTTTCCACCTTTTTCTCTCCCATGTTGCCTACCTCTCTTTTTTTGCAGCAATTTACCTGCAAAAGTTTCTCAGCAATGTGCCTCTCACATGAACACATGAAGCTGCCTTATACTGAATCAGACCCTCGGTCCATCAAGGTCAGTATTGTCTACTCAGACTGGCAGCGGCTCTCCAGGGTCTCAGGCAGAGAGGTCTTTCTCATCACCTACTGCCTGGTCCCTTTAACTGGAGATGCCGGGGATTGAACCTGGGACCTTCTGCATGCTAAGCAGATGCTCTACCACTGAGCCACAGCCCCTCCACTATCTTGCCTTCAACAAATGATCTCCCTCTGTCTTGATCACTGTTTAAAGATGCCAGTTATCCATTGCTTCCCATCTAGGGTTGCCTGCTCCAGGTTGGGAAATATCTGGAGAATTTGGGAGTGGAGTCTGAGGAAGGTGGGGTTTAGGGAGGGAAGGGACTTCATTAGGATATAATGCCATAGAGTCCAATTTCCAAAACAGCCATTTTCTCCAGGTGATCTCTATTGCCTGGCAATCAGGTGTAATAGCAGGAGTTCTCCAGCTACCACCTGGAGGTTGGCAACACTTTTCCCATCCCAGCTTTTAAAACTCAGTGAAACCTCCTTCCAGACAAATGATCATAAGCTCAGGCTGTAATTAAATCTCTCTCTCAATCTCTCTCTCTCTCTCTCTCTCTGTGTGTGTGTTCTTGCACAATGTGTCTCTGTCTACCCAGGACGACACATATGTGCTTATTCCTTGTTGGCTTTATTGCCACTAGTGCAATACACTTACTGAGAAGACAATATTCCTCTGCAATCTAATTGGAATCTAATCTTATTAATAATATAGTGGAACAATGTCATGTTATTGGGTTGGGGACTTTAGGTGGGGCCTGGGGATCATCCTGGAATTGCAGCTGATCTCCAGGCTACAAAGATCAGTTCCCCTGGAAGAAATGGTTGCTTTGGATGGTGGACTATATGGCATTATACCCCCCACTGATGTCCTTATCCCTTCCCAAATGCCACCCTTCCCAGTCTCTACCCTCAAATCTCCAGAAATTACTCAACCCAGAATTGGCAACCCTATCCTGTTGCCACTTCCAGCATCCCAGAACTATTTACATTGTATGTGTGCTGGTCAATGGAAAACTGCTGGTCAAAAGAGGTAGCTACCATATGCAGAATTAAGCTATCACATGCAGAATTAAGCTTCCATATGCAGAATTGTCGATAAATTTGCCTGGAAGAAGCCTAATTTGTATCTGTATGTGCATGTGTATGTTAAATGTTTGTAAATTTGAAAGTGTTAATAAAATATACTTATAAAAAAGTTTATTGATGAATTCTAGCTATTGATTTATACCTTTGTCTTGCTTCTGATCATACTGAAGCTTATATCACTAGTTATGTTCGACCACCCACCAGTTTGGCTGGCCTCCTTTCTTATTACCATCAAGAAGCTGATTATTTGTTCCAGTCATATTGCTGAAAGTGGGAAAAAACATCCATATGAGATATATGAGTTGAGGCATTACTACTTAGAAGCCTTGGAGTCTGCTCACAAACTTAGCAATCTTGTGATCACGCCATAGAGGCTGCTGAGTAGACATAACAAGCAAGCAATGAAATGTATCGTGTCAGTCATTTAAGCGATGAATCCAACTGCACAGACACAAGGACAGGGCACAGTGCAAGCGAAACCATGCTTGACAAATACGACACTTTAACACAAGGTGGCCATTCAGTATCTGTTGCTCTGAAGTCATTTAAAGCTAAATCTTTAGCTCAACTTCAATATGGTTCCTTCTTGGGCTCACCAACTTCTTGCTTCTCACCACTGGAGAGAGTGCAATCCAAATTTCTAAGAGCAACTCTCCAGGTTCCCAAATGCATTCCAAATGCCTGGATCAGATTGGAAACCGGAATGCTGAAGGTGCAAGCCAGAGTTTGCATCTCATCCAACCAGCTCAAGGTTGACTCAGCCTTCCATCCTTCAGAGGTCGATGAAATGAGTACCCAGCCTGCTGGGGGTAAAAGGAAGATGACTGGGGAAGGCACTGTCAAACCATCCCGTAAATAAAGTCTGCCTAGGAAATGTCGGGATGTGATGTCACTCCATGGGTCAGGAATGCCCGGGTGCTTGAACAGGGGACCTTTACCTTTTAAGGGCTCTTTAAGAGTCCTGTGGCACAGAGTGGTAAGCTGCAGTACTGCAGTCCAAAGCTTTGCTCATGACCTGAGTTCAATCCCAACGGAAGTTGGTTTCAGGTAACCGGCTCAAGGTTGATTCAGCCTTCCATCCTTCCGAGGTCGGTAAAATGAGTACCCAGCTTGCTGGGGGTAAAGGGAAGATGACTGGGGAAGCCACTGGCAAATCACCCCATAAACAAAGTCTGCCTAGTAAACATTGGGATGTGATGTTACCCCATGGGTCAGGAATGACCCGGTGCTTGCACAAGGGACCTTTACCTTTACATTTAAGGGCTCTTTCCTTTGATATTCCAGGATAAATTTCAAGCAAGTTGGTTGAGGACTGTTGGTAAAAGAATCAATACCTAGGATTTATCCCTGCAGGCACTGTTGAGAAGTGGGTATGAACGTGGGAAAGATATTATTCAACAGAGGGTGGAAGACATAGCGCGGAAAGCAGACCTCTCTAGGGCTCCAAATTTTAAATGTCAGCCGAGCATTAAATGTGTGGTAGCCCCAGCAGCCTATTTAACTAAACTAGAATTTAACAACAGCAGAACAGCATTTACCTTGGCGAGGTGCGCTGCACTTCCTTCTGCCATGCTGGTAGGGAGATTCAAAAAGATCCCATACTCAGAAAGATGATGTTTATGCTTGATGCGGGAGGTGGAAACTACAGAGCACATTCTTCTGAGATGTCCATATTACAAGGAGGCCAGATCAAAATATCTTGAGCCACTGTTAGTTGGACTTCTTGATGAATCTGATGCGGCATAGTGTTTTTGGAAGAACTTGCTAGAGCGTCCCATGCAATGTTGGCACTTCCAGGGTAAACCCGGAAGGGACGGCATCGTGCCACGGAGCGCGGATCACCCAGAACAAGCAACCCTACTCACCATGGGGGCAATGGGGCCTTCAGCTATCAAAGGGATTAAAGGATTGCTAAAGGGGATGGAGATATTGCAGAGGAACTGAATGCATTTGAAATTCTGAGGCAGTTACATGTGCTGGAGCTGCTGTTTTAGGAAGTGTTTCAGAAGAACAAAAAGAGGAGACAAGAGACTATGTTTTAGGACTTATGGAAAATCAACAGCTAATAAATTTGGATGACATGCACTAAAGGGATGTTAAAATTCTTGTGCAAAATTATTAATCTCCTTACAAAAATATGCAACATTGCTAAATTTCCTTTCCTTTCCACAGGACAGGAAGTTAGCTAATATTATGCTAATTTTTAAAAAGGGGATCCAGGGGAGTACTTGGAAATGACAGGGCTTTGAATATCAATGCAAGGTGGGGAAAAACCAGAAGAGTCTTTGACCTCTGTTCCCTGTTTGTAGGCCTTCCAGGATATCTGGTTGGCCACTGTGTGAACGAGGATACAGGAGAAGATGGATCCAGCACAGCACAATCTTATACTTTTATGTTGTTCATAATATTGACTATATGATATTTTCCTTCATTTTTTAAATTTACTTTTTAAGTTTTCCTATGTAACATGATTTCTATTCTCATATTTTAAAGCCACATTACAATACATTTTCTTCTTACCAGATTTCATTTCATACTTAATTATCTCATGTTCAAAATTTCTGGAATTACCAAAGTCCTGAAATAAGTTATTTTCTACATATATTATCCAAATAACCACTAGTAAATATATGCTGCTGCATAAATAAATTATTACTGTGTAGAATATGCTTCTGTTTAAACCATAAATAAATTAGCTAATTCTGGAGCACAGCTGGATTCCATTACAATTCCTGAAAATTGCCAAAATTATTCACTGGTAAGCAGAAGATTTTTTAAAAAACTCTTAAGCCATTTCACAAGGCATAGATAACCTGTTCTTGTTTTCTCCATGAATTGCTTTTGACCACTCATACCTGCAAGATGTTAAAAAAGGGAAAGGTATCTTAAACGAGCCCTGACCTAGATGGCCCAGGCTAGCCTGATCTCGTCAGATCTCAGAAGCTAAGCAGGGTAAGCCCTGGTTAGTGTTTGGATGGGAGACTACCAAGGAATACCAGGGTTGCTGTGCAGAGGAAGGCACTGGCAAACCACCTCTGTTAGTCTCTTGCCATGAAAACCCAAAAGGGGTCGCCATAGGTTGGCTGGGACTTGAAGGCACTTTACACACACACATCTTAAAGGAAGCATTTTAGGCTCTGTTAAAGTTTCTAATATTTACTTATTATTTATGTGTTCAAAATATTTATACCCCACTTTTTCACATACAGATGGATGAAGCAATTTATCAAAATGCATGCCATGTTGGGTAGTTTGTTTTTATGCAAAACAGCTAAAGTTCCCCTGTAGTCTGAAAGAATATGGGGCATTTATTGCTCGATGGAGATGATGATGATTGATCTTGTCCTACTCTCTCATCATAGTCATGCAACGCTTTTGCTCTTGCTGAAGTATAACAAGGAAAATGTATACAATTCCATGTTTATTCTAAGAGATAACATTAGCATTGATACAGTTTCAGTAATTCTTAGAAAATTGGAGCTTTGCCTGGTTCCCACTGTCGAGGTAATGGAGCGTGACTCTTGTGGTATTTGTTGGTATGCAGTGCAAAACTGTTATTCTTGAGCATTTCATCTTCCTTTCTCTCTTATTTCCCTCCCTCCCTTAAAACATATAAACAGTATCTTGAAAAATTGGAAATCATTAGAGTGTTGTGTTAGCAGAAGCTTGTGGTGCTATAAGAAGTAGGAGGAGGGGGAAGACTGCTTTTAGAATAATTAGAGAAATCCATACTGAGATAGGAAAGAAGAGAGAGGCATCCTGGCTGTCTTGCTAAGCTAGGACAGAGAAAGATTGAGAGAGTGCATGCTTCTCTCATGGAGCTCAGAGGATGAGCCCAAAGACAGGAAGAAAAGGAAGCAGAGGCAGAACAGACAAGAGAAAGGATGCTCGGGAATCTGACCTGTCCACCTTACTAGATCTACTGCCCCTCTGGTGTACTGTTGCTCTTGGTGCAAAGAGACATTGCACAGACTTTTGAAGCGGGTCGTGCTGTTCAGATGACAGGCTCTTAGAATGTATCACTTACTGAGAAGTGAAGTTATCTTATTTAGCCAGTCATCGAGTAAGCAGGACTCAACAACTTTACCTGCTTTTAAAAAGCAAGTCTTTTTATTGATATACTTTTGTAAAATGTGTGTAAAGGCAGATTATCAAGTCTTTAACACTTCTATAAAAACTCTTGTCAAAGTACAATGTATGTATTTACAATGTATGAAGTAAAAGCAAGCAAGTCTTACATACTATTCAGTTTCAAAATCCAACTTCTAAAATATCAGTCAAATTATTCTGTTTCAGTTCAAAGTATCTAATTCATAAAGTCTAGAGTAATGTATTTAAGCCATACATACCAGTCAGCCTTTTCTTGAGAGCCTTTGGAAGGTTCTGATTCTCTGGGGTTACTGTGGCTGTATTTATACTGTTTCAGACTCATTAAGAGTGTTGATTTTACCATCAGGAGGGATATCTTCCTCCCCACTCTCAGATAACATGAGCAGTGCAATAATGTCTTAGTTGCAGCTGTTCAGGTTATTAGCTTCTCCCTATGACCAAATATGGGCTTTCTTTCCTTTCAGTCTATGTTGCTTAAAGTATAAACAATCATTTCTGAGCTCCATGATCACTCCATATACTCAATTTTCATACCATTCTCATCTTCAGTACAATACGCATTAAATGAGACTATTTAGAAATCTACAATACAATATATAACTATATAAATCATAAAACACAATTATTGCTCACATTGTAACATGTAACCATCTGGTCAGTAGGAAACATAGCCTTCAGCAAGGTTATAGAAAGCAAGAAGCTTACTGCACTTATAGCCTTGAGGTCTTTGAGAAGACGTTCTCTCTTTTTTTATATAAATTTTTATTAAATTGAGAAGACCTTCTCAAGGTTTGAGGATAGCAAGACTTTTCTGCTCTTGAGATATGAGCAGCATTCAGCTGGTAGCTGAATCAGGAAGGGTAATTTCAGATACACCTTTCTGGCAGATAGTGAAGGATGACTCTGTTCTTCTCCCTTCAAGGACAAGACCAGGGTAAGTTAGTTACCTCTAGAAAGAATTCAGACCTTGAGAGAATTCAGTCAGCCTGTTCTAAGGACATTTGCATTTTGCAAGCTGTTGCCAGACTCTTCATTACACAAACCTCTGCAGTTTGTGGTTCAGTTTGTATGTTGTGTTCAAGCTCTACATGGAATTAATTCTGCACATGTACACAAAATACCATAATTATATCAGAGACCATGACACCCTCTCCTTGTACATTTGCAGCATTCATTCCCGCAAAATTTTTAACATGTTACAGAAATTCAAAAACATAATTTTGTTACATTTATTAAGCTGTAGAGTCTTTCAATTTTCTTGAGTTTTTCATTCAGCAAATGTCAATTTGTTCATTAGCAAATAGTCCACAAGCAAATGTTCTTCTTCTTTTTGAAAAGTTCAAGGCATCATGTTGATGTTAGTACAATGATTCTTCTTTATTGTTGTAAATATCTTTGTTGCTTTGGCACAAGCACTTTAGATGTCATCATTTCATTAGAATTCACATCTCAATGGTTGAGTTGACTATATTATCGTCTTCGATGTTCATTTGAAGAATTCATTATTTCCTCTTTGTTCTCTATGTTCAGGAATACATGAACCTGAAAAAACCTCTTAAAACTAATAAATTCATTAGTGTATCTAAGAATAAGTATACCAAAACCATGCTAGGTTGATCTCTATGTCATATATTTCATTTAATATAAAACACTTTCATTCATTACGTTCATAGTTTTCCTGATCAACAATCTCTTCTCTTTTTAGAGCTTCAAACAATATATCATTTATTGCTTCATGAAACAAAAAATATTTACCAGATGTTCAACACTTACCACTCTCCAATTGTAAATATGTATTGTCTTAAAGACAATTCTTTTTACGCTTTATCAGTAAGTAATGATACCCATTTAGTGTAAGTGCCTTCTTTTTCATCTGGATAGGTGTCATTTAAAGTCATCTGGGTAGTTGCTTGTAGTTTCTTTCTCATTGTTATCATCAGGAAAGTTTTCATAATATCGATCTGCCTGGCATCTGGTAGGGGGTACTGATTCGTAATGAACTCTTCTGTGGGTCTTCCACGAACATTCTCCATAAACCAGGTAGCAATGCTTAAACGTTTCTATGTAACCAAAGTCTCAGTGTCTCATCATATGGCACATAATAATTCAAAGATAGCATCGTGAAGCTATTCACTTTGTAGGTAATCATTTGTTGAGCAATCCGTTCCGAAGTCGAGCAATCCAAGATCCATCGTACTTGAGATAGTCCATGTACCCTCTCCTCGCTCGAATTAGGATAAGGATAAAGTCCGCAAGCATTATATTCAATATATTGGGCTCAAAGTGTTAAGGCATCTGCCTCAAAATCATGAGTTGCATCTGGTGCATTATATCATCCCATTGCACCCAGAAGATTGCTCCAAAAATCAATATAAGGATTATGCATGCGAATAATAGCCAAAAACAGCCATCCTATCCTGGAACAAAGTCGGCGGGCTCTCTGCGTCCAGTTAGGAATCTGCGGTAAAAAAGCAGAAACAGATGCAGAAGTACTCACGTCATCAGTAGAAGTACTATCACTGCTGTCATTCGTAATGACAATGTTGTCATCTGGTGGTGGTTTAGGAACCTCAGTCCAATCCTGTGGTTGATCTGGCTGCTGTTCTTCCAGCTGCTGATCCATCAGGTGCTGATTCATCAGATCCATCTGTATGTCCTCTGTGGAGACCATTCTGATGACTAGTTATCTTGATATTATCTACAGACAATTTTCTTTCCAGGCCTTTGTCGTCTAAAATTGTAATAGTTCTGGGATTCAAAACTGTATGTATCGGAGTAGGCTTTCTCTAACAAGGTCGTAGCTGCGACGGCCTATTTATTTTTTCCTGGATTAGTAGTCCTGGATAAAGAGACGAAGCATCTGGAACAGAAGCATCATGAGCTAATGATAAGCGTAATTCTTGAATTAAAGCCAACTGTTCATCTCTAGATATCGTAGTATCGATAGAGGTGAAAGGAGATAAGGGTGGTACACCATACAACAATTCATAAGGCGATTTCACACTTGATGAACTTTTATATGAATTCAAACCAAACATTACAACATGAATTAACTTAGCCCATCGCTTCGGTCTACCAAGCAGGAGCTTTGTCAAGACACATTTTACCTCCGCATTTTTTTGCTCCACTTTCCCACTACTTTGGGGGTGATAAACGCTACTGTATTCCAAAGTAATGCCCAAAGCTGTGGCCCAGCTCTTAAACTGGCCAGATATAAAAGCAGGACCCCTATCAGAGTGCAGAATCTTCGGAACCGATGTAGAAACGAAGGCAGTGAGAGCCTTGATTGTTGCTTCAACCGTTTGTGACCTGGTGGGATATAACCAAGTGAGCCCAGTGCAACTATCAACCAATACCAAATATATTTATCATACCATCTGAAGGAGATAATGGTCCAAGTGTGACACTTTCACATCCAACAGCTTGGGCTGATTCCACAGAGAGGTTTTCCTCCATTATGGCAACCCTAGTCATGAGCATTTTTTTTGTTTCCACAACATCATCATGTCTTTCAAATCATGAACAACACTTTGTTTGTGTGTGTGTGTGTGTGCGCACGCTAAAAACTCATTTGAAAAACCTGAGGGAAAAGATCTTTCCTGGCATGCTGTTGTTGGAATGTGTCCAGAAGGGCAGCTATGTCTTTTGTTTGAATGAAAGCAATGCTCCCTTTGCCCCCTTCTTCACCCCCTTCCTAACACCATCAAAAGTAATTAGCATCACCAAAGGATTCAAGGACTGTGTTATTCTGGGGCAGTGCTATGCAAATATGTGTTTTGTAAAACACATATTTTATGTGAAGTATTGCAAGATTCTTGAGCAGTGCTATGCATGCACACACAAAATTAAAATGTGGGTGGAGAATCATAACAGCAGCCTGACCACAGTGGGGCAGGGATGCAGTCTGCAGCTGATGTAGAACAGAAACCTCTGCTAAAAAGGATAAATGAACAAATTACCCTGTGCCATGTGGAATCTCTGTTGCAAGTGCAAACTGAGCAACAATCACTTACATTGCATTCTCCCTTCCCAAAATGCTTTTTATACTTAATATTTTGATGGTAACATCCAGTCTGAGTAAGCGTCATGGTAACTCGAAATGTTATGTGCAATTTGATTGGTCCTAATAAAAGGTATTATGCGGATTATTACCTTGGGTGGAATTTTATTTATATACTTGCTTTTTCCCAAGCATCTTAGGACCTGAGGTGCATCCATCTCTCACACAGCCCAGTGTTTGGACATGATACAAAATGGCTCTGTTGTACAGATATATTAGTATGACAGCTGCTTTATTTTTTGCAGTCAGTTTTTAATTATCAAGGAAAATCAGTTCCAGCATTAGTTAATAACATAAAATGAAAACTTTGATTATACAGTCAGTCACTGCATAAAATCTTCCGCAGGCAATGTAGTAAGGAACAGACGTGTTTTAATAACTTCATGCTGATGTATCTCTTTCCAGAACAGAACTTTATGGCCTTAATTCTCAGTGCTCTTTTATACTGCATTATTTTTAATGAGTGGCCTGATTATGTAACTTGCCACAGAGGCATAGGCATGAATATTTATTGCTATTAATTGCATTTGTCACTGATTTAGAACCTGTCTAGTGCTGCTTAATTAGAACACCTAGAATATATGACATCTTAGTCCAGGCCATTTTCAAAGCTTAACCCAGCCTTTCAAGAGCAACTCTGTTACTGTCCAACCACATGAAGTGGTTGTGAAGAGTTTTGTGGCCTTACTGCACATGTCTTTATTAATAACAGCAGCAAATTATCTTTAATTTTTAAATCATAGCCCAGTACTGATCCAATACTCTATCTAGTAATCTAATGAAGTCTGATTAACTTTGCTTAAAGCTGCCAGAATGGAAGATGCATTCCATGATGTAAATGGTATGAAACTTCAAGAAAGGCAGAGGAAAATATCTTATGTGCTTTCCCTTAGGGTATCTAGTGAAGTGCCCTGATCTAATTAGAGACATCTGCATCTTGTCAGCAGATGTGACAGCAGATGTGCATGATGCTCACCCGGACCCTGCTGAATTTGATACATGTTTCTGTTGAAGTAAACATTTATGTACATCTCCATCTATGGCTACTGATTATTAATTACTACTACTATGTTCTGCCAAATGCTGAATTTGTGCTTAATTCAATTTTAGCTGTGGTTCAGACATTATGGTGAATGAGGAGGCCAGTTCACTGAAATAGGGAAGAGGGAACAATGTAAGCCATCCTGAGGAGGTTGAAGGGATGAAATGAGCTATTTAATTAATTTACATAGGCAAGACCAATTGATCGCTGAAGCTAAGTATCGGCAAACATAGGTCGCGCATCCGCAATTGTGTACTGGACGCTCCGGTCGTTTCTCATTTTTTTCAGTTCAAACATAAAGATACTGATTTAAGATTCTTTGCCTTATGGCAGTATCAAAAGAAGCGGTTTTCCAAGGATAATGTGGATAAAGTTCTCAGTCAGCAAGAGGCCCACTTCATTACTATGGTGAACATGGTAACCCTCAATGGTCTGAATGCCACCAGTGACTACTCAGTGTTTCTGTAGTACCGCCCCCACATTGTTCACTATGGTTTGCATTCCCCATATAGCTTGAGATAATTTTGTGAAAAATATCCAGCAGTATGTTTTTGAAACCTTGATGGTAAAGCATATGCTAGTATGGTAAGACGTGAAAAGTGGTCGGTGAGTAATGTTAATCTTTATTAACTGTGTATGTATATGAGAGTCGTCGTAATCTTTAATATAACCAATAACACCTTTTGATAATACAATATTTTTTAATGGTTAGAATAAAAGAATCATTGGAACAGAAAGCATTGAAACTCTACAAGTGTCAATAAGGTGCAGCATGAAGCAAGAAACCTGCAAAAGAAAACAGAAAAATACTCAGATGAGTAGAACAATCACCTTTATTATAATTTATGGGACTATTATACTTACCAACTGAAGAAATAGACTTGAAACAGGATACTTACTGGATTCCTGTCTTGTATGTTCACAGTCCTCTTTTGTTTATGTTATTACAAGTGTAAGCTGCAAATGGAAAGTGTATGAACCGGATGGATTTTGTGAAATAACAAAACTAAATGATCTTTGTGAAGTAACAAACAATTATTATATACTAATTGTACTTACCTTTGTGTTATTGGTTTTTTCATTTTAATTTTATAAGCCATAGTAACTGCATATAGTTGACTAACCTCCAGGTACCTGCTGGAGATCTCCTGCTATCTCCAGCAGATAGAGATCAGTTCACCTGGGGTAAATGGCTGCTTTGGCAATTGGACTCTATGGCATTGAAGTCCCTCCCCCCTAAACCCCCACCCTTCTCGGGCTCTGCCCAAAACATCTCCAGGTATTTCCCAACCCAGAGCTGGCAACCCTACTCATTTTGCACTGGAACTGAAACTGGCTGGGTCTCTACCCATACCATCCAGCCACATCTATTTTAAATTAGTCTGCATAGAGACTGTCCCATGTGGGATGGTTGTGGCCTCAAGGGGATGAACTTGCAACCATCTGCCTTATTTGGGTGTGGGTGACCGGTAGTGTCAGGCCTGTGCTGGTAGTAGGCTCTTGACATGAGCAGGCCAGCTCCTGGCTACACACCAAGTCCTTGGTTCCCATGCCTGTAAACTCTGTGTACAGTTTCGCTCTTCCTTTCTCCCACAGCTGCGTTGATGTTTAGTCTGACTGTCCTGGGAATAGCTTATCTCAGGGATGCTTAGCCGTGTATACCATCGTAGCCTGTAATGCTTTTAAATGTGTAACCTGCCAATGTTTCGCCATTACCAGCCTTACCTGCAAGTAAGCAGTCAGTTCTTTAATCTGTCTTTTTGCTCTTAATAAAGTATTACTGCTTCAGGACTACCTGCCTGGATGAGTTTGCTTATGGAATGCTAGGGACAGACGCCTGATCCTGACATTAGGCTGGTAATGTCGAAACATCGGCCTGATCCTGACAGGTAGTTTTTTTGTGCATCATCCACATTCCATGGGGCTCTGTGAGGCATGCAAAAGTGTTGGGTATTGAATGGCGAGCTTTGCTGCATGTCAGACAGTTAAGGGTTAATATTGTAATTAACCAAATGGTCAGTATGGTGACCATTGCAATCATGCCTGGTTTAGGGCTGTCAATTCGGTTCGGCCCGAACTGAAAATCAGCCGAATTTCCCCTGATTCGGTGGTTTTTAGTTCGGGAGGAACCGAACTCAAAACTGGCGGGCAACCGGGGGGACCGAATTCAGCGAGTTCGGGAGTTCGCGAATAAATTTGGCAAATTCGGCCTTCAGTAAGCAGCATAACCGTCAGTAAGCAGCATTCTCCTCCCCCGGCCAATCGGTGGCCAAGCTGGGTCTTCTTCTGGCAAATCAGTCAGGATTGAGTACTGGAGGAATCAGCTGATGTGCGGCCCGGCCAGGAAGAGAGAGAGAGAGAGAGAGCGAAATCCTCGTGTGTGTGTGTGGGGTGCTTGTGCACATTTGCTCCTTTCTGTGGCTGCAGGAGGCGTATTTTTGGGGGTACAGACACAAAACTTTCACTGGAATTTCAGATGAAGCTTCTTAAGATACCCCCCAAGTTTTGTAAACATTGGGTCAGGGGGTCCCGAGATATGGGCTCCCCCCTTTTTCTTTCCATGGCTGCAGGGGGGCGCATTTTTGGGGGTACAGACCCCAAACTTTCACTGGAGCTTCAGATGAAGCTTCTTAAGATACCCCCAAGTTTTGTAAACATTGGGTCAGGGGGTCTCGAGATATGGGCTCTCCCCCTTTTCCCTCCCTCCCTTTTCCATTTATGTGGCTGCAGGGGGCTCTTTTTTGGGGATATAGCCCCCAAATGTTTAGCATAGCTTCAGACAATTATTCTTAAGATACTACCCAAGTTTTGTAAAGATGGGTTCAGTGGGGGCAGAAATATCACCTCCCCCCTTTTCTCTTTCCATGGCTGCAGGGGGCGCATTTTTGGGGGTGCAGATCCCAAACTTTGAGCGGAGTTTCAGACCAGTGTTCTTAAGATTCCCCCCAAGTTTTGTGAACATTGGGTCAGGGCGTCCCGAGATATGGGCTTTCCCCTTTCCCCTTTTCCCTATTGGGATGAATGGATCAGCCGATCCTGTGCATCTTCTCCAGAGCAAAACCTCCCGTGCCTAATTGGAATCATCTTGGATTACAAGTCCTCTTCAGCCCCTCTTGATGGAACAGAAGACAGCCACAGTAAGACCCCTTTGGGGGCTTTAATCTATAATTTTTCTCCTGTGTATGTGTGTGTGTGTGTGTGGGGGAAAGCAGAGTCTGTGTGTGTGTGGGGAGGGAGCAGTTTCTGTGGGTGGGGGGGAAGCCAAAGGGGGCTTTCGTCGGTTCTGCCTGGGGTGTGTGTTCCCCCTCGAGTCTCTCGCTCCCTGGTTTGAGGGGGGAGGTTTCAATTGTGTGTTGCAAAGGTGTTGTTTAACAAGGTTGTGTTGTTTTGCAGTTGTTTTGCAAATTTCTCGGCTGTTGTCGGGGCTGGGAGCTTTGTGCGTGGGCGGCAAGCTCTGCTGAAAGATGCACATTAAAGGTGGGGGAACCCCTTTCAGGGCCCATATCTCAGCCCCCCCCCGACCCAATCTTTACAAAACTTGGGGAGTCTTTCAATAAACGTCCTTTGAAGCTCTGCCGAATGTTTGGGACCTCTAACCCCAAAAATGCCCCCCAGAGCCGTGGAAACGCGCGATTGTGTTTTTAATGGCTTTATTCGGCCGAATTTTTCCCCGAACTTTGAATTCCCGCCGAATTGAACGGATCCGAAGTGGGGGAGTTCGGAATTCGGCATATCCCGAATCTAAACGGGCTGAATTTGGCCGAATCTGAACTATACCGAATTTTTTTTAATTCAACAGCCCTAGCCTGGTTATCACATACACAACAATTTGCATGTTTAACTGCTTTCTATATCCTTTGTTTGGAAGTGAAAGCAGCACAGTAGTTACCTTTTGGATACCAGCCTGCTAGGATGAGAGGCTTTCTTGCCGTTTAAGAATGCCTACTCGAGAGTAAGATTAGCAACTGCCAGAGGCTTCTGGCAAGGTTAGGAAACTTAGAATGTAGAAGGTTTATTTGTTTTACTCCAAGTGAAACCCCTACCTTGAGTTTAGAGTAAAGATTATTTTTACTAAGACAAACAACTTTCTTTCTTTTGCGCGTGTGTGTGACTTTATTTTCGATAGACCATGATTAACGATCCTAAACCCTCTGAATCTAACAAGTGGTAGCCTCGTACGGTTGGATCATTGGCTACTGAAATAAAGTCACACGGCACATTTTTTTTGTTTGGGTTTTTCACTGGAGAAGGATTTACAAGTGCCTGAAGGAATCTTCTGTGCTGGAGCCAGCAGCCTGTCTGCAAAGGACGACAGAGAAAATCACCCCACGCTTGTATCATGAGAAGAGGAGAGCCCCGCGCCACAGAAAATGAGCAATGACCAGGGAAGTATGAATTCAAAAGTGGCCCAATCCATAGCAATCCCGCATATCAGCCAAACCTCCTTTCCGGTATGGAAACGGACAGTAGAACTTGCATTAACTGCAATTGGGGTGAGCCATGTTCTGGATGAGGACCCACCTACAAATACAAATGGGGAGGACTACAAAAAGTGTAAGAAGGCTGACGCGCAAGCTATGTGCCTTATGGCTAATGCAGTAAATCCAGTTGAGAGCAGCATCATTTTAAATAACGATACAGCGAAGAAAATGATGTCTGCGCTTAATGAAAAGTTTGGAGTCTTATCTAACAACCAGAAAATGATTCTCAAGGCAAACCTATTTTTAAGTAGAATGTCTGGCCATATAACTCTCTTGCAACACCTAAAGAATATGCAAGATTTGGAATCAGAGTTAAAGTTTGCAGGAGGGCAAATAAGTGATGAGGACTTCCTCACAATCTTTCTGGGAAGCCTGCATCCAAAATATAATGCCGAAAAGTGGAATCTCCTAGGCAGAGAGGATTTAACTCTTACTAAGCTGATAACCGCCTTGAAACAGTTTGAAACGGACAGGAGCCGAGAGTATGAGCTGTCTCAGGGGATATCTGTATTGCATGTGAATGAGAAAGGAAGAATTAAATGCTTTACTTGTGGGAAAAGTGGCCACAAATCTTTTGAATGCAGACAAAGAGATTCAAAAGGGGGAACTCCCCCCCTTCTTGGCCAAGGGAAGCTGAAAAGCCCGCCAATTCCACACAAAGAGAGGACAGGCATCAGCGCCAGTCAGCCACAAGAGGGGGCCAAAGCCAAGGCAAACCTAAAAGGCCACATTAGCTCACAGCGCTGATGATAAGAAATGTGTCTAAAAATGTATTCTCAGACAAAAATGATTCAATGTGTGTACAAGGGTTATTGCTAGATTCGGGAGTGGACTGCCATACATGCGGTATTGAGGAGGCATTTGATTTTATGGAGTCTTGCAATGAAACACTCATTATGGTAAATGGTGAAAAATATGTGTGCACTCAGAAGGGAGAAATTTCTGTTTCCATCCAGAGTTTTTGTGGTACTGTAATGGATTTAAGGCTGCAAAATGTATTTTATATGCCAAACTCTAAAGAATGTTAAAGAAAATGGCGGCACGAGGGCTCAAATATACAACCACACTGGAATTTCAACACAAATCATATAATGTTCTATAAAGCATTGCCTCATGCATAAACAAAAAAAATTACAATCATGCACAGCTCTAACAACAAATAATGAGCGAACAAACAAAGGATTCTTAACGGGGCAGAAAGCTCCCGTCTGTTTCAAAATGGAACGGTAAATTCCCGTTTCAAATGTCCAAGGTCTCAAGTCCCGAAAGTCCGTAGTGAAACAATAACAAATTCCCACAAGTAAAGGAAAACAAAGGAGAACGTGTGGCTAGTCATTGGTGCACGTTTCAAAAGCTTTCTTCAGCTCCAAAAGAAGTATATGGCAACTACAGCTTTTAATCCATTTGGTGATAAGCCAGTTGTCCAATAGACTGTCAGCTAAGAGCGTCTTAATATTTAATAGCACATTGTCTTAGATTCAGATTGAAGCTGTAGTTGCCATATACTTCTTTTGGAGCTGAAGAAAGCTTTTGAAACGTGCACCAACGACTAGCCACACATTCTCCTTTGTTTTCCTTTACTTGTGGGAATTTGTTATTGTTTCACTACGGACTTTCGGGACTTGAGACCTTGGACATTTGAAACGGGAATTTACCGTTCCCTTTTGAAATAGACGGGAGCTTTCTGCCCCGTTAAGAATCCTTTGTTTGTTCGCTCATTATTTGTTGTTAGAGCTGTGCATGATTGTAATTTTTTGTTTATGCATGAGGCAATGCTTTTTAGAACATTATATGATTTGTGTTGAAATTCCAGTGTGGTTGTATATTTGAGCCCTCGTGCCGCCATTTTCTTTAACGTTGTTAAATACGGCACAGGTGTGATTAATTATTGTAGCTTACTAAACTCTAAAGAATGTCTACTATCTGTGAAAAGGCTCCACACACGACCTGCGTGATCGACCCACCCGATACCGGAACTTCCCTGGGTCTGCAAAGTGCTGAATTGAGCGATCTAAATTTAAAGACCGCTGCAACCATGAGAGCTTCCCGGAGTGTTTAGCATCCAGGTTGGCTCCCTTGCCGGAAGAAGCCTGGCAACCCCCCAACCCCGTGGCCCTCTCCCTCTCCCCCCCAACTCTGGCTTCCTCTCACCTCCACCCGGCTGCGGCAACCTCCACCACCACCACCCTGGCATCCCCTCACCCAGGGATGGTGCGGTGGAGGCGTGCGGAGCAGCTGCGGCAGCCTAAACACACACACACACACCCTGCCGGCTTCCTCTCTGCTCTGCCCTGGTGGAGGAGAGCAGTGCTGTGGTGGTTCCGGCCATGCACACCTTTTCCCTCATGCATGCAGGTTTTGGGGAAAAGTGTGCTATTTCCTAGGCACAAAATAATCTGCACACCAGGATAAACAGTCATGAGTAAACAGCCATAGTTTTCCCCAACCCGGGTTACTTTAATGTGCAATGAACCCCGGTCCAAGCAGGGAGATCCAACCCATGCATAAAAGACCATTGATACAGTCCTGGTCCATGGGTGCCAGAGATGGGCAATGCTTGATGCTGGACAACATCAGCACCAACTTCAGGACTGCCTGCCCTAGTTTTACATATGAGGTTGTAATGCTCCTACAATCAACCATAAAGCTGCGTACAGTAAAGTGAATATAAAAACTGAAGTGGCACAAGGTGATTTTGGTATCTTTATTATCTCTGTGAATGAACGGGGTTCTTTGAAAAGACTCTGTTGCAGCTTCAAGCCTCTGTTAAACACCTCATTGCAATATAAGACACTCATAATCAAAGAACTCTCCTATGCTATTTCTTTCTTCCTTTCTCCCTAAATTGAATTATCAGTGTGGGAACAAAGTAATAGTGGTACTTCAAGAAATTTTTAGATAATGTCATTTTAACCACCAGTCAGAAGAAAGCCCTGCTGAGCGAACTGGCTGGGGAACCGGTAATAATTTGGCCAGCAAATGGTGACTATAATCTGCATGAGATTTAACTCCACTAATGTCCTCTTCTGTTTGAGAAGACAATAAGAAAAAAAGTATGAAGTACATAATTTGTTCACTTTTGTAGAGATGAAGGGGGAAATAAATTATTCATGTTATGTCTGTTAAAAACCATTGCTGTTATATTCATTTATTGCGTGTAAAAGATTAATAATGAGATTATTTTTAAAAAATGGCTATAAGTGTTTTGCCTAAATGATCCCTTTCCTCAGGTCCAGCTTATAATTGCCATAACACTTTTACAACTTGTCTGTTTATGTACTGCAATGTAGTATGAGAAGAACTGCTTTTCTCCAGGGTTACGTTTCATACAAGTAGATCATTTGTGCGATCAGCATTGCTAAAAGCCATACTGGGACCCTAGACAAAGATTTTCTCTGTTCCACTTCAAATCAAATTTGGGCTGTACCAGCGCAATCCTGATCGGAAATGCCAGCCCCGGGTTTAGGAGGCAACGCAGCAGTGCTGACTCCTAAGGAGGTTTTGGCCTGGCCAGCTGGAGACCGGCATCCGGCCTTGCACACCGGCGCTGGGGCTACAAATGCTGGCGTGCGCGTCTTGGACACTGGTGCTGTGGGTCCTTGCACCGGCATGGGCTTTTGCCGGCCTCCAAAGGCCTTTGGGTCAGGCCACCAGCGCACCTCAGGAATGCGTTGTACCTCTCCCTTACCCAGCCCCCCTTCTGAATTTTGTACCCCTAGTTCTACCTCCTGCTGGACACATAAAGTTGTCTTACTGCGAGGCAGATCACTGTTCCATCTATCTCAATATAGCTTACTCTGACTGACATCTTTTTATGGTATCGAGTTCAGAGGTCTCTACCAGCCCTACTGGCCCTTTTAACTAGAGATACCAGGAACTGAATCTGGGACCTGCAAAATATGTAAAGCATGCTTTGTGAAATATGCCCCTTGCAGAGGCTCTGAAATGTGCCAGGCTCCTGCAACAATGGACATACTACCAGCTCTCTACACTTGCCATCCTCTTCTCCAAGTGCCTAAAGGAATAGGATCTCTATGCCCCCACACACACCCCACACACACAGGAGCAGTGTGTCTTTTATATATCAGAAGCGACCCAGGGAAACATGTATATCTGTTGCTTACTGCAGGCTGGAGAACCATCATATGATGAGATTCCTCCCTCCCCTCATTCTTAGCTTCCAGAGACTTGCAGTGGTGGGTACTCATTACACTTCTCATGGTATAAATTTAGAAACATCACAATGTGTGTTAGTGTGTGGGTAGAACTTATCATTGGGATGCCACTTGTGCTTATTTATTTTTTATTTATTTTAGTCGCGTTGTACCCCAGCCCTCTTTCTCAGCCAGGCCGGTCTCAGAGCTTTGTGGCAGGGGTAATGTGTGCCACACATCTTATAGCTTCATTTGTGTTCTTCTTACTGCAGAATAGATGATCACCTAACACTTCAGCTATTTTATTTCTGGACATCTCCTCCCACCAAACCAACAGCAAAACTTCCTTTTAAACCAAACCAGCCTCTTGTTGAAAATGGAGAACAACCAGCAGCTCCCAAGTCCAAGGAATCACAACCAAGACTTTGCACAGCATCTGCCACAGTGCAGTCCTCAGCAGAGTTACACCCTTGTATGCCCATTGAAGGCAACAGGCTTAGAATGGTGACGCTTTGCTGAGGATTGCATTTTAGTTGCTCACATATATGTTTGATGTGGGATTTTGCCTCCCCTCAGGATAGACCTGCAGCAGGGAGACCCACCTGTTAACACTGCATTTAACAAGCGGGTTGGAGTCCCCTGAGAAAATGTCCTTTCTATAAATCAGCTAAATAAACACAGCCTGTTAGGGGAAGGTTGATCAGACCTTCCCTATGAGAGGCAACAAGAGATCTTTTCTTGTAAGCAGCCTCTCTTCTCTCCACCTACAACTCACAGAGAATGGGCTCTTGTTCAAGTGAGAGTTTATTCAGAGACAGATAATAAGCAATTGGAGAAAACCCCAACACAGACTCCCAGATTGAGCAAGGGAGACAAACACATAGCCTAGGTAGTGTTGCTGCTGTGGGTAAGTAGATGGTATCTGCTAGCAGGGTGGCCTCCTCATGAGAAGAGATGACCCTGAGCCATTGGTGGGCACCCTTCTCATACCTTGCTAACAACGTGTGCTCCATCTGATAGGGTTGCCAGCTCCAGGTGGAGATTTTGAGGGTGGAGCCTAAGGAGGGTGGGGTTTGGGGAGGGACCTCAGCAGGGTATAATGCCATAGACTCCACCTTCCAAAGTGGCTATTTCCTCCAGGTGAATTGATCTCAGTATCATGGAGATCAGTTGTAATCCCAGGAGATCTCCAGCCACCAATTGGAAGCTGGCAACCCTATCCATAGGACAATAAGCTTCAAAGGGGACAAACAATTCCTATAAATGTCAGAAGCTGGAGGAAGGGAACATGGATTTACAGCACATAAAGACAGGAGCCGCAGTATGAAAAGCATGGCTGCCAGCAGAGCACTTGAATGAAAAACAAGTAACCACCATTTCAAGCCTTCACTTAAGGGTGGTTTTTCCACCTAGAAACACATTCACCTTTCCTCCCTTGCCAACGTGTCTTGAGCACAATCCCCACCCCCCAAGTAGGACACAGAGAAGACTGTATCACTGCACCCCTAGCCTGCATGGACATGTGACCTTCTTTTTGCTGAAATCCAAAAGTATACCATGCACACCTTTAAAGCCAGCTGCTTCTCTTCCCTGTAGAGTTTCAGAAGTGTGTTCACAGGGATAAATGGTCTGCAGGGAAACAGTTAAGCATCCCTCTCCCTTGCTGTGTCTCCACCTAAAAGTACACCTCCTTAAAAAAGCACTTGTTTTTTCACCTGTTGGTTAGTTGCAGGAATCCTTACACCTGGAATCTTCAAAAGAGCTTTCATTCTACTTTTTTTCCTAAAGCAGGATGGACCAGAAGCCTGGGTAGGTTTCTCAAATGATAAAGGTAATAATTGTTTGTACCTTGACTATAGAAGGAAGTTATGAACATGAGGAACAGGCTTCCTTGGGAGGTGGTAAGCGCTCCTTCCCTGGAGGTTTTTGAGCATCTGTCAGCAATGCTGGTTCTATGACCTTAGGCAGATCATGAGAGGGAGGGCATCTTGGCCATCTTCTGGGCCTGGAGTAGGGGTCACTGGGGGAGTGGAGTGGAGGTAGTTGTGAATTTCCTGCATTGTGCAGGGGGTTGGACTAGATGACCCTTGTGGTCCCTTCCAACTCTGATTCTATGATTCTAATTAACTCCCATATTTGGCCTGTATGTGAGAAGAAGGCTTTTTTATTTTAGAGATGGAGCCACATTTCACATTTTGCTATCCCCTGTGCTTTGCATGCTGCTCATCTTTTTTTACTCTTTGTCTCGAGCAGTTGGGGTTTTCCAAAAGGATGGATGGAACAAAATAGCTGCACATTTTCAAGCTGACTAGAATAAACCCACCTCACGGGGTTATTGTCAGAGTAAAATGGGGAAGGAGGCCATGCATGCCATTTTGAGTTCCTTAGAGCTAGCTTGAAGTAGTAAGGTATGGTGGTAATTTTGGGTGGGATTTTTGTTCACTAGAGGAAAGGAAATTTATAAGATAATGCAGACAAATGGAACCATCTTCATTCATCTTTAATGTGCAAATGAGCAAACATACAGTCTCCATTTCAATGAGTTCACCATTTGTGTATCTGTGCCTCTTCTGATTTGATTTGATTCTTTGGTTTCTACAAACAGAAGAATCATTTGAACGATGCTGGAAGTTGTCACCACCTGCATAGTTCTCTGTTTTGCTGTTTAGTTTGAAAGAGTATGGATGGGTTTGAAATGTAGAATGAAAAAATTGTGAGGAACAAACACGTTGTAATAGAAAAGCTAGTGAGAGAGAAAGAGAGAGAGATTGTGAAGGACAGGAAAATTCTTTGTAGTAACCATATATGCACAAGTGAAGTTACAGAGAATGCACATATAATCATATAAAGCCTGATCTCTAGAAAAAAGTTCAATAGGAAATAAAAGTGCTAAAATAAGAAGAAATAATAAATGCCACATTTGCACCCATTATAAACAACCATTTGGGCTGAGCTCAGCTCTGCAATTTTTGGGGTGAGAAAAAGTCTGCTATGAGGTCCAAAGCTTATGGTTCTCACAAGCACGGACAGATTAATGTTCCCCGTGTCTACAACCATCCAGGGCAGGGGACTCACCTACATCTGACAGCAGCTCTCCATAGCCTCTGGAGCAGCGATGCCCAAAGTGCAGATCATTCCTACTCGAGCATGCGAGGAGTGCTAGGTTGCAAGCACAACTAAGAGCACTGACAGCTGACAGCAGTGAGGATAATGACCCTCCTCCGGCAAGGAGTGATGAGTCAGAGTAACAAGCAATAGCTTGCTCCTCCTAGGCTTATTTAAGCAGTCACTTGAATCCAGGCCGGGGGTGGGGGGACAACTTGTGCTACCACTTCGTGCTAACTGCGACTTTACCGATTTCTGAACTCTGTGTGTTTATGACCCTGGACTGAACCCTGTCTATTCTCTTGGACTATGTTTTTACTACTTGGAACTGAACTCTGCAGATAACCTGACTTTGATTTTGGACTGCTCTTGACCCTGCTTCCCTGCCTCTGGCCCTGGGACTTTACATATGCCAGGAGATTCTTTGATATCAACTTTGAAATATTGGACAAAGAAAAACATCTGGCATAGTGATAATTATCTACCACTGTTGCTGGGTCATTTGTCTGTGCAACCAGAGAAAATAAAAGCAAACAGGAAGCATTTTAAACCATATTTTATCCCAGAGTGACTATTGATGATGCGTCTATATTTATTTTAATGGATACATAGACTGCTGTTTTTGTCATTGGCAAAATGCTATAAAAGTAAAATAAACATCTAATTAATTAACCAGAAGTGAAATTGGCAAAATGCATTACATTTACAGTTAGCCTCCCAACCAATATGTTCCAGTTCCAGTTTTTACGCAAATGGAGAAGAGTTCCAGTTTTATGTGTTGTTAAAATGGTCACTGGCAGCTGTTAGTTCAGCTGCTAAGCATAAGGGCAGTTCAAAAGTGAGATCAGAACTGAAGCCAGATTTCAAGTAATTCTGAAGCAGTAGGAGGAAAAAGGCTTTTCACGAGTTCATATGCTGTGAAAGAGATAGTGGAATGTGAAGGATGAGTGGAAATTAGGGCTGTTGATTCAGTTCGGCCCGAACTGAAAATCAGCCGAATTTCCCCTGATTCGGTGGTTTTTAGTTTGGGAGGAACCGAACTCAAAACTGGCAGGCAACCGGGGAGCCGAATTCAGCGAGTTCGGGAGTTCGCGAATAAATCCGGCAAATTCGGGGCCGTCAGTAAGCAGCATAACCGTCAGTAAGCAGCATTCTCCTCCCCCGGCCAATCGGTGGCCAAGCTGGGTCTTCTTCTGGCCAATCAGTCAGGATTGAGTACTGGAGGAATCAGCTGATGTGCGGCCCGGCCAGGGAGAGAGAGAGAGAGAGAGCGAAATCCTCGTGTGTGTGTGTGGGGGTGCTTGTGCACATTCGCTCCTTTCTGTGGCTGCAGGGGGCGTATTTTTTGGGGTACAGACACAAAACTTTCAGTGGAGCTTCAGATGAAACTTCTTAAGATACCCCCCAAGTTTTGTAAACATTGGGTCAGGGGGTCCCGAGATATGGGCTCCCCCCTTTTTCTTTCCATGGCTGCAGGGGGCGCATTTTTGGGAGTACAGACCCCAAACTTTCAGTGGAGCTTCAGATGAAGCTTCTTAAGATACCCCCCCAAGTTTTGTAAACATTGGGTCAGGGGGTCTCGAGATATGGGCTCTCCCCCTTTTACCTCCCCCCTTTTCCATTTATGTGGCTGCAGGGGGCGCTTTTTTGGGGATATAGCCCCCAAACTTTCAGCATAGCTTCAGACAATCCTTCTTAAGATACCACCCAAGTTTTGTAAAGATGGGTTCAGTGGGGGCAGAAATATCGGCTCCCCCCTTTTCTCTTTCCGTGGCTGCAGGGGGTGCATTTTTGGGGGTGCAGATCCCAAACTCTGAGCGGAGTTTCAGACAAGTGTTCTTAAGAGACCACCCAAGTTTTGTGAACATTGGGTCAGGGGGTCCTGAGATATGGGCTTTCCCTTTTCCCCTTTCCCCTTTCCCCTATTGGGATGAATGGATCAGCCGATCCTGTGCATCTTCTCCAGAGCAAAACGTCCCATGCCTAATTGGAATCATCTTGGATTACAAGTCCTCCCCAGCCCCTCCTGATGGAACAGAAGACAGGCAAAGTAAGACCCCTTTGGGGGCTTTAATCTATAATTTTTCTCCTGTGTATGTCTGTGTGTGTGGGGGAAAGCAGAGTCTCTCTGTGTGTGGGGAGGGAGCAGTTTCTGTGTGTGGGGGGGAAGCCAAATGGGGCTTTCGTCGGTTCTGCCTGGGGTGTGTGTTCCCCCTCAAGTCTCTCACTCCCCGGTTTGAGGGGGGAGGTTTCAGTTGTGTGTCTTCTGGTTTTCCCTGTTGCAAAGGTGGGCGGCAAGCTCTGCTGAGAGATGCACATTAAGGGTGGGGGGGGAGTTCGGACTTCGGCATATCCCGAATCTAAACGGGCCAAATTCGGCCGAATCCGAACTATACCGAATTTTTTTTAATTCAACAGCCCTAGTGGAAATGTTAAAATAGAATCTATTTTTTCTCTTGTTATGATTTATTAATTCCCTCACAGCTAAATCAAGCCTATTGCAATCATTCCATGTGTGTGTGTGTAAAGTGCCTTCAAGTTACAGCTGACTTATGGCAACCCGTTTTGGGGTTTTCATGGCAAGAGACTAACAGAGTTGGTTTGCCAGTGCCTTCCTCTGCACAGCAACCCTGGTATTCCTTGGTGGTCTCCCATCCAAATGCTAACCAGGGCTGACCCTGCTTAGCTTCTGAGATCTGACTAGATCAGGCTAGCCTGGGCCATACTTCTTTAAAAATCTTTACTTTAATTGTGCAATGAAGCTAACCCTTATTTAAAAGGGTCTTTCTAAACTGGGCTTTAGTTGGAATGTCTAGGAAAGAAAACTTAATATGCATACTGCATGATATTTTGTTATTTAAAAGGGTCTTCCTGAGAGATGGTTGTGTGTCACATATGCAATGTGAAGAAAAAAGCAGAAAGATTGACTAGTTGAATTGACTAGAATCGGTTGGAAAATTATACCCAGTAAGGACTGTAAAAGAGCTGTTCCCCTCCTGCCCTTCCTTCCTACTGTCTTTGCCCGAGAGGCAGAGGGGAACCTATGTGTTTGGGAAAGAAGGCTTTGATTTGCCCCACTTGCCCTCTCCTTCTCTCTTGTATGGGGTAGCATGCCACCACTCAACCTATGCCCTTCCTCTGTCTCACTTTCTGTCTTTTCTCTTGCCTCTTATAAACAAGTGATCCCATAAGACTGGATTGACTTCGTAACCTAAATCGGTCTGCCACTTTTTTACTTTAGGAGTCTGTCCCACCTAGGGATCAGGTGGATGTTCCTGTCCCCAAAGGAAGAGTTTACTTTCTAGTCATTTGGCTGTTAGCAGTCTCTGTCCATTTGGGGTGTAACCTAGCAGCAGGGTGTGAGGTAGTAAACCACTGTCCTGTTTTGACCAGTGCCATTAACACAACTAAGAGCTTAAGTACTCTCTGCTGGGAGCTTGATGTCTCCTTTGTCAATCCCTCCCTCTCTGCCAAGTATTAGCCTGCAGCTGTACTCCTCTACATAGACAAACAGCAGTCACAAGAATTGAAATATTGGGGTGAATTTTTGGGTGGAGGGCATTTCTTCACAGTTACGATAAAGAAAAAAAACACTATTATTATTTTACATATTCCAGGACTCAGCCCAGTTCAGGAATTGATATTCCAGGTTACAGTTCTGGCACAAAGTAAGCCCTGGATCAAACATACTTATGGTTAGAATTAGCCAGTGTGGTATGATGGCCAGGGTATATCGCTAGGACTGAGGGAACAATTCCCACTTTGCCATGAAACTGAATAGCTGACCTTGCCCCAGTCACTCTCTGTCTCATCCTAAACAACTTCTTAGTATGATAGTGTGAAGATAAAATGCAAGGGAGAATTGTGTATACTTTGCTGAGTTCTTTGAAGGAAAGCTGGATAAAAATGTGATAGATACACATGCCATGCAAAAAGAGGCTGCAGGAAGAAATGAAGTGTGAGAAAGGAAAACACTTCTGGTTGTCATATTATTCCTTTGTCTTCTGAACTACATTATATAGTTGTAAAAGAAAGAACTCTTCAAGAGAAAAAGGGTTTGTTAAAGAATGACAAAGAAAGAACAAAAGTTAATGAGTGGCTGTATTAATGCTGTAGAAAAATGCTTCATCTAAACATTTTGTACAAAAACTTGATGAATGACAATACTGAGACATCTATGCATTTGGGGAGATTGTATTTATTGCTATTTTACTGTACTTTTACAAAAGTAAAACATGAGGTAAAAATGAGGTACTTTTCCTTTTTTATCCTTCTCCTTTTGTGTCAACTGTGGTTTAATTTTTCAAAAAAGAATATTTCTCTCTTTTTCTTTCACCTTTTCCACAAATGGTTCTCAAGAATTCCTTCGCTACATCTAAAAAGCAGTGTAGTTATGGGAACATTCGGGAAGTGTTACATTGGTATTGTGCTAGTAAATTTTACAAACTCATAATAACAAAAGGAATGTTGCACCCCTCGCTTTCACAGGTCTTTATTTCTCAAGCAATTTTCCTGTAATTGCATAGCTGTAGCCCATTGCTTTTTAATGGTGAGAAAAACTCATTAGGAGCATTTCCTCCTTCTCTTCACACCTAGCATGGAACGTAGGTCAGTGCAATTAAGCTGACAACTTTTTTTCTCACCATTGAAAAGCAATGGGCTTTTATTTTGCAAAGCTCCTGGGGGGGCATTTTTGCAGGTAGAGGTCCCACATTTTCAGGGTAGCAGGAAGGGGCTCTTCTTGCAAGGACTCTTAGGTTTGGTTAAGATTGGATCAGGGATGGTGAAGTTATGGGGACTGGAAGGGGGGTGCCCCCTTTATCCATTCAAACCAATACAAACAGTTTTGAATGTATTCCAATGGAGAAAAGGAGGCCCCCCCTTCCAGACCCCATAACTTCGGCATCCCTCACCCAATCTTTACAAAACCTGGGGGTTCTTGCAAGGGGAGTCCCTTCAAGCTACTCTGAAAGTTTGGGACCTCTACCCACAAAAATGCTCCCCCAGGAGCTTTGCAAACAAAAAAGCCCATTGTCTTAAATTCTTCTTTCCTAACAACTAATGCAACCCTCCCCTACAACCACAAGACCAGACAATGGCCATTAACACATGGGCAAGATGTCACCGGTTAATCTCTCTCTCATCTCACACTATTTTAATCTGGGATCATAAAAGTGAATGCACATCCGTCTCCCATCCCACACTATGTGCACCACCCGATGCTCCATGCGTTTGGGACATGGGATAACATGGGATTTTCGGGGAGTGCTCCATCGCTACCGGTGTCATTACATTACAGTCACGCGATTGTGCATGCTTGGCGTCTTCCTTTTTTCCCCCCTCCCCCCTCGAATGATATGCTGGTATACCAACGCAACTCACTTCAGGATGTTAGTTTTTCTACTGCTCTCCTGCTCTGCAGCAAAAAGCAGAGCTCTCTGGCCGGCAGCTCCGCTGTCTCCATTTTTGAGGCAGCAGGAGGCTGGGAAGCTCAGGGCAGGTGCGGCTAGAGTGGGGAATGCTGAGTACGCCGGCCAGCTGAGCAGCGGCTTGGCGGGAGCTACGAGAGGCGAGCGGACGCTTGGGCCGTCTCGTCAGGCTTACCGGCATTGCCCACTCGCTTTCCTGGCCGGGGAGGGGCGGTTTTGAGCCACTGAGGGGAGTGAGCCTGTGAGGGAGAGGGGCGGCCTTGGCACAAGGCGTACACGGGGCCTGGTGTCAGCGGGTCGCTGATCTACCGGAGGAGCCCCCCCTCCTCTCTTTGGCCCTCTAGTTACAGTGAGGGAAAAAAGTATTTGATCTCCTGCTAAATTTGCCTGTTTGCCCTCTGATGAAGAAATGACCAGTCCATAATTTTAATGGTAGGTTTATTGTAGCTGTGAGAGACAGAATAACAACAGGGAAACCCCCAGAAACCCAGAAGACAAAAGTCAGGGATTGATGAGCATTATAATGAGTGAAATAAGTATTTGATCCCCTATCAACCAGCCAGGTTAGAGTTAGGGTTAGGGTTCTGCTGTCGACAGAAGCAATCAATCCATCAGATTCCAAACTAGCCACCATGACCAAGACCAAAGAGCTGTCCAAGGATGTCAGGGACAAGATTGTAGACCTGCACAAGGCTGGACTGGGCTACAAGACTATTGCCAAGCAGCTTGGTGAGAAGGTGACAACCCTAACCATAACCCTAACCCTAACCCTAACCCTAATTGTCAACCTCCCTTGGTCTGGGGCTCCATGCAAGATCTCATCTCGTGGAGTTGCAAAGATCGTGAGAATGGTGATGAAGCAGCCCAGAACTACACGGGGGGAACTTGTCAATGATCTTAGGGCAGCTGGGACCCCCCCACTGAAAGAAGGGCTGGGGAGGCAACTCTCAGGAGCAGCAGAGGGAGGACGCCAGGTGGGGTGGAAGCCAGGACTGGGGGTGGACGCCAGGAATGGGCCGACCCTTGCCCAATGGGCGGCAGCGTGCTCTGTCTAATCACCATAGAAAAGGTTATCCCCCTGAAGCAGGGGGAGGGGAAAGGGATGGGGAAGGGGGGAAGCACGGCTATCCACCGCAAGAGCGGTCAGAACTCGGCCGGACTAGCTGAATCCTTCCAGCCACAGGGGCGAGTCACAGGAACAGCTCATCTTCACAGATGGCCGTTTCTGTGGCCCTGAAGGCTCCGGGCATCCCAGCAGCAAAGTGGGACAACCTGGCTCAGAAGGAAGCCAGATAACATGAGGCTGGGACAAGCAGTGGCTGTGCCACCTGTGTGGGAATGGCACACCGACATGTCATGGTGGACCGAGTCCCGGGGGACTTGAGGGTCCTCAGCACAGGGGAGCAGTGAGGGGCCATATCAGCACTGGTGGTGGTAGCACCGGGAGGCACAGGCTGGACACGAGCGATCACAAAAGGATGGTGGGGACTCTATGCAAATGTCCACAGAGATGTCTGGGAGCTGTCAGTGCAGTGATACCAGACCATACCCTCTCCGCCTCCATTTGGCCTCCGCGGTCACTGTGGGAACTGACCAGCCGCTTAATATCAGCCTCCCAAAAATAGAGCCACCAAGAGCAGGCGGCCATGGAGAAGGGAAAAGAAGGGACCCTGACCTGGGCGGCCACATCCCTCCCAGTAGTCTGGGAGTGCCATGTCTGGGCTGGGTGCCTTCAGGCCTCCCAAGCACTTTCGGCACCCAAGCTCAGGAATGGGCTGTTAATCTGCTACATTTTAATTTAATATTTCTTGTAACCATTTAAAGTTCTCTTCATTCTTTCGCTCATTATATTTCTTTATCCTTCTGCTTCTTTCAACAGTAATTCCACAATTCCAGTTTTTCTGCTTTTTCCTTCCACCTTTTCTATTAATATTTCTTTAAAGCCTTTACATTTACCAATAATTCTCTCTCCATGCTGTGTGGCAATGGATGAGTAGTTTCTACTGTTGCCGTTTGTTGCCTTTTCTTACTTCTGGCTTTCGTTCTAATACTCTTTCAACTTGCAATACAAAGCTTTGTAAACCAAAACTACTTAAATCCCTTATCTCAATTAAGCCACCCTAATCAATTTGAAAGCTTCCACGATTAAGTTCCCATTTCAAGATCTAATTGGCTACACAACCCAGAAATTGATTGAACAGTCAAGGAATCCCTTGCTTCTCCCAAAAACCTGATTGTACAATGTACTGCAGAAACTAAATGCATACTCTAAAAATTAATTGCACAATACACTGACAATCCCCAAATTAGCTCCATAATCCAGAGATTAACTACACATCCCAGAGTTAGTTGCACAGTTGGGCATTAGTTACACAACCCAAAGTTGTCAGTATAGCCCAAAATGTAATTAACAATTACATTGCTCTGATTAAGCTTTGGCAAACTACCTACACCAAGCTTGAAGTAATGCCCCTTTGTTTCCTTTTTTAAGGGGTGTCTGTGCATGCACTTGCAGGCTGTGGTTTCATTTGGGAGAATGGTGAGTCCCAGCTTCTGCTACTGCACAAATGCTCTTACTTTGAATCCAGCGACTGAGGTTGCCACTGACTCTCTCTTTTCTTAGATTTGGCAGAAGAGAAAGAATCTCAGCTTTCTGATCTTCCTAATAAAGGTCACAGGCATAGCTGGCTCAAAATTCGGGGCCTTTCACCACTTATCAGCCTCTTGTGTTATGACTTGCCTTTGCTTGACAAAAGGCAAGGGTAAGATTATACTGAAGAGCAGAGATGATTGTGGCTTGGTCTCAATGTGATTATGACAACACATGTTGTATCATTCACAGCCTTCAACTGTGTACCATGATATTATCTCTCTGACTGCAAATTAATAGGAAATGCATCTCTCAAATGCATAATCAATGGTGTGTTCTGTAATTGGGGGTAAATTAAAAGCCATTGCCTTGACCTGTTTGGAATGTTGCCCTAGTGGAAAGTACCCTAATCAAACCCCTCTCCCCTGCCTTAAAAACTGTTTCATTAATTCAATCTAAGCAGCAGAAGGGCAGTGATATGTTGCTTCATATACCTTTGTACAAGCAAACCAAGCCTGCTTAGAACCAGTAGAGGGTGAAATTAATTGTATATTAATACAATAAATCATTTTATTTTCAAAGGAGAACTAATAAATAGAGCCTGGTGCAGTGGGTTAAGAATGTTGGTTTGGTGGATTCTGATCTGGAGAACCGGGTTTGATTCCCTCCTCCTCCAACGGACGCTAATCTGGTGAACTGGATTTGTTTCCTCACTCCTACACATGAAGCCAGCTGAATGACCTTGGGCTAGTCACACTTTCAGCCTCACCTACCTCACAGGGTGACTGTTTCGGGGAGGGGAGGGGAAGGTGATTGTAAGCCGGTTTGATTCTTCCTTAAGTGGTAAAGAAAGTCAGCATATAAAAACCAACTCTTCTTCATTCCTTCATCAACTTATAGCTCAGTCTTTTGACACTCATTTAATCGTGCAATCCCACGTCAATGCAATATGAATGATACAGTTCTAATTTAAAGCCTGGTGGGCCACAATCCAAAGAACCAACAGAATGCCCAGCCACAAGTCAGACAGCATTGTCATGCACTGCACCCTCCCTGATTTAAGAGCATGATAGAATCAGTTTCCTGGACTACCCAAATATGTTTCTGTAGAGTATAGTAGAAGAAGAATTAGTTTTATAGTCCACTTTTCTCTACCTTAAGGAGTCTCAAAGCAGCTTACAATTACGGTCCCTTCCTTTCCCCAGAACAGGCACTAGATAGGCAGTGGTCACTATGTTGTGTTTTCCCTTCACACTGTAGATTTTGAATCAAACAAAATTGCATCCGTTAAAGTCCTGGAAAGGCGTTATTAAGATCTGTTCTTTGTATTCGTTAAATTAATACATTGTTGAGCTCCAATTGTGTGACATTGAAATGAACAAGAATCATGCAATGTAGTAATAAATTTCTAAGTGCTCAGGGCTAGGGCTGTAGATTTGGTTCATCCTGAACCGGAAAACCGCCGAATTTCCCCCGATTCGGTGGTTTCTGGTTCGGGAAGAACCAAATTCAAAATAGGTGGGAAAGGGGGGAGCCGAATTCCCTGACTTCCGGGTGTTCGGGAAATAAATTCAGCAAATTTGGGGTTAGGCTCCCCCCCGTGCGCCTTCACGGGGCTTTGCTGAAGGCGTTCGGGAGGCCCTTTAAACAGATCTGCGCCTCCCAATAGGGAGGCACAAATCTGTTTCCCCCCCCGCTCGGCTTCAAGGGGCTTCCCTGAAGCCGGGCGGGGGGCCCTTTAAACAGATTTGAGCCTCCCGGCCGGGAGGTACAAATTTGTTAAAAGAGCCCCCCGCCCGGCTTCAAGGGGCTTCCCTGAAGCCGGGCGGGGGGGCCTTTAAACAGATCTGCGCCTCCCGGCCGGGAGGCACAAATCTGTTTCCCTCCCCCTGCGCGCCTTCAGGGGGCTTCCCTGAAGCCGGGCAGGAGGGGGAAACAGATCTGTGCCTCCCGGCTGGGAGGCACAGATCTGTTTAAAGGGCCCCCCACCCGGCTTCAGGGAAGCCCCCTGAAGGCGCACGGGGGGGGGGGAAACAGATCTGTGCCTAACAACTGTTAGGTGCAGATCTGTTTAAAGCCCCCCCCCCACGCGCCTTCATGGAAGCCCCATGAAGGCCCGCGGGAGGGCCGAATTTTCCCTCGAACTCCGGATCTCGCCCGAATTTCGGGGATCCGAAGCGGGAGAGTTTGGACTTTGGCACGGCCCGAATTTAAAAGGGCCGAATTTTGCCGAAGCTGAACTTTACCGAATTTTTTTTCAACAGCCCTACTCAGGGCTGTGCTCTAATTTGAGCAGACCATATTCTAGAGGAACATGCAAAATACTACAAGGATTTATACTCTTCTGATGCTGTACCTTTACTGGATATAGATAAGTTCTTTACCAATGCCAAATTGTTCTCATTCTCTGAGGAAGGTAGGGTTTTTATGGGTAACTCTATTTGTCTTCAAGAAATTACAGCTTAGGTGAGGAATTTAAAGAATGTAACTTCTGAGCCTGGGCTCAAACCAGGGTCTCCTTGTATTACACACAGGCCCCTCCTTGGCCACTTACTTATAATGAGCACCATACAGGGCTGAAAATCTTTGTTTCCTTCCCAAGGTAACTAGGCCTTTTCTTTACTATAAGCCAGGCTCCCCTCCTGGCTCTACAGTCCTAGGTGCTCCTTTCCCTCTCCTGGATGGTTCTAATTTTTGTGGGGTAGGGGACCCCAAGTCTACCCTCCCCCCCAGAGCCTCTCCTTCCTACTGCAGCCTCTCCACTGTAGCTGTCCCTCTTTAGCCTGGCCTGGCATCACTTGCAACTCCAGCCCTCCCGGTGCCTCTGGTTCTGCTGCTGGCCCTACCTAGGCTTTCACTGACAATGATGGGTCCCTTCACAGAGCCAAAGGCTGCCACCATACTCAACTTTGCCACCAACCCCCCCCCCCCCTGCTCTCCCAGCTGCTGGCCTTTACGTCTCCTGGCTGGTTGGCCAGTTCCAGTTCTCCTGGCAGTGGCATGTCTCTTCTAGCCCAGTCGTATTTTTCTCTGATTGGGCTGGGAGAGGCACCCAGCTGCCACTTGGGGCTTGCAGGGCCGGCTTGCTGGCTGCAAAGGGTAACAAGGCACCAGATCCTGATGGCCCAGATGCTGAGTTTTTCAAAACCTTGTCTTCAATTCTTTGGCTTGTAAGATAACAACAGTGGCAGAGCACCTTACAAATTGAACCCAGGGGGAAAGCCTACTTGAGCTGCAAAGCATCTGGTTTGGGCAGATTTGTCTCACAGTGATGAAGGGGAAATGCTTCTGATTGCACAAATGGGGATTGGGTGGATAAAAAATAATAAGAATAAAGTAAAGCAGGATAGCCAGTCAAAGAGGCCAAAGGGAGGGAGTAGAAAAGGTACATGGCAGAAATGTCTAGAGAGAAACACAGTGTGGAGGTATTTCAACACAACTGCCACAAGCCTCCAACACAAAATGGGAGAGCTGGAGTGCTTGGTTTTAAGGGAAAACATAGATACTGTGAACATAACAGAAACCTGGTGAAAGGGAGAGAATCAGTGGGATGCTGTCATCTCTGGATACAAACTCTACAGGAATGACAGGAAAGGACATTCTGGAGGAGGTGTTGCTATGTGTCTCAAGAAAGGCTCAGTGTCTAACAAATTAGAAACCTTAAAAATAATTGACTCCTCCGCAGAATTGCTGCAGGTGACAATGTGTGTGTACAGAGCCCTCAGGTCACAGCTGACTTATGGTGACCCTAGCAAGGCGCTTTCAAGGCAAGTGAGAAACAGGTGGTTTGTCATTGCCTTCCTCTGCAGAAACATGGTAGAGGTTTGCATGGTGTGGAAGGACAGGGAGAAACTTTTCTCTGTCTCCCATAATACTTCAAGTTCAACCCAGAATCAACTGCTGAAGCTGAAAGATGGAAGATTCAGGACAGACAAAAGGAATTATTTCTTTACACAGCATATACTTAATTTGTTGAACTCGCTGCCACAGGATGTGGTCATGGCTACAAACTGTAAAAGGGTAGTAGACAAATTCAAGGTGGACTGGGCTATACGGCTGTGCACTATTTTTTTCTGGTATTTTTGGGGGGTTAGGTTTAATAAACCCAGATATTTTCGAAACATTCGAAAAAAGTTCAATCCTTATATCAGCTTTCCCCTGATAATCAAAACTTTTCAGGTGTGTTATCCAAACTGAAACATACACATTGCAGAGGTGAACACTGGGCTCAGCTGAGCCCAGCGTTCAGTTCTGCACCACCTGCCATCTCCGAAGTCCACTTTGGAGGAGGTGGCAGAGGGGCCAAAGTGGACTGGAATAATGCCAAAAAATTCTGCATTATTTGGGATATGCTTTTCAGCTCCCTTTAATTGCCAGCATTTTTATTTCCAGTTTGGCTTTAGGCAAATGCACACCCTTAGTAAACATGATGGATTTCTAGTCCCTTCAGTCCCAGAGGTAGTATGTCTCTTTAAATCAGTTGCTGGGCAAACCACCTCTGTTAGTCTCTTGCCATGAAAACCCCCCAAAAGGGGTCACCATAAGTCAGCTGCGAAGGCACTTTACTCAGAGAGAGCTCAGTTGCAGTCTTCCTGTTTGTGGGCTTCCTAGTGATAGCTGGTTGGCCACAAGGGATGTGCAAAAAAGATTCAAGAAAATTCAGATTTGGATATATTGGACACAAACATTTTCAGATTTTCGGAATATTCCCGAATCCACATTCCAGTATGGAGTTTTTTTTCAAGGATTTTTCGTGACTCTGAAAAAAGTCAGCTCCATTTTACCCTATGGAAAATCTTTCTGGGGCAGCTGTTTTAAAGGTAGAGGCACCAATTTTTCATGATACTTTCTAGTAGCTCTCCTTACAAGAATTCCCAAGTTTGGTAAAGATTGGGTCAGAGGGCCCATCCATCCTCTATTGTTTCCCATGGTGGAAAAATGGGGGCACATAAAATTGGACCCCCTCACCTAATCTTTACCAAACTTGAGGGTCCTTGTAAGGAGAGTCACCAGCAGCAGTGGTGAAAATTTGGTGCATTTACCTTGAAAAAAAGCCCCTCAAAGCCACAGAAAATTTCCCCATAGAATATAATGGAGAAGAAGGGAGGGAGATTTAACTTTAAAGTGCTTGGTGTGCATGTGCTGAAGCATTTTTCCATTTAAAAGAGGTTTCTACTACTGTAGGTGGTAATCTTGCAATGATCCCAGAAAAGGCTGGTTTTTTGGCTTTTTCAGGATTGGGATTACCGGCTACAGTTTAAAAAGATTTTTTTGGCCAAAAAAAGCCAAAAGATACTACAATTGACTACTGTGTCAATAGAATGCTGGACTAATGGACCTTTGGTGTGATTCAGCATGGCTCTTATGTTCTTCTGTTCTCTATTCTCACCCAACTGCTTCTAAATACAATTAATGTAATTCACCAAAGGAAGTTTCCTCCAGGATTTTTATTATTAATATTTTATTACATGTCTGTGATTGCTATAAGAATTTTTTTTATCTCCACTTATTTCCCCCCTTCTATTCTATGGCTAGGGAATTAGATGAATTGCAGGGATTTACTGTAATTGCTCTACAAATAGGAAATGTATGACTTAGCTGCTTTCCAGTCTCTGATTTCTAGTAATGTGGTAGTATCACATGAAAAGGTCTCCAGGGTCCATAATTCAAAGATCTCAATATTCGAATATTTGCAAATGCAGCATTTTTTTCAGCTCAGAGTTTTACAATAGACAGCCATTAAGGAAGTCTACAGAATTCGACACACTGGTAACGAATTGTACACTCTCTTATTGTTTTTTAATTTTGCCCTACAAGTAAAAAGAGTGTAACAGTCTCTGGTTATGAAATAGCAAGTGAAGTATGAAAGGATGCTCTCTCTCATGGTTCCTCTTTCTCAGTTCAAAGAAAATACTTTGAAAGTGATCCACCCATGGCACTTAGTTTATGTTAATTTATCAATCCTCTGCAGACCAGTGCAGGTATTGCAGATCCTTCCGTGTTGATTTCCTTCATTCATGGTGGTTTTGTCAAAGAGCTCAGATTTTTGGATAGTAATTGCTGATGCAATCAAGAAATGTCTTGCTAATGTTCCACTTACACCTCAGTCACTGCTATTGAATTATGTTTATGATCTCTAGAAAATGTAAAGTTACCCTACTGAATTTAACTACTGCTGCCAGGTTAACCTTTGTTATATACTGGAAATCTGATAGTATCCCTGCAATTCAGTAATGGTTTTTTAAAAAGTTATGGATCTCTACTCCTTGATCAGACTCACCACTCTCTCTCCAGTCCTCTGCACAATATTGTGCAGCTCCTTGATCCCAATTCCTGTTTATTCCCATTTGACAACTCTCCTTTTCTGTCATGACAATGTTTACAGGTTCTTTCTATACGTTCTGTAAAGCTGTCACCAATTCACAATTACTTTTCACACAATTACTTTTCACTTTCCGGAAGCTGTTTTCCAGAAGGTTCTGTATCTGATTAACCTTTTGAAATGTATTACCAGTACAAGTACATTCCTTAACTGATTTTTTCCCCCTCTTGTTGATATAAGCAACGGATCCTTTTGGCCTTTTCCTATTACCAATGCTGACAGACGCTGGAATCCATTTATTGTTTGTGTAAAGCTGCCCCTCAATTTTGTTGTTGTTTTTAATATTTTTCCCAAGTACAATAACTGTTAACTCTTACAAGATGGTCTGACAATCACAACAGGACCAAGTTAACTATTTTCTGCATACCACATATGAATCCAGAGGTAGCTTCTCCTTTGAGGTTTCTTCTTGGGAATAAAGCATGTTAAACATATTAAAATTACTTTTACTTTTAAAAATATTATTGCACCTGTCATTGCAGTGGGTGATTTACAATTTTTAGGTACTATATCAAGAAAACTACTTGCAAGACCTCTTGTTTAATTCATTCAACATTAACGTTTTTGTTTGTTTGTTTGTTTCTGCTTGCAAAATGTCGATCTTGTTTACAGGGCAGCAATAAGCAAGGGAAACCACCGCATGAAACAGGATGAGGGGAAAATGTGAATTTGCTAAGGCAGGGTGATATTATTTGTTTTCATTTTCACTTCAAAATATTTGTTCATTTTTTTGCTCATTCATTATTGTATTGATTTGGTTTTCATTTCAATTCCATAGGAAACAGATTTTCAACTAGTTGCCTCGGTGGCCTTGATGAGGGCAGAAAGGTGTGGTATAGGTTTTGCAAATAAAATAACAATATAAACTATAACTTCTTTATTTTTCAGTTTAGATGTATTTTCAGGACTGTATCCTACCCCATTCCTACCCAGTTTCAGACAGGCAGGATAAATATTCCTAGTGTTATAGGCAGATAAAAGTTTTCCCATGGCAGAAGCAGCAGATTTACACAGTATGGAGGTATATAGCACTCCAAAGTAGGAAGGCAGAGTAATAAGGAGGCAGAGAGGTATATGTTTTCTATTCACATACAGAAAGAGGCAACAATGAACTAACCAAGCATAGCTGGGTTTTTTACACCCCCAGGGAAATAGATGGCAGAGAGCAGGGGGTTCAGGAGGTTCAGGAAGACATCCTGTCACAACTTTTAATGTCTTCTTCATGATTCACAATAGATACAGTGTGGTGGAAACAATTTATGATTATTCAATGGTCATAATTCAGATATGTGCGTTCACTGCAAGTAGCAAATGTGTACAGGCAAACTCACATGGAAATCAAGCAGTCTCTCTCACACGCAGAGAGAAACTGATAGACCTTAGCTAACAAACCAGAGAGAGGAACTTACTATAAGGGGAAGGGAACACTGAAAAAGCCCACACACTAGAGATAATAACACCAGAAAGAACATGAAATTGTCAACTGTAAGTCAGGTGGAGAGGTGTGCTGAAATTTTGTATGTGCCCAATTCAGATTATGACTGTTTATATGATGAAATGGGGCTTAGACCATTCCCCCATGCTGATTCCCTGACTTGAAATGTCCCTGGGAAGTGCTACTTGCCCCACTAGGAAGTGCACCTGTGAGCTACACATTATGTTTCCACAGTGGGGTAAACAGGGCCCCATGGGAGGAGGTCTAGGCCCACTCCCTCCATACAACATGGTCCTGATTTCAGGGATGTTTCCAGGGAAGATGTAATATATACGTAGATCCAAAGAGAACAGAACTAACTCATGGAAAGGGGGACACCAGCAATGAGCCAGTAATGTGATTTGTGAAAACACGGTGGAAAGAAAGGACTATCGGCAGAATGGCCTTCTGTTTTAAAGCCTGTTTGTGATGAATGGTAGGGGTGTACACCACGAAAAAAATCATTATAATTTTATATCTGGGTTTGGAGGAATTTTCTTACTGTGATTGCTTATGTTCGCATAAGATATTATCAGTTCAGGATTCAATTCTGTGTGGTTTGTAGGGGTTCTAGAGGTTCAGGACAATTACTTTCAATAGGGTCTGGGGCAGCTGTTTATAACAGCAATGGCACCAAATTTGCACAGACCATCGTCCACCCTCTGATCTAAAGAACAAAGTTTCAAGTGAATTGGACCAAGACGACAGACCCCCCAAAGTAGGTGCCTCTAAGTGCAGGTGCATTTCTCTCCACTGACTCGTATTTGGGAGAAATGGTGCTGGCCACTAGCACTTTAAAAGGGGGGGGGGAAACCTTTCTGGATTCATTTCATTTTCCTACTCTTACAGTGACTAACTGACAACATTTATTTTACCTTTCTGCTGAAAACTCTGTGTTTTCAGAGTGAGGAAGGCTTCCTTTGTAGTAAACCTCCCTGTCCCATCTGCTGTTATTCATTATGAGGGATTTTTTGGCCACCAAAAGAAATGTTTTCCGTGCCTCGTTTTTCTTGCATTTTCTTGCATTTAAGCTGTTTCCCTCAGTTTGGAAGCTGATTTGCTATGCATCCCAGATATGAAGAGAGCCCCCAGACTTTGAGGCACAGCCTGCCAATCGGCTCTTGCTGCGTCCTCAGCAATGCTGAACTTCTGAACCTAAATACCGATGGACAACTCAGCTCGCAAATGCCTGGAGGATGGGGGTGACCCTTTGTGGGCTCATAAAATTTGACCCCCTGTCCCAAACTTCACCAAACTTTGGTATCCATCTAAGGAGAGTCCCTTGCAGCTACGCTGCAAATTTGGTGACTCTACCTCAAACCCCCCTTTCCTAGACCTTTGAAAATAAATTCCATAGACTATAATGGACCCATTGGGGGGGGGGAGAAATAAATTTGAATACCCCTTTATCAGGTTTACAAAAAAACCGAGCCCAATAACCCTTAACCCGAAATTCACCAATTTTTCCCCCTACACTTTTACAAGGGAGAAATGCCATTAACTAGGAAATCAGTAGAGTAAAATAAAGCATGAGTGCATGCTGCACTGCTGGTAAGCACCTGGATGTGGACAAAAACAGATTGTTCGGGGTAGGGGAGTTCATAAATCCCAAGAATCCTGGATCCATATTCCCATTCTGTGAAATCACTGTAGCCATCTGACCCAGAAATTTCCATGTATATCTTTGGCTCAGGAATTTTATAACACACACCCTAAAGACTGGAAAAGGTTTGCTGTCAGTTTAATCTGTCTTGACTCTGATTTCCTTTCTCTTAGTCTGAACTCTGCTTGAGGTCTTTTGGTGAATGAATGGGAATAAATGGAAATAAATGGCATTTGATTTACATTCTTTTTCTTTTTAAAACAAATGATAACAAACAACCCTTCAGTTTCTAAAAATAAACACATATCCTTAATATCTGTGCAACGAGAGCATATTTTTCAAGGAAACATTCCTACGAACATCTCTGACATTATTTTCAGTCTGAAAATAAAAACTGACTATTATTCAATGTGTTCCTGCTGTCACTGTGACAACTGAATTAGGTTCTGCTGCTGTGAAATTCCGATTCACCACCATACAGTGTTGGATGTTATTCTCAATTTACATTTGACGTGGACCCTGAAGCTTTTATCTACTATATACAAATTGGGTACCAACTGAGCCATCAGATTTTCAGTAAGAGAAGATAAAGCAACATCAGGTTCCAATGGACAATTCCTTGAATTATACATCTGTAACAGGGCAGTGTAATCACTTGGAAGCAAATCATCAGCAGACCATTCCCCTCATGCCAAGCATCATCTCTCTGGCATCAGATACAAACACTGAACTAAAGCTATTCCTACTCCCTTGGAGATAACTGAAAAAGTTGCAGAGGGAAGGCCAATATCAGGAGGCTGGCTGAATACAGAGTTTGATCAGGGCTTTTGGAGCTTGTCCATGGAAAATAGCCATCTGTTTATATTCTCTCACAGAGGCTCAGATAAAAGCACAAAGAAGCTATTTGGAAAATCCATCATCCACCACCTTTCAAAAATACTATTTATTTAGTAAAACACAACCTTATACTGATACAGATGAAATATTTTACAATGTACATTGCCCAGGTGGAACTGCTGCTTACTGAGCTGGAACTTATCTTCAGCTACATGATAAAGTTAATTCATCCGGGCTTTGATCGACTGCTTGATGGTATGCCAATGAAGGTATTGAAATTTAAATTATCCAGGCTGGAAAGAGGCAGTTTTTACTGATGCTTGGATCTTTCTGTGGAAAGTGGAGTGCCTAATTAGGGATGCCAACCTCCAGCTATGACCTGAGAATCCCTTGGAATTACAGCTCATCTCCGGACTACAGAGATCAGTCCCCCTGGAGAAAATGGATACTTTGGAGGGTGGACTCTATGAAATTGTACACCACTGAGGTCCCTGTCCTCCCCAGGCTCCATCCCTAAATCTCCTGGAGTTTTTCAGCCTGGATCTGTCAACCGTACTCTCCCATCCCCCGTCAGTGGCTAGGTAGGACCTGGCAACCCTATGCCTAACCCACAAATGTGACAACATCAAAAACAGTTTTACTGACTCATCTGCCCAAAGTGAGCCTTGAAAATATAAATTACAGAACCTGCACACTCCTGAATTATATTAGCAGCAATCCAAACGACCACTGCACTGTGGCTCATCCTTCATATGCTTTCTTTTTTCTGTTTCACTTCTATGTGTGGTTTGCCACAGCTCACAGTTACTTCATATCATTTTGGTCTTTTTTCCTCCTGTGCATTCACACTGTACGTGTCTACATTGCAATCTTTAGGTAATCATCCTTCTGATTTCATCAAGATTCCTTTGATATGATTTTTTATCAATGTGCAAATACTCAGAAGCATCACTAAAACATTACAATCCTGATGTAATCATAGAATCATATTGTAGGAAGGGTCCTTGGTAGGGTTGTGCAAAACAAATGGGGGGGGGGGAGGATAATAATATTGTACAGGAGTTTTAGGTTGACATGTCACATATCCCTCCATATTCCCTATATGAAAGTAATGACTGCTGGTTTAGTTCGTTTCTGTAGTGGTAAAAAGGGGAGTGTTGGGTTGCCAGATATACTCACTAGTTGATTAGGCAGAGCCAAGGAGGAGAGAGAGACTCATGTAAAGTGTTATTACTTTGTGTTACTTTGTATTGTGGATTACTTTATAAGTAAAGCATTGCCTTTTCTCCACCTACTAGTATTTTCATTGCCTCCAAATCTTAAAGAACTCCTGCCTTGGCAGAACAAAGCCGAATACCCATAATAGTAAATTTGTATTCTGGCTTTATTTCCATCTTTATTTCCAAGGTTTACTGAAAAATTCGGGCCCATTATGGCCTATGGGGATTTTTTCGAGGATCCTGTGGGGGCATTTTTGGAGGTAGTGTCCCCATATTTGCAGCATAGCTGCAAGAGACTCTCCTTAGACGGACACCGAAGTTTGGTAATCGTTGGGACAAGGAGTCCAATTTTATGGGCCCACAAAGGGGTCACACCCATCCTACAGGCATTTGTGAGCCGAGCTGTTTTCAGGTTCAGAGGTTCAGCGCTGCTGAGGACTGCTGAGGATTGGCAGGCTGTGCCTCAGAATCTGGGGGCTCCCTTCGAATCTGGGGTGCACAGCATGATGTCCATGCGAATTAGCTTCCAAACTGAGGCAAATGGCTTAAACGCAAGAAAAATATGCACAGAAAACATTTATTTTGCTGGCAAATGACATCCTGTGAACAGTCCTTTATTGTAGTCATCAAAAATCTGATTTCAAGTGATGGTCACAGTATGGGGAAACAAAGCCTCGACTTGGGGCAACCTTCAGTTTGAGAGCAGGTTTTCATGGGGGGGCGGTGACATCGGAGCCAGCTGAAGTCTCAACCATGGGGGCTGTCTGAAGGAGATTGCTCATCCACGGGGGTGAGGAAGTCTCCTCTGGAAGCATGGTGTTGTGAGCAGCTATTGAAGTTGGCTTTTTTTAGTTGGAGGGTATATCCCTCCGTAAGGGACTGGTGAGCCCCGTTTTTAAACTAACCTTTATGCTTTATTCAAATTAACCCCCTGAATGGTAATGGATGGATGGTTGTGTGGTTGGATGGTTGTTTAGACCAAGCTGGCTCCAATTACACGATCCCTACCTCAAAACAGCCCCAAGCTATGGGGCCCTAACTAAAAAGGTGTCTGTTGTGAGGAGGGGAAGGGAAGGCGATTGTAAGCTGCTTTGAGACTCCTAAAGGTAGAGAAAAGCAGGGTATAAAAACCAACTCTTAGTAAAATTTTATTAAAATATTATCTTATCAATAAATAATTATACACAATTGGATAACACTGAGAGAAGGCCAGAGGTTCTGATAGCTATTCAAATGGGTTTATTTGCAATTTATTGAGTCCTGGATCTCCTCAAAGTATCCAGAAACTATTTGGCATTTAACAATGCTACGATCATACATTTTTATTTACTTATGTGATTTGGAACATTATTTTATGTGTATAAATAAATATATTTAAGGGATACCAAACTTGGATTTGTGGTTCTGACGATATAACACTGAGAGATATGCTGCAGATAACATGGAAAATAACCACAAGAAGGAGAAGGAAGAGGAAGAGTTGGTTTTTATATGCCGACTTTCTCTGTCACTTACGGAAGAATCAAACCAGTTTACAATCATCTTCCCCTCCCCTTCCCACAACAGACACCCTGTGAGGTAGGTGGGGCTGAGAGCTGTGACTAGCCCAAGGTCACCCAGCTGGCTTCATGTGTAGGAGTGGGGAAACCAACTTGGTTCACCAGATTAGTGTCCGCTGCTCATGTGGAGGAGTGGGGAATCAAACCCAGTTCTCCAGATTAGAGTCTACTGTTCCAAACCATCACTCTTAACCACTTCACCACGCTGACTCTCAAACCACTACACAAATTAAATTAATTTTCTATTTAAAGAGAGATCTATGGTTGGATGCACACATCACTGCATATTGAGTTATTGTAATTTATCTTCTAGATTTCCCTGTCCACAAAGGAAACTCCAGAAGATCATTTATTACAACACAATAGCCAATGATGTATTGTAAAACAATGTATTGTAAAACATTTATTGTAAAATAATGATGTATTGTAAAACATCTTTTGCTTTAAAAAAACCTAGCAACAAAAGCAAATATTTGTGTTTCAACATTTTTCTAGAAAGCAAAGAAGAAAATATTGGCAAGGAAACTCAAATCATATACCCACTAAGGCATCTGGTATTTTGGCATTCTGTTCTATTAGAGCTGCTAAGTCCCAATTCTGAGTCATATTCAGACAAGATATTTCTTAATGCTAATTTACAACTGATTTTCTCTCTTTTTGAGTGCCATATCATCATTTCCCATATGGGTGAATGTTCTACATGTGGAAACGCTGGTACCAGGTTTGCAGGAAAATCCTGCTTTTTTGTGTTAAAAAACCTTCCTGCTCACAATTTAAAGTACATTTTATGCACATCTAAATGTATTCTGAATGCAGGTGAAGTCTGCATTGTTTTGAAAAGAATGCACACTTGGGTGTATGGTGTTAGAGAGATTTGATCAACTGTTAGTTTTCGTGTTTTCAATTGGACCCTTCCATTTTATACTTCTTCCCAGAAGGCTAAGGGACAATAGTACCATTTTAAATAGGCATACATGCTCAGCATTTCACACAGGATGCTTACAAAAAACAAAGCCTAAAAATCATGGTAAGACATCCCTCCCTCTTTTAACATCTAGCATGACGAAGAGTTTTGAGAAACTGGGTTAATTCAGTCATTCCTTACAGATGGATCATAATGGGTAGCCATGTTAGTCTGTCTGTAGCAGCAGAAAAGAGCAAGAGTCCAACAGCACCTTAAAGACTAACAAGACTGCCAGAAATGTTGTTAACCTTTAAGGTACTACTGGACTTTTGCTCTTTTCTATTCCTTACAGATGGCACTAAATGGATTTTGTTGCTTTGGGCCAGTGCAGCTACCTGCAACCTGCTAGGCATTTGCTACCAGTCACCAGTGATGTCACAACCACTCAAAAATAGATACCCATTTTTCTCAATCAGCAATGGAAAAATTAGTTCAAGGGTCCCCAAACTTTTGGAGCCTGCAGGCATTTTAGAATTCTGACACAGGGTGGTTGGTGCAACTACACAGGAGGCAGAACCAGCCACAAAATGTCACGGAGTGAGGTCATGCTTAATTCTAATAGTCATTCTGCAACATTTCAGGCAGAAGCTCTGTTTTAAAATGGATATATTACTTGAAAATATTTTCTTGCATGCACATAACACAATGTAGATTATTGTGTGGTGGTAGCACCTCAATGTAGATTATTGTGTGTTGGTAGCACCTGTTACTGAAACAACTTTTTAAAAATCTGCATAGCGAATCAGATCTCTGATGGCCAATCAGAAGCCCTGCTGGGCAAAGCCCTAATTGGCCCACCTACTTTCTAAAAACACTTGGTGGGTGCCATGATGCCCATGGGTGCCATGTAAGCCTAAGCTAGCTGAAAGTGGAGGTGAAGAAACAGCCTGTTCTCAGTGACAAAATATTTTGACTAGAATACAAATTCTTCCTGCAACTTTATTCCATAGATCAAAAAGTGATGAATTAGCAAAGCTCTTCTTGACATTTTGTACAATTCCTTTTTTCCCTGTTATCGTAACTGCCGCTAGATTTGATATAAGTCTTCTCACCAATAAACAGTTATGATATCGGGGGGAGGGGTTTGCCATGGGGCTAGGTTAGCCACATGTTTTGTGTGTGCATATTTTTTAAATCATAGGTTTAACATATTAGAGATATTTTGGTTTTGGCTATGGCATAATTCAATTCATTCATAATTCAATTCATTTTTATATACTTGTATGCTCCCAGTAAAAGCTGGTAACTCAAAGAACTGAAAGACATATTTTATACTTTTTTTGGGATAAATAGCCTCAAGTTGCTAGTCTACTAATGCATGTGTTGCATTTGAATTTGTCATGATAAGCATTTTGGGTTTTTTATTTATAACAATGGTATTATTTTATTTTAAATGGTTCTGGACCTTAGAAATGTGGTGTTGGAGGATACCCTGGACCGCCAAAAAAACAAATCAGTGGATTCTAGATCAAATCAAACCTGAATTGACCCTAGAAGCTAAAATGACTAAACTGAGGATGTCGTACTTTGGACATATTATGAGAAGAGTCACTGGAAAAGACAATCATGCTAGGAAAAGCTGAAGGCAGCAGGAAAAGAGGAAGACCCAACAAGAGATGGATTGACTCTATAAAGAAAGCCACGGCCCTCAGTTTGCAAGATCTGAGCAAGGCTGCTAAGGATAGGACACTTTGGAGGACATTAATTCATAGGGTCGCCATGAGTCAGAAACGACTTGACGGCACTTAACACACATACATTATTTTATTTGCATAAATGTTTCCTTAATAAACAGGAAGAAAAAGAAAAAGGCTGTGTTGCACTCTGACACACAGTCAGCATTAATATTTCACTGGCACCAAGCACACTGCCACAGCCCATTTCTGTAACAACCAATTGGCTTCTCACACTAATGATTCTGCCCTAAAGCCTTTTGGAAGAGAAAGAGCTGAATGTTGGGATGTATGCCGTAATTCCCACTGGCTGCAAACTATCTCTTATATGGTTCTTGTAGGTTATCCGGGCTGTGTGACCGTGGTCTTGGTATTTTCTTCCCTGACGTTTCGCCAGTAGCTGTGGCAGGCATCTTCAGAGGAGTAACACTGAAGAGACACTGGAGTCAGAGACACTGTCCTTCAGCGTTACTCCTCTGAAGATGCCGGCCACAGCTGCTGGCGAAACGTCAGGGAAGAAAATACCAAGACCACGGTCACACAGCCCGGATAACCTACAAGAACCAATGAACTCTGACCGTGAAAAGCCTTCGACAATATCTCGTATTTGCTGTTGGGTACCAAGTATGGCAGCACTTTCGATTTTTACATTGTGGACCTTCTCTTCTATTACCAGCAGGTGCAAAGTAAACATACCACCTAATCCACAGAACCACAAGGGCACTCCAGTGACACAACCCTTTTTTTACTTCTAAGCTGTCAGTTCTCATAATGGATTTTTAGCCTAGGCAGAATCTCTGCAAGCAGAGCATCAGGGGAAGCGCTCTATGTATGGCTTTTTAGGGATTCTCAGTTTCCTCCTAACTTCCTGTTTTTTTTGGGGGGGGGGGGTTCAGCTATGCATGTGTTTTGCTCCCTCTAGTGGTCAATTTGATACAACACCACTTTTATGAAGCACAAAACCAGAGGGAGGAATGCTTCGTTTAAAGCTGTGTGATGTTGAATCGACCCTCAGAGGGAGCAAAACATGTACATAACTGAACCCCCCCTCTCCAAAGAAACAGGAAGTTAGACACGAGGAAACTGAGAATCCATAAAAGGCCTGAGGGTCCAAAGGCTTTATAGGGGAGTCTCTGCCACAGCATCTTGAATCTGTGGTTAGGAAGCTGATGCATGGCTATATGGTTCTGGACCTCTTTGGATTAGGGCAATAGGGTTCAAGCCAAAACAACATCTGGACTAAGATCTGGTTCCCATATACGTGTGTAGCCCTGGCCATATTGTGGGCTTTAGGACCCACTGAGCATGGGCAGTTAGGTACATTACTAACTGCAACACACCCCTCAGTCAGTTGGGCTGGCTAGGAAGAGGGAAGCCAGAGTTAAACTGAGGGGATTAATCCTTTCCCTTTACAGGTCAGACTGGGAAGAGAGAAGGCCTTCAGCATCCTCAGCAGCATTCATCGAGAATGTAAAGGGAAGAAACAACCCTGCATTTAGACTTTAAGTTATGGACTTTTCTTTCTTTCCTTGTTATTGCACTTGGTGTGGTACAGAGTGCCCTTCCTGAAGGGCACTGGAGATTTTGTGTACTGTGTTTGTGTTTGCAATTGTTCGGTCACTTGAAGTTGTATAGGTTGTGCTGTTATATTAAATGTTTTGCTATTCTCTTGTAGGCAATTTCACACCTGTCCACAAGGAGTGCTGTCATTTTACTGAATTTAGAACACACACACCCCTTATTCTCTAGTGGGGATTTGTGTCACTGGGGTTGTGCAGGGTTACACATGCACATTACTTGATTTCTCATTACTTAATGAATCGCAGGTGACTCCATTGGAAAAGTTCATGTTTGAACTGACAGTGGATGATATGGAAGTCCTATTTATGCCCATTGATCTGTATTAACCCATTCACACACGTAAGCCACCACTTGATAATGCACTAATCTACAGCCTTCCCATTTATTTGCTTTGCTTTAATAGTTTAATTACATGGACATTTAAATACCATAACCTGCAATTTCACCAGGGAATCAACACCCCCTCATTTTATTCTTGCAAAATCACTTTAGTGCTCTTTCTTCTAATGTTACCTGATTTTTACAGCACTGAATGCCTTGACTGCAGAAGAAAAATAGATAAAAACACTTTTAGTCAAAATTATGACATTTCTCTACAGTTGTTCCCCAGGGACAGCCAAAAAGCATGAAGTAAAATAATATTAACAGTCCCTGGGACCTCTTTGGTGAGGAGCTGATTCAAGCCAAAAGCTATTCTAGGAACCTCAAGGGGTTGGAAGAGTTTAAACTAGCTTCTCAGCACTTTTTCAACAACTAGACAGAAGAATTAACAGAGTTTGCAAGGTCAAGAGAGTTTATAGGAGAAAAATCTAAGGAAATTTAACAGTGATTGTATATATCTGCCAGTTCCATTTTCATCCCACCCTTCATCTAAGGAACTCAGAACAATATGCATAATTCTCCCTTCCACCATTTTATCCTCACAGCTACCTTGTGAAGTAGGCTAGGCCAGAGAAAGCGACTTGCTCAGCTTCATCCACTGAGATGTAGGCTGAGGTTGGAATTTGAACCCATGTCATCCTAATCCACTGATGTTCCATGAATAAAATATCATTCCAGTTGAGACAATTTCTTACACCTCTGTTGGCCCTACCAGATTTAAATCAAGATACAGTAACTATAGTTTGCCCATAATTAAAACTATAAGCAACAGAAAATATTTCAAAGATATAGAGACGATTCCAGATTGCAACATGACAGTGTTTTGCTTTTGAAATCTCAGTGTAGGAGTCTTTTTGAAAATATTGAAGGCTAAAATATATATTTTAAACTTGAAACATGATGCAAAGTCTAGGTAAATCAAAGTCTAAGTTAGTACCTATATCAGGATAGAGGGTAGCCTTATCAGAATTAAGACAGATACCAGATGTGTGCAGATTTTGGATAAAGACAAATTCATGATAAAGGACTGGTTAAAACATCACAATATGTGGTACAGCATTTTCCCCCCTCAGAATATCTGTTTAAAACTGCCGTTTGGTCCTAAACATTTTATATCTTCTCAGGAGTCAGGACTTGAAAATCATATCACAGACAAACCTGAGGCTGCAGGCTAATTGTCGTTTAATTACTGTTTCTAGTGTTGCCCTAGGGAAGGAAACAAAAGTTGCTGGAGGCAAGGGGAGAGTGAGAGCATTGGGTGCCATAGATGATTCAGACAATGATATGAGGCTTAAAAAGGTAAAGGTCCCCGGTGCAAGCACCAGGTCATTCCTGACCCATGGGGTGATGTCACATCCCGACGTTTCCTAGGCAGACTTTGCTTGCAGGTTGGTTTGCCAGTGCCTTCCCCAGTCATCTTCCCTTTACCCCCAGCAAGCTGGGTACTCATTTGACCGACCTCGGAAGGATGGAAGGCTGAGTCAACCTTGAGCCGGCTACCTGAAACCCACTTCCGTTGGGATCAGCCTTAAGGTCCTCAGTGGACAATACACACAATGGACAATACACACAGATTAACTTTTGCTTTTCTGCACACTCACCTATCAGGTAGGATAAATAAGATTATTAAAAAACACTGGCACCTACTAAAGGAAATACCCGGATGTGAAAATCCTCCACACTTTGGTTATAGAAGAACCATGTCAATTAAAGATAAATTGGTACATGCAGATATAACCAATATTACTGAACATAAATTTACACAAGATATGAAGAATGGATTCTCTAAAGAGAAATCGCCTTTTCACAGGATGTTATTAGATAATAACACTCAACTGATTTCTAAAATGTATAATCTTCTAACAATTTATTGTGAGCAGGAAATAATTAAACCAACAATGATAAACTGGGCTCAAACTGTGGGACATGATATTGCTTTAAATAAATGGGAAAGATTATGGGTGAAAGACCTGAAAGGAATAAATGTGCAGTCAATTTGAGAAAATATATAAAAAATGATGTATAGATGGCATTTAACACCTAAGAAGATTGCAAGGATTTATAAATTGACATCCCCTAAATGTTGGAAATGTAATAAAGAAGTTGGTTCTTTTTATCATATGTGGTGGACTTGTGACAAAGCTAAGGATTTTTGGGATATGATTTATAATGAATTAAGACTAATAGTACAAAAAAATATACCCAAAACACCAGAAATGATGCTATTAAGCATGATACCTGATGACTTGTTAATACAAAGGACTTTTTTGATCTATGCGACAACAGCTGCAAGATTGCTCTATGCAGCAAAATGGAAAGGGGCAGACACCCCTGGAAAAGAAGACTGGATTATGAAAATGTTTGAACTGGTGGAAATGGCAAAACTTACAGCTACTTTAAACCAAAAAGAAAATGTTCAATTTATGGGGGAATGGGAGGCTTGGATGAAATATTGTGAATATGAACTAGGACTGGGGAAAATGGAAGAGTACCTTTTAATCTGATCTAGATGACATTGCTAATATAAAGAAGTGTAATTAATTATATTAACAGAATATTGTGATTGAAATTTAACTGAGATATAAGAATAATTAAGATCAGACTATATCACGATGGGATAGAATACTTTATTAAGAGGCGGACGGAGGTGATGGGGAAGTCAACAAATTTTCCTTTGTTTTTTTTTATTTTATTAAGTACTTAAATAACTATAACAACATTACTTATGACTTAATTTTTTATATTACTTTTATTGTTGTTTGTTAACATGGAAAATTTATATTATAAAAACCAATAAAACTTTCAAAAAAAAATATTACTGAACATAAAGATAGATGTAGGGGACATTATAAATGCCATGGATGCCTAGCCTGTAGTCTTAGCTTAGAGGTTAAAGAATTTAAATGCATAGACACACATTTCACTTTTAAGCTTAACAACTTTACTAATTGTGAAATCAAAAATTCAGTTTATTGTCTCCGATGTGCATGTGATCTTGTAAGTATGATTTGTATTCATATATTTTCTTGGTTGTACATGATATTATGACTATTACATCAGTAAATATTATATTTGATATAGGAATGGATTTGGGGCTGAAGAAAACACCTTGAAATGGCCGTTCCCCATCTACGCCCAATAAGTGAACCTTTGGGATTGTTTAAGTGTGTACCTTATGGACTTTTCAAATTAACATTAGCAACAAGTATATACCAAGAAGATTGCATTATTCTATTGCACAGAGACTGCATCAAACATGTTTTGTATATATTGTATATATTTGTGAAGTGCTATTGTTTATGTACTCCACTTTTGTATGTGATTGTTAACTAAGCACAATATAAAAACTTTGTTACCTTTGTACATTTTATCTCCAGTGCTGTTTTCCCAACCTCCAGGTGCTAGCTGGAGATCTCCTGCTATTACAACTGATCTCCAGCAGATAAAGATCCGATCACCTGGAGAAAATGGTTGCTTTGGCAATTGGACTCCCTCCCCAAACCCCGCCCTCCTCAGGCTCCACCCTGAAAACCTCTCGCCAGTGGCAAAGAGGGACCTGACAACCCTAGTCCTCAGTGTGTTTTTGCACTTTCCCCCCCTTGAACAATTGTTTCTTTAAGAGTGCTGTGTTAAAGAGGGAAGGGGGATACAAAGCTGGGGGAATAGAGGGAGAGGGAGAAATAGAAAAGTATGGAGATGGGGGAGGGGAAGAGGTTGAAAGGGAAACAGGCTTCTGACACTTTTTCTTTTTTTGCTTGATCTTTCCACAGATTTAAATCCAAAGTCCCATGCAGTGGAAACTGCAGGCTATTATCTTCATACGTACATTCATTCCACACATTACACAAAGGCTGTAAGTGTTCCAGACCCATTCTTGTTCCCAATTGTCCTGGTTTCCTGTAACTAGCCACCATTTGTCCCAAAGGATTTTTTAAAAAACCTTTTAAAATCCCAAAGGATTAAAAAAAAACCCAAAAAAACCTTTATCCATTGTTGCCTTGTGCACTACACCTTTGTCCTAACAAAACCTTATGAAACCTACCACATAGACTGTTCATAACCTTGGCTACACATGGGCAGGCAGAAAAGTCTATTTGATAAAGAGAAGAGTTTTTACAAAAATTAGATAGGAGTGGATGCTTACTGCCTGACCTTAGCACCATATTGTGCTGCAAGGAGGGAGAGACCCCAAATGAGATTTTTTTCAGAATGGATCTCTTGCCATCTATGAATGGTGCCAGGGCTCTCAGGTCCACGGCAGCAGGTCCAGTCCAGGTCTGGTGTCCTTTGTCCATCCCACTTCTGACACTAAAATTACAAATTTCAGCTGGTTTCAAAGAAGTACCCTATTTTTCACTCCATAAGACGCACTTTTTTCCTCCTCAAAAGTGAGGGGAAATGTCTGTGCGTCTTATAGAGCGAATGTGCGCACAGAGCCGGCTGGGCGCGCTGGGAGGCGGCCGGGGAAAGCCGCCTCGCGCTGTTCCAGCGCTCCCAGCTGGCTCTGAGCGCCCACCCAGCCCACTCTCTGCGCCTGCCCGCCTCCCAGCTGGGAAGCGGGGGGGAACACAGAGCTGGCTTGGAGCGCTGGAACGACGCGAGCTGGCTCTGTGCGCCCGTCCGCCTCCCAGCCCGCTCTGTGCGCCTGCCCACCTTTCAGTTGGGAAGCGGGGGGGAGCACAGAGCTGGCTTGGCGCGCTGGAACAACGCAAGCCCACTCTGTGTGCCCTCCCGCCTCCCAGCTGGGAAGCAGGGGGGGAGCACAGAGCCGGCTTGGCAAAGCAGGCGGATGCACAGAGCCGGCTTGGCGCACTGGAACAATGCGAGCCCGCTCTGTGCGCCCGCCCGCCTCCCAGCTGGGAAGTGGGGGGGGGAGCACAGAGCCGGCTTGGCATGCTGGAACAACGCGAGCTGGCTCTGTGCGCCCGCCCTCCTCTCAGCTCGCTCTGTGCGCCTGCCCACCTTCCAGCTGGGAAGTGGGGGGGGAGCACAGAGCCGGCTTGGCACGCTGGAACAACGCAAGCCAACTCTGTGCGCCCGCCTCCCAGCTGGGAAGCGGGGGGGGGAGCACAGAGCCGGCTTGGCGCGCTGGAACAACACGAGCCCACTCTGTGCGCCCGCCCGCCTCCCAGCCCGCTCTGTGCGCCCGCCCGCCTCCCTGCTTGAAAGTGGGGGGGGAGAGCACAGAGCCGGCTTGGCGTGCTGGAACGACACGAGCCCGCTCTGTGCGCCCGCCTGCCTCCCAGCCCACTCTGTGCGCCTGCCCGCCTCCCAGCTGGGAAGCGGGGGGGAGCACAGAGCCTGCTTGGCGTGCTGGAACAACGTGAACCTACTCTGTGCGCCTGCCCACCTCCCAGCCCGCTCTGTGCGCCTGCCCGCCTCCCAGCTGGGAAGCGAGGGGGGAGCACAGAGCCGGCTTGCCACGCTGGAATGTCACAAGCTGGCTCTGCGCGCCCACCTGCCTCCCAGCTGGGATGCGGGGGGGAGCACAGAGCCGGCTTGGCGGGGCGGGTGGGTGCACAGAGCCAGCTTGGTGCGGTGGAACGACGCGAGCCGACGTGTGTGCCTGCCCGCCTCCCGGGGCATTCACTCCATAGGACACGTTTTTAGAGGAGGAAAACAAGAGGAAAACAAGACGCCTTACGGAAAGGTGCGTCCTATGGAGCGAAAAATACGGTAACTGTCATGATAATACTTTTTTTTTTTGCCTGTACTACACAGAATACGGGTACATTGTGCTGACATCGTCACTGGCACATTAGGATTATATGATTGCCATAAGATTTGGCTACAGGCCCGGCTTCCAAGAGCCAACTGTCACAAGCTTTGCTAGCCAGAGCATCTCCATGCAGCAGATTCTTGGACCAAAAGTTTCTGTAGCATATTTTATCTCTTGCGCCCTTGATACAAGGCGTGCTAGGTAAGCTTAGCTCCTCATTCGAGAAAGCCTTTCTTCTCCATGACAATTTGGTATACGTGGACATTACCAACCAGAGTGAAATCATATGAGTGGCCCACATTGAAGTTCGCTCTATGCTTCCATTTACTCCTCTTGCAAATGTTATTCCTACTATCCTTGTATCTCTTTTTAAAATATTTCAGCGAGATGTGAAGGCTCCATCACTCATTCTTTTCCATTAACCTTGAAATACGAGGTGTTACTTCCCACACAAAATAAAGATTGATTCCTCCAACTCACTAATCATACTTATTGTTTTTCTCATTTCAGTTTTTATTTTATTTTATTTTTTGCTATAAATAGCGTAGCACCTGTCCTGTCATGGACTACATATAAAATGACAGGCTCTGCACAACCAGCATTCATTCCAGAGTCCATATGACCACTCCTATTAAAAGTATCTTCTGTTAAAAGTATCTGAGGAATAACTAGAACATTTTATTATTAAGTTATTATGAATGGGAATACTTAAAGGATTACAGCACACAATGTTTCTTGGGAGTTGTTCTTGAGCTATTGAGTTCCTGAACAATACTTAAGTATAAGTTCAATTAGACAAATGACAATCAACTGGGCTTCATGATCAGAGGATAGTTGACTGAAAATCTTGCCATACACAAATTATCCTGGAAACACTATGGCATATCACTTTACTGATGCCAATTTTTTTTTAACTAAGGTTGGAATCCTATGCATACTTATACCTGGGAGTAACATTCAGACTTTCTATGCATGGCTGTTTCCCTCACCGTCACTCCTGCGACAACTTCAGGTCTTTGTTTTGATTATGCATGCTGTTTCCAACCATCAGGGGTCGCCTCACCTCCTGCATTTCCCCGCAAGCAAAAAAAGGTCTCAGAAAATGCAGGCAAAATGTGGGGAAATGCAGGGGGAGTTACCTCTGATGGTCAGAAACATTGTACATAATCAAAAGAAAGACCCAATGTCGACTGAGGGGTGACTGCAAGGGAAACAGCCATGCATAAAAGGTTTCAGTGGAACTTACTTTAGAATAATCATGCTTAAGATTTGATTGTACAGTGGACAAAGATGATAAAGAAAGGAGGCTTCATCTGTTGGAACTCTAACAACAGAGGCAAATATGTGATCCCTTTGGCAATTTCAGGTAATCAAATTCCTACAGCAAGCGCAAAAATAAAATATTGGCAGTACATCAAATCCAACACTTTATCAATGAATCAAATTTTATTTCAATACAATATCAGTTCTGAATAAAAATCAAAGGTTAAAATAATAAAAGTTGATGGTTCTGGGAGGGATGACTTGAAGAAGAGGAGTATGACGCACCCCCCTTTCAACCACTTCAATATCCCACTCTCTCAGCCTGGCCATATATGCTGAGGGGAAAGCATTGGCCTGAGTGTATTTGTGATGAGATTATTTTCCTTCTCCTCCAGCTCCACACCAGTATTTCCCTCAGTGAGAAATAGGAGACAAGAGGCTTTTTAACTTAAACAGACAAAACAGGGAAGTTTACTGAACAGAACTCACAGAGATTGGTTTTCAAGAAAAGGCAGAAATTGGAGGGAAAACTCAGAGTCAGATTTATATACGCAAGATTACTTCAGAGAAATAGCTTAGATGTTTTCTTCATTCAAGTTCCTTCAGTTCTCAGTTTCACCCTTACTCAGATTCTGTTTCAAGCTTAGTTCTATCTCTCAGAATTATTATTCAGATGCAGACTCTCAGACTCTGTCCCCACCCTAGCTCTCTCTGACTACCCCACCTCAGTGGCTGTAATCCTCCACACCTCCCTGCTACCGGAAAAGCTCTACCTCAGAGACTAATTCCCCTTGTGACCTGAGAATGGGCCCTCTCTAACCCAATTCTCACTCCTGTCACTCCCACAGGTTGTGTGTGTTTCAATAGCTTCGGCTTTAACAGAACCCCTCAGGTTCACAGAGTACAGTCTGGCTTCTGCTCAGCTTCACTACCAAGCTTCCAATCTATCACAGACTTCTTTGGCTGGTCCCAAGCTTCAACTACTTTCACAGCCCTCTATCCAGGCTGGGTCCCAAGCTTCAAATCCTTTCACAGCCTTCTATCCAGGCTGGGTCCCAAGCTTCGATTACTTTCACAGCCTTCTATCCAGGCTGGGTCCCAAGCTTCGACTACTTTCACAGCCCTCTATCCAGGCTGGGTCCCAAGCTTCGAATCCTTTCACAGCCTTCTATCCAGGCTGGATCCCAAGCTTCGACTACTTTCACAGCCTTCTATCCAGGCTGGGCCCCAAGCTTCGACTACTTTCACAGCCCTCTATCCAGGCTGGGTCCCAAGCTTCGAATACTTTCTGTCTCTCAGAGCTCAGAGTGTCAGTTCTCTGGCTCCACCCACTCTTGGTCTGTCAGCTCTTGCTGCAGATTAACCCCTTATCCGTCACAAGGAGGAAAGATCTTGTATGTGGAAAGGTTTTCAATCAGCTGTTTACGAATCCCACTAGACCTGAGGCAAAATTTAGCTACTTGAGTGGTTATCTCCCAAAAGGAGTCTGCTAAGAGAAGGGAAACTTTAGCTTCTTCCGATCTCCCAGGAAAGGATGACAATATGGAGAGAATGTACTGCCATCTTATGTCATTGTAAAAGGGACATTGCAGCAGAACATGTTCTATTTTCCATTTTCTTTGTTTTGCATGGGCATAATCATTGATGAAAGGAGATACCTGCCTTCCAGGAGAGCTGAAGGTAAGGCATTGAAACACACAAGAGTAAAGGGCCTTTGATATTTGGGTCCAACACTTTATGAAACTGCCACCAGTAGACAGGAAAAATTTGCACTATGGCTCAAAGGAACAAGTTGCAACTTCATGAATTCATGAATGCCCTTTGCACTTGATAACATAAAGCAGCTATTCATCGAACCATTATTACAGGGAATGCTGGGGTCTCCAATATTAAATGGGGGAATTAGTCAACTTGGAGACAAATTTAGAGCACTGAGAGGCTTTAGCAGAGTCTTTTTCCTGTGTATATGCAAGGATGAGCAAACCAGGAGGGAACAAACTCTATGAGAAGCCAAATTGAAGTAAAACAAACAGGATTTATTTGGGGGAAATTAAGGGGGTACAAAACACACACAAGATGCAATAAATGACACACACACACACAGATTCCTAAAAGGAAAATTCCAAGCAAAAGCTATAGCTACCTATCTGCAAGGTCCAAGCGAGAGAGGCTGCCAATGAAAGGAAAGGGAAGACCACAACGCGACCAGCACTTCGTAGTCTGAGGAGCCGAGAAGAGTCACGGGGCGTTCAGAGGATCCAGAGGAAGCCACTTGCATATGCCAGGGTATCAATATTTATAGCAAAATTCTGCCCTGGGGCAGGCTGACTCAGTAAGCATGTGAGTAAGAGGGCACAAAGGCAAGATTGCTTCTTAGGTGGCGAAAAATTGGTAGGTGAAAGGATGGGTGCCAGAGTGCTGGAAAAGTGAAGGGATTATTGATGGCTGTCAAGTACTGATTGCAAAGCAGGGTCGCATGAAGAGAATCACAGGCGGGGATGCAGGAGGAGAGTCCGAAGGTCATTGCTCTGCTGTGCAACCATATCGAAGATGGAGTTCAGGCCACTTCCTTTCCTGGGTCTAAGGTGCTGCTTGCCATCTGCAGGTTCCTGCTGGCTCCGTGCAGCAAAGTCCAGTGTGGTGTCTGAGGTGCTCCTATGCTTTGGAATGCGGTGCCGTGTGTCTCTCTGCATCCATTAGGTCCAATAGACAGTTCAGGTGTGTCAATAGTCCATATATGAAAGGGTACCATCACACCATTACTCCTGAAATGTGGCCGGAGTGCAATGCATGAAGGAGCAACAGATTGTAAAGTATCGTGACAGCTTCTAATTGTCTAAATATTAACCAATCTGTGACTGCACAACTTATTCACTTTTTACTAACCCTTGTTGTTTTCAATTATGGAGTTGAGATTTAGCCCTGGGGAATTAAGAAACAAATGGCATAGCTGTCTGGAAGAATCAAGCATTAGCAGAAAGCAGGTGCTTGAAGAGTACACCAAATGAATATCAATTTGCTTTTTAGTTTGTATTTTCGCACTTTTAAAATGCCTTTCTCTCTGATGGGCAGTAGGCTCATACATGCTCAAATTGTCTCTGATGGATTTGTTAGACAGCCATCAAGAAGTCATGAATCTACGTCCTTCATTACAGTAATAATTTATAGATTATCATGTATAATTCCAATTAGTTTAGTGTCAGTTAAATCCAGAAATTATTTGCAGTGTATTCTGAAAATGTCTAAAACCCAACTAATGAAATAATATCATGGTCATCTGAGACTATGGGCCATGCTAAAGAAGGAATTGAGGGCCCAAAGAACAGCAGACGGAAGATACCCCTCTGTTAAAAAAACAAGGGCAGAAGGACTTAAAAAAAACCAATATTAGGGAGCAGCCCTACACCACTATTCCTTTTTATGGCTGAAGAAATGTCTGAGGTTTGGTTTACACATAGTGCTGGGGAAATAAAAATACTTGCCTCTGGGTCTTTGTACTAGCACAAGTTCATATTGAAACTGGGTGGTACTAGGGTTGCCCACTCCAGGTTGGGAAATATCTGGAGATTTTGGGAGTGGAGCCTGAGGAGGGTGGGGTTTGGAGAGAGGAGGGACTTCAATGCCATAGAGCCCAATTGCCAAAGTGGCCATTTTCTCCAGGGGAGCTGATCTCTGTTGCCTGGAGATTAGTTGTAATAGTGGGAGATCTCCAGCCACCACCTGGAACCAGCTATGAGGTACATGTAAAAAGGTAAAGGACCCCTGTGCAAGCACCTGGTCATTACTGACCCATGGGGTGACGTCACAACCCAATGTTAACTAGGCAGAACGTGTTTTTTGGGGTGGAGTGATAGGATAGAGGATAGGAACCACCTGTCAAGAAGTTTTTAACCTATAAGGGGAGGGTGAACCTTCCAGATTTTAGCAAGAGGTTCTTTTAGTCCACCCCTTCCCCTGAAGGTAAGCAAATTACCGTAGGTTAAACTGTTCAGGGGCTGAGACCCTCGCAGCCTCCTTTCAGTAGTACTGCCACCACTCCTGTTTTTTAGGGACACCTCAGACCGGGACCAAGAGCACCCCAGGTCCACCCTTTTCCCTATTGCCTAGGCAACCACACACCAGCCCTGCAGGGCAGGACCACTGCATGCTGGGTGACAATAAGAATATAGTTTTGGTAGTCTGCAGCCCTGTCAGGCCAACTAGAATCAGCTTAGAGCTTAACAGAGTTCAAGGAGCCAACCACACTTATACTTTAGGGAACTTTTTTCCAAATTTGCACTTAGTTCCAAACAAGATACGAAAACTGGAGCATTTAAAATAACAAAGCTTAACAAACTAACTTATAACAAAGGTTCAAGGTTGAAGCAAGGTCTTCTTGATATGCAAAAGAAATTTACCCGTTCCTGGTTTCTAACCCACGAGTCCACCCGAGTCTGGATTCAGGATTGCATCCAACGAGGCAAGAGAGTACATCTCTTCTTAGAAAGATTGAGGCAGCATGGTGATAGCCTTCGAGCAAGCAAGCCCAAAAGGACCACACCCTGGCCGACCCATTCGGGTAGTCTTATTTCCCTGCGAGCTAAGGATGGGTGGGCCCTTACTCCAAACCCACTTCTCCAGATTAGAGTCCACCCCTCTTAACAACTACACCATGCTGGCTCTTGATCTATAAACTTACTCAGCCACTTTCCAATAAAGACACAGTTTTCAATTTGCAAGTGATTGTCCTGTAAACTTTACAAAACTGTAAAGTTTTGTAAAAGAATCTATTTTTTGTCTCATGGGAAAACATGGGACTAATGTTAGTCACTAATACCTGTCCTTAAAAAGGTAAAGGTAAAGGTCCCCTGTGTGTCACATCCCGACGTTTACTAGGCAGACTTTGTTTACGGGGTGGTTTGCCAGTGCCTTCCCCAGTCATCTTCTCTTGACCCCCAGCAAGCTGGGTACACATTTTACTAACCTTGGAAGAATGGAAGGCTGAATCAACTGAAACCATCTTCCGTTGGGATCGAACTCAGGTCGGGAGCAGAGCTTGGACTGCAGTAATGCAGCTTACAACTCTGCACCACAGGGTTCCTACAGGTGTTTAAGAAAAAACTGTCCTTACAGGTTTTTTTAAAAAAAATTGAGATCATATACAACCAAAACTTTCCTCTACTTTAAGTGGTTATTCATCTCCCTTACCTCCCACCCATTTACAAAAAGAGAGTTCCTTCCAGTTATTTATTTGCTTTCTGTGAACATATTCATGTTCTCCTGCAATAACTTACAGAAATTCAATTCAGCAACTTTGTGAATTTTTGTAGCGTGCCATTATTATATATAACTTGCCACCATTCTCTAAAATGAGACAATTATTTGTTATCTGTTTGTGAGCTTCTTCCGGGGTTTCGGTTGTCGGGTCCGTGTTCAAACCTCTCACCGTCTGGTTAGCGTCTAAGATTCTACCTGGCTTAGCCTCCTCCAATGTTTTAGCAGATAGCACGTCGCCTCAGACATACGAGTTTAGGGGGCTGCTCTCCTCCTCTGCTTCACTCGCGGTCTCTTTTGGGTTGTCTGTCAACTTCGCCAGACTCCCCATAGACCCGTCTCCTCCTCGGCATGCACTTTCCCTAGTCCTTTTTACACCTTTCCCCTCATTCGCTCCACCACTAATGTACTGTAATTCTTCCCTTTTCCCCTCCTGGGTGTTTGGACATCACACCCTCTTTTCCCTTCCTCGTCTGTTCTCCTTCTTTCCTTTCAAATGAGGTCTTCCTGGGGGCTTTGGGTAAGTGGTCTACCCTCTCTCCTGCTTCCTCTCTTTTGCCCCCTTCCCGTTTCTCTTCCTTCCTCTCCTTTCTTGCTATCTGCCCTTCCTGGTCCCGGTCTCTTTTTCCATCTGGCTTCCCCTGCTGTACTCCCTTTCCTCCCCACTCCCGAAGATACCCTCCCTGTCGCCGCCCAGCATGCAGCTTCGGCTTGTCTTCCCCTGTAGAAGTGCCAGGGCTGGCACACTGTTCTTTCTCAAATAAGAATGTATTGGGTAGTGCATAATTATGACTAGGTTCCCTCTACCTTTGAAATGGAATAGAATTCATGACCATTACCTACCGATGTTCATCTGCATTTTGTCAGGCAGCTGCTACAGAAACTTTGTCTCTTCTGTTTTGTGCTGTATGGTAATGGCATGATTATGAGCTTTTTCAAGAGGAGATGTAAATCTATGGCAAGATCAATCACAAAAGGAATATGGAACATGAAAAATGGAAGGTGGTTATTGCATTTCTGACTGATGAGCATCACATCCAAAGCAGCGGATCCCACTGGGGGGATCCTGGTTTGCGGACCCAGGGGAGAGGAGCGGAGGGAACAGGGGGCTGGCGGCCGCGGCTGATCCGGGCGGCGGTGTCATTCCAGGAGGTGGGGCGACGGCATGTGTGGCCCAGGGGGCCCTGGCCGGCCCCCACGGAGGGAGGGGGTGGGCCCGGGTCCTACTTGTGGCGGCCGGGAGGGACAATGGCAGCTGCCAGCTCCTGTCCACCCCCGTGGCCGCCCCTGCCCCCTTACGGTGTTTCGGCGGGCACGGGACCCTCCCCAGTCCAATGGGGTCCGTGCCAGCTGGCATGCCGGGGGGGGGATAAAGCGCGGCCTCGCCCCTGGCCGCGGCCATTCTTTCCCCTTCAGGTCAGTTCGATGGGGCTTACTCCCAGTTTGTTAAAGTTACACCAGTGATTTCAGTGGGAGTTTTAAGCATTTGGGGGGCGGGGAACTGCCCTCCACTATTGGGCATGATAGAAATAAGTGGTTTCCCATGCCCAGAGCAAAAATTGCATGTTTATTGTTTCCAAAGTGTTGTAAAGGAGCAAAAGGCTTGTGAATAGTTTTGCAGATTTCTGTCCTCAGCAGTAGGGCTGCCAACCTGGAGGTGGAGGGTGGAGACCTCCTGGAATTACAATTCATCTCCAGGCTAGAACGATCAATTACCCTGGAGAAAATGGCTGCTTTTGAGAGTGAAGTGTTGGAGGTACAATGCGGGTTCCATCTCTGTCAGACAGTTAAGAGTTAATTGTTGATGTTGACAGTTTAGTTAGTCTCCAGAAAGTGATGTAATGATATGTGTCAGTATTCTATTGGTCAGGGAATCGCCATTGAATACATGTTCTCAGGTCACGTAAAAGCAATTGTGGTTTATTGCTCTTTTGTTTTGTTAAAAAGGGAAAGCTTGGGAGCATGTAGTTTTCTGTTGAAACTAAAACTAGTAAGATGCCTGTCTTAGCTCTCCTGAGCTGGGACACAGACAATGGGATTTAAGCCGTAGTTACCTGCTGGAATATCTAGCAAATTTTTATAGGGAACTTGACAGTAAGAATTATTATTTGTTTTTACTCCATGTAAAACCCTACCCTGTTTAGAAATGTAAAGGAATTGTGTTTAAGACAAAAGTCTATGTCTCTTTTTTGTTGTGTGCTGTGATCTGACTCTTCTGTAACTACAATCATGATTTATCGACTCTGATTCTTAACATGAACTCTGTGGTATTATACAGTGCTGACCGCCCTCCTCTTCTAAAACCCTACCTTCTCCAGATTTCACCACCCAAATCTCTGGAGCTGGCAACCCTACAGAAGATGCTGTACAAAGGACAAGACATTGCATAATTAAGGCAATTGTGAAAATTACTCACAAGGGCATTCAGTTTGGGCTTTCAAATGAGAAACAATACAAGATTGTCCAGTCTTTCCTTTAGAATGGGAAACAATGAAAACAGCCTGAACTTTATTTTTGAAGGGGAACAAATTGCACTAGCCCCGTTTTTGCTCTTCAATGGGATCACTTGCAATAACCCAGATGTACTTTTGAGTGGAGAAATAACAGGCAATTGAGTTTGCAGTGTGAAAGAGTGATCCACGATATCAGTTTGGAATCCATGTTGGGATAAATAAATATTTCACTTTTCCAGCTGTAGATAGGGTTGCCAGGTCCCTCTATGACACCGGTGGGAAGTTTTGGGGGCAGAGCCTGAGGAGAACGGGGTTTTGGGAGGGGATGGACTTCAAAGCCATAAAGTCCAATTTCCAAAGTGGCTATTTTCTCCAGGTGAATTGATCTCTATCAGCTGGAGATCAGTTGTAATAGTGGGAGATCTCCAGTTATTACTGTAGAATAGGATGCAAATACAAATGGGATGCAACTATAAATGTTTAATACTCTAACTATTATATAGTTCAAAAGCAGTAGGCTAGTGCTATCCATAATACATTGTATCAGCCAGTAAATTTTTACTTCAGGTGAAGCAGCCAGCATTAGCAGTATGTAACCTGGACAGAACAGTGTAGCTCAGAACTGTAGGAAGACCAAGGGTACTTTGTCTCGCGTTCTCTGCCAGACTGCTTCGTGGCTTTGTTGGAGTTATGCATGATTTTCCTGACCTTCAGAAGTCACTTTGCTCCCACCTCGCTCTTTCCCAGGGGTTTCAGGATGCTGTTTTGCCACGAATTTAAAGTGTGCTGCAAGCCCAAATCAATGCATTTTCTGTGCCCCCACCTCTTCTTATCAATTTAAAATTCCTTTTTCAATTTAAGGCCCCTAAATGAGATTGTCCACAGTTTTGGAGAAAGTAATTATCAAAATTACCCTCATTAAACCACTTGCTGTGGTTGTCTCAGTTCTGGCCTGATATCTAAATGTGGTGGGCAAGTGGCTGAGGGAGAACAAACAAAAGCTAAACCCACATAACTGTAAGGGCCATTGCTTTGAATGGGATTGTTATTCCTGTCATAGATGGTGTGTAACTATCACTGAAGAGCTTTCGAGTCTTGCTAGATCCTGGGCTTCTTCTGGAGAAACAAGCACCCATGACAGTAATTCCCCCCCTTCCTTTATTATGTTTAGTTAGGAAGATAGTTCCCTATTTGCAGATGCCCAAGCTGGCCATGGTGGCCAAGCTTCATTAACCTCAAGAACAGATTACCGTAAAATGCTCTACAGAGGCTGCCCTTGAAGACAATCTAGAAATTGCAGCTGGTGCAAAATGCAGCAGCCAATTTGTTACTAAGCAGTAGCTGTCTGGATCATGTTACTTTGAGTTCCCTTCATTGGCTGCCGGCTGGGTCCAATTTAAGGTGCTGTGTTCACCTTTAAAGCCCTTCATGACCTGAAGGATTGCTTCTCCCTGCATGTTCTCCCTAGGATTGCCAACTCCAGGTTGGGAAACTCCTGGAAATTTGTGGGTGCAGCCCAGGGAGGGTTAGGGTTAGGTACATATTTATGTTTCACCATTTGATTAAGATTTGACTGAGATCTTCAGCACTCAACAGTGAATTAATGCAGGCTAAAATAGACAAATGAGATCATGAAGAGCCCGTGGACACACTAGCAACTTTCCTCACAATTTAAACATGTCCAGTACAGAAGCATCCAACACGACTTCAAATTTCTGTTCCCACCGCGACGCCTTCCTCCGCTATATTAGATAAAATTCGTATGTTTTCCCCTTGCACTCCCCGATTTAGAGCATATATTTTGGAAGAGAAATTGGGGCAGTGCTTCCGTCATCACAGTAATGACCGCTGTCAAATTCCCACACAGCACTCATGCGCCAGCTCGAAGGATCACTGGCTGAGGTGGTAGCATGCCGAACATGCCCACCCAGTGCTTGAAACAAGGACTGTGATTGGTCCAGCATCAGGGTCAGGGGAAATTAAGGAAAATTCACGGGGCACTTCATAACTGTTGAGGGTAAGCCAGTTTAAAAAATGGTGGCGAAAAACAAAACTTGTGATTGTAATGAAGGGAAGGAGTTTTACTTTGTCAAAGCGAAACTTGCCGCCATCCCACCCCTCATATCTACCTTTGCCTAAGTGGCCAAAAATAAAGAGATGTTGCAACTCTACTTGTTTTGTTCCATGTACCTGCAATCTCACACAGATAGTACATAATGTTGTGTGGTGCTCATGTGGTTGTGCTGGCACAGATCTACAATACTGGTGCATCTTTGGGTTCCATCCATGCAAGAGGAACATCACAGCAAGTTTAAACTCATCCAGTGAGAATAACTCAAGGATAGGATTGCCCTGAAAGAATGGATGTTCCGCCTTTTCCAAGAGTCTGTTATCAAAACATGTTCATTACAATTCCCAGAACTTAAGTATACTTATGAATAAATTGTTTAATAAAACTGTTCCTAAAAACTCTACCCAGTCAACTTGTTTTAAATACTTTAATCTCTTTTTCCGCCAGATACCAAAGCAGATAAAAATGTGATGTAGCATACCGAATATGGTAGTACCCTTCAGAGATGTTTTTTTAAAAACCAGAGAACATTAAACATCACATTGTAAAAACTTTCAGAAGAATGAATTGCATTAACAAATCAAGTCTGAGTGTCCATCTGTCTACCCATTAGAAATTGAATTTTCACAGAAGCTGACAATAGATGCTTTAATAGGATCCTAAAGTCAGAAAGTTAATGACTCGAGTCATTTTAAAGTAGCTACTGATTGTGTTGTTTGAATTTAAATAGAACTGCATGGACTGATTTGCTGCGATTTATGACCCAGGAAAATATTACTTACTTTTAAAGCCAGGTATTTGGTATCCATTTGTGTCAGTGAGATTTTAAGACAATTAACTTGGATCCATATTTCATTAAAGAATGCCAGGTCAGTGACAGAGAAAAAGGCACACAAACACTGCAACTGAGACAGCAGTTAATTTTCTGTTCAGCAGAAGGACTAGACTAGTATAGGCTGTTATTGTTTCATTTAAAACATTTTCAAATGGCACAGTCATCAATTTTCCCAATAAAGGTTACTCGGCATTTTTGGCCTTATGGATAAAAACTAGGATTGCCAACCTCTGGGTGGAGATCTCCCAGAATTACAAGTGATCTTTAGACTACAGAGATCAGTTCCCCTGGGAAAAAATGGCAGCCTCCGAGGGTAAACTCTATGGATTCTAGGTGAAATTCCTCCCCAAATTCCAACTCCACAGCACAGCCCCTAAATCTCTAGGAATTTCCCAGTCTGGAATTGGAAACTGCCCTCACAGATTTAGACAACTGTCCTCACAGATTTAGAATGTTCTTTTCAAAATGTCAGATTTCATTTAAATGTGTACATATAAAATGATGCAGGGGATGTCAACATTTTAATCAATTTTGGCAAAATTCACTTGGAAAGAAAAGTAGACAACTCAACTTCACTATATCCAAAACTAGTATGTGGAATCTTTCTTTATTAAGAACAAGCAAACAAAAGTGATCAACACAGATAACAGAAAAAATGAAGGGGCCATAACTAGTGACAGGAAATTTCAGTATAATAAATAGCTTCCAATGCATTCAATAAATGTTCATTAGGGGAAACTATAAAAAAAACCTGATTGTTTAAGTATTGCTTTTCCAATGGTTCCCCCTGGAGGGGAAACATCAATTCAAAGAAAAGTAGTGTCTATTTATCTGTGTGCAAGGAGAGATTTTTTAATTGATGGAGCATTCAATCATTCATTGCTATCTGCAGTCTGATATGTTGCAGTTAATGATGAAGGTGTTGATTTAAATCTGTTGTGTCAATATGTGACTTTAAGAGGGTAATCCATTGAAGAGTAACCTTGGAGTGTTACCTCCACTGAAATCAATGGAGAGAACAGATAGGCTGGGCCTTCTAAGAAGGAATTTGCCTGTTGTAAAGGGAAATGTACCCAGCCAATAATGTCTGTGGAACATCGTATCTGTGGAAGCAATGTAAATCTAATTTTTAAAATGTTTATCCAAGAGTTTCGAGGTACAGCTCTTTTACCCATTAAGATGGAGTAATATAACATGGTGCAGAGTGGTAAGCTGCTCTGCTCACGACCTGAGTTCGATCCCAACAGAAGTTGGTTTCAGGTAACCGGCTCAAGGTTGACTCAAGGTTGACTCAGCCTTCCATCCTTCTGAGGTTGGTAAAATGAGTACCCAGCTTGCTGGGGGTAAAGGGAATATGACTGGGGAAGGCACTGGCAAACCACCCCGTAAACAAAGTCTGCCTAGGAAACGTCGGGATGTGACGTCACCCCATGGGTCAGGAATGACCCAGTGCTTGCACAGGGGACCTTTACCTTTTTAATATAACATAAAGAGAAACAAATTTGTGTATGACAGTGTGTGGGGTGGGGTGGGATATGGTGATGGGAGAAGAGCATGTCACATAAAAGGAAGGGATAGCAGACAAATGTGTGATATTGCCCCTTCTGGCTCTTCTTCCACCAAAGTGATGTTGTAATCATAGCTACAATCTGCCAGTCTACAAAATCGTGCTGCTAAATGCCAGGTCAGTTACAGGAAAAACAGTAGCCATCCAAGATTTAATCCTCGATGAGAGGGCTGACCTGGCATGTATCACCGAGACTTGGATAGGGTAGGGGGGAGGGGCTAACCTCTCTCAATTGTGCCCTCTGGGGTACTTGGTGATACATCAGCCTATGTCTTAAAGGAGGTGAGATAGTGTGCTGTAGTCTATAGGGATTCTATCCATCTAGCACAGTGCCCCACCCAGAACACTACCGGTTTTGAGGCTGTATACTTAACATTGGGACTGAGAGAAAAGATTGGGATTCTGTTAATGTACTGTCCACCTCTCTGCCTAACACTCTCCCTTTCTGAGCAGACACAGGTGGTCTCAGGGGTGGGTTGAGGAACTTCATTATACATACATAAACTGACTTTGCAAACAATGCCCTTTATGTTTTCTCCCAGTTTAGCAGTGTCTCCATTTGTCCTGTTCTCAAAAGAATGGATTACAAAATCTTATCTGAACAACACCAAGCTCGCTCCTTTGATTGCAATTTCTCTTCCCTCTTGTGAGAAATTAACTTGTAACTCTATTTTTGCACCATTTTCTATTTCCTTGCACTAAATTTTACTTTAAAAATGTACACCCTTTTCAAAAATATCTTGCAACAGTTGCATATAAATTTATGGATTCACAAATCGTCTTGGTTAGTCGATGGCCACCACATTGAACAAGTTAAGTGCTTTAAATATTTGGGAGTAGTGTTTCAATTTAATGGGAAACAAAAGGGTCAAATACAAGCTGTGGCACATTCTGTGCAAAGAAGCTCCAATGCAATACTTAGATTTTTCAAAACCCAAGGGGGAGGTTTCATTCCATCTGCTATTAAACTATATCTGACTAAAACCTTACCCCAACTTATGTATGGACCATTCAGTAACTTCACAATACTAGAAAGAGTCCAATCAAAATTCCTAAGGGCCCTGTTCAACACTCCCAAATGTACTCCCAATGTGGTTCTGAGACATGAGGCTGGTCTACATAGGATTGAAACTAAATGCTATCAATTATTGGATAAATAATTGGATACATGCTATCAATTAAAAATCCACCTAAATCCAACTGGGCTATTAACACAATTTTTATCCGCAGTAATAAAATATCATGCTCTGATAGGATCATTAAAAAACCATTCACAATTAGTCTTGATCCACAAAACCTGATAGAGTTGGGACTGAGGAAAGCCAAATCTGCGGTCCATCAATGTGGCACTGATGTAGAGCTTCAAAATGACAATGCTCTTCTCCCTAACTACTTTAAAAACCTCAGGTCATGAACACGCAATTACTCAGCCCCTTATCTAACCTCAATTACTTCCCCAACATTAAGATGGGCCTTTTCTAGGGCCTGATTCGATGCCCTTCCATCTGCTGTACTCTCAGGAAGGTTTCTTCACTGCCCAAGGGAGACACTCAAAGGTTTTTGCTCCATGGATACGGTAGCACACATTTTGCTTCATTGTGAACATTATAATGATGCCAGAAATAATTTAATCACCCCCTCCTATCTTATTTTATACACTCTAACACCTCTGAGACCTCCTTGATAGACTATCTATTGGAAGATAGGGTGAGCTATATCTCATACTCTGTAGCAAAATTTTGCTCCTATGTTTGTTGGAAACGGAAGATACTTATGAAGAACTAAGACCATATGGGTAAACCTTCAGACTAACTGGTACAGATGAGATGCTGTAAGTGGAAGTTGTATAATTTTAATATAGGATGCATATTTTAGGTATATTTTACATTTTATGCTGGCCTTTGGCTGTAATAATAAATGATTTGATTTGATTCTCCTTGTAAGAAAACTGCCATTAACCAGATGTCTATTTGATACATTCTAGCTGTGCTTTATGTGTACTTGATACATGAGCAGAAGTTAAATTGACTTTCATAATACTAGAGTAACTGAAAGTGACAACAGGAGCCATGCTGCAAATAGGGAAAAATTATTCATTAGCCTCAGCAAGAGATAAGAGAAAATGCAAAATAAAAACCCTGTGGTTTTTATAATAGTGCTACTGGGGAAACACAATACTGACATGAGAAGCCTTCAGAACAGTCATGGTAATGCTAATTTCACGTGATGCACATTTTATTTATTTTATTACATGTTTTCCAGCATTGTTTCAATGACTGCTGTCTTAGGCTTGCACCGTGTGGTAGAGAAGACCACATACTGCTTTACTATGGAAACTCATCTTGTAATACAGACCCTCAATAATGTCTTGGTTTCCACCTCATGGGATATATTTTTAAATGTCTATATTACAAACAGTGGCAAAGACAGAATCACAATTGCAGAGCTTTTATTTTATTTTATAACCCTCCCACGGACAGAAAGTATAAAGACACAGACTTGCTACCAAACATAATTCTCATTGGTTGATAGGGTGTGTGCATCAGTTCCCAGAATGCTAATTGGTGAGAAGTATTGTATTGCAACAGGAAAAGGTTCAGATTCTTAGGTGCCTAGTATAAAGCTCTGATTGATGGAAAAGGGGACGCAGATCACCAGCTTTCAAAATGCTGATTGTCCAGAAAGTCCATGGGGCAGTATCAGGAGGAAATATGGGCATTGAACTCTGTCTCTGCTAGACATTCTGTTACCAGTGTCCTGGCATGACTAATCCTTTGTTCCAGCCACTTCATGGTGGGCTTGCTGCCTGCATAAGGTCAGATCTCCTTGTCTACCTCTTCAAAGATGGAAAGCATACCTGTGTGTGTGCTTGGAGAACCTTGGGCACCTGGTGGCTTCACAGCCTGCAGAAAGACCATTAATGGGACCCAAAATTGTTGAAGAGAGTCTGGTAGATAGATAATGTATTGTTGTAACCCCAAGGTCATAATAACACAGAATCACAAAAGGTAAACTTGAACATGAAATACAGGTGAGCTATAACACTATAGAATACAAGATACCACAAATGGTTACCGATCAAGACCAGAAACTACAGAACTGGATGCAGACAGTCTCCAGGGGTGGGCTAGTGTTGCTACTGCTGGTACTGGTGGCTCTGGAGCTGGTGGGGGCTTGTGTAATGGGCTTGTAGGATATACTTGACCCAATGCTCTCTCTGGATAGCCTGCAATTGGTTGTACACTTTATTTTTCAGTATAATATTTTGGAGGGAATTAAAATATATTTTCCCTTTATTCCTCGTAAGAACTTTATTGGGTACACCTCATTTACCAGACTCTTCAAAAAATGTTGTAGTAACTGGTGGTCCAAAAAGTGTACTATGAAGGGTTTTTCCCCTGAACAATATTGCCTGAATTGTCCCTGAAAAGACTTGTCAGACTTCCCTGAAGAATTTAAAAGCTTTTATGGTTAAATTGGGGTTTTAAGAGAAATTAGTATTTGGTTTTATCAGAACATATAGCCATTATACTGATCACTCATAGCCCAGTGAGCTTATAGTTTTAAAATTCCTTTTATAATTAAAATTATATGAGAGCAAATATTGTATCGGATTCTTGTAAATTGTATTCACAATTTCATTTGTTCACAGACACAGAAAATAAAAAGGCAGTTCACAGTCTCTTGGGCTAAATAAGGCCTGCATATTAATAAGTAAACTATCTCAACAGAAGAAATAATCTTATTAACTTTTCAGGCTTGTATGTGTGGATACAAACAACTTTAGACTGAATTAGGGAGGTGTGTGTTACAAAATGAACTTGTCACAAAATGAACTGAAAACTATTAATATTTATTCTAACTAATCAGAGTTGAAAATGCTGCCTGGCTGTCTATCTTAGACTGCATGGAGGTCACAGGGAAGGGAAGAATGAGGAAAGAGTGATGTACCAGATAATGTACGTGACCTCACTTGAGCACAGTGAGGTCGGGGGAAGACACAAGATTCTGTTCCCCTCAACCACACCAACTGAACCCCCACCCAAAGAAACAGGAAGTTAGATGCAAGGAAACTGAGAATGCTTAAAAGGCCAGAGATTCTTTAATAGTATATCTTGTGTACTATACCCAGAATGGACCTATAGCGTTACTGGGGTGTACCTTTGGCTAGGAATTAAGTGATCTGGTATAGGAAAGCTAACTAGATTCCTAGGCCTGACTAGAGTCATATGGAACAATTCTTTGACATGGGGCTATATACATTCTTTTCTGAGGTCAGAGCAGATGTTGGATGCACACTGCTTTTTTTCCTTGTTGAAATTGATACAGAGATGTTTTTAGTCTTATTATTATTCTCTGCAAAGAGTTTCTGCAGTTATTAGATATCATCCCTTGGGAGAAGCTCAGCATTTACAGAAGCAACTCAAATCAGAAATATTTAGTTCTAGTTTATGAAATAGACTACAGAAATATTTTTTCCTGTGATATATAAGTTAGAAAAGAGTTGGAGGCATTGTACTGCATGGACAAGAACATTTTAAGATTCTGAATAACTTGGAGATCAATACTTGTTGGTCCCCTGTTTGTGATACAACTTTCAAAGACACAAACATTGGCAGCTCTCTCTCTTATAACACAGCAGAAGTCCCTCCCTAATGCCATTCAATAAATGCTATAACTGTTCCACCAGTATCATCTTAATAAATAGCAGGCATCCTTCTTAACCCCTCTTTTCTTCAGCATGTACCATGCTGTGATTCCATTTTCACTCACTCACAGACCCTACCACCCTCCACAACCTCTCTCACACAGGTTCAGGGTTACATGTAGGTCATGCACAGTTCATCACCTGTCTGGCCTCTTTTAAAATACACAGAGAACACTGATTCATTCATACACAAGGTCCCCTCATTCTCATTCTCTTCTTGAAAGAAACCCCAAGTTTGGTGACGATTGGGTCAGGGCCCCCCAAGATATGGGGCCCAGAAGGGGTCCCCCCCTCCACCCATTGGAATGAATAGAAATAAATAGACCATTTGGACTCGGAGTTTGCAAAACCATGCAAAGCAACACGTGACGTGACCTTGGGAGTTTGCAAACCATGGAAAGGGACAGAGGTGCGCTAGCTATGCATAAGAAGCAGGTGGGGGTGGAATTTCTCCTTTTGCATCGGACTCGGGAGTGGAGTCTCGGCACCGGGCAAATGCATTGTTTAAGTCACAATTTGAAAACCAGTTTTGAGCGAGCATCAAAATAGACCTAACCGATCTTATGAATGAAGGAAAACCTGAGGACACACAACTGAAGCCCCCCACCCTCAAACCAGAGAGAGAGAGAGACGCGAGCAGGCACACACACTCCCAGGCAGAATGGGTGAAACCCCCCCTCTCAAACCAGTACGGCGCTGCTCAACCCCAAACGGGAAAAAAACCAAGGAGGAGGAGGTGTGGCCTGGGTACCGAGCGGAGAGAGACTCGCTAGCCGCTGCACAGACTCAACTTTAAACTTTAAAACTTTAAAAGTAGAACACCCACACCCACAAAGGCGAGCGGGCACATCCCCCTCAGCAGAATGGGCAAAAGCCCCCTTTGGCTCCCCCCACCCACAGAAAATGCTCCTCCCCCCCACACACACAGACTCTGCTTCCCCTCCACACACACACAGAGGAGAAAAGGTATAGAGAAAAAAACCCAAAATCAAATTATGTGGATGTCTTCCAGCAGGAGCACAGAGAAGTAAATCCAATTCTATCCCCCCCACACACAGACTCTGCTTCCCCACCCCCCACATACACACACACAGGAAAAAAATTATAGAGAAAAGCCCCCAAATGGGTCTTACTGTGGATGTCTTCTCAGGAGTAATCCAATACGATTCCATTTATGCACGGGAGGTTTTACCTTGGATTTGCCGCTCTCTAGATGCACAGGATCACACCTGCTCACAATCATTCCAGTGGATGGATGGGGGGACCGCATATCTTGGGGGGTCCTGACCCAATCTTCATAAAAACTGGGGGTTCTTGCAAGAAGGGTCACCTCAAGCTACAATGAAATTTTGGGACCTCTATCTCCAAAAATGCCCCACCGAGCTGCGGAGAGCCGCGAGTGTGCTCTAAATGGAATAAAGATGCACATTAAGGAGGGGGGACCCCTTCCGGGCCCCATATCTTGGGCCCCCCTGACCCAATCTTCACAAAAATTGGGGGTTCTTGCAAGAAGGGTCACCTCAAGCTGCACTGAAAGTTTGGGACCTCTACCTCCAAACATGCCCCCCCCAGAGCCACGGAAAGATGCGAATGTGCACGCGCACCCCCCCACGGGGATCTCTCTCACACACAAACTCTTTCTCTTCCTGGGCCATGCAGTAGCTGGGCTCAAGCACTCAACCGCGACTGATTGGCCAGGAGAAGACCCAGCTTGGCCACCATTGGCCACTGGAGAATGCTGCTTACTAACTGACAGTTATGCTGCTGATTCTGAGCCCCCAAATTTGCCGAATTTATTCAGCACGCTCCGAACTCGCCGAATTCGGCTCGTCGTTTCCCCGCCTTTTTTTGAATTCGGTTCCATCCGAACTGAAAACCGCCGAATCGGGGGAAATTCGGCTGTTTTTCGGTTTGGGATGAACCGAATCGACAGCCCTAATTTGGACTCAGCCCCTGCATCAGTCACACACTGCCACCATTTATTCATATCCTAATAAATATTTATGAAAACCAAGATCTTGGTTGTTGTTTTTTTCTTGTGTGTGGGTATGCTTCTTTCCCTAACCCAACTGAACTCTTGATTTTTCAACTGTCAGTTTCTCACCAACATTCCATCAGCTCCTGTTGGTCATTCTTAGGGAGAGACAGAATCTGTCATACATGTATACTAGGAGGAGAGAGAGGCTGAGGGGGCTGCCTGTGTACTCTGTAACTATAACCAAGTAACTATAACTATAGTTACACAGTACAACAAGGGTAGCATAGAGGGCTTGAGACTGGGGGGTGCATTTGATATCCCCAAGCCAAAATTAAACCCCAAATTTGCTGTTTGGGGTCAGATCAAGGATATCCAAAATGATTCAAAATGTACCCAATTGAAGGAGCAGTAAAGATTTATCTTCCAGAATTAGAGGAGTGTTTCATTTTGGGAGATATGCAGGAGCAGGGGGAAAGAGAGAAGTTGCTGTTAGTCAGCATCACTCTTCTTTTTAAATTTTAAAGAGCTATTATTTTCTATGGGAAGACCTGGTCTCCGACCACTTTAAAATATAAAGGGAAGAGAGATGCCAGTTTACAGCTGATGCCAACTAACAGCAGATAGTTGAGTAGATCTACCAGTCATTATTTCCTTTGTGAGGCAGATCTAGCCTTTGGAGTCCAGGAGCCATGGATAAATGCCACGAGAGTGGTAAAGTTCAGATTTTCCTGAATCTGGCAACCATTTTTCCTGATCCTGTCACTGTGGCAGCCTTTTCTTCCCCCACCACCATTTTTTAAAAATTGGCAATTGAATATGGCCATACTGACATAACATTATAATAATGTATTTATCAGCTTCTTTGAATTCCCAGCTTTCATTTTTTTAAGACTCTAGCGCCTTTCCTTGGGGAGATATAAAGGGAATAGTCCTGTGCACTTCAAATATGTTCATATTAATGTTGTTTCTGGATTTTGGGAAGAGTGTGCTTTCTGTCATCACAAATATACAAAAGGGTTGTTACCAGTCTGGGATTCCAGAATTTAAGGATCATTTTTTTTCATTCCCCCATGACCCCCACCCAGTGGCAGAGAGGAGTGGGGAGGGAGAGGAAGTGCACCCCAGCAAACAGCTGTTGGTTGGCAACTTTGTCCCTTCAAAATTTAAAAACACATTGTTTTCTATGGGAAGACCTGACCTCTGAACTCAGGAGGCCAAGACCTCTCCCATAGAAAATAATAGTCATTTACAATTTAAAAGGAGGAGCCACTTACAGCTGATGCAAAGAGCTGATAGTCCAGTAGACCTGGCCTCCAAAGGTGCAACACCTGGTAAATGTATGACATTAACATTTTCAAAAGAGAAATTTGGAGGATTCGTTTGACAGCAAATACATTTCAGTTCTATTTGTGGGGGGTGTTTAGAGGAGGTAAGGAGAGGTGGGATGGCTGGGTCCCCCAAGGACAGAGGGCTAATAGTAGGTAAGGGAGTCGAAGGTTTGTTCATTCCCTTCTCATTTCAGTTGTATTATGTTCTTTTCCTGATATTTCACACTTGCAACTATTCAATTTTTAGTACCTCTTTATAACTTGTATACATTCTATAAGTACTTTTTACATCATCTTTATGTGCCTACATATTGAAGCAAGCACATCTAAGTAATGGTTTTAAAAAAAGAAGCTTATCACATCCAATCTTATGTAAATTTGCAAAGGAAATTGCCTGTTCCAATGGGAGTTTGATGTATTGCTGACCTGCTGGTATTCAGTAACAGTAAGCAGTTTGGTTTTTTTATTATTTTTTTCAGTTCACATCCCACCTTGTAATATAAAACAGTATTTGAATAAATAATATGTTTGTTTTTATGTTGATGCCACTCTTTTGGTACATTGCCATCTGCCAAGTATAATGCTGTCTGAAAAATAATATTCATATTTGTATTGCATTGAAGTTCCAAGGGTTGTATTACATTGTGACAGATGACCTGGAAATTTATGAATGTATAATAGCTGTAGCTGTATAATTTTAAAAGCTAATATTGAAGTAGGACAAACATCAAAATCCATGGTCGTATGAGAGGAGTTGAGGGTCTTGTTTTTTGAGGGGGGGGGAGAAACCTATTTTAGAATACATTCTAGGCTTCTCTGGCAGCTAAGCTGTGCTAATCTTCCTTCCTGCCCTTCTGTGGGGGAGAACTGGGGAGTATTATCTTTGTACAACTAGTGAGTTTCATTATGTATCATTTCCCCCTAATGTTTACTGTGTGCAGATCTATGTGATATAGGGTTGCCAACATCCAGGTACTAGCTGGAGATCTCCTGCTATTACAACTGATCTCCAGGAAATAGAAATCAGTTCCCCCGGAGAAAATGGCTGCTTTGGCAATTGGACTGTAGGACATTGAAGTCCCTCGCCCTCCTCAGGCTCCACATCCAAAATCTCCAAGTATTTCCCAACCTGGAGCTGGCAACCCTAATATGATAACAACCTTTATTTTATGTTCATAGCCATGTTGGTGCTCTTTTTTGCTTTCTACTGCAAGGAATTGAACAACACTTTCACATCTGACAAAATAGTTGGTAGAATTGTCATTTATTAAAGGAGTCACTGATAGGATGGAGAAACTTTTGAAAAAACATAACCTACAAACAGTGTTTAAACCCACCAAGAAAATACAACAAATGCTACGATCAGCAAAAGACAAAAGAGACCCCCTCACCTCTGCAGGAGTATATCGTATACCTTGCAGCTGTGGAGAAGTTTACATCGGGACCACAAAACGCAGCATACAAACAAGGATAAAAGAACATGAAAGATACTGCAGACTTGGCCAACCTGAGAAATCAGCAGTGGCTGAACATGGACTGACACAAACAGGACACAGGGTCTTATTCCAAGACACTGAAAGACTGGACAATTCTACCAACTATTTTGTCAGATTGCACAGAGAAGCCATTGAAATTCATAAACATCAGCACAACTTTAACAGAAAAGAGGAGAGTTTAAGAATGAATAAGGCTTGGCTTCCTGCCCTGAAAAACCTCCAGACAAAGACAACATTCAACAATAGCCATACAGATTAGCTTTGGATTACACACATTAACAGATCACTTCAGGATACAATGGTTCCATATTAACATACCATACCCTCATTAGCACATTATCTTGATACTTACAGGACAATACTTTTGCAGGACAATACTCAGCTCAAACCCAACCCCTTTCTGACTATATATTACTCTTCCTACACCCTTGACACTGAGAGACACTGTCCTTCAGTGTTACTACTCTGAAGATGCCTGCTACAGTTGCTGGCGAAACGTCAGGAAAGAAAATTCCAAGACCACGGTTACACAGCCCAGATAACCTACAAGAACCAATGAACTCTGACCGTGAAAGCCTTCGACAATATTTTGTTCTATAAGAAATTAAAACTCTCACAGCGAGGCATGAAGTGGTGTGAGTTTTTCTTTATTATCCAGGAACCTCAAATAGAAATAAAGGGATCTATTTTTTAACAAAAATGGAGGATGTGTGTGGGGTAGCTAAACCCTGCTCCCTCCTGCATCTTCCCTCACTGTGGTTGCAGCATCCCCCCACCCACCCAAGCACCAAGCTCCAATACTAGAATTCATCTGAGTTGGGAGGAAAATGTAGAAAGAATCAAGTACATGAGGGAGCACATGAGGGGGCAGGTTTAGGTCCCTTCACCCACATGCTCAGGGTTTGTTCAAACACAGGTCTATCCCACCATCTGGATTCATGTACATGAGGATCACTTAGTTTGACCCTCAACTAAAAAGGTAATTTTCTCCCAAATTACCCCCCGGTCTCAGCTTCTGAGCAATAAATCTGATCCTTCTTCACTACTTACTTTTCATGGCTTGTGTAGTTTTGCACCATGAGTGTGTGTTCACAGATGCCACTGTGTGAACAGACTGCTGGACTTGATGGGCCTTGGTCTGATCCAGTATGGCCTTTCTTATGTTCTTATGTGCTAGTCACAGGGTGGCCTTAGGGCATTTTTTTTCTTATTCTACCGCCTACATCTGTTTTGAATTTGAAGTTACATCAGGTAGGGCAAGCACTGAAATTATCTATATAAATAATTAGTGGAAAGTTATGAACCTCTGCAAAATATGAACATTCCAAGAACTAGAAAACCAGAATTGTGGTTTTGGCCGAGGCAGGGTCATGGTCAGCTAATCTGCTGGCAGACTTTCTTCCATCTGGCTTCCGAGAAGTCATTTACTCTAGTTATAAACTGTAGTTTTATATTGTTTAATGGACATTCAGCTCCTTCTAAAGCTACCTTGTAAACAATAGTTAAAAGATAAATATTTAAAATAAAACATAAAGCTAGAAATTAGCAAGCTCAAGGTACTGTTGTTATTGAGTAGTGGCCAATATTTATACCGTGCCAAGCCAATCCATTTGCAAGCCTTCAATTTGCAAGATCTGAGCAAGGCTGTCAAAGATAGGACATTTTGGAGGACTTTCATTCATAGGGTCGCCATGAGTCGGAAGCGACTTGACGGCACTTAACACACACACACACAAGCCAATCCACAGACTGAACGCAAAAATAATTGGACATATTTCAGAAAGAGGTTTCAAAAACTGTTGGTGGAGAACTGGGCAAGCCAAAGAAAGACAGAGTCCAAGGGAGCAGGAAAAAGCAGTGCTGGTTGAAAATGAAAGAAAAGCCAGCTGATGCATCCACAGTAGGGCTGTTGAATTTTTAAAAATTCGATATATTTCAGATTTGGGTTTAGATGGCCTCCCCCCCCCCTGGGGAAACCTTGAATCCCGAATTCCCCTATTCCCCTATAGGTAGGAATTCGGGTTTAAATTTGGGATTCCCAAGAAATTCGGCCATTTAAAGCCATTTAAACACATTTGCGGCTTTCCGTGGCTCGGGGGGGGGGCATTTTTGCAGGTAGAGGTCCCACATTTTCAGGGTAGCTTGAAGGGACTCTCCTTGCAAGCACCCCCAAGTTTGGTGAACATTGGGTCAGGGGGTCTGAAGTTATGGGGTCTGGAAGGGGTCACCCCATCCTCCCCCATGGAAATGCATTGGAAAAGTGGCTGTGTGACTCTTTACTCTGATCTAATGTATCCCAATGGGGAAGCAGGGCTTTAAACAGTGGGTGGGAAAGTTTGCCCGGTGCCGCCATAGAGATACTATGTGATACACTTTTTCTCTATGGAGGTGTAGAGTGAACCTTCCCACCATTTAAAGCCCAGCTTCCCCATTGAGATACATTGCTAAGGTCACATTAGTCTGAAAGCAGCCACTTTTCCAATGCATTGCAATGGAGGAGGATGGGGGTGACCCCTTCCAGACCCCATAACTGCGGACCTCCTGACCCAATCTTCACAAAACAAGGGAGTTCTTGCAAGGAGAGTCCCTTCTAGCTACCCTGAAAATTTGGGACCTCTACCTGCAAAAATGCTCCCCACAGGAGCCACAGAAAGCTGGATATTTGGGAATGGGAACCAGAAATTTACCAAATTGGCATTAATTCGGTATTTTTTTGGTTTGGTTTTTACCGAATCAACAGCCCTAATCCGCAGCACTGTCAGTTCACATGCCAACCAGCTCACATTACCATCCATGCACTTATATACTGTACATAGGAGTCAGTTTGACTGTGTGACAGACATGAAGGAAAATAGCAACAGCATACATTAAGAAATTTCAAGGATTTCGAGTTTGTTTAAAGAAATAAAACTGACTAAACAGCAAGGCTACATTTGATAGAGAGCTGAGAAAGTCCACTAGCTACTGAGGGAAGAAATATCTTTAAGGGACTTGAGATTTTGAAGTTTAGTTGTTGAACGAATAATGTGTCACATTAATTATAATAGCACATGTTGTATGGCTACAGTTAGGGCTGTCAAAAAAAAAATTCGGTACAGTTCGGATTCGGCCGAATTTGGCCCTTGTGGGTTCGGTACGTGCCGAAGTCCGAACTCCCCCACTTCGGATCCGTTCAATTCGGCGGGAATTCAAAGTTCGGAAACAAATTCGGCCGAATAAAGCCATTAAAAACACAACCGCGCATTTCCGCGGCTCTGGGGGGGGCATTTTTGGGCTTAGAGGTCCCAAACTTTCAGCAGAGCTTCAAAGGACGTATATTGAAAGACTCCCCAAGTTTTGTAAAGATTGGGTCGGGGGGGGGGGCTGAGATATGGGCCCTGAAAGGGGTCCCCCCCACCCTTAATGTGTATCTCTCAGCAGAGCTTGCCACCCACGCACAAAGCTCCCGGCCCCGACAAACAGCTGATGAGAGCAAGGGCGGGGCAGGTGCTAAGAACTTTGCAAAGCAACACAACTGAAAAGCAACACCTTTGCAAACATGCAAAGGGCGGGGCAGGTGTGAAGAATTTTGCAAAACAATACAACTGCAAAGCAACACAAGCACGCAATGCAACACCTTTGCAACAGTGCAAAGCAACACCTGACACCTGGGAGTTTGCATACCATGGAAAGGGACAGAGGCAGCTAGCTATGCATAATGAGCAGGAGGGGGTGGAATTTCTCCTTTTGCATTGGACTTGGAACCAGGCAGATGCATTCTTTAAGTCACCATTTGAAAACCAGTTTTGAGCAAGCATCAAAATAACCTAACTGATCTTATGAATGAGGAAAAACCTGAAGAATAAAAATGAAGACCCCCCTCAAACCAGGGAGAGAGAGACTGGAGGGGGAACACACACCCCAGGCAGAACCGGCAAAAGCCCCCTTTGGCTTCCCCCCCCACAGAAACTGCTCCCTCCCCCCACACACACACAGACTCTGCTTCCCCCCCCCCACACACACACACAGAAAAGAAAAAATATAGATTAAAGCCCCCAAAGGGGTCTTACTGTGGCTGTCTTCTGTTCCAGCAGGAGGGGCTGGGAGGCTGGGTAATCCAATATGATTCCATTTGTATCCAATATAAGATCCATATGTATGCATCTCTCGAGGGTGATCCATTCATCCCAATAGGGAAAAGGGGAAAGCCCATATCTCGGGGGGCCCTGACCCAATGTTTACAAAACTTGGGTGGTCTCTTAAAAAGCCTTGACTGAAGCTCCGCTAAAAGTCTGGGGTCGGCACACCCAAAAATGCGCCCCCTGCAGCCACGGAAAGAGAAAAGGGGGGGAGACGATATTTCAGCCCCCACTGAACCCATCTTTACAAAACTTGGGTGGTCTCTTAAGAGGGATTCTCTGAAGCTATGATAAAAGTTTGGGGGCTGAACCCCCAAAAAAGCGCCCCCTGCAGCCACGAAAATGGAAAAGGGGGGAGAGGAAAAAGGGGTGGAGCCCATATCTCGGGGGGCCCTGACCCAATGTTTACAAAACTTGGGGGTATCTTAAGAAGCCTTGTCTGATGCTCTGCTGAAAGTTTGGGGTCAGCACACCCAAAAATGCGCCCTCTGCAGCCATGGAAAGAAAAAGGGGGGAGCCCATATCTCGGGACCCCCTGACCCAATGTTTACAAAACTTGGGTGGTCTCTTAAGAAAACCTGTCTGAATATCCCCTGAAAGTTTGGGGTCGGTACCCCAAAAAATGTGCCCCCTGCAGCCACGGAAAGGAGCGAATGTGCACAAGCACCCCCTCACACACACATGAGGATTTCCCTCTCTCTCTCTCTTTCCCCGGCCGGCCGCACATCAGCTGATTCCTCCAGTACTCAATCCTGACTGATTGGCCAGAAGAAGACCCAGCTTGGCCACCGATTGGCCGGGGGAGGAGAATGCTGCTTACTGAAGGTTATGCTGCTTACTGACGGCCCCGAATTGGCCGAATTTATTCACGAACTCCCGAACTCGCTGAATTCGGCCCCCCCCGGTTGCCCGCCAGTTTTGAGTTCGGTTCCTCCCGAACTAAAAACCGCCGAATCAAGGGAAATTCGGCTGATTTTCAGTTCGGGCTGAACCGAATTGACAGCCCTAGCTACAGTGACAAACATTTGGCATAAGAATTAATCAGCTTTGCTGTTAAGCATGTAAGTGGAGTGGTTCTCACATTCAGGTTCATGCATCACTTATTAAACACAACTTCCACTATTAAGTCATATGCTAAGATCACTCATACATTTGGTTGAGGTTCGTCAAAGTATATTAAGAAATGAACATTCATGAGTAAACTGGCCCTTAATGAAATTTAATAAATAATATTGTTGTTAAATTAGTCTTATTCATCATGCAGAGCCTTAAGGTATTTGTCAATTACTCCTGCTTCTCATCAGATTCTGGAATGGACAAGCTCATTGCCAACACGGCCCTTGAAAGAGTAAAACAACCAGTAGTGTAGTTGATTAGCATGTCAGGGTGGGTTTGCAGAGATTTCAGAGTAACACAGAACCAGTTTAAATGTCATCTGGTAAATTTTTCTAGGAATACAAGCTGCAGGTAGAAGGTTGTATATTTAAATGCACTTCCATGAAAATTTCCTCAACACTGAAAGCTGGCATGGTAGGAACAAAGTATTTATCATAGTCTTCTCCTTGGTGCCCTAACTTTATGTGAACATGAGGGGTTTTTTTATGGGATAGCATTCAGGCATGAAGCATGGCAGCTTGAAGTGGTGAAATCCATGAAGACTACAATATGATTCTGTTTATTGATATAAACAAGCTGTGATGGATCAGCAAAGGTCCTGCTCCTTTCTGGAAAACACGTCCCCTTTAGACTGTTTGGTGTGTGAGCAGAGTAGCTAGTCGCCAGTCAAGATCCATGGAAGGGCTGGGGGAGCCAGATGGGAGGAGGGAGTGAGAGAAAAGAGGAGAAACTCTCAGTTTCAGATAAATAAGTTTTGTGTCCCAGGAGTGTTATGTTGGAGAGGTCCAGTCTCAGGGGACTTCAAGGTCTCAGGGTCTGCCCTTTGAGTGATAACAAGCAACAATAATAAAGGTGTGGAAAGAATTGCACCTCCAGAGTATCTGGCTGTAATAAATTCTTTGCTAGGAGACTGTGGTGTCTTCACATTTAGTTTCTGGGGGGAAGTTGGCTGCTAACTGCAGAGTAAAGTGAATGATACCATCACTTCATGTGATCTGCCATTGCCCTGCTTTGTTTGAGGTTCTATTCGTGGTCTTATTCGTGCGGGAACATATGTCAGCTCTACTTCTAGCAGCACTCAGTACATCTAAGGGATAACCTCAGTGAAGAGGGACCTGGCAACCCTAGCGATGGAGGATGTGATGGCTGGTGTAGGGAGACTGTTGCACCAAAGCAGTATGGGGAGCGGTTGAGACTCTTAGGGCTGTTTAGCTTGGAAAGAAGGCGGCTGAGGGGAGACATGATAAAGGTCTATAAAATTATGCATGGTTTGGAGAGAGTGGACAGGGAGAAGTTTTTCTCCCTCTCCCATAATACTAGAACATGGGGTGATCTGCTAAAGCTGGAGGGTGAGAGATTCAAAACAGATAAAAGGAAGTATTTTTTCACACAACGCATAGTTAAATTGTGGAACTCCCTGCCCCAGGATGTGATGATGGCTGCCAGCTTGGAGGGCTTTAAGAGGGGAGTGGACATATTCATGGAGGAGAGGGGTATTCATGGCTGTTAGTTAGAATGGATACTAGTCATGCTGCATACCTATTCTCTCTAGTATCAGAGGAGCATGCCTATTATTTTGGGTGCAGTGGAACACAGGCAGGATGGTGTTGCTGCACTCATCTTGTTTGTGGGCTTCCTAGACTCTAGAGGCACCTGGTTGGCTACTGTGTGAACAGACTGCTGGACTTGATGGGCCTTGGTCTGATCCAGCAGGGCCTTTCTTATGTTCTTATGTTGTCACATAAATGCAATTGTCTCCTCCCCCCTCAAATACATTTAAGCTGTTCAGAAATGGATGAACAGTGTGGTGAGCATACGATGCTGGTGATTGCAGTCAACAAGTAGACCACAAGCTGAACTAGTGGGAGATTGAGCATGCCTGTTTATGAATATTCAAAATGTATCAGGAGTGCCCATCAGTATGCTTATAGAAACCTGTAAGGCTGCTCAGTCAATTAAATTGTGGATGTGGTGATGGATGAGGCTAAGTGATAATAAGGGCAAAGGCCACACAGCGAGTTCATGAGAGGTAGGATTGCATCCCTCCAGATGGCTCCTGGGAATTACAAACTGATCTCCAGATGACAGAGATAGTTCTCCTTGAGAAAATGGCTGATTTGGAGGGTGGACTGTATGGCATTATACCCCGCCGAAGTCCCCTCTCGCCAAACCTTCCCCAGACTCCAAAATCTCCAGGCATTTTCCAACCCAGATTTAGCAACTCTAGACTGAGGTAAAAATCCAACTGGAGGCATTCCATCTCACATTCATAGTCACCAAGCTGCACAGCCTTTTGCATCTTTTTGATGTTTGAGGAAGGGGGGACATTTGAGATCTTTGCCATACTTAGAATGCAGCAAAATTACAAAGGCATGGAATCTGCTTCAAATTCCCCCTTCGATGTGCCCCCAGCCAAAAAGTAACATTTTCTGATTGACCGCTCAGACTCTTAGCCACTAACCTGCTCCAATGCACATATACATTCCAGACAGCCTCAAGCTGGCAGTATTGACACACACATTTAAGTAGATGAGTGGGTAACTGGGGACATTAAAAGGAGGCAGATTATTAAAATTTGCCAGCTCCAAAATTAACTAGCTGCCACTGTGCAACTGCATGCAGTAACATACTCTCGTAGCCACAATCTTGTTCATACTATGGTCAGCACTTGTGCAGAAAACTCGTTTTTCAGCTGCCATGGCATCGTAGTCACAGGAGACAAAATGAAAAGGAGACAACCCACGCTGGTCCATGTTTTAAAAGTCCTGACGGGGTATCAGTGCACTGCAGAGATTTTGCATTCTTTGCTGTTTAGGAAATATTAACAGTTCCCTGGTGATTGTAACAAATGGCTCCCTGGAAGCGGGGAATTAATTTCAAAAATAATAGTGGAAATAGTAGAGTCAAGTAAATGTGTGCCTTCTCCTTTGTTGCACGATGGGTCATGGAAAATAGTATCTTTATAGTTCTCAGTGGTTGATTTGAAGATAATACACACTGCCCTAGGTGTAGTTATATAACCTAGGGCTAGCAGCTAGCTGGTGTAATTTCAGTCTTGCTATTTTGCAACTACAAACCTGTTTACACAACCAAGGAATTTTCGAGTACATTTCTCTGTGGAATTATGAACCTTGCCCACCAGAGCCACTGATCTTGCCGCAGACTGTCGATTATGTATCAGCTCACATCAGCCCATGGTTCATTAGCGATTGAACATATTTAAAAAAATTAAAATGCTGACATAATTTCAGCCAGGAGTTATTTCCCTAATGCTTGATGCTGTTGAAGCAAGATGAGACAACATGCCCTTGTGAGAACATCTGGTACTGAAAAAGCTCGCTGTGACTTTTCCCTGTAATAACTAGTGTGAACAATGTGGAAAGGCAAATAGCTGTTGGATATTGGACTATTCTAATCATTTTCTTCCTGGATTTTCCTGTCAAGGTAGAAAAAAAATTGGTAAACGATTTCCACAGGGCAATATCCAACCATGTGACCCTAGGTTGGATATTGGAGGAATTAATTAGCCAAATCTGCCCATATATAACTGGCTTCTCTAAAAATGCTTGAGGCAGCTTACTATAATTGTTATTGACAAGTGCTCATGCTTCCCTCTGATCTAGCCTACCTACCTCCACCACAGCTGGCAGACTATATCTCAAATAGGATTGATTGCTGGAATACAGGGGACAGTTAGTGCTCAGTTGGTAGATCTTGTTTTGCCCCCCCCCCCCCGATTTAATCCCTGCCATATTCACTTAGTTCCCCCCTCCAAGGATCTCAGAGAGCAGCACTAAGAAAGACCTCTCTGAGATGCTGGAGAGCAGCTCTGCTGTGCTAGATAGACTAATGGCTTGACTCAGTATGGCAGATTTGTATTTGAGTGGCTGAGTGGTGTAGTATTTTAAGTGTCAGACCAGGATCTGGGAGACACAAGTTCATACCCTCACTGTGCCATGGAGGTTCACTGAGTGAACTTGGGCAAGTCACACACTCTCAGCCTAACCTACCACACAGTGATGTTGTGAGAATAAAATAGAGGTTAGGAAAGCAATGAAAGTTGCTTTGGATACCCATTGGAGAGCAAGGCAGGGCAGAATGGAATAAAAACAAATAAACCGTGCATATGATTTCTTTTTCACCTTAAAGAGTGCACATAGTTAAGTGACAAAGCGCTTGTATTGCTGGTCCAAATCTCAGTACTGCCAAGTAAAAGTGCTGTCACAGCCCTGAACATAAAAATCATATAGAAGAGTTTGTAGAATTTTTCTATTTAAAGTTCATAAGTACAGCCATTTAGAGGTTTGTCTTTCATTTAAAAGTGAACAAGCCTGGACATTCTTTGCCAAGGACTTGTACTGTTGCACTCTTATGCCAGAATTACTTTTTGCACTCTCTGTCCTTGAATGATTCTACTTTCAGAAATACTTTTTCCATTGACCTTTTCACACTCTCAGGAGTCTATTTTGCTTATGACCTTCTCCTTGTACTCTGGGTGGTACTTAGTGATATTTTTGCTAACTGTAACCTAATGATGTAATGTAATAATGTAATGTGATTTTATATTGAGTTTTAAGGTTTTAATATGAAAAAATGTTCTTGAAAGTTAAGGAAAGATTCATTTTTATCATGTTCTCCAGAGAACAAGAATGCTGGTAAAATCAAACATTATAGAAACATAACATATTTAGCATGTGTGGTTATGGTCAGCAAATGACCTGATGTGGACAGGAACTCCTTATATGGAGTTCCCTGCTACCACAGGGAACATACAGTTCCTGTGCAGTTGTGGGCAAACTCAGAGTATATCTCTCAAGATCAGATAAAGCCATAAAACTAAATCCTGCCAAGGGCAGAAAGATACTGATCTTGAAGGATATAAAAGGAGGCGCTTTCTAGCCAAGAGTTCCTAACAGGTTAGGACCCTCTGGCATAAATGGATCACTCCATCCCTTGCGTGGAATGTAAGCTCTCAGACTTTGATCCTTGAGTGCATTGAGGCTCTTAGAGCTTTCCAGTCCTCATGGACTGGAGGAGCTTAGACCTTTCCAAGTCTTTGTGTAGACATAGACGTTCTAAGAGCTCCCTAAAAGGTAAAGGTCCCCTGTGCAAGCACCAGGTCACTCCTGACCCATGGGCGACGTCACATCCTGTCGTTTCCAAGGTAGACTTGTTTACGGGGTGATTTGCCAGTGCCTTCCCCAGTCATCTTCCCTTTACCCCCAGCAAGCGGGTACTCATTTGACCGACCTTGGAAGAATGGAAGGCTGAGTCAACCTTGAACCGGCTACCTGAAACCGACTTCGTTCAGGATCAAACTCAGGTCGTGAGCAGAGCTTTTGACTGCAGTACTGCAGCTTAACACTCTGCGCCACAGGGCTCCCTAGCTCCCTTTTTATAGATCTCTCCATCCTTTGTATGGAGACACTGAAATCTCCTTAAAGCCTAGCAAGGATTAAGGAGTTTTCACTAAGATCTATCCAGCCCTTATAGACATGGAAGTTCTTAAGACTTCCCTTAGTCTAAGGGAAAAGACACAGAAAATGTCCCTTAGACTAAGGTCTTCCACAGAACTCTTTAATCTAAGCATGGATTAAAGGTTCATGGAACTTTCTAGTTCTTGCCTGATCTCAGCATAGATCAGAGGCCTCTCAAACAAATGGAGGGACTCATACACTCAGTCCTTGCATGGGCTGAGAGTACTCAGAGATTTCTCTAGCCTTTACATATACTAGAGATTCTCAGAGACTACAACAACAAATGGAGAGTCAGATCTCTCTAGTCCTGATAGACTGGGGATGTTCACAGATGACATAATTGGGTAAAGTATGCCTACTTATTTTATGATATTGTAGATACTTTGAATTAAGGTACTTTTAACTAAATCAGATCGTATTCATTGAACTAACCATTTGTACATGATTTCTGTATCTGTTATATTTTCTGAATCAAATATTATTACTGAGTTAAGGTTTGAAACTCTCATATAGAGGTATAGAGATTGTTTAAGATTGCTTGCATACATGAACATGATTAAGACTCATAATGTCCGAACATTTGTAACATTTTAAAGACTTTGTAACAATCTACATGCTCAAATATTGTCGAAGGCTTTCATGGTCAGAGTTCATTGGTTCTTGCAGGTTTTCCGGGCTGTGTCACCGTGGTCTTGGTATTTTCTTTCCTGACGTTTCGCCCGCAGCTGTGGCAGGCATCTTCAGAAGATGCCTGCCACAGCTGCGGGCGAAACATCAGGAAAGAAAATACCAAGATCACGGTCACACAGCCCGGATAACCTACAAGAACCAATCGACATGCTTACGTACTATATGATATTAAGACTGTACATATATATACATATTTTACATATATTTTTGAGGCAACCCAATAAAAAGCTTACTCCGGTAAGAAAGCAGTTGAGTATTAGGTGTCTAACTGAATAAGATAACATACTTCTTCTCAGAATAAGATAACATACTTCTTCTCTTATTCTAAGAGCATAGGCCCTGAAACTCACTGACCCGCTTCAGTGCTAGGAAAAAACGTTTGATGGAAACCTTTGAGAGCTGTGCCAGTCAGTACTGGACTACATGGGTAAATGGTCTGATTCAGGAAAAGGCAGTTTCCAGTGTTCATTTGAAGAGGCACTGCAGGCTTCTACTTAGCATGGCACCAAGTTTGTTTCTTGACCTGAGGAATCTGATGCCTTATTTCGCTGCTCTTTGGCTTCCTTTCTACTGCCATTTTATTGGACTATACTTAATCATTTATTGATACTTGTTCTTTATCTTTCTCTTTTTTAATCTCTCCAAAGCTTGGTTTTATAATAAAGATTGGAACAATAAAACCAAAAGGTTATAAACACCCCCCAGCAACAAAAAGTACAAGGCATAAAATTTGTGATAGTGTGAGCACAACACTGAAACTTGACTTTTATCCTCTTTCCAAAAGGCTAAAAGAGCAGACAACCCAAGACCTCATCCTGCAGCCTCAAGGTGATGCAGTAGAGACCCTGTCTTTTGGTTTTTATTTCCTACGTTGACCTCATGAGCTCTCTATTTGAAATTGATCAAAACTATTTCCCTCTGAAAAGGAAACGTTTTAAATATTAAACACAACAAGATGATGGAAACAGTTCTGTTCCTTCACCATGACATCCAATTCCAGTGAAATTCTGAACTTCAGGAGGGAAAAATATCCCTTCTATGACCACTTATTTTCTCAATGAACATCCATAGGATGAACTGAAATTTGGTGTCTGATCTCCAGCTTAAGGGTACTCCAAGGCCAACTCTCTGTTGATCTCAGGGATCAGCTAGGAGTTGGCTTCTGGTTTCCCTCAAAAAGTTTGCCATTGCAGCCTTTCTGGTAAGCAGTAAAGTGGGGAGGGGGAGTCAGAAGCCAACTCCTAGATGATATTAATAATCACCTGGGAATCACATTTTTCTCTCCTGTCCTGAGAAACTTTGCTGGGTACCAGACTCACTTAGGGTTGCCCGGTCTCTCTTCACCACCGGCAGGAGATTTTTGGGGCAGAGCCTGAGGAGGGTGGGTTTTGGGGAGGGGAGGGACTACAATGCCATAGAGTCCAATTGCCAAAGCAGCCATTTTCTCCAGGGGAACTGATCTCTATCGGCTGGAGATCAGTTGTAATAGCAGGAGATCTCCAGCTAGTACCTGGAGGTTGGCAACCCTAGACTCCCTGGAAGTTTCTGGGAGATGGCTCATATGCTGAAAAGAAATTTGATCTATGCCCCCCAGCATAGTTAAATTCTGGAATTCCCTGCCCCAGGATGTGAGTTGATGGCTGCCAACTTGGAAGGTTTTAAGAGGAGAGTGGACATGTTCATGGAGGATAGGGCTATCCATGGCTGCTAGTCAAAATGAATACTAGTCATGATGCATCCAGTATCAGAGGAGCATGCCTATTATATTAGGTGCTGTGAAACACAGACAGGATGCTGCTGCAGTCGTCTTGCTACTGCTGCAGTTGTCTTTTGTGGGCTTCCTAGAGGTGTCTTTTGTGGGCTTGTGCTGGCCTTCCACAAAGGCTCTCACTTGAGTGAGGCCAGGTGTGTGGCTCACCAATTCCAACAGGTAGAGTGGAGGGGTAAAGTATGGCGCCAGGCTGCAGAGGCGGTCCCCCCCAGAAGCCCCCCCCCGAGAGGGCAGCTGGAGGAGCCATAGCGCCAAGCCCCCCCAGGGGAGCTGGAGTGAGAGAAACGCAGTCCCAGCAGAGAGGTGAGTTGGAGCGAGAAAAACGCAAAGTCCTGACACCCCCGACACAGACCGGCAGCATGCCAACCCATGCGAGGCTTACCTGTCAAGTGTGTGCCGGCTTCAAAGTGCGGCTTATGAGGGAGGTTTCCGCCTCCAAGGCCCCTCCTCTGGGGGGGGGGGGCTGCCACTTCCTGGCCTGATAATTTAAACATTATCAAATCTTAATGACAGCTTGAATTATATACAGTGGGCCAGAGATCTAAACATTCAGCACTCTTCTGAGCTAAACATGCACCTTGGATGCACTGTGTCCTGTTTACATTGATCACAGATGATTCACAGGCAGTGCCTCTGAGATCGTAAAGGCAATCTGATAAGAAATAATTCCCTTTTCCTTAATTGAAATCAATGAGAGATGTCCTAGTGATTGAACAGGTATTGGTAATGAATTCAAATCTCAAAGGAAAATGTGAAGTAATCATGAATACAAATTGCAGCGTTTGGCTCAATAGGGGTGGCTCAAACTTGTTAAATTGGTTTCCTGCTAATCTAGAGTAGAAGATTTACAATGTCTCACTGTAGGATTTTTCCACAAAAAGGTTTTTTTTAAAGACAACAGTGCCTTTTAAAAAAAACACAACTATTGGTTTCTTCAATTCCTACATAAGACATTTGTTACTGTTCAGTTCAGCAGCATGAAGCTTCTTGATCTTATTACGCAAGGGAGAAAGAAAACTAATTTAAAATGAAAAATACATGGCCCCCTCATAAGGGAAATAAGAAGGAAGAGAATATTAGTTTCTGTATTGTTGCTCTGTATGAATCAGATTTTAATTTAATATACTGGAACAATAGAATAATAATAAGACAGTTAAGTTTTGTTACTATGTTAAAGCTATTCTATATGTGGCTACTATCCATATTATCTGTACATATTATTTAGTGAACTATAAAATATTATATATTGTCAGCATTTCACTATGCTGCCAGTGGTCTTCATAGACAATTCAATGGCTGTACAGTAAACATACATACATCATCACCCTCTCCCGATACATCCCTGCAAAGAGAGCCACACTCATCTAATAATTTCTGGTTGTCCCCAGCCCGAGAAGTATCTGGCTATCCTCGACCAGAGCCAGAGCTTTTTCAGCTTGGTGGAACTCTCTGTCAAGTGAGACCCGGGCCCTGCAGGACTTGGTTCAATTCCGCAGGGTCTGCAAGACTGAGATGTTCTGCCAGGCCTATGGTTGAGGACAGCGACGGTTCCATCTTAGCTGGCCTCCCTACCCTACCCTATCCTTATCCCTACCCTATCCCTCCTTAACTGGTTACCCTGTCATTGTTATCAACATGAAAGGTGCCATCTGGAATTTTTCTGGGATTTTTTTGTGTGTGTGTTAAGCACCGTCAAGTCGCTTCCGACTCATGGCGACCCTATGAGTAAAAGTCCTCCAAAATGTCCTATCTTTGATTTTTTAGAACTGTAAAATTTTTAGAATTTTAAATAATAGGTTTTAAAGTATAATTTATATTGTATTTTGATAATGTGTTGTTGTTTATATTGTTATTTTGTTTTTATGAGCCACCCTGAGCCCAGCTCTGGTCAGGAAAGGGTGGGATAGAAATCCAGTAAGTGAAATGAAATGTTCTTTATAAGATTTCTCATGCTATTTCAGGGATATTGTCTGTTGTGCTTACTCAAAGGCTACTTGCTAGGTTTGGGTTTCCATGAGTTTGATGGAGCAAACTTGATGGAGAATCTGCAGCAAAGGGATGATGTCTGAACCCTCAGCCCAATCCAGCAATTGGGGCTGTGTATGTGTTAAGGTTGCCAACCTCCAGGTGGGGCCTGGAGTTCTCTCAGAATGACAACAGATCACCCGATAACAGAGAACACTTGGAGAAAATGGCACCTTTGGAGGTGGACTGTATGCCATCACATTTCTGCTCCCTCCCCTAACTCTGCCATCCCCTGGCTATCTCCCAATCTCCAGGAATTTTCCATCCTGGAGTTGGCAACCCTAGCATGTCTAGCCCTCTTAGATAAGATACAAGTGCATCAGTCCTATATTCAGGAGGGGGAGCAGAGGGATGGACTTAGTTCACCTCCACCCCCTCCCTGCCAACAGCCAAGGAAAGTTTATTTCACAGGATTATATTACACTCTATGCCCAGAGTTAGATTGCTGACTGGGTGGCTATAGAACAATTATGCATTTCCACTGATTCCAAATGAAGGTTGCCAACCAATTAGAAAAAAACTTTAGTTGCAGAGGAGCTGTGCTAGTAGTTTTCCATTTCATTTAGCCATGCTGTTATTTTGACTTCAGCAGGTGAAATTGATTCTTCCCTAGATTCAGGGATGATTTATTCAATTTCGTGAGGGGGAGGGTCTAGGTAAAACCATGCATGTGTTGCGGTCAGAGCTGTGTAGGCAAATAGGTTTCTAGGTCCTGTATCTCACTAACAGACATGTTACCTTACTTAACAAAATGCCCCATAAGCAGTGATACAAGCTTTGAACTTTTCTAAGAAAAACTCCTTTTTATTGTAAATGCTTCAGAATATAAAAAGAATGTGGGATCAGGACATAGGGTACATCAGTTCTAAATATCATACCAAGTCAGTTACCTTGTTAGAAAAAAACCTTAACAGAATATTTCAAAGTATAAGCAGGTCATCTTAAGTAAGAGTTACAGTGGAAATATAGTAGATATACCAAGTTCATCATACCTCTGGGAGTGCCATGCTTCTGGGGAGATTCTCTAGACAGACCGGTCATGTCTGCCTTAGATCTCCCAAGTTCTAGACAATTTCAGACCCCTTCAATACATTTTTCCAAGGTAACTCTGTTTATCTTAAGTGACGGTCACTGCAGCTGTTTTTGAGCACAGGTGCACTGACACCTCCTTAAAGTATTCTTGAGCACAGGTGCGCTGAACAGGTGCTTAACAGGTGTGCTGAAGCCTGTTTAAAGCACAGTAGCAAAGATTCTTTATAATTATCATTCCTACCAAACATTTATACAATTTATAAGTTACCATTCTATATGATTCCTGGCTGTATGGGTCAATATTACTCTCTGCCCATAACACATGCATGAAATAATACAAACTTAGACAAACACCAAATTTATGTATGGGTACTTTCACTCACGTTTGCCCCCAGACTGTCTCGGTTGTTCCTTGGAGTTATGCATGAGTTTTCCATCCATTCGAGATGACATCACAGCCAGCCCTCACAAATCCTGGGTCTTCCCATTCATCGGTTAACCTGATTCTCCCCTCTCCCCTGAGCTTAAGCCCGGGTGAAATACCCATGCATAAGGCAAAGCACGGGACACACACAAGTTTGGTTTCTCTCACAGCCAGTTACAAAGCAGTATGTAAAGAGGCAGGGATTAAATTGCTTCCCGCTTCCTGGGAGCTCTATCTGAGCAGAAGAAAGGCTTTTTAAAATCAGTGCCAAGTGATGACAGGAGTGTTGAGCAGGCAGAAACTAGAACTCCCACTGAGCTGTACCAGAACACACTTGACTGAAATGATGCCAATCACACTGTACTGTGGTGTTTGAATATGTGGAAAGTAACTCAGTGCACAGGCTTGACCTGCTTACAAGTAGCTGAACTGATAACCATAGGTTAGAATGTAAACTGTACTGAAGGGTGTTGGAACATCCCTCCTTACCAGTAACACACCAGAATCAAAATAGCTTGCTCCCCAAAACAAGTGCCCTTAACTCTTAGGCACACCATTAGAAATTAACTCCTACTGATGGAAATTTCCCATTCTTAACAAACAACATCTCTAGCCAATAGAGATCAGTTCACCTAGAGAAAATGGCTGCTTTGGCAATTGGACTCTATGGCATTAAAGCCCCTCCCCTCCCCAAACCCCACCCTCCTCAGGCTCCGCCCCCAAACCTCTTGCCAGTGATGAAGAGGGACCTGGCAACCCTATGCGCAGAGCACCCATTTACCATCCCTGCAGAGTCTGCTTCTTGTTGTACAATTTGCACATTCCCCTGTTCCATCTTCTTATTCCATTGACTTCCAATGACATTCAAAGGCATCACAAAATGCTTTGAATGGGGATATTAATTGGACTTTTAGGAAAGGGAGCTGCAGTTCAGCAGCAGGGGCTACAGTGCCTAATGGAGCAACAGGAGGAACAGTTTTGAAATGTGATATATAAAACAAGACCAAATCTCTTGTTTAAACTTTGACAAAACTATCTGGGAAAAAACCTTGAAAGGTCAGTGTGTCAATGAGGAACTGGATTTAAAAAACCCCAGCTGTGTATTAAAATGGTCTATTTTCTTTTATACTTCAATTTAATGTTAAAATCTGTGTAGCTCCTGTCATCCCTTGGCAACTTTGTCCTTTTCAGAGAATATGGTCTTTTTCTGTTTCTTTCTCATTGGAAAGCAAATGTTGACAGAAGGGGAACATTTGAAATAGCTTTAATATCTTCTCTAGAGAAACAGAAATGGAAGAGAATGTGAACAGAACCATATGTAAAGGACAAAGAAAGGTTTCCAAATTACAGAGCATTTCCAATTTTTCATCTTGGTTTTTTTTTACATGAAAATGCTTACTCTGATTATGATTTCTTCCTTGAGTAAAACCCATGATATTTTAAAATTTCTGAACCACAAAATGTATGCATTTTTCATTATTATTCAGGCATCAAGAAATCTGCATGTTAGGCATATATTAGCTAGTGTGGTGTAGTGGTTAAGAGCGGTGGACTCTAGAGAACCGGGTTGGTTTCCACAATTTTCCACATGCAGCCTGCTGGGTGATCTTGGGCTAGACACAGTTCTCTCTGGACTCTCTCAACCTCACCTACCTCACAAGGTGTCTGTTGTGGGGAGAGGAAAGGAAGACAATTGTAAACTGGTTTGAGACTCCTTAAAGGTAGAGAAAATTGGGGTATAAAAACCAATTATTCTTCTAGGTGAATACGTTTTATGTAAACAAATTGCATATATACAATACAAATAAAGCTATTAAAACAACGATGAAAAGCACAGCCAACACTGCTGATAGAATTATAAATAAACATAAAAATAAATGAAACCAAGAATATTTATTCATCTCTGCTCTAAAGAAAGCAAAGAGGGGAAGCTGATGGATACAGCCATCTCAGGTTGCCAGGCAGGGCCACCAGTAACACTAGAAGCCTCCCCAGGGAATCCATTCCCTCTCCATTCTGGCATTTACACAGTGGTCAAAAATGTGTGTGAGAAATCTGAGCTCTCATCATGGCTGAGATGCTTTTAAGTTCCAGACTTCTTTTCAGCATCCTGGAGGATGGTGATGTCTCCATAAAGCACACAATTTCTTCCATTACAAAATAACCCCCTAATGTCTCAGATTAGGAAAAGGGCATCTAGCTGTGGCATGACTGGAAGACAGAACAGGTCAGGCACGTCTTTAGTCTAGTGCTCGCAAGCAGCAGATGAGATGTTCCCAGATTTTGCCACATCTCACTGCAGTGCCTAAGGTCTCACATGACTCTGTACAAAACATCCTCTGCAAACAGTAAAATAAATATTAGGGGTAAAGGGTTCTAGACTGGTCTTCTCCCTGACATTCTAGTTTCCTCTGTGGAGGCATTATTCTTTCCAAAAGGCAACCACATCACTAAGCTACTTTCATGGAAAGAACATTTTTGTTGTTGGTGTTTCATCTGACATACCCCCAATAATGGTTATTAGACCTTCCTGATTCTGGTGGTTATAAATTTTTATTTAATTATTTTATAATTTTAATTGTTCTTTTTAATTGTTCAAGTGTTCTAATGTTTTTATGTTTGCTGCCAAGGCAGCATAAAATGTCCTAAATAAATAAATAGAATAGGAAACTGTCTTCTTACAAATTAGACTATTGCCCCCTGTAGTCCAGCACTGGCTACTCTGACTGACAGCTAGGGCTGTTGAAAAAAAACAATTCGGTAAAATTGGGATTCGGCAAAATCCGGCCCGTTTTGATTCGGGAAATGCTGAAGTCCGAACTCCCCCGCTTTAGATCCGTGGAATTTGGCACGAGATTTGAGTTCGGGGGAAAATTTGGCCGAATAAAGCCATAAAAGCCACATTCGCACCATTCCGCAGCTCTGGGGGGCATTTTTGGGGAAAGAGCCCCCAAACTTTCAGCATAGCTTCAGAGGACCCTTCTTGCAAGAACCCCCAAGTTTTGTAAAGATTGGATCAGGCCCCCCCCGAAATATGGGCCCTGGAAGGGGTCCCCCCCTTAATGTGCATTTTTATTCCATTTACAGCACACATTCGTGCCATCCCGTGGCTGCAGGGGGGCATTTTTGGGGAAAGAGCCCCCAAACTTTCAGTGTAGCTTCAGAGGAGCCTTCTTGCAAGAACCCCAAGTTTTGTAAAGATTGGATTGGGGGCGAAATATGGGCCCCAGAAGGGGCCCCCCTTAATGTGCATTTTTATTCCATTTACAGCACACACTCACACCATTCTGTGGCTGCAGGGGGGCATTTTTTGGGGTAGAGCCCCCAAACCTTCAGCATAGCTTCAGGGGACCCTTCTTCCAAGAACCCCCAGTTTTGTAAAGATTCCGGGGCCCATATTTCGTCCCCCCCAATCCAATCTTTACAAAACTTCCGGTCTTTGGATTATGCATCCCATTTTCAACTTTCAGAGGTTGCCTCACTCTCCCCTCATGTTTCTCTGCATTTTCAAATTCAACATAAAACAGGTCCCTCAAAATGTGAGCAAGATGCCGGGAAAAGTAGAGGGAGAGCAAGGTGACCTCTGATGGTTGGAAATGGCATAATCCAAAGAACCGACATTGTCGGAAGGGTGATGGCAAGTGAAACAGCCATGCATAAAAGACCCAGTCTTTTTCCTGATGTTCCATAACATGAAGTTTGCATTTGTATTGCTACTTCACATTGAGTCTGGTTTTCAACCACAAAGTCTTTCAACCACAAAGTCTTGTGGTTTTCAACCACAAAGTCTGTCACCATTAGGTCATATCCCAATTAGGGCTGTCGATTTGGTTCATCCCGAACTGAAAAACAGCTGATTTTTTCCCGATTCGGCGGTTTCTAGTTCGGATGGAACCGAATTAAAAAAAGGCGGGGAGACAATGAGCCAAATTCGGTGAGTTTGGGGCAATCATTGAATAAATTTGGCAAATTCGGGGGCTCCAAATCAGCAGCATAACCATAAAGGCATTAAAAACACATTTGCGCCTTTCCGCGGCTCGGGGGGGGGCATGGTTGGAGGTAGAGGTCCCAAAATTTCAGTGTAGCTTGAAGTGACCCTTCTTGAAAGAACCTCCAAGTTTTGTAAAGATTTGGTTGGGGGGTCTCGAGATATGGGGCCTGGAAGGTGTCCCCCCCAGTCGCCCACACGAATAAAGGCATTAAAAACACATTCGTACCTTTCCGTGGCTCCGGGGGGGTATTTTTGGAGGTAGAGGCCCAAAACTTTCAGTGTAGCTTGAGGTGACCCTTTGTTTGGTGACAATTGGGGCAGGGGGTCCCGGGTTATGGGGCCTGGAAGGGGTCCCCCCACCCATCTGCCCACTACAGGCTTTAAAAACACATTCGAGTTGGGCCGTACCATTACCCCGGCCTGGGGGGTCTGGTCTGGTGGTTGCCTCGGCAGTTGGGCTGTACCATTACCCCGGCCCGGGGGTCTGACTTAAAGGCAATTAAGTTTGGGGGCTCTACCCCCCAAAATACCCCCCTGCAGCCACGGAATGGCTCGAATGTGTGCTGTAAATGGAATAAAAATGCACATTAAGGGGGGGCTTGATTGCCTCTGTGTGGGACTGTGCTTTCTACTGTTTTCATTGGTTGCCAACTTCATGTGGAGTTAACTGTGGATCAGTGAGTCTCTCTCTGGCTGGTTCCCATTGTTTCCAATGGGCTGCAGCCGCTCCTGTTGTTTCGAATGGGCTAGCCTGTCATTCGTTTTAGTACATCCCCTGTAATGTATTTCAGTGGAGTCAATACAAGTCAACCGACATTGCCCGCTCCCATTATCTTCAATGGGCTGGGCAGCCTCTCCCATTGCATCCAATGGGCTGACTTGTCATTCGTTTTAGTACATCCCTTTTAATGGCTTTTTCCAATGGGAAGATGGGGGACCCCTTCCGGGCCCCATAACTCGGAGGCCCCTGACCCAATCTTCACAAAACTTGGGGGTTTTGCAAGAAGGGTCATGCCAGGCACGGCCTTGTACCCCCAACAGGGGAAACGGCGGACAGGCTAGATGGCTTTCCAAGGTTATTCAGTTATCCTGTTATTCAGTTTTGCTTTGTTTTGTCTTTGATATTCTCAGAAAACTTGGAACCGTTATCTTATGTTGCTTAGGTAACCCAGAAAGCCCACTTTCACCTTTATATCATTTGCACCCTAAATCTTCCCTCATTAGTGTCCTCGCTGTTTCCAAGTTGGTTTCTGTAACTTGCTGTATATTTTCCATTAAACCTGCATAGAAGTCGTTTGTGGGATTAGTTTGGCGAGCCCAGAGCTGACATTAGGACACTAATCATCCTTTCCATCATTTCTCCGTGCCTACGGCAACCACCCGCTCCCTGGCAGGAGTCACCAGGGAAGACCTCCAGCGAGCGCTCCTGGAGGAAGCGTGCCGCACTCATCAGGAGGCCTATCGGCTAGCGGGTTTGGTTGCCTTGCAGTGGGTGGCCCTCGAGAGAGTGGCACCAGTGGAGACTTCGGAGGCTGCGCACCGTGCTTGGGACAAAGCACGTTGGCTTGCCAGCCTTCTCGAGGAAGCCCGTCTGGCCCAGCAGGACGCGGTTCTACTGACACAACTAGTCAGTGAAACCTGTGCACTGGGCGGAGGCGAACAACTACTACAGGGAAGCAGTTTTCCCCTCCCGGACAACATGGCGGGGTCGCCAAATGAGGCGAATCGGGAGCGGTTTCACCAGGAGGCCGAAAATGCAGCCACTAAAGCAGTCTTGTGCTTGGTGGATGTGCTGGTGGCCACTGCTACCGAGGCCAGTGTCCAGCAGATGCTAGAGAAGGTTTTGGGACATCCCGTGCCCGGGGATCTTGAGCGACAGGCTCTACCACTGCTTCGTGATCGCGGAGAACTGTTACTGCTGTTACAACAGGGATTTGAACCAATTCTAACTGGAGTGGCCACTGATCATGCCGCTGAGCTGGAGGCGGCTAAAGCGACGCAGTTGGCCGAGCAAGTTGCTTCCGACTTATGGCAACCCTATGATTTTTATGATCTTCAAAATGTCCTATTGTTAATAGCCTTGCTCAGGCCTTGCAAACTGAGGGCCAGGGCTTCCGTTGATTGAGTCAATCCATCTCATGTTGGGTCTTCCTCTTTTCTTACTGCCTTCAGCGTTTCCTAGCCTTATTATCTTTTACAGTAAGTCTCATCTTCTCATGATGTGGCCAAAGTATGATTGCCTTATTTTAGTCATTTTAGCTTTTAGGGATAATTCAGGCTTGATTTGATCTATAACCCACTTATTTGTCTTTGTTGGCGATCCATGGTATCCTTAAAATAATCCTTTAACACCACATTTCAAATGAATCAGTGGGGAATACCATAGCATGAATTATCTTTATTTTTTACACTTTAAGGTCTTTTCTAGTTCCTTCAGGCTGCCCTTCCCAGTGTCAATCTCCTTCTTACTTCTTGGTTGTAGCCTCCCGTTAAGTTGATGACTGAGTCAAGGAATAGCAAATCTTTTAAAAATTTTGATATCTTCATCATTAACCTGAAAGTTGCATAATTCCTCAGTAGTCATTAATTTTGTCTTCCTGATGTTCAGCTGTAGTCATGTAGTCACGTTCTGTTTTAACCTTCATCAGGAGTCATTTCAAGACTTCACTATTTTCTGTCACTAGTGTGGTGTCATCTGCATATCTCAAATTGTTAATATAATCACTGAGGGTCAGATACCAAGTTCTTGGGAAGAAGCTCACATTTCACTAATTCCCAAAGACGAATGGGAGAAACAATCTCCAAAGGCATCTAGACCAATATCTTTGTTAAATGTGGATTATAAAATTTTAATGTCTATTCTAACTGAGAGACTCAAAAAATGTGTTCATAAAATAATACACCCAGACCAAACAGGGTTTATCCCAAAAAGACAACTGAAAGACAACATAAGAGTGATATTAGTGGCCATGAACTATACCAAAGTCAGTAAGAAGAAGATAGCTATGATATTTTTGGATGCAGAGAAAGCATTTGACAACGGGTCATGGAATTTTCTAATAATGGTACTACATCAAATAGACTGTGGAAAGGACTTTTTGACAGGGATAAAGGCAATATACAAGTCCCAGAATGCAAGATTGCTAATTAATGGAATGTTAACCGAAAATTTTGAAATTCAGAAAGGAACAAGACAAGGCTGCCCTCTATCGCCTCTACTATTCAACTTAGCTATGGAAGTTTTGGCCAATAAAATAAGATCAAGTGACAGAGGACTTAAATTTGAAGACCAGGAGTAAAAAGTCAGAAGCTATGCAGATGATGTGGTGTTGATATGCCAAGATCCAAAGACTTCTGTGGCAGAAATAAAATACCAAATTGACCAGTTCAGCTACTTTTCGGGATACAAACTAAACAAACAGAAAACCAACATAATTCTTCTCAATTTGTCAAACAAAGAAAAATCAGATATCTTAGAAATTTTGCAATGTCCAATCCCCCAAAAAAGTGTTAAGTATTTAGGAATCAAAATTCCAACTGGCAACGACTCATTGTTTGATTTGAACTACAAAGAGACGTGGTCCAAAATAAAAAAACTTGGAAAGATGGAGTAGACTTTAAATTTCCTGGTTAGGCTGTATTTCAACAATTAAAATGAATGTGCTACCGAGAATGAATTTTTTATTTCAGACCCTCCCAATTGACATCAGCAAAACCACGATAACTAAATGGCAAAGAACTATCAATAAATTTATTTGGAAAGGAAAGAAGCCCAGAGTTAGATTTGTGATCTTACAAGATGTTAAAGAAAGAGGAGGACTTTCGCTACCCAATTTGTTTTTATACCATCAAGCTGCTGCATTATTGGCTATTACTGATTGGATATTACAACCTGAGAGCCGAGAAATTAGATTGGAAAAGGCTCTGCTTGAGAAAGAATTTCACTATTGGTTACGGTCTACGTTCGCAAAGACACTACCTAAGCACTTACCTCGGGAATCTACAACTTTCTATCTGATAAAAACATGGAATTCATTAAAACCATTGGTCAGCCTGAGAGTGTCTAGATTGATTTTCCAACAGAAGCATATATGGACTTCACGAGTCGAAAATCCAATGACTTTCTGAGGTATGGGGATTTGGTGAAAAAGGATGGTCAGATCAAATCACTTGAAGAACTAAGAGAAGGAAATATCAAAATAACATGGTTGGCATATCACCAAGTGATACACGGATTAAAATCAGACTATCAAACATCAGATAATCCAACAAACTTTGAACAATTAGTAACGAAATCACAAGACCACCTACTATGTATAATCTATAGGATGCTATTAGACATGGAAACTGCGGAGGAACAAGTTAAGTCATGTATGATAAAATGGATGCAAAATTTTGGCGAAATGATTCCAATGATTGAGTGGGATAAAATGTGGAAATCTGGAATAAAAGATCCCAGGATGTTCGAGAAAATTGGTACAAAATGTTTTATAGATGGTATTTTGCACCTAAAGACTTACAAAAGATCCAATCAAGCTAATTGTTGGAAGTGTACAATTTACAAGTAAGACTTGGATTGCAATAATAGTTAGTCAAGAATAAAGCAATCACTATGGCTATTTATAACAAACCAATGATAACATAAGCTTATAAATTCAATGTCTGGTTTATCTTGTTATTTCTTCACAAGGATAGAAATTATGCAAATTATCATATAACAAACCATAAACAAAACAGGCTTCCGGTAATTTTCCTGTCTCATATAATCTTTCATCAGTTGGTAAGTATAGTCTTGAAAAAATTATAGTTCATTAATCCTCTGTTTCTTCTTTTTTTCAGATTCTTTACTGAAGAATTGCTGAGGACTATTATTGCCCAGTGGCGATCCCACGTTGTATCTTCTTAATGCTAAATAAAATATTTTTCCAAAAAGCTATCATTGGAATTCATTATACATTATACATCAAAAAATGCCACAAAACAAAGTTAATTAAATTATACTTACAGACAACTTTTTTCACGTCTTACATCCTTAAAATATACCAATCATATGGTGAGTATTCTTATATCATGTTGGGATATAATAGAGGGAGAGGGTGCGATATTTATACAAGACGCTCCTATGCAGCGTTTACAATGAGAAATCACAGAAAAGCAGAGTAGTCGCACGCCGAGTTCAATCCATTGGGGGCCATTGTATTAAACATTGTAATAAAGTGAGCCTCTCTTTGGTGAAGAATCCTGTCTATATTTTCCTTATGAAACCGTTTTTTCCGATATTGCCATAAGGCAAAAAACCTGAGGTCAGTATCACTATGTTTTGCCTGTTTAAAGTGCGCCACGATCGGAGCCTCTAACACGGAATTACGTATCCTCGATCGGTGCTCACCGATCCGTATTTTCAAGGATCGACTCGTCTTGCCTATGTACATAAATTCGCAAGAACATAGAACGGCGTAAATAACATTTTCTGAGGTGCAATTCGTACATGACTTAATTTCAAATGTAAAACCCGTTTTCACATAAGTAAAGCTCTTAACAGGGAGCGCATATGGACACATAGTGCAAGATCCACATCGATAGTGGCCAGTCCTATTAGTTACACTGGGCCGATCTATTCTATCGGTGTGCACAAGTTGGTCCTTAAGGGACATGGTTCTTCTATAACCTAATAGGGGTGGTTCAGAGCAATCGGGCAAAGAGGCAATAATGTGCCAATGTTTATGGATAATTTTCCGAATGCCACTCACCAAAGGAGTGTACTGAAAAGATGACGTCAACTTAGGAATAACTTTCTTAGAATGAATGAACATTTGTTCCCGTGGCTGTGCATCTGCTCTTTTTTTGGCTGAGTCAATTAAAGTCATAGGATACCCCATCATATATTTTAGATACTGGGGATTTTATAAGGAAGATTGAAGGTGCTGTGGTACCTGGAGACACCATTTTAGCCACCTTTGATGTGGTCTCCTTGTATACAAATATTCCTCTCCCTGAGGTTAGAGCAATTATTGAAGCCAAGTTGGAATCACGAGAAGACAAACATCCACCTACTCATTTCCTAATGAATTTAATTGATTTATTATTTGAGAACAATTATTTTAGATTTAAGGAACAAATCTACAAACAGATCAAGGGGGTGGCTATGGGCTCGGCTGTAGCCCCCTCGGTGGCAAATATTTATATGGTAGCTTTTGAACAGAAGTATTTACTCTCAGATGCTTTTTTTAAACAACATGTTTCTTTTTATTCAAGATTTGTGGATGATTTGGTAATGTGTATAGACAGTAAGGATAATTATGATATTATGGTTGATAAACTTAACCATGTTGATTCCAATATCAAATTTGAATGTAAATATCATTGTAATTGTATTAATTTCTTGGATGTCAATATACATAAGAATCTTGATGGTAAGATTTGGCTATCCCCGTATAAAAAACCCATGGATCGAATGGCCCTTTTACATTTTAATTCTAATCATCCAGGGCATTTGAAATGCAATTTGCCATATAGCCAAATGTTGAGATTAAAAAGAAACTCAACTAATAGTAGAGATTTTGATATGGCTGCCTCTTCATTAAAAAGTGCTCTTATGAGAAGGGGGTATCCTATGACTTTAATTGACTCAGCCAAAAAAAGAGCAGATGCACAGCCACGGGAACAAATGTTCATTCATTCTAAGAAAGTTATTCCTAAGTTGACGTCATCTTTTCAGTACACTCCTTTGGTGAGTGGCATTCGGAAAATTATCCATAAACATTGGCACATTATTGCCTCTTTGCCCGATTGCTCTGAACCACCCCTATTAGGTTATAGAAGAACCATGTCCCTTAAGGACCAACTTGTGCACACCGATAGAATAGATCGGCCCATTGTAACTAATAGGACTGGCCACTATCGATGTGGATCTTGCACTATGTGTCCATATGCGCTCCCTGTTAAGAGCTTTACTTATGTGAAAACGGGTTTTACATTTGAAATTAAGTCATGTACGAATTGCACCTCAGAAAATGTTATTTACGCCGTTCTATGTTCTTGCGAATTTATGTACATAGGCAAGACGAGTCGATCCTTGAAAATACGGATCGGTGAGCACCGATCGAGGATACGTAATTCCGTGTTAGAGGCTCCGATCGTGGCGCACTTTAAACAGGCAAAACATAGTGATACTGACCTCAGGTTTTTTGCCTTATGGCAATATCGGAAAAAACGGTTTCATAAGGAAAATATAGACAGGATTCTTCACCAAAGAGAGGCTCACTTTATTACAATGTTTAATACAATGGCCCCCAATGGATTGAACTCGGCGTGCGACTACTCTGCCTTTCTGTGATTTCTCATTGTAAACGCTGCATAGGAGCGTCTTGTATAAATATCGCACCCTCTCCCTCTATTATATCCCAACATGATATAAGAATACTCACCATATGATTGGTATATTTTAAGGATGTAAGACGTGAAAAAAGTTGTCTGTAAGTATAATTTAATTAACTTTGTTTTGTGGCATTTTTTGATGTATAATGTATAATGAATTCCAACGATAGCTTTTTGGAAAAATATTTTATTTAGCATTAAGAAGATACAACGTGGGATCGCCACTGGGCAATAATAGTCCTCAGCAATTCTTCAGTAAAGAATCTGAAAAAAAGAAGAAACAGAGGATTAATGAACTATAATTTTTTCAAGACTATACTTACCAACTGATGAAAGATTATATGAAACAGGAAAATTACCGGAAGCCTGTTTTGTTTATTGTTTGTTATATGATAATTTGCATAATTTCTATCCTTGTGAAGAAATAACAAGATAAACCAGACATTGAATTTATAAGCTTATGTTATCATTGGTTTGTTATAAATAGCCATAGTGATTGCTTTATTCTTGACTAATTGTTGGAAGTGTTCAGAGACCGAAGGGACCTTTTATCATCAATGGTGGACTTGCAAAAAGGCTCAGAGATATTGGAAACAAATTCACAAAGAGATTACGGCAATACTTCAGGTGGAATTCAATCTGAACCCAAAATTTATGCTCCTAGGGATGATTCCAATTCAACTACAAGCCATGCAGAAGGAACTCTTTCAGTATGCTGTCACAGCAGCGAGGGTTCTATACGCAAGATACTGGAAAAATAAAGAGATACCCGGACTAATGAAATGGATTACAAAAATGATGGAATTTGCCGCCATGGCAAGGCTCACTAAACAATTGCAGGGAAATCAGAATGAAGAGCACCAACAGAAATGGCAACCGTTTTATGACAAGTATGGATGATAATGTGTGTATTTCAGACTGTTTTATAAAATCACAATGATTAGTATTGAAATTAAACTATAGTTAAGTGTAGAAACATAGCAATGAATATAAAGTAGTAACAGTTAAATGAGTTTTAGAGAAATAACGGTTTACAAGAAAGAAAACACTTGATTTAAATGATAAGCTTTATTTAGTATGATCATGGAGATGGGTTACAAGGTACACATATATTGTAAAACTATTCCTTTTTGCTTTCCCTTTCCCTACCCATCCTCTCTTTCAATTCTGTATCCTAAAAATCAATTAAAAAATGTTAATATTCCTTCCACCAATTTTCTCTCCACCTCCATCTAAATCGAATCCAGTTTTCCTTATGATATGTTCTGCATATAGAGCAGATAGGGAGATAAAATACATCCTTGTCTAACACCTTTGCCAATTGGAGACCATTCTTTTTCTTCATATTCTATCCTAACAGTAGCCTCTTATCTAGAGTATAGGTTATGTATGTTGTGGCACACCAATTTCTTTTTAAAACCATCCATAGCTTTTCATGGTCCACAAAGTCGAAAGCTTTGCTGTAATGTATAAAACATAATCTGCTAGATGGTGTGTATGGCTTATTTAACTCTTTTGCTTCTGGTTTAAGAAGTATTTTTAAATTGATTAAATTGATTTTAATTGATTAACAGCACCATCCTAAGGGGGGCAGTAGAGGTGTGGCCAGGGATGGTGCAGCTGGGTCACCTCCTGAGCAGCTTGCTGGCAAGTTTGCACTAGCAAAAGGGAGTGTTCCCAGGATGGTGCTTTAGGGGGCTGACTAGACCTGCCCCCAGGAACACCCTTTTTGGTGCCAGCATGAGCCCTTGAGCCAGTGAAACGCTGCCACACAGCTCCCCAACACTGGCTTAAGTGGCCCTGTGCTGGCATGAGTATCAATTTAAGGAGGCGCAAGTCACACTGACTATAGAGATCTTTTGGCCCCCACTTCAGGATTGCTCTGCCCAATGTGCCCCTTTATATGAAGTATTTATTTAAAATCCCTTTCTACACCACTGAGCTGTTAACTGTCTAGCATTGTCTTTTACTGCTTTTGTTTCTTCCTGATAGCAAACTAGAGAAGGAATTTAAATGTAGGGCTGTCAAAAAAAAATAAATTCGGTACAGTTCGGATTCGGCCGAATTTGGCCCTTGTGGGTTCGGTACGTGCCGAAGTCCGAACTCCCCCACTTCCGATCCGTTCAATTCGGCGGGAATTCAAAGTTCGGGGAAAAAATTCGGCCGAATAAAGCCATTAAAAACACAACCGCGCCTTTCCGCGGCTCTGGGGGGGGCATTTTTGGGCTTAGAGGTCCCAAACTTTCAGCAGAGCTTCAAAGGACGTATATTGAAAGACTCCCCAAGTTTTGTAAAGATTGGGTCAGGGGGGGCTGAGATATGGGCCCTGAAAGGGGTCCCCCCCACCCTTAATGTGGATCTCTCCGCAGAGCTTGCCGCCCACGCACAAAGCTCCCGGCCGACAAACAGCTGATGAGAGCAAGGGCGGGGCAGGTGCTAAGAACTTTGCAAAGCAACACAACTGCAGAGCAACCCCTTTGCAAATATGCAAAGGGCGGGGCAGGTGTGAAGAATTTTGCAAAACAATACAACTGCAAAGCAACACAAGCACGCAATGCAAAACCTTTGCAACAGTGCATAGCAACACCTGACACCTGGGAGTTTGCATACCATGGAAAGGGACAGAGGCAGCTAGCTATGCATAATAAGCAGGAGGGGGTGGAATGTCTCCTTTTGCATTGGACTTGGGACCAGGCAGATGCATTCTTTAAGTCACCATTTGAAAACCAGTTTTGAGCAAGCATCAATAACCTAACTGATCTTATGAATGAGGAAAAACCTGAAGAATAAAAATGAAGCCCCCCCTCAAACCAGGGAGAGAGAGACTGGAGGGGGAACACACACCCCAGGCAGAACCGGCAAAAGCCCCCTTTGGCTTCCCCCCCCACCCACAGAAACTGCTCCCTCCCCACACACACACACAGACTCTGCTTTCCCCCCACACACACACACAGAAAAGAAAAAATATAGATTAAAGCCCCCAAAGGGGTCTTACTGTGGCTGTCTTCTGTTCCAGCAGGAGGGGCTGGGAGGCTGGGTAATCCAATGTGATTCCATTTGTATCCAATATAAGATCCATATGTATGCATCTCTCGAGGGTGATCCATTCATCCCAATAGGGGAAAGGGGAAAGCCCATATCTCGGGGGGCCCTGACCCAATGTTTACAAAACTTGGGTGGTCTCTTAAAAAGCCTTGACTGAAGCTCCGCCGAAAGTCTGGGATCGGCACACCCAAAAATGCGCCCCCTGCAGCCATGGAAAGAGAAAAGGGGGGGAGCCAATATTTCAGCCCCCACTGAACCCATCTTTACAAAACTTGGGTGGTCTCTTAAGAGGGATTCTCTGAAGCTATGACAAAAGTTTGGGGGCTGAACCCCCCAAAAAGCGCCCCCTGCAGCCACGAAAATGGAAAAGGGGGGAGAGGAAAAAGGGGTGGAGCCCATATCTCGGGGGGGCCTGACCCAATGTTTACAAAACTTGGGGGGTATCTTAAGAAGCCTAGTCTGATGCTCCGCTGAAAGTTTGGGGTCGGCACACCCAAAAATGCGCCCTCTGCAGCCATGGAAAGAAAAAAGGGGGGGAGCCCATATCTCGGGACCCCCTGACCCAATGTTTACAAAACTTGGGTGGTCTCTTAAAAAAACCTGTCTGAATATCCCCTGAAAGTTTGGGGTCGGTACCCCAAAAAATGCGCCCCCTGCAGCCACGGAAAGGAGCGAATGTGCACAAGCACCCCCTCACACACACATGAGGATTTCCCTCTCTCTCTCTCTTTCCCCGGCCGGCCGCACATCAGCTGATTTCTCCAGCACTCAATCCTGACTGATTGGCCAGAAGAAGACCCAGCTTGGCCACCGATTGGCCGGGGGAGGAGAATGCTGCTTACTGACGGTTATGCTGCTTACTGATGGCCGAATTGGCCGAATTTATTCGCCGAACTCCCGAACTCGCTGAATTCGGCCCCCCCGGTTGCCCGCCAGTTTTGAGTTCGGATCCGTCCGAACTAAAAACCGCCGAATCAAGGGAAATTCGGCTGATTTTCAGTTCGGGCCGAACCGAATTGACAGCCCTATTTAAATGTCTTCTTTGGAAAACAGTGGGGCTTAAAGAGATCTTTCCTGTCATCTCCTTTAGGTGCCAATACACAGGCTTTGTGCGTGTGTGTAACATCTACTTGCCAGTGCTGAGAACCAGCACCGTTTTTCATGATTGTTCCAAGTCCCTATTCTCCCTATATCTTTGCTTTAAAGCTCCAGTTACATTCTTGCTTGAGATTTTTTTTGTACTCAGTCCACACAGCAATCAGTTTTTATTGATCCCAATGAAAAAAAAGTAAGCACTTATTATAATTTACTTTGCTTTTTTGAATGTATTTGCCACTGTTTGGTGCCTGAATAGACCTCTTGAAGTATCTTAACAATGAAATGGCCAATATACCTGAAGTAAATGAGAAATTGGTTCTTGTAGGTTATCCGGGCTGTGTAACCGTGGTCTGACCATGAAAGCCTTCGACAATATTTTAAATGAGAAATCTTTTTAGCCCACTTTGTGTTCCAAAGAAGAGATTAGCATTCCTTCTTACTAGTTTTCCGAAGGATGGAAAACAACAATAGTAGGTCCATGATACCTGGCAAATGTTTGCTACTAAAGGAATTGGAAGCTTGTAATCAAATCAATCTGTATTCAACAGTAAAAGTATGGTAATACAGGAGAAAAATGGTTATTCCTAGCTTTGTAGTTCTCCAAGCTGTAGCAAACAACACACTATTTTTGGCTCATTAATAAGAATATATGTTCAGGTGGGTGTGCGAATGAGCTTAAATTGGTTTTCTTACTTAAATTATTCGTTCTGCAGAGGCTTTGTGAAAAGGATCTGAACATTTTCTTTCAAGAGTGCTTTAACTTATTCCACCAATTTTAGTAGCCATATTATGCAAGAGTCACTGGAAAAGACAATCATGCCAGGAAAAGTTGAGGGCAGCAGGAAAAGAGGAACCAAAAAGAGGTGGATTGACTCAATAAAGGGAGCCACAGCCCTCAGTTTGCAATATCTGAGCAATGCTGTTAAAGATAGGATGTTTCGGAGGACTTTGATTCATAGGGTCGCCATGAGTCGGAAGCAACTTGACGGCACTTAACACACACACACATTATGCAACCCTAATCTATATATCTAATTTTGAACATGAGAATCAGGTCAGGTAAAGAAAGGGGAAATGTTTCTACAAACGTGGAGGAATACTGCCCTATCACAGGAGCCCCCCAACCATCATCAGTGCTACATCTCTCCTGGCCATAATGTGTGCATGTGTAAGGGGAGAAGAGTGAGAGAAGTAGGGGGGATCTGCATGGGAGTGGAAGAATTGGAGTAGAATGTGCACAGGCCTCCCTTCCCTACCAGCCACCTGATCTGGGATTTCTACTTGCCCAGCTCCATGGGCCTATAGTTGCCAGACTTCCCATAACATTGTAGCCTTACTCTAGGGTAGCCAGGCACAGCCTGGCAACTGGTGGGATGTTCAGGGGTGAAGACCATGATGTCATGTGCACCACTACATCACTTCTGGAGAAACCCAGAAGTGATGTATAGTAGGTCTAGGAATGGGCAGAAACTCTATGGTTTTACTAAGCATATTGTTATCTTGGGCCTTCCTCTAGCCTGGCCTAGCCTATACAAGTGTGAACCATCTGTCACTATTTGTACCCACACTTACACATAGGGCAGTTGAGGGACAGCCTCTAGCAAAATCTACCGGAGGTCTCTCTAAAACCCGAGTTTGACCTGTCCTTCATCCTAGCCCATTATAATAATGATTTTCATATCGCAGTTACCCAAAGTCTTTAACATATCCTGATAGTGCTTAATTACTATTCGTGACTTTTTTAGCCGAGCATGAGAATGAGAAAATAGTAATTTGTGATTCACTTTGGCAATTCAGATGAGTGTGTCATTTGTGATGATTGCTATTCCTACTTGGTATCCAGAGAACTTCAAAACAAAAATGATTGACATTTAAAGTTACTTAATCAAACTGTTTGTTTACATGCGAGTTGAGCCCCTCATTCGACAACTTTGATGTTTCTGTTTGAAGTTCAAATTGAATGCTGTGTCAAGAAGCTTTGCACCTGCACAAACTGGCTTGCCTGCATAAACTGGCTTGTAGGCTACAAAGTCAACAGCATATGAAGGCAGCCTATCAGACCAGCCCTTCATCATGATGCTGAGCAAGAATGTAGTGGCCTATGGGGTCAACCCCTGATAAGCAACTAACTCCCATGAGGCAGGAGAATGTGCATGCACAAATTATCCCCATCTGAACACTTTGCCTACATTTTCCTTTAACAAACACCAGGTCATTTGAGCATGATGGGCCAAGAATACAGTCAAGAAACAAGACCCAAACTCAGACACCTCTTTCATTAGTCAAAGTTTTAACAACATTTGGGATGTTTAAAAAAACCATAATTCCCATGCGACAACATGAGAATGTTCATGGGTGGACGGATCCAGATAGAGACAGTGCACCTGCCTTTGTAACCAATGACCATTGAGTCAGGCATCAATAAGGGATGCAGAGAGATGCTTTATAGCAGTACATCATTAACTGTGAAGCGTTAATGTTTTGTGCACCTAAAAGAATGTGACAGACAGCATATGGGATAGCATAGCAATGCTGATAGCAGACAGAGGGTTTGATGGGGGTAGCTGTGAGACAGCAGTATTCGATTGCACACTCAAAATCCTCTTTTTCACAGACACGTGTAGATATTGTTGAAACACAGGGCTGTTTGTTGAATGTTGAACTGTGCTGTTTGCAACTGTTGAACGGACTGTGAGCTGATCCAGCAAGTCACCAAGCATTCCTGCTGATAGCCTGGTGGTGTTTGAAGCCATGGTGTCTTAGAGGAAAGAAAGGCTGAAGTTCTGGACTTCAGAGGTTGAAGCTGGAACATGGAAAAATAATTAAGAAATCAGACATGGGTCAAAATCAGCACTGTCTTTCAGCCTGTCAAAACCCCTGGAATTTCTACTAGCAGCTTCATTTATGGCCAATCCGTAAAAGGTAATCAGATTAACTATACTAGGAGTCGGGCCATTTTTTACTTGCCTGCTCCAGCACAGCAGATCTCTGTTATTCTCATGCGCACATCTTGCAGCATTGTCACTCTCTGTCCCTTAATGGTCTATGCCCTTCCCAGACTCTCATTCCAACCTGGGAATTCTGCATTGCAGACAGATGTGCAGTGCTTGGTCAATGCTGGTCAATGTTGTCATTTTATAAGTTTTCCCTGTCTGAGGAACACATGTCTGCTTGGCCCTGGTTTTGGGCCCACAAGCCATCTGTTGTGGACAAGTTCCAGTTAGCACTTATTAAGTCATCTAACCAGCTGCTGTTTTCGTTCCTAACCACAGAAGGCAACTACGTGATACTGTTTCCCAGGTATATTCCCAGTTCAGGTTGACAGGTGTGGTCTGAGAGTTCTGTTCTTCCCAGCCATGGAGCTGCCCCACTCAGATTGCATGTGTATGAGGAAATGGGAGCCTCCTCTCTCCACATTTTTGACCTGAAATTGCCCTGGAGAGTTGCTATTTGCCTCAGTGTGTATCTGGGGCTGGCTGCTGCCGCAGCGGCCTCTGCCACTTCAGCTACACCAACTCCAGACTTCTTTCCAGGGCTGGAGGAGGCTGGCATCCATCAGGGGCCTGGCAAGGCTGGCGGGATGGCCAACGCCCACCGCCTGGCCACGCATTTGGGGGCCTGGCAAGACCTGCTCTTACCGGGAGAGGAGAGTGGAGGCAGGGCATCCAGGCATAGGAGGGAGCCTAGTCCTACCTAGTGCTGTCTGGACCCGGGAAGATCTGGGCCCCAGGGAAGCAGTGGCGGCTAGAGAAACATTGCCAGAGAGGAGGAAGGGCCTGAGAGCCCACAGGCAACTTCCGCCGCTGGCCTCATTTCCCCAAACCCCAGGAGCTTGAGGGGCAAGCCAGGGGGAGAGGGTGAAAGCCCCAGGGTAGGGTTGCCAAGTGCCTGGTGGTGGCGGGTAAAATCCCTCCAATCCACTGGGCTGCCCGCCTGGGCTGGCAGGGCTGGCGGGCACTGCATGCACACACACACGCATGCAGTGCGTGTGTCACTTTCAGGTTTTCCTGGAAGTGACGCAGATGCTCTGGCAACCTCAGCTAAAACTCTAAAGAAACTCTGAATTAGGATCTTCTGGGCCAACATGGTAAAAAGTTCACAAAGGGTAAAATTGTACTGTCATTGCTTGGACTTTAGTGAGCTGTAATCTTTAGCAGATAGGAGCCCCGTGGCGCAGAGTGTTAAGCTGCAGTACTGCAGTCTAAAGTTCTGCTCACGACCTGAATTCGATCCCAACGGAAGTCGGTTTCAGGTAGCCGGCTCAAGGTTGACTCGGCCTTCCATCATTCCGAGGTCGGTAAAATGAGCACCCAGCTTGCTGGGGGTAAAGGGAAGACGACTGGGGAAGGCACTGGCAAACCACCCCGTAAACAAAGTCTGCCTAGTAAACGCCGAGATGTGACGTCACCCCATGGGTCAGGAATGACCCGGTGCTTGCACAGGGGACCTTTACCTTACCTTAATCTTTAACAAGAGAGATGAGAACTCCAGGTGTGGGGGACTGACATTCCATTCAATTAGCAGAGAAATTAAGATCTGTCCCATGGGAGAGAATGGGAGGTTTTTAGCAGCAGAAAAGAAACTTCTAACTCATGATGACTTTTTCGATCACCTGGTCAGCAACAACTGATGCAATTAATTGAGATCACCAACCAAAGATCTGATTGATGAAGAGCTCTGGAAAAGCTCAGGCCATCTCTGCATCTTTTTGGCATAAAAGATCCTATAGCATGGTTCCATGATCCACTTTTGTGATTCTTGCTATGGGGTCTGGACATGTTGCCAACCCCTGACTAGAATGGACCTTTTTAATAAATTCCTTTCTATTATATTATTTGGTGAAACTCATACTGCAGGTGGCCAGCCTCACAGGGTTGACTTTCCTTTGTTAAGCCCAGGAAGGTTAGCAGTCTGTCCCTTGGCTTCTGGCTGGTTGGGTTAGAGAAAGGGACTGGTGGCACCTACCCTCCTGAGGTGTAAGGACTTGCCCCTCAGGTGGCTTGGAAATTTTGAATATTGCCTGAACCATAACAAGAGCCCCCTGGATTGGAGGTTCTTGACAGCTTTGGGAGTAGTAGAAAGCCAGCGAGGTGTAGTGGTTAGGAGTGGTGGACTTTAATCTGGAGAACTGGGTTTGATTCCTTATGTCTCCACATGCAGCCTGCTGGGTGACCTTGGGCTAGTCACACTTCTTTCAGAACTCTCTCAGCCTCATCTACCTCACAAGGTGTTTGTTGTGGGGAGAGACTCCTTAAAGGTAGAGAAAAGCAGGGTTTAAAGCCAATTCTTCTCCTTCTCATCCTTCTTCTATATTTACCCTCATAACATTTCTTTCTTGGGGTTCCCCCCCCCCATGCTTAAGCTAAAAGTAACCTCATTATCTTCTGAAATAGCTCTTGCCTTTTGTGGGGGGATGGCATGGAAAGAAACAGTTGGAATCCCTATTAGCACTGCCAAAGTGTCATACGATGAGCAGGATGGCAATCTCACTTATTTAGTTCCATCTCCATAATTTGTCTCCAATGTTATCAATATAGACTTAGGACAATATAAACAGTCAGCACCAGAGCAACATGAGAGTCCCTTGAGTTTTTAGTCAATCTTTATTCATAGCCTATTTAAGACAGACATAAGGTTGTAGAATGATTACAGACAAGAAGCTGCAGTCACATTAAAAAAAAAATCACCATAGATGCTTGATCCGAGTCTCATTTCCATGAGTTAGTAGTGAGTTCAATTTGTGGAGCACAGCTTGGGTTAAAAAAAACCCTCGTCATTAAACACAGTGAACATTGCTAAAAAAATGACCAGATTATTATTACTCTGGAAATTTGCATTACAAAAATGATGCCTTCAGTGTGCGATGTCTTGTTTTCATATGGGTTGTCCAAAAGATAATTATTGTGGAAAAGCTAACCAATGGACTACATCACCCTTTGGGGATTGACATGCTGAAGAGCTCTGGCTCGATTTATGCTGCTGTTGATGAAACTATAATCTCTACATTGCATGCTGAGCACTCTCTGCAGTCCTCATTAGTCTTCTCTCAAATATTATACTAAATGTCCAGAATGTCCCCTTATCAGACCTGCCTTATGGCAGAGCTACTCTCAGAACAAATAACTAAACTAACACAGAGTATTTCAAGATCTGTTTTTTGGGAGACACCAAAAGGGATTGTTCGGTGGGGGCGGAACAACAACACTGCATGCTGGCTCTCTTTTATCAGTACCCCATATCACAATAAAATCAAATGATTCATGTTTTGCAGGCAAAAATGCTTACAAACCTTTTTAAAAAAACAACCTGCCTCTTTCAAATTAAGAGTAAAAATGCAGCCATTTCTTTCTGAAAGTACCTGAATGGTGGGATGGGATGATCACGTCTATAACACTGTTAATATACTTTGCCATTATTTGTTCAGTTACATTCCACCAGGGACTAGGCTGAAGGACCCCACCTATTCTACCAGGGACTAGGCTCAAGGACCCCACCCAGGTTTTATGACTCAGGGTATAACATTATGTTTTCCTGGTTTACTCTCTGGGCCCTGGTGATTAAACTGGCCTGTACGTTCTGTGCTTGACTCAATAACCAGGTGTGTGGGGACTGGTTCAGATTGGGGCCCCAGTGCTTGTAGAGAGGGGGTTTAAGCCATACATCTTTTTCCCAACCTGAAATGTCCTGTGACATTTGCCTGGTGCCCCCAAGGCCATTTGAATACACGAAGCTGTCTTATACTGAATCAGACCACTGGTTCAGCAAAGTTAGTATTGTCTACTCTGACTTGCAGCTGATCTCGAGGTCTTTCATACTACCTATGGCCTGATGTCAGGGATTGAACCTCAGACCTTCTGCATGCAAAGCAAATTCTCAACTGCTGAGCCACATTTCTAATCAGGAAAACAGCAAGTTGGAAGCTTTAAACTCCTTCTCCCCACCATGGTCCCAATCCAAATAATGTACCAGGGAACTGAGTTCCAAGCACAAAACTTGCAGTGTACATCTAATCCTCAGGACTCAGGGAGAACACAACAAAAACATAGTATATGGCTAGGCCCTCTGTAAGGATTTCAACTTAGATTCCTACATCTATAGCATTATATTACATTTTCTTGTCTGTTCGCTCTCATTGTCCAGAGAACTCTCTGAAAGCATATAAGCCAGTTTTACTGCTGTCTGACTATAGCTGCATTAATCCCCCTTTTGGATGTACACCTTAATGTGATGAGGGGGTTTGTGTGTGTCAGTGAAGCTGGGAGCAATATTGTAAGACATCAAGACTCTGTCAAGAAGCTGAACTCCTAGCAGAGTCACTCAAGGTGGAATGGTCACACCTGAGACACCAGACTAAGATGCGTCCACCCCCTTAAGGGATCAATGGCCACAACAGCAGAAGAGAACAGACTGTTTCAATGCTGATGGGGGTGAAGGAATCCTTGCTACTGGGCAGCAGGAGGCATGGAAGGTGATACTGGCAGAGGATTTCATACACAATGGCAGTGCCACTATAGCTAACCCTGGTTAGAACTGCGCAGAAGCAGGCAATGGTAAACCACCTCTGACCAACCCTTACCACAAAAACCGTAAGATGAGACAATCCAAAATGATAAAAAAGATATAGTGGTGGAAGATGGTGCCCCCAGGTTGGATGGCACTCAATCATCTACTGAGGAAGAGTGGACAAGTATGATAGCGCTATTCTTAATGATGTGACTGGACTAAAGCTGAAAGGATGTTCAGTTGTTGACATGAATGGATGCAAAAGGAAAGTACAAAACTGTTCAAAGCATATAATAGGAACATGGAACGTGAGAAGCATGAATCAAAGTAAGCTTGAAATTGTAAAACGAGAAATGGAACATTAAAAAATTTCAATCCTGGGAGTGAGTGAACTAAAGTGGACTGGGTTAGGACATTTTCAGTCAGAAAATTACAAGACTTCCTTGGGAGGTGGTAAGTGTTCCCTGGAGGATTTTAAGCAGAGGCTAGATGGCCATCTGTCAGCAATGCTGATTCTATGACCTTAGGCAGCATGAGAGGGAGGGCATCGTGGCCATCTTCTGGGCATGGAGTAGGGGTCACTGGGGGTGTGTGGGGGAGGTAGTTGTGAATTTCCTGCAGTTTGCAGGGGGTTGGACTAGATGACCCTGGTGGTCCCTTCCAATTCTATGATTCTATGAGATAGAGCCCTTGGTGGCTCTATGAGGGCAGAAAGGTATGGTAAAAATCTTGTTAATAGATTAAATTCAAAACCACCTCTGTTCATTTCTTGCCCTGAAAACCATATGGGCTCTCTAGAAACTGTTTGTGATTTAATGACACTTTCCTCCACCACCGTACACAGATTCTGAAATTAACGGTTTTCCCTTCTATGGAACTGACCTTGGAAGTGCTTGTGAGCACAGGAGCTTTGTTTACCCCAAGCTTTTATGTATGCTGGTAGTTTTTGCAGAAGGGTTATATCCTTACATTTGAAACAAGTTATGGGCTGCCAAAATATTTGGCTTCCATCTCGAGTTCATTCAGATATCTGACAGCATATTGAAGATGAAATGAATAAAGTTTTTTCCATTTTAAATGTTTTTTTAAAAAGTGGCATGCAAATGTACACCTTCTGAGAATAACTCTTATCAATTCCCAGTGTGTCTCCAGATTAGAAGCCGCTATAATCATTCATCATATTACCTTCCTTTGGTTTCATCTCATTTCTTTTTGTTTTCATAAATGTGAAAGTGTGGCAAAAAAAGACCAAAACCTAAAATCTTTGTCATGCAACATTTCTCCAGTTATTTAAAGTACTCTTTGCTGCCACACAGTCAGAAGCTACCCACTAAATAATTTCCAAACATTCTATTGGATGTCTCACTTATGGCCATAATGACACATTTATTCATCATGATGTCGCTTTTGTAAATTTCCACCACCTTCTTCCTTGTCTCAATTTTACTGGATTTTTGGCAAGGCAAGAACAATGGTAGCAGCGAGGCCTTCCTTCCCTGTCATTCTTTCTCCCCATCTATCAAAGCTGCATCCCAGGCATAATCCCAGGGAAACATTGGCCTGTATTCTAGGGAACATAAAATTTCTTAAGGAGGAGTGGTGAGGCCACTGATTCTACCTTCCCAAGTGAGACACCAAAAAAAAATAAAATAAAAAAGTTAGTAGGTAATTCAACAGGATTCTTGTATTGTGGGTAGTACTTTAATGTTAAAATACCATCAAGTTGAAAGCACTCTAGTATAGAGGTGCTGCAGATAACAGGATATACCCAAAAGGTTGCAGGACCATGGACCTTCCATTACCTCCTCTTGTCCAGGAACTTGGGAATTATTTGCCAGTTACACAAGGGAGCCAAACATCCAGTCTTACGATCTATGATACTCTCGTGATGGCATTAAGCACTGAAGATGGAAAGACGATACCACTGGGGGGGGGTTACTTCCTCCCTCCCCTTTCAGTGTCGAAGTATCTGATTGGTAGTTGTATCGTCTTTCAAAGGATCCTGTTTGTTATGTCTACCCACTGATCAGATTGATAGGATTCCTGCCGGTTTATCTGATGTTTTTTTTTTGTTTTCTAAGAGTCATTTATACATCAGGTGGGGAGGCGCGGATTTAATAGATGTATTTGGCAATCCTTCAGGACCTCCAGATCCAGGTAAAACAAAAGAGTTTTTGTAACTTACTCAGATTTTAGAAGAGTAGGTATGCTTGCTTCCATGTAGTTGCTTAGGTGGTAATAGGTAGAGGAGATCTGAGCCTGATTCCAAAGAAACGTTCACAGCGTTGTATTTCCTCTCAATGCTGGCGGGACCATGCCCAATTCCCCGAGAGTCTTCCTTTCTCAGATAAATGGAGGTCAGACCGTTCTTCAAGGCAGGGGGTATTCCTGCTTCCCGGTCCACTATTTAGGAACCGGGTAGGGATGCAGAGTGCACCCCAAATCTGAACGTTTCTTGGGTCCCTCGGGAGCTACCGAGGAATGTGGCGCTCAGATCAGAGTCTCTAGCGGAAGTCAGCTCACAACCTGAGTTCGATCCTGATGGAAATTGGTTTCAGGTAGCTGGCTCAAGGTTGACTCAGCCTTCCATCCTTCCGAAGTCAGTAAAATGAGTACCCAGCTTGCTGGGGATAAAGGGAAGATGACTGGGGAAGGCAATGGGAAACCACCTTGTAAACAGAGTCTGCCTAGTAAACATCGGATGTTACATCACCCCATGGGTCAGTAATGACCTGGTGCTTGCACAGGGGACTACCTTTTACCTCAAGGAAAGTACCTCCGGGGAAAGTACCTCCGGGGAAAGTACCTCAAGGAAAGCTCACAAAAAGAAAACATAAATTGAGGCAAGTCAAATGGTGGTTTGCCCATCAATACAGACTTACCCTTAAATTGTGATGCTATACTCCAGAGCTGATCTGCAGACATTATTTGGCTTGTACAAAGATTAGTTCTTCCTAAAGCTTGCAATTCATTCTACCTAATTAGTTCTAAGAAGAAACTAATCATCATGAGTGTCACATTAAATTGTGCAACATTCCTTACAACCTCTGCCACCTTTCTTGAAAGGTTATGATCCAACACCTCCTGCTTTTTTGTTTTAAGGTCCCCTGTGCAAGCACCAGGTCATTCCTGAGCCACTCTGCGCCACGTGGCTCCCTGTTTTTGTTTTACCTACTTTTTTTTAATCAATACTGATAATAAATAACCCAAAACTTTCCCAGAAGGAAAATCACTGTAATGTTGATTTGTTAGAACCAACCAACAAAGGGCAACTTCTGCTAATGTTTCGCAACACTTGAAAGACTAGAAGCCATTGCTGATTTAGACTTGTGAATGAAATCTTCATAAACTGGATCAACACACAATGCACAAAATCCATGCTATACTACATGATGACCGTGTACATAATCAACATGAATATGGGATTCAATTTTGGGATTCAGTTTTGGATGAACTTCTCATACAAGAAATGAAGAAAGGAAATTCAAAATCAAACGCTACTTATACACTGAGAGAGAATCATACAACCTCAGGAATCAATCACACTTTTTTTCTGATGTAATCAATGAAAAAAAGATTAGAAGGTCAAGAACTCTCTCAGCATTCATAGATCAAGATGTAACCTTTCATATATCATGGACAATGACTAGATTTGACATTCATTAAGCACCATTTTTTGATGTACACAGAGCAGCTTCTACCTTCCACTCCCCTAAAGTAGTTGTTGAACTTCTGCCCTAGAAAGGCATTTAAAAAATAAAACAAAACTTCATAAAGCTTGGTAGATGTTACACGTTACAGCTGCTGTTCTCCTGCAATAAAGCTAGTAAAGCATATCAGTAACTATCACCAACCCTTATATATCCTCGCTACAATCTAGAAACATTCCCAGATTCTGCAAATAATATCTATAAAATATTGTCGAAAGCTTTCATGGTCAGAGTTCATTGGTTCTTGTAGGTTATCCAGGCTGTGTGACCGTGGTCTTGGTATTTTCTTTCCTGACGTTTCGCCAGCAGCTGTGGCAGGCATCTTCAGAGGAGTAACACTGAAGAGACACTGTCCTTCAGCGTTACTCCTCTGAAGATGCCTGCCACAGCTGCTGGCGAAACGTCAGGAAAGAAAATACCAAGACCACGGTCACACAGCCCGGATAACCTTCAAGAACCAATATCTATAAAATCTGAAGAATAGATTTTTGCTAGTTTAAATAGGTATAATTTATTTGCATATTTTACAAAATGTACATATGTTGGTGCAGAATTTGGAATTTGGTCTGCACATTTGTATTGCTAATTTAATGCTGTTAGGGTTGCTAGGTAGATGCTCACCTGTAGACTGCAGTTTATTTTCTCACTGAGTTCAAACTTTTAGATATGTATCTACCTGTTGTTCTGAGTACTGTTATTTGAAACTTCCCTTTAAGGTAGATAGATATTGTAATCAAAGCTGCTGAGAGCCATTGTGGACTCCTGTGGGCTCCCTCAAACCACTGAGTACCAACCCAAATATCATATGAAAGTAAATCACATGCTGTTGGCATTAATGTTGGCATTAATAGGCTAAGAAAATGTTTATCTTTCTAAGCACTACACAGTTTTTCCATTCCTCACATATATATCCTACCTTTCCTCCAACAAATTTCAATCAGGATACATGCTATCCTTCCAACAACCCTGTGAGTGAGGTTGAGAAACAGCACCCCCCACCCAATAAAAGGACAGCAGCAGCAGCTTGCTTGGCTCCTAAGGAAGGCACCTTTGAATTTTGTGCCCAATAGGAAAAGATCTTTCCATAGTCAAGTAGGAGAAAATATGGAAATTAGGGAGATAATCCCATTAGCCAGTGCTGGACTAAAGTATTTTGCAGATCAGTGGAATCTGGGAAGGGTGTTATGCTGTAGTTTGAGGAAGTTTATATCGTCCATGTCTGACAGGAGCAATTAATGGAGCAAAGGAGAAAATTAGGCTGTCAGCTTCCATTGTCGAAGGCAAAGCTTCAAATGCCTAAATGAATAAAGCCATTTCTGGCTAGAAGTCTTGAGGATGAAACAGAGGTTGCACATTAGCATGCAGCTAGGTACATGACAGGCACTGTGGCCCTTGATGAAGTCAGAGGAACCATTTAAATGTATGCTAGCAAAGGGGGTGACATTTCTATTAAAGGAAATGTTCCTATAGCATAAAAGGTGCTATTTATAAGAGGGGTGTACATGTTTTTTTTTTTTTAATTCCATTCTGGTTTCCCCTCCCCTTTATTTCCAAATAGTTTCAGAGGAAACACATAGGCTGTTACAGCATTGCTCTCCTACTGATTTTCAGAAACTGTTGCCAAGTTTCAGGCAGATAAAAGAAAAGCAGTACAATCAGACATCTCCAAAAGGCAGGTTACAGAATGGGTACAGGGAAGTATATGCCCAGATAGACAGAAGACAGGCAGAATTACATAGCCAGCCCAGAGGGAAGCATTCCTTCCTACCAAGGAAGCAGGAAGACCTGAGCTTTCGGTGGTTGGGGATGGCATGGCTGAGGCGCCACCATGGCACCTCCAAAGCCATTTCCCAGCCGTTAAAAGGCTTTAAAAAGCCTTTCGGCAGCTTTTTATTTTTTAAATGGGGCATTTTGCACCATTGAGTACAGTGAGGCTGCACCTGCAAAATAGCAGGCACAGCAACGCTGTTCTCCCCGCTGGCACGTCCCCCAAAAGGGGACAGGAAGCTGCCTACAGGTGCTCTTAGGGCACAAACAAAATTTGAAACTATCATAATGAAACATCAAGACCACCTACGTGGGAGAATCTACAAGCTACTCTTGAAATACGATACAGAAATGGAACAAATAAAGACCAACATGATCAAGTGGATGCAGAACTTTAGAGAAATGATTCCAATGGAAAAATATTACAAAAATGCATAGTATGAACCAGGCGACATGTTGGAAGTGCAATGCACCAGATGGATCTTTTTTCATGTTTGGTGGACATGTCCGAAGATAAAACTTTATTCATGAACTCCAAAAACTGTTCCAATTGAAATTCGCTTTAGATCCAAAAAACATGTTGTTAGGTGCCATTCCACTAGAACTACCAGCGCAATCCAAAGACCTGCTCAAATATGCTACAACCGCTGCGAGAACTGTTCTAGCAAGGAAATGGAATCAGACTTCGCTTCCTGACATAGAACAATGGAAAGAAAAGCTTTTTGAATATGCAGTTATGGCTAAAATGACCAATCTGGCAAATAATGATCAGAATTGGTTCTTGTAGGTTATCCAGGCTGTATAACCGTGGTCTTGGTATTTTCTTTCCTGACGTTTCGCCAGCAGCTGTGGCAGGCATCTTCAGAGGAGTAACACTGAAGGACAGCTGTAAGCCTCTACTTACAGACACTGTAAGGAGACACTGTCCTTCAGTATTACTCCTCTGAAGATGCCTGCCACAGCTGCTGGCGAAACATCAGGAAAGAAAATACCAAGAAAATACGGTTACACAGCCCGGATAACCTACAAGAACCATTGAACTCTGACTGTGAAGGCCTTCGACAATGATCAGAAATATGTTATTCCATGAAAAATGGAAATTGTTTTATCAATATGTAAAGGTTTAAAAACAAGATTAAGTAATAGAAAGGTAGATGGTGGTTGGTTTCAACAACTATTAGGTTATGAAAAACATTATTAATTATATTAATAAGCCAGGAAAGTTACTTTGATTTTATAACCATGCAAACTTGTATGATAATGAAATCAGTTTTTTTTAATATACTGTATTTGTATTGCCATGTCCCCCTTCCTTCCCTTTATTACTGTACCCTTTTCTTTTCCTAATAAATAGTTTAAAGGGGAAAAAAGGAAGCTGCCTACTGGCAGCTCCGCCCCCAGGACGCCGGCACGGGGCTTTGCAGTGGTGGGACACTGGCTGAAGGCCCAGCCGGCGTCCTTGGGTGGCGCTTACAATGGCAGTGCCAGGAAACCAGTGTCTGAGCCCACCTGGATGGCATAATTGGGACTTATGCCAGTGCACCCCCTTTTTGACCTCCAAAGTACTTTCATCCTTGGAGGTCAGAAATGGGCTGATATGGTATACAGGCGGCATTTGGAAAGGCAGGCAGCAGAGCAGGGCAGGCACAGAGCACGCACCTTGGCAATCCAAGGCAAAGCCACCACTCCTATCTTAATCTTGAGCATGGCTATTTCTAGCAAATTGTTCAGATGCTGAATGAGAGTGCTTGTTGGAAAACAAATACTGGAATAAGTGTTCTCATTTTTGTTTTCAGTTTTTGCATCCCAACTCCTTCCAGAGAAATTCACCCAAGAATGTGTTTTCCAATCACTTTTAATTTCTGCTTATCTTTAGCATGTAAATGTTAATGACATCTCAAAGGATTGCATCTCTACAAACGGAGATGACTGCTGAAGCCTGTCATTATTAAAAAAAATATCCCCACAACTGCTAGCATTGACTCCCTTGTTACTCCCAGGTAAACAAAAAGTCTGATTAATTGGTAGGAAACACACAAGCTCTTTAAATATGTCTGTTTAATGCACAGGCATGTCTCAAAGACTTCCTTGTGGAATATAATGTTATTGCATATGTTTTAAATTGTTAGCCCTTGTGAGGCTAGAAAGGCAAGATATAGATTATGTAAATAAATAAAAAAGTGACAACATCAGTTGCAAGGAGCACCCCTGCCGATTTCTCACTCCAGATGATGAATGGAGAGGATGAGGACCAGTGGTGGAAGAACAGATGAGTCAATCTGTCCACGAGGCCCTTACCCTCATCTACCAAAGACATTTGGAGAATTCTTAGAATGTCACATGAGGCCATGACATCTCTTCCAGGTAAGCAAAGTCACAGTTATGCACAACATAGTACCTTCCCCATTTTGTTTACACTGCTCCAAAGACCAAGGGTGGTTGCCAGAGCAGCAACGGAGAGGCTTTCTGCTGCGGTGGCCTACCTGGTAAGTCTAATGTATGATGCCCATGAGCTATTTTTATTGATATCAACACTGTATATGAATCCATATAACATAAACATAGGCTTAAGCAAGGGGAACCCCATATGTCTTCAGTACTGGCAAATGTTCCCCACAGCGTGTCCTGAGCATTTGTCATTATTGAAGATATTTAGCCTCATGAGCATTCCATGTGTACATTGGATATGAAACATTACTTCTATATTTCAACGTAATTTCAAAAAGCTTGTCAAGGGCAACGCTGGCAGCCTTGTAGAATGATTAATAATCTTTAATTCTTAAAAAAATTCTTTACTGCTTAAAACATTTGTAATGCTGTAATGAAAATGTAGAAATGATTTCCCCCCACATGATTATATTTAATTCGATTTTTTATTTTATGTACTGTTATATTACTTCATTATTATCCCCACAGCCACATTAAGAGCATATATTACTGGAGCACAATATCCAGGTTTTTCTTATTAATACTGAAAGTCAGGGATTTAAAAAAAACAACAAACCCATTTTGTAAAATAATTGGCAAATTGAAAAAAATGTAACTTAGCAGATAAGGGCTGACATTTCAAGATAGGGATGAAATGAAACTTAATCAAATCTTCAAAGCTATTTTTAAAAGAATTTTCATTCTGCCAAGACTATCATACCAATTTTTAATTCTGTTGAACTTACAGTACCAGAGGAAAAACTGTAATGGCCGTGTGTGATGTTGACTCTCTTGGGGACCACAGAATTAAGATGCCTGTTAAATGTCACATCCCATAATGGCAATGTAATATTTAGAGGGTTATGTCTATTTAGGTACCAGTTATATGGGAAAGACTCATGGAGTTAGCACAATCGACATGGTTGTGGGGTTTCTGAATATAAGGGAACATCATGGGAGGTACTCATGAAAAAGCAACACCTTTGGTCTCAGTGCAGTATTTAAATGGTACCTCAAATTTGGGTTAAATGTCTATGAAGCTAATATTACATCAATATTTCCTTTTACATATTTGTACAGATAAAATTGAAAGGACACAGATTAAGGAGAAAGCTAGATATGATGTGCAAATATGCTGTTGCTATTTTGAAAAAGAAAAGGAGGAGGTCTTCCGGTGGAGAGCTGATCTCAGCATAAAATAATATGCAATAACATCTTAATTGATATTTAATAAAGTTACTACATTTAATTGATTGAATAATATCAGGATTAGAATTTTTTAGGCAAAAGAGTATATAAATTTATTACAGGTGGAGTGGGTGAAGGGGGAGTCATCAGTAGCAAAGTTTAAAGTTATAATGCCTTTCAACATTATATTGTGTTTTTTTATGTGAGGACGGTTCTTACAAATGGTTGGAAGGATTGATTGTAATATTATGGAAAAATAATAAAAATTGTTTTAAAAAAAAGAAAAGGAAGGAGGAAATGTTGAGCTATAAAGAAGCACAGAGGAGAGGATATTCTTATGGTGGCACAAAATGTCCTTTTCACTTCACTTGCCTGTTTTGTTTTGTTTTATTTCTCTAAGGGAAAATCTATTTACCTTTTTAAAAAGCAATAGTGTCCATTTAGCATTTGGGGAGTGAGATCTGTTAAATCATTAGAAAACTAATCTGCTTTATTTACTTTATTATGGTTTACTGTAGTCAATTCAGCATCCATATCCAATCCAATATTAAAAACAAAGAACAAAAAGGTACGCAGTTGTATTTGTAGACACAGGAGCATGCCAGAACTAGACAGGCAGAGAAAACATGCAGGATGAATGCTCTCTTCCTCTGCACAGGAAATAAACTAGACATTGTGCACTTGAAAAATAAGACATGAAAGGATAGAGGAGTATTTTTTCAGCACTAAATACTGATGAACTAAATGGCACTAAACTGCTCTGATATATGTCTATATGGGTGGGGCATTAAAACCCAGAGCCAGTTTCTTGAACTTCTTCCATTATTGTGGACATAGGGCTAAGTTGTGGGGTCCTTTTGCCTGAGCATAAACCACCCACACAAGCGTAAAGTCACACAGATCCCCAACATTTTTGCTTTATGACATTTTTACCTTGCCACATGACCAAGAATCTCAGGACAGCATAAATGGTCATCTTCTTCTATTTTATCCACAGAACAACCCCATGAAATAGAGTGGGCTGAGATAGTGTAACCCAAGGTTACCCGATATGCCCTATTGACTGAGTGGGAATTTGAATCCCTGTCATATCTAGTACATTTGTATCCCACCTGTGTAAACTGCTGTCCTTCCCACATTCTATCCTCACAGCAATCTAGTGAGGTAGATTAAGCCAAGAGAGAATTACTGGATCAAGGTCACAAAGTGACAATTGTTGCCTCTGAGACCCTCAGCCCTCATGGATCCCCATTTTTTTCATGGCTTGTTCCACCTCCCCTTTGTTTGTTTTTTATGTGTACACCTGAGTGTGGGCTTAGAATTAATAGAAAGAGCTTGAAATAAAGTGATATCAAAATGCAATGAGTCATGGCAAAGGAAGAAAGGAAAGCAGGACAGCTCCTCTATCAATTCGGCAAAAACTCATTCTAAGAGGGATTCAATTGAGGTCCATTTCCCCCACAGACCCCAGTGTCTCCTGTCAGATAATTTGACCTTACTAATGACCCAGATTTCCAGAATAAGCAACAGACCGATTCTAGCAATTTACTCTGTATCTAAATGGCCAGATCTTCCTGATCTTCCACAATCATGACAATTACCCGGCCTTATCTAACTTCCCAAATTTCCCAAAGGGAATTCTTTAGACACTCTCCATGCAAAAGGAAAAAACTCCCCTCTACCATATCGTCAAAGTATTTTTTTTAAGCTGGCTCATCTTCAAACGATTACACTTTTATTATACCCACATTCTAGGGTTGCCAGGTGCCAGGTAGTCAAACCAAGTAACAACAGTATTGGCTATGAAAACTACAGAAAACTACAACGTGAACAGTGTAGCTTTGCTGTCAATTGAATAGTATTCAAAAATACATTCAAATACAATCATATAATACAATGTGCAGATCTTACACCATTACATGAACAGAACTGCCATATTCTTAATACAAAAGTGAAGAGAATTAAAGTCCAAGTCCATGCCCAGAACTCCTTGAGATGGAAAGGAACAATTAATCCTGATCTCCCTGGGGCTGTATAGCGAGCTGCAGGACTTCAAAAGTGGACAAAAGTTGGTTCAAATAAACCCATCACAGGACAGGGATCCGGTATTCTTCCTGTTTCGGTAGGTTCTTCATTAGGGTTCAGTAATAAATATATATGATTTTACCAATAAAATCTATATAAAAGGATACAGAGACGATGCTAGGACAACTGACTCTTATCTGTCATTCCAGCTAAAGTAACCAAAAAAATGTACCGTATATACCCGTGTATAAGCCGACCCGCGTATAAGCCGAGGTGCCTAATTTCTCCCCAAAAATGGGGAAAAATTAGGCACCTGCGTATAAGCCAAGGGTCGGCTTATAACCCCTCCCCCCCCCGCAGACTTACCTTCTGGGCTCCTGGCGGTGGGAAGCGGCGGATCCGGCGGGGGTGGCCTTCCTTCAGCTGCAGGAGGCCCCCCCAGGCCGCTCCTGGAGGCTTGAAGTGGTGCGGCCAGGCGGGGGCGGCGGAGCAGCCTCCCCGCTGCCGCATGGGATCTCTGGAGGCCTCTCCTGGCCGGGAGAAGGCGGCGGGGGCGGCCGAGCACCCTCCCCGCAGCCGCAGGGAGGCTCTAGAGGCCTCTCCCGGCCGGGAGAAGGCGGCGGGGGCGGCCGAGCGCCCTCCCCGCGGCCGCAGGGAGGCTCTGGAGGCCTCTCCCGGCGGGGGCGGCCGAGCGCCCTCCCCGCGGCCGCAGGGAGGCTCTGGAGGCCTCTCCCGGCCAGGAGAAGGTGGCGGGGGCGGCCGAACGCCCTCCCCGCGGCCGCAGGGAGGCTCTGGAAGCCTCTCCCGGCAGAGAAAAGATGGCGGCGGTAAGTTCCCCCCTCCCTCCTTCCTCCTCCCTCCCCCCTCTACTGTATTGACCCGCGTATAAGCCAAGGCCGGCTTTTTCAGCCCTTTTTTTGGGCTGAAAAACTCGGCTTATACGCGAGTATATACGGTATACTTACACACAAGACTACACAGTAGCAAGTTCATATATTGATTGGAACACAATGTTCTCTAACACTAGCAAGTCCCATCGGGAGCAAAGTAGCTGCACTAATTAGCAGCACCTGTGTGGGAGTGCTAACAATCCAATGACAGGAGAGACAACGCATTTTTACAAAGCATTGTAACGTTAAAGGAATCTTACAATATACAAACCAAAATGTACAAGCCTAAATGTAACAGCCTAAGTCTACAGATGTATTAAGCACCTATCCAAGAGCGCTAGCAATCCCATGACAGGGATGACAAAGCATTTTTGCAAAGCATTTTGTACTGAGAATATGACAGTTCTGCTCATGCAATGGTGTAAGAACTGCACATTGTAATATTTGACTGTATTTGAATGTATTTGGGAATAGTATTCAATTGACAGCAAAGCTACGCTGTTCACGTAGTTTTCTGTAGTTTTCATAGCCAATACTGCTGTTACTTGGTTTGACTTCTCTTTACAGCAGGCTAATCTGTTTGTTGTGTGAAGTGGTGGTGGGCAAACCCCCGCCAATTCACCTGGCTGCCCATTGACCAGCTGAAGGTCAGCGGGCAATGCGTGCACACGTGCCTACCCATGGAGCCACATGACTCCCAGTTTGAGTGGTAAAGGCCCCTTGTAATGCAGCACTTCTGAGTGTAAACTGGAAGTGACATGATCGCGTCAGTGTGGCCACGTGCACACACCATCATACTTCACCACCGCCCAAAAAACCTCCCGCCAGAGGAGAGGAGGGACCTGGTAAACCTACCACATTCCATCACCAGTACCCCTTCTCTGTCTCACCCCAGGTAAAAGGGTATAACAAGTTTCTCCTTCAGACCCAATTTTGTTGCTGGTTTTGGACTTATCATGTTACCCCACATCTCTCCAATTTCAACTCTTTGCTCCACGGACTGCCTCTTCCCACTTCTGCCTGGTCAGTTTCAGCTCCCGAAAAAGCTTTTTCACTTGGAAAGACAATCCTCCTTCTTCCCTCACTTCTCTTCAAGAATATGCTGGCATGTTGCTTCTACTTTTATAGGTTCATTTCCCCTTTGTAGGCAGGCAGGTTCTCTGGGGAAAGGTTTTTTGTGCTTTATTTGCTGTTTTGCAGGTTTTTCCCCATTCTGTAACTCTCATTTTGCTCTACCATACTGCATAAATTAATTTGGTTTCTCTTCTGTTTACCAAAAAAAAAAAAAAAACCACTTCTGTTTAAGAGCTCTTTCCCCTCCTCATTTTTCTGAGTGTTGATCTGAATCTGGTCTTTGGTAAACTCAGGCAAAGATCCTAAAGACTGAAGTACCCCAAATGCATGTGTTTGGTCCATGCTAGCAAGGGGACACCCTTGCATGTTGGGACCCTGACATGAGTGGTGATTTGAACCTGGTTGTCTGTGTCCCCCCAGGAGAAGAATTGGGGTGGGAGGCACATTGGGCTGCAGTGTGAGGGGCAAGGCAAAAATGTCATGGCCCGTGGTTGGAAATATTTCCATCTAAGCCTTTTTGTCATTTTCTCTTTCAGAGTACTGAATTTTTCTTGTAACATATACACATTTATCAACAGTATTCATGCATCAATAAATTCTGCATTGTATGCTTGTGTGTGTGTGTGTGTAGTATATACTGTACTTAAAAACGTCCTGTATACTGCATATAAAAATATGTGCCCAATGCAAACAAATCTACAAAACCAACAGTGAACAACAGAGAACTTAGTTCGTTGCAAAATATTAACACATATAAAGAACATGGAATAGGGAATATTTGCTCATCTATGCCTCATTCTTGTAAAGTGTGGCATGGCTCTATTTGCATTTAAAACAATGGAATTTCTTTCCAGATAAAGGCACCTAGCTATAACTTAATCTTAGTGAGTCACTGAAAGAAATTATGTATCGATAGGTCTGGAAGACAAGCTTGTCAGTTACAGGCTACACAAAAGCCTGCGTCTCACAAATCCTAAAAACAGACAGAAGATGGAGCTTATCAGCTCTTCACTCACAGTCTATGAACCAGACACTAACAGATGCTAATAATATTAAAGATGTAATTCTTATGAATTATAAACTATGTGCAGAAGCAACCACTTTCTTTAATTGCTCTGCTAAATTTTTTATATTTGCCAGTTATAATTACCAGCGCTAACGATCAGCATGTAACAGTACTATATTAGTGCAGCAAAGCAACTCAAGTGTTTTTTTTAAAGATGACCACATAAATGATCACTTGTAGAAGCTGTCCAAATTCAAGCCCACTAAAGATCTAGGCATGGTTTCCACTGAATGCTCATTGCATTGAGCTCTGACTTGTGGTGCTCCAATAACCAACAATTATTCACAGAAGATGGGAATTCATACTCCAGTGTGGCATCTGTGCTGAAAAAAGGCATTACTTGCCTGCGCACATAAGAAAGCAACAGAGATGCTGCTAAGTTTGAAAAGAAAGGCATTGTAACACTAACAGCCCATTCCTTTAAAAAATGGGCTGAAAGTCCATAGGCGGAGGCGTGACCTCGCCGCCAGTGTAATGAAGCGGGTCGTGCTGTTCAAGTGACCAGGCTCTTAGAATGGACCACTTCCTAAGAAGTGATATGTTATCTATTCAGCCAGTCACCGAGTAAGCAGGACTCAACGACTTTACCTACTTTTAAAAAGCAAGTATTTTTATTGATATACTTCCAGTAAAATATGTGTAAATGTAAGTTACAGTATCTTCACACTCAGTTACAATATATGCAGTTACAATGTATGCAGTAAAAGCAAGCAAGTCTTACATACTATTCAGTTTTAAAATCCAACTCTTAAAATATAACAGTCAAATAAGTCTGATTCAGTTCAAAGTATCTAATTCACAATATCTAGAATATTATATTTAAATCCATACATACCAGGTTCTTTCTTCTGAGAGCCTCAAAGAGGTTCTGAAAAGCTAGTCTTACTGTGCCTGTATTTATACTGTTTTAAACCTTTCAAAAGTGCTAATCTTGAGAAAGTTAGGTAGTGGAGCCACATTCTATTAGTAATGTAGCCACTCTCTTTAGGTAGTGGGTTCTCCTACTCACTACCAAATAAGGACATCCTGTTCCTCCAGCTTATTTTGCTTATTTATAAACAATCAATTCTTGAGCCTTGTCATCACTCAATATGCTCAATTTTGATACCATTCTCCTCTCCAGCACAATTCACATTGATTAAATCTATTTATGAAACAATAGCTTCACATATACATGTTTAAATCATAAAACACAAATATTGCTTAGATTGCATTATGTCAGGTTTCAGTCAGTTGCAACTCTTAGCTATGAGCTCATATAAGGTAGTTGAGCCCTCTTTATCATTAGTCATCATTGTGTAACCTTGAAATAGAGGATAGAAATTCCCTATTCTTGATAACAATGCATACTCTGAATGGGCAGATAAGATTGTAAAACCTTTCTGCTCTTTGAAGGTCCGGAAGGACAGCTAAGCAACACCTTGCTAATAGCTGATAGAATAAGAAAGTAAGAGCTCTTCTTTCTTGATGTGGCTGGGCAAGTGAGTCAACTCTGCCCTAGGAGTTGCTACCAGCACTAATTCTTGAATGAAAGTACAGGCTTTTATTCCATTCATTTTAAAAAGGCATTTAACTTCTGCTGTTTGCTGTTTAGTGTGTGTAGTCTGTTGCTTACACTGAATGTACAACATATATCACAGTTCTCATACTATGATATGTCAAAGACTGCGACAGTAAGAGCATGTAATAGCGTGATTACACGCACTTATGCTGGTGGCGAGGCCAGGCCCTCTGATGGCAGAGCACCGTGGGACAGTGCCTCCCCCATAACGAACACAGTAGCAGCCAGCCGGGCACTTGGAAGACTGGGACAGTGGATTAAAAATGTATGCCGAATTTAATTGAGAATAAGGTAATCTTACTCTTGTATTGAAACTTCAAAATGATTTTATAATGTTTTAAAATAAAAAATGAGACAAGAACAAACATTGTTAGAGTTTATGTGTACATTCTTTATAGGAACAGCAGAGAATTGGAAGCTGTTGGCTGAAGAAGCTGCCTTTGATGCAGTGAAAGCGTGAATGTTAATCCAGACAGCGTTTCCATTATTATTTCCATTTCTGCTCCTTTCCATGTTCTTTTAAACTGTTGTATTGTATAAATTTAAAATTGAAGGCTGAAACAAAGAATACCCAGCAAAGAATAGTAACTTGACAAATTAGAATCAGCAGAAGATTGCTTTGCTTTAAGTTACAAGTTGTTTGTTTGTATTTGTCTTGTATGTTACACTGTATATTTTGTTAATGCATTGGCACAGTACATTGTTGTTTTGTATTAACACATTGTGTAATATAGTATTTTGATAAGCATTGAGAGCCTTATACTATTTTTTTATACAGCTTAGCCTTATAGTATTGGTGTTCATCTTCTTTAACAGTACCTGGAGGTTGGCAACACTAGGAGGGGAAGGGGGTATCATTGCTGGCTATTATTGGTGGTTTTGTATGATGTTATGTTTTATGCTTTTATTTAGGGCAGTTGAATTTAAAAAAATTCGGTATAGTTCGGATTCAGCTGAATTCAGCCCGTTTAGATTCGGGATATGCCAAAGTCCGAACTCCCTTGCTTCGGGTCCGTGCAATTCGGTGGGAATTCAAAGTTCGGGAAACAATTCGGCCGAATAAAGCCATTAAAAACACAACCGCGCCTTTCCATGGCTCTGGGGGGGGATTTTTGGGGGTAAAGGTCCCAAACTTTCAGAGGAGCTTCAAAGGACCCTTCTTGCCAGACCCCCCAAGTTTTGTAAAGATTGGGTCAGGGGGGGCTGAGATATGGGCCCCGAAAGGGGTTCCCCCACCCTTAATGTGTATCTCCGAGCAGAGCTTGCCGCCCACGCACAAAGCTCCCAGCCCCGGCAAACAGCTGAGAGCAAGGGCGGGGCAGGTGTGAAAAAATTTGCAAAGCAATACAACTGCAAAGCAACACAAGCACGCAATGCAACACTTTTGCAACAGTGCAAAGCAACACCTGACACCTGGGAGTTTGCAAACCATGGAAAGGGACAGAGGCAGCTAGCTATGCATAATGAGCAGGAAGGGGTGGAATTTCTCCTTTAGCATTGGACTTGGGACCAGGCAGGTGCATTCTTTAAGTCACCATTTGAAAACCAGTTTTGAGCAAGCATCAAAATAACCTAACTGATCTTATGAATGAGGGAAAACCTGAAGACACAAAACTGAAGCCCCCCCTCAAACCAGGGAGAGAGAGACTGGAGGGGGGAACACACACCCTAGGCAGAACCGGCAAAAGCCCCCTTTGGCTCCCCCCCCACCCAAAGAAACTGCTCCCTCCCCACACACACACAGACTCTGCTTCCCCCCCTCACACACACAGAAAGGAAAAATTATAGATTAAAGCCCCCAAAGGGGTCTTACTGTGGCTGTCTTCTGTTCCATCAGGAGGGGCTGGTAGGCTGGGTAATCCAATATGATTCCATTTGTACCCAATATGAGATCCATATGTATGCATCTCTCGAGGGTGATCCATTCATCCCAATAGGGAAAAGGGGAAAGCCCATATCTCAGGGCCCCCTGACCCAATGTTTACAAAACTTGGGTGATCTCTTAAGAAGCCTTGTCTGAAGCCTTGTCGGCACACCCAAAAATGCGCCCCCTGCAGCCACAGAAAGAGAAAAGGGGGGGAGCCGATATTTCTGCCCCCACTGAACCCATCTTTACAAAACTTGGGTGGTCTCTTAAGAAGGATTGTCTGAAGCTATGCTAAAGGTTTGGGGGCTGCACCCCCCAAAAAGCGCCCTCTGCAGCTATGGAAATGGAAAAGGGGGGAGAGGAAAAAGGGGTGGAGCCCATATCTCGGGGGGCCCTGACCCAATGTTTACAAAACTTAGGGGGTCTCTTAAGAAGGATCATCTGAAGCTCCGTTGAAAGTTTGGGGTCTGTACCACCAAAAATGCGCTCCCTGCAGCCATGGAAAGAAAAAAGGGGGAGCCCATATCTCGGGACCCCCTGACCCAATGTTTACAAAACTTGGGTGGTCTCTTAAGAAGGCTTGTCTGAATCTCCGCTGAAAGTTTGGGTTCTGTACCCTCAAAAATGCACCCCCTGCAGCCACGGAAAGGAGCGAATGTGCACAAGCACCCCCCCACACACACACACACAGGAGGATTTCCCCCCCCCTCTCTCTCTCCCCGGCCGGGCCGCACATCAGCTGATTCCTCCAGTATTCAATCCTGACTGATTGGCCAGAGGGAGACCCAGCTTGGCCACCGATTGGCCGGGGGAGGAGAATGCTGCTTACTGACGGTTATGCTGCTTACTGACGACCCGAATTTGCCGGATTTATTCGTGAACTCCCGAACTCACTGAATTCGGCTCCCCGGTTGCCCTCCATTTTTGAGTTCAGTTCGTCCCGAACTAAAAACCGCCGAATCAAGGGAAATTCAGCTGATTTTCAGTTCGGGCCGAACCGAATCAACAGCCCTACTTTTATTGTGTTTTACTTTGTCTCCGTGGAGGAGGCCTAGGAATTTCTTAAATAAATAAATGAAATTTCATCCCAATTGGCTGGGCAACCAAGGTACAGATAGGAATGTGTTTCCCATTGAAATTAATGTAAACATTATCCAACTCTGAATATAGCGCTATTCTTATATTTAAAAACTTGCACATATTTTTAACGAACAAAATGAACTAAGTCTAAACTCAAACAAACATTTTTTGCACATTCTTGTTAAAAATAATAAAGTAAATGTGTATGGTATGACAACTGTAAATGGTTTGACAACTGTAATTACTTTTGCTTTTTAAACAAGACTTCCACCAAACTGATAAAGGTTAACTAGAATGTTTTCCCACTCCCTTTGCTGCCTGTGCTTTTCATGTGCTATGCATGTATAATCTAAAATGCTCTTTGCACATAAATATTCACAAGCATCTGAAAATTTTGACATCCTTTTCATATCATGCTGTAAAAGAGAGTAAGAAAATGTATTTTTAAGCAGCTGAGAAAAACAGTATTGCGTAAATTATTGTTACAGTATGGTATGGGGTTGAAACAAATATAACAATATCCAATAATTATAACATTTTAACTCAACCATCTGCCTTCATACATATGATCTTTTGAGATGATGACGATAACAGTTTTTTCTAGAGTAAACATCACAGACAAAATCATGAGAAAAAAGGGGGGACTGAATAAAGATATTTGTCAAGATCATGTGAGATAGGACTATTCGCACTGTTTTTCCCAAAGGAAAACCCCACAAAATTATTTTGAAATCTGATTTCAACACACTCATTGGCTAATTGTAATTGATTAATAATTTTGTAATTAATTAATTACAATTACAAATTAATTAATTTGCAAGACCTGAGCAAGGCTGTCAAAGATAGGACATTTTGGAGGACATTGATTCATAGGGTCACCATGAGTCAGAAGAGACTTGACGGCACTTAACACACACACAATTAATTAATACTGGTGCCAGGCCTACCAGCACCCACATTTTTAAATTCCTTGTTCAGTGTGAGAAAGAAAACTGGATATTTTAAAAGTTTTCCTACTGTATTTTGAACATTGGATGATTCAAGCAGCACTTGCTGGCATCTTAGAAGTCAGGACTGTCCTTAAACTGAATATAGGCAGATAAATTAAATACTTTTTTAGACTGTGATGAAATTTAATCATTGCATTCAGTCTGCTGTTTAGCTCTTGCCAAACAGATAAATCTCTTTGCACAAAAGCTTCCCTGGGGTATTCTTTAAATTTTAATTTAGCAACTGGCACCTGCATTCCTTGAAATAATTAATGGGGTGGCCATATATTTCAAGTACATGGACAATATTATACTAATCATGCAATCCTGAGTGGGGTGGTAGAGGTTCTATGGCTGCCGGAGGTGGTGGAGCTGCACTGCCTCCAGAGCGGCTTGCTGCCAGCACAGAAAATCAAAAAATGGTAAAAATAATAATAATAGATTTTTTAAAAAGCCCTGTGAACTCCACAAGGCTGTGCAATGAATTTCGCTGGCATACCTTAGCGCCTGCAAAATGGCACATTTTAAGTCCAAAAGGGGTTAGGAAGCTGCCTAAAGGCAGCTCCACCCAGGCACGCCCCCAGAACACCCCCCCCCCCAGGATGGCAGTGCAGGGAGATATGCTGGGAAAATGGTGGCGGGAGGCCACACCAGCATCCGACAGCCGCACTGCCGCTGCGGTCCAGAAGGACCAGTATAAGTCACCCTAAGCCATGTTCATGCTAGTTCAAATGGCGCAAGTGGCCCAGAAGCCAGCATAGGAGTCACACCGGCTCCTATGGGCATTCACCCCCCTTTAGGAATGGGCTGCCCATATTGGGATGGATGAGATTAACTGTGCAATCTTATGTAGAGTTACTCTTGTCTAAATCCACTGAAGACAATGAGCTTAGACTGGAGTAATTCTACAGAGACCAAACAAAGTAGTAGAAGGGGATACCACCCCCAGTCTTTTTTTTTTTTTTAATGGTGGTGGGTCCAAAGTTGGCTTGATTTGGGACCTGCTTTTTGGCACCCTTTAAATATTGCCATGGGGTGCCAAGGCTGTTGCCAATAAATAAGTTGTGGCCACATTTTCTCCTAAGAAATGAGTTATTATTTGTATATTGCATTAATTATGTTGGGGTTTTGCTGATGGAGCCTTCTTCCCAAATTCACCCTGGGGCAGCAAACAGCTTCCAGTTTTAGCAAGTAATAAAGTTTCTTCATTTTAAGATAATTTGCCATTGATTTAAAATTCAATTTAGAGTTCATTCTCTAAAGTAGAGGACTGTTTTCTTCCTTATTTACATTTTCTGAATTAGATCACCAGTATCTTTAACCAATATTGTTTACTCGGACTGACATCAGCTCTCAAGCAAGGGTACTTCTCAGCTTTTCTGAGATCTTTTCTGAGATCTAATACTGAACCTTGTGCCTCTCTTTTCCGCATCAACTAACTAATGAGTGAAATGCTTTTCATGTTGCATATTCTGGTTACATATGCTTTGTCCACAAAACTCCCAGCTTTAATTCCTGTCGTCTTCAGTTACAAGCAGAAAAGAGCAAGAGTCCATTAGCACCTTAGAGACTAACAATATTCCTGGCACAGTATGAGCTTTTGTGAGTTACAGCTCACTTCAGATACCTTTTGTTCAGATAAGAAAAGCACCGGGTCATTCCTGACCCATGGGGTGACATCACATCCCGACGTTTACGAGGCAGACTTTGTTTATGGGGTGGTTTGCCAGTGGCTTCCCCAGTCATCTTCCCTTTACCCCCAGCAAGCTGGGTCCTCATTTGACCGACCTCGGAAGGATGGAAGGCTGAGTCAACCTTGAGCCGGCTACCTGAAACCAGCTTCCATTGGGATCGAACTCAGGTTGTGAGCAGAACTTGGACTGCAGTACTGCAGCTTACCACTCTGTGCCATGGGCGAGCTGTGTCTCACAAAAGCTCATACCCTGACAAAAATTTTGTTAGTCTTTAAGGTGCTACTGGACTCTTGCTCTTTTCTACTGCTACAGACTAACATAATGATCTATCTCCAGTTACATGGTTACAGACAGAAGAGGTTGTTAAACATCTTTCTCTGGATGAAGATCTTATTCCTAGTGTAAACAGTGAAATACGGAGTTCTTGTCTCTATTATTCTATTATTTTATTCTCTGTATGGTATCACTGTATGATATAAGCACTATATGTGGAAAAATCTATATTTTCCCCAACTCAGACATCTACCAGATTTCAAAGTTGGTTGAAACTCTGAATTATAAAATATTGACAGGAAAAGAGAAGCCCTTACACTCTTTCTTCTTCCAATTATCCCAAGAGGCTAGAAATTGCTTTTGTAATAATCAAATCTTCATCTCACCATATCCTGAAATTTTGCCCTGACCCCACAATAAATACTTAAGTAGGATTATAGAATATGATTACTGTAACAATGTAAAAGATTATTATGGCAACTCATTGAGCTATTGCTTCATAGCATTGAGTTTCTATATAAGCTTAAATCAGGAAGCTTAGAGCCCCTGAAGCAACAGGATTTAATAATTCTAGCCTACTTACCCAAGGTCTTTTTCCTTCTGAATAAATTTCAATAGTGTTTTCCCTGGTAGGCTGTTAACATCTTATAACTGATAGGTATTGGTGGGAACTGTGATAATAAGATTTTTAAGCATTGCATTCATTTTTGCAAAGGTTATACAAACTACCAAAGACAATAGTAAAGTTTTTCAGAAGTCTGCATACTTATGAGCATACTTAAACCAAGCTGCATTTATTTCAGTATTGTCTACCAGCTGGTAATACCCCTGTTCACATTACAGTGGTGCATACATGCTGCCTGTACCTGCATACCTGTAAGAAACAGCCAATGCACCTTCACTTTATGAATGACAGGATCTCTCTCTCTCTGTGTAAACTGCTGTCACGTCACAGCTGACTTATGGCGACCCCATAGGATTTTCAAGGTCCTTACAGAGGTGGTTTGCCAGTGCCTTCCTCTGCCTAGTAACCCTGGAACTCCTTGGTGGTCTCCCATCCAAATACTTACCATGGTCGACCCTGCTTAGCTTCTGAGATCTGATGAGATCGGGCTAGCCTGGGCTATCCAGGTCATGGCTACTACCACCTAAAGGTAAAGGTCCCTTGTGCAAGCTATCCAGGTTATGGCTATCCAGGTCATGGCTACTACCACCTAAAGGTAAAGGTCCCATGTGCAGCTCCTGACCCATGGGGTGACGTCACATCCCGACGTTTACTAGGCAGACCATGTTTACGGGTTGGTTTTCCAGTGGCTTCCCCAGTCATCTTCCCTTTACCCCCAGCAAGCTGGGTACTCACTTTACTGACCTCGGAAGGATGGAAAGGATCGAACTCAGGTCGTGAGCAGAGCTTGGACTGCAGTACTGCAGCTTACCACTCTGCGCCACGGGGCTCCTTCCAGGATACATATGAAGTTTCTATCACACATTGAGCTATACATGTGTTGATTGTGACATGAGAATTATTCAGTGCACTTACAAATAACAATGAAGTGTACACTGGAAAGGACAATAGCGCTAGGAAAAGTTGAAGACAGCAGGAAAAGCTGCTGTCAACCTTGAGCTGGCTACCTGAAACCAACTCCCTGAAACCAACAATATGAGATAGATTGACTCAATCAAGGAAGCCATGGCCCTGGCTTTGTAAGACCTGAGCAAGGCTTTTAATGATAGCACGTTTTGGAGGTCATTAACTCATAGGGTCTCCATAAATCAGAAGTGACTTGATGGCACTTAACACACATGCAAGATAATGTTGAGCAGCTCCAGAACTGAGGATTTTAAAAAATGAACATTTCCCTACCTCCTCTCTATAAGTTATGTTTTTCTACAACTCTGTTCATGCTACAGCATTCATAAGACATCAGCTTTCGATTTTTTTCTTCATACCCAGGTATCAGGCTAAACAGATGTAGAAGGCCACGTCACAGCAGGCTCCACAAGGTGCTGAGGCTGAGCAACATATCACAGACTGAGCCTCATCTTCTGCAAGAGTATATGACTTCATCAGACCACGAAGTCTAAGAATGAGTCTCAAGTTTGCACTGGAGTCAATTATCTCCCCAAGTACTTACATTACAGTTGATAAATTATAGATTGCATTGTTTTCATTGTGAATTACAACAAGGCAGAAATAATCCTAATGTGTCTAATTGGTTTTCCAAGATTTGCCTTTATGACAGCTACACAATGTATCTTATTGCACAACAGAGATGGCACAAATCACATTAACTTTTAAAAGTGAGACGTATGCAGATAACAATAATTAACTCTTCTTGGCTTATTACTTTCAGGGGCTACTAAGAGCAATAATGCAAAGCTTAATAGTTGTTAGTACATAAAATCTAATGCTCCATGTCCATCTTTACCATAGCACTTCAGTTGGTGTACACATTGCTTTCTTTTTATATAGTGGCAACTGAATGTGTGAACTACATTCCTTTTAAAACCATAATATTTGAGGTGATATGAAATGTGATTTTTTGTATTGCTGGGTATTTATGTGCCTTTATGTTTCTGGAATTTTATATACAATGTAACTTGTGATGCAGGAAATCACACAGTGAAGAATCTGAGGAATGAGTCTTTGCAACTTGTCTTTGCAACTCAAGTTGTATAGTATATTTGATTTGGGGAGGGATGCCATAAAGACAGATGTAAACCAGCTGTTCCACCATGCAAGAAGTACTTCAGTAATTAGATTGTACAAACCACACCTATGTTGCAATCTGCCTTGATTCTCAGTGAGAAAAGGCTATAAATGAAGCAAATAAATAAATAAATAAATAAATAAATAAATAAATAAATAAATAAATAAATAAATAAATGTCATTCAGAAGTCAATGCATACATATTCATATACCACTTGTTAATGCAAACAGTGTGTGAAATAATCAAATCTCCAAGATCAATTTGAAGTAGAACATGAATAGTATTTAGATTATGTTAAGAAAATTTAAAATCTGAAAATATGATGCTGCTTTATATTGAGTCAGGCTGATTAGCAGCAGCTCTCCTGGGTCAAAAATAGAAGGGGACTTTCCCATCCCTGGCAACCTGAGCACCTTTGGGGAAAAGATGCTAGAGATGGATTGAACCTGGTACATTCGGTATGCAAACACAATGCAATTTTGCTGCTACTGAGCCATAGGCGCCCCCAAAGGATTTTGCGGGGTTTTTTAGCATTTAAAAAATTTCTGGTGCGTAAGAAAGCCAAGGAATAAGAAAACCACAACTCACTTTTTGCACGGGAAAATTAGATTACTCTGATAGCCTCCAAATCATGCAACATTTGTTCTGAAATACTGTTCTCATTGGTTCTTGTAGGTTATCCGGGCTGTGTAACCGTGGTCTTGGTATTTTCTTTCCTGACGTTTCGCCAGCAGCTGTGGCAGGCATCAGGAAACGTCAGGAAAGAAAATACCAAGACCACGGTTACACAGCCTGGATAACCTACAAGAACCAATGAACTCTGACCGTGAAAGCCTTCGACAACTGTTCTCATCCTTTAAAGGTTTATTTCTTTATATATTCTATCAGGTTACTGTAAGTAATTTGTTTAGAAAAGATTAAATTCATTAATACACCGGTGGTTGACTGGATCTATAAAAGGTGATTAATTGGATCTATACATTATGTTTAAACACACACATACAATAATGGTCATTTGAAAAATAGGGAAACTGAAGAGTAAAAAGGTAGAGATAGGCATTATGTACATTAAGTGCTTGTCTTCTCTCCTTAATCAAAGTCCTGAATCACTTCTAGGTGTGTTAATGTTTTTTACGACAGCAACGTATGAAAACTGGCAGTTTTTAAAAAAAACAAAACAAAACCCTGTGAGATTATACCAGATTTTTCCAAAGAAATCTGGTTAGCCTCTTGAGAACCTTACAAAATGACAGATTAATGTTTTACCAAGGGATATAGATCCATGGCTCTTATAACCAACCTATTATAGCTTGGTTTTATAGGCTTGCCCACAGTTAACATAAAGCTTGGAAGGTCTACTTCTCTGCTTATTGAGTTCTTTTAATGGTAATACTGACCAGAAATTAGCATACTTAGCTGCGGGATTTTGCATAAATAAGAATCCAATCAGAGTGTTCCAAAATTGTCTTAATGGTATTATTAGTTTTACTCATGTTCCTTTATTGTTGTAGCTATAAAAATTTTAATAACACAATTTGCAGAGCAATTAAAATGCAGAACATTCTACAAATGTTGATCATTAAAATAATGCAGTAATGTACATTCTTTGTTAATATCTAATTTGAATGGCTTTGTGGAAGTTAATTAACAGTGTATAGTAACAGTGTATATAGTGTCCTTGGAAGTGTATCTTCTGTGGATTGATAAAACATTATCTGGGTTAAATTCCCCCTCTACTATAAAGCTTGGTAATTTTGAGCCAGTTACTCTGTGAGCATTATTAGGCAGAGAAAGTCGGGATAAGGATATAATAGCAGAGCTCCTTGCAAAGGATAGGATACAGATTTAATAAATGCTATCAAAGCGAGTGTGTCACTTTTCCCTTTCTAACACTTAAAAAAATCACATCTCACTTTTATTTTAGCTATTTCAGAAATTATCTGTCAGCCCAATTTTCTAAGTTATTTCAGTAGGGGAAAGGATTTGTGCTTTCTTATTCACTGCTCCAATGAAGAGTTTACTTGATCCTAGCAGTTTACAGAATTTTATAGATTGTCATCAGCGCTGGCCTCCCTCCTGTCCCCTCCTTTACCACCTTGTTTATTAATTATATCGGGGGTGCAGCCTGGGTTTCCCCCCTTTCTTTTATAAGTAAAATAATTTGGAACCTAATGGAATACACACTTACTTCTTCTTTTTTTGCAGTCATTGATTCATTCCGAATTACACACACCATAATGAATAAAAACACTGTGTATTCATACTTGCTGACTCAGGGCTGAATGGAAGGGAATGCCAACGCGCTAACAAACTCATAAGACACTTTCTTAATTAACTAATTTATTACAACATAACTTTATTAACATCAACTTTCATAAGGGTTATTTGGAAGATTTTGATGATAATTGGAATGATATAGGCCACAACTTGGAATTGGCAACAGCTGCGACTCCCGTGGCGCAGCATGTGCGATGTGTCAGGTACGCAGGCCAACCCCAATGCGGCCATGTATGCCAACCAGCCCACAGCGTTCCCGCTGTGGACACCAGGACGATCGCCACTGGGTGTTTTCCCCCGCCGCTTGGGAAGAGGCAGACCGCCTACCCTCCAGCCAGGGCATGTCCTTGAAGCCTCTCCCAAAACCCCATATTGGGATTCCCAGAGTTAGGAAAGTGACTCCCACCAGCCGCTTTCCCCCCAAACTGACACATCTCCATGCCTATCCGCCAAAAAGCTGCACCGGGCCCCCTTTACTCACAGGCCAAAGCAGCTTCCGCCACATCTCACAGCTGAAGCCAATTCAACAGGCCTCCTCAACTGTTCTGGAGCCAAAGATCCATGCCCCAGCTGGTGAGGTACACGCCATCCCAACGGTATAATTCCGCCATGCGGAAAGAAATGTCCCATTGAAGTATTACCGGTCTGCCCAGTCTGATCATCGCTCTACCAATCGCAGTGGTGACCTTCCTCCTCGCCACATCTATATGCTTGACATTGCGGGCACCTCTCCAAGACCTCCCTTCTAGCAAATCAGACATGCAGATTACCATGCGTGGACATGCATGCCTCTGACAACGCTGCCAAATCCCGGCAGGCTTCCTTTGCCAGGTCTTTTCCCTGTGTGCTGCAGAGGTCATTCTCCCCCAATTGGAGAACCAAAGTGTGGGGGGGGGGCGTACTCCTTCAACAACCATAACATCACCGGCATTAACGAATGCCTTCGCATGCCCCATTGGCACAGCCAATAAATCTGGACTGCTCGCTCCAGGCCCAGAAGTTGTCCTCATCCAGCTGCCACGGCATAACGTCCAATCCACAAATGATGCTGTGGCCCACGCCCGCAGTGTCCTGGAACTCATAAGCACAATTAAAGAAAACCCCGATCAGGCAGGACATAATTTGTCCCCCTCCAGCCACCATGGCATACCATCCATTCCAAAAAATGATGCTGTACCACACGATCCACACCATCTGACAGTGTCCTAAAACTCAAAAGCACAATTAAAGGAAACCCCGGTCAGGCAGGACATAATTAGGCCCCATCCAGCCGCCGTGGCACACCATCCATTCTAAAACACGATCCACACCATCCGACAGTGTCCTGAAACTCATAAGCACAATTAAAGGAAAACTCGGTCAGGCCGGACATAATGGCTTGTATCCGTTCCATTGCCCGGCCAGCCCTGGCTGCCATCAAGGCCGCTCCTATGCTGAAGGAGTGTCCCCCATATTCTGGTGCCGGGAACCCTATCCTGCTGCTTGTGGGTCGGAACTCCCTGACGAACTGGCATCTCACCATTGTCGTGCGGTCTGCATGGATAAACAAATAGCCCTTGCATCTTGGGAGCACCTTTTAACTGCCACAATGTTTGCACCTTCTTATCAATAGCGTTAATGCTGTGGTGGAAAAGTGAGCGTCCCCCAGTCTGAGTGCCCTCCCAGAACCAGCTAGCCGAGATTGGGCTAAAGTTATCCGACCCTGAGAGCCCCAAAGAAGGCGATGGACCATGTTGCCTAGGACAAAACGGCCTCATAAAGTGATTTGCATGTCTAAGGAAGACAGAAGTTCAACTCAGCCAGCATGGATAAAGTGACAGGCTGGTGTGTTTCGTTGCCAGCCCGGAATGACTCGCATGTGTCATGAAAACCCGTGGGCTTTGGAAAAGAGTGATATGGCTGCCATGTACACCCCGATGGCCATGTGAACCCTGATGGTCCTGGCTGCGAACCTCAAGTCCTATAGGTGGGCTAAGTAATGAAGTGCCATTGTTTCTGTGATTGACCATGCGCTGCCCCCCCCCCCCGCACATTGCAGAAAACCCTTGAATTGTGCTGCGGCTCTGTCATATGGCCGACACATCAGCTAAGCAGTTGCCCAAACCCGTTACGTGCTGAGCTATAAGGTGATGTTATTCGGCCAAACATATAAAAAACAAATGCCAGATTAGTTGCATGACTCTTTCGGACCTGGATGTTTGCCTGTTAACGATCCTCACCATGGCCTGATTGTACCACCATAACCTGACCCGTTTATTCTTGAAAAGCTCCGCCCAAATGGAAAACGGCTATTACTAGAAGGAATAGCTCCAGCACCCAACCATCGATCGGGCCATCACTGGGCGCATCACTGCCCATTAAATGAAATGCCAAATCTGAAGCTGCCCCCTGCATCGGATTGGACCTGGCAGTCTCGGCCACCATTAAAACGGTACTGCCAGAGGGAGGTGCCATTGCATTTTTCAAGGAGTTGCAACCAAATTTTAATGTCTTCCTTGATGCTTAGGACACTCTGATGCAATGGCATGGAACATTGACCCCGCAAGTGGCCCACATAAGCCGGGCACAAAACGCTCACCCGGGGCAACAATACGGCGGGCAAAGTTCAAGTGGTAAATAACGGACTGCATTTTCCGTAAGGCACATTTTTCCAGTTGGCTGCCAAGGTGAGTAACGCCCACAGCGCCAGGAAGTTTTTCTTCTGTATCTAACTCACCCCGAGCATCCCATTGGCACCCTTTTTTTTTAAGCATGAGGACCCTTGAAACAGACAACGTAATAAACAGAAATCGTCCGGGTGCACGGGGAGTAACCTGAAGGCACACTGTCTATCGCATTTTTTCCAGCCAGGCCCCATGGCCACTGGCACTAACCAACTTAGCGTATCTTACAGTGGTGAGCTCTGCCGGAATTCCGTCGGTGACGGAAGCCCCTTTTGGACAGGACAGGTGATGTAACACCATGAATTCCCCTGGGGCCTTCTGTGTCACCACCCCCACGGGGAAAACCTCAGGTTGGGAATAGGTGGTGAAGAGAAAGGGGGCCGATGTTCTGCCTAACACAAACTCCTTCCTGGTTTCTTGGAACCCACCTCCGGCAATTCTTTGCCTATTTGAGGTTATGTGCTTCCATGGGGACACGGGCATTGAAACAAGGGCGACGGAAACCAGCCATGCAGCCACCCATTAAATATTGTGCTGCTACCTTGTTTGGATGTTCAATCAATAGTGGTCTTAATGCATCCTGCATATTGGTGTGCAGGCCAGGCCCCCCCAACACTGGCTCCTCATTTGTTGGTTGCATTAGTGTTGGTTGAAGGGCTGCTCTCTAGAAAGGGAAGCCTGACCTGCCCCCTAGAAAGGGAGGCTGACTCAAATTGTCCCATGGGCAAGAAGTACGTCGAAAGGGAGGCTGACTTGAATCGCCCCGTGAGCAAGAAGTACATGGACAGGGGCCAAAACAGACTCGTAGTCGTGTTCGAATCTGCATGCCTTGCGCTGGCATTTGCATGCCTTGCGCTGGCATTTACTTGGCCGAAGTCCAGCATATACGCCGGGTCCCTGTGGGGTTTATTAGCCCGGTGGGCCTACTACCCTCCTTTTCCCCCTTGATATGTGGACCCACTTTCAAGAGCCAGAGTCTATCATTGATGAGGTCCCAGTGGGTGCTCTCCCTCTGTGAGGCCTGTTTTCTAAAGGCCTCGTTGTATTCAATGTCGGCAGAGTCGCCTGCCAAAGCTGTGGCTCATAAAAGGTTGGCCAAATGGTTGAGAAAATGCCACCTTCACTCAAGGTAGGCCGAGGCAATGACCCCGCTAATATGTTGTAACCGTGAATCATTTGTCGAATGACCAGTTTGAGATCCTAGATCTATGCCCCTCTTCCACTTTGTGTTTGCTAAGACTAAGTACATATATATATATAGTACCCGTTGAGGAGATCCTCCCCTAGCCTGCTAGGGAGGTGTATCCCAGCCTCAAAAAGCCGCTACAAAGCTGGCCGGTTGTTTGGTCCTGCGCCCAGCTATACGGGGGCCCCCACTCCCTCACCCCTCTCTGTCTCTCTGTGCTTGTTCGCTCCTTAAACTTCGTCTCTCACTCGCTTGTCCGCTCTCTCTCTCTCTCTCTCTCTCGCTTGCTTCGGTCTTCAAAAGAAAAGACGGAGTGAGCTGGAGGCTAGCGCGCCTCCTGTTATATACTGCCGGGGGGGCTAGCCCCGCCCCTCCTAGCTCCCGCCCACGGCCCCCATTGGCCATGAGCCCCGGGCTCCAACCAATGGTAGGCTGTTGCCGGGGAGAGCAGGACCGGCACGAGCCGACGAGTGCTCGCAAACACACATGTCGGCCTCTCCCTCCCGCCGTGGGCAGCAAACATGGCTCCCATTGAGGTGGAACCAGAGCTTCTCAAGATAACTTGTTTGTATTTATATGCATTTGTGATGAACAAAGAGTTAATCTTTGAGAGAAGCACAGGAAAAAAAACTGGCATGGCAGGGAGCTCAATCTCTCTTTTCTGAAAAAGTCTGTTTTTAGTAATCTGCATGTTCAGTAGCTGTTTTTGACTCTGGGAACCTGAGGGTTCAGATTTGCCTAAGCGGTTGTGAAACAACTCCTGTGGCAGGCAGAGATCGGGAGGAAAGGGACCTTTTCTCAGGTCTCTGGAAAGGAATCGGCTCTGGGAAGGAGATATTCCAAATACAAGGTGTTGTTAAGGGATTAATGCCACAGAAGTGGGGTAGATCTATAGAGAGAAGTGAAATTTGAGGAGAAATCTCCATACTTCTGTGTTTGGGGGAGAGAGATTATACAATCGCCATACTTCCCTGTTTGCTGCCTAGCTAACATCTATAGGAAGTTCTGTGAACTGAATTTGGGAACTTAATTGTAATTAATTGTAAGAATTGTAATTCTGTACTAACTAAGCCATCTAAAATCTATGCCTTCACTGTAGTAAAACCTATTTAACTCTGGCTCTATACCTTCTTTACCTACTGTTTTACCTCTAAGCCAATCCCTTGAAGTGTTTAATAAATCTCTGTTACTTGGTTGTTAGCTTGAAAAAGCCTCTGATGTCTCATTTCTACTGAGGTAAAATAAATAGACTAAGGAGAAAAAATAAAACTCCAAACATTTTGCAAAGCAGTCTCTCGCTCACTACGTACGGTTCATGATAGCATCAGTGGGATGGCTGCAAGATGACAACTGGCAATTGTTCCTCTTTTTGACCTCAACTGCGTGGCTATTTTGAATAACTATTTACTATTATAACTGTTTATCTGCCATTTATGGCCTTTAAAGTTTCATCAATGCTGTGGTTTAAGCCACTTTTTCATTTTTATAATCAGCAGGAGTGAAGCTTTCAGAATAATTGTACTGTCAATATCGGATCAAGGAATTGTTTGAGTTGCATTTTTGTGCATAAAAGTACTTTTATATGGCACATTTCCCATTGATTCTACATAGCACCATCTAAAGTTGAAGGTGGAGGCGAATCTTCCCTGCCCTCTTCCTCCAGCAGCCACTTATGAGTGTTAAAACACAATGCTGGGGAGTTCATGAATGTGCACAAGCACTTGTGCTCATCAATAATGTGAAGTAAACAAAAAAGCTGTGGATAAATAGAACCAACTTACCACACCTTTGCCAGGAGAGGGCAAGATATCAATTGAACAAACTAAACTAAACAAAATCGATGTACACCATTCTAGTTCCACTGACCTCAATGGATTCAGTGGACTTTACGGCTGCAGAAAACTGCCCATGCAAATATACCAATTCTAGAATTAAAGTTTTCCCATTTCAATCATAAGAAAGGCAGAAGGGACAAAGAATAAATCCATTGAACCATTATGGAACAAACAGGCAAAATTCGCACATCCCTAAAATTTAACTCTAGGATTGACTTCCCCCCACCCTTCATATCCCTAGTATTCTCATTACAACGTTTTAAAATATATTCATTGTGGTGTATTTGGTTTCTCTTAAGAATAACCGTTGCCATCAGAGTCCTTGAACCAGTTAATCTTCAAAGTGATTGCTGCTAGCCGCTGTTAATATGACCCACAGTTTTTTTAATCTCTGCCAATATTATGTGTCAAGCAGCACTTGGAAGTGGAGGGGAAGCACAGAAAAGTGAGAAAATGAGTACATAAATATATGGTGTCATTCAAAATCCATTCTGCCTGAGGAGAGATGTGCTCTACTAATAGGGTTTCAGGTGTCCCCCCCTGGCCACCAGGGGGAATGGGGCAGTAGGGTTGGCAGATCTGGAAAACTTCTGGAGATTTGGGGGTAGAGCCTAGGGGACACAGGGACCTCAGTGGGGTACAATGCCATAGAGTCCACCCTCCAATGCATCCATTTTCTTCGGTGGAACTGATTTTTGTAGTCTTTCATTCCAGAGGATCCCCAGATCCCACCTGGAACCTGGCATCCCTATCAACTAAAGAGGAGGCAGGCAGGAGAGGGCCACAGTTCCTGCCTTTGTTCCAAACCCCTTGCTCCTTCATCCCACCACAATATCTAAATATAAATTGGAACTTTAAAGAAATATCACTCACATTGACTGTGTCAGTACCCCCCCCCCCCGCACACACACACAGGTTTTATGTCTCACAGTGGGGAAAACAGCTACAGTAGGCATCAGCAGTTTCAAGCCAAGCTCCTGGTCTCCCTTCAGACAGGAGGTCAAATCCTCTGGTGGTTTACATAAGAGCAGTTGGCTAATGACTCTCTGGCCAGGCAAACAGCCAAAACCAGACAATGAAACAGATCCAGATAGCGACATTCCAGTTGTCACAGGCTAGACTCCCTTAGACTGCTCCCAAACCATTCATCTTTAGCTTCAGTGTTCTCCATTTGGTATATTCCAAGGCCATTGACCCAGAGGACACTGCCTCAGACTTCTCCCATGTCCCTGAATTTTGGATTTTCAGAGCTATCAGTTCTATGAGGAAGGAAAGATTATTTTAGAATCATTTGCTCTATTTTCATTGCTCTTATTCTGGCTTGCATTATATATACATAGAAGGTTTCAATTAGATAGATTCAAACTTATGTTCAGTTCTTTCCACGCTTATCTTGCATTAACACATCACAAGTAGCAGCAGGTACAATTAGGGTTACCTTCAAGTTGGATTACTGGATTACAATTGATCTTCAGACAACAGAGATTATTTCTTCTAGAGGAAATGGCTGCTTTTGAGGGTGGACTCCATAGCATTATACCCCGCTGAGGTCCCTCGTCTCTTCATCTAATTTATCCAGTTAGGGTTGCCAGCTCTGGGTTGGGAAATATCTGGAGATTTTGGGTGTGGAGCCTGAGGATGGGGTTTGGGGAGGGGAAGAGCTTCAGTGGGGTATAATGCCATGCAGACCACCTTCCAAAGCAGCCATTTTCTCCAGATGAATGGATCTCTGTTCCTGGAAATCAGTTGTAATCCCAGGAGATCTCCAGCCACCATCTGGAGGTTGTCTAATAACAATTAAGTAAAAGCGTGTTGTATATAGAGGCTGGCTAATCTCCTGTTAAGGAAAAATATCCCAACACGCAGCCACTTCCAGTTCTTTTGTTATTTTTATATTTTTCCCATGCTTAGTATCTCTTTAAATACCAGTTCACAAAGCTTTCATAACACGATTTACAATACTAAACCACCATAGACAAGATAGATACATTGTCCACAATGTCTTGCAATCCAAGTCCTCAAAGAGAAATTACAGATGTCTTGCTGCACAGTGTCATCTTGCAATATGTCTTCTAAAAGTCAGCTGACAAGCTGACCAATAGGATTCCTCTTTTGCACAGCCGTTTAACAATCCATACTCAGTATCCAGCGAAACAAGGCATAACGGGTTGCTTGTCATATTATCATTGCATTAGCCTGCATATATTCACTACGGTGGATACTGTAATTTCTCTTTGAGGACTTGGATTGCAGGACATTGTGGACAATGTATCTATCTTGTCTATGGTGGTTTAGTATTGTAAATCGTGTTATGAAAACTTTGTGAACTGGTATTTAAAGAGATACTAAGCATGGGAAAAATATAAAAATAACAAAAGAATTGGAAGTGGCTGCGTGTTGGGATATTTTTCCTTAACAGGAGATTAGCCACCATCCGGAGGTTGGCAACCCTTTTTATCCTCAAGTTTGCTCAATGGGTAAGCAAAAACAGAGATAGCAGGATTGCACAGGCCCAGATATATTTTGGTTGAACATTTTACTAAGCTAAATACCTGTCACTTTACTGCTCTGTGTGCACAATTAATTTCAGCCACCTGCAGCCTCTACTATTTCCATGTTTACTGACCTTTGTCTCAATAGTTCGCAAAACAGAAAATGTTATCATCCATGCATTTCTACTAGCCTCAAATGGGTATAATACATTTTATTGGTGGTCAGGCAGACATAAAAAATAAGTGGCCTGGGCACTGTAGCCTAAAGCTACAGTTTTAAAATATTGTATTATTCCTGTCTTGGGAAAACAGGTTTCTCTATTATTGCATTCATTTTTACAAACAAGGCTGCCTGCTGCTAGGACCCAATATAACCTTCACTAATTAGATTAATAATCTGATTTAAGTGGCAACCTGGAACAGCCAGGCATATACCAGCCCTCCACCCCACCCAATTTAGCTCATGTTTGATTTGTTTTTGTAAAGAACAATTGCCCAGCATGGCCCAATCTCATCAGTCCTCAAGCATTGCCGACACACTGAATGTACAACCCTGAAAATAACCAAGCGAGGGCAGAAGTGAGACAGAGCCTTAACATGCAATGCTTTATAACATTCCTAAAATGTGATTTATAGGGCAATAAAATCTACTTGCTGTATTGATGTTCTCAGATTTCTGTTTGATATCAGAAAATGTTACCCTTCCTTCTGTTAGAATAGTGCAAATCAATTTGTTCAGCAGTATGGAGCAATTATAGTCTAAAGCCCTGATTAAAAATGTAAGACACTGAGCCAATCTAGCTATAGGATGAACATTTCCAGTTCCCGCAGCCTTTGTTCATAAGGCATAGCCTCCAAACTAACTATCCTAGTAGGGTTGCCAACCTCCAGGGGGTGGCTGGAGATCTCCTGCTATTAGAACGGATCTCCAGATGATAGAGATCAATTCACCTGGAGAAAATGGCCGCTTTGGCAATTGGACTCTGTGGCATTGAAGTCCCTCCCCTCTCCAAACCCCACCCTTCTTAGGCTCCACCCCCAAAATCTCCAGGTATTTCCTAACCTGGAGGTGGCAACCTTATATCCTGGTCACCAGGGTTGTGCATATCGATAAACCCGAACCAAAAATAAACTTGAAATTAGCCTTTTCAGCAATATTCAGTTTTTGGTTTTACCAAATACCAAAACCTGGGAATAAAGCCAAAGCCGGATAGCCTCTCACCAAATCAGCCGAATAAGTATTCGGCTTTTTTCACCTTTCCCCAGACTTTTCCCTATGGGAATTTTTTTTAATGAGCTTTGGGGGGAGGCATTTTTGGAAGCGGAGTTCCCAAGGAAGCTTCAAGGTACTCTCCTTGCATGAAACCCGAAGTTTACTGAAAATTGGGTTAGGGGGTCCAATTTTATGGGATCTGGAAGGGGTAACCCCCTCACCCATAGAGAAGTATGGAAATACTACACACCAAACTTTGGGGTTCATGCAAGGAGAGTCCCTTGAAGCTACCCTGAAAATTTGGGAACTCTACCTCCAAAAAGGCCTCCACAGGAGTTTCAGGGGAAAAAATCCCCAAACTAAACCAAATTTTTCAGTAAGCTAATAAATAAAGCCAAAATAAACATTTACCAGTATAGATTTTTGGCTTATTCCAGGTTTACTGGAAAAAATAAACCCAAACCTGAAATTTACCAATCCCCCCCAACCCTACTAGTCACTCTCCTCTACACCTGCTCTAAAGTTTCTATGGCCTTCCTGAAGGTAAAGCCTTTAGAACTGGACACAATATTCCAAATGGGATCTGAGCAGTGCATACTTCCCAAATGTTCACAATGTGGAGCAAGAGGGACCAGATGTGCTGAATGCAAAATCATTAGGTTGGATTCAGACAACATTTTCACTGAATCTCACTCAATTCCCTTGCCTATTACAATCCCTGTAACACAAGCACTTTGCACCTCTGATCCCCAACCTAGCCTTTATTGGTGGTCAAAAGCACTGTTCTTTTTCATGAACAGAAAAGTAGGTTGGATCCAAATTTCAAACAGAACACTGTGCAGTTCCAGTTGCTGCTTGCACACAAAGTTGGATCAGGCCTAATACAGGCCACTGGATCTGTAGCACAAATGAGGCTTTACCTGCATTTGCTGACTCATTCAGTAACAGCAACAGGCTCAATTCCAAGAACAGGGAGGGAAATGGGAGGGGGAAAGACAGAAGATATCTTCCTCTGCCATTCTGATTAGCCTGACAGAAAGAAAGAAAGAAAGAAAGAAAGAAAGAAAGAAAGAAAGAAAGAAAGAAAGAAAGAAAGAAAGAAAGAAAGAAAGAGAGAGAGAGAGAAGAAAAGTGACCATAGAGATGTATCCATATATTTATTATTAAAGGGTACAGATGGTTTTATTAGCTTTATTAGAAATATGATATCTTTTTTAATGTTAGCTATATACTGATTTTTACTAATTGTCATTTTATGATGGAACATGATTTCTTTTTTTCTCTTAAAGTGCCTGTATAAACCCATTTGGCAATGTGGTTATTATGCCTATAAAAGTTCATGTATGTGTGTGTGAACAAATGGTTTATTTGCAAAGAAAAGCAGTAGGATAAAAGGAATAAACCGAGACACAACTGTAAGAATTAACAGTCACAAGTCTAATTTTCTAAGGGAACATATTTATTATTTCTTTACAGAAATTTATATCCTGTCTTTCTGCCCCCAGGGGTATACTAGGAAAGACGGTCCTGAAGATATGATGGTTCCAGACTGTGTAAGGCTTTAAAGGTCAATAGAAGCACCTTGAATCTGATCCGATACACCAGCTGGAGCCAGTGCAGTTGACATAGCACTGGCTGTATATGCTCTCAGGGCAAGACCCCAGTAAGGAGTCTCACCACCACATTCTATACCAGCTGGAGCCACCTGGTCAGTCTCAAGGGCAGCCCTACTTAGAGTGAATTACAGTAGTCTAGCCTAGAGGTGACCATTGCATGGATCACCGTGGCTAGATCAGGGCGGGAGAGGAAGGCCACCAGCTGCCAGGCCAGTGGAGATGGTACAAAGCTGCCTTGACCACAGCTGTGACCTGGACCTCCATAGATAAGTATGCATTCAGGATCGCACCCAAGCTCCTGATGGCAGGTGCACATCATCCACAGCCGGGAGCCAGTACCCTGTCCCCAAGATGCCCCTACCTAGCTTGACTGGATTCAACTTCAGCTGGCTTTCCCTCAACCATCCAGTTTTCACAACTAGTGTGTCCAGGGTGGAGTCCAGACGGCCATCCATCAACAGATAAAGCTGGGTGTCATCAGCGTACTAATGACACCCCAGCCCAAAACTCCAAACCAGCTGGGCTAGGGGACACATGTAGATGTTAAACAAACAACATAGGGGAGAGAATCGGTGCCTGTGACACACCACACACCAAAAGGTGCCACTGCAATAATTTCTCCCCCAGTGCCACCCTTTGTCCCTGACCTTGTAGGAAAGAGCCAACCATTGTTGGGTGCTCCTTTTTACCTGCTGCCTTTTCCCTGATGCTCTAGTCATATCTTCTGTCTTTTCATCACCTGCAGCTCCTCAGTAAACTAAATGGCTACTTGGGCTCTAACACTTGAGAAAGGGCATTGGGAGTGTGTCAACTACCTGGGTCATTTCCCCATTCCAGAGGTCAACCAGGGCATTGACAGGAGCGCCACTCATATCAACAGAAAAATTTCCTGGAGCCATCAGAAAGCTGTTTCTAGGTATGGATCATTTTAAGAGATCCCCCATGCCTGCAGAGTTTTGGATCCCTGTAAATCTGAACACAAGGGAATAGTGATCTGTTCATGACAAAGGAACAGTTGCAAATTCCTCCACCCTCAGATCACATTCCTCTTTCCTAGAACAAAATACCAGATCAAGAGTGTGATCTGCACAATGTCTAGGACCAGTTATTACCTGAGACAGGTCCGTTGTTGTCTTGTGTGTGTGTGTAAAGTGCTAAGTCGCAACCGACTTATGGCGACTAGTGCTGTTGATTCGGTTAGGTCCGAACTAAAAAACAGCCAAATTTCCCGCAATTCGGCGGTTTTTCGGTTTGGACGAACCGAACTCAAAAAGGGGGGAAAACCGGGGAGCCGAATTTGCCGAGTTCGGGGTGTTCCCGAATAAATTAGGTGAATTCGGCCCCTTTAAACAGATCTGCGCCTTCCAGCTGGGGGCTTTAAATAGATCTGCAAAGCTGTGTCCCCACCTGCAAGACCTATTATTGTGAGTCAGCCTGAGCCTTCCTCCTCCGAGGACGACGAAATAACAGATTAAGGCCCCGCTCCCTCTGAGTACTCACTAGAACAACAGGGCTGGGACTTTGAGCCAGCAAGAACAGCATCAAGGGAAGAAGACTGTCCCTCTGAGACGAAAGAGCAAATGATATGTCAAAAATATATAATAAACTATTTAAGTATATGGTGACAGCAGCAAGAGTGGTGTATGCAAAAAAGTAGAAAACAGAGAATTACACAGACATATCTGAATGGACAAAGTAGCAGAATATGCCACTATGGATAAATTAACGTCTTTAGTGCATAACAGGTCAATTTCTGAATATTATGAAAAATGGAAAATATTTTAACTATATAGCCAATAACCAATAAAAGAAATAGAATGTAAGATATGTATTATTAGATACACAAATATAATTAGAAAGTAGAAAGCTGTAAGTCTAAGAAGGTGACAATTGGATTGTAATCAAAGTAAGTTCCAATATAATGCAACAATTCATATGTTTATGTTTGTAGGTTTAGTTGGAAGAACAATAAAAATTTAAAAAAATGTTCCCAATGTACCATTCTTACACTCAACCCATATGTTACTATTCATTAAAAAAAACAGGTGATATGGATAATGGGCATAAGAGAACACTATTAGCTGCTAAAGAAGCCCTAAGTGTAAAAAGCTTCTGATTCTCAAAGAAAACATGCAAGCTTGCAATTTGCTAATTTAAGCTTTGCTTTAAATCTCTGGGTATTATTAAACCTAGCACTACTTGCTGTTTTCCTGCCAATTGAACCACACATACACTTGCCACATACACAAAGAAGCTTGTAATTACAAGTGTGCCAAAAGATATTGAAAGCAATCCTGCTTTTCAGGGAAAATGTCATGCAGCTAGATGGTCTGTAAAATTGGTTGAATGATCCTGGCACAATTCTGTGCAAGTCTTATGGGATCAGCTGTTGAGATCTTTATTTAGCAGAGAAACAAGCCTTAAGGAACTACATCATGCAGAAGGTAACTGTAATAGGTGACTTCTGTTTAAAGCGTGTAAGACAGAATTCCACTCACATAAATGGAGTAAACAGATTTAATGTAGCATGAACTTTCAAGGGCTAGCTAACTTTCATCAGACGGTGAACTCGCACTCAGTGGATACCTATTTTTATAGATATGACTGAAATTTCACATCATGCACCTGAGAAATGGGTTTCTACCTCCCAACAGCTTTTGCTATAGCAAGTCTTCAAGGTACAACAAGGCCCCTTTTAATTAGTGATAAAGGGAGAAGGAAAGGGTTGTTGGAATTTTTCAGTTAAGCAAGTTCAAATATATGTGTAGGGGGTGGGTGGGACTGTCTGAGCATTGCCCAATAACCTACAATAAGAAGTGCATGTCACAGCGTGGAGGAAAACTCAACTACAATTTACCAATAATATACTTTGGGATTTACAAAATTTGGAACAAGAACTTGTTATGGCGTTACAAGAAGAAGAGAAAAATGAAATACAAATGAAGATTTCTGTATCTAAACATCAATTAAATTTGGTCATAATGGAGGAAATGAACAAAAACTTAAAATTTGCCAAACAAAAATATTTTGAACATGCTAATAAACCTGGGAAATTTTTAGCAACACAACTGAAAGACTCATTTCAGAAGAAGATTATAACAAAAATTCAAACTGCTAAAGGACCAGTTCATTCAACTACAGATATACAAAAAGAATTTGTTTCATTTTACACTAAGCTGTATCAGAAAGAAAATATTTCAAAACAGAAAATAGATAAGTTTTTAAGTTCAATACAGATGAATATCCTCTCAACAGACCAACGAGAATGGATAGATGCTCCAATCACAAGGGAAGAAATACAAGAAGCAATAATGAAACAAAAGACGGATAAGACACCTGGACCAGATGGAATAACTGCTTTATTTTATAGAACATTTAGGGACAACTTAGCAGACTTCTTTGTATCACTTTGCAATACAATTTTGGATAAGGGAGTAGCCCCAGAAACTTGGTCGCATGCATACATATCGTTGATACCCAAGGAAGGAAGAGACCCAGAAAGAACATCAAATTATAGACCTATTTCGTTGTTAAATGTGGACTATAAGATTTATGCCTCGATCTTATCGAATAGCATAAGAAAATTCATCAAAGACCTTATACATGAAGATCAGGCGGGCTTTGTTCCAGGAAGGCAAATTAAAGATAATATAAGAATCTTATTGGACTTATTAGAATATTATGACCAGAATATACAACGATCAGCCGCCTTTGTATTTTTGGATGCGGAAAAAGCCTTTGATATGGTCTCATGGGACTTTATGGAAAAAACATTGGTAAAATTAAATTTTGGAGACCGTTTTTTGAAAGGTATATCAGCCATTTATACATCCCAACATGCGAAAATTTTGGTGAATGAATCAATGTCGGAAAATTGTCAAATTAAGAAAGGAACTAGACAAGGCTGTCCTTTGTCTCCGTTATTATTTTTGTTGGTGTTGGAAACACTATGTTGTAAACTAAGGAGTATGGAGGACATTCGTGGTCTAAAAATTAAAAAACATGAATTTAAATTGAGAGCATTCGCGGATGACCTCCTGTTAATTCTGGAAAACCCAACACAATCAATGAAGTTACTACAAGAGACTCTGGACGACTTTGGGGAAATATCGGGATTTAAAGTCAATCAAGAAAAAACAAAGACAATATTCAAAAATTTATCAGAAATAGAACAACAGGAATTCAGTACGTTTACAGGTTGGGAGAAGGCCAATAAAGTTAAATACTTGGGAATCTGGATCTCAGCGAAGAACAAAGAATTGTTAACCAACAACTATCTTAAATTATGGGGTAAAATAAAAACTGATATGATTATTTGGTCAAATAAAAAGTTGTCACTATTGGGACGTATTTCAACAATTCAAATGAATGTGTTACCAAGGATGCTCTTCTTATTCCAAAACTTGCCTATAATATCACATGTTAAATACTTCGATACTTGGAGGAAAGACATTTTAAATTTCATCTGGCAAGGGAAAAAACCGAGGATTGCTTATAGATATCTGGTGGACCTTAAAGTTAGAGGAGGCTTAGCACTACCAAACTTTCAACTTTACGCTGAAGCGGTAGCCTTAACATGGCTAAAAGACTGGATAACCTTATCAAATACACGTTTACTGGAGCTTGAAGGCTTTAATAATATTAGTGGATGGCATGGCTATTTATGGTATGATAAAATTAAGATACAAGCATCATTTAGGAATCATATAATTAGGTCCTCTCTACTGTGCATCTGGATGAAATACAAACATATTTTGGAACCAACAACTCCGATGTGGATTTCACCGCAAGAAATGCTAACACTTCGACCACTTAGACCGGACAAATTCATAATCTACCAGGAATTAATTAATTGGGAGGGGAAAAAATGTTCATTAAAGGAATTTCAATTTCTCAAAGAGGATTTACAATGGTTGCAATATTGTCAGATTAAATCAGTTTTTGTACAAGATATGAAAAATGGATTTTCTAAAGAAAAGTCCCCTTTCCACAAGATGTTACTAGAGAACAATCTGAAATTGATCTCTAAAATGTACAATCTACTCTTAACATTATATTGTGAGCAGGAGACAATTAAACCAACTATGATTGATTGGGCTCAAAATATTGGACATGATATTCCTTTAAACAAATGGGAAAGACTTTGGTCAAAAGACTTGAAAGGAATAAATGCGCAATCAATTCGAGAAAATATTTATAAAATGATGTATAGATGGCATTTAACACCTAAGAAGATGGCAAAGATATATAAAGTGACATCCCCCAAATGTTGGAAATGCAATAAGGAAATTGGTTCCTTTCACCATATGTGGTGGACTTGTGATAAAGCTAAAGACTTTTGGGATATGATATACAATGAACTGAGACTAATAGTACAAAAAAATATACCCAAAACACCAGAAATGATGCTATTAAGTATGATACCTGACGACTTGCTAATACAAAGAACTTTTTTGATTTATGCTACAACAGCTGCGAGACTGCTTTATGCAGCAAAATGGAAGGGGGCAGAAATTCCCGAGAAAAAAGACTGGATTGGGAAAATGTTCGAATTGGTGGAAATGGCAAAACTTACAGCCATTTTAAATGAAAAAGACAAAGTTCGATTCTTAGGGGAATGGGAGGATTGGATGAAATACTGTGAACATGAATTAAAACTGGGGGAAATGGAAGAATACTTATTAATCTGATCTAGAAGATACAATTAATAGTAAGAGTTATAATCATTTAGATTAATAGAAAATGTTCTATGAAAGTTAAATGAATTTATAACAGTTAAGATCAGACCAATTACGATGGGATGAATATTTTATTAAGAGGCGGAGAGAGGTGATGGGGAAGTCATAAATTTTCCTCTAATTTGTTTTTTTTTTTGTTATGAATTCAAGAAATTATAACAACATAGAGTTAGAATTTTGATTTTGAATTTCATATTGCTTTTATTGTTGTTTACTATCATGGAAAATTTACACCAGGTCTCGACCTGGCTCAGCCCATTGACCGCCATGCAAATGCTCCGGACCCTCGTCTCTCCGCAGCACCCATCTCAGCCTGGTGCCTCTAAAACCTGCCTAGAGGCCGACCAATGGGGCCAGGGCAGGAATTGGCATCACTCCTCCAGAGGAGGGGCCTCAGAGGTGGGAGTTCCCCTCATAAGCAGCACTTTGCAGTCGGTGCTCACTTGACAGGTAAGCCTCGCATGGGCAGGCATGTTGCTGGTCTGTGCCAGGGGGTCGGGACTTTGCGGTTTTCTCTCTCCAACTCGCCTCTCTGGGGGGGACTGGTGCATGGTTCTCACTCCAACTCCCCTCTCTGGGGGGACTGTGCATGGTTATCGCTCCAGCTCCCCTCTCTGAAGGGACTGTGCATAGTTCTCGCTCCAACTCCCCTCTCTGCGGGGACTGTGCATGGTTCTAGTTCCAACTCCCCTTTCTGGGGGAGAGCTTGCCGCTATGGCTCCTCCATCTGCCCTCTCCGGGGGGGGCCCTCTGGTGGGGGAGCACCTCTGAAGTCCAGCGCTAGACTTTCCCCCTCCACTCTAACCTTTGCCATTGTTGAGGTGGACACCTGGCCTCACTCCAGAAAGAGCTTTTGTGGGAGGCTGGGGCGAGGTAGCCTCTCATCCCTCTCTGTGCTTTTTTTTTCAGATGCCACCCAGTTCTGCCCAGCCCAGGGCCTTCATGCCACTCTGCCTCTCCCTCAGTTCTGATTGCCGCACCCCGCCCGCCACTCACTCTGCCCTTGCCCTCAACGGTGCTCTGGCCTCCACGGACCGCCGTCTGACGATGCTGGCGATGCGCGCCACAGCCACAGGCTGGGACCACCCTCATGCCATTGGAGTTTAATCTCTGAGCAGCCGCCATGCCGCCCAGGGGTTGTCTGGCTGCTGACCTGCAGGCCCTTCTTTCTCGTTGCAGGTCTATCCGATGGCCACCCAGCCGCCTTCACCCAACCATACGCATGCTGACACAAGGACAGAAGCAAGACACCGAGGGAGCACTGCTGTCGCTTCCCAGCACCGTGGCGCCTCTCTGACTCCCTGGCCCCCACCAACTCCCAGTATGACACATGGATCTCTAGCCACGCCCCACTCTCTCACTCCATTCCTGCCCTCTCACCTGCTACTCTCCAACTAGTGTGAAAATAAAGTTGTCTTTTGAAACTGGCACCACCTGCATAGTGCTTGGGGATGGGCACAAGAGGGTCTGCCTGCCCTGGTCCAGGCGCCCCAGCCAAGGGAGACAGCATCACCCCGTGGATGGGCTCTGAGCTCTTGGAACTCAGTCCACAACAACTGGGGGGAGGCAAGGGAGCAAAGGCCATGAGGTGGCTGGAAGGCCTGTGCAGAGGGTGGAGGGTAGAAGGGGGGACCCTCAGAACTGCTGTGAGCCTCGACGGGTTGGGTCGCTAGTGAGGAGACATTGCAGGTTCTATGAGCCTTTGCGGCCCCTTCATTCCATGGGCAAAGATAGTGGCCTCTGGCCAGCCATACCAGCCCACCGAAGCATCCGGTGCACGCCGAACACACACCAGGCTCTTGTGGAAGACCTCGCGCACAACGGAGCACCCTTGTCAGCACCTCACCTGGGCCCACCCTATGTTTGGCGGCCCTCTCATGCTATCCACCCTGAAACCCCCACCTACTAGAAGGCAGCCAGATGCGGCTGTTTTGCCATGGCCACCCACATCATATCAGTGGCTGGCCTTCTCAGCCACTGCCCAGCCAGGGAAACACGCATCTGTTCAGGTCAGGCTTGCCCTTGGCAGGGGGTTCTGGGCCCCACCCGCTAATTCCCAAGTGATGGCATAGAGCCAGCCCTGGAACCCAAATATTTGCTGTCGACTGGCATAGCACGTCAAAGCTCAGGAACAAGGACAGCCACATTAACAGGACTCCCAAGCCAGCCCCCACCCAACGTTCCACCATCACTTTCACCCCACCCCCACTGCTCCAATCAGCCCTCCTTACGGGGAGGGCACCCCCTGCATGGTTAACGAAAGAGAAGCCACTGCCCTCTGTCAAGGGGGGGGTTGTCATATGGGCCTTTCTCCTGTCTCCATGGCTCTCCACCCACGACTCGGTCATACCCTCCTATGCATACTCTGGGAAGGCTCTCTCGGCCCAATGCATGACTGTCTTCAGTGTGTGGTTGCCCAGCCAATCGTGCCCCCTCCCTCATGTTCCACACCTGGCCTTCGGAGACCAAGAGCGATGAGCATCATGGGCCTGGCTGCATGGTGAGGGTTGGAGGGAGAGGCAGAGGGGAGCTGAGCCATGGGTAAGGGCAGGGTGGTCGCACCCCGCACAGGCACACGGCCGCCTTGGAGCCAAGATGGCACTGCTCAACATCTCCTCTCTGTCACCCTCTGGCCACTATTTCCCCCATCTGCAACCCCAGCCAAGCAACTTGTGACGAGATGTGCGGCTGGTGCCCTCTCAATGAGGTATGGACTGCCAGTCACTCTCTGGGCGGGTTTCAGTCCTTGGCCTCCAGAGCAGGCCGCTGCCCCCGAGGTCATGGAGACTGGAAGCTCCTCCACTTCCTCGTCCCTCCCTGTATGGGCTCTGACCTCCCAAGGGGATGTGGCCTCCGCACACAGGGCCTGCCCTGAAAACCAGGGTGTCCAGAGCCATGTCTTGGTGGCAGTGGAGCTGGTACGGGGTGGAGGCCGCCCCGCCACTGTGTCCACTTGCTCCCTGGCCCTGACTCTGGCCCTAGCCGCCCAATGCCCTCTATTGTCACCGTGCTGAAGCTGGACAGCGCCTGGGAATGTTTCTCCTGGGAGAGTGCGCTTCAGCGGCTGGCCAGCTGCCACAGTGGCAGCATTGTGGGAGGAGAGGTGGAGAGGGCATGGTCTGGCATTGCTTTGCTGGCAGCTCCCGGTCACCCCTGCGGCAATTTGCATGGAGCCGCTGCCTTCCTTTGGGGGGAGCATTAGCAAGGGAACAACTCCTGGTGCAAGCAGCACTCGTGGGCAGGGGGCCTCCCACGCCACCCCTTGCCCGGCACTCCCATATTCCCCAGCAGTGGGGCCACCATGACATGTCAGCCTGACGTCTCCCCACAGATGGCTGGCTTGCTATTCAATGAGCCTCCTAGGGTCTGGCTGTCTTCCGAGCTTGGACATCCCACTCCAAAGCAGCTTGTTCTGTGCAGGGCCTAGCACGGCCATGGGAACAGCCATCTGTACAGATGCGTCATTCCCATGTCTTGCCCCGTTGGTGGGAGACTTTTACATACCGACCCATGTACACAATGGAGCCGACAGAACTGTCTGTCAGCCCCTGCCTCACCCAGCAGAGTTGTGCGTTCTCTTGCATGGCACCTCCAAGCTCATACGGCAGCAGACCCACCCCCTCTTTTGGGGGTCCACCTCTCCCTTGGTTCAAAGACAGAGCTTGCAGCCACCCTCTCCCAGACCATTGCCACTTCTCCCCTCTCCATCCCGCAGCTCTCTCGGCCCGGCCACCCCCTGGCATCCGCCGCCCCCAGCCTTCTGATGGCCCTGCCTGCCATCATCTGAGAGGACAGCATGAAGGGGCTGTGACAAGCCCTCCCAGCACCATTTGCATGGAGTCCCTGCTGTCCTTTTCTGCTTGCTCGTGGTTAGCCTTTGCCTGCCAGGGCTACCACTGCCAGCACTGAGAGGGCCCCTGGCTGCCCCCCTGTGCCGAGGCCCCCCAATTCCCCTGGGACTCGGTCCACCATGACATGTCAGTGTGCCGTTCCCACACAGGTGGCACAGCTGCCGCTCATCCAAACCTCATGTGATCTGGCAGCCTTCCAAGCCAGGTTGTCCCAAGCATTTGCTGCTGGGATCCCCGGCGCCTTGACGGCCACAGAAATGGCCATCTGTGAAGATCAGCCATTCCCATGACTCGGCCCGGTGGCTGGAAGGATTCAGCTAGTCTGGGCGAATTGTGTCTGCTCTTGCAGTTAGCCGTGTATCCCCCCTGCCACTCCCCTTTCTTCTCCCCCCTTTTCAGGGGGACCACCTTTTCTATGGTGTAAAGACAGAGCACGCAGCTGCCCATTGGGAAAGGGTGGGCCCATTCCTGCCGGCCACCCCCGGCCCCTGTCCTCCCGCTGCCACGGACAGAGCCGCTCCCCTGGATCTCGCACCTGAGAGTTGCCTCCCCAGCCCTTCCTTCAGAGGGGGGTGTTCGCTGCCAGCCCCCGGGCCACCCTGGAGCTTTTGTCAAGGGAGAGAGTAGTGCTTGGGTGCAACTTAGAGGGTTGGGGGGACCCATGAAAGTAATGCTGGCATCTACTCGGCAGTAGTCTCCGAGGCCACTGCTGCTCCGAGGCCATTCTCCTGGCCCCTCTGGGAGCTCTCCTATCCTCCTGCTCTTGCCCTGCTCTGCCTGCCTCCCTCATGGCCCCACACTTCCCCCTGCACTCCTGCCCCTGAGGTGGCCCCTCCCCTCTCATGGCCTGCCCCTCCCATCCCCATTCTGTGGCCAGCCTCCCCACAGTGAGATCCCTCCCCCGGATGTTGCCCTATGACCTTGGCTGGCCCTGGCTGGCCTCAGGCTGCGCCATGGCATTCCTGCATCGCCGCACTTCACCTCTGCCTCTTGCTTCTTTTTACTCTTGCCTTTTTCTTGGCTGTGCACACTGCCGCAAAGCCCCTTAGGAGGCCTCCCGGCTGCACCATTGCTGCACCTTGGCCAGCCGCTGCGGCCCGCCTGAGGCCTCAGGAATGGGCTGTCAGTCATAAGAACCACTGCCCAATCATGCATTTATGGCCCAAGGATAGGTGTAAATCAAACTTCTGGCTGCTGTTGCAGATTCTGTAATGTTGCTTGTGCAAACAGGCTTCTAGCAGCCTACAGAAAGAACTGGTGACAACGGTGTGGATCCAACTTTCCTCTAATATAAAAAGCCACTTAAGTTGGAGTAAAACTCCTTAGGGTGGAGGAAGGCTTCAAGCTTTGCTCATTGTAGTTGTAGGATAAGAACCATTTCATTTATGCATAGGCTGTAAATCACCTGCACCAAGTAAAGGAGGTCCTCTGTTGCCACAAGAAGTGAAGTGTATAAGCTCTATCTGGGGAGAGGAATATAAGGCCACTGTAATTCAGTGATTGGATAGGAATGCTTGATTTGGGACAGAAATTTTTGGTATCTTTTTAAGAAGAGTTTCAAGCATATTTTAGCATTTAACTTGACAATGACTTGGTTAGGTCAAAATGCTCCATTGCCTCATAAACAAGAAATATATGTGCAGCTGGCCACTTTTCTCAACATGGAATACTCGTAGCAATAAACACAGATAATTGGGGGAGTGGTAACATTAAGACATGACCAGTGGAAGCATCACCAAAAGGAAAAAAAGAACCTCACCTTGCTTGCACTGTGAATGGGAAAAGGGAATAGATATAAAATTTAAAACTTTTGATGAAGAGGCAAAGAGAAATAAAAGAAAATTCTGTTGCTTGGTCCACATGTATAAGGACCTAATGCAAGCCACATGTGGAAGTACTACTGCTGACCAGAAAAGTCTCTGCTTTGCATTCAATCCCTGGTATCTCCAGAAAGCAAAGCTGTGAAACTGTGCATCTATGACACTGGTAAAAGGCAGTGCACCAGGGACCAATGGTACAGGTGGCTCCATAATTTCATACGGATATGTTCCAAAGGAAAGGTAGTAATTCCAGCAAATGCCATTCTTTAAAGTAAATAAGCATATTTATGCCCACATGTCAATCTGTTCACCACTTCAGTTCTTTTAGCTGATTTGTGATTCTGTTTGTCAGGCATTGAATGATGGTATATTGTTTGTTCATTCATTGGAAAGAATACACTGATTCTCTTGACAGGGTGACCTTTCTGAGGACAAGGACAAGGGAAGTCGCTTTCATGAATCCAAGAAGTTAAGGTAAGCTTTTGGAACATCAGCTGAGAAACTAGCGGAGAATAAAGAGTTCATGTATGCTGCTCTGTTTTAAGAAACATGCAGACAAGGAAATCACCTTGAACTGCCCATTGTGGCTGGGGTGACTGCGGTTCCTCTAAAAAAGTGGGGTCTGCTGCTGAGGCTGCACGTTCCGCCCACTTCCCCATAGGCCACATTGCTGAGTTGTTTCTGCCCACCCACATTTGCTGGCCAGCCTATTGCCAGCCGAGGTGAGCTACTGTGGAGGCTGGGATGGCACTGGGTGATGATGTCAGCATGCTGGCATTGCCTGCTCCCATTGTCTATTTAAGGCCCCCTTACCCGGCCATGGCCTTGTGCTTTCTGCAGCGGAAGTGATCTGCTGCAATCTTTGGGCTTTCCTCCTCACTGTGGGCCTTCTGGGCAGTTGTAGTCCTCACCCACGTTGGTCTCTTGAGCAGCATATGGTGGGTAGAGTTGTGCAAAAAAAAAAATCCGGTAAATTTCATGTTCCGGTTTATTGGTCCCAATTTTTTTTGATAAACCCCAAATAAGCCAAATACCCATACCGGTAAATATGGGTATTCGGCTTATTTCCAGGTTTACCGGAAAAATTTGGGCCCATTTATGGGGATATTTTGGGAAGCTCCTGGGGGGCATTTTTTGAGGTAGAGCCCCAAAATTCGCAGCGTAGCTTGAAGGGGCTCTCCTTGCATGACCCTTGAAGTTTGGTGAAGATTGGGTAAGGGGGTCCGATTTTATGGGGTCCGGAAGGGGTCATCCCCCTACAATGTGAACTTCACAATGCTTCTATATGGAGGATGGTGACTCTTTCCAGACCCCATAAAATCGGACCCAATTACCCAATCTTCACCAAACTTTGGGGGTTGTGCTAGGAGAGTCCCTTCAAGCTACTCTGTGAAATTGGGGGCTCTACCTCAAAAAATGCCCCCAGGAGAATTTTAAATGTACTTTCATTTTAGATTTGTAAATAATGGCCTCCCGTCTGCTTCCTTCCCCATGGTCAATTGCAAGGTTGCAGTCAATCATGGGACAATTTCTTCCTCCCTTAAGAGTCATGGGGAAACTATTTTTTAAAAAAAATTCTCGATATTTATAAAATTTTTGTGGGGGGCATTTTTGGAGGTAAAGCCCCCAAATTCTCACCATAGCTTGAAGGGACTCTCCTTGCATGACCCCCAAGGTTTGGTGAAGATTGGGTAAGGGGGTCCAAGTTTATGGGGTCTGGAAGGGGTTTCCCCCCTCCATAGAAAAGCATTGCAAACTTCTCAATGCTTCTCTATGGAGGGGGGCAACCCCTTCCAGACCCCATAAAATCACCATTTTGGCTTATTTTCAGCTCGGGTTTACTGGGGAAAAACCCATGGGAATCAGCCGAGGTGAACAGGCAATTTCCAGAAAAGGCGAATAATTATTCAGCTTTTCCAGTTCAGAATAATTATTTGGCTTTCCCAGTTCAGCTGGGGGGGGGCATTTTTGGAAGTAGAGCCCCCAAATTTTCAGCATATCTTGAAGTGACTCTCCTTGCACGACCCCACAAAGTTTGGTGAAGATTGGGTAAGGGGGTCCGATTCTATGGGGGTCCGATTTCTGGGAATTGCCTGTTCACCTCTGCTGATTCCCATGGGTTTTTTCCTCAGTAAACCTGAGCTGAAAATAAGCCGAAATTGTGATTTTCAGCTTTATTTTCCCACCTAATGGTGGGGCCAAGTGGCAGCAATTGCCGGTGCTTTCTCTACAAGTGGACTTTTTTCTCCCTAGACAGGGGCAGTGGCGGCAGAGACAGCATCCACACAAGTAGACTTGGGGCTTATTGAGGATCCCCCCTCCCATTTCTTTGCCCCCCACTAGGTTTTTTGGAACAGGACTATAGCTCTTTGGGGTTTTACTGTGGCAATTAAGAGCCCACCCAGCAGCAGGGGCTGAACTGTTTGTTTTCTGTTCCTCCAGAAGGTTGGATCAGGACCAACGGATTTAAATTAAATCAAAAGAGTTTCCGTCTAGACATTAGGAAGAATTTTCTTACAGAGTGGTTCCTCAGTGAAACAGGCTTCCTCGGGAGGTGGTAAGCTTTCCTTCCCTGGAGGTTTTTAAGAAGAGGCTGGATGGCCATCTGTCAGCAATGCTGATTCTATGACCTTAGGCAGATCATGAGAAGGAGGGCACCTTGGCCATCTTCGGGGCATGTAGTATGGGTCACTGGGGGTGTGGGGGGGAGGTAGTTTGTGTTTGAAAGCATCTTGAAATTAATTAAGTGCAAATGCCAAAAAGAATAAATTCAAGTAGTGTGAATTAACATTCATACCACTTGAATTTATTCTACATTCATTTACTCATATTAAACTATAGTTTTGTATTATGGGAAAACTAACTGATATTAACTTCAAAACTTGCAAATTTTAAAACATCATTGTTTCCAGCAGGCAATTTGCCCCCAATATGCAAATGACAGCTCTATCTTGTGCTACAATGCAAAGTTTGTTTTTGAATCTTAGAATACATATGTTCTTCTTGTGCCAGCCCAGCCTGTAGCCAGAGAGTCAGGTTTGAGAAAGCTCAACAGCAGGCTGAATGCAGTCACCAGGAACATAGAGCAGGAGTTTTGCCAGGAGCTGGGAACAGGAGTCAAAGTTGACACGCAGGAGCAAGGTCAGTAGTCCGTTCCAAAGGGTCAGAATTCCATTGAGTGGTGTCAGGGAAGCATCAGAAGCAAAAGTCTCAGGCTCTCTTGCAAAGTTGTTTTCACAATGCTGGTTTTTCTTCAGCAAGGCTTTAAGCTACTTTCCGCTTATCGCAGCCTTCATTCTGTGAAGACTCACAGCTCTCCAGACATTTCCTTAGAGCTTCTAAATGGACACTGTGTCTTTTAGCCTGACGTTCTGCTCTACTCCATTGCCTGTGATGTTTAACTACTTCAGGTGAGCTGGGAGCATCTTGGATCTGCAAAGTTACAGCTGGAGTGAAGTGAGGTGGTTCTGCAGCCACACTGGAATCCTCAGCAGGATTGGTGTGTGGTTTTTCCTGTTGGGGTTCAACTTGGCACGGACTCTTAGCTGACTGAGGTTCAGGGGAGACTGACATGGCTTCCTGGAATGGCTCTTCCTCTGACGATTCCTCGCCTGGTGAGGTCTGGGCCACAACCCTTCTCTCCCACATCCTGGAAGGATTCTTGAAAGGCTTCCAAACCATATGAACTCATGTTTTAAGAAGGGCCCTATTCACAATGAGTGAACAAACTGTGATCTGACCACAGGTGCCATTTCCTCTTACTGCTCCTCTACTGCCCATGAAACTGAAAGCAGCCAGTGGTACACCATAAGAGAAGGTTTCTATTTGTGGATGTCTAGAATAATTCCATTTATATTTGCAGCATTTCTGCAGAAAAGGGCATGGTTAAGATAATACCTTGATTAGTTTCCTTGTGGCTGCACATCCCTGTTTTGATGTTTTGACTGAAGTAATAACAGCAGCACAGGATTGCTTCTGTTAACTTAGAGAAGCCACCACTACAAGATAAGAAAGGGACTCTCTGATGTATTATCTAAGTGACAGATGGGGAAGGCTAGGCAGTGTGTTCTACACTGTCAAAGGCTGAAGGGCAATGCTTCTTATCTGAAATATTAAGGTACAAAGTATCCCCACAAACCAACATCCATAAATCTTATATTGCGGACCTGGTGGTAATCATTTCTTTCTTATATGGTGCTTTCAGGCTGGGCTTCTTGTATCCAATCCTTCCAAGAAGGACAGAGATATATTTGCTTTCATACTCAGGAGAATCACAACTTTGGTGGTTCTCCGAATGTCTTTGCTACTACAAGGACGGCATCTGCTGCCCCTGAAACAATTGTATCTGTCTCTCATTTCTCCCCCATCAAATATGAATCAAGGGATGGGGGCGGGGAAGAAATGTTCATAATGTACTTTCTTGAAAGTGAATCCTTCAGGAACCATACAGGTTGTTTAACCTCTTCACATGAATAACATCATTGGAGCACATCTTCAGTTCTTTTTTGAAAATGAATCTTTCAGCAACCATACAAGTTGTTTAACCTCTCCACATGAATAACATCATTGGAACACAGCTTTATTTTCCCATGTATGTCCTCCCTTGGCACCAGAAGATGACAACTGTATTATAAAGCAACAAAACTGTGTTATTATAATGGCCATCATTTATTTATCTCAATGTGTTTATCCTGTTTTGTTCCACTGGAGGAGGGGACCCAAGCAGCTTACAACATCATTATCCCCTCCTCCATTTTTATTCTCACAACAACAACACTGAGAGGTAAGTTAGGCTGAGAGAGAGTGACTAGCCTATGGTCACCTGGCAAGATTCTGTTACACAGTGGGAATTTGAAGCTGGGTTTCCCAGATCCTAGTCCAACACTGCAACCACTACACCACACTAGATAGTTCTGTCCCTTGGCCCATGTCTGAAGAAAAAAATGACCTCCAAGAACACAGAAGTTGGGCATTTCTGTGGCACAGTATTTGCATGTTCAATATGTTTGTGCTGGCATGAAGTCATGGTTTGTTGTGTTCCATTAGCAAGGTGATTACTAGGCCAACATCTCTTGACAAATTTCTATATGTTGATACCTCTGGTAACTAAGCTATTAGCTTACAATTGGCACATCATTTTCCATAGTGAAGAACATATTAAAGGTAATGGGAGCAAGTAAGTTTTGGCCTTGAGAGCTTTTTCTCAAATCACATTTATATGCCGAAGGCTTAAAGTATACAAATCTATGGGAAAAAATGTTCCTTTGAAGACTGAAGTTTCCCATTGAGAGAGTTTTACAAATCAGTATTTCTGTTTTCCCTTAGATCAAATTAGAGAGTAATTTAAAACACAAAAGAGCTGCTTTCTGTAGTTTCCTATTAAGATGCTTTAGAACACTTTGAATAATTGTCTTATCATAAGAAAAAATTGCAATTAAGTGGTCAAGCCCTTAAGGCAGGGGTGGGGAATGTCAGGACTGGGGGCCGTTTAAGGCCTGCGAAATCATTTGGTCTGGCCCTTCGTGGGTCCTGGCAGATCTCTAGCTCAGCAGGATCTAAGACTGGTGATCCGCCTGCTCCCGTGGACACGAATAGCCTCTATTCAAGGCAGGTGTGAGTTTGTTTTGCCAAGAAAAGGAACTCCCCCCCTTGCAGAAGAGTTGTTAGCTATGGAGCCGCTAGGACTGCCCAAGAAACTGTGTTAACTCTTTCCCACCCAGACCATGGAGAAATTTATTCCATCTGTACTACAAGAGGGCTGGGGGTGGAAGTGGAGACAATGGAGGGGTTAAAGGGGACAGGGCCAGAATGTGTGTGTGGGGGAGGAGTTCTTAGCCAGTGTGTCCTCATTTCATCCCTGCTGTCAGCTCCTGACCCATTGAACCAGCAATCACCACAGAGACAATCAGATTCCAAGCAGATGGCTTTACTGGTCAAATAGGCAATACAGTGCATGAAAGTCAAGATGACAGCTATGGCTTGTCTTGTCCGTTATTTGGAAATATAAGGCAGAGAAATGGCGGGAGATTACAAAGCATAAACAGAGCACTATTTCCCAGGATTGGCGTTCCCAGGCTTTGGTATGTGTAGCCGTCCTTGAGTCTGAACGGTTCAGCAGAGAAACGAAAGTAAACATCTAAACCGAGATAACAGCCTGACATCCTGCTCCCCTTAAGTCCCCCTCCCATCCAGCAAGGGGGCTGGTTTGTCTGGGTAGGCATCGTGAAAGGCGTTGACGAGTTTGGGGGCGGAGACATCCCGTGCGCGAACCCACTCGTCATAGGCAGGGGGGAAGTGTTTCCAGCGGATCAGGTATTGCAAGGTCCCATGATGTAAACGGGAATCTAGGATTTTGGAGACTTCGAAATGTTCCTTCCCCCCCCACCACCATTATGGGTTGTTCGGGAGGTGGCTCCGGGTGCCATTGTGGGGAAGCAACATGAGGCTTTAGGAGGCTGACATGAAAAACGGGGTGAATACACCTCAGAGTTTTGGGGAGAGACAGTTCCACCGTGACAGGATTTATGAGGCGGGTTATGGGAAATGGGCCAATGTATTTAGCACTGAGCTTATGGCAAGGACGGGTGGAGCGCAAGTTCTTGGTGGAAAGGTATACCAGGTCACCCACTTGCAGATCTATATTAGGGGAACGATGCTTGTCAGCCTGCGCCTTGTATTTGCGCTTGGTTGCTAACCAGGTTGCTAACCAGCCAGGGCCATGTTGTACGAAGGGTGTGTGCCCATGAGGCAATGTCAGCATCCCCCTCCCCCTCTGATCCTTCTACAGGGGCGATAGGACCGAAGTCCTGTCCATACACCGCATAAAATGGGCTGAAACCTGTGGATTGATGTACAGCATTATTGTAGGCATATTCTGCAAAAGGCAACAGTTCTACCCAATCATCTTGGTGGTAATTGACATAACAGCGCAAATAACATTCAAGTACAGCATTGACACGTTCAGTTTGACCATCCGTTTGGGGATGGTATGCACTAGACAATCCTTGTTCCACCCCCACCAATTTGAGAAAAGCTTTCCAAAACTTAGCAACGAAACTACTTCCACGGTCGCAGATTATCTTGCGCGCAAACGAATGTAGTCTAAAGACATGTGACACGAAGAGGCGGGCCAGCTTCTGAGCGGAGGGGATCCCCGCACATGGAATCAAATGTATTTGCTTAGAAAATAGGTCAGTGGTAACCCATAGTACAGTTTTCCCCCCGCTGAGAGGGAGATCCGTCATAAAATCCATAGCAATCACTTCCCAGGGTTTGCTGGGTATTTCAAGTGGTTGTAGTAGTCCTGGGGGTTTGCCTTGAGATCGTTTGACCGTGGCGCAAACAGGACAGCTGCGAATAAAAGAGTCAATGTCAGAACGCATTCCCCCCCACCAGAACTGCCTGCGCAACAGGTGAAGGGTCTTTAGGAACCCAAAGTGTCCAGCTGTTTTTACTCCATGAGCTAAGTGTAAGACGTCTTTTCGGAGCGCTTTGGGCACATATAATTTCGAGTCTGTGTACCAACAACCTCCTTGTTCAATTACACCGGGAGGCAGGGTTTGAGCAGAGCGTTCCATAAGGCATTGTTCCCGAAGGGAATTTAAGAAAGACTCGGAGACGGGAACCCCCCCTTTTTTATGGTGGTAGCAGGAGCAGATATGGGGGTTGACGAGGGGGAAGCGCTTACGCGCGATGGTGTGCAGACTGCAGGCGGCTGGGCGGCCGGTTGGGCTGGAGGAGCTGGCACGTCGGCTATTGTGTGCTTCCGTTGTGGGGGCAGCGTTTGGGATCGGGTTAGTACAGCCAGCACGGGTAGGGCTTCTCTTTGCGCGGGTGTAAATAAAGAGTCTGTTGGCCGATCGAGTTTCACCGGGTATTGAGGCAACCGGGAGAGAGCATCCGCGAGAACATTTTGTTTTCCAGGTACATGCTTCAGGACAAAACGAAACTGAGCAAAGAATTCCGCCCAAAGCTGTTGTTTTGCGGATAATTTATGGGTTCCCGTGAGGGCAGCTAGATTTTTGTGATCGGTCCAAACTTCGAAGGGCACTTTAGACCCTTCCAGGAATTGTCGCCATAGAGTAAGTGCATGGTGAACGGCTGATGCTTCTTTCTCCCAAATGGGCCAGTTCAATTGGGAGTGCGCAAACTTCTTTGAGAAGTAAGCGCAGGGGTGAAGGAGACCATCTGGTCCTCTTTGGAGAAGGGCCCCTCCCATAGCTACGTCGGAGGCATCGACTTGCACAATGAACATTTGATTTGGGTCTGGGTGCCGTAGCACAGGCTCCAAAGTGAAAAGGCGTTTGAGGGCTACAAAGGCGGCCTGGCATTGATCAGTCCACAGTATCTTAGCGGAGGGTAACGTAGCAGAGCTTTCTTTACCCTTTGTTTTCAGAAGGTCGGTGATTGGCAGCGCCACTTGGGCGAAGTTAGGGATAAATCCGCGGTAGAAATTAGCAAAGCCCAGAAACTGTTGTACTTGCTTGCGGTTGGAGGGAGGGGTACAATCAAGGACGGATTGGACTTTGGCTGGGTCCATGCTAAGGCCATGGTGGGAGATTATATATCCCAAGAAAGTTATTTTGCTCTGATGGAATTCGCATTTAGCCAACTTTGCGAAGAGTTGGTGACTGCACAGGCGTTGCAGAACTTCTCGGACCAGAGTGACATGTTCATCCATGGTTTTTGAATAAATAAGAATGTCATCCAAATAAACTACCACTCCGCGGTACAGTAAATCGTGGAGGATTTCGTTGATGAGTTGCATGAAGACCCCCGGGGCACCTTTCAACCCGAAGGGCATCACAAGGAATTCAAACATTCCAAAACAGCTAGAGAAGGCAGTGAGGGGTTCGCCCCCCTCGCGGATACGGATGCGGTAGTAGGCTTCTACTAGGTCCAATTTGGAGAATATACGTCCCTCCTGCAATTGCCCCAAAATATCTGAAATCAGCGGTATAGGGTAGGCGTTGGCTTGGGTAACTGCATTGAGTTTTCGGAAGTCGATGCAGAGGCGCAGGTCGCCCTCCTTTTTTTGGACGAAAAATGCGGGGGCTGAGTTGGGAGCATTCGATGGGCGAATGAACCCTCGGGCAAGGTTTTTGTCCAAAAAGTCCCGTAATACAGTGCGCTCGGAAGCGCTCATAGGGTAAATCTTACTCTTGGTTAACGTGCAGTCCTTCACCACCTCAATTGCACAGTCAGTGGCACGGTGGGGGGGTAAGGCGTCACATTCTTTAATGTTAAAGACATCTGCAAAGTCCCGGTATACATCAGGTAGGGACGGCGGCGATGGGACATCAGAGGATAATGCCGGAGCGGGTGGAGACAGCACCGCAACTTGTTGTCGGTGCTGTTCACATTTGGGGTTGGCAAAGGAGATAGTGTTCGTCTCCCAGTCTATACTGGGACTATGACCCTTAATCCAGTTAATTCCCAGGACCACCTCAAATCGGATAGGGGCTATGGTAAAGTCTATTTGCTCCCAGTGGGAGCCAATGCCCATCGCCACCCCTTTAGTGCGATGATCAACTGGGCCCCCCTTGAAATGGCTTCCATCCATTTGGGCAAATTGGACGGGGGCTGGTAAAGCCTCGGACTTGACTTTGAGTGCTGCAAAGGTGGCCTCACTAATTAGAGTGCGACCGCAACCAGAGTCAATGAGTGCCTTAACGGGTAGTTGGAGGCCACCTTTATAGTGTTGTAAAACTGCATCCACATAAACGGTGGTTTCCACTTCCTTCACCTTGGTGGGAGCTTTCGGTTTAGCAGGAGATTCTGCAGGGGTCTGTGGAGACGCTCCACTCACCACAGACCGAAGCCGTTTTTTGACAAATCAAGGGGGGTTTCCAGGTTCAAAGCTGGAGGATCCCATGGGTTATCTTCATCAGAAGAAGGAGAGTTGTCCCCCAAAGGGCATTCGTAATCCGGGACCCGGCGGGGTCACTCGATGTAGGTAGGTTAGATGAGTCCTCAACGTGAAGTGCAGAGGGTGTGGGTCTTCCCGGCGCTGCGCTGCGGGCAGCCGCGGTGCCTCTGCGTGGAGGTCGTTCTCGAGCTCGGGTTGCCATGCTGGGGCGAGAGAGTTCAGGGCGATGAGGGCAGACTGCTGCAAAGTGGCCCAGTTCCCCACAAGCGAGGCAGGCTCCTCTTTGAAACCGTGTTTCGCGATCCTGGGGTGGACGCGCGGGCTTCCGTGGATTGGGGAGCGGTGCCTTGGGCAGGGGCTTTTGGACGCTTTTCTCCTTGTTTCTTTGGCGAACGAGGGAAATAAAGTGCCGGCGGCTTTCCACCTCCTCGGCTAATAGAATCCAATTTGCGAGGGTGTCGGGATCACCCCACATATACGACCAGTTCAGAATGTCAGGGTGTAAGGCTTCCCTGAAATGGTGAATTAGGGTGGCTTCGGGCCAGTCCACAATTCTACTTGCTAGTCTCTGGAATTCATCGGCAAACTCTCAAACTGGAGTAGAGCCTTGTCTTAGTTGTAGAAGCTCCGCTTTAGCTCGTTCCCCCACAAAGGGATCCTCAAACCTCCTCCGTAAGGCAGTCATGAAATTGTTGAGGGAACGGATAGAGCGGGATCGGGTGTCGAACTGGAGGACCATCCAGTCGGCTGCTTTACCTGTTAAAAGGGAAGCTACATAGCGAACCCGGCTGTCTTCTGTAGGGAAGAACTGTCCTTGTTCTCGCATGTAGCTGTCTACCTGATGCAAGAAACAGGGCAGGGTTTCATGAGATCCATCGTAAGTCGTTTTCAATTTAAGTTGTTTCCAAGGAACGGGCATGGGTTGCCCTGGTTGCACGGGTGCCCCGGGTGCAGGTAAAACGGGACCTCCGGGGACCAGGGGTTGAACAGGCACATGAGCGGGTGGCTGGGCTGGCACTCCCTGCTGAACCGGTTGTCCCGGGGTTGTCAGGGCCCGCTGTAATTGTCTGTTGTCCTGAAGTAAGCGTTCCATTAGCTCCTGGAGTTGATCTACACGGTCAGATAGCTCTCGATTCTGGGCTCGTAACAGGTGAACGTCCTCTCCCGGGCCACCTGTACGGTGAGGTTTGCTTGTTCGAAAACTTGTGGCCCATTGAGAAGTGTCCCCATATAAGTCCTCTTCCTCAGACTCCTCGGAGTCTTGGCGTTGTTCTGCGAGGCGGCGTGTGCGTTGGGCCGTGCGCGACGGGGCAAATACCGGGGAAAACGACAAACCCAATGGATTACCGCTCCGTCCGGAGTCTTTGGGGCGACCGCCTGTCCGCGCCCGTTCTGCAGCCAACTGCTGCTCCTTGTCCCTTGCGGCTTGAGCTTTGGCCTCCGCCTTAGCCGCTTCAGCAGCGTCCCTATCCGCGAGAGCCTGTGCGCTTTCAAGCCTCAGAGCAGCAGCTGCGGTAACGTGCGGTAAAAGTTCCTTCTCCAGGAGCGTGAGGAGGGGGTCGGGCTCCCCACCTAACAATGGTTGCATCCAGACCGTGACCGCGGGTGCATCGGCCCCGAACGTCGAGGTCAAACGTTGAGCCAAGGTGGCTACCGTGGTATCCTTTGTACAATCCGCAACGAGGAGGGCTGTCTGGATAGCGATCCTCTTGGCTTCAGCTTGACAGTCAGCTGCATTGGGTACCAGAGAAAAACTTGCTGGTGCGGCTCCCGCCATGGCACCTTCCCCCGAGGTGACGGGACGTCTTAGAGCCGTGAATGAGAGAGTCTCACGGGCAATAAGCTTATCCAACAGACTGGTTAGTCCTCAGTTGCCAGCCGGGCATCATCCAGCAACTGATCAAAATCCTGGAGGTCTAAACAAGCATTAGCATCCTCCGACGTTGACATCCAGGGGACTCTCACTAGAGATCGCCACTGCGTCTGGATCAGTCCACTCAAGCAGCAAACCTCTGAATTAGTTCTAAAGAGTTCAGGTACTATGTCCCGTAGAAGGGTAGGATCCTCCGAGGAGGACTCCAAGGACAGGGTCCCTGACTGGGCTTCCAGGGTTCCAGGAAGCAGTTGTCATGGTTCACTCGGAGAGACCGCTCCTAGCTCCCATCCGAGTGGCAGGCGAACCCTCCAGGGCTCCAGCCTGACTAAAGAATCGATGAAGAGAGGAGATAGCTGTCATAATGTCCGCTCCTGATCCATCGAACCAGCAATCACCACAGAGACAATCAGATTCCAAGCAGATGGCTTTACTGGTCAAATAGGCAATACAGTGCATGAAAGTCAAGATGACAGCTATGGCTTGTCTTGTCCGTTATTTGGAAATATAAGGCAGAGAAATGGCGGGAGATTACAAAGCATAAACAGAGCACTATTTCCCAGGAGTGGCGTTCCCAGGCTTTGGTATGTGTAGCCGTCCTTGAGTCTGAACGGTTCAGCAGAGAAATGAAAGTAAACATCTAAACCGAGATAACAGCCTGACACCTGCAGGCAGAGGTAGCAGGAGCTGGCTGTAGAATCTGGCGCTGACCACACGGAGCAGGAGCAACTCCGATGTGCGGCTATGCCTGGCTGGTGCAACAGACCATCCTGTACCACCAAATGGGTGAGTGCGCCACTGATTGGATGCCTGCCTGCTTGTCCATGCTGGGGGGGTCATCTGGGGCAATTGCCTGCTTGGGGCTTGGTCGGCTAATTTTTAAGTTGATAATTTTGCATGGCCCACGACTGATGTTATAAATATCCAAATGGCCTTTGGCGGAAAAAAGGTTCCCCACCCCTGCCTTAACGTTATATATGGAAAAAGATTAGTCTTTCTTCTTGCTCTCAACAGGGAAAAGAACCCATTACAAACTGAAATGAGGTAGAATGAAATGCTACCTTGGTGTCTATTAGCTTTGGAACCTTAACTCAATTTACTTCTGCCAGAGTTACAATCTGTGTCATTATTTTCTATTAACCTAATCTGTAGATCAGCATGATACAGTATCTTTGTAATTTACTCACTGATGTTGATTAGAGAATAGACAAGTCCCAAAGATTTCCATTTAATTTATAGCCTTGATGGCGCTCCCTCCCCCTTTTTCTACCAGTTCTTATAAATCTAAATATCTAGAGAACTGGTTTATGGCAATATTACTCACTCCATGGCTTGCAGAGGGCCACATTCACAATTCCCATCACCCAGAAGAGCTGCATGACTACTGTATGCCCTGGTGTTACTATTTCTTCTATGTGGCCTGTTTGCTCTCCTCCCAGCAGTTGCCCAGGGGATGGAATGAGAGCAAAGGGACTGCCAGGAGGATGGATGGGTGGTTTCTTAAAGAGAAATGGCTCTTTCATCCCTAGCTTGGTGCCTACAGGTCAGAGAGGCTCACGGCTAACACATCATCCAGTTGTCTGGCAGCAGCTTTCAAGATGGGAATTTGCCATCTGTAAGTTCTGCCAGGCTATGGCCTTGCCCACTTTCCTGAGACACGGAGCATGCATCACAGGTGGGAACAGTGCTCAGAAGAGCTATAGGTGTAGGGATTCCAGGCTACCACCTGGCACCCCTAGGAGCTCCAGGGACACAGAAAGGGATGGATGTGATGTCAGTGCATCAGCCTATGCTCTGGAAACTCCTTGGTATTACCATAGAGTTTCCAGAATATAGGCTTATGTGCTGACATCATGGCTGAGTTTTTACTCAGATGTGATGTTGATGCATCACACATCCTTTCTGGGGGCCCTTGTTCTTCCACTGGCCTGGAAGTAAGGGTGGGTGGGAGGACCCAGCCTGCAGGAGACAGACTGCCTGAAGCAGGCAAATGGCATGCCTAGCCAGGTGGTATGTCAAAAAGCAATATTGTCATGTCCCAGGGCCAGAGGCAGGGAAGCAGGGCCAAGAGTGGTCCAAAGTCAAAGCCAGTTTATCTGTAGAGTTCCATTCTAAGTAGTACAAAAGCAGTCCAAGAGAATAGTCAGGAATAGGACTGTTGAAAAAAACAATTCGGTATAGTTCGGCTTCGGCAAAATTCGGCCCGTTTTTATTCGGGCCGTGCCGAAGTCCAAACTCCCCTGCTTTGGATCGCTGAAAATTCAGGGGGATCCGGAGTTCGGGGGAAAACTCGGCCCCCTGAAGGTGCGCGGGGGGCCTTTAAACAAGCCCCTCTGCGCTGTCTGCGCAGGCAGTGCAGAGGGGTTTAAAGACCCCCGCCCCCCCTCCCGGGACTCCCGGGAAGGCAGGCGGGGGCTGTCAAGCCCCTCTGCGCTTTCTGTGCAGAGAGCGCAGAGGGGTTTAAAGACCCCCTCCCCCCTCCCGGGACTCCCAGGAAGGCAGGCGGGGGGCTGTCAAGAGCCTCTGCACTCTCTGCGCAGAGAGCACAGAGGGGTTTGAAGACCCCCCGTGCGCCTCCAGGGAAGCTCCCTGGAGGCGCGCGGCAGGGGGGGGGGGAGAAACAGATCTGCACCTTCCAGCTGGAATGCGCAGATCTGTTTAAAGGAGCCAAATTCGCCAAATTTATTCGGGAACACCCCGAACTCAGCGAATTCGGCTCCCTGGTTTCCCCCCTTTTTTGAGTTCGGTTCATCCAAACCAAAAAACTGCCGAATTGCGGGAAATTCAGCTGTTTTTCAGTTCAAACCGAACCGAATCAACAGCCCTAGTCAGGAATCAGTCCAGAGTCATTGGCAAACAGAGCTCCAAAGTAAAGTCACAAGGTGGCAACACAAGTTGTTTCCATGCCCATCTGGATGCAAGCCTCTGCTTAAATAAGCCTAGGAGGAACCAGCTGTTGCTGGTTCTTCTGACTCAGCACTCCTTGCTGGAGGAGGCTCATTATCCTCACTGTTGTCAGCTGGCAGTGCTCTTAGTTGTGCTTGCAACCTAGCACTTCTATGCTTGAGTAGGACTGATTTACTTTTCCTGCATTGCTGCTCCAGAGGCTGTGGAGGGCTGCTGTCAAATGCAGGTGAGTCCCTGCCCTGGATGGTTGTAGACATGGGGAACAGCCATCTCTTTGTGCCTGCTCTGCCTGCTGTGGTTCTTCCCTTTCACTGTCTGCTGCTTCCAGGTCCTTTTCCTCAGAGGAAGCATCAGCAGGCTGACTCATGACACATTATGTGCTTTCCCAGACACTGGGTGAGTATCACTGGTTTATGGGGTTACAGCTAACCCTCCTTGAATATTTAAATTTCTTTTCAGGATTGTTTGTAGAATAATAAAATCATAATATTCTCTTAAGGCCTAATTAACATGTTATGAAAGTTTATAGCTGAATAATTTTTAACGCTTTTGGATGCCCCTGGACTCCTGCTTTATTTTGCTGCTACAGATTAATACAGCTACTCATCCAGATTTACTGTTTTGTTATATTTCTAGTCTTTTGAAAACATAAGCCTCCCTCCATCTCTCTCTGAAAAATATAAAATACTGACCTCCTTCCTTCTTGTCTTAAACTCTTCTTCAACACCTGCTTTTGCCATGAAGCATTTGTAACCGTCCTACTGAAACAAAGGGCTAAATAGTAAATAGATGCAACTACATTAAGTACTGTAGCCTCTCCTTTCCTCTACATTAGATATTATCTTCCCTTTCTCACCATCTAAGCTTGTACTATGATCTTCTTGATGCACGGTCATGCCTCTTAGGGTTACCAACTCTATTTTGCAAAGTTCTTGTATATTTCACCACCTGTCCATTTATCAATCCTCCCAGTTTAAGCAGTAAAGGAAAAGAGGCTGCTATTGGATATTAATTAATACTAAAGGTGGGATAAATGGCAGTCTTGCAGGTACTGAAGGTTAGCAAGAAAAGAAAAAGTAAATTAATCTGAATGGAGTGCACCTTGCACAATATGGACTGTTCTAATAGGGATGAAAATAAGTGTAGGCTTACAGAGGGTTCCTTTATCAAGCAAGCAATGATTTGTTCATCTGAAGCATGCTGTAAAGAACCAGACAGATTTTTTAAAAAGAACTGCTGTGAATTTCTTATTTATTGATTAAAATGTTAATATTCTGCCTTTTTCTAATAGGCCCAAAACAGTTTACAAAAGTATGCTAACATACAACCATAAAGAGAGGCAGTTTTAGGGATGCTCCAACACAAGCCTGTTCTTCTTATGTCCTGTTCGGCAGAAACAAACCGGGAGCTGATTTTTTGATGATCTATTTGACTATTCATGTACCTGTTCAAGGCTGTTTGGCAGGTTGTTTCCCTGTATTTCTTCCTAATCATGCAGTGTAGTGCAGCTGGCTTGTCACATATGCATGTTCTTACACAGCCCAATTGAGTACTACTACCTCCCCTCCCCCCCAATTCTTGCTGCATAACTGCATAGAATGAGGAAGAATAATTAAAGGCAAACTTGCTTGGTGGTTTTAAGAATGCTGTTCTCTCAGCCTTGGCCCCTTGCCAACAATATGGGGCTAACACTACTGCCCTGCCCTAAGTATCAATATGATAATACAAAACAGTTTAAGCACTAAACAGACATGAAGTATGTTACTTACCTTTGCATCGCACTAGGGCTGTTGATTAGGTAAAAACTGAACCAAAAAAATACCGAATAAATGCCAGTTCGGTAAATCAGCAAAATCAGGGGAAATATAATAAGAGGTCTATAAAATTATGTGTGATATGGAGTGGACAGGGAGAAGCTTTTCTCCCTCATAATACCAGAACATGGTGGGGGGATTAAAAACAGATAAATAGAAGTATTTATTTACACAACACATAGTTAAATTGTGGAGTTCCCTGCCCCAGGATGTGGTGATGGCTGCCAAATTGGAAGGCTTTAAGAGGAGAGTTAACATATTCATGGAAGACAGGGCTATCCATGGCTGCTAGTCAAAATGAATACTAGTCATGATGCATATCTAGTCTCTGCAGTATCAGAGGAGCATGCCTATTATATTAGGTGCTGTAGAACACAGGCAGGATTCTGCTGCACTTGTTTTGTTTGTGAGCTTCCTATAGGCACCTGGTTGGCCACTGTGCGAACATATTGCTGGACTTGATGGGCCTTGGTCTGATCCCAAATTACTTTTCTTATGTTCTTTATGAAAAATGAGCCTAGGCAACATTGATAAAAGCCTGAACTCACTCAGTGACAACACAAGCCTTTGTAAACCACAATAATAGGTTTTGAGATACATGACATCTCTGTTCAGTGGTACTAGTATTATTATTACAGCAATTCCACTTTCAAAAAGTCAGGAAGATGCATTTAAGATTTGTGCTTTGAATTACATCAACAATCTGGAGATTTTTGTCAGGCATGCTGTCAAACCTTTTGAAAATAATATCAGGGAGAGATGCTTTCAGCCAAACAGGACAACACAGATATAGTTGATTAGGGCTTTTGTTATCTCGAAGATGAAATTTGTAACTTTTATTTTTGGGTCTTACTAATTGTGCTATTCAGACTTTGTATTTTTTTTAAGCTGCTGAAATATAAACAGCACAGCAAAGATACTCTAATTGTTGCATTTCTTTTAAGTTTTCAATTTGGCCATATAAAATACCCCACTATCATTATTTATTTAATTAAAATATGCATAGACCTCCTCTCCACTTGTAAGCAATAAAGAAGACATAAAAATATAACCAAACACAACACAACATCACAATCCAAATGAACAGCGCCATCCTAAACAGGTCTACTGAGAATCTTACCCAAATCTGCTTAATGGAATTTCCTTCTTGGAAAGTGATCTTAGGATTGCACTGTATGAATCAATTGACTATCACCAACCTACCAGGATCTGAGGATTTCTAATGTGTCTATGCTTTTTTTGCCTTGAGGCTGGCAGGATATAAATCTTTAAAACTAAATAAATATATAGGTCCATTGGAAGTTCCAGGAGTGGCCATCTATTGCAGGGCTTTTTCAGAGGCAGTACCAAGATGGTAGAATTCTCAGACTTGGGTTGCTTGCCTGGAACTATCCAAATTTATAAAGGGGTGGCTAAAATGTGCTATCTTTATAGGCTTTCAGGTATACACCACAATGTCTGCATATCGTGGCTACTCCACTGAAATTTGTTTTCCTATGCAAAAAATAATAATTCATGAGAGCATCCTTCCCACCCTGCATCATCCACCCACTGGCATCCCTTCAAAACCATCATGTATCAACCAACTGAATGTAGAATTTACTATTGTCAGAGTGTCAGCAGCATGGTTCTAAAAAAATATAGATTTATGACTAATCATATTTGCCTGATTACAATAAAATATAACTGGGCATACCCATCACAAAATTCAAAATGGAAAGGCACTATACATCATTGTGTTGTTACAAGAATAGCTATAAGTTACTGGTGGCAATATGTACTTCAGCCATAATAAGACTTGTTGATTCATGGCAAATTAACAGTAGCTGCTGGAGTTTATAAAGTGAAATCCCTTCCACTGGATAGATGGGAGGCACTAGTAAAGTTTCACTGTGAAGTGGTGTTCCACTTTGGGGGTCAAGATCTGTTGAATTTAAAGGGCAGCTATCAAAAGCATTAGCAATGTACTGTTTTATATAATCCATGAAAAAGTGTAATTCTCTAAATTTGCACTTGGATGAGCCTGAGTGCTTCAATTCCTGGAGGGTATATGGCTGTGGGAGGATCCAAATCTACAGTGGATTTCAAGCTAGCACTGTAAGCCTGCAATCCTACGCACACATACTAGGGAGTAAGTCCCATTACATTCAATGGGATTTACATATTTAAGATTGGCCTCTGCCTAACCATTCAGCTCTGACCAAAACAAGGGAGCTTTGGGGGTAACCAAGCATATCTGCAAGGAAGACATATCATGCTAATAAGTCACAGCAGCTTTGATGGTATTCCCTGATTCCATTATAGGCTTTTGAGTCAAGCTCCCTTGTAGATCTGAGCAATTAGGAGTCTCTGTTCTGACTCTGCTTCTGACCTGGCCTGGTCCAACTCAGTAAGAGCCAAGCATGTTGGGGCAGGTAGCATAGACATACTTGTTCCCAACTTATATGTATTCCTTGACCCCTGTGAGTTACTAACTTCCTAGAACAAGCTTGGGTAAGTGTTGCTCTATATTCAGCAAGTGGCAGAGTCTTTAGGTTCTGATTGACTATAGATGAATTGTTTCTTCTTATTTATTTGTTTGTAGATTTTTATGCCACTCATTCCTGACAAGTCAGGCTCTGAGCAGCAAACAACCAATACAATACAATTTTAAAATCCATAATTTAGAATTTAAAATTGAGTATCTTAAAACCAGGCGCCCTTGACCATAGCAGCATAAGCGATATTGGGGAAAACCAGACTGAGGGAGGGACCATATAATAAACGGAATAATCACCAACAAGGAGAAGGGAAGGGAGGCCAACAATATGGAAAACAGTCGCTGTCCTCAACCATGTGCCTGGAGGAACACCTCAGTCTTATAGACCCTGTGGAACTGTTTCAAGTCCTGCAGGTCCTTGATCTCATGAACACATGAAGTTGCCTTATACTGCCTTGGTCCATAAAAGTCAGTATTGTCTACTCAGACCGGCAGTGGCTCTTCAGGGTCTCAGGTAGAGGTCATTCACAACACCTACTTTCCTGGTTCCTTTAACTGGAGACGCCAGGGATTGAATCTGGGACCTTCTGCATATCAAGGAAATGCTCTATTGCTGAGCCACAGTCCCTCCCCTCACTAGGCATGTTGTTCCACCAGGCCAGGACAAAAAAGGCTCGGCCCTAGTTGAGGACAGCCAGACACTCTTTGGGCCAGAGATAACCAGTAATTTCTAGCCAGCTGAGCGAAACACTCTGAGGGATGTAACAGGAGAGGCAGGTATGATAGTCCCAGACTGTTTAGGGCTTAAAAGGTCAACACCAAACCTGAAACCTGATCCAGTATTTAATCTGGAGTCAATGCAGCTGGCAGAGCAGATGCCCTCCATGGGGTCCCTATGAGAACCCACACGCTGCTGTGTTCAGGACCAGCTAAAGTTTTAAGAGCAGCCTTAAGGGAAGCCCGGCATACAGCAAGTTACAGTAGTCTTGCCTGGAGGTGACCGTTGCATGGATCACTGTGGCTAGGTCAATGCAAGAGAGGTAGGGCACCAGTAGCTTGATATGACGAAGTTGGTAAAAAGCCACTCTGGCCACATTCCAGACCCCATAACTAGGGACCCCCTGACCCAATCTTCAAAAAACTTGGGGGTTCTTGCAAGTAGGATCCCTCCAAGCTGCCCTGAAGGTTTGGACCTCTACCTCCATAAATGCCCCCCCGGAGCTGTGGAAATCCATGAATGTGCTTTAAATGGCTTCATTCCACTTGGCGAATGGGGGGACCCCTTCTAGACCCCATAACTCGGGACCCCCTGACCCAATCTTTACAAAACCTGGGGGTTCTTGCAAGTAGGGTCCCTCCAAGGTACACTGAAGGTTTGGGACCTCTACCACCAAAAATGCCCCCCCGGAGCCGCGGAAATCCTCAAATGTGCACATGACCCCCCCCCACGGGGACCTCTCTCACACACAGACACTTTCACCCTCTTTCCTCTGGCCGCACAGTGACCGGGCTCATGCACTCATCCATGACTGATTGGCCAGAAGAAGACCCAGTTTGGCCACCATTGGCCGTGGGAGAACGCTGATTTGGAGGCGCTGAATTTGTACAAATTTATCCGGCGTCTGCCAAAGTCGCCGATTTCGGCTCATCGTTTTCCCGCCTTTTTTTACTTTGGTTCCATCCAACGTAGAAATTGCCGAATTGGGGGAAATTCGCCTGTTTTTCATGTCAGATGGAACCGAATCGACAGCCCTAAATGGCACAGCTGGGAGGCCTCCTAAGGGCCTTCGCGGCGGTGTGCACCACCAAGAAAAAGGCAAAAGTTTCAAAAATAGTGAGAGGCTGAGGAGCAGGGCAGCAGCGCAGGGACGCCATGGTGCAGGAATGTGGTGGCGCAGCCTGAGGCCAGCCAGGGCCGGCTGAGCTCACAGGGCAACTTTTGGGGGAGGGATTTTGCTGTGGAGAGGCAGGCCACAGAATGGGGATGGGAGGGGCAGGCATTGAGAGGGAAGAGGCCACCTCAGGGGGAGCAGGATGAAGGGTGGGTGCCACGAGGGAGACAGGCAGAGCAGTGTGGGGCAGGAGGATGGGAGAGCTCCCAGAGGGGCCGGGAGAAGGGCGAAAGCATGCAGTGGCTGCCTCGGAAAGGACTGCCAAGGAGTCACCAGCACAAACCCACAACCCTCCCAGTTGCACCCAAGCACCACTCTTTCCCTTGACACAAGCTCCAGGGTAGCCCGGGGGCTGCCAGCACGACCCCCCCCACACACACACCGAAAGAAGGGCTGGGGAGGCCACTCTCGGCCTAGAGATCCGGGCCAGTGGCCCCGTCTGTGGCAGCGGGAGGACGGGGGTCAGGGGTGGGTGGCAGGAAGGGGCCCACCCTTTACCACTGGGCGGCTGCGTGCTCTGTCTTTGCACCATAGAAAAGGTGGTCCCCCTGAAAAGGGAGGAGGGGAAAGGGGAGTGGGAGGGGAGAAACACAGCCATCCGCTGCCCTATGGGGCTAACCACAAGAGCGGACAGAATTCCGCTGGACTAGCTGAAACCTTCCAGCCCCCGGGCGAGTCACGGGAACTGCTCATCTTCACAGATGGCTGTTCCTGTGGCTGTGAAGGCCCTGGGGATCCCAGCAGCGGCAGTGTGGGACAACCTGGCTCAGAAGGAGGCCAGATACAATAAGGCTTGGATGAGCAGCGGTGGTGCCACCTGTGTGGGAAACGGCACACCGACATGTGGGAAACGGCACACCGACTGAGTCCCGGGGGACTTGGGGGTCCTCGGCACAGGGGAGCAGCAAGGGGCCACATTAGCGCTGGCAGTGGTAGCACCGGGAGGCACAGGCTGGGCAGAAGCAAGCAGAAAAGGACAGCAGGGACTCTATGCAAATGTCCACAGAGATGTCTGGGAGCTGCCAGTGCAGCGACGCCAGACCATGCTCTCTCCGGCTCCCTTTGGCCTCCGTGGTCACCATGGGAGCTGGCCAGCTGCTGAATCGCAGCCTCCCAAGAGTATAGCCACCAAGCACAGGCCGCCCTGGAGAAGGGAAAAGAAGGGACCCGGACATGGGCGGCCACATCCCTCCCCGTGGTCTGGAAGTTCCATTGGGGTGCTATGTTGATGGTAACTGGCTCCAGCCAATGAATGGGCAGCTGCATTCGGAGCCAGTTATAGCCTCGAAATTGTTTTCAAAGGCAGCTCCACATACAGCATATTGTAGTAATCTAAACTGGAGGTGATTAGCACATACGTAACTGTGGCTAGATCCTGCTCTTCAAGGAAAGGGTACAGCTGGTTAATTACAGTAGACCCCTGACCTCTGTAATTCTTGCTGTCCTTAGCTCTTTTGTGTTTCTTTTTTGGGAGCTTTCCAATCTGTACCTTCATTATTTAAGGCTGGTGTTATAGCTCACTTGAATTTTCTCAACACTGCACTTTAGAGCTGGCATTGGCTGACATTGAAATTGCTGCCTGACTGACTCTGACCAATACTATGACAATGATAATGACAGTTATTTTCCACAAGTCCTGATCCTGCAAAGACTACACATGACCCAGCTATCTGGAAGAGTAGTTTTATATTCAGAAACCTCTACATGATCATTTGAAACATCAGGGGAAGATTGTGTAAAATAAAAATGTTCAGGAGCGCATTTTTATGAAAGAATTAGGGTTGTAGTATAATGGAATTGCATGAACACATGAAGCTGCCTTATACTGAATCAGACCCTTGGTCCATCAAAGTCAGTATTGTCTACTCAGACCAGCAGTGGCTCTCCAGGGTCTCAGGCAGAGGCCTTTCACATCACCTACTCACCTAGTCCCATTAACTGGAGATGCTGGGGATTGAACCTGGGACCTTCTGCATGCCAAGCAGATGCTCTACCACTGAGCCACAGCCCCTCCCATGTCTTCTTTTAAATTCTATTCTATGGATTTTCATGCTTCACACTGTTTTTGTTTGTATTGTTTTCTAATTGGGTAATCTTCATCCCATTACAATGTTTATTGGGTGTTTTTATGGTGTCTGATTGGCTTGGTTTTTTTTTTTTTTTTTTTTGTAAACTGCCTTGAGTCTCAAGAAGAAAGATCTGCTATAAATAAAGCAATTAAAACAAACAAACAAACAAACATAAACAGCTATCTCTCTCATAAAAAATATACTGTCCCAACTCTGGTTTCACTCATCTCTTTTTGTTGCTGCCTTGCAAGACAAACATTCTCACAAATGTTTATTCTTTGCCAGTATTTCCCTTAGAAAGAAGGCACTGGTGGAATTTTTAAAGAGAAGTTGGTTACCAATCATTTTGATGTTTGCCCCTCTTACAAATAAGAACTTAGGTACAAGTTGGCCATGATTAGTTTTTATGTATTTCCTTCCTTATCAAAGGGATTTTACCCAAATTTTACACAAGCCCAAACCTTGGTCTTTTATGAATGGCTTGGCTGTTTCCCTCGCCGTCACCACTCCTACGGCTTCGGGTCTTTGTTTTGATTATGCATGCCATATCTGAACGTCAGAGGTTGTCTCACTCTCCCCCTGCATTTCTGCATGTTTTGCCTGCATTTTCAGAGACCTGTTTATGAATCTGAGCCCTATCTGATCGAAGTGCATGGTCCAAGAGTCTCTGTTTGATGGTTTCCTTGGCTTTTTGGTGTCCTAATGGCAATATGGCTTGAGAAGAGAGGCCGTGTTTCTGGAGCATCTTCTCTATTGTTTCATATAATATGCTCCGTTTTCAATGAATGTTTGGTTTTATTATTTTTAAAAATTATTGTAAACTGCCTTCCAGACCATCAGAGATGAAATATAAATATTTTAACAACAATAGTAAATGAACAAAAGACAATACAGATACCCATATGGTTCTTCTTGTAGAACAAATAACAGCTCCTTGGGGATTAGGGAATCTATCAAAAAAACAGGAAGAAGATTGAAGTCCTCTTTGATTGAAGTGCCACAGTCCTGATACAGCTCTCACTACCTTCCACAGTTTTTATTTTACGTCACTTCACAGATCTCCTGATATCTCATCTTTAAGTTCCCCAAGGAATCCACCATACTGTGCTGCTGGTTCTATGAAATGGCTCACAAAGTAAAAACAATAAATACAATGATTAAAACATGAAATAAAAGTATCAACTATAAATATTAAGACATGCCATGAAACGAGTCACACACAAGGTATGGGGGCCACTGCTGTGGGGGGAGCACAGAGCAAAATGCCCCTGTTTAGGGCAATAACTGCCTTAGATAAAGAAACCTTGCCCTGTCTCCAGCCCCACTTCCAATCATGCTTGCTGCTGGCCATTGGTAGGAACTGTTCTCAAATAAACTGGCATGAAATTTAATCAATGGAGGCCATTGATTTTCATACACATATGAGTATTAAAGGTAAAGGTCCCCTGTGCAAGCACCGGGTCATTCCTGACCCATGGGGTAACGTCACATCCCGACGTTTACTAGTCAGACTTTGTTTACGGGGTGGTTTGCCAGTGCCTTCCCCAGTCATCTTCCCTTTACCCCCAGCAAACTGGGTACTCATTTCACCGACCTCAGAAGGATGGAAGGATGGAAGGCTGAGTCAACCTTGAGCCAGCTACCTGAAACTGACTCCCATCAAGATCGAACTCAGGTCATGAGCAGAGCTTTTGACAGTGGGTTATGATGTGATAAAGGGCAATGACTGCATTTGGAAAAGAACTTCCCCTGTGAAAGACTCTGATAGATGACTCGGTAGCTCCCAGGGAATCTGATTCCACTAACAAGCTAAGGCAGCATTCACACTGTTGGATATTGTGCTATCATTGTGCTGTAGCAATGATTCACAACTGGATTTACCTGTGTGGACAAGACGATTGAGGTGAAGGATTGCTATGATAAAGTTAGATAACTATGGGAAAGTTAGATATAATTGGGTAATACAATCTTGTGACTTCTGAGCAAAAGTTCTGAGTTGTGTCTGCATCTCACAGGCCTCTGTACACAAAATGTGGCAGTTCTGAGAAGTTCTTAGGTGTGAGAAATAAGGTTCATCCCTTCCATAGTATCATAGCATAACTCTGTGGTCTTTTATGCATGGGTTGGATCTCCCTGCTTGGACCTAGGTTCATCCCACATTAAAGTAACCCGAGTTGGGGGAAACTGTATGCATTGGTTTGAATGATCAGGGAAGAAACTGTGCTAATCGAACCATGAATACAGAAAAACAGTCTCCCACGCTCAAATCAAGTCCCACCCCATTAAATGCTGCTCTGTAATTGGCTTACTTCACAGTGCTCCTCGTGAGAGAAGATTTCCTTCCCCCCAGACTCAACTGCTGCATAAAAAAGCATTTTAAGAACAAAAAACAAAAAACGGAGCTACCTGAAAGAAGGGCAGGGGAAATCCAAGCCTCGTTTTAAAAAGCCTTTCTTTTGCTCAGAAAGAGCTCCCAGGAAGCAGGAAGCACTTGAATCCCCACCTCCTTTCACACTGCTTCATGATTGGCTGTGAGAGAAGCCAATCTTCTGTTTTCCCCTGTTTAGCCATCTGTATGCTGCTTTGAAGAGGGGGTTGGAAAAGGGTGGGGGGTGATGGCGCAGGGAAGCTCAACCCAAGAACGGAGTATGCACGCTCTCTGACTCTGGAATGAGCCAGGACAAACGGTTTAATTCAGGCCAGAAGAGGAATGGGGAAAGGCAGGTTCGTTTTGCGTTGAAACAGCATTGAGCTTCCAAGGAATGAGGTATCGTGCATGCTGAAAAAATTGATCCTGGCTGAAATGGGGAATAAAGGAGGTGAAAGTGACCATGCATAAACGACCTGTCTGAAAATATAGATAGAATTCGATGATATCTGAACCCACAGGAAAACTGGGCGGATGTCAACAAGATGCAGTTCAACAAGGACAACTGCAAAGTTCTGCATCTTGGTAACAAAATGTGAAATACGCCTACTGGGTGGGCATACATTTCTGGATAGTGTGTGTGGACAAGATCTTGGGGTATGGGTGGAATATAAGCTAAACATGAGCAGCTAATGTGATGCAGTGGCAAAAAAGGCTAGTGCGATCTTGGGGTGTATCAACAGAGGTATAACATTCAAATCGCAAGATGTTTTAGTTCCACTGTATACTGCATTGGTTAGGCTGCACCTGGAGTACTGTGTGCAGTTTTGGAGGTCTCACTTCAAAAAGGATGTAGACAGAATGGAGCAAGTGCAGAGGAGAGCAATGAGGATGAACAAGAGCCTGGAGATACATTGTATCTCTATGGAGGCGCAGGACAAACTGTCCCACTGTTTAAAGCCCGTCTCCTCCATTGGGATACATTGCGAAGATCACACTAAATAATCTGAACACAGCCACTTTGCCAATGCTTTTCAATGGAGGAGGATGGGGCGACCCCTTCCAGACCCCATAACTCCAGACCTCCTTATCCAATCTTCACCAAACATAGGGGTTCTTGCAAGGAGAGTCCCTTCTAGCTACCCTGAAAATTTGGGACCTCTACCTGCAAAAATGCCCCCCAGGAGCCACCGAAAGGCGTTCCCGAAAAAGCCAGATTTTTATCCAGCTTTTTGAGGAACAGCAAATTTGGCTTTGCCAACCTCCCGAATCTTGCAGATTTGGTAAACACAAACCAGAAATTTACCGAAATGGCATTTTCCCAGTATTTTTTTGGTTCAGTTTTTACCGAACGCACAGCCCTACACCTTAAAGTCTGGGGGCTCTCTTTGTATTTGGGGCAAGTAGCATGATGGTACAAAACCGGAATACCCTTATGCTACAGAATCAGCAAACTACAAATAAACTGCATAAGCCAAAAAGGTGCAATGTATGTTTATATCAAAAAGTATCACAACCACAAAGTATATGTCAATAACACATATTCACAGACAGAGCAATACATAAATATACATCACATACTATAGAAATGTTAGGACTGACACATGGTGTTTTCTTAATCTCTTGCAGGGGATATGAACAATGAATACATCACAAAAGAAAGGTAAGTGGAAGAATAGTAGTCCATATGGCTTGAAGCTTGTATTTTATTCTTTTCTTTTTCCAAAGGAGAAAACTTCAAAGAAGAGAAGAGAAGATGGACTAAATATTGTCGAAGGCTTTCACGGTCAGAGTTCATTGGTTCTTGTAGGTTATCTGGGCTATGTAACCGTGGTCTTGGTATTTTCTTTCCTGACATTTCGCCAGCAGCTGTGGCAGGCATCTTCAGAGGAGTAGTGTCCTTCAGTGTTACTCCTCTGAAGATGCCTGCCACAGCTGCTGGCGAAACATCGGGAAAGAAAATACCAAGACCACGGTTACATAGCCCGGATAACCTACAAGAATCAAAGAAGACGGCCTGGCTGCCTCTTTTAAAGACCGTTTCGCATTGCTCAGAATGAACTAAGCTTTGTCAATTCTCCTTGTAAAAATAATAATAGTGACCTTTAAAAATCCACTCTGTTTCTGAATTATGTGAAATGGTCTTTAAAAGAGGCAGCCAGGCTGTCTTCTCTTCTTTTCTTTGACGTTTTCTGATTTCAAGAGATGGTCACTGTGCGGGGAAATGAAGCTCTACTTGGGGAGACCTTCAGTTTCAGAGAAAGTTTTCGGGGGGGGGGGTGATATCAGAGCCAGCTGACGTCTCAACCACAGGGGCTGTTTGAAGGAGATTGCTCATCTTTGCAGATGAGGAAGTCTCCTTTGGAAGCCTGGTGGTGTGAGCAGCAGCTGTTGAAAATGGTTCATTTTAGTTGGAGGGAATATCCCTCCGGACGGCACTGGTTACCCCTGTCTTTTAAACAATCCTTATGCTTTATCCAAATTAACCCACTAAAGGTGATGGACAGATGGTTGTGTAGTTGGATGGTTGGTCAAACCAAGTTGGCTCCGATTACACGACCCCTACCTCAAAAGGGCCCCAACTATGGGGCCCTAACAAAGCCAGTCAAAAAAAAAGATAGAAAAATGGGAGAAAGGCAAATAGCTAAACTCGTAAAAGCTGCATATTTATTCAGCTTTTTAGGGGATCATATTTTTGGCTTTGAAGAGATCCCCAGGTTTTGGTTTCAGTAAACCCAAAACCCGAATATTGCCAAAATGGCTAATTTCAGGTTTATTTTCAGTTCACGTTTTTGAATGTGCACAACCCTAATCCTTACACTTAAGAATCTTTTCTAGCTCCTGAGAAGACTGATCAGAAAATCAGAAGAATATAAACGCATTGTATTAATGAAAAGGCAGATGCGTAATTGAAATAATAACACAAAGGGTTCCAAGTTTGAAGTTAGATTTTTAAAAAGTAAAAGAGACACAAGCAAGAATGCAGCATTTCAATAATAATGAGAATCAAAATACATAGAAGCAATAATAAATCACACAAACACTTGCTGTGGCTTGAAAAATTGTTCTCAGACAATTGGATGGCCATTAGCATTTCAAAGCATTTATGCTTTCCATTAAAAGGCCTTGTAGCACCATCTACCAAAAAAAAAAAAATATTCCAGTGAAGGCCAATTAATGTTCTCCAATTAAACTGGAGAATATGCCTCTTAATGGATGTGTTAATGTAGGCAGACACATCATTATCACAGTCAACTTTCACTCCTAAATATTGTAGCTCATTATGGGAAGGAGGGAAAAATTAGTGTATTGCTTATCGGGTATCAGATAATCATAGCCCTTTGATCTGGTATTCTTTCAGGCTTTGTTTCAGTTTTTCTAAGGTGACTCATTAAAATCACGCACTTAGTACGTGACCACATTAGTACCATGACAAGCATTGTATAGATTTTTTTTACTGGGGCTCTGTGTCCGTAGTGTGTCAGGTTTGCCTCCTGGTTGCCTATCTCTCATCATTTCTCCATCTCCTCTTCTCTTCCCCTACGCTGTATCCACAGACAAGTTAACATGGAACTTTCTAATGCCATTTCAGTCTGTACTGCAATGCAGATTCATTTGTGACTTAAAAAAAAATTACCAAGCAGTTTTAAAAATGTATCGACTATTTTCTAATGAATTCAGCTAGTGTTTTGAATGTGTATATGTTTGATGATTGCAGAAAGAGTCAATTATATGAGCTTGCATTCCAGAAAAGCAGCCTGTAAGCCATGTGCCACACAGATTTAGAATATGAATCAGATATTGGTATGTCATTAGACAAGAAACTACTCTGCTTAAAATACGTAGTGTGAGTTAATGATTTGTAGCTATTGTTTGTTTTGCAAAGAAGCATTGCCCACTTTTTACACAGTGGAAACAATAATATTTGCATTTTATGCGTTGGGGGCTACCTTACAAGAGCCAGTGACAGATGTGGGGGAAAGTCAGCCAATGCCAAATGCCAGCATTTGCAAGGGGGTCATGAGAAATCACGAAGTTTAGATCCAGATTTGTTCCTGCTGTGGTTGCAGTTCATGATTAGGGAGCAGATCATTTGCTGAGCTGTTTGGGTGCATACAGATACATCTGTTTGCATAATCTTACTGCTTTCTCGCAGCTGTCCCCCCTGCTACCCATCTGCTGCTGCTTCCAGTTAGGAACCACTGCCTGTGTATACCAATTTGGTGGTAGCACCTCACTATCAGAATGGAGAGATTCCCAGAAATAAAGCAGGTGGAAAACAGAAACAAAGTCTAAATCTTTATTTAGTGTGGCATAGTGGTTAAGACCGGAGGACTCTAATGTGGAGAACCAAGTTTGATTCCCCATTCCTCCAAATGAACAGCAGACTCTAATTTGGTGAACTGGGTTGGTTTCCCCACTCCTACACATGAAGCCAGCTGGATGACCTTGGGCTAGTCTCAGTCCTCTTGGAACTCTCTTAGCCCCACCTACCTCACAAGGTGTCTGTTGTGGGGAGAAGAAGGGGAGGTGATTGTAAGATGGTTTGATTCTCCTTAAAAGGTAGATAAAATCGGCATATAAAAACTCTTCTTCTATTTATAAAAACAGATCAAGAAAAGTAGGAGGCGCTCAGAGAACTGTAAGCTCCCTCTCACACACAGAGCAAACCTTGACTCCAGATAAACTAAAGCGTGAGCAATAAAAGCACACAATAAAGGGGAACAAATACAAACATACAAACCTGTCTGATACGGTGAGGGAGTCATGGGGGTCCGGAATGGAAAGAAAGTGAACAAGGTGGGCGCAAGGCAGAATTTGTTTTAACCAAGTCATACATCACATTCCTGATTGGAATGCCTGTGCCAGGCAGCGCTGCCTCCTAAAAAAAACCTGTGCAACCCTAAAAGGTGGCATATCTCTGGTGGGGGGAAGGGGGCATTCCCAAGCCAAAATGGCTCAGGAGGCTGCCTAATGGAGGCCTCGTCTCCCCGGCCAGTGGCGTGACACCCTGAGAACACCTCCCAGGATGCCGTGATGCCACGGGAATGCCTCCTAGGATGCCGCCATGGCCTTTGCTGGTGTCTGGACACCAGCGGCAGGCTCCATCGGCGTCTGGGCCCGGTGCTGCCGAGCCAGTGGCCGGAGCCGGGTGTCTGGCCCTGCATGCTGGCACTGGGGCCACCAACGCCGACATGTACCTCCCAGATGCTGGTGCTGTGGGCCCTTGCACCGGCATGGGCCTTCGCCGTCCTCCAAAGGCCATTGGTAAAGGCCGCCAGCACATCTCAGGAATGCGCTGATATTCATATAACCCTCCAAGGTTATATGTCTACCTGTCCCATAAATGCAGTTTTGTCACGTAATAAATTAACCACAGATATATAATGCAGATTTTTTTAAAATGACACAATCCTTTTTTACCATTTTAGAGGCAAGTTTAAGCATTGCAGTCTTTGCATTGACCTTTCAAGCTGTCGCCGGAAAGAAGAACCAACGGACAGGACTTGGAAAAAGCTAATCCAGCATGTTTTCCAACGCTTTTTACTTCGTAGGGCTGCAATCATCATCCTAAACATTTTTTCTTTGTTAGAAAAACAAAACAGGCTGAATGTCCTGGGAAGCGTTTCTTCCCACATGAAATTATGTGTCCCTTGCTGATTCTGTAACAACAGTGAAATGTGGATTTATAAGTGGAAGCCCTTCTGTACTTGACAACAGACCTTAGCATTGCATAGTTATAACTGGTATAGGGCACACAAGAAAAATGCCATTTGCATTGTTGTGTCCAAAAGGAAATGCTGAAGTCTGCAGCATTCACCAGAGTTAAATAGCCAGGTATTCTCAGTACAAATGAGGGGGTGCGCAGCAGAGATAACAGCAGCTCAAACAGTGGCAGTGGAACTAACAAGGAATCTTGTGGAACCTTAAGAATTAACACTTAATTAATTCTTCCAGTCCCCTTACTGGACGGGTTATCTGCAAACTGTGCAAACAACATAGCAGCTGCTATGTACTGATTGTTCCCTATTGGTACTAGGTTTATCTTCTCGGCTCAGGATTGTTTCATTTCTCTGCCACTGGAGGACAACCTGATCCTCTCCATCCCCTGAGGCAAAATAATATGTCTGCCCTGCTCATTAACTAAGTGCACCACTTTTCTCTACAATTGTCCCCAACAGTGCTTGAAAGCCCTCCTCATGTAAATCCCATGCCTTGAAATGGAAAACGGTTAGGCAACTCTTTGAGGTCTGGGGTGGAAGAGTGTTGTCAAGCCTTTCTCATCCACACGGCTTCCCCAATGTAAATCCCACGCAAGCTGCTCTTTCCCCCATTGCTGTTTGTTCCAATACTAGATGTACATGCATGTTGTGCCTCCCATCCACATCCTCAGTGACTCCTACTCCATGCCCAGAAGATGGCAAAAAAAAAAAAAAAAAAAAAAAAAAAAAAAAAACACCCTCCACGATCCCTGCCCTATCTGGCCTGGAGGAAAATTGCTTCTTGGCCCCAAAGTGGTAATTGGCATTACTGTGGCATGTAAGAAAGGGCCACGAGAGCCAAGCATTGATGCAACCTTTTGTGCCCTCCCTCTCATGATCTACCTAAGTTCACAGAATCATTGCTGCCAGATAGCCATCTACCCTCTGCTTAAAAACCTCCAAAGAAGGAGAACCCATCACCTCTCAAGGAAGCCTGTTCCACTGAAGAACCACTCTGTCAGGAAGTTCTTCCTAATGTTTAGCTGAAAACTCTTCTGATTTACTTTCAACCCATTGGTCTGACCTTCTGGAGCAACAGAAAACAACTTCACAGCATCCTCTATATGACAGCCCTTCAAGTACTTGAAGATGGTTTTCATATCATCTTTCAGTCATCTCCTTTCCAGGCTAAACATACCGAGCTCCTTGAACCTTTCCTCATAGGACTTGGTCTCCAGACCCCTCACCATCTTTGTTGCCCTCCTCTGGACACGTTACAGCTTGTCTACATTCTTCTTAAATGATGATGCCCAAAACTGAGCATAATACTCTAGGTGAGGTCTAACCAGAGCTGAGTAAAATGATACCATCACTTCACATGATGTGGACTCTATACTTCTGTTGATATGGCCTAAAATTGCACTTGCCTTTTTAGCTACTGCATCACACTGCTGATCTAAGACCCTTAGATCCTTTATGCCCATCCTACTGCTAAGACAAATCTCTCCCATCCTATAATTATGCATTTGATTTTGTGGAAGCCAGTTAATTTTGTGGAAGCCACACACAGTAGAAGCCAGTCCGTGGCTTCTAAGAGCCGATGTAACTACACCGAAAGTGCATCCAACAACCTCCGCCTCCAAAAATGCCTCCCCCGGAGCCGCGGAAAGGTGCGAATGTGTTTTTAATGGCTTTAAATGGCCGATTTTATTCGGGAATTCTGAATTTCATGCCGAATTCCACGGATCCGAATCGGGGGAGTTCAGACTTTGGCATTTCTTGAATAAAAACTAGCCGAATTTTGCCGAATTCGAATTTTACTGAATTTATTTTTCACTAGCCCTAGTGCCGTTGCTGCGCCCCGGCCGGCTGCCGTGGCCCGACTGCAGCCTCAGGAATGGGCTGTTAATCTCTTCCCTATGTACTAGACTGCACAGACACTACAAAGTTTTCCATAAGGTACGCTCCAGGGTCTCTACCCTGTTATTTATGTATTGGTCTAGTACTGCACTAGAAGGAACCCTTCTTAGTGGGTCAACTTAGATTTTCTGGGGAGGGGGGCTGAGCAGTGGCAGCCATTACCAGGTTCTTTCCAGGGAATCTTTAGTCTAGGGGAGTTTTCCCAGCAAGGAAAGACACCTCCCCCCTTCTTTCCATCACAATACTGTTTCTCAGTATTTTCACCCATTGTTGCCTTCTTTTTCCAGGCCTCTAGTGCACATTGCCAGGCTGCTCCTGCAGCTGCCACCAGGAGCGCATCTTAAAGTAGTCCTGGAAACATAAACATTTTATGTAATGGCTTTAAAAAAGAAAAGAACTTACCAAGGTCACCTCAACCAGTTTCAGTGCTCAGTTTGCTTTTCACCATCCCCGCCACACCATATAAAAACATTTCCTTTCTTGCCCAGCAAAGTTCATAATGGACCTTAGCCAAGCATTTCATTTTGACATTGTAGAATGTTTCATGCATAAGAGGATTAAATGAGGAATTTTTGCCTATGAAACTGTAACCATGGAAATGAAGTCTGCTGTGCAATCAGAAGTACTCACTCTTCCCAATGTACACACCCACATCACATTTTTGTCATATCATCTACACAAACATTCACGGAATACACAAACAGAGAAGTCTTAAAAAAATATGTAAATCAACCCATGTACAAAAAGCTGATTCATATAATCTAAATATATATATATTTATTCCCAGAGAAGGAGGGAACAGCACAGAAGAAGAGAAGAGGGAGGTGGATAGGGTAGCATGGGACAGCTCAACCAGCTAAGAGGAATCAGGGGTGCAAAGAGGGAATTGAAAGGTGGGTGGAGAGATAAAAACGGGTGGAGAGGAAAAACGGCAGATGGCCAAGGAGGAGGTGGGCTGAAGGGTCAGCCAGGAGCAGCTGCACCCTGTAGCCAAACCCTTTTTTAAAAAAAAATAAAAATTTCTTTTTACAAACAAACATAACCAATAATCATATTACAATTCACAGTGGGTAGCTGTGTTAGTCTGTCTGCAGTAGTAGAAAAGGGCAAGAGTCCAGTAGCACCTTAAAGACTAACAAAAATATTTTCTGGTAGGATATGAGCTTTCGTGAGCCACAGCTCACTTCTTCAGATACAGCTAGAATGTGAATCCATTTGTCTTTAAGTAGAGGAGAGTGAATTCAGACAAGCATTAGTATGTAAATGTTAACAGTATGTAAATGTGAACAGCAGGCGTGATGGGATTAGGTGTGGTACTGTTTTGGGATTGCACCTTCAGTATTTTATTTTTAAGAAACACCCACCCTTCATGAACTCCCTTCTCCTTAAGTATTTCTGACCATGGGATTTTACCTAGCATAAGGTTAAGTTTGTTAAAATTTGCTCTTTTAAAGTCCAACCTATATGTCTGACTACATACAGGTTTTCCTTTCCCCAAGATTGTAAATTCGAAGATGACGTGGTCAGTACTACCCAGGGTGCCTAGTAACCTCATCCACCAGTTCATCCCTGTTGGTGAGAATCAAGTCTAAGATAGCAGACCCCCTTGTTTCCCTGTCCACTTTCTGGAATAGGATGTTGTCAGCAAGACAAGTCAGGAATTTATTGGATCTTGCATTTTTAGCAGCTTTGGACTTCCAACAGATATCTGGATAATTAAAATCTCCCATGACCACCATGTCCCATCTCTTTGAAAACTTTGTGATCTGGTCTAGGAGCATCCCATCCAAGTCCTCTGCCTGGTTTGGTGGTCGATAGCAGACCCCCACAAGAATATCACAATTATTTCTTATTCCTTTTATGTTTACCCATAGAGTCTCGACTTATCCAGTCTTTTTTGTCTGGTATCTCAACTGTCTTCCATTTAGCTGCATATATCAATCGAGCAGCCATGGTGGCGTAAATCAAAAAAGTTCTATGAGTAAAAATGGTATCCGGTATCATACTCAATAGCATCATTTCAGGTGTTTTAGGAATGTTTTGTTGTAAAATCAACCTTATTTCATTATATATCATCTCCCAAAATTTCTTAGCTTTTTCACAAGTCCACCACATTTGATGAAAGGATCCTATTTCTTTATTACATTTCCAACAGTTTGGTGACACTGAAGCATATGATTTTGCTAATTTCTTCAGTGTTAAATACCATTTATACATCATTTTATACACATTTTCTCTTAGTAGTTGCGAAGATATAAGTTTCAGGTTTCTCATCCAAAGCCTTTCCCATTTTTATAACATATCATGACCCAGCATTTGTGCCCAACCAATCATGGTAGGTTTTATTCGTTCTTGTTCACAGTAAAGTTCTAACAGTAATTAATACATCTTGGAAATAAGATGATTATTTGTATCCAGCAAAAGTTTCTCTAAAGTTGATTTAGTTTTAGAAAATCCTGTTTTCATATCCTGTAAAAAAAAAAAAAACCAAGTTTATTTGATGATACTGGAACCAAGATAATAAGTCTTTAACTTCTTCATATTCTTTTAGTGAACATTTTGTACCTTCCCATTTCAGAAGATCCTGATATATTACAAATTGAGCTGGTCTTAATGGGCGTAATGTCAACATTTCTTGAGAAGAAATCCATAACGGAGTTTTTGTTTCTAATAAATGCTTATATCTAATCCATATCCTATAAAGGGATGATTTAACCATATGTTGTTGAAATGATGCATGTGTTTTAACTTTATTATACCACAAATAAACGTGCCAACCACTTCTATTATCAAAACCCTCCAAGTCCAATAAACGTGTATTTTTTAAGTCCATCCAATCTTTCAGCCATACTAAAGCAGCTGCCTCAGCATATAGTTTAAAATTAGGAAGTGCAAGACCTCCTCCTTCTTTTGAATCCACCAAATATTTATATGCAATCCTTGGTTTTTTACCTTGCCAGATGAAGTTCAGTAAGTCTTTCTTTCAAGTATTAAAATACTTTACTTGGGATATTATAGGTAGATTCTGAAACAAAAATAATAATCTTGGCAATACATTCATTTGTATTGTTGAATTACGGCCAAGCAGGGACAGATTTTTGTTGGTCCAAATCATCATATCTTTCTTTATTTCTTTCCATAATCTAAAAGTAATTGTTCGTCATCAGATCCACATTTTTTATAGAAATCCAAATTCCCAAGTATTTCACTTTGGTTGCTTTCTGCCATCCTGTCATAGCCATAAAATGTTGTTGTTCCAATCCTGAAACATTCTTAAAAATCATTTGTTTTTTTTCTTGGTTAATTCTAAATCCTGAGACATTACTATAAGAGTCCAATATCTCTTTCAATTTGAATGCAGATTGATTGGGATCATCTAGAATCAATAATAAATAGTCAGCAAATGCCCTTATTTTAAATTACTGTTTGATTATTTTCAAGCCATTTACATCCTTTGATTCTTGGATTTTACCACACAAAGTTTCCAACACCAAATAAAAAGTAGAGGAGAAAGTGGACATCCTTGTCTTGTCTCTTTTTGTATATTACATTCTCCTGACATTGATTCATTAACCAGTATTTTCACTTGCTGTTTAGTGTATATAGCATCTATACCTCTTCTAAATTTATCCCCAAAATTCATTACTTCCAAAGTCTTTTTCATGTAATCCCAAGAGACCATATCAAAAGCTTTCTCTGCATCTAGAAAGACAAAAGCTGCTTTATGTTGAATATTCTGTTCATAGTACTCCAGAGCATCTCAGAGTACCCTCACATTATCCTTTATTTGCCTTCCCAGTACAAATTCTGCTTGATCTTCATGAATCAAATCTTCAATGAACGTTTTGATTCTAGCTGATAAAACTGAGGCATAAATATGTAATCCACTTTCAACAATGAAATAGGTCTATAGTTTGTTACTTTTTCAGGGTCTCTTCCAGACTTGTGAATTAATGAAATAAAAGCATGCGACCATGTTTCAGGTGACATTCTTGTTTCCATTATTGTATTACAAAGCATCAAAAATGGGTTTAACAGAAGCTGTTTGAAGGTACGGTAAAACAAAGCTGTTATTCCATCTGGACCATGAGTTTTATCTGTTTTTTGTTTATTAAAAGCTTCTTCTAGTTCCTCTAAAGAAATTCTTTCATCTATAAGTTTCTGTTGGGCTAATGATAGATTTTTGATATTTGTAGAGTGTAAAAATTTTCCACCTTTTTAATTGATATTTCATCTTTTTGATAAAGTTTAGAATAAAAAGATACAAATTCCTTTTTAATGTCTGTTGTAGTATAAACAGGTCCTTTTGCTGTTTGGTTATAATTCGTTTTTGGAAGGAGTCCTTCAGCTGAGTTGCCAAAAACCTACCAGGTTTATTTGCCTGTTCAAAATATCTCTGTTTTGCATATTTCAAATTTTTATTCATTTCTTCAGAAACCACCATATTTAACTGATGTTTAAGAGCATTTATCTTCCCTAAAATGATACCTTTTTGATCTTCTTGTGATTCCAAAATCAAATCTTGTTCAAATTTTTGTAAATCCCAAAGTATAGTGTTAGTCAACTGTAACTGCTATTTCCTCCATGCCATATTTTTCTGTATCATAAATCCTCTAATCACCGCTTTAAAGGCATCCCATACCATATTTAAGGAGGTTTCTCCGTTCATGTTAATTTCAAAATAGTCTTTAATCAAAGTAGATAATTCCTCCACCAGTTTCTGATCTTTCAAAAGTCTATCATTCATTCTCCATCTAAATGCTTGTCAGTTATTCCACTCAAAAGAAATCGGATTATGGTCAGAAAAAGTTCTTGGTACTATGTGTACTTTACACACTTGTGTAAAAATAGATTTACTTGCCCAAATCATGTCTGTCCTGGAATGTGAGTTGTGTCTTGCTGAGTAAAAAGTAAATTCTCTAGCTGTCATGTTCATTGTTCTCCAGATGTCCTGTACTTCCAAGTCAGCCATCATTTGACAGAAGGTCTTTTGAAGAATTCCTTCTTTTTCACTTTTAGCCTGGGTTTTCTTGTCCATAATAGGGGAAATTATTCCATTAAAGTCTCCCATCAATAAAAATCTGTTCTTGGGCATGTTGAAGTAGGATTTCATGCAGTTGTTCATAAAATTTGGCTTTCCCCTCATTAGGTGCATAAATTCCAACCACCAATGTTTTTGGCCCATTATTTTTACCCTAATCATCATTATACGACCTTCTTCATCTTTATATACAAGTTCAGGGCTCAAACTAGCATGAGCATAAATGACTACTCCTTTAGTTTTGGTTTTAGATGACATAATGAACACTTGACCCAGAATTTTCCTGTCCAAATATTTTCTATCTTTCTTTGAGATGTGAGTTTCTTGTAGACAAATTAAAGTGTATTTCTGTTTTTGTAAAAATTTGAAGATCCTCTCTCTTTTGATCTTCTCATTTAAACCACTAACATTCCATGAGATTACTTTAGCCATGATGGTTCTTTATTTTAGTTATAGTCTTATAGTCTAGTTTCTCCAACTGCTCCCTTCTGTGAAAGATCCTCTTGTTCTTCTTTCTCAACTTCCTGCTCATCTGAAAGGACACCCACAAATTCTCTTTTATACTTCCTCAAAATTTTTCCAACATCTTGTAATGAGGTGATAGTAGTTCTGACTCCTTTGTACATAAAGGTTAGCCCTTGTGGTAGTATCCATTGATATTTTATTCCATTTTTTTGTAATGTTGCAGTAAAGTCTTTAAAGATGTTTCTTTTAGACATTAAATGTCTAGGTATAACTTTAAGTAGTATCAGAGTTATTTCTCCTACCTTCATTGGCTTGTCATAGTGAAGTTTCATAATTGCATCTTTCATCCTGATGTCATAGAAAGTAATAATCACATCTCTTGGTTTAGTTTTCTTCAGCCTTGCCGGTAGGGGAATCCTATAAATTCTGTTTACTGCATGATTCAATTCCTGTTCATCTATTTGGGTTAACTCTGCAAGATTCCTTATCATTGCATCTCTAGTATTACCTAAGTCCTCGTGGAAGTTACGTAATCACAGGTTGGATTCTCTAGTTTTCATGTCCATCATAGCCAGCTGGTCTTTAACTGTGTCTTCCTCAACAAGAATCACATCAGTTTGTCTCTCATGGCTGTCTACTTTCTTCTTAACATCCTTTCATCACTTTCTTTAATGATCCATCTAATGTCTTCATATCTGTTTTAATTGTATTAACCTGGATTTTCACATCTTTGAGATCCTCTGTTACTTTATTCATTTTTTGAGTCATTGACTGGGTAAAGGTGTTCATCATGGTAGTCATTTGTTCCATCTGCTTTGACATCTGCTCCTGTTGTTTTGACAGCTGTTCATGCTGTTTTGCAGTTGTCTCATTTTGTTTGGCAAACATATCTTGAATTTTCTTTTCCATATTTGCTTCTTGCGAGGGTTCTTTGAGTTTAGATATTGCAGGTGATACTGTGTGTATTGATCCAGACCTTTGACGAGTTGAAGACATTTACAGCTGATGCTTTATTTTAAGCAGTTTTGGCAAGTCTTAATAAACGTTATTTCCAAGGTGTGGGTAGTTTAAAAGCTTATGGTAAGCATAATTGCCAAGGTATTTAACCTTAAAACCTCAAAAACAGCTTAGAAATACACTTTTAAAATTTGAAGTACCATCGAGTTTTCAGGATGCTCTAGGTCAGCAAGCATACAGGTAGTAGGAAGTCAGCTGGAAACAATGGAACCGTGGACCTTCTGTCATCCCCTTTCTGTAGCAGACCTTTTAATTGGTACACCAGAGGGATTCACTTCCAGTCCTGCAGTGCCTCTGTCCTTCCTGTCTCTCCGTTGTCATCTTACAATGCTGCAATGCAGTAATGCTGTTTCCTAGAGGTCTTCCGGTACTTCAAAATCTTGAAAATATGGCTGGAGGACCTTCCCTGCTGAAAAAGGTATCGCAACCAAGGGGTAGGAGGGTTTTATTTCTCCTTTCCCCTCAAACGTCACAGAGCCTGATTGGTAGTTGCCACGTCAATCAAAAAGTTCACTTCTTTAGTCTACCCACAGATCAACTTGATAGCGTCTTTGCCGTTTTAGCTGATCTTATCTTGGTGAAAGAGTTTTTATGCAATGGGGGGGAGATTACGGAGTTCCCAGTTATTTCTGCCAACCAGTTCAAAGATTTCTTATTACTCACTTAGATTTCGGAGGGTGAGGTTTTTCTTCTTTAAAATAGTTAATAAGACGGTTATAAGTAATGGAGGTCCAAGCCTAATGCCAAAGAGATGCTTGCGGCGATGCAATCTCCCCTCAATGCCTAGCAGGACACCATCCACATCTCCGGGGGACTTAAAAAAGCTCCCTCGGAGAGTGTGGGAGTCACACCGCTTTCTTCAGGCTGCAGAGGAATTCCTGTACCTCGGTCCACTATTTAGAACCGGGTTGGTGTGCTAAAAAACACTCCATTCAAAGCGTTTCTTGGATTCCCTTGGGAGCTTTCCCAAGGGACAAGTGCTAGGACCAGCTCAGTTACTGGAAGTCTCTGTTGGCATATTCTTGTCAAGATTTTGATGGACTCCTTTTCTGTGGCTTGGAATAGCTCTATTAATATCCCATCTGCTCCTGGTGATTTGTTTCTCCCAATTGCTCTCAGTGCAGCTTTCACTTCACTTTCTAAAACTGTAGGCTCTTCTTCAAAAGATTCTTCTTGGAAAGAATTGGTTATCCTTTCATCTTTTCTGTATAGTTCTTCAGTGTATTGTTCCCACCTTTTCTTTATTTTGTCCTGATCAGTTAATGTATTTCCATGCTGATCATTCAGCATGCCTAACCGTGCTTTAAATTTCCCTTTGATCTCTTGGATCTTGTGGAACAGATCTCTTGTTCTTCCTTTTTTGTTGTTGTCTTCTGTTTCTTTACACTTTGTCTCTACGTGCGAGTCGCTAGAATGTTGCAGTTAGATTATGATGATGATTATGATTACAGGATAACAAAAGCTGAAGATAGTAGGGCGAGTCATTTGTTGGGCAGGAGATTTGGAGGCAATGGGAAGCTTTGAATCAGAGGTTCCAGACTGTCAAAGGGCACTTAACATCTGGATTGTGTTAATAGTCAGTGATTGCATGGCATGTAAAATACAGGCATCTTTGTCTTCTTGCCTGGTGTGGCTTAATTGCTGATTTCTCCCAACAAGTCGTCCTTGGAAGTAGTTGCTATGGTCATTATCCCAGGATCCTCTGCTGTGTTCACCAGTGCACTGTTCCCTGTGAGACACAGACACTGCAGCACTCCCCAAGTTTGATGTATGCCTGGCAGTACATCCATTTGGGCTGGGATGGAGGGAGTGCAGATGAAAGGGGGGCTGGAAGCAGTAGCAGGGTCCATTCTGCTACTTCAACACCCGACCACCTCATAACCATCTCATTCTATTGTATGTCTAGACTATGTCAAACTTCCCTTGAGTTCCATGATACAAAAAAAGGCAGGATATAACGATAAACAAAATGGTGACAGTATACAAATGTCCGTATATAAACTTAACATCTCTGGTGCCGCTATTTTGGATGCAAGCATCATGCTTACTCCGACGACTTTGGATCTTTGTTTGGATTATGCATGCTGTTTCCGACCCTCAGAAGTCACCTCACTCTCCCTCTGCCTTTCCCTGCATTTTGTTTGCATTTCCAAATTCAATATAAAACAAGTCTCGGAAACGGCATGCATAATCAACACAAAGACCCGAAGTTAGAGGGGTAACGACGAGTGAAACAGCCATGCGATGGATCCAATTCAGATCAGGACCATGAAGTAAAAGGGGGTGTTAATTCTCACCCCAGCTCTTTTCCAGATCTGAAATAGCCCAAGAGAGCCACTAATTGTCACACAGGGGAAACAAAGAGGTACTGATAAGGGTAGCAGTATGTTTGCTTCTACATGGCCATTACTGGCTTTCTGGAGCTGTTTCATGTTGGAAATAGAGTAAGGGAGTTGCAGAACACATGCCCCTTGCACTATGGTCTGTATCCAAATGAGGCCCATGCACAACTGATTTTTAGAAGAAAAATGCTGGGAACTCTAGAAGATGCAGAAAAGTAAGGAACATTTAGTAGTTCCAGTGGGGAACTAAGTCTGTCTTCCACTCGCCATGCTTCTTTTGGAGGCACAAGCCTCTCTTTCTGCCACTGCAGCTAATGTTGCAGGCATAATGTTCCTGGAATACACATGAGAAATTCCACTGTTAACAGCCATACACATTTGTAGCTCAAAAGGCAGCAGAGTTCATGGTCAATTCTCTAGATCACAGCACTGTTCACTACACCACTGCACAATTTTAATATGTTTTGCAAAAGATGTGAACATAATTTTCTATAGCTTTGAAAAGAGGAATGTGGGAGAGAAACACGAAATATTACAATATTTAACATCCTTCCAATGCCAAATGACTGCACAAAAAAGAAGTCAAGGTAGACAGGAAGATAACCTTAAGGAGCCTACCTATTAGAATCATAGAGTTGGAAGGGACCACCAGGGTCATCTAGTCCAATCCCCTGCACAATGCAGAAATTCACAACTACCTCCCAGACACACCCCCAGTGCCAGAAGATGGCCAAGATGAACTGCCTAAGTTCATGAACTGCCTAAGTTCATAGAAACAGCATTGCTGACAAATGGCCATCTAGCCTCTGCTTAAAAACCTCCAGGGAAGGAGAGCTTACCACCTGCCAAGGAAGCCTGTTACACTGAGGAACTGCTCTATTAGAAAATTCTTCCTAATGTCTACATGGAAACTCTTCTAATTTAATTTTAACCCGTTGGTTCTGGTCTGACCTTCTGGGGCAACAGAAAACAACTCGGCACCATCCTCTATGTGACACCCCTTTAAGTACTTGAAGATGGTTATCATATTCCCTCTCAGTCTTCTCCTTTTCAGGCTAAACATACCCAGCTCCTTCAACCTTTCCTCATAGGACTTGGTCTCCAGACCCCTCGCCATCTTTGTTGCCCTCCTCTGGGCATGTTCCAGCTTATCTACATAAAACTCCATACTCGCTCAAAAGAGTCACACGTACAACAATATAGCCAAACTTAACCATCAATTTTAAACTCTTCAGTTTTAAATGCTGTAATAATACATTCTCCCAAATGACAAATGAGAACCAGGATGTATTGCACAGCAAATACTAATACCCTTTTATGTATTATTTCCCAGTGTCTATATTGCCTCAGGTGGTTTTATTGTTTATTTATTCCCTCTCCTCTCATTCAGAGGTTCAGTGGGGCGGAAAAAGCCAATGGACAGGCTGCAAAGTTCGTATCTGGGGCGCATAGCATCTATGCAAATTAGCTTCCAAACTGAGGGAAAATGCAAGAAAAATAAAACATGGAAAACATTTATTTTGGTGGCAAATGACACCCTGTGAACAGTCCTTTATTATGCTGGGTACCCGAGGTTGGGTAAAAGGTATCCCTTTACCCAACCTCGGGTACCCAGCATAATATTATATATATATATATATATATATATATATATATATATATATATATATATCCACAACCAAACGCGTTTCGGCCCACTGGGCCTTCATCAGTGGTTAATTAAAACCCATGGTAGCCTGCACACATTTACAGAAATAAATAAATACATACATACATACATATACAAACAGTTCAAACCCAACCAGGCATGTGTATAGGTTGTCTGAAAAGATAGAATAATCATTCATTATTATTCTACCTTTTCAGACAACCTATACACATGTCTGGTTGGGTTTGAACTGTTTGTATATGTATGTATGTATTTATTTCTGTAAATGTGTGCAGGCTACCATGGGTTTTAATTAACCTCTGATGAAGGCCCAATGGGCTGAAACGCATTTGGTTGTGGTTACAGATGTCAACCTTAGGATATGCCATTGTGCTATTTTAATGTTTTTAAAATATTTTTAACCTTTTTAACCTTTACATAGTGCTTCCAATAAATTATATTTACAGTATGTGTGTGTGTGTGTGTATGTGTGTGTGTGTGTGTACACACACACACACACACACACACATATATATATATACACACACACACACAGTACATATATGTGTATATGTGTGTGTGTATGTGTATATATATATATATATATATACACACACACACATACACACACACACATATGTACTGAATATGTGTACATATTCAGTACATATACCTCGGGAACCCAGCTTCTGTTTTTAGGTTGGGTCTTATTTCCCTCTTTTTTCTTGCAGTCCTTTATTATGGTCATCAAAAATCTGATTTCAAGAGATGGTCACGGTATGGGGAACTGAAGCCTCTACTCAGGGCGACCTTCAGTTTCAGAGCAGGTTTTTGGGGGTTGTGATATCACAGCCAGCTGAAGTCTCAACCACAGGGGCTGTCTGAAGGAGATTGCTCATCCGTGTGGGTGAGAGAGTCTCCTTCAGAAGCCTGGTGGTCAGCAGCTGTTGAAGCCGGTTCTTTTTAGTTGGAGGGAATATCCCTCTGGACGGGACTTGGTGAGCCCCATCTTTTAAAAAAACCCTTATGCTTGATCCAGATCAACCCACTGAAAGGTTGGTCAGACCAAGTTGGCTCTGTTTGTGTGTGTGTGTTAAGTGCCGTCAAGTCGTTTACGACTCATGCAGACCCTATGAATCAATGTCCTCCAAAGTATCCTGTCCTTAACAGCCTTACTCAGATCTTGCAAATTGAGGGCCATGATTACATAACCTCAAAAGGGCCCAAAAACCAGTCAAAGAAAAATAGAAAAATGGGAGAAAGTACAGGCGAATACCCGAACCCCAAAAAGCCGGATAATTATTTGGCTTTTTCAGCTTCAGGCAGAACCCCAGGTTTTGGTGTTTGGTCAACCCAAAGCCTGAAAATTTCCGAAACAGCTAATTTCAGGTTTATTTTCGGTTTGGGTTTATCGATATGCACAACCCTCATTCATAACTAAGTACGGAGCACTCCCTGCCAGTCATTTGTATCTCTGTCAGTAATCTATTTGCTCCCCACTTCAAGTTCTGCTTGACCAAGGCTACACAGCTGAAAGCTAGTGTTTTTGAAAAGGAGATATGTTTAGATGTTGCCTAGGAGAAATCACGTCTCCATATTTCTGGCCTTCCTGCCTGAACTGCTATTCTGCTAGCTTAAGAAATGGTAAGTTATACGATTAAATGTGGGAAGCCGGAGCTTGTGCAGATTGAGATGCATGACTGATGCACGTATCTGGAACTCTGGTGATACGTGCTCTTGGCATCCCATTATAATTATGATATTGAGTTGTGCTTGTTATGTGGGAAGCTGTTTTCCTTTCCTTTCCTACAGAATCAGAGGTTAAGGGAAATGAGTCACCAAGCAGAGTAGCCTCTAGCAGCCAAGGTTAATTACAACAGGCAAAATAGCCACAATGAGTAGATGTAGAATGTGCATGTGCTTCAAAATGAGTTTTCACAGTGATAGAAATAGTCCACAAAATGGCAATTGCTTGGACCACAAAAATTTTCCTAACGCCTACCAAAAAGCCCGGCAAATAACACTGTGGAACTGGTATTATAGCTGTCAGGCTGGTGACTGCAGTAATTTATAAAATCTTATATTCCTGGTTGACTCCAGAAAGTCTAACTTAGAACCAATGAAACAGCAAATCAGGAAGCAATACAGGGGGAAAAGACCATTTGGATGAGGGACTATTCACTACTCTGTAGTGCCGCCAGCTACAATTTTAGATGTTTATCATCAGCTCCATATAAGCGTGACAGAAAAGTAATGAAAGCTGGCCTGCACTTCAGTTAGGTAAGAGGCTCGAGCAAAGTATGAACAAAACAGAGCCCCAGTTTCTACTACTACAGATTCTACATTACTTTAACCAGTCTTTTTGTGGAATGAGAGAAATGGAAACATAATGCAAATTAAAGCTAATAAAAAGGAAGCGGAAATAACTTCCTTTTGCATATTCTACAATGCAAATGAATGTGTCAGTTTTGTTACTATGGAAAACTTTAGAAATCTGCTAGCCTTAAAATCACTACGTTGGTTAATTGTGATCGAACATAGAGCTGAACATTAAACATGGTGCAAGCCTGAGAGCACAGACAGATGCCATGTTATTTATAAGATGTCTCCAGAGAGCTATTTTGGAAGGACTGGTGGATGCTGTTGTGGTTATTCTTCAGGGACACATATTTTTCAGGTTAACATACTGATTCTGTGGTTATTACATAAACAAATAAATGGACCGAGGTATTAGGTACACATGTACTTTTGTTTGTTTGTTTGTTTTAAAATAATGCCTATTTTACCAATGTTGATAATATTGGGGAATATGCTGTAGAGGTTAGAATGTGGATCTAGGGAGATCACTCTGTCTCTTTCTCTCAACTTAACCTACCTCACAGAGTCGCTGTGAGGATAAAATGGAGGAGGGGAGAAGAATGTATGCCAGCCTGAGGAAGGGTGAGGTAAAAATATGTTGAATAAATAGGTTGTCTCCAGCAATTCTTTTCTGCCAACAATGGACCCTTCCTTTAATGCAAGGAATTTTATTAATGGCATTTATAAGCTGCCTTTCTCCAAAGACAGAATTCAAAATAACATTATCATCTTTAAAGACCCAGTACTTTTAAAACATCATCCAACAAAAACAATCTAAAACCATCCAGTAATACTTTTTAAAACTTCTGGGAATGGAGTAGGGGTCACTGGGTGTGTGGGGGGAGGTAGCTTTGAATTTCCTGCATTGTTTATGAAGTTGGACTAGATGACCCTGGTGGTCTTTTCCAACTCTATGATTCTATGATTTTATGATTCTAAAACCTTATATAGCATCCACCAAACCACTAGTCCTTACGCAGTTTTCTAAAATTCAACAGAATGGAGGCTTTCCTGACAAACTCAAGAATACCATTCTACATGGTGCAGTTCAATACACCCCTGAACACAATTCAGGGTTAACACAGGCCTGTCTTCCCTCAAATTTTGTTCTAGGATTTGCGCTTTTAAGTGTTGATAAATCTGTTGTGAAAATATATTCAAAATATTATCTTCTGTTTAATACAGAAGCTGGAGAGTTGAATGTGCGTGTACAGGACTATGATTCTGTCATTCTGAGCATCTTCTACCTTAGCTTTTGCTCCTTCTTTCTGGAGCTCCTGTTGCTTGGCTTCTCTGTCAGAATTGGAAGAAGTTCATACTTGAGCAACTCTGGTGGTTTGGATATGGAAAGTCAGTTTGAATCAAGGAAAGCTCAATATTGTAAAATGAGAAATGGAACTTTTAAACATTTTCAGTAGGAAATTACAAAGTGTTTACTCTGGAAAAAACAAACACAGAAGAAATGGTGAAATGGGATGTAGCATAAACAATCAGAGGCTATAATGCAAAGTCTGACCAAATAATAATCAGACTTCATGGAAAGGCTATCAACATAACCATCATTAAATTTTATGGGTACATTATATATGCTGTTGAGGAAGAAATTGAAACCTTATATGCAACTGTCCTGGAAGAAATTGATCACACCCCTAAACATAGGTTTTCTATTGTTTCCAATTAAAGATGGGGGCACCCCTTTTAGGAGCCCATAAAATTGGACCCCCTGACTCAAGGTGCCTCTACCTTGAAAAACATCTCCCAGAGCCCCATAAAGATTCCTTATAGACTTTAATGGGCCAACATCGCACTCAAGCATCTGTGGGGAAAAGTTCCCACCACTGACTTGGGGAGAACTGGGGGTGTGTTTGCTGCTTCCCCAATACCCAAGCAAACTGGAGCACCCCACGGAATCCCTCTTCTTTCCAGCACAAAGAGGTCTAAAAACTACTTTAGTGCAGACCCGTGACCAGATACAGCAGTCCCCAAAGATCACATAAGTACCGCGCCCGACCGAAGCACTCGCCCCCCCTCTCTGCAGCAGCCGGCTGAAGTGTCAGGAGAACCTCCTGCAAGCCTGACTTCCGAGGAGCCATCCAGGCTTCCTAGCACAGCTCCGGACGGTCCTGTGCTGGAATGGCTACCCAGTTCCTTCAGAGACGCTCTAGTCCATGGCTACCAAACTGAGCAGTCGGCCAATACCTTCCCCAACGACCTCATTAGACAGAAACACCAAGTTGTATGTGCCTGAAGTACTAAGGGGGGAGGTGCTGAGTCTCGCTCATGGGGCTAAAATTGCAGGACAATTTGGCTTTGTTAAAACGCTACACCTGCTCCACTGGCAGTTTTGGTGGCCGGGTATGCGATCGGACTTGGACTCTTTCATCCGCAGCTGTCCCACCTGTGCCACCGCCAAACGTTCCACAGGGAAACCACTCTGGTTATTGAAGCCTTTGGAAACGCCTACAGGGCCGTGGGAAGTCATTGCCATGGATTTTATGACTGATCTCTCTCTCAGCCAGGGGGAAACGGTCCTATGGGTGGTTACAGATCTCTCTTCCAAGCAAGTGCATCTGGTCCCCTGTGCAGGCTTGCCCACCGCCTCAAAATTGGCCCACCTATTTGTGTCACATGTTTTCAAATATCACTCTTTTCCACGCAAGATAATCAGTGACCGCAGAGTTCACTTTGTGGCCAAGTTTTGGAAGGCTTTTCTCAAATTGGTGGGGGTGGAGAAGGGGCTGTCAAGTGCGTTTCACCCTCAGACAGATGGACAGACCGAATGGGTCAATGCTATATTGGAGTGCTATTTAAGTTGTTATGTGAATTACCACCAATATGATTGGGTAGACCTTTTGCCCTTTGCGGAGTATGCTTACAATAATGCTGTGCATCAGTCTACTGGTTTTAGCCCGTTCTACATAGTGCATGGGAAAGAATTCGGACCCCTAGGCCATGTAGATGTCTCGAGGGAGGAGGGAGGTGCTGAAATAACAGATTGGTTCCACGCTGTTCAAACCACTTGGCCTTGGTTAGAGAAGAATTTGGAAAGGGCCAAGCGGAAATACAAGACTCAGGCAGATAAACATCATTCACCTGATTCTGAATTCAAGGTGGGGGATCTGGTATACCTGTCCACCAAAAACCTAAGATCCCTCCGCCCTTGCAAGAAACTCAGTGAAAAGTATGTAGGACCTTTTCCCATCTCAAGAATCATTAACGAAGTAACTGTGGAACCCTACCTCACCAAATCACTGAGGAGGATCCATCCGGTTTTCCATATTAGTCTTTTGAAGCAACATGTGCCCTCACCCAGGTGGCATCCAGAACCCCCACCCCCCGGAGGTGCCTAGGATGGTGGGGGGAGGAGCACTTTGAGGTTTCCAAAATCCTCGATTCCTGCATCCACCAGGGAGTGCTGCAGTACTTAGTTCTTTGGAAACATTTCAGTCCTGCTTATGATGAATGGGTTGCTCGTCACCATGTTTCAGTCCCCCGGCTAACCAGCCAGTTCCATACGTCATATCCAGACAAGCCCTCCCCATCAGACATGGGAGGAGGGAGGCCTTGAGGGGGGCAGAATGTCAGGCACTGGCCTGGGAAAGGCGCCCAGTGGTCAGGCCAGGTGGCGTTTCAAGGTCTAACTGTTATTCAGCCCTAGCTCTGTTTAGTCTTTGATCGCTCCTGGGAAGGAATGTTATCTAGGGGGTTGCCCTAGCAACCAGTAGTCATCCTGAAAGTTTACTTTCGCCTTTATAGCACCCATACCTTTAGTTTTCCTTCCTTGCTAAGTTTCAAGTCAATTTCTGTAACTTGCTGTATATTTCCTAATAAACCAGCTTTCTTAGGAAGACCTGCCTGGAAGTCTGTTTGTGGGATTAATCTGGTGAGCCCAGAGCTGACACTCAGTCTGATCCAGCAGGTGCTTTCTTATGTTCTTGTCCCGAGACCGGGTCCCCCCAGACTCCCTCGGGACTTCCCCACCCTTGATTTAGGCAGAACCCCCTGCCAACAGGGGAAAACCTGGGGCTTGACGGGTGGGGGGAGAGTCTGCCCCACCCCTCTATGGCCTCAATCGCGGCCAAACTCCCACTGCTGAGCATCAGGCAAAAGGGGTACAGGGTTGCCAACGCCGACTCCCGGGGCCCCAACCCATACCTTTCTCCCGCAGGGTCTCCAGAGACGAGGGGGGCTGGCGTTTCAAAGACTGCCCACCCGGCTGACAGCATTGCCCTGGAGCCAGGAAGTGGATGGCTAATCAGTGATGTCCTTTTACCACAGCTCCAAAGGCCCGGCGACTAGCTGGGAAGCGGGCAAGCACGTCCCGGGTGGAGGCGGGGAGGCCGACTCGCACGTGGTGTGGAGAGGGATGATGTAAGCCTCTCTCCTCCTTATATGGACTCGGGGGCGGGGCCAGGGGAGGACGGTGGAGGTGGGCTGGACCAGGAAGGGGATAAAAAGAGGCTGTGCAGCTGAGGCCGGGGAGGAGAAGAGTCAGTGTTGGCCCTACTGCTTGTACTGTCGGGTCAATACACTGGCTTCATCCGAGGGGGAAAGCAGTTCCGAATCCCCCTCGGAATGGTCTGAGGCCGAGGAAGCCCCGCCGCCTCCCCCTCCCTCGGCGAGCTTGAGTGCAGGGGCATCACTCTTAAGGGTAAGTCCTTCTACAGTTCTTACGTTTCTAAAATTTAATGTGCTGCTTCCCTCAAACTCAAACAGCTTTTAAGTGCAGAAAGCCCCAAACCCTGCGCTGATTAAATGTAGTAGTCACTGAGATATGACACTCTGGAATAAGTATCCTGATCTAATTATGTTTGGCATACATTTGTAGATGCCAGACCTCTGGGCTATTTTCCCTGTTGACAAGATAGCTATGGAATGCACTCTTTCATTGTCATAAAAAACAGATGGTGTTCTTGTGCCTCCTTGAAGTATCCCTAGTAACCTCCCTTTGTAATTTATCTGGAAATTACCCCACAGTAAGTTTTTTTCTGTTTGTCTCCCTGTAATATACAAACACACACAAGACTAGCCAGGAACTGTGAAACAGAAGACCATTATTTTAGACAGGAATACAAAACTGCATAAAAATCATTCAAGGGCACAAACAAATTTAACAAGTAGGATCTCATTAGGATCTCATCAGCCAGACTGTCGAATCTTGACTATAGAAGCAAAATGTAGTACCCTGAAGGTAGTGTTGCGAACCTCCAGGTGGGGTCTGGAATTCTCCCAGAATTTCAGCTGATCTCTAGACTACAGAGGCCAGATCCTCTAGGAGTAGGGTTACCGGTCCCCTGGTGGGGGGCAGGGGGGTGCCCTGCCTAATGTTTCCTGCTGCTGCTCAGAGCAACAGACAGAGAAAATAAAAAAATGTCCCTTGGGCCAACAGCATGATGTCTCTTATGGAAAAAATTTCAAGTGACATCACAGACCTCTAGGAATTGCTGGACAGTCTATGGTAAAACCTGAGGATTCCTAGGGAGGCATGATGTCAATGGCTGTCTCCCATGTCCCCATGCTGTTGCCAATGGCTATCCCCCATGTCTCCACCCCCACTCTCCTGCTGGTTGCCAGACTGGGCCTGGCAACCCTATCTGGAAACTATCAAGGGAAATGGGAGTATGAAGGGGAGACTATATGGAAGTACAACCATGCTGAGCTTCCTCACCAAGCTCCACCCTCCCCAAGCCCTGCCCCCAAATTTCCAGGAATTTCCCAAGCCAGAGCTGGCAACCCTACCTGAAGTCCATATTCTAATATGGAATTTAAATATGTGTTAACCACTGAAAATCAATGTAAGATTCCACAAGGCTCAAACCAGGACCCCTACAAATCAGATCTTCGATCCCTGCCTGTACCCTGGGACAGAGCATGAAATTTCAATCGGTTCTAGCTGGTGGCATTCTCATCACTACCCTGAAGCCTGCTGATTTGTGACACCAAAGAGTTAATGTGGAACTATTGGCTGAAATAAAGTGCTCACAACTGTGGCTTTCCCTCCATATGAACAATTTGTGGCTGAGAAAGGTCAGCTGGTCCTTCAGTGTGCCTCACTCTGGCTTTAGCCTTCTGCTATCAGTTTGCCTCTTGTCCAGAATAGCAAGATAGCTGGTCACCCATCTTCAGGACTTAGCAAATAACAGTCAATGGTTTTTTCCTTGCTTATTTCTGAACTGAACTGCATGTTTTAAAATCTGCATGAATTAAGTGATTTCATGCTCAGTGACGCCAGCTTTTCTGAACCATTTTTCAGGCTCATCATGCACCACCTCTACCTGATGCTCTGGAAGTCAGTGCAAAAAAATAGGAAAATGAAGCATCATGTATCTTTCCACATATGCAAAACTCATGATCATAGTCAGATGATACCCTGATTATCATTTCATGGCATGCCACAACTGTTAAACACACCTTCAAAAACATTAAAATATAAATATATAAAGCCTCTGTTTTGATAGAGTGATCTGATAGAGTGATTCCATAGAGTGTTATTTGATTACTGTGCTTGCAAGTACATTTTTGGAAGAGACAGAATGAGCACAAAAGCCAAATCAATACTACAATTGGATAAAAACAGGTACAGATCCTCCAATGAGGAATGACCTAACCTGACTCTACTGATGATTGAAAACAAGCTAGATACCGAAGGCAAGAAAAACAGCATACAGAGAACTGGCATCATCTGTCGCCAAATCAATATTTCCAGAGTGTGTATACCTTCAACTTCAATTACATTTTTATTAGTCATGTTGGACTCAAGGAGTAAAAGGCTTCTTGACAAGAACACTTTAAAGTTTACCCAAATCCCATGGTTTGGCTCTCAGTGAACACCAGCTTAAAAAAACACAAATAAATGGGATTAATAAACAGGAACTGAATAAGTACAAGGAGCGCAGCTGTTAGTCATTTTTGACTTGGCTTGTTCATGGAAAAACTATCAACAGTATCAGCCATAGTTGTTTATACAGTATAACAAAACACTTTCCCCTAAGGACTCCTTGACAGATCCAGCTTTTTAAATGTCTCAAGTCTCTTTCAAGAGGTTTATATGAAATGTACACATATCAGTGCAGAGATCTTCAGTATTCCGAATGAAAGAAAGAAGGAAGAAAAGAAGGGGAAGAAAAGATGATGGGCAGTGTAATCACCTTGGTCCCTGATAAGGGTGGGTTTCTCTCCCCCTGGGACAACACACAGGTTCCAGCTTTTCTGGATGCAAAGGTGCATTAAAAAAATACATTTTAAAATCAATTATAGCCCTCATCCAAAACTGCCTTCAGGTATTGCTTCAGGGTAGGGATGTGCAGCTTGAAAAAAAATGGTATTTTTCAGATGTGGATATCAGGGAGCCGAAAAATATAAGTATTTCCAGTTTTCCAGGTTCTAAATACCAATTTGGTATTCAGATCCAGGTCCCCCACCCCCCCAGGATTCTAATATTATTCAGCTCCATTATTCTCTATGGGGAATCTTTCCAGATGGCTGGAGGGGCTGTTTTTTTACCAAATTGCACCAAAATGGCAGCAGAGCTGCTGGTACATGTCCTTTAAATAGCCCCCAAATTTCTGAACAAGGTGCCCCTAGACATCCTCCATTGCTTGCTATGGGGGGAGGGGGAGAATTCCATTCTTTCTCTTGGGCAAAAAATAGCCAGAGACAAAGGAGCAAGCAAAGCTATAGCCAAAAGCCTCCCAAAGCAGGCAGAACCAACAAGCCCAAAGAACCAACAAGCCCAAAGAACCTGTTCAGAACCAGGGAATCCTGGTAGAACAGTGGGACAATGTGGCAAGCCTGACACAACAAATGTACAACCCAAGAATCCAACCCAATTTCAAACCAGAGAATTGTCCAAGCCAAACTGAATATTAACACCATTGTGCAAGCCCAACATACATAAAATCAGAGAATCTGTGTCAACTCGAGAATTGAAGGCAATGTTGGACCTGAGAATCCACCACAAACCTGACACAAACCAACTTGTACAGAGAATACAATGTTGCAAGATCAACAAAACCAATTTAAGAGGTCAGACTCAAAGTGAAACAATCATGGCAATCTGATACCAAGCCCAGGAAGACACAGAGGAGGGAGAGAAAAAATAGTCCTGAGAGCCTTCAAGCACTGGCTCCTGATATATATTCAAAAGCACATCCCTAGTTCAGAGTTTCCACAGAATCCCTGAGATCTTCTGGAAGCCAGATGCAGCTGAGAGTCATTAGCATATTGGTGACAACGCAACCTAAATGTCTAAATGCCCTCACACAGTGTTTTCATGTAGATGTTAAAGAGCATGGAGGATAAAGAAGCCAAGCAACATTCAATGACCACCTTTTGAAACCTACATTCCATGTAGGATCAAACCACCACAGAAAAGTGCTCCCAGGCCCACGATCAATATCTAGGCCAGACCTGAGTATTTCTAAAATTATGCACGAAGGGCAACTCACTTCGAGCAGGCTTGGACTTCAGCCAAACAAAGAATTTTTAAATGGCTTATTTTATGGCTTGTTTTCATGCTGTTGTGTTATGCTTTCATTCTACTATTTTACTTGTGAGCCACCTCAAGAAGACCTCTGAAGAGACAGCATATAATGTTCAAATAAATAATAATTCTGCGAGGTAAAGGAGGAGCATTGTCTGATTGTTCATTAGATCATCCACATTGTTCCAAAACCAGTTGCATAATGGAACCCTCCCTGACACAGGCGCTCTCAGTTTCATTATCTTAGTGACAGCTATTTAACTATGATGAAGAAGAAAGGAACTACAACTGTAATAAATAAAATACATGATATAATAAATACAAATACATACTTTGGGCCTAAAAGTTGGAAGAAGGGGCTAGTCTGGAAACTTCCCATCCCTTTATGCTGTGGCAAAAAATAATTATGGCTAAATTAGTTCATTAATCACAGAAAAGATAATTCCTCAGGACAAGCCACCTAATAAGCTGCCTGGTCCTTGTGACTACAAATTACCATTTTCTTGGTAATTACTAGTAAACTTACCATTTTGCACATACAACCTTTAGCACCCAGCCATATGACAAATTGAATTCAATCCCCAATAAATCAGAAATCTGAGGAAGGAAGGGGCACAGTAAACATTAGTAAACACCATAAGGGCACATATTACAAATAGGGCTGTGCATTCGGCAAAACCCGAACTGGAAAAAACAACAACCAAAAAAGCCATTTCAGTAAATTTTGGGTTTGGATTTACTGAATTCCAAAACCTGGGACAAAAGCCAAAGCCGAATTGGCCATTCCCCGAAAAAACCCAGGTGATATTCTGGCTTTTTGGTGTTCTCCCCAGGCTTTGCAAAGCTCCTGGGGGGCATTTTGTGAGTTAGAGCCCCCAAACGTGCAGGGTAGCTACCCACAACCCTTGGATGACTCGCAGAAAAATGTATAAATGGACTGTACTGAAAACTATTGTTTTGAGGAGATGTGATGGCTCATTTGCACAAGACAAGCAATAACGTATGAGGCTGCCTTTTGTATTGTATCTGCAGGAAAAGCAACCCCAGACAATCTGCATCTTTTTTCATGTATTAAAATGAAAAAGTGGCTTCATTTTGTGAAACCACAATGCTCATCATTCTGACAGTTTGCAAGAGAAAATGTCATGATCTGAATCCAGCTTGACACAGCTGCTAACTCCTTCTTTGAGATCCTGAGGAACAAAGTAAAGGCATTCCTTTCCAGTATGGCTTTTTCTGCACATGGGAGTTACTCCTGATTTACTTGGGAATTGATCTACAAGCATTGGATTTGGTTTGGACAAGGTTCTTCTGAACATCTGCCCCCCTGTGCACTTTTATGGTTGTAGAGTCAGTTTATTTTCTTCCGCATGTGATTTAAATAAGGATTTTCAAAGAAGGGTGCTGTCATCATCAATGTCATTATCGGTGAAGTCATAGTACCCGTTATCTTTTTTTTTGAAAGCCTTAAAAAGTGATAAAATGTTTTAGTGTTGTAATGATAGTTTAAGCAGGTTCTCTGAATTCCCAACTTTCATTTTTTTTAAAAAGTAATTTTCTAACTCCTTTCCTTATGGATTTAAACTTGAAAGAAAGAAAGAAAGAAAGAAAGAAAGAAAGAAAGAAAGAAAGAAAGAAAGAAAGAAAGAAAGAAAGAAAGAAAGAAAGCTGTGTATTCAGAGAACCTGCTTAAACTATCATTGCAACACTACAGCATTATATCACTATTTTAAGGCCATTTTGAAAAAATGTAAATCACCCATTGGGGAGGAAGGGAGTGGTTTAATTATGACAACAGTCCTATCATTGAAAAGAGGTCTGGAGATGGGTGAGACAAAGGAAACCAATAGAAACATTACACACTAGGAAGAATGTTGGGAATTAGATAGCGAGTTTCATTTCTGCCAGACAGCAAAGGGTTAAATTTGTTTGTATTAATTATGCAGACACATGGTGATGATGTAACAGCAGTGTGTCTTTTAGCTAATTGGTCAGCTAATCACCATTGGTAACATGGCTCAAGTCACGTAGATACAATTGTGTTTTATTGCCCTCTTCCTGTGTTAAGAGAGGAAAAGTTTAGGAGTAGTTTTCTACTCACTTGCTTTTTGGATTTTACAGAGGCAACATGCAGCATCCTGCTCTTATGGGCAGAGATGTGAGCAGAAGGCCAGCCTTAGATACCTGCTAGAGGATTTCTAGCAAGCTAAAAGGAAATTAAATATGTAGAAAGGATTTATTGCTTTCATCCCAGTTACCCTTTCCTATAGATTCTTGATTTGAAACAGGAAAGACTCTGTTGTTTTATTGTGTGCTAATCTCTGACTCCTTGCATAACCATAATCAAATGATCCATGGGACTAATTCTAACAAAAAAGCCTACTCAAAATCAGCTTTCAGAAAAACATCAGGGTAAAAATGGTCTCAAAAGAGCCAGGAAAAAACCAAGGGGGGAAAACTGAAGTGAAAATTAAAAGCATAAAAATGCATTTAGAAATCAGGGAATAAATCAAAGCAGTACAGGGCCACAGGCAAACATGTGGAAAAGTCCTCTAAGGTAGTGAGCCTTGGCATATTGGTCATTTAAGAGTTGTGATATCCATCAAGTCAGTTCGAGCAGACCTTGCCACCTCACCTGCTAGTTGTTTTTAGGTGAATCCATTACTGAATAGCTTTCTGAAGCAATCAGGTTTCCTTTCCACTTCTACTACTTTCCATTTGTCTTCTGTGTTTTCAACTCATGTATCAACAGAAAGGAGGCATTTTCCCCACTCAAGCCATGCAGACTAATTTGCTTCCTAGTCAAAACAAGCAGCCATCTGATTTTCAGCTGCCCAGCAACATCATGGATCAGTTTGCTTGTGACAGTTTTCAAGGCCATCAATCTCTCAACTGCATAGGCTGCAGCCAGTCTGGACACTCGAATGACTTTGACATATTCAACAGAAAGCAATAAAAAGAAACCTGTTCCCTTGCTCATGACTCACCTCATGATGGCCCATCTGTTTCCATTCTGTCATAATGCATGCAAATCTCTAAATATCCCACACATTTCTCATCTTTATGGAATATAAGAAATGACATGATACTTATGTTTTTATGCATAATATTGATTAATAAAAGAGCAGTTGATATATATATATATATATATATATATATATATATATATATATATATATATATATATATATATATATATATATATATATATATATATATATAACAAAAAAAAACGGGTCCCAAACTTGTTGAAGCTGTGGGTACAAAATGCCTGCCATGGGAGGCAAGACCAATCACAAAAGGCTGCCATAGGACACAAGCACAAAAAGTTGGGAGGCACAAAACGTTGGGACACACCAAGTGTCCTCCCATGTGAAGGAGGCTGTTTCAGAAGGGCTGCTCCCTGCAGATCTATAGCACCTCCTGCTCCAATGGGTAAAGCCAGGATTCACCCTTTATTTATGGAAGAGACATTTTGGATATGAAGCAAGTAAGAACCAGGGAACACATCTCTCGTAAAATCTACTATTTCAGTAATGCAGTAAAAATATTACCCATGCATTTCTATGAGTAAATAGTGTACAAACTCTTTCACCCATTGTGTTATAAAGCAAAGTTATAATGCATTACTAATAATATTTAAATACATTAAAATATTTATGAAGCAGTGGGAGAAACAGGCTCTAATTCTAAGTGCCTTGTTTTAGTGGGGCCTGCTTACCAAACTCAAACCCTTTACTTTTGAAGCTTCCCCTTGCTGGGAGTCCTGCCCTGCAAGGTGAGCGCTAGTTGTTAAATTGGTATCAACAGACTGAGGCTGCTCTTGTCCTCTGTCTAGGTTGAAGCTGGATAGTGAGAGCTGGTGGCAGGCTACCTACTGAGCAGGGAGGATTTCTCTGCTCAGTGTTTTGTTAAAATCTGTCCTTGCTACCTGCCCCAAAAGAGCAACACAGGCTCTTTGGCTCCTGCGTTCCTCTACAAGCAGAAGAGCTGTCAGCACAGGAATGGGACTGATCTAGTAGGTCCCTGAAGATCTCATCTACATGCCCCTCTCTCTCAGCTTCTCCAGGTCAGCAACCCTAGCTTTAAGGGAACAAACTTGCTCCCTTAAAGCCCTTAAAGCCAAGAGCTCCATGCATCCAGCACATACCTACAACTGGCAGCTGCAAACTTGTTTGGCAGCTGTTTGTTCTTTGAGAGCATCCCAAGATATCCCTAATTAGGTCACAGTCTGATCATAAATGTCAAATAAGGTAATTTCATCTGCCGAACAGGTTTGCTGACCAATTCACAGCATCCCTAGCCACCAATGTCATATCAAGGCCACAATTCAGGCAGGAAAGTTTCCAGGAATGCAAGGAATCCATGAAATATCTCTTCTCCCTGATTAAAATGTGGCCACTGTAGGGGCAATGCAAACATCTCACAAGAAGATTTAATAAGCTTGACCAGAAGACTACTGTATAAAGACCAGAAAACATAGTTGAAAAGTGGCCGGCAATAGCAAAAATGGCAAGAGTTTACTTTACTCATCTTTTTAAACAACCTGCTCAGAGTTCTATATTTAATGTTTTAAAACACTACTGAGATTCCTCAGATGAAGGGGTAGGAGGAAAACAAAAGTTTTTATCTATACCTTGAAATGTATGTGTGTAAAGTGCCTTCAAGTCGCAGCCGACTTATGGCGACCCCTTTGGGGTATTCATGTCAAGAGACTAACAGAGGTGGTTTGCCAGCGCCTTCCTCTGCACAGCTACCCTGTTATTCCTTGGTGGTCTCCCATCCAAATACTAACCAGGGCTGACCCCGCTTAGCTTCTGAGATCTGACGAGATCAGGCTAGCCTGGGCCATCCAGGTTAGGGCCTGAAATTTATACCAGCCTTAAAATGGTTCCGCTAAGCCAGGGGTGGGGAACGTCAAGCCTGGGGGCCGTTTAAGGCCCGCGAAATCATTTAGTCTGGCCCTTTATGGGTCCTGGCAGATCTCTAGCTCAGAAGGATCTAAGATTGTTGATCCGCCCCCTCCCGCGGACAGGAATAGCCTCCCGGGGGGGGTTTTAAGAAGAGACTGTAAGGCCATCTGTCAGCAATGCAGAGATGCAGTTCATGAGAGGGAGGGCATCTTGACCATCTTCTAGACAAGCCATTGCAGAGCACGGAGGGGGCAGTGATTTATTTCATCATACTAGATAGTTTTTACAAGGATAGATGACGAATACCACAAAAGGAGGAAAGTTGCAGAGATACTCAAATTTAAACCTGTTATGGTTTTTTAGAGAGCGCACACATACACTTTCTTAATCAATGCAGAGTCAGTGAACCCAAGAACCGGTTACTGTTTTTTGTTGTTTTTTACTAAACTAAGATCAATTTGCACTTACTTCTGGGGTCAACATGCATCTTAAACATCACTCCTTTATCATCATGACGTTCTCTTAGCATTCTCAATCTATGATAATTAACCAATATTCTACTTCAAATTAACAGTTGTTGCTTTTATCAGCGTTTATATTCAAAAATTTATCTTAATATGTATCTTAACCCAAGCACCGCATTCTGTCACCGTTATAAATCAGTCTAAACTTTTCCAGTTAGCATATTCAAAGTATTTTTTCCCATTTCTTCAGTATATCTTCAAACAGTCTTCCTTTCAAGATATTAGTTACTGTGACCATCACCGCAAATTCCTCACATTTTCTGTAGCCACTTTTCTAATCCTGGAATAGTCTCATGGTTAGATCGCTACATTAAAGATCATTGTGACGGACAGCTGCATTCCAAGGAGTTGCCCTGGTCATGACTGATAGGGAGCTCAAACAGAATTATGAGAATGGGAGTTGGAAAGTCCTGACAGTTGAGAACTGACAGCTGACCGAGTGAGAAGTTAACTGAGAAAACTTGCAGACAGCAGTGTGAGCTGCAAGCTATCTGATGGATGGGAGACCACCAAGGAATAACAGGGTAGCTGTGCAGAGGAAGGCGCTGGCAAACCACCTCTGTTAGTCTCTTGACATGAATACCCCAAAGGGGTCGCCATAAGTCGGCTGCGACTTGAAGGCACTTTACACACATACATTTCAAGGTATAGTTAAAAACTTTTGTTTTCCTCCTACCCCTTCATCTGAGGAATCTCAGTAGTGTTTTAAAACATTAAATATAGAACTCTGAGCACCTCTGGGGTGAAAAGGAATGCATTTGTGTTATGGATCAGGAAGGATCCACAATCAGATATCTAGGGAAACGGTTCTAAGGTCGATAGACGGATCTCTAAGAGTCTAATGGGAAACACCTCTGGTGAAAGGAGTGATCTCAGGCCACAAGGAGAAACCGGGTAGCGTGTTAATGTTCCTAACTCCTCCAGCTAAAGAACAACTGTGCTCTTTGCTTGGGAATACATGACTTCCCAGGAAAAATCAGTCGGTGCAGAATCTGCGCATCACGCTGACGGGGGGACAGGCTGACTGATCTTTTTTTTTTTTTACCCGCGGGCTGTCAAAACAAAAGATCACACGGGGTCGGTCGTCTTTGTGAATGGGTCTCTACGCGTGGTCGGGGACAGTGAGCAAAAAATGCAATGCAGGCGGCGGTAGACAAGCTGCCTGCACAGATAAAGCGTTTTGAGGAAACCTCAGGGAGAGAGCAGGGAGAGCTCAGGTCCGGCTTAGCAAAAGAGTAGCCAGAGTGAAAGGTAGCTCTGCTTGATAGCGTGGCAGACTGGTTTAGCTCTGCCTCTGGGAGAGAATGAAGTACCTGATTGTTAGGCCTGTCTCTGGTAATAAGCAGACCTCATACCATTTAGTCTAACTCTCAGGAAAGGGCAGGCTGGTGTAGGTGGAATCCTGTGTCTGAGAGAGGATCCAACCTAGTGGGTAGTCAGCAAAAGCATGTTTGTGCCTGAAAGCTTTAAAGAAACCTCTAATTGCTCTCTGACGCCATAACTGGTTTAAAGAGTTTTAGCAGATCTCTTGTTCTTCCTTTTTTATTGTTCTATTTCTTTATACTGGTGTGGCCACCCAGTGGGACCCACGGATCCCATTTTCAAGCTGGAAGAAAGCATAGCCTGGGTGGGTGGAACACCAAGATGCCAATGGCATTGCATTAGACCCCAGGAGAAGGCTCAAACAGCTAGGGCTGTGAAGCAACTGCCTTTTGAGGAGGCTGGTGCAGCAAGCTCCAAATAGAGGCCACATAGGGAGGAGTAAGGAACAGCCAGCAGGCTTGGGCAAGTGGCACTGGGTAAAAAGGATGGTGACAGTGTATTACAGTGAGGCCAAGGAGGTTCCTGGGGGAGGGGGGGTTCACCAAGTGTTCTGTGTCTAGGGTTTCCAATCTCCAGGTGGTACCTGGAGATCTCCTGCAATTACAGTTGATCTCCAGATGACCAAGATCAGATCCCCTGGAGAAAGTGGCTGCTTTAGAGAATGGACTGTATGGCATTATACCCTGCTGAGATTCTGCCCCTTTTTAAGCTCTGCCCTCCCTACTCTCCATCTCCAAAATCTCCAGGTATTTCCCAGCCCAGAGCTGGCAACCCTATTTAGGGCAGGTAACCAGTCTGAGGCCAATACCTACCATTACAACTGGTTATTATAATAGTTTTCTTTGGCTTTAAGTGCAAATTGCTGGAACGTTGTATTTAGACTTCTGATTCTATTTCTGTCACCTTTTACTTTTGCTTTTAATCTATCTTTAGCGATTTTAAGAGCTTCATCAGTCATCCATCAAGGCTTTTCATTTCTTTTGGCTGCAGGAATATTATTTGCACATTGTAGAAGGTAGAATATTGTAGAAGTTAATTTTTTTACCCGATTTAATTGTTTTTTTTGGGGGGGAGAGAATTAATAAAGCTTATAGATATTAAACAGAAAATAGAAAAAGAATTAAAAGCCCAAAAGAAACACAGCCGTGTTTGTAAGGGATATCTGATAGCTCTACTTTTAATTGCAAGAATGGAACCACATCCCAAATCTGCAGCCATTATTTCTACCTTTTACTATTAGTGTGGTACCACTAGTATACTTAGCCTTCCCAACTTATGACCCACAAGGCTGAATACAGCCAACCACACAAGTATTGTGGTGGTTCACTAGGATCCCATTAAAAGGTAAAGGTCATTCCTGACCCATGGGGTGACGTCACATCCTGACGTTTACTAGGCAGACTTTGTTTGCGGGGTGGTTTGCCAGTGCCTTCCCCAGTCGTCTTCCCTTTACCCCCAGCAAGCTGGGTACTCATTTTACCGACCTCGGAAGGATGGAAGGCTGAGTCGACCTTGAGCCGGCTACCTGAAACCAACTTCCGTTGGGATCGAACTCAGGTTGTGAGCAGAACTTGGACTGCAGTACTGCAGCTTACCACTCTGCGCCACAGGGCTCCCATTACCCCATTGCATGGTTGTCAAGCATCTAGAATACCACAGCACATGCTGGTGGCATACATTTGAAGATAACAAATAGTTCAGGCCTGCATTATGCTAAACGTTGTATAAGATGGACAAGATATGGGAGAGAAACCAGGTTTTAATGATGGGGATGAGAGATGCCTTAAAAGTTGCACACATGGAACAATCAAGATTAAAAGATTTTTAGAAGTAGTTGTTGAGAAGGGATTTGAAGGAGGAAAGATGAGGAATTGGTGAGCAGTAGTATGTGTGTGTGTGTGGGGGGGATTCTAAGCATAAGGATCAGAAATAGATACGTAGGGACAGGAGACAAAAAAAACCTCCCGCAGTGCTGAAGGATAGTTTAAAAAAAAGAAAAATCTGAGCTGAGAAGAATAACAATTTTGTTCAGTAAAAGCCTGGAGTAATTTGGTAAAAAGGTTTCCTGAGGTGGAGTTCCATTGCAAGAAAGTAGCATGGGGAGAGCATCTGAAGAAATACATTGCATACAGTTCTAGCACAATTTGTGCCAAGCTTTAAGGCCCATAAAAGCTGCTAGAACTTTGGACTTCAGCAGATTGTTTTCCATGTACAACCCAGGAAGATAATTAGTTTGCAGTGATTGGCATGCCAAATCACAAGTTGCCAGACCTAGTGACATTGGGGGATTTAATGAGAGCAACTTGTTTTGTTTGTCCCCGTTGTGCAATGTACCTTAGGAAGATCTGTATGTAGTCTGCACTAAAAGCAAAATCTCCAGATTCCTCAGCAAGTAAAACTGAATGTTGCAACCTACTTTATTTTTGGTTAAATGTGCATACATTCAGTTTTAATTTTGTGCAAACAAAATATTCTTAGGAAAGTGAAAAACTGTGCAGGATATCGGGTTGCCAGGCTGCAGCCAGTAAGCGCCGGGAAGGGACAGGGGCAGGGACATCATCATGGGACTCTAGGGTGTAAAAACTCTATGTTAAAAAGCCAGGGTGTGCTCTGATTCCCCTCCCCACATTCACTTCTGCTGGCACTTCAGGTACCCTCAGACAAAATACTGTATAGGAGACCTCACAACGCTAGCCCAGGCACTAAAATTTACTGAGATTTTCCCCCATTTAATTTTCATACCATGTTTGCAACTCCATGGGTTAGAAATGTTTGCAACTCCTTGGGCTAGAAAAGAAAGGGTTCTTGAGATTTTGAACTATGTACTCAATACAAGCACTTGGATTGTACAGTTGCCAAATTCACTCAGCCTTGTTCCTGAACAGCTAAACATGGATATTTTATGGATATATTTTCACATATATTTCAGGTTTGCAAGCTTGATAACTTCCTATACATCTACATGTTCAGAAATTTTGCCAGGAGTATAGAAGACCTGAATAGAGTTGTACAAAACAAACAAACAAAAAAATTGGTAAATTTTGGGTTAGGGTTTATTGGGCCCGATTTTTTCACAGTAAACCCAAACTAAGCTGAATGCCCATACTGGTAAATGTTGGTATTCAGCTTATTTCCGGGTTTACCCCCCCAAAATTCAGGCCCATTATAGTCTATGGGGAATTTTTTTTTCAAAGCTCCTGTAAGGGCATTTTTGGAGGCAGAGTCCCCAAATTTTCAGGGTAGCTTGAAGGAACTCTCCTTGCATGAACCCCATGAGGTCCAACTTTATGGGGTCTCAAAGGGGTTGCCCCCATTCCCCACAGGAAAACATTGCAAAGTTCACACAAGAAGACTCCAAACTGCCAAAAACTGCCTCTCTATAAATTCAACAATGAGAATGATGATGGCAACAACAAAGCAATACCCCCCACAAACAATCAAATCGCCCCCTCCTTTCAGGTAAAAGCCTGCAAGATCTGAGGCAGAGAAAACCCCAAAATTCAAACAATGCAACTTTGAAAAGCAAGCAGTAGAGAAATGGAAGCAAGCACCCCCCCCCCCCAATAATCAAATCACCCCCTCAAACTAGCAGCTCCTCCCCACCCCACCACCAACCAACAGGCAAAGGCCTGCTGGCTTCTAGCAAAATTTAGAAAATAAGCCCCAAATACAACAACTTGTTCAAAAGGAAATGTGTGTGCATTTTTGGGCATGCATTACCATTCATTTTCCTGGAGACATGTGCACTTCTTTCCAGTGTCTTATTTTAATCATGGTTTGGTTCAGATATAATATGAAAATATGGTTTAATTAAGCTTACTAAAGATACTGTGATTGTCTGAATGCAGGACTTTCCAGTAACTATAGATTATTGGGAACTTCAAACTAGGTCCTATACCTGTTGTGAGTTTCTTAACCACAGTTAGTCTAATTATGGTTGCATGTGGCATGCGAATGTGGACCTCTTGGCTTAATTGAAATTCATTTAGATAAATTGCCATCATAGTTTTGCATTATATCTGAACTGAGCTAGGGAGTCACTTTCTCCAGACTAAATTGAACCAGCTGAGAGAGGTGACTTGCTCCAAGATCAACCCGACACTCAAGTTATCAGGAACTATCACCTAACAGTTCATGCCTATTGAGAGCCATTCTGAAAAATCAACATTTAATAGTACCACTAACAATGTGGAAAACCCAGAAACCATGTAACAATGTTTTAAAATGCATTTTTTTGCTTAATATATAAACAGTATTATATTGGTGAGGTCTATTTTGTTTAAAATATCTTAATGCATGACCAAAAATGCATGCACATTTCAAAGAAAGTATATTTTATGAACTGTGCCACATTGGCTGGATTTGATTGGAAAGTTTTTCCATTAATGTGACATCCTCTGAAATCAAACCTGTGGTCATGGCTAGGCTTAAATACATACAAACAGGAAAGGGGAAGAGGATAAAGCTCAATGGGTCAGCCAAGGAGGAGCTCTGCTTATACATAATGAGAGCCCTTTGCAAATTATTAAGCCAAGAACGTAATTAACAGAAATTCTGTGCCCAGAAACACCCATCAAGGATAATTCCAACATAGGCTAAATGTTCTAGCTTGATGGTGAGCTGAGCATTCACATGTCTCTACCACTCTCTACCTCCCTGGCCTTCCCCTCCCCCCCATGCCTAGGATTGCCAACCTCCCAGTGGGGCATGTAGTTCTCTCTGGAATTACAACTGATCTCCAGACTACAGAAATCAGTATACCTGGAGAAAATGGCAACTTTGGAGGGGTGACTGTATGGCACTTTATCCCACTGAGGTCCCGCCCCTTCCTAAACCCTGCCCTCCCCAGGCTCGACCTCAGGGGTGGGGAACGTCAGGCCTGGGGGCTATTTAAGGCCCGCGAAATCATTTGGTCTGGCCCTTTATGGGTCATGGCAGATCTCTAGCTCAGAAGGATCTAAGATTGGTGATCCGCCCCTCCCGCGGACAGGAATAGTCTCTATTCAAGGTGGGTGTGAGTTTGTTATGCCGAGATAATGAACCTTTTTTCCACCTTGAAGAAGAGTTGTTAGCTATGGAGCTGCTAGGACAGCCCAAGAAACTGTGTTAACCCTTTCCCACCCAGGCCATGGAGAAACGTATTCCCTCTGTACTACAAGAGGGCTGGGGGCAGAAGTGATGGCAATGGAGAGGTTAAAGGGGCCAGGGCCAGAATGTGCAGGGAGGGGGCAAGTTTTTAGCCAGTGTGTCCTCATTTCATCCCTGCAGGCGGAGGTAGCAGGAGCCGGCTGTAGAATCTGGCCCCGACCGTGTGGAGCAGGAGCAACTCTGGCATGTGGCTGGATGGCTACGCCTGGCTGGTGCAACAGATCATCCTGTGCCACCAGGTGGGCGAGTGCGCCACTGGTTGGATGCCTGCCTGCTTGCCCATGTGGGGGGGGTGATCTGGGGCAGCTGCCTGCTTGGGGCTTGGTCAGCAAATTTTTAAGTTGATAATTTTGTATCGCCCGCAAATGATGTTATAAATATCCAAATGGCCCTTGGCGGAAAAAAGGTTCCCCATTCCTGCTCTACCTTCACATCTCCAGGAATTGCCCAACCCAGAGTTGGCAACCCTACCTATGTCACCTTAGAGAAACAGAAATATAAAGACAGCATGGGGACATGGAAACTGCAGACAGGGAACTCGTACAGACATTCTGTCCCTGCCAGAAAACAGCCAGAATTGATCTACTCACTTGTGAACTCAAAGTCCATTTAGGTTTTGATCAAATGATGTAACATAGACACAAAACTCCATTCATCTTTGGAAGGCAAATTATAACTGCATGGCGGCCAGATTTAGATGAAACCCATACAAGGGAGAAAGGAGGGCTCCCTATGGATTCACTAGTCAAATTTGTGTATGCACATGCCATGCTGTTAGTGCTGTAAAGAAAAGTGCCTCTCTCCCCCCCCCCCTTTATAGCCTAATAACACTGTAGGGTGCTGGTTTCAATTAGGGGAAACTGCGGGGTGGAATGTTTACTACCTTCTCCCTCCCTATGCAGCCCTGGGTAGGGCCAGTTGAAACAGGGCAGTACATGTGGCCTTTAAAATATGGGGACCCTTGATGTATTTATTTATATTCAATGCGATCTCTTCAGAGTCCTGCTTGAGGCAGTTTACAATTTAAAAAACACAGTATAAACCATAAGCTATTTTTTAAAAAGCATGTCACTAAAAAAAAACCAAGCCATTAAAACAAACACAATCCATTTTAAAACCACAAGCAGCATAAAAACTATCCATAACAGAAAAGACCATTAAAGAGCTGATAATGTAATCCCCTAATTTAAAGCCTGGGTAAAAAGATCTGTTTTAGCCTGACACCTAAATGAAAGTAACATAGGCGCCAGGTAAACCTGAACGGGGAGGGCATACAAAGGCAAGGTGTCACCACATAAAATGCCCTGTCTGTAGTTACCACCCACCTCATCTGTAAAAGTGGGGGCACAGAGCAGGCAGATCTTAGCAGCAGGCTTGACAGTATGAGAGGAGATGGTCCACCATGTCTCTGCCATCTATCTACCTATCACATGTTCATCTCATCTTTCCTCCATGGTACTAAGAACATTGTACATACACTGCCACCATTTTGTCCTTACAATAACCTTGTGGAGTACATTAGCCTGAGGCAGTATCATTGGACCCAGGTCAACCAATGAGCTTCATGGCTGAATGGGGATAGGGTTTGTAGACCCTAGTCTGACATTCTAACCACTACACCACACCGAATCTCCCATCTAGTTTATCATGCCTAGTTTGACTGTTAGCTTGTTTTCCAAGGCCAACAAACAGGGCTGGATTTTAATTAGTTATGTTCTGAACACCACCCTTCCACATACCTTGTATCAAGAATTCCCAAGAAAACAGCCGAGCCAACTCTGTGTTGACTGACACATTGCAGCTCATTATAATCAGAGTGAAATCTAAATCAGTATAACTAATTATGAAAATCACTCCCATCCTTTTTCTTTAGGCTAATTAGACTCACTAATTCCTCTACATCTCCAGATAACTTTAGCACATCCCTTCACTTTAAATACACTGTTGCAATGTCAACATTTTAATTTTAAGGTTAAAAAATTAATTCTAGTTTGGGTTTCTATTCTATTCTATTCTATTCTATTCTATTCTATTCTATTCTATTCTATTCTATTCTATTCTACTGTTTCCTTCCTTCCTTCCTTCCTTCCTTCCTTCCTTCCTTCCTTCCTTCCTTCCTTCCTTCCTTCCTTCCTTCCTTCCTTCCTTCTTTCCTTCCTTCTTTCCTTTCTTTCTTTCTTTCTTTCTTTCTTTTTTTCTTTCTTTCTTTCTTTTCTTTCTTTCTTTCTTTCTTTCTTTCTTTCTTTCTTTCTTTCTTTCTTTCTTTCTTTCTTTCTTTCTTTCTTTCTTTCTTTCCATTACTTTCACAGCCCTGCTTGGTCACCTATGGTGATTCAGTTGTCCCAGTAATAGGGCTTTCTCTCTTCATTGTCTCCTGCAAGCCACCTGCCTCTTCTGCATGTTGGTAGCCTTGGCAACATGTAGAATTGCCAGCCTCCAGGTGGGACATATAGTTCTCCTGGAATTGCAGCTGATCTCCAGGCCACAGAGATCAGTTCCCCAGGAGAAAATGGCTGCTTTGGAGGGTAGACTCTGGGGCATTAAACACTGCAGAAGTCCCTCCCCATCCCAAACCTCACCCTGCCCAGCCTCCACCCCCAAAATCTCCAGGAATTTCCCAACGTTGGCATCCCTAGCAACAGTGCAATGCCTGAAAAGATAAACTGTGGTTCTTGCTTATGCCCCTGGATCTGAATGTCTCTGAAATACACACCCTTCTTTGGGGGTCAGAAGAACAGTCCCCTTGGGCTAGATTTTTAGACAGAACAACATGCTTTTGGATGTATATTTCTACCCCAAAAACTGAACACAGATCAGTGCAGGACAGCTACAACAGACAGAACAGAACCTTCAGGATTGTGAAGTGGGACCTCTTGAGAAATGATCCTTGCTGCGTGGTTAAGCATGTTGCAAGCATGTCTCTGTTTTCATCTTTGAAGTTTTAGAGTAATTGTGCTGTAGAGTAATCAGGTTACCCCCAATGCCCTTCAAACTAACTCAAAGGAAATCTATCAGGCTCCTAACTTCATGAGGCATTCATGTTTATTCAGAAGCAAGTCCCCACTGGGGTTCATCAGTGCTTACCAGCGTGTAAATGCTCATCGAATTGCAACTTCCATCTTGCCCAAACTCTTGCCTTTCACAATTTCCTGTACATATATTTAAATGTTTTATTTTTTGTGTTGAGGAGGGGGTTTTCATGTCATATTTCCCCCCATTTGTCTACAATTTACCTATATCTCCTTCTTATATCATTCATTTGTATTCCTAATTCAGCGAGTGTTGTAATGATTAAAGAAGAACTTAAGAATCTTGTTCCAGCTATGATTTAGTTTTAGATATGTGGTACCTGAGTACTCAGCACCACCTCTGGACAATAAAAGAAAATGCAAGTGAGAACCCAGCTTGGAACACATTGACTATGCAAAGCACATAGGAGAGATTAACCTACAAAGACAATTAATAAACAACAGGGAACAAGAGCACCCCATCCTTTGTAGAGTACGATGGAACTGAAAGGTGACAAAAGGATGAGAAATGTGAAAATCTAATCAAGGAGCTTAAAGTGCTTTTTCTCACTTCCTAGAATAATTGTGCATTATGCATTGCAAAGTGGGTGATTTCATTTTCTCCGAGATCAAAGAGATATTAAGAAACAAGTCTGCATTTGCTTCCTTTTATCCATGACAATAATTTCTTTCAGGACTTGTTTATATAATCAACACTCAGAAATTGTTGTCCTTGACTAATTATCAATGGCTCCTACAAGGAACTATGATGACTTTTATTAGACTAGTTTTTATTAGACATCAGAGAATCCAAACTGGATATTGTTTTAAAAAATATTTATTTACAGTATTTTGCTCTCAAAAGATGGGGCTTGGTCAACATTTTATAACAATATTCTCATTCGCTATTCTATCATGAATGATTCACATGGTGTGCCTATCTCAGGTTTTACCATGTGGGAGTGGGTATTCAGGTGTGATGCCGCATCCGATGGTCAGATGATCTCCCAGTCTAAATTTTCACCTTGGTTTAAACTGTTTAATAGGAACCATGAAAGAGCCCCCTATCTATCCAAAATTTCTGCATTCAAGCTCAGAGTTTACGTCATTAAGATGGCCATGCCAACAGCCAAGTTAGCTGGACGCTATGCCTAAATCCCAATGGCCTCTTGTGTATGTATCTGTGAATCCTCATAACTCGAGGACCTCCCCCATTATGTGCTGAACTGCTCTGTGTACCATGAACCCAGCTCTAAATTTCTTGGGTCTTTTTTACCCAAGATTAGCTGTTTTAATGATCAGGAGAAGCTCTCTTTTCTCCTGTCCGATACTGACTCTGCTGTCACTTACAATATGTCTCTTTTTGCCCTAGCAGCCAGGAAAATTCGAGCCAGCATTGCAGTTAAACCGGACAACATTTGTATTTGATTTAAATTTATTTTTTTACTTGATTTTAACTGTTTTCTTGTTGAATCTGATTTGATTGTGTCTACTTGATTGTAACGGCCTTTGGCTATATGCAGTAAATCTGTACTACTACTACTACTACTGCAATCAAAAACTCTGCTCACGACCTGAGTTCGATCTCTACGGAAGTCGGTTTCAGGTAGCTGGCTCAAGGTTGACTCAGCCTTCCATCCTTCCGAGGTCGGTCAAATGAGTACCCAGCTTGCTGGGGGTAAAGGGAAGATGACTGGGGAAGGCACTGGCAAACCACCCCGCAAACAAAGTCTGCCTAGTAAACGTCGGGATGTGATGTCACTCCATGGGTCAGGAATAAGCAGTGCTTACACAGGGGACCTTTACCTTTTTAAGGTGCTATTGGCCTCATCTTTTGTTCTATATTATTTCATGTAGCAGATGTGTAAGTACTTGGGCTTAGATCCACCAGAGATTTCCTTCTATAGAATGGGTGAGACTTCCCCCTCCCCCTCAAGTTGAAGCCTTAAGTGTCCCCCCAAATGCTGCTCCTGGGGGGAAAGGGAACTTAATTGTTACTTAATTGATCATGCACAGGTGATTGAGGGTGTGGGTGGAAGCCCTGAAGTACATGATAACTCATGCAATAATATGAGGTAGTCCATACAATCCCAAGTAGAGTATCTTTCCATACTCATTTACATCAATGCACTTAGAAGGTCGTAATTCTGCTTAGGATGGCACTCAGCAGCTTTGATTATGCCACTGTATTAGTCAAAAACATTTTTTTAACTTTGAAGAAGAAATATAAATTTAATTTTGCACACAACACAAATAAGCCAAAAATGGAATGGTAAAATCAGTGGCTGAAAACTCTGAGTGGAAGGGCTGAAGAAGTTGACCTCTGTCAGGGGCTTTGTCCATTCACATTCTTAAGCAGTAGAAGAAAAAGAGTTGGTTTTTATATGCCGACTTTCTCTACCACTTAAGGAAGACTCAAACTGGCTTACAATCACCTTCTCCTCCCCACAACAGACACCCTGTGAGGTAGGTGGGACTGAGAGAGTGTGACGAGCCCAAGGTCACCCAGCTGGCTTCATGTGTAGGAGTGAGGAAACAAATCCAGTTCACCAGATCAGCTGGCTTCATGTGTAGGAGTGGGGAATCAAACTCGGTTCTTCAGATCAGAGTCCATCGCTCCAAACCACCACTCTTAACCACTACACCACGGTGGCATCACAAAAACAGCAAATATAATGACTTATTTAGAAACTGGGCTGAGTTCTAGGATAGTAAATCTCACAGATTCTTGTTGTACAGCTCCGTTCTGATTTAAGGACAGGGAAAAAACAAGCAAAACAGTCCGATAAATCCTGAGAATTTCTGCATTAGCCAACCACATTAAACAGTTAGAGAGACTAATTTCAAATTCATTATTCTCTCAGTCATCCATTCACTGCACTCCCAAGGATCTTTGGATGCCTGATTTCCTTTCCCCAGTCATTCATTGTGTCACCACTACTTGCTTTTGGCACAAAGCCCCTTCCAGAAGGCTTGCCACAGTTACATCACGCTCCAGCCTGAGAGGGACTTCATATTGTGAATGAGGGGGAGACAGTGCTTATTAAAACAGCCCTGCTATGACATTGAGCTCCAGTGTAGGTGGAGCTATAGCTGAGAACAGCACGGTGTGACCTCTACTATAGCTCAAGATAGATCTGCAAAGGATGTAACTGAACAGGAATAAATCCAGGGAAGAGTCATAGAAAGATTGGGAGTCAGAAATGCTTTCATTGCTATGGCAAAAGTCTAACATTATTACCCATGTAAGGATCCACCCACATGCAGACACACACACCACACACCACACACGCTCTCCTTGACAGTGAAAATCCAAGAGGTGGTGAGGGATCTGCACATGAGTGAGGAGGCTAACCAATGTACCCTTTCCTCCTATTGTACAGGGTTGGTGCCTGCCACCACTCAAACTTATCTGCCCTTTCCTTGCTGTCAGCTATTTGAGGCACTGACAGTGGCGTCCGGATTGCTGCGCTTGCTGCTGCACACTGCCATCCTCCCTGCCCTGCTAGTCCTCTAGTTTGGTCATGTGTGGTTGGGTAAGAACTGTTCTGGTCCCAGTCGGAGGTCTTCAGAAGTCGAAAAAGATCTTTATTTACTAACATACATCTCTAGTTTCTAGGAACACAAGAGTAGAGGAAGTTGATGCCAGAACATTAGCAGGAATGTTACAATAGCTAATATAAAAGAAACAAAACCAAGGGCGAACTAGTTGTACAAGTCTCTGGGTTTACCTTGTCATTTCTTTCCAAGGAATGGGCACACATTAAGATGGAACTTTGAAACAGAGGCTGGTTGATGCAGATTTCACTCCATTTCTCCCTGTCCCCCAGTCCTTGGCTTGCACACCTTCACAGAGTAACTCCTCTCCCATAGGGGAAAGTTTCTCTTTCACCTATGCTGAAATTGTTTTTAGTTCCTATATGTTCTGCCCTGTACCTTTACCCAATCATGACAAGGTGTACCTACTCAAATTTTTATTGACCTAACTCAGGATATCCAAACTGCAGTCTATCTTGTCTAAGGTTCTCAACTACCCAGTTATGGTGGGCAATCTACCGCTCTTTGCTGTTGTTGCCTGCCGACTCTCAGCTGGTTGATGGGCAAAAGTAGGTGGGGTAAGAGAGGGGGTGTGACCAGAGTCATCTACGCAATGGCATCACTTACCCTGTAAGCGGAATTGAACACTAATTTCAGGCCCAATATAACATCAAATAAGAGAAATATTTCCTGAGGCCTGTACATGCATCTTGAACTCCTAACAAGGAAGGTATTAAGCTCAAATCTTACAGACTACCTCATTTCTTCTTTCTTTCTTTCTTTCTTTCTTTCTTTCTTTCTTTCTTTCTTTCTTTCTTTCTTTCTTTCTTTCTTTCTTTCTTTCTTTCTTTCTTTCTGTTTTGCCAAGGGCTGCTTCAAATGGGCAACTCCAAAGCATTTTTTAAAAAGATGCACTAAGGATTAATTTTGGAGAGCAAAACAACATATTCAGGGGGAGAGACAGTTTGGCCTCTAATGTATTTCATTCTAATCCAACAAAATATAATTTCAATGTTAAAAGGTCTAAAATTAATTTATTTTTAATATGTTCTTCTAAGCTATGGAAACAAATTATGATTGTTCTGCAAGTGAAGCAAATTGTAAATTATTACGATGCAATGCAAGTGTGCAAAAATGACCCACTTTTTGTCATTTAATGTACCATTTTGTTTGTAAAGCATAAGATGGGCCTTGCAGCAGATCTTAAAGCACAAAACATTTATGAAATGCAGCTCCTTAAAATCACTTGTTCGTCCCCTTTCTTTGGTGGCATCAGCTCATCATTCCATGTCAGCTTGGTTCCAGTAAGCTGTTGCTAGGATGTGAATGTTTCCATGGAAATAAGCAAACCACTTAGCGAGGCAAACAAATAGAATTCTCTTTCCTTTCCTTCTCAACTTTTCGTTCTCTCATTCTCTTTCTCAATATTTTTATTATTAAGCAAAAAAAATTGAAAACACAATATGGCTGCTTGCATCCTCTATTGAGTAGGCTACATCTGCAAACTTGATTACTTCAGTGAAACTTTTGTGTAGTGATTTGTGAAAACAAGAATTTTAATGTAGCTGTGGGAATAATATGCAGTTGTTTGATATGGGGCCTAATTTCCAATGGGAGTGGGCATTGATTATGTATCATTCTCCAAAAATTATCTCAGAAGGTAGAAGGAACATCCTGTTTCTCTTAAATAAAAGTGGGTTGTGGGGTGACTCCAGCAACTCATGCTGTCTTCCTTGTTTGTTCTTTCTGGAATACTTAAAGAGGACAAATGTTTCTTTTTATAGCATAATCTGTGAGTATGAAGAGTCTGTGGTGTGATTGCCACCTGTTGGGTCTGGAATTGTAACTACAGTGTTGTGAACTGTGATGTTCTGGCTCAGATACCAATAGATCCTAATACCTATTTCCATTTTCCTGTGCTTCATAAACTGGTTTTATGGATAAGAACATAAAAACATAAATAGAGCATGCTGGATCAGACCAGTAGTCCATCTAGCTTGGCGTACTGTTTCACACAGTAGCCAGACTAGGGTTGCCAACCTCCAGATGGAGCCTGGAATATTCCCTGAATTACTTTTTTTTGTATTTTTAAATTTTAATTACAGAAATAAATAAAAGGAAATCCCTCCTCAAATTCTGTCTTCCCCAAGCACCATGCAAAAGCTCCAGGAATTCCCCAAACCAGGGTTGGCAACCGTATACCATGGCCTTCCCCTGATGCTGCTTCTTAGCAGTGGCATTCAGAGATTTTCTGCCTCTGGGGGTTCCTCCTAGTCACCAAATGTGACTCTGTAGATCTCCTCATAGTAGTAGAATACACCTGCATTTTAACCATTCATCATTGTTAGCCAATAGGCAGGAAATGTTATTGAAAGGGTTTCCTGGGGGGGAAATAGTCTGGTTGTTCTCTGTATCATGATCTGCAGAAATCAGCAAGTGACCTTTTCCACTGCCCGGGGACAAGTCTTAGCTGCGAGAAGTCAGACCTGCCAATCTGGCTATAGGCAGAGAATCAAGAGCCAGTATAAAAGAGGTGACCCCTCTGGCAGTGATGCAGCCATATCATTGGAACTACAATTACTGTTTAGGCACAATAGTTGCTCTGCCTCAAATCATCTGGACAAGCAATAATTGGAGCGGGAATTGCTGCCCCCTACACTCATGGTTTATGGGTGATCAGCACTCTGATATAGAGCAACAATCATCCATCAGCCTGTTCATAAGGGAGCAATTTAGTGCATGTGATGGCAGGCAAAGAGCGTGCAGAGAACAAGTCCCACTGTGCATTAAGTGCCTGGAATGCCTGAAGAACAGGAGAAATGCCGTAGTGGCTGAAAGTAATTTGTGGCTGAGGTCTGAGGCCAATGTAACGCAGTGGTGGTAACTCTTTACTAAAGTGAGCCCTCTCTCTCCCCCCTGCTTCATTGCAAATATTCCTTAAAGAGAATAGCCACAATGCAGCACAGAGTTAGGCTGAAGCATGTGTGTATAAAGTGACATCAAGTCGCAGCTGACTTATGGTGACCCCTTTTGGGGTTTTCATGGCAAGAGACTAACAGAGGTGGTTTGCCAGTGCCTTCCTCTGCACAGCAACCCTGGTATTCCTTGGTGGTCTCCCATCCAAATGCTAACCAGGGCTGACCCTGCTTAGCTTCTGAGATCTGACGAGATCAGGCTAGCCTGGACCATCCAGGTCAGGGCTGTAGCATACTTCAGGCCAGTGGCGGACCTACTGTCAGGCCTTTGCTACCTGCTTGAGTAGAGACCTGCCAGGTGCAGGCCAGAGGCTGGCTCCCTGTCAAGGTCAGGAGCTGGCTGGCGCTCAAGGTTGAGTTCTCAGGCTTCAGATCCCGTGTACAAATGTAATTATCTCTATTATGACTTCATCCTCTGGGAATCGTTACCACACAGCTTCAGCACCTTGTTGCTCTTTCTCTGCCTAGAATGATTTTATACTTCAGCTTATTTATGTAACCCCATTAATAGCCTCACTTGCCCTTGGGGTGGTCAGCTTCTTTTAATCTGTCTTTTTGCTCCTAATAAATTAGCATTGTTTAGGATTTGCCCCTGCCTGAGAATGTCTATTATTGGGATGCTAGGGATGGATGCCTGAATTGACATTAGGCTATTAATCTATTTTTCCTTACCCTTTCTGGAGAGGGGGATTCTGCTCCTTCCAGCGCCATGGCAGGATCCTCAGAGGAGGACCTCCGGACCTCAATCTTAGATGTCATTGAGGGGCAACTTGCTGAGCAGGAGTCAGCACAGCTGGCTGAGCGGGCAGCTCACCAGCGGGTACTCTTGGAAGAAGCCAAGGGTCAGCTTACCGAGGAGCAAGCACACCTTCTCATTGAGGAGTTGTTCGCTCGAGTTAATGAACCAACGGCTGACACGGTGTGGCGGCTCATCCTCCTGAACGCCGAGCGACGACTTGCGGAGGAGGAGGTGTTAAGGCGAGAGGGGGCCCAGTGAGCAAACCAGCTACTGGCCGAGGAGCACTCTCGTGCGGAGGCTGCCAGGCAGTTGGCTGAGGAGCAGCAAGCCCGAGCGGAGGCGGAAAGGCAGCTGACCAAAGAGCACGCCCGTGTGGAGGAAGCCAGGCAGTTGGCCACAGAGCGGCAAGCCGAGGAGCACACCTGAGCAGAGGAGGAATGGCGCGGCCAAGCGGAGAGCCTACGACTTGAGGTGGAGGCAAAGCAACGCCTCGCAGAGGGAGCAACCGGGGGGGTGGGCTCCTGGACAGCCTTGCAATTTGGGGGCCGTTTGCAAAACTAGGAGAGCGCCTAATTTCTTAGAGGGGCCATTTTCTGGTGTGTCCACCCGACGATGGAGGCCAGGGAACTTCGGAGAGCAAGAGGATCTCTGGGACCTCCCATTTGATGCAGCCCTCAGGGATATGGGGTTTTCGGAGGATGTGGGGCCTTCGGAGGAGCCAGCACTATGGGGCGCTAACCTCCGCTGCACTCGGGGCTGGGAGGATCATGAAGGGGGGGCACGTCAAAGGCAGCGGAGCCCTGAGAGCGAGGAGGAGTATCAACGTCTGTTCCATCAGCACCAGGAACTTTAAGAGTGTTTTGCAGTGATGCAAGAACAGATGGCTGGACTTTGGAAGGAGGTTTCGGATCTCCGTCAAGGTCAGCAGCAGCATCCGGCACCCATTGTGCCTGCCGTCCCTGGGGCAACTCCACGACAGCCTGCAACTCCGGGCGCCCGTGGCAGGACCGCAAGCACCTGCCGCCCCATTATTGCCTCTGGCTCTGAGAACACCCACTCCTCCCCCGCACCCTTTAGCTCCGCAGAGGGAGCTGTACATCACCTTCAATGGCTCGGGAAAAAAACTTCCCTACTTTCTGCTCCAAGTGGACAGTTTCATGAGGGAGCAGGGGACCACATTCCCTACCGAGGAGAGTCAGGTTCGTTATGTGGCCTCATTATTGGAAGGAGAAGCGGCGGCTTGGGTGGTGCAGCAGTTTGATCTCCACTCCCAGGCCATCCGGGCTCTGAATGACTTTATGATCACACTGAGACGACGTTTTGAGGATCCTTTCCAGAGTGAATGGGCCAAGATGGCTATTGTGAAGTTACGCCAAGAGACTAAGCCAGTCATGCAATATGCAAATGATTTCCAGCTGCTAGCCAGCAAGATAGTGGACTGGAGCGAGGCCACATGAGTACAATATTTCCGCGAAGGACTAAACGTGGGGTCATCTTGCCTTCATGCAAGGTGACCCTCTTGATTTGGAGGGATGGATTTTACTAGCGGTTGAAGTGGAAAACCGTCGCCAGTTGCTCAACTTGTCCAGACAGCGCAAGGTGCGAGACTCTGGCCCACGGACGGAGCGAGCGGCCCACAGAGGCGGCTACAGGACTTCTGGGAAGTCCGCCACCCTGACTGCTGAAAAAGCGAAGCATTTTCAAAGTGGAGCATGCCTCGTGTGCGGTGGACATTTCGCAGATGTCTTTTTATAATACCGATTGGCTCTAGCCTAAGGTCTGAGCAATAGAATTATTAAGCCATGAACCAACTAAGGATTTGAGGATCCAGCTGCCAAAATGTAGGCTATGAATAGATTCTGGTGAGCTCAGTGAGCCCTTACTTCTGGGAGTTCGAGCACTTCAAGCCCCCAAGAAAATTTTGAAATTTGACCAATTACAGGGACATTTTGAGGCCATGTGAAATGGGTATTAGATAGGCTGACAATATTTCCTTGAGACAAAAATGGGACATAGGGGTGGCAAAAACGGGACAGGGGTTATGTAATATTCTGTAATCATGAAAAAGCAAGATGATAAAAAAAGTTTTATTACCCAAACATATTGAGCTTCTTCAGTGACAGAACCCATACAAAAAATTAGGTAGACGTAGAGGGGGACTGGCTAAAATCAAATTGAGAAATTTAAAAATAATACTGTTATTTTATACTACATGCAACATTTCACTATATTTTAGTTGTTTTCGTTAATCACTATATTTCTCAAACCAAGAGCTTAAATGAAAATATTTTTTATGCTCCTGGGGCCATGTTTTCTCAATATGTCGCGACTATACAACAATAGGAAAAAGAGTATATGAATGCCATATTCAGAAAAATATTGTGCAATAGGAAAATATAGGAAAATCCACTCTAGTAAATAAAAGTATTTAATTGTAATAATTTTATATACTTTTACAGAAACATGATAAATATTAATGCACTGCTGATATCATACTGCCCTTGTACAAATCTATGGTGAGACCACTCTTGGAATCCTGTGTACAGTTCTGGTCGCCACACCAAAGAAAGAATATTGCAGAGCTTGAGAAAGTGCAGACAAGAGCAACCAAAATGATCAGGGGACTAGAGCAACTGCCCTATGAGAAGTAGTTAAAATACTCAGGGCTGTTTGGCTTGGAAAGAAGGCAGTTAAGGGGGAGACACAATAGAGGTCTATAAAATTATGTATGGTACAGGGAGAGTGGACAGGGAGAAGCTTTTCTCCCTCATAATACTAGGACGTGGGGTCATCTGCTGAAGGTGGAGGGTGAGAGATTCAAAACTGATAAAAGGAAGTATTTCTTCACACAATGCACAGTTAAATTGTGGAACTCCCTGCCCCAGGATGTGGTGATGGCTGCCAACTTGGAAGACTTTAAGAGGGGAGTGGACATGTTCATGGAGGAGAGGGGTATTCATGGCTACTAGTTAAAATGGATACTGGTCATGATGCATACCTATTATCTCCAGGATCAGATGAGCATGTCATGGGCTAGGATGTTCATGAAGGAGAGTATGCTCATAGAATCCCATATCATATTCTTAAATGTATAAAAAGTATAAAATGAAGCAGAATAATGCTGTAATGTAATGCTTTAATGCTTGTTCTCAGTATCTTTGCTACAAGGTCATGAAGCTGTGTATGATTGCCAGCTAAGTTAAGATATCTAGTTGTCTTGGAATATGGTCCTCTAACTAAGGGTCTTTCTCCCCTAAGCCTTGGAGCAAGGACAGATAAGAGGAGGGGAAGGAGTAATATGCCTTATGAAACTGCTGACTGTGAAATGGGCAGATGCTGTATGATAGTTAGCCCTTCTTACAGCTGCTGTACCAAGAATATCAAAACTTGTGATAGGGCTGTTGAAAAAAAAATTCGGTATAGTTCGGCTTCGGCAAAATTCGGCCCGTTTTTATTTGGGCCGTGCTGAAGTCCGAACTCCCCCGCTTCGGATCCCGGAAATTCAGGGGGATCTGGAGTTTGGGGGAAAATTCGGCCCCCCGCACGCCTTCAGGGGGATTCCCTGAAAGTGCGTGGGGGGCCCTTTAAACAGATCTGCGCCTCCCAGCTGGGAGGCGCAGATCTGTTTAAAGGGCCCCCCAACAAGCCCTTCTGCGCTGTCTGTGCAGGCAGCGCAGAGGGTTTCCAGACCCCCCCCCATCCTGCCGGGACTCCCGGCAAGGCTGGCCGGGGGTTGTCAAGCCCCTCTGCGCTCTCTGCGCAGAGAGCGCAGAGGGTTTCCAGACCCCCCCCCCAGCCCTGCCGGGACTCCCGGCAAGGCTGCCCGGGGGTTGGCAAGCCCCTCTGCGCTCTCTGTGCAAGGGGCCAGCTGGGAGGCGCAGACCTGTTTAAAGGGCCCCCTCCCCACACCTTCATGGAAGCCCCGTGAAGGCGCAGGGGGGCCGAATCTGCTGAATTTATTCGCTGAACCCCCGAAGTCGGCAAATTCGGCTCCCCCGTTTCCCGCCTTTTTTGAGTTCGGTTAGTCCGAACCGAAAAACAGCCGAATTGGGGGAAATTCGGCTGTTTTTCAGTTCAGCCCAAACCGAATCAACAGCCCTAATGACAAGTACTGTTTTATTATCCTCCAAGCCATAAGGCCAGTTAAGCATGTGTAATGCAATGTAAGCATATAATTGTGTTTTATGATTTAGATGTGTTAACTTTATACTATTGATTCACAAATGAATGTATTGAATGCATCATGTTTAGAAGAAGTGAATTATGTTAAATTTGAGTACTTGTAAAGTACTTGTAAAGCTCAAAACTAATAGATTATGATTTAGTATACTAAGCATACAGGATATGGATGTCCAAATATGGTCTTACAAGTAAAGCATCTTACCAGAGTGCAGTAAAGCATCACAACCAAGTGCAGAAAAGAAGCACTTCAAGGCTGTTGGTGTTTTATCCCAGGCTCCAGGGGTGCAGAGATACCCACACATATCAGGTAACACTGATCTGGAGAGAATATAAGAACAAGCCCAACAGGCAAAAAGCAGAAGAGTTGATGGAGGACAACATCTGTTGTCTGGCCATTAGCTTTCTCCATCTCTAGCGTGAGATGTAAAACCCAGAAATGCGAATGGAGAACAACACTGGTTGTTTGGCCATTGGCTTTCTCCATCTTTTGCGTAAGACGTAAAAGGGAAGATGGCTTAGGCTGTCTGACCTCACTTTCTCAACATCTCAAAGATGTAAAACCTGATGGAAGTGTGAGTGGAAGACAATACTGTTGTCTGGCCATTTGCTCATTTTATTATTTCATATCTTGCATGATATGGAACTCTACCATTTCACAAGTTCTTTGTGAGAATGGGAAAGACTGTCCTTAAGAGAGACTCATTTCAAGATGACCTGCTAAGGCTGGATGTCTGAAATGACTGCTTGCAGACTATTCCATATGATGGAGGCTCTTAGTATTCCTACTAACTTACTGTGGGGTCTAAGAGTATTGGATCAGTTCCATATTTGGAAACACTGACATCTCATTAATTCTAGCAAGGATTGATGGGTTCTCACTGAATGATCTAAATGGTCTGACTTGGCTTTCCTTGAGAAACCTGGAAGTTGTGAAACCCAAGTTACAGAACTGGAGAGACAAGAAACAGAATTCTTAGATACTCTTAGAGATTCCTCTAAGCAACCAGAGATATCTCTCAGGGTAAAGAGTCAGAGGTGTCCTCAACAACACAGAGGAAGCTTCTACACTCAGTGACAATGAGTGGCATACACAGTATGCATACATAGATTACATTATAGAGAGAGAGCTATAGAGCTCTTACCTGGAACTAAGGTTTATACAGGTTCTATCTACATATTGAATTTAAAGCTACATAGTCTTGTAAATTATTGACTTCAGCTTTACAAGAATCAGCTGTCTCTGATACAGAACAGTATTTCAATGAACCTAAACTGGCATGAAATACTTAATGAGCTTTTGGACTATAGCTCTCAAATAAACTAAAAACCAGAGAATCAAAGATATGATAAAGACATAGATACATGAGAAAAGACTATGTTCTTACATAAAAGGTTTGCAATGTTCTGAATAAACTAGGAGTTTAGAAATAATATAAGGTTGTATTTTGCATTAAGATGTTTTTAACTATGAATTTCTCTCCTTATACTAATCATATTTTGACAGGCTTTCTGTAAACTGATTTATTCCTGAATGAAATGCATTACAGGTTTAAGGTTAGAAAACCTTACATAGAGAAATTACTTATAAAGATTGTTTGAAACTGCTTGCATATATTAACATAAATGAACATGTAAGAGAATCATAAATGTTTGTACTTTATGACATGTTTTAATAATGTGTAAATATTCACATGCATATATTTTATGTGAAATAAATATGTTTTAATAATTATACTCTTGTCCAATATTATAAATTTATTGGCGTGTTCAAAAGATGTCCTAGAGACCAAAAGATGTCCTAGAGAACCGTCTAGTAGTGTCTCGCTGAATAAGATAACATATTCCTTCTCAGAAAGGGGTCCTTTCTAAGAGTGTAGGCACTTAACAGCCCGAACCGCGACAAGCATGCCTATTATATGAGGTGCTGTGGAACACAGGCAGGAGAATGCTGCTGCAGTTGTCTTGTTTGTGGGTTTCCTAGAGGCACCTGGATGGCCACTGTGTGAACAGACTGCTGGACTTGATGGGCCTTGGTCAGATCCAGCATGGCTTTTCTAATGTTCTTCTTATGTGCAATAAGGAATTTGAAGCAGAACATGGAACATGATCAACTGTATTCTGAATGTTCAAGTAACAGCATAATTAGGCACCTTAATGTGGAAAACCACAACTAAAACTGTAGGTGTAGCCGAGGCATTTTGTGTCCCATGTATTCCACCCCTGGGGCTGTCAATCCAGTCCCAGAACACTTCTGCTAGTCCCAGGAGCTGTCATTCCACTCGGTGGGGGGGTGTTATTCCAGTTCCAGAACACTTGTGCTAGTCCTGGGGGATGTCATTCCATTTGGGGGATGTCATTCCATTTCCAGAACACTTCTGCTCATCCCAGGGGCTGTCATTCCACTCTGGGGGCTGTCATTCTGGTCCCAGAACGCTTGTGCTAGTCCCATGGGCTGTCATTCCAGTCCCAGAGTAGTGTATCTGGGTTTAAAGACCTTACTGGAAAATCCATTCCACATTTGCTTTGCAACTTTTGCAAGCCAATTTTCAATCCAGGCTCCCATTATCTTCGATGGGCTGTGCAGCTTCTCCTATTGTTTCTAATCAGCTAGCCTGTCTTTCATTTTAGTGCCTCCAAGCTTCACCTCCTTGCTTTCACCCACTCTCAGAAACTAGCCAAGATGATCCCAAGGTGGCCAGAGGGGAAGGCAAGCCTCGTGCATTTTTTGGCATGCAGCTTCAGAGGCTCACAACAGCACAGCAGGTGGGAATATGTTGATTGAGGGGCCACATTTTGCTTCCACCCATGACTGGAAAGTGTAAAATAAAGTGTAAAATAAAGCTGCGTGGTGAGGGCGAGGCAGCAAAACTGACTTGGTTTATTCAAAACGGGACAAAATAGACATTTTAATTAAAAAGACCAGGAAATATGACAAAAATGGGACTGTCCCGTTCAAAACAGTATGTATGGTCAGCCTAGTATCAGCGCATATTCTAAAGTCAATATTAAGTACTTCAACCCATTGGCTTATGATTCTATCACTAAAAAACTCCATCGATTTTGTAGAGAAATTCACTCATTAAAAAAAAGTTGCTTCGGGGGCCCCTCCAGAATTGGGGGCCTTGAAGCTTAAGCTTCATTAGTTTCACAGTAGATCTGCCTCTGCTTCAGGCTATATAGTTCGATAGATATAGGAGCCTCTCTGTGCTGTAGGATGGCCAAAAGTTCTTCTTCAGAATCCTTCAGGGGTGATAAGGCGCAGGTGGTGACTTGGTGCTGTGTGTACCTTAATTGTTTTTGTGGAAAGGCAATATCATATTTTGCATCCTATCGCTTAGAAACAATTTGTCCCCCCCCCACCCCACCACCACCAGCACTGCTAACAATATGCTCTGTGTATTTTTAGGAACAGTGTCGAAATATTTCTAGCATGTGGTGCACAATATGGTTGTTTGCAGCTTCCTTCCTTGGATATGTGACAACATTTGTTTAATGATTCCACGGGCAGAGACCCAAGATTGACAGTGTTTGTTATAAGTTTTAATGAAACTGAAGGTGGGAGTTTTTTGCTAAAAAATATGAACAGTTTGCTCAGCCTTTCCCTTAATATCCAATTAGAACATGCTGATTTGTAAGGGAATGTTGTCCAACACAACAGAGTTTAATTTCATGTAATAAAACATGGTTTTTATTGCTACGTCACATTTTTTAAATTTCCCATTCAGTACTTCTAGTCTAAGAATTAGTTCTAGGATAAACATTTATAGCACAATAATACACCCACAACTCACTCCTGTATCTGAAAGCTTGGAGGAAAATATACTGTGCAGTCCTAAGTAAAGATACACCCTTCTAACCCCATTTAGTTCAATAGACAGAGAAGGTCTATCTCTGCACAGGATTTCTTTTATTACTGAAGGTCTCACTTTCAGAAGTTGTATGACTCTACTGGCCATTTCTGTCATTGACTCCCCATCCGTGGCACTCCATCTGTGGAACTCCCAGCCCATTCCTGATGGGGGGGGCAGTTAGGCAGCAGCCGGAAGTGGCACAGCCACAGTGCCTCCACAGAGGCTTCCCAGCCAATGAAAAAAATAAAAGGAATTTAAAATATAAAAGAAGAAAAATGCCTCCTTTGAAAACAGCGAGGCTACATCACCAAAAAAAGTGGCATAGCAATGTTGCAGCACAAGGGGGCATTCCCGGGGTGAAAGGGGTTAGGAGACTGCCTAAAGGTAGCTCTGCTCCCGGAAACACCCCAGGAACAGTCCTCCTGCCGGTGCGGGCTTTCCCTTCCAGGAATTCCCTGCCAGCATGGTTGCACTGGCGGCAGGGGCTGGCACAGCTCTGTGACTACCTGACGATGGCGTAAGTGCCCCTTATCTCAGGTTAAAGGGGCATTTACGCCAGCATGGGGTCATGCAGGCTCCTAAGGAGCTTGGCCCCCTTCAGGATTGCAGCCTCCATTTCAAGGGCTATTTACCTTTGTCATATTTTAGGCACCAGGCAACTTCTGTCTGGTTAGTGGTCCTTTTGTGGTTAACAATTTTCTTTTGTTATCTTGTTTTGTTTGTAATTGTTCATGGCACTGGAACTCCTGTAGAACTCCATCCCGAGGGCTATTTACCTGCCACCATCTTTGTCATCATTTAGGTACCAAGCAACATCTGTATGATTTAGGTTGTTAAGGATATTTGTCTTGATACCTTGTCTTATTTTAAGGGTTCATTACACTGCAGTTCTTATGCTATTCAGAGGTGCTGTTTTATTAATGTGATTTTATTTGTGTATGCTTTTTATGCTGCTTTGAATGCCCATTGGGGAAGAAAGGCAGCATATTGTTTCAAACAAACAAACAAACAAACAAACAAATAAGGCAGACAAAATACAGGCTAAACTACAAATGAAGTCTGTTATTAAAATGGGTCATGGTTGTTTTTTAAAAAAAATGCTAATTGGCAACCTCCTCCTAGCTGCTTTGAAGATCATGGACAATTTGATTATGTTAGAGCCAGCGTGGTGAAGAGGTTAAGAGCAGTGGTTTGGAGTGGTGGACTCTGATGTTGAGAACCGGGTTTGATTCCCCACTCCTCCACATGAAGCCAGCTGGGTGTCCTTGGGCTAGTCACATTTTCTCAACCCCACCTACATCACAGGGTGTCTGTTGTGGGAAGGGGAAGGGAAGGTTTGATTTTTCCTTAAGTGGTAGAGAAAGTCGGCATATAAAAACCAGTTCTTCTTCTTCTAGACAGGGAGTGCTTAAGTCATTAATCCTTAGCCTTTTCCTCCATTTACATAGCCTCTTCTAAAGCTACAGTTAGCTCTATGTACCAGCTAAATGTGGCAAAGTTAGGAGAATACTGTGCATCAGAGAACATTTTCTTTTCTCGTGGAAAAGTTGGGCCTTTATCTAGGGTGATTACTAACCAGGAGACAAATGTCCTGTCCCTTGAATAGATGGTTAATGTATAGAAATGTGCAGTTGAAGCTATTCATAACATGGAGGCAAAAAATATCATCTGGTATTTTCTGCAGATCAGTCTTAGGTATTGCATGGGGCCATAGGGAAAGGTTAGATATAAATGCTTTCCATGGGGAACATTGAGATATAAATGCTTTAATAAACAAAGTAACTTAAAACTTATTAAAAGGGACAGACAGAGGGACCAGTTTAAAAGTTGGCAATGCTACCTGTATCTCTGTCTATAGCCCCTTTGTTGTCAAGGAATGCCTAGATTTTATTTTGTCAGGGCGACGGGATAGGGAACTGGATCTAAGGTGTAGCTTCTCCTTAAGGCCAACTACTGAGCCTATGATTAATGGGGTGAGAACTGAGCATAGCTCTTCTGTCAGACTATTGGACCACATGGGAACTACTCTATTTGCATTTCCTACAGACAGTTATATATTTTAATCCTTTCCACATGTTTATAGACCTCAAATGGGCGACTAGAGCGGGCAGGACTTACCCAAATGGTGTCCACTGGAGCCACAATGTCATTTCTGGTTACATCATTGAAAAGTGATGTCACTGAAAGTGATGTCACTGCATTGTGGCATGTTCTAGGATTCACTTAAATTCGACAATTAAAAACTAAAGTGGGCAATCTGGCCTGCCTAACTCAAATGTAAGTCTTGTGCCCAACCATTAGCTATTTCCTCTATTTAGAGGCAGGTCAGAAATGTGCTGATGAAGATCCCATAGGCAATTGCCTACGGTAGTTCACAGTGATAAAGAGATATTAAGCCAGATTCTTCCACTATTGCCCTTGTTCTCCATGAATTTCAACCTGAATGTCAAACTTCTTTGGCATTCCCCAATGAATGCCTAACCAAATTCTGTCTGAATGGCAGCAATTTACACTCTCAGGAAAATGTAAAGGAAAAATCCTGTTCTCCTCAGCTAAATGGCCAGCCGATACCATACTTAGAATATGCAGATGATCTAGTACTGTTAGCCCGTACACTCCCAGGTATTTTAATGAGTTTTAAGATTATTGCATTAAATAATATTTAGAAATATCAATACAATTAAGTTTTTAATCATCACTAAATCTAAAATTAAAAGGGTGCATTTCTTAACCCTGCAGGGCAATTCTATCGTGATAGTAAGAAATTTAATGTACCTCCAGGTCATGTTTACGTACAATGTTCTTTGGGATTTGCATACTAGGGCTGTCGATTCGGTTCGTCCTGAACCAAAAAACAGCCGAATTTCCCCTGATTCGGCAGTTTTTAGTTTGGATGGAACCGAACTCAAAAAAGGCAGGAAAACGGGGAGCCGAATTCAGCGAGTTTGGGGTGTTCGGTGAATAAATTCGGCAAATTTGGGGTTCGGTGCAGCAGCATAACCGTCAGTTAGTAAGCAGCATTCTCCCCCGGGCAATCAGTGGCCAAGCTGGGTCTTCTTCTGGCCAATCAGTCGCAATTGAGTGCATGAGCCCAACTGTTGCGCGGCCCGAGCAGAGAAAGAGAGAGTATCTGTTTGTGTGAGAGAGAAATCCCCGTGGGGGGTGCTTGTGCAGCAAGCTCTGCTAATTGCAAACCCCGATTGTCAGATGCACATTAAGGAGGGGGGACCTCTTTTGGGGCCCATATCTCAGCCCCCGCTGATCCAATCTTTACAAAACTTGGGGATTATTGCAAGAAGGGTCCTTTGAAGCTACGCTGAAAGTTTGGGACCTCTATCCCCAAAAATGCCCCCCCGGAGCCACAGAAGGCACGGTTGTGGTTTTAATGGCTTTATTCGGCCGATTTTTTCCCCGAACTCCGGACCTCATGCCGAATTGCACGAACCCGAAGCGGGGGAGTTCAGACTTCGGCATTTCCTGAATAAAAACGGGCTGAATTTTGCCAAATCCAAATTTTACCGTTTTTTTTTCAACAGCCCTATTACATACCCATATGTTAATGGAAAAGTTAAATTCCTCCTTTATCTTCCCTTAAAATTTCTATTTTTGCAAAGGAGGGCAATTTGTACTGGCCCTTATGATTCTATATAGAGCAATCATACATTCAATTATTAGATATGCTGCTCCAGTTTGGTACACTGGCCATATAGAACATCTTGATAGTCTTCGGGCTATAGTTTTTAGAAACTTGCTGGGTACTCCGTAATGTATCTCCTCCTCCACTCTACAGCTAGAACTGAGGCTCCCAAACCTATAATCTATTATATATCAATCTGTCATTAAATTTTGGTACTCCCTCTTTGAGCCATCAGCAGCTCCTGATATGTTTCTGTTGTTAATCTCAGATATCTCTGTGTCCACCTGAACTAGTAGGGTAGAGCAATTGAAAGCTGCAAGGAATAGTATTCGGAAACCAAGCTGTAAACGATTACAAACAAGATCTTAAATGAGGATTGGTCCTTAGTGTTTAAGGACACAGATCGTAAATGTTCACTTTGCTTCTTCCAAATACCCTTTAACAGAACTTTTCTTTGCCAGACTATTTCCATTGGTTAGAAATCCATAAATTTAGATGAGTTTTCTTATTGGCAAGGTGTAATGCCCTAGACTCAGCTGAAACACAGGGGAGATACAATAACATTATTGCAGAAGAATGCAAATTCCCATTTTGTCCGGATCAAGTAGACTCCCTAGCACACATTGTTTTAGCATGTTCACAAAATAATATTGCATGAAATAAATATATTACTCCCTGGATAAGACAGCTAATGACACTTTCTGAGAAGCGGCTACTGTATTATCTGCTGTCAATCATATCAGTGAATTGCGTGAAATTCACTCTCTATAGTGTCAAGAAAAAATAATTTTCATCTTCCCCCCCTTTTTTAAGTGTGAAATGGTAGATGAATAGTCAATGGCTGTTAATTCTAGGGAAAGGGAAAAAACAAAGGAAGAATCCTTCTCTAATCTATAGGAGATAGGCAGGTACAGTTTAAATTGTGGCAGAGAGGGTGTCATAAAAGTATGCTTGCCTCAGTGTGTCTTTCCTGACTGTAGACTTCCTAAAGAGAAGTTTTATATTGAAGCAAAAAAAGCTTGATGCCCTCCAGAAATTACAGGAGCAAGGAAACAACTTGGAAATCCTCCGGTCCCAATATCTCTACTTCCATGGGTCTTCAGAGGGCAATTCTAAGCAGGTCTAACTTGGAAATCCTCCGGTCCCAATATCTCCACTTCCATGGGTCTACAGAGGGCAATTCTAAGCAGGTCTAATCAGAATTCTACTCAAGTCTACTCAATGGGGCTTACTCCCATGAAACTATTCTTAGGATTGAATTGATACACTCTCAGGGACTTTATGAAGCTAGTTTCCTTTCCCTTGTTTTTTCACCCTAAATGACACTTGCTGGTCTCAATGTTCTGTGCCTCCAGAAACATATTTAGTTCTCATCAGGCCATTTTGTTATGGCATCAGACCAGACCCTGGGCAATCCTGGGACACCCCTACATGGGGTACAGGACAAAAGCTGGTGCTCAAGGATGGCACAATGCTGTGTAGCCAGAGACAACAAGGGGTCTCCTGGCATCCATCTTGGTTGTGCAAGGCTGAAGCGAGCTGACAGGGCTGAAAACAGCAAAAGGTGAGCCATACCCTCCCCGGAAAGGAATGTTGCAGCTTTCCGAAGAAGACAAAAGACACAATGGATAAGCATTTAACATTTCTATACTTTTCCTGCAGTAGATGGCAAGTATCCTGCCAGATCCCATCAATTCTATTGTAACTAACTCCTAATCTTATCATTTCTCCAGCCAAGCCCCTCAGTGACACACCTTCTGAACCACACCTCAAATCTCCAATCCTATGCTCTACACTTAACTCTCAAGTACCTCAGTCATCACCAGGCGTTGCCAACTGCAGGGAGACCATACCTCCTCCTCCTCCCCTCCTTGGGTATAAAATATCTCAATTTTGCCACAGTAGCTAGCTGTCATGTACACAAGATGTGAGTCCTACACCTGGTGTGCAGTTCTTTCCCACTTCCCCCCTTGTAGCTGCCATTCTGGAACCTCATTCTGCAGGAAAGGTGACTATGAACCGCATGGGAATCTCAAACCTTTACTTTCTTAGCTCTGTGAGTGTTGGGAATTGTGTGTGTGTTTTTACCCTATTTGATTACTTTTAATAAAACCCTTAAAATTCATAAAAGCCTCCTTGTTATTGGGTTGCTCTATCTGGCTAGCTCACCTTGGGGCGGAATTGGTTAAAAGGTCCCCTCACCAGCCTCTTGCATAGCTCTATCTAGTCTCCAGCTAATTTCCCCCAATAATAAAGGAGACCTCTGTGCTTGGCATAATAATTTTTCTTTTCATTTTGATAATTTACAAAGTCATATTTTTGTGCATACCTGGGCAATCTACACCAACTTACTTTGCCATTGTAGCTTTGAGGTGATGCTCTCAAATGACGGGGCTTGGTCAACATTTAATAACAACATTCTCATTCACTATTCCATCATGAATGACTTGCAGGGGGGTCCTATCCCAGGTTTTACCATGTGGGATTGGGTATTCAGGTGTGATGCTGCATCCGATGGCCAGATGATCTCCCAGTCTAAATTTTTGCCCTGGTTTAAACTGTTTAATAGGAACCATGAAAGAGCCCCCTACCTATCCAATATTTCTACAGTCAAGCTCAGAGCCACTTTTATGTAAATAAGATTTCAGACCATGCCAACAGCCATGTTAGCAGGATGCTATGCCCAAATCCCGATGGCCTTTCGCTTATGTATTTGTGGATCCTTAGAACTTGAGGACTTCCCCCATTATGTGTTGCATTGTTCTTTGTACCATGAACCCAGATACAAATTTCTTGTCTCCTTTTAATCCAAGATTAGCTGTTTTAGTGACCAGGAGAAGCTTCTTTTCTCCTGTCCAATACTAACTCTACTGTTACTTACAATATGTCTCTTTTTGCCCTAGCGGCCAGGGAAATTCGAGCCAGCATTGCAGTTAAACCGGACAACATTTGTATTTGATTTAAATTTATTTTTGTATTTGATTTTAACTGTTTTTGTGTTGAATGTGATTTGATTTTGTCTACTTGATTGTAATGGCCTTTGGCTATATAGAATAAAGCTGTACCTACCTACCACAAAGTATATAGAAATTTTTGTCTGGTCTGTGGATGACCTGGCTTTGCTGTTTTTGTGATAACAAAAATCTAATGGAGTCCAGCCATAGATTCAGAGATCAAACTAGTTCTTGATAGATAAAATGCACCACACCACTGGTTTCTCCTGTTAACCATGAAAAATTGTCTTTCATATGAACATACGAAGAGCCCTGCTGAATAAGATCAGTGGTCTTTCTAGCCCAGCAACCTATTTCAAATAGAGGTCTTCGATAAAACTCAGTGGATATCAACAGATTGCTTGATTTTTGTAAAATGGAAGTAGATACTAGCGACGAGAGACAAAGGACCTCCTGGTAGTACCTAGTATAACATAATGCAGCTGCACTGGGTGTTTTCCCAACCTGATTGCTAACGATGTGGGGCAAGGAGGCTCACACTGCATTGGTGTTATACATGAGAAAGAAAGAAGAAAGGGAGATGAAAATGTGGCTGTTCAATATCGAGTCCTTCTCTAACAAAAAATAAGTCCAGCACAGATGTCTGTAATATATGGCCATTTTCTAATAAAATATAAGCCACCAGTTTACTCTGCCTGAGACTCTAACCTCTAGAGATCAAACAAATTGTTGAATAACCTCAAATTAATAGCAGAGTGTGTTTCACTAAATATGCTTTATTCTCTCCAATTTAATGCATTTCTGGCCTTCCTGCCATGTTTGGGGCATGCTAAAGAAAATAATTAGGTAATTACTTTTTAATGACTTTATACCTTCACTATAGGACAGACAAATATAACAGGTCATAAATTCAGCAACACAGGATAAACACAGTTTTGAGCTTGCAGTGAAAGTTTATTACAATGTGACTTAAATATATAACAGATTTCACAAGCTTACTGAAACATTATTTGTAGCAACTCATTAAGTTTGTGACTACTAAGTGTACCAGCTGTGATCAAATAACTAAATGAAGGAGGTTTAAAAGCGAGTCATGATGGCAGTTTCCATCTCCTTTTGCCAGTCCACACCATATAAATGAGGTATATGCAGCCAGTTCACATCCAAGTGACTATGTAGGACATCAAACCAAAAAGGGATGATCATATGGGAGGAGGTGATGATAGGCAAGGGTCCAATCCATCCAAGTTAGGCTGCAAAGGAAGGCACTTCCTGTACAGTCCAGCTTGGATTTTGCCAGGGCAGCAGCAACACGGCAGCAAGCTGGGGTGTACAGGAAACACCTTTCTCTGCAGCCCATCTTGGATCTAGTGGGGTGGCACATGGGATGAGAGGGAAGCTCTAGCTTGAGTATACAGTCTCTGCAAATGGAGACCAACCTGTTGCTTAGATGACTCATAAACATCTTACATGCATTCATATAATTTTTGTAAGATTATAAAAGGTTAATTATTAGAAATATTTAAGCATAAAAGGCAAATGTGGACTGGATGGTTTTAGATATCTTTTGGCCCGACAGTTCTGTTATGCTAGTAGTAGTCAGCAGGCTCCATAAACATCAATAGACTCTCTGAGAAAATAACACTATGAGGGGATGTAGTTTGGAAAGCAAGTTCAAGGTTTGCCGCAGTGGTATTTTTGCCATAGAACATAAAGAATCATTGGTTGGGTCTTTATCAAGAAACCCATAAGCAGAAGAGTGTGATGGCTGCCCCACTGATGTTCCCTTGTGGGTCAACCCATGCACATTCTTTGTCAACACATTCAGCATTTGGGAGGGGATGTGGCAACTGTTGATCAGCTTTGTCTTTGTGACCACAGTTTTTTAGTTTTCAGATGGCATTATCTGTAAGAGGAGGGAGAGTGGGGAATCTCAAGGAAGCATAAACAGTGCTCTGAATTACTCTCTATCTGCTTGGACAGGTGTAGTTTTTCTTAAGGGACCACTCCGAGCTCATTGAAATTAATGAGATTTCTTTTCCAGTTGACTTCGGCAAGCTCAGATGAGGAATGTAAAGTGGGTAAAGCAAACTGTAAGTATCAGCAAGGGAAAGACGTGTAGGGAATTGCAATAAGAAGGTTTCTTAAAGTTTGGCCCCCATATGTGGATCAAACAATTCTTCATGTTTTCAGCTTTCAGGTAACTCAACAAAGATGTGTTGCTGCAAACTGAAATACAGAAGAAAATTGGAAGTAAATAAATTGTTATCAAGTATTCTTTGGGGCTGCGGCGCTTACCAGGAAATGGTCTTGCCTCAAAGCTTGTTCTTTTTATGTAGCAGTCATGCAGCAAAGAACCTCAGAACAAAGGTGTGCATTACTGTGCATGTTCAATTTTGTTATAGCTTTTGTTTCTGTTTCCACTGGTTTCAATGAGAAGCATGCTTCTGGTTTTAACTCCCTCCCCCTCCCCCCAATCCATTTGGGATGAAATTCTCCCCCAATGGATCATTCTTGTCAAATTTCAGACAGATAGGAAGAACATGCAGAGGAAGACTTTGGGTGAAAAAGCATGGTCGCTTTAGCCTCTGAAATCCCTGTTTCAGCCAGGATGTTCAGCAAAACGCATACTTTCAATCCTGGCTGAATCCTGGCTGAAACAGGGAATAGCGGAAGCTAAAGCAACAATGCATTTTCACCCATTGGCAACCTAAAAAAACAGTTAACATAGCACCGAGGCAGGGTTGTGCAAAAAAAAAAAAAAAAAAAAAAGTAAATTTCGGGTTCGGGTTTATTGGGCCTGATTTTGGAGGGGGGGGGGGTTAAATCTGAAATAAGCCAAATACCCTTGGTGGCTTCGGAAGGCACAGGCAAGAAAAACAAGCCAGGGCCCCGGCTGATTTCAAGCGCAAAGCAGCCAGAGAGCTCTCATTAGTCTTGTTCCCCTTTACCCTTTCCTGATGGATAAGACTACAGTATCTCTGCACTCCCTCTGCACCATGCATCAGAAAATGTGCCTCTTTGCACGAGCTGACGGTTGGGGCCGGGGCCAACTCCTGCAATCGGAACAAAGAATCCGTGGTATTTGGCAGTGATGCAATACAGTAACTGGTATCAGAATCGATCTCTCGTCCCATCTGCAAAGGACTGAAGGGACTGAGAATTGTTTTATATATATATATATATAATTTTTCAATATATATATAAAAATAACAGTTCAACAATTGATATAAATCATCAAAGGACAATAAAAAATAATCACCTATTGTTGAAAATACAGATATATTGAAATAAAGTATAAAGACTTCCCCTTCATCTCCCTCTATCTCATTATAAATTTGTATACTTGGGATAGTTCTGAACATTTCCAAATATTAGTGAATATCATTGTTTTAATTGATTTAAACTCATTAAGCCCTGATCATTATTAAAATGGTTTTTATTTCATTATTTGATTATTAAATAGCCAAATACATATCTATGCCTCAGAAGAGGTCTAGTTTTCTCTCTGAATCTGACCAAAACTGCCCTCTCTGTTCATTAGCCTGGAGAAGTTTCCTTGCCCTGCCCCCATGGGTGACTCCAAAGAAGTTTTGCCCCAGAAGGCATTTAATTCCGGGCCCCATATCTTGGGACCCCCTGACCCAATCTTTACAAAACTTGGGGGTTCTTGCAAGAAGGATCCCCTCAAGCTACCCTGAAAGTTTGGGACCTCTAGCCCCAAAAATGCCCCCCCGGAGCCACGGAATGCCACCAATGTGCTTTAAATGGCTTTATTCCTGTGGGCAATTTTTTTGGGGGGGCGACCCCTTCCGGGCCCCATATCTCAGGACCTCCTGACTCAATCTTTACAAAACTTGGGGGTTCTCGCAAGAAGGATCCCCTCAAGCTACCCTGAAAGTTTGGGACCTCTACCTCCAAAAATGCCCCCCCAGAGCCGTGGAATGCCGCCAATGTGCTCACGCACCCCCCCACGGGGATCTCTCTCACACACAAACAGACGCTCTCTCTTTCTCTCCCCGGGCTGCATTTTGAGGTTTCCCATGGTGCCTCATCCCACCTCCACATTCCCCTGTGTGTGGATGGCATCGTCACTGCAACATCTGGCAGCAATAATGGCTACTGTCAGCCTAACTGGATTGAGGCTGAGAAGGTGCTACTATATAGGTTAGTGGTGGAGCATGTAAGCATAGCCCTAGTGACCGCTAGGACCAGCCCTGCCACCTCATGCTTTCAGTGAGTCTCTGCCCTGGGACTAGGGCTGTCGATTCGGTTCATCCGAACCGAATAAACAGCCGAATTTTCCCCGAAAAATACTGATATAACCAAAACCAATAAAATGGTACATAAAGACATTACTTTCAGTAGGATGGGACAATGAAACTCTCTATGCCCCAACCCAAAGTGAATTCACAAAAGTACGGATGGATCCGGCAATATGCTACACCGACAGAGTGGTAAGCCTGTAAAATACGCGCACGGCTGTGGCCAAACCAATAATCAAACATCCCAAAGGAAGCATTTGAGAGAGAAAGCAGTCTAACCCAGTAGAGGGCCAATCATAACTAGCAGTAGTACATGTCAGACTTGAGAGTAGGGCTGTTGAAAAAAAAATCAGTAAAATTCAGATTCGGCAAAATTCAGCCCATTTTAATTCAGGAAATGCTGAAGTCCTAATTCCCCCGATTCAGATCCGTGGAATTCGGCACCAAGTTCTGAGTTCGGGGAAAAATTCGGCTGAATAAAGCCATTAAAAACTAATTCGTGCCTTTCCGCAGCTCCGGGGGGGCACTTTTGGGGGTAGAGGTCCCAAACCTTCAGGTTAGCTTGAGGGGACCCTTCTTGCAAGAACCTCCAAGTTTTGTAAAGATTGGGTTAGGGGGTCCCGAGATAGGGGGTCCGGAAGGGGTCCCCCCACCCATCTGCTCGGCCGGGGGTCTGGGTGCCTTGGCAGTTGAGCCGTACCATTACCCCAGCCCAGGGGAATAAAGCCATTAAAAGGGATGTACTAAAAGGAATGACAAGTCAGACCATTGGAAACAATGGGAGAGGCTGCCCAGCCCATTGAAGATAAAGGGAGAGGGGAATGTCGGTTGACTTGTATTGACTCCACTGAAAATACATTACAGGGGATGCACTAAAACGAATGCCAGGCTAGCCCATTAGAAACAACAGACGCAGCTGCACAGCCCATTGGAAACAATAGCAGCCAGCCAGAAAGAGACTCACTGACCCACAGTTAACTCCAGACGAAGTTGGCAACCGATGAAAACAGGAGAAAGCACAGTCCCACACAGAGCAATCAAACCCACCCCACTTTGGCTCCCCCACCACCACACACACACAGTAGAAGCCAGTCCGTGGCTTCTAAGAGTCGATGTAACTACGCCAAAAGTGCATCCAACAACGCTCAAAGCGTAAGTAAACAGTGTAACTAGCCTGGGATGCACTAAAATGAATCCCAGGCTAGCCCATTAGAAACAACAGAAGCGGCTGCACAGCCCATTGGAAACAATAGCAGCCAGCCGAGAGAGACTCACTGACCCACAGTTAACTCCAGACAAAGTTGGCAACCGATGAAAACAAGAGAAAGCACAGTCCCGCACAGAGGCAATCAAACCCACCCCACTTTGGCTTCCCCCCTCACACACACACACACAGAATCTGCTTCCCCTCCCCACACACAGGAAAAAAGTTAAAGATAAAAGCCCCAAAATGGGTCAAACTGTGGATGTCTTCTGTTCCAGCAGAAGCAGGGCAGCAGCAGCTGCTCAGGATCTCTCACGACTCTCTGGCCATTTATGCACAGGAGGTTTTGCCTTGGATTTGCCGCTCTGTAGAGAAGCACATTCAGAATCACCTGATCCCATTCATCCCAATGGGCAGTTGGGGGGGACCCCATATCTTGGGACCCTCAGATCCAACCTTCACAAAACTTGAGGATTCTTGCAAGAAGGGTCCCCTCAAGCGACCCTGAAAGTTTGGGACCTCTACCCCCCCCAAATGCCCCCCGGGGCCACAGAATGCTGCCAAAATGTGCTTTAAGTGGCTTTATTCCTGTGGGCAATTTGGGGGGGGGGCGACCCCTTCCGGGCCCCATATATCGGGACCCCCTGACCCAATCTTTACAATAAAGTTGTTGTACATAGGGAGGCGGATCCCATGACTACAAAAAAGTAATTTGAGAATTTGTCCTCAGCTAACAAGACTATTTTTGAGAGACTAAAATTCCATATATTCTTAGATCGCTTTAGAAAGTAGTACCTATATGTACCCTGCCTAGGATTCAGCAGACACATCATTCATTCCCAAGGACAGATCAACTCAGAACAAGGGAACCTGAAGTTTAGCTGACTAACACCGAGATAGAAGTATCTCTCCTCATCCCAGCATACTACAGCTCAGGGCCAGTTTCCACATGTACCATAATCATAGTAAAGCTTTTCCTGGGTTGTACCACTTCACGCACCACGATGGGACAATATATTTTTGAAATGCTTCCCAGTGAAAAGCACATGGGAAAATAATATGTCAGAGATAACACTAGGCTAAACTCATTTCTTTCTTACAGGTTTTTGAGCTGTTGGAGCATTCAAACATGCAGCATGTGTGCACACACTTACCTGTAGTCCTAAGTATTATATGCCTATTATATTAGGTGCTTTGGAATACAGGCTGGATAATGCTGCTGCAGTTGTCTAGTTTGTGGGCTTCCTAGGGGCACCTGGTTGAACAGACTGCTCAACTTGATGGACCCTGGTCTGATCCAGCATGGCCATTCTTGTGTTCTTATGAAGTAGTACAGTCCTTGATATACATTATCAGTAGATTCGGCTACATTTATAAATTCACTTTAGGTATAATGTACCATAATCTATAATAATTTATAAAACAGGTTATAATATTCTAGGGTCTGTGCAGCTGTAAAATTATATATATTCTTGCCTGATTACTCACAATTTTGAAATGCCAGTTTAGTAGTATCTGGTCTAAAACTCTTATGTCCAATGCATACCTCCAAATGTATGGAACCCGAATGTAGTAGGAAAGCAAAGCTGGAATCCCTCCATTCACACAATCACATCAGGCCACCTCTGGGTCTTCCTCACACTTATGCATCAGCCAAAATGGGCAAACAGAGTCTATGAACATAGGCCCAGTCCATATGGGTAGAAAAATGCCATTCTGAGAGCAGAAGTGTGGGGATGCTGACAGAACCATTGCATGCATCCCACAGACTGCACACAGTTGGAAGGGTGCATGAATAGGTTTTAGTGCACTTACAGAATCAAAAAGTGGTGACTCAGACATTATACAGATACCAGGAATAGAGGGCTGTGACCTGAGATGCCATGGAGGCATTGGAGGGGGTGACATCATGGCCACATATACCATCCAAAAGACCCCTCCCAGCCCCACATGTCCATGGCTGGCCCCAGCATCCAATTGCCATACCATAAGCCCCTGACATTGGGCAACTGCCTGCCTGGTGAAAGAGAGCGAAGGCAGCTGAAAATGCCAGGGCAACAGGCAGATCTGACTGGGTCACCAGCACCCATTGGGTCTCTTCCACTCTTTAAGACATCACACCCACATTTGAGCGGGACCTTGGAGGAGGGTGGCGGATCACATTTGTATCTGTTGCCTCTGCCTGGGGATGGAGACCACATGGCCCCCAGGTCCATGATGGTGGCTGGCTCCAACAGAGGTGAGGGGCATGGGGCATGGGAGTATCCTGGGTATATTGCCAGGCTTACCTGACATAGCTCTTAGGTTTCATCAGGTCCTGGCTGTGCAGCTGCTGTACCTGCAAAGTTGCATAAGTGGAGATCAGCCACAGACTGATAAAGTTTATTGTCTGCGGACAAAGGCCATCACAATCCACCATACAAAACATAAAAATAACATTAAAATAACATAAAATAACATTAAAATAACTTTAAAACAGTCTGACCCACAAGAAACTAATATTTAAATATGTTAAGTTCCCTGATTAAAAACAACTTTAGCTTGGATTTTTTTAGCTGCTAAAGCAAAGAGTGACACTTTGTAGGAAACATCAGGATTGGCGTCTGATAGGAGAAAGAGCAGCTTCTCTGGATCTGGAGAAAGATTTAGGCCCTTTAGAAATGCTCCAAGAATTTTAAGTCTGGGCTCTGTGTAAAGAGGACAAATGCATAGGCGAGAGGCCCAAGGTGTTCGGGAATAATGTCCACCTATCCAAGCCAGCCGCAGACTGTGTGGACTTTGCCCTCCCAGGTGGGTGTTGGTTCAAAGCATAGTGCACTTCCCACCACCATGGGTGCCGTACTGCTCGCCCTAAGTCCCCGGGGCAGTGAACTGTCAGATAGCATCTCATGTCATGCTCCCTACCTTATGAGATCTGGGCTGTCCTGCTTGGGGTTTAGAACCAGCCTGGTGGCCCTCCATTGGTTGCTGGTGAGAGAGCATGACCTGCTGGAGAGAGCTTCTCCATTGGCCAGCCACTTAGCATCCTAAGGTGGTTTGGGCACATTGGGGTATTTTGGGGTTTGGGGTATTTGGGGGGGCTTGCGCTGAATTGGGGGGGGCATTGAGCAAACTCTCACAGGTTCCTACAGGTTCAGATTTACTGCATATGGCCAAAGGCCATTACACAAACTGATTAAGATCCATATAACAATCACTGATAAAAATTACATGTTAGTAACAAATTAAAACTCAAGAATGTCAGCAAAATGGGTCTTTCTTGGGGTCAAACCCCTCAGGTAATTGCCCAACTCCATCCCCTCTCCCAGAAACGCCCCCTTTTGTGCCAGCATGGGGTCCTGTGAAAGAAATACACAGGCACACAGCTATACCGCTGGCTGCAAAAGTTGTGTGGCTGGGATTTGGCTCTGGGCCAGCATAAAAAGACCTTACACTGGCGTAAGGGCCCCTTATGCCAGTGTTAAGGCTGTTTATGCCTCCACTGGTGTCACACCGCTCCCTAAGGCCTTTCAGAGCCTCCCCCTCAGGATTGCGTTGTCAGTCCCTCTTCAAATAAGGCATGAGGCTGGATTGGCTGGATTGGCTGTATGGATTGGCCATCCAAACAAAAAAGGCACAGGGAAGGGGCTATATAAACAAGCCTCACCCCTTCACTTCAGGCTTTTCCCACTTGCTGCAGAGAGAAGCAAGGGAATGTGCCAGGGCTTTGGAGCTAGGAGGGTGAGCCTCGGCTAAGCCATGGTGGTTTATTGTGTTCACAACTTCACAATGCTTTTCTATGGAGAAGTGGGCAACCTCTTCAGGGGCCCATAAAATCAACCCCCCAACCCAAACTTTACCAAACTTTGGGGTTAGTGCAAAAAGAGTCCCTTGCAGCTACCCTGTGGAGCCAATGACAGCCAGAAGGACAGTGAGACATCGAGCCTCTTTCAGGATCTTTAAAGCCATAGAAGGCATACCATCCATTATTTAAGAATCACTGTGACAGACTCTTGCTTACAAACCTTTCTCACCACAGAAAATATTAGTTTGTTTGGTGCTCCGTTGCTAAGCAGTCTGCTTACAGAAGCCTGAAGTTACAAGCACAGTAAGTACACCTGGGGCTGTTTCTCAACCAACAAGCAGCCCAGGCAAGGAGTCCACCCTCTCCATATGTTCAGGTTTTAAATAACCATATTTTTTGTTGTTGTGCATGTTGCCCATTTCACAACTTTGATCGCAATTCACGTGAAACGTTTCAGAAGGCATCAACTTTTTATAAAAATTCAAGTAGGTATTTAATTTGAGAGGAGTTGGTTCAGAGCCAAAGACAATAAATGAAGACATGAGACTGATACTAATCTCATGATGTCTGATTATTTTTATGGTATAGATATAAGCACAGCCCCATGGCACAGAGTGGTAAGCTGCAGTACTACAGTCCAAGCTCTGCTCATGACCTGAGTTTGATCCCAACGGGAGTTGGTTTCAGGTAGCCGGCTCAAGGTTGACTCAGCCTTCTGAGGTCAGTGAAATGAGTACCCAGCTTGCTGGGAGTAAAGGGAAGATCACTGGGGAAGGCACTGGCAAACCACCCCACAAACAAAGTCTGCCTAGGAAACGTCGGGATGTGACGTCACCCCATGGGTCAGGAATGACCCGGTGCTTACACAGGGGACCTTTACCTTTGTGTGTGTGTGTGTTAAGTGCCATCAAGTTGTCTCTGACTCATGGCGACCCTATGAATCAATGTCCTCCAAAGTGTCCTATCCTTAACAGCCCTGCTCAGATCCTGCAAATTGAGGGCCGTGGCTTCCTTTATAGAGTCAATCCATCTCTTGTTGGGTCTTCCTCTTTTCCTGCTGCCTTCAGCTTTTCCTAGCATGATTGTCTTTTCTAGTGACTCTTGTCTTCTCATAATATGTCCAAAATATGACAGCCTCAGTTTAGTCATTTTAGCTTCTAGGGTCAGTTCAGGCATAATTTGATGTAAAACCCACTGATTTGTTTTTAAGGCAGTCCATGGTATCCATAACACACTCCTCCAACACCACATCTCAAAGGAATCTACATTTTTCCTATCAGCTTTCTTCACTGTCCAGCTCTCACACCCATACATAGTAATAGGGAATACAATGGCATGAATTAACCTGATCTTGGTTGCCAGTGACACAGCCTTACACTTCCCAGTCTCAATCTTCTTCTGATTTCTTGGCTGCAGTCTCCCTTTTGGTTGATGATGGAACCAAGGAATAGAAAGTCTTCAACAATTTCAATTTCCTCATTGTCAACCTTAAAGAAGTGTAATTCTCCCGTAGTCATTACTTTTGTCTTCTTGATGTTCAGTTGCAGTCCTGCTTTGGCACTTTCTCTTTTAACTTTACCTTTACCTTACCTTTATAGATATAGATATAAGCACACACACTGCTGGCTGAATGGGCACCGCTAGACATTTCCCTATAGATGATGCTATTTTGAAAGAATGTTAGTGTAGTGCTGGCCATGCAGGGAAGTGCTGCCAGCTTTACATGTGAAGCTGAATGACTTGTACTGTTTCTTTCAGCTGTCAAGTGGATAGTTGCTGGTAGCCTGTAACAGGTGTTCTCCCCAAGCTTAGCACTCCAGGCACCAAGGTCACCTGCCTGGAGTACTGACCCTAAAATCTTGTTGGTCTCTAAGGTGCTTCTGGACTCATGTTCTACTGCAGATCAACATCTGAAACTCTCTGCATTCATCTACCCACTCTACCATGGATGCTCACTTGCTGACCTTGAGGCAGTCATTCTCTCTCAGTCCAACACACCTCTCAGGGTTGTTGCTGTGGAGATAAAATAGAGGAGGCGAGGACAATGCTGTAAATTGTTTTTGGGCCCCCACTGGGAAGACAACATGATCTACTCAAAGAAATTAATAGAATTGCTGTCTGATAAACAGATCGTAAACGTAGATCATTTATAGCAGTGGTTTCAAGCTATGTTCTGGAGAGCACTGGAGTTCCTCAGAAGGTTATTAATGGTTCCACCAGCAAAGGTGGTCAAACTTTTATGAAAGACAGATTTTCATGTTGCCACTACCCTTTGAAAACTGATGTTGTGGGATGGCACTGGTAGTGTTCTAGTATGCATTGTCTACAGATGTGGCATGATTTTGAGGCCCTGCAGGCACAGCCAGTACTTGCATGAATTGGAAGGGGATTAGACAGATTCATGGAGAATAGGTCTATCGGTGCTTGCTGTCCTTGGTGACTAAAGGGAACCACACTCAGAGGCAGTCAACCTCTGAGTACCAGTGCCAGGAAGCAACATCAGAGAAAGCTTCAGCCCCTATTCCCTGTTGTTAGCACTCCAGAGGAACTGGCTGGCCACTGTGTGATACAGGATGCTGGACTAGATGGACCATTGGTCTGATCCAGTGGGGCTCTTCTTATATTCTTACATTTGTAGGTTCTTAAGTGTTCAGCTTAGAATGTGCCCCAGAGTACTCTGCAGAGTGTCAAAGCACCATGATAAACTTCCCAACAGAACAGTCAGTGTAGAAAGGGCTACCTGAAAATAGATAATTTGAAAGCCACTGAGCTACAAGGATTCTGTCACTGACTACAATTACTCCTGACAGCCACACGTGACCACTGAACCAATTAAGCTACAGACATTCAGCAACCATGCAAGAATTTAACAGTGAGATGATCGGTAGGCATGACTTGTTAAGCATGTAAATGTCAACCTGATCCAGTAAACATAAACGAGACTGGTCTCAGTGTAAATGAACGACTCTGTCATGTGAAAGTTAATTTTATTTAATTTGCACAATCACAAAATATGAACAACCATTACTGAATTTATGCTCCATATTTATTTGGAACTATAGGCTCCCATGTGCTTGTCAGCAAATACTTTAGATAGCCCCCTACCTTGAATTTTGCAGAGCTGTCAGTTATTTCACTGGGGCTTCGTACAACTTCCTGGTAGATCAATGCCCCAGAGTTTTGATTAACATAATGGTTTCTAGCAAATACCAGATCTGCATGTCTGAATAAGGATACACGGAAAATAATAGCTACAGAAAAAGCAAAGCAGACTGGTACAAACAAGTAGAAGCATGAAATCTAGCCAAATGATTTGTTGGCAGTTTGTTTATTTACCTGGACAGCTATCATCACATGAACAAGATTAAAAAAAAAAATTGAGAAGCAAACTTTTTTTTTTAATTAAGAGTCAGTGGATTCCTGTCAAACTAATATAATTGAATTTCATGAGAAGGATACGGGGAAGGTTGTATGTCTGCCAACTCTCTGTGATATGTTTAGTACTTTGACAATACCAAAAATGCATTCCTGGCCAGACTGTAAAAAAGGGACTAATTAGATAATGCCTTTTCAATAGAAGCCCCCTTTTGTCTCCCTTATATCAAACCAAACAGATTAACCAAACAGCCAAAAACTGGAATGACATTTTTAAGCCATGCAGCAAAATGGCTCCTCATCCCTAAAGGACCCACTTCCTGGTCCCTCAACTGCTTCTGGTGTTCCTTCTCACCTAAAAAAAATAAAATATAGTGTACACAGCATCATGAGTGGAGACTGAAAGCCTGCCATTGTTACTTTGTTTGTTGTTGCTCTTGTTTAACAGCTGATACAGGTATTCTGGTGAGATAGTTACACCTTTGCTTTCTGCTGGTTCAATGTATACGAAATTATTTAAAATATTGTTTAAAATTACATTCAGGCCATGTGTATAAAGTGGATATACAACATAAATGAATTTTGTGTTTAGACCTGGGTCCCATCCCCAAGATATCTCATTATGTATATGCAAATATTCCAAAATATTCCAAAATATGGAACAATCCAAAATACAAAACACTTCTGGTCCCAAGCATTCCTGATAAGGGATATTCATTCAGCCTGTCTTATATTATATGTCCAAAATCACATAAATTATCGTCATTAAATACAGAACTAGAAATATAAGGGTTGCCTTCCTGCATCAAACTATAGTCTAGAGCAGTGGTTCCTAACCTTTTTTTGGCCATGCCCCACCTAGGTATCTCTAAAATCCTGATGCCCCCCATGACATATTTCTTATTGTTCAAAAAGTGACCTCCTATTCACGTGGAGGAAGTCTAAAAGGCCATTAACCTGGTCTAAACAAGCTTCCAAAGAACATGGCATCCATGAAAGAGAAAAATAAGAGAACGAAAGGAGAGTTGAAGTAATTATGTATTTCTAATAACCAAATCAGTATTTTTGATATAACTGTAAACATTACTCTGAAAAATTATTATTCCAAAAATGAAACCTTCATCTGGTTGTAAATATTAAGATTATACCAGCAAGAATGAGTCTTTCTGTAAAAAAACATGATTTAAATCAAGTCTTGCGAACTTGTGAACTTGTGAAGTCATACTGACTAGTGGAATGAAAGTTTTCTGTGCTCATACACTCTCTAGTCAACTCTATGCTCTCACCACTCCTCTCTATGAGTGGGCTTTCCCCCTCTCCATTGTCACCAACTGACCGCCGTGTACATTCTGATTTTAATTATTAAAATGTGTATGTCACAATATGCCCTGACCTGGATGGCCCAGGCTAGCCTGATCTCATCAGATCTCAGAAGCTAAGCAGGGTTGGCCCTGGTTAGTATTTGGATGGGAGACCACCAAGGAATACTAGGGTTGCTGTGCATAGGAAGGACTGGCAAACCATCTCTGTTAGTCTCTTGCCATGAAAACCCCAAAAAAGGGGTCGCCATAAGTCGGCTGCGCCTTGATGGCACTTTACACACACACACATGTCACAATATACATTTATATACTGTATATGAGGCCCCTAGAACCATAAGAAATGCAAAAAAAATCACTGTTAATAACTCATTCTCGAATTGCCCCCCTTAAAAATCAAATTGCCCCCCTGTGGGGTGTGTGCCCAAAGTTGGGAACCACTGGTCTAGATACTCCAACTTTCTGCTTTCAATCTTAACTAGTTATAAGCAGGGTGTGGAGGTTTCCTCCTAACATTTGATATTGATGGATACTGCTTTTATCCACAGAAGTTTCCTTTTAACAACTAACAGCCATTGTTTCCACATTCACAGTCATTTATATGGCATAGAATCCCCACTTGATCCATAGGCATGCACTAAAAAGGAAGAAAAAGTTCATCATTTTACAAGCCTTTAACCACCCTGACTGAGCACACAAATGGAAGTATTAATCCTTATTAAGCAATCTGGAATGATCCTAAACATGCTTACATGGAAGCCAGCTTCACTACACTAAAGTGATGTTCAGAACTGCGGTGTCCATGTGCAGTAATGACTGGCTCTGCCTGTTTAATCTATAATTCACAGAAAAGCACAGGAACTGGGAAGAAATCCAAAATCATTTTGAAGTGAAGTACATTGCCTGAATAAGAAGAGCAATCTCTCTCTACCTACCTACCTGTGTCCCACACACAAACATCTTCTGCAAAGGACCATTCAGAACAGCATTTTCAACTTTAGAGTAGTCATTGCAGCTGCAGTCAAAGCTACCAAAAGCAATAATTTCTGTCAAAGGACAGTAAAATCCAATAAAGTCTTTGTGCTCACAACAATAAATGGTGTGCAGTACCTTTTATTAGGACCAACCAAAAATTTCACTTAACAAAGTGCAAGTGTTCAGGGTCTCCAGAACTCTAAATCGGCCTGGATTTCCCCCCCAAGAAAATGGGGGAGGGGGCTCAGGCCACAATGAAAAGATGACATCTGGTCTGCAATTCATACAGAAAGTGTTAATGAATTCATTAAATTAAGTCATGTTGGGGGGACTTGGTTTAAAGTTTCACAAAAGATGCCTGGAAAGAAGAAATGGTAGTATCCATTTGACAATATATGGGAAAAGTCAGCCAGTTAATTAAATGACTCTCTAGCACCAAACAGGTCCTTTAGAAGGCTAAGAGCACAGGCGAAATTGAGGTCATCCTCACACTTTGTACTGAATTATTTTATACACAATTGTAAATGCTGTTTCAATTTTTAAATGCTATTCAGATGTTTTCATGTACATTGCCTTGGAGATCCTAATTGGGTGGAAAAGCAGCATAAAAATATTTTAAATAAGTAAACAAAATAAATTTAAAAAAACCCTGGACATTGATTTAGAGGATGCACTAAATACAAAGTTAATGGAAGCCAGATTGGGTAACTGGTGCCAGGAGGATAACATGGCTGTTGGAAGAGTTGCAGTGTCTAGTGTGTTGGAAGAGTCGGAAGAGTTGCAGTGTCTAGCATTCCTTTGGCCAGATGATAATGATGGCAGGAAGACAGCAAAGACCAGAAGCCCATGCCTTGTGCTCTCAGTACTCACCATTCAAGGAAGGAGAGAAGCAATTCAACCGCTGTTCATGCCACTGTGGCAATCCAGCGCTGCATGTTGCACCCCCAGAGCAGTATGCTTGGATGCCCTTGCAATGGTCATAGACAATGGTGGCAAACAGAACTGTTTAGACTTAGAATCATAGAATAGAATCATAGAATCATAGAGATGGAAGGGACCACCAGGGTCATCTAGTCCAACCCCCTGCACAAGGCAGGAAATTCCAAACTACCTCCCCCCCACACCCCCAGTGACCCATACTTCATGCCCAGAAGATGGCCAAGGTGCCCTCCCTCTCATGATCTGCCTAAAAATCAGCATTTCTGACAGATGGCCATCTAGCCTCTTCTTAAAAACCTCCAGGGAAGGAGAGCTTACCACCTCCCAAAGAAGCATGTTCCACTGAGGAACTGCTCTAACTGTAATTAAATCAAAAGAGTTTCCGTCTAGACATTAGGAAGAATTTTCTAACAGTTAGAAAATTCTTCCCAATGTCTAGATGGAAACTCTTTTGATTTAATTTCAACCCGTTGGTTCTGGTCCAACCTTCTGGAGCAACAGAAAACAATTTGGCACCCTCCTCTATATGACAACCCTTCAAGTACTTGAAGATGGTTATCATATCGCCTCTCAGTCTTCTCCTCTTCAGGCTAAACATGCCCAGCTCCTTCAACCTTTCCTTAAAGGACTTGGCCTCCAGACCCCTCACCATCTTTGTTGCCCTCCTCTGGACCTGTTCCAGCTTGTCTACATGTTTCTTAAATTGCAGTGCCCAAAACTAAACACTTAGTACAGAAAAAAAAATCACATCCTTCACCAAGGCAGAGTCAGATGCTTCAACTTTATTTAGACCTTGCTTTTTTCACTAAGGGGGACCTAAAGTGGCTCACAACATCATTCTCCCCTCCTCCAGTTCATCTTCACAACAACCCTGTGAGGTAGGTTAGGATGAGAGTGACTGGCCCAAATCCACCCAGTAATTTCCCAGGACAGTGTGGGGATTCCAACCTGGGGGTTCCCAGATCATAGCCTGCCTCTCAAACCACTACAGCACATCAGAATTATGTAAATCAAATGAAATGATAGGCTATGTCCACAGTTAATTTGCTTTAATGTGCATGAGCCCTTTCAACACCAACAAGAAGCAGTTCCCTCTAACCAATGCATGTTGGCAGTCTTGCATCCGTGTTTTCAACCCGTTGGTGCTTCTGGGCCATGGCTAAAGGCAGCCCCAGCAAACTAAAACTTTAAGCAGAAAGTCATTCTATCAGATTCCCATAACTGAACTGTTCACAATGGACCTCTATTAAGAAATACTTAGGGAGAAATCCATGTGAAAAGAATGGTACTAGAAAGCAGGCAGAAATCAGATTTCTTGTTTGCAAATTGTCCTACACAAGCCATATTTGTTTTGCATTCCAACAAAATATTTTCCCCTATGGATTCTTCCATGAGTATTGAAACACAAAGGGGGGTCTGAAAAGCCAGTTTCATTCTATTTGGCCTGACTTTTCCATCTCCCCCTTGTACATGGCTACGGAATTAAGCCCATGAATCCTGTCATGAATCCTTTGTTCTACTGAAGGTTTCCATTTGTTAGCCGAATTGCTCTTTAATTGGGGAAATTAGCTTAGCAATCGGTAACTATGTATTTTTATAGCGAGATCGCACTCAACTATACCAGAATCCGTTTACTGAGACCTTGAATAAAGACAGACAATGGATTCCAAATTAAATAGTGTTTATGTCTCTTTTCTTTCAATCAATGATGCACACAAACATACAAAGAAGCTAGGAATATACAGAGAGGAGTACAGAGACGTTTGCCAATGTGGCAGGAGATCGTTGAATATATTTACCATATCCAGATGAGGTGTTGTCCAAATTCACGTAGACTAAGACAGATTGAAAGTTAAAGCCGAGATGGGGGCAGGGGTTCCCGTAGACTTGACCAGCAAGGCGGGAGGGAGCGTGGTTAGGCTGCGCAAAACCAAACCAACAGAGTAACGGCAAAGGTGCCAGGAAAGACCTAAGGTGACTAGAATGGGCTGAGGGCACCCCAGTTATACTGTTTTTCTGGGGGGCAGGGAGAGGGGTTTCAACCCTCCTAGGTTCCCAGGTGACAAAAGGTGACAAAAGACTAAGCTGTGGCTGCCGGGGTGGAGTAGTGAGAATTTGGAAATCTATTCTAATTCCAATGACTTTTGCAACCCTTGATGAGCTGGAACTTCTCTGCTGACAAGATTAGCATTCAGGAACAATGGGTGCAATCTGTGCAAACGTCCTGGGGTTGCTGCTGCTGAGGTGGAGGAATGACTCATCTTGATATCTGGATTGCTGCTGATGGCCCATTAAGCGGTAGATGTTGCAAGAGGGGGGATGCTTGACACTGACTACATGACATTCTGCTTCTTATGACATGGCTGCGGCTGGAACAGAGTTTGTATAGGAACATGGCTTCTCTCTGGTTCACCGGAGGCTGCCCCTGCATCTGCTTCCTGGCTGGTAGCTGCACAGCGCTCGCAGGAGCGGCCCGAGTCCGTGACAACGGAGAGCGCAGCGACCGTCCCGTAGCGTTTGGGGCGGGCGCGTGGCCAGCAAAGTAATCAAGTGCCAGCATACCGGGTTGCCGGGTCCCGTCCGGGAGGTTTCAGGCAGGCTCGTATGTATTTCAAATGTTGCCAGTGTTTAAAATGCAGAAGTGGCAAACTCCTTGCCTGTTTATGTGGAAAAGGTCAGGCCCCTTATACTATTCAGCATCACTTCTTTTTCTTCATGTAGCTGCAGACTAAAAAGCCTATGAGAGTAGTAGTAGTAGTAGTAGTAGTAGTAATAGTAGTAGTAGAAGGAGAAGGAGAAGAAGAAGAGAAGGAGGAGGAGGAGGAGGAGTTGGTTTTCATACCCCGATTTATTCTACCTTTAAGCAGTCTCAAACCAGCTTACTTTTGACTTCTCTTTTATACTGTTCATTCTATCAAGATATTCGCAATATCCTTATCAATCCAATTTTGGCTAGCTTCCCAGACAGAGCTAGAGATAGTTATACTACTCTTTTACTAGATGATCATGTGAATGACATTACCTATCAGGTTGCAAGATTTTGTGCCAGGGCGTGTACAATAAGGCAGAAGTAGATGTTATAATGTTCTGCGTGATAAATAGACTATTTTATTGAGCCATTATAACTAAATTCTTCTTTCAGCTGATCAAATTTTAGACATTATTTTAACTATTTATGAATTTTTTTATGTAAGCTGTTCTTTGACCATAATAAATAAAATAATGATGAAGATATCTTATGAGGTAGGTGGGGCTGAGAAAGTTAAGAGAGAACTGTGACTAGCCCAATGTCACCCAGCAGGCTTCATGTGTAGGAGTGGGGAAACAAACCCAGTTCACCAGATTACAGTCTGCTGCTCATGAGGAGGACCTGGTTCTCCAGATTAGAGTCCACCTACACCGCTTAACCACTACACCGCGCTGGCACTCATAGATAGATAGTACATAGATACTAATAGATGGTACATAGACGCTAAGCCAGTGTGGTATGTTATGTCCTGCCCCTTTAAGCTTTGCCTGAAAAAAACAGCAGGAAGAACAACAGGCCCAGACTCAAAAAATAACTGATAAGAATGTATACTGGGAGCCTCAATCATTCTCATGATACTGGGCTAACCAGTGCAAAGTAAGCAAGCTAACTATGCTAATGGCTGCAATTTCTGTAAAAGGGTTATTCGGGCAATTTGTTCCAAGTAATGATCCACTATTTTTGTTTTTAGTGGCAGTTCAAAGAAAAATGTGATACCCACTTCATACATAGCCTTGCCGCACTTAGAGAAAGAGATAGTCCTGCTGCTGCTTTCAAAGGATAGATGATCTATACTCCTACACTGGAGAACACTTACAGCCCATTTCTGAGAATACAGGTGGGCTTGGGCAGGTGGCTGCGGCATAGCCGCGGCGCAGCTGGGAGGCCTCCTAAGGAGTTTCATGGTGGTGCGCAGTGCCAAGAAAAAGTCAAAAGTTTCAAAAAAAGTGAGAGGCCAATGTGCGGCGCGGAGGCGCAGGAACACTGTGGCACAGGAATGCCGCAGCGCAGCCTGAGGCCAGCCAGGCCCTGCTGAGACCGCAGGACAACTTCTGGGGGAGAGATTTTGCTGGGGGGAGGTGGGCCATGGAATGGGGATGGGAGGGGCAAGCTGCGAGATGGGAGGGCCGCCTCAGGGGGAGGAATGCAGGGGGAAGGGGGGGCTGTGAGGGAGGCAGGGAGAGCAGGGCGGGAACAGGAGGATGGGAGAGTTCCCAGAGGGGCCGGGAGAATGGCAAAAGCATGCATCCAATGGCTCGGAGACTACTGGCGAGTAGTCGACAGAGCCACAACCAAGGGCTGCCGCACACACCCCAAGTTTGTTTGAAACAGTATAATCTCGGCCATGACTGAACCTCCAGGGTTTGGTGGGAGCCACCAGCCACAGCCCTCTGGCCGCCAGAAGTCCGCCACCTATGGGCACCCTCAGTGTGCAGGGGCACGTGCCCTGCCGTGGCTGTGGGTGGCGGGGGTGGGCCGGGCAGGTGGTGGTGGTGGCTCCATGGTGTGCTGAAGAGTTTGCACAGCCCCCAGTAACCCAGCCTGCCACTCAGACATGGCGTGGGTCAGCTCCAGCATCATCATCAGGAGGCCCTGGGAGGCATTCACATCGCCAAGCAAGATCTCCATCCAGCGATCATCCTGTTCACAAGTCTCTCTCCAATCCCGTCTGGTCTCCAGCCAGTCCCTCTCAATGGCATCCCACATGGAGGATAACATGGGGGGGATTGGGCAGGGATGGGCGGGGGCCGTGGGCACGAGGGCCGGGGGTCAGCCCATCTCCCAACTGCTCCTCTGGCCAGGAGTCAGCTCCCACCCTGGGGGCATCACGAGGAGGGTCCAGGAGGGGGGCCCCACGACATCGGCAGGGCACTCCTCTTCAGAAGACAGTCCCAAGGTATTGGCTGGAGGCTGCTGCTCCCATAGCAGGTAGCGAGACTTTGCCATGGCCATGCCTCTTCGAGTGATGTGGCCGGAGTATCTGTGGGCCTCATGGGACACCTCCTCAGGGCATTACATTGGCCCCAGTGTCTCCACCCAAGGTGCGTGCACCTGCAGAGAGAGAGGAGATGCCATCACCTCCATGCCATCCCGAAAGGTCCCTCCTAACTTCTCCTGACAGCCCCAGCCCTTCGTTCTCAGTCCCAGGGCAGCTGGCCTCCATCGGAAGGCTGACGTCTGGGCAGACCTCCATAGGCTCATCCGGGGCGGACTGCTGGATCTTGAGAGAGCAGGTCTCCCGGGTGAGAACCATCTGGAAGGGCTGGTTGCGTGAACATCCAGCTGCAGGCTCAGGCTCACTAGCAATGCCAGCCTCATTTCTGGGAGCCGTCCCAGCAATGTATAGCCCAAAGCATGCTGCTGATTACTTCTTGGCCTCAAAACATATACACAAAGAAAATACACCATGTAAACACAAGGTGAAAGAAATGTTGGTTCCAAACACCATTTTGGAGCCACAAATGACTCCTTGTTAACAAAAACGTCAGCCACTGTTCATTACTAAAACGAACTGGGCGAAAATAATGTGAAGCTTGCCATTGGCTTTATCCTGCACTGATTACATGAGGGTTCATTGACATGGTATGGTTTCTTCTGAGTTTGTTTTGCAAATTTAGCTGCGAGGATTGCTTTACCAAGGAGGCAAATGGTATGGGGAGAGAAGGAAACTTTCAGCCTTTCCTCCCTTGCTGGGTAAAAAAACATAATTGCTGAGCTGCTTTTACCCCAGCTGGGGAATGCAAATGTAAACAAGCTTGGGGGATGTAATGTAGCTCTGGGGTAGGTTTTTTTCCAGCACAAAAATGGTAGTGGAGGAGCAGGTTATATCTCCGCCTTCTCCTGCTCCTCCTCCCTTCCATGCTATTCTCCCCATTGACAAAGCAATCCTGGCAACTACATCTGCATCAGAAAAGCCTTAGTCCAATGAAGTGGACCCAATCCAACTGAGCAATAGGACGTGAATTCTAGATAATTCCAGCGTTTCAATGTTCTTCTTCAGCTATCCTTTGTTGGTACTACACAAATCTACTGCCCGACTGTACCTTGAGTGATTCAATTTTTAAGCACGACCTCCGTGGGTTCAAACTTCATTCTCATCCACCTTGGAGAATGAAGTTTGATGGGCAGGGATGGGTTTCAGGATTCTTCTTTTAGCGAGGGATTCCGGTGCAAGATCTGGGAAAACTTTGATTTTCAACTGTTTAAAAAGAAGAAAACCTTTAGCTCTGGCCTCGTTGTAAATCTTGTTTTTAGTTCTGTTGTCTGATATTTTCACTATAATGTCTCTCCTTAATGATGAGTCTGGTTTAGGAATGGGGCCTGATCTATATGCTTGAGCAATATAGGGAGCTACCCCATCCTCCAAGTTAAATATATTAGCTAACCAATTAGCTATGAATATTTCCAGAGGTTCGGATTGTTCCACCTTCTCAGGGAAGCCTCTAAGTTTCAAATTATCTTGACGCAGTTTATTCTCCATAATGATTATTTTTTCTTTCAAGATGACCTCATTTGACTGCAAAGCTCTGATCTCTTCTTGAGCAGTTATCCCCAGCTCTAATGCTGTTTCTGCAGTTTTATCTGTTTGCTTTAAGTTATTTTGGAGCTCTAGAAGAGAAGAAGAAATAGGTTGGAGTAATTCTTCCATCCTACTTACGATTTTGTGCTTGAGTTGGCGAAGGGCAGTCGTTATTTGATTTTCCAAGGCTTCTGGAACTTGTTCTTCGCACTTTTCTTCCAGCTTAACTTGTTCGGTGGCCATTTTGCCTGCCTGGCTGCCTACTGGAGGCTCTGAAGGTCCTCTACGCAGAAAAGACTTCAAATCCAGCGATTTCAGGTTGCTTTTTCTGTTTCTGCCTCCCCCTGATTTTCCCATAGCTTTTAGGACATTTTTTGGCTTAGCTAGGATTTGACTGCAGCGATTTTAAAGATTGGTGCAGCTCAACGCCCCTCTCCTCCAGGACCTAACTCATTACACCTTATTCTGTCCTCTTTATACAGAGCCCAGACTCAAATTCCTTGGAGTGATTCTAAAGGGCCTAAATCTTTCTCCAGATCCAGAGAAGCTGCTCTTTCTCCTATCAGATGCCAATTCTGATGTTTCCTACAAAGTGTCACTCTTTGCTTTAGCAGCTAAGAAAATCTGAGCTAAAGCTGTTTTTAATCAGGGATCTTAATATATTTAAATACTAGTTTCTTGTGGGTCAGACTGTTTTAAAGTTATTTTAATGTTATTTTATGTTATTTTAATGTTTTGTATGGTAGATTGTGATGGCCTTCAGCTGCAGACAATAAACTTTATCACTATCATTATCACTATACACAGTGGGACTGTGTTAAGCGATTTTGACTCTTCCGATATAATTTCTCAATATTGTCATATTTGTACATGTGGTTTGGTAACTTTGTGTGCATGTATTCTCACTTTGTTCCACCTGCACTTGGTTTTTGTATGTAGCTGTGTTTACTTGTTTGTTAATGTAGTGTTTATGATATTTTGAGCCTCCGTGCTGCTTTATATAGTCTTAACCTCCAGGTAGTGACTGGAGATTTCCTGCTATTACAACTGATCTCCAGGCGACAGAGATCAGTTCACCTGGAGAAAATAGCCACTTTGGATGATGGACTCTATGGCTTTATACCCCATTGAAGTCCCTCCCCTCTTCAAACCCCACCCTCATCAGGCTCCACCCCCAAATCTCCAGGTATTTCCCAACCCGGAGCTGGCAACCCTGATGGAGGATGAAGTGGCAAACGTTAAAGGGACATTCTTACATTGTTTATGTCTCTCAGGAGTAAACTTTGACCCTACAAATTGTAAGTAGCTTAAAAAGAAGTTTGTGGTTCAGCATGCAAATGGCCCAGTTGAAGCACTATGAGATTAATAACACCTATAAAATGTAAATACGAAAATGATTACAACATGATGGAAGAAATCAATAAATGTCTGACCTTAGGTGGCGGATTTGACAATTATTTAGAAGTGCAGAACTGAGACAAAATGTTACAGGGTGGGGGGGAGAAGGCCAGGGCAAAGAGGAGGATTTTTTATTCTCCTTATACTACCCGTTTTCCTTCTCACCCTTACTCCCCATGCTTGGTTCCATTGAGGCAGTTGAGGAAACAGCTCCTGGCACAGCCACCCTCATGTTCCAGATGTTCCCACACCTGGTCAAATCACAGTGGTTACAGGGGGGGCTGACCGAGCCCCTTATGGCTTTAGAGAAAGAAAGCTTGCTCCCTCGCATTTGACTCTGAAGTCATCCTAAGAGATTGTCTTGGGTTTAGGGGATGAACATGACCAGGCAAGCTCATCTCTTGTGCTCAAGGTGCTCAGACCCCTATAATGGCACCAGAGGTGAAGCATGGAAGAAAATTTACCCCCTCTTCCCTTTAACCGCCCCCACAGTGTAAGTAGAATCAACTCTGTAATGACTTCATTTTATTAAAAGAACATATATCCTAACAAACTAAAAGTATCTCTTCATGCTAATCTTATTTACTTATTACATTTTTATACTGCCCACCTTCCAAGTTGTTCAGGGGTGTGTACGTTCATCTCTCTTCTTTCATTCAATCCTCAAAACAACCCTGTGAGGTCCTTAGGCTGAGAGAGACTGGCCCAAGGTCACCCAGTAAGCTTCCTTGGCTGAGTGGGGATTTGAATCTGGCTCTTCCAGACCTTAGACCAACACTTTAACTATTGACACCAAATAGGTTTTAATTAGTAAAAGCAGCTAGTAAAGCATACATACAGAATCTAATTCTTTGCTCCACTTGACCAGTCTAGGTTGAAAGAAGAAGAGAAAGAGTTGGTTTTTATATGCTGACTTTCTCTACCACCCAAGGAAGACTCAAAGCAGCTTACAATCACCTTCCCTTCCCCTCCCCACAATAGACACCCTGTGAGGTGGGTGGGGCTGAGAGAACGTGACTGGCCCAAGGTCACCCAGCTGGCTTCGTGCATAGGAGAAGGGAAACAAATTCAGTTCACCAGATTAGCCTCCGCCGCGCAGGTGGAGGAGTGGGGAATCAAACCCGGTTCTCCAGATCAGAATCCACCACTCCAAACCACCGCTCTTAACCACTACATCATGCTGGTTGTAAAAAAAAAAAAAAAGGACTGGATGAAGAATGATATCATGGTCAGTGATTCTGGGAACACTTTCTGCCCTCATAAATGTCTTAGTTAGTTATTGATGCAAAGTGTGGGATTCCGTAAGACCTAGCCAATTAAAGCCCCTGTCTTTGAACTTTCTGTAACTCAGTATATAGCAATAAAGTGGATGTTCCCAGTGGAGGTTTAGAATATGATGTGCATGATCATCCTGAGGTGCTCTTGATGTCTCTGACACATTTGAAGTATGGGATGTGAAGTATGCCTGCCTTGCTCTGTATATTTCCATTTGACAGCCCCCAAGACTGATGATATGTACAAAGAGTTGGTGTGATACCATCAAATGTGATTCTATATAGGGTGCTCTGGTTATTTCATCCACACTCCCTTCAAGGAAATGTGGTTATATGCTGAATTCATCATTCTGAAAAAGTTTCTGGAAAAAGAGAAGGATCACTTTACCAGGAAATGTAGTTTTGGCTTCCTTAATGAAGTGAGCCCAGATACTTCACTTTTGCCCCACTCTTCGTCCAAAGAAATCTAGGCAGCATACATTTGGACTTCAGGGTGCCTCCTTCCATGCATCTAGAGTTTCCATTGCTATTGCAAATGATTTGTGGAATGTGAATTTCCAAGGATCACTGCTTACTATTGGACAGTGACATTTCTACTGATTAATGGTGCAGCTCCATCCACTACCAATTGAACTATTTTGTGTCCATTAAAGGATATAAGTGTATATAGTGCATGTGTATAAACGCTTCTTCCAGACTGAGTGGTCTCCCAGTGTATCACTCCAGTGATGGAGAACTCATCTTTCTCAAGATGGCATCATTATATGTTATAATGAAAACTGATATGAGCAGTGAGGTTTCCTTGAAGATTTATCACATCATCTATTGACATGTGCTTCAATATTCAAAGTCTGGGGAAATTAATCACTCCATCTACACTTCAAAACAATTAGTGATTGTTTGAAGATAATGATCTGAGGATTGATCAAAAAGTGGCTGCATTTACTACTAAGCTTAGAAATGACTTTGTCTATGCCAGCGTGGTTTGCTATCAAAAGGATGTTGTTTGACTGGGCAACTTTATCAGTGTTTTTATTTTAATTGCCGTTCTGTGTCAAAAACTGTAGTACATGCAGGATTCTATGTACAAGGCATACAGTACCAATTGCCTGCCCTCCAACAGTCCTCCAACATGGTGTTAACTTGGAATTTTAAAATACATATATATTTGATCTAGCTATTTAAAGATTGTGTGATCTTTATCTCTAGTGCTGGGGTTCTCCTCAAAGTGTTTTTTTGGAGTGGGGGCTTTTTAATGTGCTCAATGGCAGTAAAACTAGCCCAGGGCTCCCCAACCTTTTTGAGCTGGCAGGCACCCCTGGAATTCTGACATAGTGTGATGGGTGCAGCCACAAAGTGGCTGCCACAAAATAGCTGCTGCAGGAGGTGCAACCAACCATATGATGGCTGCTATAGCTTACCTTCAGTAACACAGTGAAGATCCTTGTGCTGTAACGGCAGCTGCTGCCAAAGCAACATTTTTCTAAAAAAAAAAAATCTGCCCAGCCAATCAATTCTCTAATGCTCAGTCAGAAGCCTTGCTGGGCAGAAGTACAACCTGGCCATGGTGGTGGAAAGTACCGTGAAGTCACTGATGACTTATGGTGACCCCATAGGGTTTTCAAGGCAAGAGACATTTGGAGTTGGTTTGCCATTGGCTGCCTCTGCATGGGCTGAGAGAGTTCAGAGAGAACTGTGACTGGCCCAAGGTCACCCAGCAGGCTTCATGTGGAGGAGTGGGGAATTGTACCCGGTTCACCTGAGTAGAGTCCGCCACTCTTCTTAACCACTACACCACACTAGCTCTCATCCTGGTCCTACCCACTTTCTAAAAGCAATTGGTGGGAGCCAGAAAAGGTGTTAGCGGACATCATGGCACCCACAAGCACCATGTTGGGGACCCCTTAAATCGCCTCTGGCAGAAAGACAGCCCCACCCATTACTGCAAGCTTGTCTTTGGATCAGGACTTGGGAGACTACAATAATATAGAGAGAAAAGAACACAGCTGAGGTACGCTTTCACAGATCAACATAAGAAAGGCCATGCTGGATCTGACCAAGGTTCATCAAGTCCAGCAAGATCGTCTTGACAAGAGCCTCCCACTCCATCTCATGAATGCATGAAGCTGCCTTATACTGAATCAGAACTTTGGTCCATCGAAGTCAGTATTGTCTACTCCGACCGGCAGCGGCTCTCCATCAGAGGTCTTTCACATCACCTACTTTCCTAGTCCCTCGAACTGGAGATGCCGGGGATTGAACCTGGGATCTTCTGCACACCAAGCAGATGCTCTACCACTGAGCCACTACCCCTCCCTTCTTTGAAGTCAACAAAGCACAAGTCCATCGGCAGACGCTGTGCTCGACAGTTGTTGGAACAGTGGAGCATGTTTTTTTCAGATGTAGTTTTTATATGGAGATGTGTGGAAAGATATTAGGTCCTCTTTTAGAGAAAAGCACAGGTTTTAATGAAGTAGAGTAGAAAATTTTCTCAATGATGCTTCACCAGAGATAACAAAACAGGTGGCTAGGTTTTGCCCTGACCTGGATGGCCCAGGCTAGCCTGATCTTGTCAGATCTCAGAAGATAAGCAGGGTCTTATTTGGATTTAGTATTTAGATGAGAGACCACCAAGGAATACCAGGGTTGCTGTGCAGAGGAAGGCACTGGCAAACCACCTCTGTTAGTCTCTTGCCATAAAAACCCCAAAAGGGGTTGCCATAATTCTGCTGCAACTTGAAGGCACTTTATACACACACACACACACACACAGGTTTTGCAGACTGGTGTGTATCACTAGGAAGGCCAAACTGAGCCATACTTTTACCCCAGAGCAGGACGGGGACATATGAGATTACTAGTTAGTTTTCTTTTAGGGCTTGTTGTTATGCAGTGTGTGAATTTTAAATATTACTGGATTTGTACATTTTATGTGGGGGTGGGAAAACTGAATGTTGTGGAGTTTTAAAGTCTGTGGTGAATTGGTCTTTTGACCGCAATAAATGATGATTGATTGATAGATGATTGCAGAAGACCTGCGTGAATAGAAGGAGTGAAGTTTCCCAGTCTGTTGCATAACCCAGGAGAGCAGCATCCAATGACTCATGTTCGGTATGAGTCCATCGTCGCCAACCCTCCCGCTCCCTCGCCTCCACCGGGTAACTCCCCTCCCTTCCACCGACGAGTCCCTTCATCATTTCTCGAGCCATGCCTTCACCCAGTGGAAGCACTTAGGGTGAAAACGCACGGGAGGGCTGGCCTGGGCTTTGCCCCTCTCCAGATGCACATTTCCCCCGTCCAAATGCTCAAAACTCAACAGTAAGCCCCCGTGCAGAGGTTTGAGAATCCAGATGGGGGAAATGTGCATCTAGAGAGCGGCAAAGCCCAGGCCAGCCCTCCCGTGCCTTAGGCAAGCCAGCCAGCTTGGAGCAAACCTCGGGGTCCTGTCTCAAAGGAGGCAATTCACAGTGGGTAGCCGTGTTAGTCTCTCTGCAGTAGTAGAAAAGGGCAAGAGTCCAGTAGCACCTTAAAGACTAACAAAAATATTTTCTGGCAGGGTATGAGCTTTCGTGAGCCACAGCTCCCTTCTTCAGATACATCTGAAGAATACATCTGAAGATACATCTGAAGAAGTGAGCTGTGGCTCACGAAAGCTCACACCCTGCCAGAAAACATTTTGTTAGTCTTTAAGGTGCTACTGGACTCTTGCCCTTTTCAAAGGAGGCAGTTAGGACAGCCTTGGCTGCTGGGGGGGGGGTGTCCACCTGCCCTTCACCCACAGCTCGCCGGCCTCGCGCTCGCACAGGTGGAGTTAAAAAGAGGAATCGCCCCGACCCGACCCCTGGCTCCTCCAGCCGGAGGCTCCTCCCCCCGCGCTGATCCAGCCAACTCGCACACGTGTCGGCGGGGTAGCCGGCTGTGGGAACGCACGTGCGCGCGCGCACCTCCGGGGGAACGGGCCGCGCTGGGCTGCTTTCGGCGCGATCCTGCTCCCCCCGCCCCCCAGCTGATCCCGTCCTCCCTTCGCCGCCGCCGCCCCCTCCTTCCCCGGGCCTCTGCAGGCGCCTGGGAAGGGATGCGGTGGGACCCCGCGGCGGAAGGTCGCTTCCTCCCCGCCTTCGCCTCGGAGTGGGGCCGCTTCGCCCTCGGCCTGGGGCGGCTCCTGGGCAGCGGCCGGGCGGCTTCCCCCCTTGTCTGACGCCCCCTGGATGGGACTTGGGCGGCCGGACCCCGCCGCTGCCGTCGGGAGGAGCGCGCCCCGCGCCTGCCTCTCCAGCACCACGGACAGCTCCCCGGCCGCCTGCCTCTCCAGCACCACGGACAGCTTCCCGGCCGCCTGCCTCTCCAGCACCACGGACAGCTCCCCGGCCGCCTGCCTCTCCAGCACCACGGACAGCTCCCCGGCCGCCTGCCTCTCCAGCACCACGGACAGCTCCCCGGCAGGCAACCCCGCCGCCTGCGGTCCCCGCCGGCCCCTTGGGGCAGACCCACCTACCCGCGGTGATGGAAGCCGCATTCTGGAACCGGAGCGACCCCAACGGCACCCAGCTCCCCTGCGGCGGCCCCAACGGCACCCAGGGGGCAAGAGGGGGCGGCCTGTGTCCCGGGGCGGGGGTCAGCCCTTCCCTGGTCACCGCCATCATCATCATGGCGCTGTACTCCATAGTGTGCGTGGTGGGACTCTTTGGCAACTTCTTGGTCATGTATGTCATCATCAGGTAAGGGGGCACGCCGAGAGGGGGAGGAGCTGCCTGGGATCCGGCTAAGGCCGTTGAGGCAAGGAGACCAGGGCGGGGGTTTAAAGAGGTCCGGTCAATCTGCTGTGGGTCCCTCGGGTCAGGGAAGCTGCAAGGGCAACGGTCCCTTGTCAGCTTCAGGGTCCTCCCTTCTACCAGGGTATTTAGGAGACACTGCTTCGAAGGGGTAGTCATGAGTTTCCTGCATTGTGCAGGGGGTTGGACTTGATGACCCTGGTGGTCCCTTCTATGATTCTATAAGTCTAAGAAAAGGCAGAAGAACAGTGTAATGTGGCTCCTTATGACTGGACTGGAGGGTTTGCTTGGGAGAGGTTCTTCTCCCAGGGTAGCTTTTCTTTTTTCAAACCCAGTGATTCTCCTCTAGGCATGCCCGGTCACCTGCAGAAATACTGCTTCGCTCCTAGGAGGGGACAGGACACATTTGTCTATTGTGGACTAAACCACTGCAAAGTAGTAACCCACCAAAGTCTGCACCTTGCCGTAATCCTTCCTCTCCTGCTTCTTGCAAAAAAACATCGAAACCCTCAGAGGTTGGCTTTTTCTCCCCAATATGTCTGGTGCTGTCAAGGGGAACAAAGATGGAGAGATTGGTGGTGGAAGGAAGAAAGGTATTGAGAAGGCATGTACCTCTTGTTTAGATGCCAGAGGTTTGATGTGAGCACTGACGCCTTTGGGTTGGCAACAAGAGGAGGTTTGTAATCAAAAAGGAAAGTAACGGCAGCAAGCAGATCTGATCATGAGAATAAACTGGGGGTGGAGGGGGAGGCAGTGGGACATGACAGTTTCTAAAGGAAATAAAATATTCTTCTTGATCAACAAAAATAATTTTCTAGTTACAGGTAAGAGAAAAATATAAAGGGATGACTCTGGATCATATTTCTCGTACCCACAGTCAGACAGGAGATTTCCCCATGGATCAAACAATGTTTGAGATAATAACCATATTTATAAATGCATTACATTTTAATGCCAAGATGTTCAGGACAACATGTATAGATGTAGTTTTCCCCCTCACAACAGCCCTGTGAGGTAGGTTAGAGTAAGAGACAGTGACCTAGCCAAGATCACCCCAGAAAGCTTCATGGCAGAGGGGGTATTCTAAACAAGGTCCCTCTGTTTTATGCACAGCTCTCTAACCACTACACCCCGCTGGATCCAAACTGCCTAAAGTAGGGCTTGGTATTCTCAGGATGATATTGACGTAGTAAAGTTCAGAGCAGCCCTTGAAAAGGACAGAGGTAAGGTTTCAACAAACAGTGCTAACTCAAAAGTAAGTCCCAAGGTATTCGGTAGGACTTCCTCCAAAGTAAAAAGACTTAGTAGTGCATGGATCAGTTTATCCGTTTATCTTCCTCTCAGGCAATTTTATATTAGCAGCTGAACATGAACAGTGCAAAACCAAATATTTCCATTAAATCAGCTGGGAATGTTGATTTCTCAAATCACTTTATTCTTCACTCTCCGTTCTGAATTTCATACTAAAATGTTTTCTGTTTCTTTCTAATGAGGAAAGATTCAAGCCTATTAAAACCAAAAGAACGTGTTTTTTTTTTTTGCCAGCAAGTAAATTCCTTTGATAGGTATAGTAAGTTCTGGGACAGAAATTAGTGCATGAACATCTGTCTTAGCTTTAAGGGTGATTTGTTGTTTTAAAAGAAGCAATCGTTTATGTCACATGTAAAATGGTTTTCTTTTTACAGGTGTTAAATTAGATTTATTTAATGAATGTCAGGTAGGAAAGTAATCCAATTTGCTCCTAGCACAAGACAGTTAGGACAGCCTTGGCAGCCGAGGGGGCACCTGCCCTTCATGCTGTTATTTAAGAAAAATGAGATTACAATTAATTTCAATGAGAGCACAGCACCATCTATTGAAATGAGTGATAACAACAGGTGGAAATTGCTTGAAACCACAGTTTCAAGGGCCAAGATGCTTCAAGAAGAACAGATCTGTCTTTTTCATTGCCCCTCCCCCCCTTAACTCTTTCAGCTTAGAATGAAAGAAGGCTTAAGGAAACAGACTCTGTATATTCTAGTAATAAAATAATAGATCTTTGATCTCAAGTAGATGATCTTTGAAGTTTCATGCTGTTATTTATACAGTGCTATAAATGTCTAGCAGGTTGACTTGTATATCTGTGTTATTTCTGTCCCATGATTATTTACAGTTCAGAAATAACAATACTTTTAGTAGGACCAACCATGATTTTATAATGTATGGGGTGAACTTTTGCATTCTGCAAAATTCTTCCTCAGGCAAGACGTTAGACAAAGGAGACAAATGTACAGGAAGGGGGGGGAATGTTAAAGAGCATGCTGGCAAGTGCCATTTACTTATCTTAAGAGGCTATTGGAGGAAGCCCCCTGAAGACACACAGTGGGTATAGATTGGAATTACTCTGTCCAGGATTGCAGGAACAAGATGGTAAATTGCAGGAACATGATGGGGAGGTAGTTCAGAATTTCCTGCATTGTGCAGGGGGTTTGACTAGATGACCCTGGTGGTCCCTTCCAACTCTATGATTCTATGATTCTAAATAATAGAGTGGAAAGGACTCTGACTGCAGAGGTAAAAGCTGGGACTGAAAAGCAAGGGAACCCCCCCCCCCTTTAAATATTATTGCTAGTACTATAAATTATTTGTACTGCTTTTGAGAGCCAGCATGGTGTAGTGGTTAAGAGTGGTGGTTTGGTGCAGTGGACTCTGATCTGGAGAAACAGGTTTGATTCCCCACTCCTGCACATGAGTGGCGGAGGCTAATCTGGTGAACTGGATTTGTTTCCTCACTCCTACACATGAAGCCAGCTGGGTGACCTTGGGCTAGTCACAGCTCTCTCAGCCCCACCTACCTCACAGGGTGTCTGTTGTGGGGAGGGGAAGGGAAGGTGATTGTAAGCGGGTTTGATTCTCACTTCAGTGGTAGAGAAAGTCGGCATATAAAAACCAACTCTTCTTCTTCTTCTGTTTACTTTCTGTTTACCTTCTTTATGAGGGGGTCTCATGATGGCTCACACAGACAATTTTCTATGGAAGCAATGATCAAATCTTTACAGTTTCATTTATCTATACAACTAATTATTCCAGATGTTCCTTTCATCCCGTCATCAAATAATACTCCATTGCTTTTCAAATACGAGATGTAGTAAATGATAGGATATGATATACAAACATGAAGCAGGTTTACAAATTTAAAGTAGGTAACAGCAAAATTGATTTTGGTCTTGAATTAATGTTCCCCCACTGAATCCATGGCTATTTAAGCATTATGTTTTGTCCTGCTGGAATCATGCAGCAGACAGCTAGCTGAAATTCTGTAAATGAGTATTTTTAAAATGAGCTAACTTCCATTCATTAATGCATATCATTTAATAATATTTATGCTTTCCAAGGCATATGAGGAAGGCTACTATAATTTCTGATTGAGCCAGATGAGTACAATAAGAGACAATTAACAGGCCCAGTAAGATCTGATTGCTCTCATCTGTGGGTGTGATATGTAGCAGGCCATTGTTTACAATGGAAACAATACCATGTATTTTAGTGGATCTTGAGTACTCTTTTTTATATAAAAATCTTGAGGAAAAACAAGAGACAGAAAGGAAGCATCTCTAAATCAGCCATTTGTACTACAAGAGAATTAAAAAAAACTAAGATCATAAATTGTCTGCTAGATCCACAAAAATAAAAAGAAACCTCAAGCATAAGAAGCATGTGTTGTGCTAGTTGAGGAATTACAAAATCAACGTGTGGTAGCCACCAGATGCAGAGATTATAGACTGTCTTCAGGTTTGGTTCAATTGATGGAAAAATTGGTATAATTTAGTATAGTGCATTTGGTATGCATTCCTATCTGTGCTTGACTATAAAGTTCTTGGAGGCTTAACATGAGACAGCTGATCATGTGTATCTTTCACCCCTTTCTCCTTAATGAAAAGCACTACAAGCTGCAACCTTTTTGAGCAGAACATTGGGTGGGGTAGAGGAATCACTTGTGTCTTTTCCATCTATTTATGCACTCAAAATCCTCTCCTGAGTTGCTTCCTGTCAGTGAAGACCCTGACATTCTTCATAGTGTGGAGGCATTTCCTGGAGGGGGCTGACGTTCTGTTCGAAGTGTGGACAGACCATAAAAACCTAGAGGCTCTGAAAGGGACTAACAAACTCACTGCCAAACAAGTGCGCTGGGGCGAATTTTTTTCCAAGTTTCATTTCATTTAAAAGCATGTACCGGGCAAGCAGAACCACCTGGCAGAGTAGCTCTCCCACCCACCCCCCCAGTATCAGAGTAAAGTGGACCGTCCCACGGACTTGCTCTTTACTCCAGAGCAGTGGGGGACTTTGCCCGGACTGGCGGTTCTCACCCGTTCACAGGCGGGGAAAACATGCCCCTTGGAGGGGGTACCAGACTCCTTCAGAACTGCAATAATTCAAGCATGTCAGGCAGAGGAAGCCACGAACAGTCTGCCTGACAAAATGGTTCAAAGGGACGGGTGCTGGTTTTGGGAAAACAAATTATACGTCCCTGCGACTCTCTGGAGAGAGGTGATGGGTCGGGGCCATGGATCAAAAGTAGTGGGACATTTTGGGTTCATCAAGACCTTGCACCTTTTGCACCGGCAATTTTGGTGGCCGGGAATGAGGTTGGACTTGGACTCTTTTATTCGCAGCTGTCCCACTTGTGCCTCTGCCAAACGGGTGATGGGGAAACCGCCCGGACTTTTAAAGCCTCTAGAGACACCTTCGGCTCCTTAGGAAGATATAGCCATGGTGTCAGGCCTTTGCTGTTAGCAGGAGTAAACGCTCTTGACATGAGTAGGCCAGTTTCTGGTTACACGTCAAGTCCTTGGTTCTCATGCCTGTAAACTCTGTGTACAGTTTCGCTCATACTGTTTTCCACAGCTGCGCTAATGTTTAGTCTTCCTGGGAATCGCTTATCTCGGGGTTGCTTAGCCATGTTTACCTTCACAGCCTGTAATGCTTTTAAACATGTAACCTGCCTATGTTCGCCATTACCAGCCTCACCTGCCTGTAGGCAGTCAGTCCTTTAATCTGTCTTTTTGCTCCTAATAAAGTATTACTACTTCAGAGCTACCTGCCTGGATGAGTTTGCTTATGGGAAGCTAGGGACAGACGCCTGATACTGACATTAGGCTAGTAATCCTTTTTTGGGCTGCGGTGCCATGTTCTCCCCAACACCATGGGTGTAGCTCCGGACACCAAAGTGCCCGATACCACGAGACCGCTGATTCCTGACCAAGAGCCGGTAGACCCCAAGGTACTGGACGAGGAACCTAAGCAACCGGAGAAGCCAGAGGAGGCCCCCAAGTTGCCGTTGGGACAACTGAGGCCTCGGGGCATGGACGGCACAATGCTCGGACTTCTGGACGTTCATCCGCAGCTCTGGCTGGAGTCTCCGTGGGTGCCTCCACACATTAATACCCGGCGGTGGTGGGGAATTTGCTCCGACTTGCCGGAGGAGGACTGGGATTTTACAGTTGGCTCTTGGATGGGAGCAACGAGGGGTTCTGAGGAACCACCTCTGCAGGGCACAGGATTGCACCAGATGCAGATGAGGCGAGAAAGGGACGAGGACTACCAGCCCCAGTCGCAAAAGTGGCGAGAGCGGGACAAGGACTACCTACACCTCCAGCAGCAAAACCATGAACTGGTCGAGCAGGTAGCTACGCTGCAGGGCTTATTGGAGGGACTTTGGCAAGAGGTGGCCGAAATCCTTCAAGGGCAGCCTGCACAACTGGCACTGCTGTCACCCCAGCAACCGGCTTCACTGCCGCCTCAGCAACCACAAGCCCCGCAGGCGCACGCACCTCTGGGGCAACCCGCGCCCCATCATCTACCACCTGCTCCGCAGAGGGAGTTGCGAGCCTCCTTTGATGGCTCAGGGGAGAAACTCATTCAAGTGGATGGTTTTATGAGAGAACAGGGGCCCACTTTTGCTTCGGAGGAGAGTAGGGTACGGTACGTAGCTTCGTTGCTGGAATGGGAGGCAGTGAGCTGGATGGCCCAGCAGTACGACCTCCGTTCCCATGTGCTGTGGACCCTAGATGACTTGATGTTTGCTCTCTGATGGCGTTTTGAGGATCCAAACCAGAGCGAGAGGGGCCAAGACGGCTCTGCTACAGCTTCACCAGGGTGCCAAATCGGAGTTGCAGTATGCGAGTGAGTTTCAGTTGCTCGCAAGCAAAGTTGTAGATTGGAGCGAAGGCACACGTGTGCAGTATTTCCGTGAAGAACTGAACTCAGAGATTCTCCACTGGGCTTTCATGCAAGGAGACCCCCCTGATTTTGAGGGGTGGATTCTGCTGGCGGTGGAAGTGGAAAACCACCAGCAGTTACTGAACTTGTCAAATCAATGAAAAGCATGAGACTCGGGGCCGCAACCGGAGCAGGCAGGAGCGAGAGGGGGCTCCTGGCCACCAGAGAGGACAGCCGCCTCAACAGCAGAGAAAGCAAGGTGTTTTCAGAGTGGGGCGTGCCTGATTTGTGGCGGAATTGAACATTTTGCTGCCGCTTGCCCTTCCTGGCCCAAGGGTCCACCGGCCACTTTGTGCCCGGCAGCACGAGCAGAAGGCAATGATTGTCGAGAGAGCGCGGCTCCCAGAAGGTGAGAACCCTCCGCTCTCAACCTCACCCCAACTGGCCAAGAGGACCAGTGCCAAGAGGACCAGTGTACTACACCACTCGATCCAACGGGATCGTGGATTACAAATGTGGCAGTGCTGAGCCAGGACAGCTTATCAGCTTTGGAGGAGGAAGAGGCTTGGAATCACCAGCCCAAAAACATGCCAGGTCTGCTGTAACTGGGGCTCCGCAGCAGACCTCTTCCGACAAAGAGCGAGGAGCTCCAGTGATGGTGAGCGATATGGGAGAGGCTTTATTTTTAGATGTTATTCTACAAAGTTCCAAGGGGGCCCCTCATATTTCAGTGGAGGCTTTAGTCAATTTGGGTTACACATGAACTTTGATCAGTGAAGAGACTTTTAACGCTTTAAAAGTGAAAGCAGTGAGCTTGCCCCAACCCATCCACTTCGCTCAAATGGATGGCAGTGACTTTAGAGGGGGTCCGGTTAGCAGACGCACAGGCTGAGTGGCGCTGGGAGTTGGGACTCATTGGGAACAAATCAATTTCACCATCGTTCCCAGCAGCCAGTACCCAGTGGTACTTGGAGCAAATTGGTTACAAGGACACTGTCCCACCATAGATTGGGTGGGCAGGACTATTACCTTAGCCCAGCCACAGTGTGACCACTGCTGGAGGGAGGTGGCCGTCCGGGGGTGTGCTGCCATGGCTTCGAGGAGTCGGGCTCCTATACCCCCCCCAACTACCTGAAGACTATGCCCAGTTTGCAGATGTGTTTAACAAGAAGGAGTGTGATGTTCTACCTCCTCACCGAAAGACAGACTGTGCCATTGAGCTGGTGGGGGAGGGCAAACTACTGAAGGAAAAGGTTTATCCCATGAGTCCAAAGGAGAAATCAGTGTTGCGGGAATTTTTGGATAAAAATATAGCCCATAGGTTCATCCGACTCTCGTCAGCATCTTGCTCCTCTCCCTCCTTTTTTGTGCGTAAACAATCGGGGGATCTTCGCTTATGTATTGATTTTCGCAGACTCACTGCAGTCACCCAGACTAATGCCTATCCCCTTCCATTGATCCCAGATCTGCTCAGCCAACTGAAGGAAGGTCACATCTTTACCAAATTGGACCTGGTCGAGGCGTATTATCGTATTAGAATACGCAATGGAGATGAGTGGAAAACGGCTTTCTCTAGTTGCTTTGGAATGTTTGAATACCTGGTCATGCCCTTCGGTCTTAGTGGGGCTCCTAGTGCCTTCATGCAAATGATTAAAGAGGTGTTACATGACTTACTTTTCAAAGGGGTGACATTTTGATTTATTCAAAAACTTACGAGGAGCATGTGAAATTAGTCAAAGAGGTACTGAGACACCTCCGGGGCAATCAGTTGTTTGCAAAGTTGTCCAAATGTGAGTTTCATCAAGATAAACTGACCTTTTTGGGGTACGTGATTTCGCACAAGGATTTGGCCATGGATCCTGAGAAAGTGAAGGCTGTGTTGGAGTGGGAGCCACTAGCTACATGCAATTACAGCAGTTCCTAGGGTTTGCCAATTTTTACAGAGGGTTTCTCAACAATTTTGCACAAGTGGCGTTACCCATAATGGACTTGTTAAAAATGAAAGGGAAGGGGAGTTCGGCAACTCTGCCTTCGTCTCAGTTGAATTTGACCCCAGAATGTCAGTGAGATTTTGATACTCTGAAAAAACTGTTCACTTCTGAGCCTATACTCAAACACCCTGACTGTGAGAAACCTTTCATTATTCAAGTGGATGCTTCCGATGTAGCAATGGGGGGAGCACTACTGCAAGTGGGGGAAGTGGGGCAGCTTCAACCCTGTGAATATTTTTCTAAAAAGCTTTCGCAGTCAGAATTGAACTGGCCCATTTGGGGAAAGGAGGCGGCCGCAGATAAGTGTGCTCTCACGGTGTGGAGACATTTCCTAGAGAGGGTCGACATCCTGTTTGAAGTGTGAATGGACCATAAAAATTTAGAGACTTTAAAGGGATCGCGCAAACTCACGGCAAAGCAGGTGCGTTGGGCCGAATTCTTCTCTAAGTTCAGTTTTGTTTTAAGGCATGTGCCCGGCAAGCAGAATCAGTTGGCAGATGCGGTTTCTCGACTCCCCAGTATAAAAGCAAGATGGATCGTCCCACAGATTTGTTGTTTACTCCCAAGCAGTGGGGGGATTTGCCTGGCCTGGATGATCCAAATGTGTTCTTATTCGCTTTATTCCAATGGGCAATTTTGGGGGCTACCCCTTCCAGGACCCATATCTCAGAACCCCCTGACCCAATCTTTACAAAACTTGTGAGTTCTTGCAAGAAGGGTCCCCTGAAGCTACACTGAAATTTTGGGACCTCTACCTCCAAAAATGCCCCCCACATGGGAATCTCTCTCACACACAAACAGACAGTCTCTCTTCCTCTCTCCAGGCAGCTAGGCTCATGCACTCAACCACTAATGATTGGCCAGAAGAAGACCCAGCTTGGCCACTGATTGGCTGTGGGAGAATGTTGCTTACTAACTGATGGTTATGCTGCTGATTCTGAGCCCCCGAATTTGCCAAATTTATTCGGTGTGCCCCGAACTCGCTGAATTCGGCTCGTCATTTTCCTGCCTTTTTTTGAATTCGGTTCCATCCGAACTGAAAACCGCTGAATCGGGGGAAATTAGACTATTTTTCAGTTCAGGATGAACTGAATCGACAGCCCTAAATTCAGTGCTAGAATGTTATTTGCATTGCTATGTAAATTACCACCAGGATGATTGCGTGGATCTTTTGCCTTTTGCAGAGTATGCCTATAATAATGCCTCCCATTAGTCCACAGGTTTCAGCCAGTTCCATGTAATATATGGTAAAGATTTCGGTCCCTTTGGTAATGTGGATCTTTTGGGGGAGGGGGCTGACAAAACACTTGGCCCTGGTTGCAAAAGAATTTAGAGCGGGCCAAGCGCAAATACAAAGTACAAGCGGACAAACACCGTTCTCTGGGGTGGAACATCAAGGTGGGGGACCAGATATATCTATCCACAAAAAACCTTCACTCCCTACGCCCATGTAAAAAACTCAGTGAGAAGTATGTGGGGCCTTTCCCAGTCTCACAGCTCATTAATGAAGTCACAGTGAAACTCAGCCTTCCGAAGTCCCTGAGGGGCATCTATCCAGTGTTTCATGTCAGTTTGCTAAAGAAATACATGTGGGAGGGAGGGGGGCTTAGGGGGAGCAGAATGTCAGGCCTTTGGTGTTAGCAGGAGTAAACACTCTTGACATGAGTAGGCCAGTTTCTGGCTAAACGTCAAGTCCTTGGTTCCCAGGGCTTGGAAGCTCCTGTGTATACTTCGTTAGTGCTTGTTATCACAGCTGTGACGTGTTGTGTCTTCATTCATGGGAAATGGCTATCTCGCTGTTGCCTAGCAATGTTTATCTTGCTCTCTTTTTTAAGCAGGTAGCCTGTACTTGCTTTCCATTGCTATCCTTGCCTGCCTGCGTGCAGTTAGTTCTTTTAATTTGCTTTTAAGTTTTACTGCTTCAGATCTACCTGTCTGGATGAGTATGCTTGAGGGATGCTAGAGGCAAACACCTCAGACTGACACTTCCCTACCCTCAGAATAAAAGATAATATGGGAGAAAGGCAATTTGGTTGTGTTCTGCTCAAAATGGTGGCCTCCTGCTGCAGCTTGTCATATTTAAAAAACAGGGAAACATTATATGCAGCTGGATTATCATGTGTAGCTTAAACCTAACTGATGGGCAAATCTTACCCTTCTCTCAGTATAGGACTACTGTAAGAGTGAAACTTGTTACATCCTGAACAACTCTATAGAAATGATTGATAATCCCATAGGGGTTAAGACTGTCTTTCACACAAAAGACTTGCAGACTAGTTTGCTTGCGTATTGAATTGAGTCAAATGGGGCATGTTCCTATAGGATTACAGTCCTTGATTGAACACTGCTGGAGATTTTATGTATTTGCATTTCTGTAACCATCATATGATGTATCTTCTTGCTTTATGTAGGATCAAATATTAACATTTGTGCACTGTTAAAAATTCTAGCGCCTGCCATATATGTAGTAAATGCTCGCAATAATGAGATTTTACATTAATGACACATAGCATTCATGTAAGATTTCAATGGTAAAAATGCTTCACATACATTATCTCATTGTAATCTTTACAACAGCCCAGCAAGGTGAGTCAGTATCATCATTCCCTTCTTTCAGAAGAGGGAGAGAAGCTGTGAGAGATGCCACCTTGTTCATTGGTGGCAGAGAGAACCCTTAGGCCACAACGAAGTAGCCAAATTTGCAGATTACACCAAATTATTTAGGGTGGTTAAAACAAAATTGGACTGTGAAGAGCTTCAAAAGGATCTCTACAAACTGGAAGAATGGGCATTAAAATGGCAAATAAAATTCAATGTGAGCAAGTGTAAAGTGATGCATATTGGGGCAAAAAATCCCAACTTCACATATACATTGATAGTGTGCTGGGTAGCTGCCAACTCCCGGGTGTCAGTTTACAGAGTCTTAGGGCAAAAACGCATGGTCTTGTTTGTGGGCTTCCTAGAGGCACCTGGTTGGCCACTGCATGAAAAGACTGCTGGACTTGATGGGCCTTGGTCTGATCCAGCATGGCTTTTCTTATGTTCTTAATATAAGCCACTTTGCGTCCCCACTGGGAAGAAAAGTGGGGTACAAATTAAATAAATAAATAAATAACTTTTTAAAGAGCACAAGCTTCTCACAGTTGTAAACTTTGCTTCTCTTTTTAGAATGCAGAGAGTGGAGGTACAAAGAGGAAAATGTTTACTACTTCTGTCTGGTAGACTACAAAACAGCATATATGTGAGAAATATCCCTCATTATTAAGCCTTCTCATTTCTGCTCCCTGATTCTGGATGCTTCCTTACCCTCCATGCCTGCAAATTGCTCTAAGTTGTGAACCAGGAATACTCTGGCAATGGGCTGTGGCAGATGTGAGACAGCCATCCTCATGTTGTCAAGCAGGAGTCACACCTTCCGGGGGGTGGTGGTAGCAGTCTGGTTCAGAAGGCTCAGCAAAGATGGTGCTCCTTCCCTATCATCTGCATTCATCTTCTGAATGGTACAGCATATTTGCTGAGAATGGCCCGAAACTGTTTTCTGCATTTCCATAATGTGTTTGCATTGCAACTGATAGAGATTGAAGAGACCAGGAACTGAGCTTGTGAGAGGGCAAGGCCTGCAATTTAATTTTTAAACATCATAATCTGTAATCATATTTAAATGCATTAATCTGTAAAGTGCAATAGGCAAGTCTTGTGTCTATTAGGGAAATTTGATTTTGAAATTATTTAACAAGCTGGAGATGTCACTTTAAAGAAAACAAGCTGCTCAACATTTTGACTTTTACCTCTCTTTTTAAATTGCATAGAGTTCAGGTGCATGCAAAGACCCTGGTTAAGATTTCACCACAAAAGAGCATGTGACTGACTAGGGCTGCAGTCTTAAGCATACATAGTATGGGAGGGCCCACAGCTTAGTGGTGCAGCACATGCTTTCTTTGCATAGGTAAATGTTTCACAGGTTTGCTTCTTGACATTTCCAGCTAAAGGATAAGTTTACTTCTGGATTGCCTACTGGGTAGACCCCACTTCTGTATGATTCACTTGTGATGAATGGCAATTGGACATTAGATTACTGGTGAGAGATCCAGCAATAATATACTACTCTTTGCATAAATATTCTTGAAAGTGTGGATTGTTCTGGAACAGGTTGGACAGAGCTGTATAGTGTTTTATGAAACACCGTCGAAGCACAGGATGCTTGGCAAAATTATATTAAAAGGTAGTATCCCCAACAAGCTACCAGTTGATAATGGAGGATACCAGAAAGGGAGAGGAGGGGAGAAGAGGCAAGTGTAACAAAGGATAGCATGCCCTTTGTAAAGATACCGAAGAAGAAGAGTTGGTTTTTATATGCCGACTTCCTCTACCACTTAAGGAAGAAGCATACAGGCTTACAATCACCTTCCCTTCCCCTCCCCACAACAGACACCCTGTGAGGTAGGTGGGGCTGAGAGAGCTGTGACTAGCCCAAAGTCACCCAGCTGGCTTCATGAGGAGGAGTGGGGAAACCAACCCAGTTCACCAGATTAGCCTCCGCCGCTCATGTTTCTTGAGAAACTTCGCCAGTACCGGTTTCTCAAGAATAAGTCATGTCAGACTAATCTTATCTCCTTTTTTGAGAAAGTTACTACCTTGCTGGATCAGGGGAATGCTGTAGACATAGTTTATCTAGATTTCAGTAAGGCTTTTGATAAGGTTCCACATAGCATTCTAGTTGACAAATTGGGAAAATGTGGGTTAGATCCTATTATTGTTAAATGGATCTGCAACTGGTTGACAGATCGTACCCAAAGAATGCTAGTTAATGGTTCCTCGTCCACTTGGAGACAAGTGACTAGTGGAGTTCCTCAGGGATCTGTGCTGGGCCCTGTGTTGTTCAACATCTTTATAAATGATTTGGATGAAGGAATAGAGGGGATGCTTATTAAATTTGCAGATGATACTAAATTGGGAGGGGTAGCAAATACGGTAGAAGACAGAGCCAAGATGCAGGATGATCTTGACAGGCTGGAGAAGTGGGCTAGAACTAATAAAATGCCCTTCAACAAAGACAAATGTAAAGTTCTGCATTTAGGTAGGAAAAATCAAATGCATACTTATAGGATGGGGGAGACTTGTTTGAGCAGTAGTGTGTGTGAAAAGGATCTTGGGGTGTTAGTAGACAAAACACTGAACATGAGTCAGCAGTGTGATGCTGTAACTAAAAAGGCAAATGCAGTCTTGGGCTGCATCAACAGAAGTATAGTGTCCAGATCACGCGAAGTGATGGTATCACTTTGCTCTGGTTAGACCTCAGCTAGAGTACTGTGTTCAGTTTTGGGCACCACAATTTAAGAAATTGTGTAGACAAGCTGGGACGTGTCCAGAGAAGGGCAACAAAGATGGTGAGGGGTCTGGAGACGAAGTCCTATGAGGAAAGGTTGAAGGAGTTGGGTATGTTTAGCCTGAAGAGGAGAAGACTGAGAGGGGATATGACAACTATGTTCAAGTACTTGAGGGGCTGTCATACTGAGGATGCTGCCGAGTTGTTTTCTGTTGCCCAAGATGGTCGGACCAGAACCAACGGGTTGAAATTAAATCAAAAGAGTTTCCGTCTAGACATTAGGAAGAATTTTCTAACAGAGCGGTTCCTCAGTGGAACAGGCTTCCTCGGGAGGTGGTAAGCTCTCCTTTCCTGGAGGTTTTTAAGAAGAGGTTAGCAATGCTGATTCTGTGACCTTAGGCAGATGATGAGAGGGAGGGCATCTTGGCCATCTTCTGGTCACTAGGGGTATGGAGGGGGGAGGTAGTTGTGAATTTCCTGCATTGTGCAGGGGGTTGGACTTGATGGCCCTGGTAGTCCCTTCCAGCTCTATGATTCATGATTCTATGATTCTTGTGGAGGAGTGGGGAATCAAACCTGGTTCTCCAGGTCATAGTCCACCACTCCAAACCACTGCTCTTAACCACTACACCACGCTGAGGACTGAACCCAAAAAAGGAGGAATTATTGGACAGATATAAAACAAGACCAGGAACCAACCAAAAACACTGACAACAGAAACTGTAAAGCCTACATGACAGTGTCTTTGCTGCAATAATCGTGTAATGTATGAATTGTCCCTTTCAATAAAAGACAATTTCTGTCAATCCAGAGATTTTCTGACATGCCATTTTGTCTAAACTGTGCTTTGCTAAGCTATTCTTCTTTATAACACTCCCATTTTAGTATAAGTGCTGCCAAAGCTAGCATAAGGATTCCTACATTATAAGGCTGATAAGGTAAGCTTTCTAAGATCTGATCTGTTTTCATAAAAACAAGCAATTTGCAAACCATCAGACTAATTACAAATGTTGCAAAACCTGAACTATCTCAAAGGAAGACCTTTTTGCTTTGTAACGTAAGTACAGTATTTGTGCAAGTTAAACCAGATATATTTGCTAAACCTGACTTACCTTTGTCAGTGAGTCAAGCAAGGAGCATTGGAACAAAATTTAAAAATAGAACAGAATGATAAACTTGAGATTCTATGAACTAAGTATATGATTGGAAGATAACTATATTCTTGGTTTTAAGTCAGAATTTCAAGACAGGAATGACTTGGGATTCTCAAAGATGCCAGGCATGTACATTATTATCTGAACTTAAGAATGTACTCACTGGATCAGACCAAAGGCTTATCCAATCCAGCATTGTTTCTGACAATATCATATCAGATACTTTTGACAAGCCCATAAGGAGGGCATATAGGTTATATTTCTCCCCTTCCAACCATCAGGGCACACTGCTTTTGCATATGGAGGTTCAATTTTATTAACATGGCTAACAGTAGTCAGTACACCCTTCCTCCCTTCTGTGAATGTGTTTAATCCTTTGAAGAGCCATCTGACTTCGTGATTTCCACAAGTTAGTTTTATGTTATGTAAAGATACACTTGCTTTTGTTTGTCCAGAAGCAACTGCAAATCAACTTGAATTTGTGATCCCACATTCCAGTATTATGAGATTGGGGGGTCCTTTCCATTCAATCTGCAGAATATTAATACACCATAATAAATTTACATAATCCATGCAGAGGAGCACTGAATGGCATTTTGTATCAGATAATTCTAACTGAAATTCTCCCCTTTCCCCACTGTGCAAGTCTATAACAAAGCTCCCATGGATTTCAAGAGAATACCACATGGGGTTTTTCAGCTTCTACAGAAGAACAGAATGGTCTCTTTGCATAACATCTGCACTAGCCACTACTGGCTATACTTGGATTCCATTGCCCAACACAGAGTGCGTTGAAATTGTTTTATCCTAAATGATTTTTACACCTTTATATTTACCTTAACAGACCAGCTGGTTACTCTCTTATTTTTATATCATTATTGAGGCATGAGAAAGCATTTTTATATTTCGCAAACAGCTGCAAAGAACCCAAAAATCAAGGTAGTTGGATGTCAAGAGGCTTGAAAATAATTCAACCAGAAACGTTCAGTTAGTCTCAATGTGTCGGTTTACGAAGCCATTAAAATGATTTTCAAGCCCCAAGCAAATTGTTGGTATGCTCCCCCGTTGCTTTGAACTGTTGAACAGTCTTTGCAGTGCATATTTCCATTTCAAATGAATATTTTTAGGACGAAACTTTCGTCTCCAATTAGAGCAGCCACTGACGTGCTTGCACAGGATCAGGCAGTGCTGTGTACAGAGAAACCCTGGACTGGCTGCATTAGTTGCTAGGGAGGCAATCAGTGACATTGTCTTTGGTAAACTTTACTAAAAACACCATGGAGGAAGTGCACAGTCAAAAGTGACCTTTGCAGCCATTTTCTTCCAAATGGAACGCATGTTTACTTTTAAAAATCAATATTTTGTTGCTAAGCAGGATTATTTATTTAAAATCTTTATTTACCACTTTCTGTGTGCTCACAGTGATTTATATACAACAGTGGTTCCCAACCTTTTTTTGACCAGGGACCACTAGGACTTTTTTGTTCAGTGCAGGGACCCAAAGGTTCAAAATAAAAATTCAGAGAATTTGAAAATAAACTTTAATCATAACTGTTAGTTAAACATTAAACTTAGAATAATATTTGAATATATATATATATATTATAATAGAGAACCTTTAATTGAAAATATTAATATATTATGGGTTTATAACTTTGTTTCGTGGACCTTAATTTAGTTCTCGCGGACGCCTGGGGGTCCGTGGACCCCCCGTTGGGAACCAGTGATATACAAGCATAAAACTTTTCTAATAAGACCTTGAATCCTATGCATCATATTGAGGAGTATTTTGGGCTTCAATTTGAGGGGAGAGGGCAGGAAATTTCCAGAGGACCCCAGCTAATAATTAAACCATGAAACATCCAAAACAAACAGCTCTTTGAAACTCAGTGTAAGCTCTAGCCCTGTGGCAAAACCATAAACAAATTCCAGCAGACGGCAAGTCCACGAAAGCAGTTTTATTTGGTTAGAATCGACAGGTTTCAGAAGCCATATTCAAAAGGACACTAGTAAGGGGCAAAGGCAAGGTGCAGAGGATATATGGAAAAGCAACAGGAGATAACTGGTAACCTAGACAACCCCCCTCCCAGAGGCAGGAAGGAGCACTTGGCAATTCCCACAGTATGGGAATTTATGAAGACTAAACACGGGGCACAGATTGGCCTTGCACAGAACAGCACAACAGCACCTGGGAGCAGCACAATTGCACTACTGCATACCATCCCCCTGGCTTGCTCCTGACACTCAGTGACCAAAAGGATTTGCAAAATAAATAATTTTTCAACCCTTCCCAAAAGCCAGTATGGAAGACTTGTTACTGATCTCATTAGGGAAATCATTCCAAAGATCTGGACAGTTGTTCAAAAAACCCTGCCAACTGATATTTCTTATGCAATTAATATTTGCAGAGCAGGGCCTTAAAAGCTAACCCACACAAAGGAGCTCATATACAAAGAAGCAGTCTCTGAGGGTTGTCAGTTCAAGACCATGAAGAGCTTTAAAGATGGGCACTAATGCCTTGAATTGAGCCCAGAATCTCATACTTCGCCAGTTGCAAAATCAAATAAATATGTCCTTGTCTCTCATTATTCATGCCAAAGCATACTGTATCTGCTGTATCCAGGTTGTCTTCAGAGGCAGTCCCCCAGAGAGGTCAGACTCAGAAAATCATAGATCAGTATGAAAAAATCCCGTGCCTTCAAAAATGGTTGGGGGATGAGCAACAAATGCAGCTGAACAGACATGCTTTTGATCAGGACCACACCCTGCTTACCCAGGGGCAAAGAAGAATCCAAGCAAGGCTGCAAGCTGCTTGTACATATTCTGTCTGGTCGCTGACCGTTTTAATAAACTGACTGGCAAGCTGCTCACATGGGTGAGCAGACATCTATCACAGACAGGATGACTCATTTAAGGACCTGGGACTTACCTGCATCACTAGGGTTGCCAACTCCAACTGGGGAAATTCTTGGAGATTTGGGGGCAATGCCTGGGGAGGCAGAGTTTGGTGAGGGAAGGGAGCTCAGTGGAGAGGTGATGCCACAGCTGCCATTTTTTCCCTGATCTGTACAGTCAGGAGATCAGTTGTAATTCTGGGAAAACTCCATGCTCCACCGTGAGATTGGAGGTGCATCACCTCTGGATCCAAATCTGCTTATTTATTCACCCACAGCATCCAATCTCTGCGGGTGTTCCTGAATGCTTAGTTAACCTTGTGAGAAGGAAGAAGGTAATATTATGCAAAGTAAGAAAGTATAACCTGTCTATAATTTATATAGATCTTACTGCAAAATGTTTAAGTGAAGAGTACAGTTTTGAAAATCTGTCTGTAGGTCTCAGATGAAGTCTTCAATTCCAGTCCTTCCTTCCCTACTACAGAGTTGCCTTCTTGATACCATCCTTTTTGCTTCCACTCACCTGGCCAGAGAACCTGCTTCTGTCCTCAAGAGACTCACCTTATTTACACATGCAGAACAGCAGCAGAATCTGTTTATTAGGAATATGCATATCCCTGCTCCAAAAACCTGTTCTCGGCAGCACACAACTAAAACAATGCAACAAAAAAACCCAGCCATTAAAAACAAACCAGGTCACAAACACAGCATAAACACTGAACAGCATAAAATGCTATTCAAAAAATAGTTCAGGGGCTACAACAGACCATAAAAAATATCTTTAAAATATTAAACCCCTCAGTTAACAGCCTGGCACCTAAACATAGGCACCAGGCGAGCCTCAGGGAGGAGGGAATTGTAATGGTGAGGCATCGCTACTGAAAATGGCCCATCTCTGGTCACTACACTTGTCATCTCTGTAGATGGGGGCAAAGGAAGAAGAAATTTGTTTTTTATATGCCGACTTATAATCTCCTTCCCTTCCCCTCCCCACAATAGACTCCTTGTGAGGTAGGTGGGGCTGAGAGAGTTCAGAGAGAACTGTGACTAGCCCAAGGTCACCCATGTGTAGGAGTGGGGAAACCAACATGGTTCACCAGATTAGAGTCTGCCACTCCTAATCACTACACCACACTGGCTCTGTTAAAAGGATCTTAACAGGTGGGCTGGACAGTATGGGAGGATATGGTTGATAGAGCTGGTCCCATTCCCAACTTCCAAGCATTCATGGGCTCTTCTACCAACCCATAAGCCCTCTCACTCCATCCTTGCTTCCAGCCTCTAGAAAACCACTAGTTAGGTTTATAACTCCAGCTTTAGTGCTCTAGATCTTGACAGTTAAGAGCTTTAGCATAGTGGCTTACCAGTTATTTGTTTTTGTGCTTGAACATTTACTTTCTTTACTTTCTTTTTAAAATGAAAGTCCTCCTGGTAGCCATGACTAAAACTATGATTAAAAGATCACGGTGAGAATTTGCACTGAAGTTTCTTATGAGTTTATATTGAAAGGTAAACAGAGAGAGAGAAAGGGAGGGAGACAAGGGGAGAGAGAGAGAGAGAGAGAGAGAGATCTTTTTGCTTAGTGTCTCTAATAATACTGTTTGGATTACAATAAAGAAACAGAAATAAACAGCATTATATCGACTTTTTTCATTTGGCTCTGGCTTATGTTATCAATAATATGTAATACAAATTCCAGGAACAAAATTATGAGAAGGTGACAGAGGGAAAATAACCTTAAAAATTAATTTTAAAAAACCTCTGGAACTATTATGTATCCCATTTAGAATTCAGCACCTGAGTTCCTTATCTTTTCTTTCATAGCTTTCTTACAATAAAGTAATGACCTGACCATTGCTCTCGCAAGAAGCAAATAATCCATCATAAATAGATATCCACTGTTTTTTCTAGGGAAACAACGAGACAATTTTCTTTCAAATATAGGAGAAAATGTAATATGACCTGCAATATGGACAAGATGAAGAGAACTTTGTTATAATGCTCAGATCAACTGTAGCCTATTATAGTATTTATTCCTGATTAAACTTACCAGAAAGGACAAAGGTGGCTGACTATGGCCGCTGTTTGTATGGTTTTGCCAAAGCAACAGATACAAGAGACTTGTCCAACAATGTGCTGGTGTATGTGCTTCTCTTTCACAGGACTTTTATGAATACAGTTCATGAATGGAATATGTAATCAGAGTAATTAATGGAGTGCGGAATTTATAAGTAAGGGGTTGCATAACAAAATTTCTGAGACAAAGATATACATGGAAATCACTGGTTCGGGTCAATACCATGATTTTTTGGAATAGTAACACTAATCTGACATTCTTGGGTATTATGGAAAACCCTCCAGGAAAAATGTGTGTTATTTTTTGTCTTCAGGTGCTGCTAGCATGGGCTAATATTTTTCTTTGATTTTACTAATTTCCTGAGCAATGATATTTCTCCCTTCCATTCACATCCTTGCAAGGGAGGAGCGGGGGGCGGGGCAGGAGGGCCATTTGGCTGAGGCCTCACATTCACGGAGAGTCTCAGATTTCAAATTTTGATGTTATCTCCAAATCAGGTTATATATGCAGAAGAAGGTTATATATACAGTCACAGAGATACACTGACAGGACTAAAAGATGTTATCATACAACTATAAACTTGTGTCTCATTACCAGACCACACCACCTATAGTACACATTGAGAATTAAAATCTTCCTCAATCAGCTGTGGCAAAGCTTGGAGTTGCACCAGACCCAGTGGTGGTGTAGGAGGAGACCATGATGGGAGGTGGCCTGGGCCTCTCTCAATCTCTGAGGATACCATGGGCCAAAATAGATATAATGGGGACAGCTGTATTTATGCTGTACAAGTCTTCCCATTCATAGATAAAGCAGGGCACAGAGGTACCTTTAAAAAATTATTTAGAAACAGAAATATATACAAAATATAGATCTCTTTGAGTAATTCATAACATTGATTCAGCGAGATAGATAGGATATGAAGAATATCCTGATTCATAATTCAGTGAGATGAGCAGTGTATACATAAAATTTACAAGCTCATTAAATTGTTATAATATAGATGATACATCTTGATTAATATGCCCATACAGATAAAAAATTAATGTTCTCTTATCGTCATAAATTGCAAAAATATCTCATAGCTATTCCTGCTATTTAATAAGGAAACAATAATTTAAAATAAGAATGATGGTATAATTCCTCAAAATGTAAATACCAATAGCACAAAGAGATAGCTCAGAGTAGCTCATAGAAAAGACAAGGAGAAATTCCCTCTATAGCCTTATAATTCCAGAACATTATGCACATAGCCCAAAGTTCCACAAACTTATTTGAAATATTCAAAGAGTTTCTCAATGTTCTTTGGTGATATGTTCATTTAATAAGTGATACATTCTCCCAAACATAATTCAGCCAATCTTCTGAATATAATATTCAATCTTGTGAAGCAATATTGAGTAATAATTTCCATTCCTCTTATCTGTTATTTATCTGTAAATCCCTAACCCATTTATTATGGTCACTTAAAGATATCTCTATATTTTCAAACAAAAGGACATAGATATTCATAATAGATCCTCTAAATATATTATCTGTACTGATTATCACTTCTAACAAGGTTTTAGATCTTTAACAGCTATATTTTCCTACTTGAATATTAAGTATGTGTCTAATTTGAAAAAATTGAAACAAGGAGGGTCTCTTGCCCAATTTAAAGGTAACTTCCTCATAGCTCAAAACCTGTTCATTACTAGATCTTCTATAGTGTCCAACCCTTTCTCTCTCCATAGCTTATAATCAGCTTAAACCCTGATGTGGTGTGATTGCTCATTACAGAAGTGCTGACTCCCCTGATGCTTTTTCCTGTCCCCACCAAAACAAGGAGCAGAATTTAGAGAGAAATTTTGGGCAGTTATGGGAGGGAAGGAGGTAGATTTATTCTTTTCCTCTGAGGGAAATCCCTTCTGTCACTGGAGATCTTGCCTGTAGGGTTGTACAAAAAACTTTTTCGGTAAATTTCAGGTTTGGGTTTATTGGGCCTGATTTTTTTTGGGTAAACCTGAAATAAGCCGAATACTCATACTAGTAAATTTCAGTATTCAGCTTATTTTCAAGTTTACTGAAAAATTCAGGCCCATTATATCTATGTGGATTTTTTCAAAGCTCCTGGGGGGCATTTTTGGAGGTAGAGTCACCAAATTTGCAGCATGGCTGCAAGGGTCTCTCCTTAGACAGTCTTCAAAGTTTGGTGAACTTTGGGACAGGGGGTCCAATTTTATGGGCCTGCAAAAGGGTCACCCCCATCCTCCAGGCATTTACGAGCCAAGCTGTCCATCGGTTTTCAGGTTCAAAAGTTCAGCGTTGCCAAGTACTGGCGGAAAGAGGTGATTCCAGGCTGGCACCTCAAAGTCTGGGGGCTGCCTTTGTTTCTGGGTCACTTTGCATGATGTCCATGCAAATGAGCTTCCAAATCTGATTCCAAGAGAAGGTCACAGTGCAGGGAAACAATATCAGAGACAGCCGAAGTCATGACCAAGGGAACTTATGTTAAGGAGATTGCTCATCCACATGGGTGAGGGAGTCTTCTTCAGAAGACTCATGAGCAGCTGACGGAAACTAATGTTCTCCAGACTGCCCCATCTTTTAAAGTGCAGATCAGCTGCTGTCAGTTGGTCAGACCAAGTTGGCTCCGATTACATGACCCTGACTTCAAAAGGGCCCCAACTATGGGGCCCTAACAAAACCAGTTTTAAAAAAAGAAAGAAAAAGAGAAAGCACAGAGCCATGCTTCTGAGCAAAGGCTAATTTCGGATTTATTTTCGGTTCGGGTTTATCGATATGCACAACCCTACTTGCCTGGGATCCAACCCAATTACTCCATGAAGAGTTCCTACTCCTGAGTCATTAGTCTTGTTTTCATTTGATCTTGATACATGTTTTATTCATCTACTTTGCTGACTTTTCTAGGTACACGAAAATGAAGACTGCAACCAACATCTATATCTTCAACCTTGCCCTGGCAGATGCCTTAGCAACAAGTACGCTGCCATTCCAAAGTGTGAATTATCTCTTGGGAACATGGCCATTTGGTACAACCATTTGTAAGATTGTTATATCCATAGACTACTACAATATGTTCACAAGCATCTTCACTCTTTGCACTATGAGTGTGGATCGTTATATAGCAGTTTGCCACCCAGTCAAGGCTCTCGATTTCCGCACCCCCAGAAATGCCAAAATTGTCAACGTCTGCAACTGGATTGTTTCTTCAGCCATTGGTATCCCAGTTATGATCATGGCAACCACAAAAGAAAATAACGGTAAGTAAGGATTCCACTTTCCATCTGCTTCAGTATATGAGACAGACAGACAGCTGGGCATCACTCACCCACCCAGGTATCTAAATTATTAAGATACTTTCCAAAGCAACTCAAGTATTAGAAACATCCAAAAGTTTTACAGTAATATATCTCTATCAAAGTTAGACCCCCCCCCCAAGCCCATTCTAAAATGGTGTTATTTGTACACTAGCCAACTAGCTGAAATGTGAAATTCATAGCACAAGACCTGCCCACTAGTGGGCACTTCCTGCCCACTAGAAAAGTTTGAGATTTGCAAGCTATGACCAAGCAACATGGGACAATGAGTATCTCCAAATGGTTTAAGTAATTTTAGGGCACCCAGAAAGCTGAAATTTGATTTAGTATTTGATATGCATTTGGCCTTCACGTAAACCATGACACACTGATGATTAGAAAAGTTTTACACTTAACCATCAAATGAGTCATGGAGTTTACCTCATAACTGTGACCGTTATTCCAGCAAGAACGTGCAGACTGGCATGTGAAACAGAATGTTGGGCTCTAAGAGTTTTGTCATGTCTTCACAGACTTCAGTCAAACCTGGATTTGGGGGAAGGTGCTTTCTAGCATTAGACAGAAACATGCATCTATACATACAGAATGCTAGTATCATTTACTAGTATGTGGTCATAAGTATGTATACAACTCTCTGTGTAGGCAGCAACCAGCTGCAATAAACTTATTATTTTGTTTTATTTAAACATTTATATTTTAAAATGTTATATTTAAAACAGCTTTGGTTGATTAGAGAAAACCACTTTAAAACCATACTGTCAAGCGTAAAAGCACACTTGTTTGTTTTTGAGATCATTTTGTATTGAATCTGTTTCTATAGTAAAGAATACAGAGGGGAATATGAAAAATGGCCTTTTCTTATGGAAACAAATGGTACACGTTTCGTATTAAGCTGTTAGTTATCTCACTCTTTTTCTACTGAGACAAAAGATTAGATAATATGAGTGAAGACAGCTATGCATTTTTCCATAATCCTATCCAAGTTATTAAAAATGAATCAGGTATCAGTTGTGAACAATATTACTCCAGTCAGTCTGAAGGTCACTTATAAACCTTGCCTTCTGTTTTCATTGTTTAAAATATTTTTTATACTTATTTATTTGTAGCCCACTTTTCTCCCAATCAATGGGACTCAAAGCAGCTTATGCCATTAAAACCTGCTAAAAGCTCAATCCACCAAGAATTCTTAATCAGAACTGCCACTCTTAGGCACTGGCTCCTATAGCCAATGATGCTTCACGATGTAATCTGTTGGCTCTTTTCGATAAAAGGTATTTTTAAAAGAAAAAATGTAAATGTGTTCAGGTCATTTGACCTGCATTAAAAAAAATTCTGGTGGTTTTCTTCTCTCTCACAAAACAGAACAGCCCGGTTTGCTAGACTGATAACAATTCAAGGACTAATCCAGAGTTGTGAAGTAAACAAATGTCCATAAAATCAGAACTTCATTCTGATGCTAATTTACTGTTCTGTGATGTTCCATCGCTTAATATTTTTAAACTGACTTTATTACAGTTTTCACTATTATCACTGAATACTGTTTGAAGTATTCTGTAGAAAAGAAAGTCAGGGAGCAATCCTAAACAGGTTATTCAGAAATAAGTCCCACTTTATTCAATGGGGCTTACTCCCAGGAAAGGGTTCTTGGTGTCAGTCTCAGGCGTTTGCCTCTAGCATCCCTCAAGCACACTTATCCAGACAAGTAGATCTGAAGCAGTAAAACTTTATTAGGAACTAAAAAGCAAATTAAAAGAACTAAGTGCACACAGGCAGGCAAGGTTAGCAATGGAGAGCCAGTACAGGCTACCTGCTTAAAAACATTAGGACAAGAGAATAAGATAAACATTGCTAGGCAACAGTGAGATAGGCATTTCCCATAAATGAAGCCACAACATGCCACAGCTGTGATAACAGACACTAATGAAGTATACACAGGAGCTTCCAAGCCCTGGGAACCAAGGACTTGACTTGTGGCCAGAACTTGGCCTGAACTCATGTCAAGAGCCCGTCTGGATCTTGCATTCAGTGAAGAACCTGACACTTGTTATTGCATTGACAGATATTTAAATAAACGAATGATTAATATCATGGATCCCAGGCTAATATTCTATAGATACTAACAATGCAAAATAAGATTTGGGGGAGTTGTGCTACCATTGCTGTGTGACTCTGTGGCCCAAATAATCCAGGGTGGGGGGTGGGGGGACTTGGCTAAGAGTGCCCCTTTGTCACCCACAAGGAATCAAAGGGAGTTAAGGAGTAATGAGTCTGCGGCTGCTGCCAAATGGAGACGAGGTACCCCAGAAGCAGTTCATGGGTTCTGGGATCCAAGCATAGGGAGTATTTCTTTATTTTAGATATTTATATCCCATGCTCTCATCCAGCTATGGATCTTGATATGACTTGCAGTAGAAATGGAAAGAGTACAAGTAAATGATTAAAATGTAAACAATGACGAAAGATAATCAGGAAAAAATTCTAAGACGTAATAAAGTTTCAGACATTTTGAAGACTTTAAAAAGGTAACAAGGTATAACATGAAAGAGATATATTGTGATGTTATGCCTCGTTATAATACATGCCCCACTTCCCCAAACACTGATGAGTTCCAAAGGTAGCACTTGTTAGAGAGGTGACATCATATGAGCACAGTTTTATTAATGTAAATACTAATACAGGGCATGTTTACTCCATTTGAACTCTGGGGATAGCTGTACTGTATACTCCCTACTGATCACAGCCTACAAAACCTTGTGTGTCCCCCCCACACTATCACTTGTTGTGCTTCCCCCTCTCTGCCTATAGAATCATAGAAATATAGAGTTGGAAGGGACTACCAGGGTCATCTAGTCCAATCCCCTGCACAATGGAGGAAATACACAACCACCTCCCCACACACACCGAGTTACCCCTACTCCATGCTCAGAAAATGGATTAAAAAAATCCTCTAGGATCCCTGGCCAATCTTGCTTGGAGGAAAATTGTGTCCTGACCCCAAAGTAGTGATCGACATTTCCCTGGGCATGCAAGAGAGGGCCACAAGAGCCAAACACTGATGCAACCCTTCATGCCATCCCTGTCATGATCTGCCTATGTTCACAGAATCAGCATTGCTGACAGATGGCCATCTAGTCTCTGCTTAAAATCCTCCAAAGAAGGAAATACCACCACATCCTGAGGAAGGCTGTTCCACTGAGAAACCGCTTGAACTGTCGGAAATGTTTAGCTGGAAACTCTTCTGATTTAATTTCAACCCATTGGTTCTGGTCCAACATTCTGGGGCAACAGAAAACAGCTTTGCACCATCCTCTATATGACAGCCCTTCAAGTACTTGAAGATGTTTATCATATCACTTTTCAGTTGTCTCCTTTCCAGGCCAAACATACCACGCTACTTCAACCTTTCCTCATAGGACTTGGTCTCTAGACCTCTCAGCATCTTCGTTGCCTTCCTCTAGACACATATCCTTCTTAAATTGTGGTGCCCAAAACTCAACACAGTACTCCAGGTGAGGTCAGTTTTTATTTCCTAGAGATCTCCCTGCAGTTAGTTAATTTTTTTGCAAATACTGCTGCAGTAAATTTTATTGTAAACAACTCTGCAAGTGTAGGAACAGATTACTTCCTCAACTCTGCTAACAGGTTATGAACCCAGACTCAGGACATATTGAAAGAAAGCTATATCTGTGGGTCTATAAGAAGGGAAAGTCCGAAGCTATTCTATGCATAAAATAGGAACAAGGAATGTGAGAAGCATGAATCAAGGTAAGCTTGAAATTGTAAAACAAGAAATGGAACATTTGAACATTTCAATCCTGGGAGTAAGTGAATAAAGTGGACTGGATTAGGACATTTTCAATCAGAAAATCGCAAAATGTTTTATTTGGGGAATGTCAAAAACAGAAGAAACTGAGTTGCTTTAATAGTGAGGAAAGATGTAGCAAAGGCAGTCAGGAGCTATAATGCAAAGTCTGACCGAATAATATCAATCAGACTTCAGGGAAAGCCTATCAACATAAGCATCATTCAAGTTTATTCCCCAACTACAGATGCTGATGAGGAACAAATGGAAAGTTTTTATGCAAGTGTTCAGGAAGAAATTGATCACACACCTAAACAAGATATGCTGATAATCATAGGTGACTGGAACACAAAAGTAGGAAACAAAGCAGAATTAAATGTTGTTGGCAGATTTGGGCTAGGAGCATGGAAAGAAGCAGAACGACTCATAGAATTCTGTGAAGACAAGAATTTGTTCATTGCAAACACAAGTTTCAGGCAACCACATAGACGACTGTATACATGGACATCACCAGACAGCCAGTATAGAAATCAAATAGATTACATAATTGGAAGCAGAAGATGGAGAAGCTCTATTCTCTTGGCAAAAACAAGACCAGGAGCTGATTGTGGTATAGATAATGAATTGTTAATATCAAAAATCAAGATAAAGCTTAAGAAAAACACCAGAACATTCATAGCACCAAAATACAATCTAAGCAATATTCCTGAAGAGTTTAAAGACCATGTAAAGAACAGATTTGCATTACTGAGTTCAAGTGAATGTAAACCCGAAGAACTATGGGTGGAAACTAGAAATATTATCAAGGAAGAATGTGCAAAGACTATTCCTGTAGCCAAAAGAAATGAAAAGCCTCGATGGATGTCTGAGGAAACTCTTAAAATTGCCAAACATAGACGAGAAGCAAAAGTATATCTTTTGTTTTTTTTGTAAATTCTGTTGTTGCAGTTAATGCTATTGGAAACAACTCTGTATGTGTGAGACTGAGAATGGATCACTTCTTCAACTCTGCCAATAGCACTGAGCTGATTTGGTTCTCTGGAGCACTGGAGACATTTGGTGCTTTGTGGTATTTGCCTTATTTACACATTTACAAGCAAAGTGCCTGGGGAGACAAAGATATACTTCTACAGGGCAATATATCTGCCCCTCCACATCTGATCCCTGGAGAGACAGAGATATCCTGCTCCCCATCCCCAGCCATTTCACAGTTGTCTGTTTCTCTGCCAATTGCTTCTACCATTTAAACTGCTCTTCCTTTTCACACAGACACCCAGCAGCTCCCTCTCTTTAGCTAAGAGGGGGAATCACCTCTTCTAAGCCCCTATTGGTACTTGGAAAGTGCCATTTTCTGATATTTAATGCCAACTAAGGGGATTATCTACACTCATTAAGAAACATTACCATTCTTTTCTCATAAGATATGGCTTTCCTAAGGCACACCTCTTTCATCCAAACCCAAAGGACAAAACTGTCAGGACCCCTCCTGGTCCTAACTCAGATGCAGGAGTAGAATGCTCATCAGAGGATAATCCGGATAAACCAGGGACTACCCCAGGGGAAGACTGGGGATCCAGGAGACCGCTGGCACCATACCCGCCCCCAGACCATGAACCACTGGATCCCAAGGTCTTGGACAAAGGGGCTACTCCTGAAGCCTCAGCTCCAAATGACACTGCCAACTCGCTGGACTCCAGGTCAGCCACCTTCTTTGCCAGATCCTAGAACACTAATCCCCCGGTTCTTCTCCCACCCAGCAGGAGAGGCAGAGATAGCAGGCCTGCAAAGCAGCAGCACAATGGCACAAAGTGCCACGCAAGAGGCCTGTGTTCCTACCACTGAGCCAGATCACGGCTCAGGCATGAATTCTTTTGCAGAATTAGGCCTAAATCAAGTTCTGGCTGAAGGGAGTCCAGGAACAGGTGGAGCTTCTCCCTTTGCAAGGTGTTTGAGACCTAGACTAAGCAGAGAGCATTGTTGATTCAACCTGTTCACTTGGTCAGTGACAATGGCTTCACATGTTAATTTAGATGCAGCAAACTCCAGAGTGTGACCTTGACCTCTGTGCTGTACAGAAAGTAGGGTTGCCAGCTCCGGGTTGGGAAATACCTGGAGATTTTTGAGGCAGAGCCTGAAAAGGGAGGGGTTTGGGGAGGGGAGGGCCTTCAATGCCATAGGGTCCAATTGCCAAAGTGGCCATTTTCTCCAGGTGAATTGACCTCTATCGGCTGGAGATCAGTTGTAATAGCAGGAGATTGCCAACTAGTACCTGGAGGTTGGCAACCCTGTCTGAAAGCCAGACCCAGCCTGCATCTGCTGTGTAGAGCTCTGCTCCCAGAGAGCCTATAGTCAACCTTAGGACCCTGCTGCTGAAGCCAGAATAAGAACCACTGACAACTCCCAAGCTTGTAACAACAGCAACAGTTCAAAATGTTAATGAAAACCTACAGATCCAACATGATTTTGAAAATCACTAAACATTGGCATGCAACAAAACATAAACATCTGGCATAAAACAACAGCCAGTGAACAAAATGCCTCAGAAAAAAACTACATTTTAATCTGTCTGTTTAACCCTTTCTCTGCCCGATGTCAACTCAAAATCAGACATCCTAAACTGCTTTCTTCTTTAGAGAGGAAATAGTATGGGAATGTTGAAGGCTGCTTTTCCCAGTTCATCGTCTCTTGGGGCGGGGAGTTCATCTCCGGAAAGAAGGATGCTTCTTTATCTGCTTCCTCCTCCGTCTTTCCCCCATAATCTCTGTTCCAGTGGAGGATAAATCAGGGCCATAACTGGGGTGAGGGGGTAAGGAAGACAGCCGCCACCCCTGTGGCATGCGGAGAGGGTGGCAGAACTGTCCCTCCTACCTGGCCCACTCCTCCTGTAGGAAAGGCAGTTCTGCCGCCCTGTCTGCATGCTACGGGGGCTGCTGGTGCCCTCCTTGCCCCCCTAATTATGGGCTAAGTACCCAGCAGGGAAAGTCTCCTCAACTCTGGCCTGGCAAAATTTAAATATCACCATCTAAATACTGCCATTCGTGTTTTCCTCCACCACCTTCCTGGGGCTTAGCTTGCTGCCTGTCTCTCATTGGGGCCAGATCCCTTGACAGAAGATTTTGTTCAGCCAGGATAATATTGTTGCAAAACAAAATACCAGCATGAACCCTTAGGTTTAGCAATCCTTTTATCAGATTTGCTTTGAATTATAATACAACTACAAACGTGTGTGCAATGAGGAGTGGAGAACAGGCATTTGAGAAAACGCAATCATCCACTAAAAATTACTCTGCTTTTTGTTTTCACAGGATCTATTGATTGCACCCTTTCATTCTCTCACCCAACATGGTACTGGGATAACCTGCTGAAAATCTGTGTTTTCATTTTTGCCTTTGTCATGCCTGTCCTCATCATCACGGTATGCTATGGACTCATGATTTTACGCCTGAAGAGTGTCCGAATGCTTTCTGGCTCCAAGGAGAAAGACAGGAACCTCAGAAGGATCACCAGAATGGTCCTGGTGGTAGTGGCGGTTTTTATAGTCTGCTGGACTCCCATTCATATTTATGTTATCATTAATGCCTTGGTCCGCATCCCAGAGACTACTTTCCAGACTGTTTCCTGGCACTTCTGCATTGCTTTAGGGTATACAAATAGCTGCCTTAATCCCGTGCTTTATGCATTTCTAGATGAAAACTTCAAAAGGTGTTTTAGAGAATTCTGCATCCCAACAACTTCAACAATTGAGCAACAAAATTCCACCCGGATCCGACAAAACACTCATGAACACGCCTCCACTGCCAACACAGTGGACAGGACTAACCATCAGGCATGACTAGCAGTGGAGATGTCATCTCTGGATTCAGGAATTCCTCCTGGTGATGACATGAATTCTGAAATTACAGTCTTTACTGATGTATAGCTTTTAAAATATTTGCAATGCCCTTTTGATTCATCTTTCTTATCTGGGATGTTATAGACAGAAAGACTGATATTATAAGCTTGTTAGATAGCTTCAGTTCCTATCCTATTCTGGGAAACCTAGGAGCTCCCAGTTGCATGATCAGGCCCTGAGTATGTGTATAAATGCAAGAATGACTCATTAGATAAGGACGGAGATGCCTTCATGGTTTTTGCTCACAGAATGTTTGCTGTGGCTCAGATTTCTAGAACTGTATATATTGACATATATATGGGCCATGGTCCATATAAACATGGGCTCTGTCCATCAGCCAGCCTCATGGTTAGCTCTGTAGGTTCTTAAATTGTCCCACTTAGCTCCCTCTTTGACACCTTGATAGACTGCCTAGATATCTTTAGGTATGTCTACATCTTCATGCTCCATACCTTTGAGCAGGCTTTGATGATCCATTTTCTTACCAATGTCATCAAGATTTCCATGGTAACATTATTAAGGTGTTAACTTACTCTGAGGTGCCTATCTGGTTGGCAGTTATTCATATAAACATACAAAAGGGAGTGCTTTGTGGAGAAGCTTGTGTGGGCTGAATATCCAATTTCTCCATTATGTTCACTTGGTGTGTAAAAGCAAATGAGTGTGTCTAAACAAACCTCAGTCAGTCTTACCTATTTTTTAAAAATGACTTCTGAAGGCCACAAAGAGCAATGGGAAAACGCGCCACGGAAAAAGGCAGGGGGAAAGCGGCACTGCTTGAAATGGCCAGAGCAGTTCCGAGAGCTTTGGAAACAGCTCATAGATGGATTGAAATGAGCTGTATGAAACGCCTGTCTCTGTATCGCTTTACTCGGAAACGGGCCAACAATGGATGATGTACAGTTTAGAATGGTAATCTGAAAGGGGCCATAGTAACAGTGCACAAACTGGCTGCAGTAACAGTATTTCCCAGCTACCTCTGAGATACAAAAACCAGTTTGTTAGCTGAGATTGAAATCCCCATTTCTTGGAGGGTTCCATCCATTTCACTAGGATCAAGATTTCATTCACACAAGTATGTGAACTGAAAGGAAGTCTTCATCCATATTCTATGCTGAGTTTAAGTCTCCTCCTTCTCGACTTAGTTAAAAATATTTAAACAACAGAACAATGGAATGTCCCTTTTGGGTAACTGCAATCATCAGCTGGCAAAGTTTTGGTATTATTGGTGATTTTCTGTAGCAAAAGCAGAGAATACCAGTTACATATTGTAAAGATCATTGTGAATACTTGTATAGTGTTAATAGTATAGCAGCAAAATATATGGTAATGTAATGTATTTTTGGAAGAGCCCCGTGGCGCACAGTGGTAAGCTGCAGTACTGCAGTCCAAGCTTGCTCACAACCTGAGTTCGATCCCAACGGAAGTTGGTTTCACACAGCTGGCTCAAGGTTGACTCAGCCTTCCATCCTTCCGAAGTCAGTAAAATGAGGACCCAGCTTGCTGGGGGTGAAGGGGAGATGAGAGGGGAAGGCCCTGGCAAACCACCCCGTAAACAAAGTCCGCCTAGTAAATGTCGGGATGTGACGTCACCCCATGGGTCAGAAATGACCCGGTGCTTGCACAGGGGACCTTTACCTTTACCTGTAATGTATTTTTAAATAAGTACATCCATTAATTTTTCCTATGTCCTTACTTGTTTTGAAAGCTCTTTGCACATTTCAGTGATAAGACATAACATATTATTTCACTAGTCAAAGAAGTACAATAACTTATGTAAATGTGTTGGTGTGTGTGTGTGTAATACCATCTGTAAAATAAATAAGCATTACTAAGTATATTTAGAAAACTGATTTACGACTTAAGCCACAAGAAATTATTAATTTATTTGACAATTAAAGTTGTATTTATATGCAAAGTCATCCTATAGAAGGTTTCTGTTCCATTTAACAATGCCTTCAATTAGCTAGCGTAACTAACAACTTATGAAAGCATATTCTGTCAAAATAAAAGCTAACTTGTCACTGGCATAAGCAACAATAATAATCGTATAGATAATTTCTAGCTATATCTTATTTTAAACTTTCTGTTCACCAGATGCTCTGTAATTCAATGGTCAACAATTACCCAGAAAGCAAAACGTTTGTTTAAGCTTCTAGCACTGCATTTGCCCTGTTGCTTTGGTGTTAAATTATATAGATAATGCTTGCCTCATGTACACACGTTTGTCATGACAGAAATACACTCTTCATCTGGAGTAAAGTGGTAAAGCATGTTTAAAGGTAAATAAGTGACATTTTTACATTTTGTATCCATGTGTACAAGAGATTTGTAAAATATGAAAAAGTGCCTTATGTCTCAACGTTCTCTCGAAATCATGCATTTTTGCTAACTATTAACCATTAATCAGTTGTATTATGAGGGGTTGATTTTAGTAACTTTATTTTATTCTCCCCACCCACCCATTTTAACAAAATCATCTATTACAACCAAACCATGCCAACAACCACTGGCTCTCCAGCCAGCATCTGGCCTAAACATTCTGCACTCTCTCTTAACTAACCCACCTGCAAGACCTTTCTTAGAGGAAGAACAACAGGAAAACTAAGTGATATCTACCCAGTATTTTTGGCCCAAAGCAAAAAGGAAGGGCTCTGGGGTGTTCCAGAATGTGCTGGAAACAAGTTGGATTTGACCTATTTGAAGACACACTCCAAATTATTATCATTACACTTAATGAGTTTCAAGTACTTCATACTTCTAGTCATACATACTTATAACCTTTATTGGCATAGATAGTTATGGTCATGAGATCAGAAATAACAAGTGTTTCACAAAAATTACAATCAATTAATATTCAGGATTGAACCTTAACCTTAACCACTTCCACCAAAAACTCTGCTACCTTCACCGTAACCTCAGGCATGAAGTCATTCAGCAGGAATTGACATATGGTTGTTCTGTAAGGGGCCATCAATTTGCTAATTAAAGGTAATATAAATTTTTAGCGGGGTTCCTCATGTAAATGGCAATCTAGGATAATATGTTGTAGGGAATCTGGCTGGCCCATTCCACATGGACATAGTCTCTTGTTAAAGGGAGTTTTTGTAAATCTCCCATAAAGAACCTTGGATGGGAAAGAGTTAAAACGAGCTAACATAAAAGCTCTCCATTGGAGGGGTTCCTCCAGTGTATGGAAATATTGCTGTATCTTTCCAGGCAATGTTAGCAAATCCATTTTAAGTGGGGAACATACTGGCGGATTGAGTGGACATATTTTCTGGTATTCATGGTCTAACAGCCATTGCTTAATTATATAGAATGCTGCTTTTTCATCTAGCATTAGTAATTTGTCCAAATTAATTCTGATTTGGTTAAGGTTAGCTAAAATTGTGGAGAACCAGCTCACCCTATAGGAGTCCCTCAATAGATAGATAATTAGGTCTTTCAAGTTAGCTCTATAATGGATTTTAATCCAATACTTGAAAGTCAGTATCCAGGCTCTCGTCACTAATAGATTGTGGCCTATTTCCAGAGATATAGTTGAGTATGCAACACATTTGGGGATTCCTAATATTTGTCTTATAAAGTTCGCCTGGAGGTTCTCTACGGTATTGTTAAAAGCCCCTACCCAAATTGGGATACCATAAAGGATTTGGCCACATATTTTGAGGTGGAAAATTTTGATAGCTGCAATGACATTCTGATTGCCTTTAGAGAAGAAAAAATGTTTTAATTGTACCGTTGAATGTCTGGCCAGGTTTACCATCCTATTTCTGTGCTCGGTCCAAGATAAATGATAATTAAAAGTAATGCCTAAATATTTATAGTTTTTAACTTGTTCTATTGGGGTTCTATCAATACTCCATTTCATTGGCTGCCAACTTTTTCCAAAGACCATCACTTTGGATTTGGAGTAGTTAATTTGCAGTTTATTTTCCAGACAATACTGATGGAAGGTATTTAGATATGCATACTTCTAGTCAATGGCAGCTCCTTTTTCTTCAATATTTAGTAGTCATTTCTTGTTTCCTGTGTGAGGATTTCCCTGTCCTTTTGAGAAATTACCAATGGGGAGGCTGTTCTTGTCTCCTGTATGGAGTAGGGTTGCCAGCATCCAGGTGGGGCCTGGAGATCTCACACACACACACACAAACACATGAAGCTGCCTAATATTGAATCAGACCCTTGGTCCATCAAAGTCAGTATTGTCTACTCAGACCAGCAGCTGCTCTCCAGGGTTTCAGGCAGAGGCCTTTCACATCACCTACTCACCTAGTCCCTTTAACTGGAGATGCTGGGGATTGAACCTGGGACCTTCTGCATGTCAAGCAAATGCTCTACTACTGAGCCACAGCCCCTCCCATGTGTTCTTTTAAATTCTATTCTATGGATTTTCATGTTTCACACTGTTTTTGTTTGTATTGTTTTCTAATTGGGTAATCTTCATCCCATTACATATCTCTGAGCCTAGCAAATTAATTCTGGAGGTTAGTCAAAGCACAAGACTTTGAAATATTCATTTTGGTTCAATAGAAGAATCACTTTCAACACATTGTTCAGCGCATCTTGTTGAAAACATTTGTGGGAAACCTTAGTGCAAAGCATAAACAAACATTGAACTGTGCTTTTCCGAGAAGGCATGAATATTAATTGTAAATACATTACCATAAATGGTAACATCTTGCTTTTTTGTCCCTTCATGTGCTAATAAAAAGAAAACTGAACAACCATGGTTGTCATTCATGTTGTCATAGATATGGCTAGAAAGGTAGTAGAACAGTTGCTGGATTTGACCAAAAAGGTCATAGAAGATGTTGCAGCGCACATAAATAGAACAAGCCTGGCCTCTCAGGGAAGAATGACAAGAAGGGAGTCTAGATTCCTAGAATAGAGTAGCCTTGAAGATCAGCAAGAAGGCAGAGTGGAAACAATTATACGGCCTTGTTTAGATTAGAAGCCATCTAACCCATTATCAAAAAATGTGATTTGTTGAAACCCAGGTACAGAAGAGTCAGAGAATTGCAAGGATATCCAGCTGTGAGGCCTGTGGGAGGCCTGCTTTAGCATACAGGTGGGTCACTCTTGAAACAGGTTCAAATCAGTTTGGCTTAGGCGAGAGGTATCACATGGTTTGGAACCACCTGGGATCCTCAGCTTTGCCCAGTGTCAACACTCAAGGCATTTGTAGAACATTAGGGCTTCAGCCTGGGACACCTATGTCAGCAAAAGAAGTGATGTGGTACCAGTTTCTTGACCTTTATATGGCAGATTCTGGTAGATGAGGGGTTTCTGGTATATGGTTTGGGAATCCCTTTTAAGAAGGTGGCATTCACAGCCAGTTGGCAAGGAATGCCAAGACAAGCAATCCAGCAGATCAGCAGCTGGCATCCACAGGCCTTATATCAGATGAGCTCTCTCCATCCCTCCTTCCCTCTCTCTCTCCCCCCCACCCAATTGGGAGCAATACAGCAGATTGATGGATGATGAGATATAAGGGGTCCTTGACTCTTATATTCGATTATTAATATATTTTGTTTTTTGCAGGTGTTGGCATATTGAGGAGCTCCATCAGGGTTTGATGATGAACCATTCCATTGTCTTCTGGGCAAACATGGGAGCAGCTGCCCCAGAAACAGGGATACAGTTGGGCCTTTATCCCTGGCCCTGCATACAGTGGCAGGGCCATGCAGAACATTGTGGAACTGCCTCCTACCCTCTCTCCACCAGGTTTTGAGAGAGAGCAGTCCTCCCAAGGTCTTCATCCTGCATCTGGGTGAGAATGACCTGGTGTAGACAAAAGGGATGGCTTCAATTGGAGGATCTTCAGGGACTTAAAAGATCTAATTCCAGGGACCATTATAGTGAGGTCATATTTCTGGCAGAGAACAGTATGGAGGGAGTCCAGAAATCAGCTTGCATATAGTGGGCTAGGGCCACAAGGAACAAATCAATTTGAATAGCAATTTTGGATGGAGGAGGTGTATGAATTACTACATGATTCCATCAAACACAATACGCTGCACCTGTATAGGGATGACAGTGTGCATCTCTCTTCTGAGAGATCTGTTTATTTATTTATTATTATTAATAATAGTAGTAGTAGTAGTAGTAGTAGTAATAACAAATCATTTATTTTTATCTATTTAGCGGATCTGTATCAGGTAGGGCTGTCAATTCGGTTCAGTCCGAACTGAAAATCAACCGAATTTCCCCTGATTCGGTGATTTTCTGTTCGGACGGATCCGAACTCAAATCTGGCGGGCAACCGGGGGGGGCGAATTCAGCGAGTTCGGGAGTTCGCGAATAAATTCGGCAAATTCGGCCCCCCTTCAGGGGAGCCCGCTGAAAGGCGCGGGCTGCCCTTTAAACTGATTTGAGCCTCCCAGCTGGGAGGCGCAGATGACTTTAAATGACAGCCCGCGCCTCTCCAGCGGAGCCCGCTGAAGGGGGGCGGGCTGTCATTTAAACTCATCTGCGCCTCCCGGCTGGGAGGCTCAGATGAGTTTAAAGGGCAGCCTGCTCCCCTTCAGCGGGCTCCGCTGAAGGGGGGAGGGCTGCCCTTTAAACTCATCTGCGCCTCCCAGCCAGGAGGCGCAGATGAGTTTAAAGGACAGCCCGCCCCCCTTCAGCGGGCTCCGCTGGAGAGGCGCGGGCTGTCATTTAAAGTCATCTGCGCCTTCCGGCCGGGAGGCGCAGATGAGTTTAAAGGGCAGCCCGCCCCCCTTCAGCGGGCTCCGCTGGAGAGGCGCGGGCTGCCCTTTAAACTGACCTGCGCCTCCCAGCTGGGAGGCTCAGATCAGTTTAAAGGGCAGCCCGAGCCTCTCCAGCGGAGCCCGCTGAAGGGGGCGGGCTGCCCTTTAAACTGATCTGCGCCTCCCAGCTGGGAGGCTCAGATCAGTTTAAAGGGCCCCCGCGCGCCTTCAGGGAATCCCTCTGAAGGCGCGCTGGGGCCGAATTTTCCCCCGAACTCCGGATCCCCCCGAATTACCGGGGATCCGAAGCGAGGGAGTTCGGACTTCGGCACGTACCGAACCCACAAGGGTCAAATTCGGCCGAATCCGAACTGTACCGATTTTTTTTTTTTGACAGCCCTAGTATCAGGGCCTGCAGAACATTACAGTCAGCAGGTGGGGCAAGGGGTGTTAAGCTAGGCTTGTGTGGCAGGGTTGGGATGGGCTGATCATGATAGTTAAGGATGATAGGCAACCACCTGGAGACATCCATGTGGTGGAGGAAGTGTCCGGACCGGAACAGCGCCTCACTGGCTGTGTGGTGCGGCTGGGTAGGAGCAGCCCTTGTTGCTGAGCAACATCTTTCTGAACATGGTAGTGGCTGTGTGGCGCATCACGTGAGGGGGCAGGCTGTGCTTGAAGTCAGGGTTGATCTGCCATAAAGGCAGCTAAGAGCAAGTTGCCCTAACATGACCCATATGTTAGCACATTTAAATGGCACAGATGGATTTAATTATTTAAATAAACTATTTAAACCCAAGCTCTTGTCTTCTATGAATGGGTGCCTGGGGCAATAGATTTTAAAGTAAGTACTTCTAATAGTCCTAATGAATATAAGCTGCATCCCAACTAGTAGAGAGAGAAAAATAAGCTAATATACAAAAAAGATCAAATAGACTTTCTCTACCACTTAAGGGAGACTCACCTTCCCTTCCCCTCCCCACAGCAGACACTCTGTGAGGTAGGTGGGGCTGAGAGAGCTCTTAATAGAACTGTAACTTGCCCAAGGTCACCCAGCTGGCTTTGTGTGTAGGAGTGGGGAAACAAATCCAGTTCACCAGATCAGCCTCCACCGCTCATGTGGAGGAGTGGGGAATCAAACCCAGTTCTCCAGATCAGACTCCACCACTCCAAACCACCACTCCAAACTGCAGCTCTTAACCACTACACCACGCTGGCTCCCAAGAATGAAAACACCAAGCGGATGGGATGCCAGCCTCACATTGGAAGTATAAATGTCTCCTTCTCACCCACTACTGAGCCAGCTCTTACAAAATATCAATAATTAGTTCTAGATAGCTTGTTACAGGCTGCATTTTAATCAGCAATCATGCTAGCTGGCAATTAACACAAAATGCAGGGATTAATAAGCAAAATTAGCTTTCATGGTGAGCTCGGTCATTTTGAAAACAATAGAGGAGGGGATCTTCGCACTTGAGTACAGATTTGATGAGCATTAAATTTATGCTATGGAAGAAAGGTTTAAATGTTAGGGGAAAGTGGGAGAGCTGAAAAAGAGGGTTGGGGATGGTAAACAAGGGAATGGGCAGGGAAGGCAAGAAAGTAGATGGTGAATCCAAACAGAAAGAGAGTTTGGGCAGAAGACAATTCCTTCCATTATTGTGAAGGAGAACGCTCACAGCATGAGAGGTCCTCCTTCAAGATGACATCAGTCAGCATCAATCAAGGCAGGAAGCCAGGGTTGGCCATATACTTCAAGTAGGCGTTTGGTCTTCTTATTGGCAATTCCATTGTTTGTTTTCATGGGATTCAACTTTTCATGAGCTTCTCTTTATCATATTAATGTCTCCCTTACTCAATTTTAGTTTAATCCCTTCTCTCCTATTGATGGTCCACCACACTGGAAATGAAGTGTTTGTACTGACAGAGTCTCCGGAGGAAATACAACTTTGTAATTGACTTCTTCTCTCCACCCGCCACCCACCCCCAATGAGTCCTCACAAACAGCTGCATGGAGACTGACAGCACTTGCTGAGGAAACATGCATTGGATGACTCAGGCCTAGCCTGACCCAGCCTACACCTTACTTCCTGTGTGTGTGTTAAGTGCTGTCAAGTCGCTTCCGACTCATGGCGACCCTATGAATGAAAGTCCTCCAAAATGTCCCATCTTTGACAGCCTTGCTCAGTCCCAGCAGGGCTGGGTGAAGCGTTCTTCCCTGATTAAAAAGTCATCAGCCTCAGAAAGAAGTGGCAGGTCACATTCCCAATTGGATTGGCCCTTGGCAGCCTCCCCTTGCCAACCCATAATGCCACCCCTACCCCACCCGCAAGTACACCGAGGCCTCCATTAACCCTTCGTGGCTGTGTGGCAGATTCTCGGTTCACTCACTCAGCCCCTTCGACTCATCACCACAGTGCCCACACCAAATTTGACACTGATGCAGCAGCACCCAAACCTCAGAAACCTACAGAATGGCAACAGCATCATGAAGGTCATCAAGTGTGTTATGTACCCCTAAACTGTCTTCTTTGCGGTGGGTGGGAGGTGGTATTAGGGTGGCCTGTGGATTCTTGAAGTGTGTTGTGTGCCTTAACTTTCTTGTTTGCAGGGGTGGGAGGTGGAAAATGGAATAGGAGAGCCAATGATGATGAAAGGCGGCTGCAGCAGCACCACAGTTTCCACCTGGTGGACTGTGTGATGGTGTGCGAGACTGCAGAGAGTGTGATTGTCTGGGTGTGACCAATCCCCTCCCTCTCACCGTCTGAGGCCTTCCTTCCATGGGGAAAATGTGGGTTTGTGTACCTTCATGGCATGGTCTACTATTGGGTTTCTCTGTCTGTTTGGGGGGGGGGGAGGGAGGTAGCCAGCTTCGTGCAAAGTACTTTGCTGGCTGTGGGGGAAACCCTGAGACTGAGTTGACAGATTGCTGGTGAACTGTGCTTGCTTCCTATTGAACTCTTGGCTTGCCTCGCCAGTGTGATTCCCGCCTGTGGGAGGGATCCAGTGTACTTTGGTTGAAGTTAACTTGGGTACCTAGAGTGTTGTGTGATTCCTGCTTGCAGGGGGGGATCCAGCCCATCTGCCTCATGGCAGTGATTCCCTGGTGTGAAATCAGGCTTCAGATTTGGGGGGGGGGCTTCTGCTGTGGTTGTCTTGTCTTGTCTTAGGGTTAGGGTAAGGTTTTTTGTAGTTTTTTGTAGTTGGTTGTGTTAAGGGTTTTTGTTAAAGTCTAGAGTTGTCAGTGACAGTGTGGTTGTGCATGTTGTCGATCTGCTTCTAGGTAGCTGCCTTGTTTGTGATGTTGGTGGTTAACTTTGTGTAAGGGTGCACTAGTTATTAGGTAGGGTAGAAGAAAATTGCCTAAGTTAGTTTTAGGCGATGGGTTTTCCCCCCCATGCCTCTGGGGGGCATTTTTGGAGGTGGGGGTCCCAAACTTTCAGGGTAGTTTGGGGGGGATCCTCCTTGCAAGAACCCCTGAGTTTAGTGAGGATTGGGTCAGGGGGTCTGGAGTTATGGGGTTTGGAAGGGGGCAAGCCCCCTTCCAGCCCCCCCGACCCAATCCTCACCAAACTTGGAGGTTCTTGCAAGGAGGGTCCCCAAAGCTACCCTGAAATTTGGGACCTCTACCTCCAAAAATGCCCACCCAGAGCCATGGGAAAAAAACCTCCCTATGTTTTCCTATGATAGGAGAATTCTAATCAACCCACTTCCTTTTTTGCGGTTATACTGTAACTCTGTTTACAGAGTTACAGAGGTCCCCCCTCTGCCCACTGCATGAATAGCAGCCTGCTGCTATTCATTCCAATGGGCTGAGGGGGGGACCCCTTCCAGACCCCATAACTCCGGACCCCCCTCACCAAGGAGGTTCCCCCAAAGCTACCCTGAAAGTTTGGGACTCTCACCTCCAAACATGCCCCCCCAGAGCCACGGAAAGCCCCAAATGTGTTTTAAAGGGCTTTAAATGGCCAAATTTGTTCGGGAATGCTGAATTTCATGCCGAATTCGGCATTCCTGAACAGGGGGGGGGTTGGAATTTGGCCGAATATGACCCAAATTGGGCCGGATTCAGCTGAATCCAAACCAAGCCAAAAAAAAATTTCAACAGCCCTAAGGCAGTTGTATAATTGAAACGGGTTTTATTAAAGAATAAAAATGATAAAAACAAAAAATATATTTCAAGCTATGAACATGCACATGCAAAGCATACAAGAGCTGACAAAGAGAAAAGGGAGAAAGCTGGATAGGGTTTCAGGATGCTAGTCACTGTTCTCGAAGGGAATAGTGCTAGTCACTATTCTCGAAGGGACGTCCAGGGAAGCAACACAGAGGAGAAAAATGACCAGCATTTCCAGGAGCAAAAGGAAGAGGAAAGCCCACACGCACGTGTGGTAGGTGAGTGCACGGATCCAAGACACGCAGAGTATGAATGGGCAACAGATCAATATTTTTACCCCAAAATGGGTCCTGAGGTGATATGACGTAAGCTGGCAGGAAAGCCAAAGAATTGAGCGCTTTTCTGGGATTCCAGCAAAAGGACAGGAGAGGCTTAATGGGTTGTCAGGACCCAAGAGAATGCCTGGTCTATTCTTGTGAATACTGATTGATAGCTGTGATGGGTGCAGAGAGGTGTAAGAATGGCAGCCTCATCTGAACTGTTGCTGCCCACCCCGGAACACTGGCCTCAACAGAAGCTCTCCAGCAGCGCTACTGAACAGGAGCCTGGACGAAGGAGACTCCATTTTCCTGCAGAGGAACGATTCCTCTCTAAAAAGACAACCAGGACTCCATAACCCAGTCTGTCAGAGACGCGTACACACACACCCTCACTCTGCATATGAGGCAACCTCCAGATGTGAAACAAAGCAGCCGATCGTACCTAAGCGATGAGAGAATGACCCATCAGGAATACCTTTGATGTAGACGGAACTCCAGTCCTCCTGGGATCTCCCAGGATTGTGTCAAACAAAAGTTTAGCATAGAAATTCTAAATTTAGCCCTCTTCCTGTCCCCAGACCGGCCACCTAGAGCAGTAAGCCAATCGTTAAAGATCTTGGGAGCCATGGGGGGGTGAAGCCCCCACCCCCTAACCAAAGGGTATCTAAGAGAGGAGCAAGCGCAGTAAGACACCTTTTTGAGTTTCCCTACCTTTCTCCCCTTTTCGGATTTGGGTCTTGCGCAGCCCACTCCAACCCCCCCTTTTCCCATTCCCCCCTTCTCACATAGAATTCAAGGACCTCTCTACAGAACAGACAAGTATCACCCATCTGTATCTCTGCTATTATTTCCAACTTTTATTTCATAGAATCTTGTATGAAGTTTTGTGTGAGTACATACTAATTTAAGTAAAAACCTTTTAACTAAATCCACTGCCTGTTCTATTTTGAGGGTCACTGTAGGGACTCTGGTATACATAGGTTAGATCCTGCAGTTACGTCATTTGCCAGTTATTGATTTGCTAATTCCCCATATAAATATTCATAACTGAGCAATTTGGCTAACATAGGATAAGTAATGGTCTGCTCAGAGAGCTGATTCAATCACCTTAGAGTGACACAATGGGGATTAGCTAATCCCATTTTCGAGCCAGGCACACTTTAGGGCCAGGGGGAAAGGTTCAGCTGCCAACCGCCTTCCTGCCCAAGCTTCACACACACACACACACACACACAAGATGGATCCCAAGACACTCTGAGGCACAGCCATTTTGGGTGGAGCAATGTCTTGCTCTGATGCCAGTCTTTGGCCCCTATGCCTTTGTGGCACCCCTTAATGGGGGGAGGGATCTGACTGCTTACAGTAATTCTGCCAGAAAGCAGTTATGACTCTTTGATTGTGTAGAGAGTCAAAAACCTGATGCTTATCCAAGTTTAGGTAAATTGTGTGCTATCCTCTTACCAAATGACTGAATAGGCATGACCTTATGGGAAATTAGATGTAAAGGCCGGCGCTTTAATAATGAAAGGTGGTAGAGAAGCTTTTAAACTAATCCCAGGGGAAAAGCCACCAAGAGCTGGGGAACCTCTGGTTCAGGACAAGCCAGTCCAAAGGGATGATTGTGCAAACAAGGTAATATTGATTGGCGCATAACAGAATTTGGGATTGAGGGTAGGATGGCAGAGGAGGGAGGAGGGGAGGATGTGTTGAAACAAAGGGGTGGAGGGAGGCAAGGGTTGCTGTTAAGGGTAACACATTATAAGTGTCTATAGGCCAATGTTAGAATGAGCCAAGAGGGGGGAGCTGGAGTGCTTGGTGCTAAATGACAATGTAGATATACTAGGTATCTCAGAAACATGGTAGAATGGGGGAAATCTATGAGATAAAGTCACCCCAGGGTATAAGCTCTATAGGCAGGACAGGGGAGGTGTTGAGTTGTGCATCAAAGAGGGCATAAAATCAAATAAGTTAGAAAACATAACAGAAGCAATATGGGTGGAAATACTGGACTCTGAGGGTAACTTAAAAGTGGGGGTGTACATCACCCACCTGATCTAGAGCAGGAAACCCTGCCCAGCTGCTTCTTTGGATGACCAAGGAATAAAGGGATTGCTAAAGGAAGATGGGGAGATGGCAGAGAAGCTCAACAAATTTATTTATTTATTTTGCTTCTTTGTTCACCGTGGAAATTGTGGAGCATGTACCCATGCCACAGCCACTATTTTCAGGAAGGGAGTCTGAAGAACTGAGTCAAATTGAGCTGACGAAAGATGACATTCTACACCTATTGGGGAAATTAATAGGAGAGTCAGCATGGTGTAGTGGTTAAGGTGTTGGCCTAGGATCTGGGAAACCCTGCTTCAAATTCCCACTCTGCCATGGAAACTTTAGATCAATCATATACTCTGAGTTTTGACCCTGGCAAGTATTTGGATGGGGAACCTCCAAGGAATACCAGGGATGTGACACGGAGGCCGGCAATGGCAAATCACTTCTAAATGTCTCTTGCCTTGAAAACTCTACAGGGTGTCCATATGTCAGCAGTGATTTGATGGCAAAAAAGAAAAGAAAAGAATAAAAGTAATATCATGATCACCCAGCAGGTGGAGGTCGGGTACCAGTTTTATCTATTTTAAAGCTCCAGCACTGTTGTAGTATTTCATTTACCTTAATTTTAAAATCCGGAAGGATAAGAGAGGGACAAATATTCCTAATTATTCTAATATTTATATTTTCTATTAAGTCAAAGTATTCTATCCCTCTTTGACACCATATCCATCTTTTCTGCCCCCTGTCATTGGAGCATCGAGTTTTGAATTTTAAAATTGATTCAAATGAAAACAGCAGATGGTGTGCTTTTCATCCTCTAAATTCCTGTAAAATGAATTGTTTTAATTTAGCGAATTAAGTCTTTTGTTGTGATTACATTAAGTAATAAAAAGGAAGTCGCTTTGAACTAAAAGTGTAATCTTAAGAATCCTTACCAGAACCATACTCAGACATCCTTCAAGATTAATTGAACTGATTTCTACTGTTTTTATTGCTACATAACAGCCAGGGGGGGGGGGGTCAGATTAAGACTATGACATGAAAGGGTGGGTAAACTCGTCCCATTTTCCCCACATTCAGACAGCCCTCTGTTGCCCCTGTTCTGTGGGAGGGGTGATGAGAAAAGAATTAAACCTCCTTCTCCCCCCACCCATGTCTTGGCTTTATTTCCCCCTACTATTTGGCATTAAAAATATATTAGACATTTGTTCAGAGATCTTCCAACATCTCCCCAAGCTTGATCCGGAGCAACCATGAAGTTGCCGGTTTGATTCTAAACTCTGTCATGAACTCACTTGGTGGCTTTAGAAAAGACCCTACCACACACACAATACAGGATGTGTTGTTGCTATCATCATAAACTGACGCTAAACCAAAGTGCTTTTTGTAAAGGCAGGCTTCTAAGGGCCCATCAGAATGTGAAGTGTACATTTCCAAACAATTGCCTCGATATCCTGCTGTATGGAAGTCACTTGGAGACATGCTGCAAATTGACCAAAATAATTACTCCTCACTTATCTTAATTGTTGCCTATCCCTTTGAAGTGATAAATTCTGCAAATCTAGGCTCTTTAATCTTGGAAGGACCCACAGCTGGAGAATCTTTTTAGCATATTTATGGAAGGCTGGTTCTGCATTTGATTATGTGAACCCTGCGAACATTAGCTAGGGCTGAAATTAGAATCTAAATTGGTTCCAAGTCCTAGTATCTGATTGCGTCAGCCTTCCAGAGATTAATCCTCTCCCTTCCAAGGATCTCCTTGGAAAAAGGAAGCAGAGCCCTGCTTTTTCTGGAGAAATTCTGTTCATTTGAAAATGTGAGTGTGTTTACCTACCATAACAACTTGTTAAGATTAGGGGACCTGCTTCTAGTAATTTAAATACTGTTCTGTATTCAAGAGTTGGAAACTGGAGAACTTTACTCCCCCTTGCTATCTGTCTTCAGGGTTTATTGAACTCCCTCCAGCCTTCTACAGATAGTTTCCTGTCCTACTTCCACAAGACCGCCCCCTCCCCACATTCAAAGAATTGAGGGGAGGGGCGCATTTTGTCTGCGGGCGCGAAAGGAGAGCCAGTCCTCTTGCATCTTTGCCTGACGTGGGGAAGAGGGCGGGCCTGGGGGAAAGGGCTTAAGAGCGCCGGGGTGGAAATTTCCTCCCTCTTTTGGAAGCGGACGGAGCAGACAGGCAGTCGGAGGAACAGAGGAACTCACACCCGGACACGTGGCTAAGTATCCGAGCGAGGGAGAAAGGCGGGGGGGGGGCATCCGCGTAGTACAGTCCTCCCAAGGGGGTGGCAAGCATCTGCTTGTGCACGGAGGGTATCAGCAGCTCCCGCTGTCCGCACGCTGCTTCGCTCCTTTTGTTTCCTCTGCTTTTAAGGGTCATATCCTTTGTCCTGTTTAGGAAGCCGGGTTGCGGACGGGCTGCCCGGCAACAGGGTCCTACTGCCCCCATTGTTAAGGGGCTGGTGGCTTAGCTTTTGTTTCTCACTCACGCACGTTTTAGAACAGAAACTTTTGTCGGCTGCAGCATCTGCCTCCTGCTTCGCGCACGTTTTTGAATCGGAAGCCCCTGCATTCCTTCTCTGACCCCTCAACCTCTGGCCTTACCAGCCATGGGATCAAGGAAAGGCACACAGTCAAATGAAGCACTGCCTGCCTTGGGGCCCACACAGTTCTCTGGGCGGGGGCGGCAGCCTTCTCGCCAGCCTGCTGCCACTGCCCAGGATCCAATGTCTGTGGTCAATCAGGTTTGGCAAGGACAGCAGGCCACTTGCCCCCGGGGGACGCTGGACGGGGGAGCCACAGGGCCCGCTACAGTGGCTGGGCAGCCTACTGCTGCAGCTACGCTTGGCCAGGGCCCTCAACCTCAGTTGATGGCACATGGGGAGATGGGGCTTCCTTTGGGATCCCACCTTCACCAGGCCCTCACAGACAAAATACTTAGAGGGGAATATGTGGATATGTTTTCACTCCTGAATGGGGATGAGGAGCCAAAAGGGAGAGACAAGGAAGGGCATAGAGATGACGATAAGTGGCGGAGGAGGAAAGTGGACCGCACTTGGCCCAACTGGCTGGTAGGTTACCTTATCTACCAGGGGGTGATTGTGCGTGAACAGCCATCCAGGGCCTTGGCCTTGGTCAAGTATCTGGACATCATTAATCGTGCTTATAGCGAGTTCACGGGCCAGGCTTGGCTCCAGTACGATGAGAATTTCAGACTGCGAGCGGCTCGTAATCCGGCACTTGCTTGGGATGTCCCGCAGGGTGAATTGTGGATGCAGTGCATGATGCCTGCAAGGGCTGTGCAGGGTGAGAGGTCCCACAGCGGACACCTCATCGATCACGCTCCGAGCTCTAGGCCCCCTGGGGGCCAGGCGGTTCAACCCCGCTTGCTCTGCTGGGATTTCAGTTCCACCGGCCGCTGTGATCATCGCCCCTGCAGATACAGACATGAATGCCCCATCTGTAGGGAACCCCACCCCGTCACTTCCTGCCCCAAGGGCCGACCCAATAGGCGGGGTCGAGGGGACCGGGGCTGGGGTCAGAAAGGAGGTGGGGGAACTGCCACAGGTGCTGCTCCAAAAGGCGCCCAGTCCAATTAAAGTTCTCGAACTCCGGCGCCTTTTAGCTGCCTACCCGAGGGACTTAGACGCACGGTATTTGCTGGATGGTTTTACATATGGTTTTCGGATCCCAGCGGTGGGCCCTAGGGCTCATAGCATGGCCAGGAACCCGAAGTCATTAACTGGGATGGAGGGTATAGTTAAAACGAAAATTGATAAGGAAGTCAAGGAAGGCAGAGTAGCAGGCCCGTTCAGTGACTTGCCCTTAAAAAACCTGCGTATTTCACCACTGGGTATAGTCCCAAAGAAGGCTCCTGGGGAGTTTAGGCTGATACATCATCTATCATTCCCAAAGGGCGGATCGGTGAATGATGCCATTCCCCAGGAGCTTTGTTCGGTCAAATATTCATCCTTTGATAATGCAGTGCGTTTGATACGCAATTTTGGAGAGGGTGCACTGTTGGGGAAGTGCGACATTAAGTCTGCATTCCGCCTCCTCCCCGTCCATCCACTTGACTTCGATCTCCTAGGTTTCTCATTTCAAGGCAAATTCTATTTTGACAAGGCATTGCCTATGGGCTGTTCCATATCATGCGCAGCATTTGAGAAATTCAGCTCCATGCTGGAGTGGGCAGTTAGGGTGCTTTCTGGTCTATCAGGTGTAACACATTATCTAGATGACTTCCTTTTTGCCGGCCCCCCCGATTCGCAGAAGTGTTTGGAGCTCATGCAGCGATTTCATACATTGTGCCAGGGGCTGGGAGTGCCCCTGGCCCACGAAACGACTGAGGGCCCATCCACCAAACTGACCTATCTAGGTATCGAACTGGATACCGTGGGCCAGCTTTCGAGGCTGCCAGTCCAAAAGCTTGCTGAGCTACGGGGCCTCGTGCTTAAGGCTAAGCGGGCAAGGAAAGTCACGCTGCATGAGCTCCAATCCTTGGTGGGACATTTGAATTTTGCATGCAGGGTAGTCACGCCGGGGCGTGCCTTTTTGCGTCACCTCTGCCGGGCCATGGCCGGCGTGCGGGCCGCCCACCATAGGATACGGGTCACTTTTGCCATGCGGCAGGACCTTTGCATGTGGGCCCATTTTCTGGAAAGTTACAATGGGGTATCTTTCTGGAGGGAAGACCTTTTGCTCGAGGCAGAACTTCAGGTGCACTCTGATGCAGCGGGGGCCCATGGGTTTGGCGTTTACTTCCGGGGCAGGTGGTGTGCCGAGCGGTGGCCAGCAGAATGGAAGGCCAGTGACATAATACGGGACCTCACTTTCCTAGAATTTTTCCCAATGGTTGTGGCAGTTCACATCTGGCCGGAGGCTCTAGCCAATCATTCAGTGCATTTCTGGTGTGACAATCAGGCTGTGGTCCACATCGTTAACACACTGTCCTCCCGCTCCCCTAGAGTCATGTCTTTGGTGCGGGCTTTTGTACTACAGTGCCTCAAATATAACATCCTCTTTTCAGCTCGCCATGTTCCTGGAATAACAAATAATTGCGCTGATGCACTATCCCGTTTTCAGATAGAGCGCTTCAGGAGCCTGGCCCCTCTAGCCCAGGAATCACCAGAGGAGATGCCCGTGGCACTGTGGAGTCTTGGAGGGGTGAGGCCTGGCGTGCCATAAACAACTCTTTGGCTCCGCGTACTCGGAATGGCTATGCCAGGAGTTTCCGGGCTTTTGAGGAGTTTAGGGGGAAGGAGCAGCTACAGCTGGCTTGGCCTATACCGGTGGACCACCTCATGCAGTACTGCGTCCAGCTGCACGACACAGGGTACACGGTTTCCACTATATCTGGCCGCCTGTCAGCTTTGGCATTCTACGCAAAGGCAGCCGGGAAGGCAGACACGACAGGCGACTTTAGGGTGCGGAGGATGCTAGAGGGGTGGGCCAGAGTAAAGCCAAGGAAGCCAGATGCCAGGGCCCCTGTGTCCCCTGAGTTGCTAGCAGGCCTGTCGCTGGGCCTAGAAGCGCACTGCGCCTCAGCTTTCGAGGTCAAACTGTATCGTGCAACTGCCCTCCTGGCCTTCTTTGGGGCCCTGCGGATTAGTGAAATGTTAGTGCGGTCCAAGTGGGATCGATCAGGCAGGGCACTGCATATGCGGGATGTTTCCGTAACGGCCACGGGTTTGGCGGTCACGCTCCGAGCATCTAAGACTGATCAGAAGGGTAAGGGAGTGGTATTTCAATTGTACCCCTGTGCATCAGTGGCCATTTGCCCCGTGCAAGCCGTGCAGAGCTATGTTGCAACACGGGGACAGGGATCTGGGCCTTTTTTCCAGCATGCCGATGGCAAGCCACTTACTAGGTACCAGTTCTGGGCGGTGGTGAAGAGAGTTTTAGCCAGCCTGGGAGCCCCCCCTCACCTTTTTGGTACTCACTCATTTCGCATTGGGGCTGCCTCCACAGCGGCCACTCTGGGACATGGGGATGAAATGGTTAAGGCAGTTGGCAGGTGGCGATCAGCAGCCTTCAGGTCTTATGTCAGGCCTTTGGTCGCGGTGGCACAGCTACAAGGAGTGGGTCCGGGGCAGGGATCCTCTTTGCCGGCACACTGACATTTTGTCTTTACAGGCTGCCAGCGCAGGAGGAGGCGGGTGCTCATCTGTGGCCACAGCATTATCTTTTGGGCTAGCCGCAGGGCAGCCACAGGGGGTTTCGGCACGCAGCTGGGTTTAAGCGAAACGATGCTGATTGCATGGCTGGGCAGAAGGGGCATGCAGTGGGAACAGTTACTGCCAACCCTCCACGATCACCTGAAGGCGTCTCACCCACCTCAAGTAATCGTCATCCACTTGGGCGAGAATGACATGGGAAAGCGGCCTGGAAAGTCTATTGTTTTGCAAGCCCTGGCAGATTTTGAGCACCTGAGGGCCCTGGTGCCCGGCGTACGGTTGGTTTGGTCAGACATGCTCCAGAGACGGGTCTGGAAGGGCGCATTGGCCCCAGGGCACCTGGAAAGGGCTCGGGCAAAGGTGAATGGTGAAATACGGCGTGCAGTAGTCTCGGGGGATGGCTTGCATATTGCGCATCCGGAAATCAAGCATTGCTTTCCACACCTATACAGACCTGATGGGGTCCATCTTTCAGATGCAGGCTATGACATCTTCTTGAGGGATCTGCAGCGGGGCCTCCTGGCAGCCTAGAGGGCAAGTGGGGGCTGGGGGCGGACCAAGCATTGGGCTGATCCGCCCCCGTGGCGGGAGCAGTGCGGGAGAAAGGTGGCTTCATGGTTCATTTTACAACTCCGGTGAGCACCCTGAGGCATCACTTGGGAAGATGAAGGAGTAACCCTCAAACCAGGACTGGGGCCTCGGTGCCTGGCAGGGAACTGGGACAGGAACTCCTTGAGGGGTGCCGCTATCCTTTACCTATAGACCTCGCGGCTAGGGTGGATTGGACGCGGCACACCTCCCTCGAACACTAAAAAGGCTTGGCAAGGAAGAGCGGGAGCCGTACCACATGTGACGGCTCGGAGCTCAGAGCCAGGGTGGGTCTCGCCCTTAGAGCGGGGATGCAAAAGCAAGAGGAGGCCTGACTCTTCAGCATCCCCACAATGGCCCGCACTGCAGTCAGTTATTGGGGATATTTTGGTTTTGTGCGCTGCAGATCCCTATTGAATGATTAAATAAAGTTGGCCCTTTTATTATCCCAGCTCTGGTGTCGGCTCACATTATTTACGCATCCGCGGACAAGACCGCCCCCTCCCCACATTCAAAGAATTGAGGGGAGGGGCGCATTTTGTCTGCGGGCGCGAAAGGAGAGCCAGTCCTCTTGCATCTTTGCCTGACGTGGGGAAGAGGGCGGGCCTGGGGGAAAGGGCTTAAGAGCGCCGGGGTGGAAATTTCCTCCCTCTTTTGGAAGCGGACGGAGCAGACATCCCACCCTCCCTCTCCGTGTTTCAGAGTAGGCGTAAGCTGGTCGCCCGTCTGGGGGCCGGGTAGGAATTTTTTACCCCCCAGGCACCATTGGCAACTAGCCGAAGGGGTTTTTTCGCCTACCCTGCTCTGAAAGTGGTAGGTAGCATGCGGGAGCAGTGCGGGAGAAAGGTGGCTTCATGGTTCATTTTACAACTCCGGTGAGCACCCTGAGGCATCACTTGGGAAGATGAAGGAGTAACCCTCAAACCAGGACTGGGGCCTCGGTGCCTGGCAGGGAACTGGGACAGGAACTCCTTGAGGGGTGCCGCTATCCTTTACCTATAGACCTCGCGGCTAGGGTGGATTGGACGCGGCACACCTCCCTCGAGCACTAAAAAGGCTTGGCAAGGAAGAGCGGGAGCCGTACCACATGTGACGGCTCGGAGCTCAGAGCCAGGGTGGGTCTCGCCCTTAGAGCGGGGATGCAAAAGCAAGAGGAGGCCTGACTCTTCAGCATCCCCACAATGGCCCGCACTGCAGTCAGTTATTGGGGATATTTTGGTTTTGTGCGCTGCAGATCCCTATTGAATGATTAAATAAAGTTGGCCCTTTTATTATCCCAGCTCTGGTGTCGGCTCACATTATTTACGCATCCGCGGACAAAAAGGAGGTGTCCTTGCAGGGGTGTTTGAGAATAGGTAGATTCTCTATGGGTTCTCTGAACTGTGGGTCTTTTCCATTCCCCTTGTTTTAAGGTCAGCAGTGTGTGTTGCCAAACAGCAGGCTCGTGGCTGGATTCTGGAACTTGTAGATTCACTCCAGTTTTCATCACCTGAATACAGGGCAGTGTTTTAAACTGTTGTCCAAAATCAAGAACTGAAATAAAGCTAAATACACTGCAGTGCTATCCTTCTACTTTAGTTCTGATCTCTTTGTAAGAATGCCCTCCTGAGCCAGGTGGTACATATGCAGTACAGCTGGGGTCATGGGAACGTTTGCCCAAATGATTGGCCGTCACTGTTGCATGATAGTAGGAAATACCAAGGGCAAAAACCTTGCAGGCAGTTTCCCTCCACTTGGAACAATGGCCCGATCCAGCTGTCTTCAGAGGGCAACATGGAGGTCACTGCAAAGCAGAATGTGCTACCCTCAGTTCCAAAGATGTAAAGACATGCCACCCTTAGTTCCAAAGGTACCTGATGTACTATCAGTCTATTTGTCATTACTGAGTTAATAGCAACTTGTGCTTCTTACTACTTAAAGATTAACATGGGGAGTTTTGTTTTGTTTTGAGAAAGAAGAACTTGCAAAATTCCAAGGAACAGCTCAGAAACCATACTAAACAAATAAAAGTGGAAATGTATGCTGTATATGAATGCTCCACACCATTGTAGCTATCATACCACGAGAAAGCCACTTCCTTTCTGTTCTTAGAAAAGTCACCTCTCCTATAAATTAAAATACCATGTCTTATAATGATAATAACGATAATAAAGAGCTCCATGGGGCAGAGTGGTAAACTGCAGTACTGCAATCCAAGCTCTGCTCACAACCTGAGTTCGATCCCAACGGAAGTTGGTTTCAGGTAGCCGGCTCAAGGTTGACTCAGCCTTCCATCCTTCCGAGGTCAGTAAAATGAGTACCCAGCTTGCTGGGGGTAAAGGGAAGATGACTGGGGAAGGCACTGGCAAACCACCCCTTAAACAAAGTCTGCCTAGGAAACGTCAGGATGTGATGTCACCCCATGGGTCCGGAATGACCGGGTGCTTGCACAGGGAACCTTTACCTTTATAATACCTCTTTTTGTTAAATCTTTCAAACTAATTGCAGAGATCTTGCAAGGTACTTTTCTGGGACTCAGAACTAAACCAAAAGGCCATTATTATTGTTATTACTACAACTACTATTTTATTAGCAGATTTTTATAAGCACCAAAACGGTCTTCATTTTGGAAAATGTTCATTTGAATTTTGGTTTAAAATGTGTTAGTTGCTTTCATTGACATTTCCATGTAGCCAAATGTGTCTCATTGAGCAGATCCACATTTTTTTATTTACTGACTTCCTTTGACATCATCACATCAGATGGAATAGCACCCTGTTGTCTATATGATCATTGATTGGATGATATCACCTAGGAAAAAGCAGGTGCCACAATGGCATCACTCAATCTCCAGCATGTTTGAGTTTTCCAAACTCCTGTTGCCCAATTACAGAATGTATGCTAGAAGGGCAGGGCTAAGCTGAGGCACTGTGTAGATTGCAGGTCATAGTGACATCTAGCTGTGGGAGTCTGAAATATGCAACTGGAAAGTATGCAGAGTCAGGTATGAAGTACGGTAAAGAACAGAATGTACTCATGGCAAAGAAATTCTTGCACTTAGTAACTGCCAATGTACATGCTTTTTATGCAGAGAATATCTTATGCATCTCAGTGAGCTCATAGGATTTGAAGCCAGATCTCGCTGGTTCAAGTCCCGTGCTCCAGCAAGGAATAAAAGGCCATATACGTAGAGAATGCCATGACTTCTTTTATCTTCCTCACTGTTTCCTCATTAGACTCGCATTAAATCATTGCCCTTGCTCTGTACCATCTCATAGCCCAAACTGATTGGCTATCATCACATTGACTATGAAACCATTGACTGGAAACATGTGGTGAGGAGCTAGTGCTTTGTTTTTTTACAGCCCATTCCTGAGCTGAGGAGTTCAGGGATGGCAGGAAAGAGGCGCAGTGGTGCCTCTTCCTAAGCCGATCCCCGTACGCCATTAAAAAAAAAAAAGGCCATCTCTCAGCTTTTTTTTGTTTTGTTTTGTTTAACCAGGGCCTTTTGCCCCATAGGGAATAGCGAGGCTGGGCCTGCTAAAACACAGCTACCTGAAACCAACTTCCGTCGGGATCGAACTCAGGTAGTGAGCAGAACTTGGACTGCAGTACTGCAGCTTACTACTATGACACCAAATTATTTAGGGTGGTTAAAACAAAATCGGACTGTGAAGAGCTCCAGGAGGATCTCTGCATACTGGAAGAATGGGCATTAAAATGGCAAATGAGATTCAATGTGAGTAAGTGTAAAGATGCATATTGGGGCAAAAAATCCCAACTTCACATATACACTGATGGGATCTGTGCTGGCAGCGACAGACCAAGAAAGGGATCTTGGGGTGGTAGTGGATAGCTTGATGAAGATGTCAACCCAGTGTGTGGCTGCTATAAAAAAGGCAAATTCTATGCTGGCCATAATTAGACGAGGAATAGAAAATAAAACTGCTGATATCATACTGCCCTTGTACAAATCTATGGTGAGACCACACTTGGAGTACTGTGTACAGTTCTGGTCACCACACCTAAAAAAGGATATTACAGAGCTTGAGAAGGTGCAGAAAAGAGCAACCAAAATGATTAGGAGACCAGAGCAACTGTCCTATGGGGAGCGGTTAGGACGCTTAGGGCTGTTTAGCTTGGAAAGAAGGCGAATGAGGGGAGACATGATAGAAGTCTATAAAATTATGCATGGTTTGGAGAGAGTGGACAGGGAGAAGTTTTTCTCCCTCTCCCATAATACTAGTACATGGGGTCATCTGCTAAAGCTGGAGGGTGAGAGATTCAAAAGAGATAAAAGGAAGTATTTTTTCACACAATGCATAGTTAAATTGTGGAACTCCCTGCCCCAGGATGTGGTGATGGCTGCCAGCTTGGAGGGCTTTAAGAGGGGAGTGGACATATTCATGGAGGAGAGGGGTATTCATGGCTGCAGACCTATTCTCTCTAGTATCAGAGGAGCATGCCTATTCTTTTGGGTGCGGTGGAACACAGGCAGGATGGTGCTGCTGCAGTCGTCTTGTTTGTGGCTTCCTAGACTCTAGAGGCACCTGGTTGGCCACTGGGTGAACAGACTGCTGGACTTGATGGGCCTTGGTCTGATCCAGCAGGGCCTTTCTTATGTTCTTATGTACTCTGCACCACGGGGCTCCTCGATAAACATTGGGGGAGCCGAAAAACATGGTTTCCATGAAGAAAATGTTTCCGCGTAAGTATTCAGCACACCCATACTTTTCCTGGCACACTTCATTAAAATTCAGTTCCCAACATTGCCTTGCACAAAGGACAGAATGCAGAGCGGGATTATGCAGCTTAGAGCAGGCTAGATCTTTAATGGCTGGTTGGGACAAAACTAACCATTCAGGAAAACAGGGGAAAAGGCTGTCAAGCGACAGTATCAGCTTCTCTGGAACATGTTACTCAAATACCCCCGAGCACAAACATAACACCAGTTTATATGTTTCACACAGACATTTCTGTAGGGTGTATTTTAAGTGCTTTTTTGGTATTAGTTATTGAGTTCCCTGCTTCATATAACAGAAACAAAAAAAATTATAAAGTGTGAGCAATGGCAAGGAATTTTTTCATGGAAAAGAGCTCAAATTTAACCTTTCCCACATGACACAGAGGCACATCTTTGCTTTGGTCATTCATAAATAGAGATTGTTTATTATCTCACAAGATGTCCACCAAACAGCATATAAAAGGAACAGGCACTGTCAATATTATTATTGTTTCTGTGCTTCAAACAGTTGATCATAGTGAGGAGTAACTTGATTTTACTGGCAGCCATCTTTAAAAGCCAAGCTTTTTTTTACAGCTTAAACCATTATTTCATGTGGAGAATCCATGCTTTACCTAAAGGAACTGATGTGGGCAGAACTTGGCTTATCCTCTATGCGTGCATGTTGCCCTATTAAAATATCGAAGAGAGCATCGTAAAGTTTCCACCAACATACTTGGCCATCTTAGCTTTGAGGCGAAGCTCTCAAATGACATGGCATGGTCAACATTTTATAACAACATTCTCATTCGCTATTCCAGCATGAATGATTCACAGGATGTTCATATCCCAGGTTTTACCATGCAGGATTGGGTATTCAGGTGTGATGCCACATCCGATGGCAGATGATCTCCCAGTCTAAATTTTCGCCCTGCTTTAAGCTGTTTAATAGGAACCATGAAAGAGCCCCCTATCTATCCAACATTTCTGCATTCAAGCTCAGAGCTGCTTTTATGTCAATAAGATTTCAGACCATGCCAACAGTTATGTTAGCTGGACACTATGCCCAAACCCTGATGGCTTCTCGCTTATGTATTTGCGGATCCTCAGAACTCGAGGACCTCCCCCATTATGTGTTGCATTGTTCTTTGTACCATGAACCCAGTGTGAGGGTCTCTGTCTTTGTGTCTCTGCTTTCCATCACCTGCTGTGTTATCAGTGAACTCGTAAAAGCAGTTCACACCTTCTGGTCTCAGGCGCCAGGCCTGATGGCCCATGTATCTTCCCCCCCCGCTGTTCTTCCTGCCAGTACTCCCTCAGGCCGATGCGGCCTTGGAAGTGTGATAGCCGCCCAGACTTCCTGGGATCTGTCTGATGTTTTGTATTATGCCAAGCTTGTAACTTCCCATAACAATAAGTGTGAACCCCAGTGCCCCAGTGCCCTGGAGTCAATATATTCTGTAAACCCGTATAGCCCCTCACTTGCAACTTTCTACCTGTGCCTGTCTCATCTCCTGAAGGCTTCAATAAATCGATTGTTTCTGTATCAACGTCTGAGCAACTGATTTGGAGAAGCAAACTCAGAGAGGGGGATCTCTCACATTAAGTTGCAAGTCCTTGCCTCTCGGACTGCAGCTGTACCGCTTTGGACAGAATGTCAGCCGACGAGGACACCACCCCTAACCCCGATGCCCCCAAGGAACCGGACGAGCCGGAGAAGCCGGACCCTAAAGAGGAGGGAGCCAAGCCAAAGAAACCGAAGGGTCGCGCCCCCGACCAAGATCGGGACGGACGTCCCCGGGGGCTCACTTATTGGCTGGACTCTCCCAAGGGCTGGTCGCTCTCGCGGACTGCGGCGAAGGATCGCCGGTTGGCCTTCCCCAGCACGGGACTCGAAGGGGACCCGGCCCGCAAAGAGGCCCTCATGGAGGAAGAACGAAAACAGTGGCAGGAAGACCGCCGGGCTATGCAGGAGCAGATGGAGATCATGCAACGCGTAATGGGTGAGATGGCCACGACCCTAGATGCGCTGAAATTGCAACCTCCAGCCGGTGCTCCCCCAGACGGGGCGCCAGTAGTTCCGCCCGCAACCCCTGCCCCCCCGGCCCGTCGGGACCTGAAAGTCACGTATGACGGGTCGGGAGACCAGTTGACCTTTTTTATGGTCCAAGTAGACATTTTTATGCGGGAACAAGGCCGAACCTTCGTTTCTGAGGAGTCCCGGGTGCAGTACGTGGCTTCCTTACTGCAAGGGGAGGCGGCTGCCTGGATGGTGTTGCAGTATGAACTCCGCTCGCCGGTGCTGCGAACCCTGGACGAGTTCATGGTAGCACTCCGAAACCGTTTTGAGGACCCGACTCTAGGTGAGCGGGCTAAAGCCTCCCTGATGCAACTGCGCCAAGGGACTAAGTCGGTGGCGCAGTATGCAAGTGAGTTCCAGTCACTGGCTAGCCGAATTCTGGACTGGAGTGAGGCTACCTTGGTACAATGTTTCAGGGAGGGTCTCAACCCAGACCTCCAACATTGGGCCTTCATGCAAGGGAACCCCCCGGATGTGGAAGGTTGGGTTCGCCATGCTGCTGACATCGAGAATCGCAAACAACTCCTGAACTTGTCCAAGCAACGGATTGGGCGAGACCCCAGGCCCCGGGGTGACCGTGGCCGGGAACTCCGGCAAGGGGGTGGCGGGGTCCTCTCGGCCGCGGAACGCCGCAAGCGGTTCGAGGCCGGCGTCTGCCTGATCTGCGGGGGAAAGGGTCACTTTGCATCGCAATGCCCCTCTCGCTCAGGCCGTCCGACCCCTCCCCGCCAAACCCAGGCCGAGCCGACGAAACCGGCCGCCGACAGCCAGCCTCGCCGCAGAAGTGGACCACTGAGCCGGCGCTCCGGCGCACCCTCCGCTCTCCACGCACGTCCCCAGGATGGGGCATCCGACTCTACGGTCCCATCGGGGTCCCGGATTACAAATACCGTCTTTGATTCGGACGGCTCCCCGGAGGCCACTACCCCGTCCCCCTCTTCCAGCGAGGAGGAAGAGTGGGAACAGCCGGCAAAAAACGCCGTCGGTCTGCTGTAGAGGGGGCTCCGCAGCAGACCGTCCCTATCGTTGTGCAAGGAGCTCCACCGATGGTAAGCGCCCAAGAGGACAATGTATTTGTGCGTGTCCATCTGTCCCTACCCAAAGGGGGTCCCCCGTTAGAGGTCCCCGCGTTGGTCGACTCGGGGTGTGCCCGCACCATGATAAATGAGGAAACTGCCAAGAAGTTGGGTGTCCGGCGCAAGCGGCTTCCGGGACCCCTCCGTTTTTCCCAAATGGACGGGAGTGACTTTAAACGGGGCCCGGTGACCCACAGAACTGCAGCCGTGATTATGTCCGTGGGGGAACATTGGGAACGGTTGTATTTCACTATCGCCCCTATTGTAACCCCTGTGGTGTTAGGGATGAACTGGTTAAGGGGGCACAATCCCTCCATTGATTGGGTTAAACGGGTGCTTTCCTTCCCCGAAAACCCCTGTGGGTTGCATGACAAGGAACGGGTACTCAGGACTCCAGCCGCCGCACTGGTAGGGTCCCCCGCCCCAGTCTCTCCTCAATTACCCTCTGAGTACTCGCAATTTACTGATGTTTTTGATGTTAGAGAGTGCGACGAACTGCCTCCCCACAGAGAAACGGACTGTGCCATCGAGATTGTAGGGGAAGGCAAACTGTCTAAGGGAAAGGTTTACCCCATGAGCCCTAGTGAAAAGACAGTGTTGCGAGACTATCTGGATGTCAATCTGGCGAGGGGTTTCATACGCCCCTCCAAGGCTCCTTATTCAGCCCCAGCTTTCTTTGTAAAGAAAAAGACGGGAGATTTAAGACTGTGTATTGACTTTCGCAGACTGAACGCAGTCACCCAGTCTAATGCTTACCCCCTCCCTCTTATTCCTGACCTTCTAGCACAATTAAAGGAGGGCCGAATCTTCACCAAACTGGACTTGGTAGAAGCCTACCACCGCATTCGCATCAAAGAAGGAGACGAACCCAAAACGGCCTTTTCCAGTTGTTTTGGGATGTTTGAGTACCTAGTCATGCCGTTCGGACTTTCGGGGGCTCCGAGTGTCTTTATGCAATTAATTAATGAGGTTTTGCATGATTTGCTGTTTCGGGGGGTGGTGGTATTTCTCGATGACATCCTTATTTACTCTGAAACCATGGAAGACCATGTGCGCCTAGTGCGAGAGGTGCTCCAGCGGCTGCGGGAGCACAAACTGTATGCTAAGGTGTCCAAATGTGAATTCCACCAACCCTCCATTACATTTCTGGGGTATGTGATCTCCCACCAAGGGTTGGAAATGGACCCCGCCAAGGTCCAGGCAGTGCGGGACTGGGAACCCCCCACTACCCGCCGCCAACTTCAGCAGTTTTTGGGGTTTGCCAATTTTTACCGGAACTTCATTCCTAACTTTGCCCAAGTTGCGCTTCCCCTCACTGCCCTGTTGCGTACCAAGGACAAGGGGGCTAGCGCCGCGCTTCCCTCAGCCCGTTTGCAATGGTCCCCCCAGTGCCAGCTAGCTTTTGAACGTTTGAAGCTACTTTTTTCATCCGAACCCGTTTTGGCTCACCCAGATTGCACCAAGCCTTTTGTGGTGCAAGTGGATGCCTCGGATGTAGCCATGGGCGGGGCCCTATTGCAGAGGGATGAGGGGGGACGGTTGAGACCATGCGCCTACTTCTCCAAGAAGTTTTCCCAGTCTGAAATCAACTGGGCCATTTGGGAGAAGGAGGCAGCAGCGGTCAAACATGCCCTTACCATATGGCGACACTTCTTGGAAGGGGCCGAACTGCCATTCGAAGTGTGTACCGATCACAAGAATCTTGAGGCCCTCAAGGGGGCTAGAAAACTCAATGCCAAACAGGTTCGGTGGGCCCAATTTTTTGCTAAGTTCCGGTTCACTCTCAGACATGTCCCTGGCAAAGAAAATGCCCTAGCCGACGCTTTGTCACGACTTCCCCAGTATCGCAACGATTTCGATCGCCCAGTCGACTCCCTGTTCACTCCCGAGCAGCGAGGGGAAGTTCCTAGCTTAGCCGTCACCACCCGGTCCCAAGCCCGACCACCGGAGACCCCCCCTACACTCAAAGGCATCCCGGAAGCCTTCCAACAGCGACTCCGGGACGCCTCCTTGCAGGAGGAGGAGCATCATCTCCTCCCCACTGGTCTGGAACGTACCAACACTTGGTGGGTGCAAGGGGGGAAACTGTACGTCCCCTCCTCTCTTCGCAAGGAAGTATTGGGACTTGTACATGGTGCCAGGCTAGCGGGTCATTTTGGTTTCATAAAAACGCTTCACCTGGTTCGAAGACAATTCTGGTGGCCCGGTATGAGATCTGATGTAGAGTTGTATGTGCGCAGCTGCCCCACCTGCGCCACAGCCAAGAAACGGATGGGAAAACCCCCAGGGCTTCTCAAACCGCTTGAGAGCCCCTCCCGTCCCTGGGAAGTCATCGCCATGGATTTTATCACCGACCTACCTCCGAGTCGGGGAAAAACGGTTCTTTGGGTTATCACAGACCTCTTTTCCAAACAGGTTCACTTCGTTCCATGTGCAGGCCTTCCTTCAGCCCAGGGCTTAGCTAAACTGTTCATCACACACGTCCTCAGGCTACACTCGATCCCGAGGAAGGTCCTCTCCGACCGGGGGGTCCAGTTTGTTGCCAAATTCTGGCGGGCCTTCCTAAAGTTAATGGGAGTGGAAGAGCAGGGCCTTTCTTCCGCCTATCACCCCCAAACGGATGGTCAAACAGAACGAGTAAATGCGGTGGTAGAATGTTATTTGCGTTGCTATGTAAATTTCCACCAGGACGACTGGGTCGACCTGCTGCCATTTGCCGAATATGCGTATAACAATGCGCCTCATTCCTCTACCGGCTTTAGTCCCTTCCAAGTTATATACGGGACGGATTTCGGCCCTTTCGGTTCTGCCCCCGTCTCGCCAGAGCTCCAGTCTACCCCTGACCTTCAGGAGTGGATTCAGGTGGTTAAATCCACCTGGCCATGGTTGCTCAAAAATCTGGAAAGGGCAAAAAGCAAGTACAAGGAACAAGCAGACAAACACCGGTCTCCGGGATGGGGACTCAAGGTGGGGGAGCAAGTCTATCTGTCCACCAAAAACCTCCGCTCTCTTCGCCCCTGCAAAAAACTGAGCGACCGTTATGTGGGACCTTTCCCCATTACCAGAGTAATCAACGAGGTTACTGTGGAACTGGACCTCCCAAAAACTCTGAAAGGAGTCCATCCAGTCTTTCATATAAGCCTCCTCAAACCCTATGTGGCAGCCCCCCAGTTCCACCCCCCTCCCGCACACGAGATTCCTACCGTAGTAGGAGGGGACACCCATTTGGAAATATCCAAGGTTTTAGACTCCAAATGGAAGAAAGGGAAACTGTTTTACTTTGTTCGCTGGAAAAACCTTGGCTCCGCTCATGACGAATGGGTGGCCGCACCCCACATGGCGGCTCCTCGCTTAGTCCGGGAATTCCACCTTGCTTATCCCGATAAGCCTCGTCCTCTCGGGGACCCCGGGGGGGGGCCTTAAGGGGGGCAGAATGTGAGGGTCTCTGTCTTTGTGTCTCTGCTTTCCATCACCTGCTGTGTTATCAGTGAACTCGTAAAAGCAGTTCACACCTTCTGGTCTCAGGCGCCAGGCCTGATGGCCCATGTATCTTCCCCCCCCGCTGTTCTTCCTGCCAGTACTCCCTCAGGCCGATGCGGCCTTGGAAGTGTGATAGCCGCCCAGACTTCCTGGGATCTGTCTGATGTTTTGTATTATGCCAAGCTTGTAACTTCCCATAACAATAAGTGTGAACCCCAGTGCCCCAGTGCCCTGGAGTCAATATATTCTGTAAACCCGTATAGCCCCTCACTTGCAACTTTCTACCTGTGCCTGTCTCATCTCCTGAAGGCTTCAATAAATCGATTGTTTCTGTATCAACGTCTGAGCAACTGATTTGGAGAAGCAAACTCAGAGAGGGGGATCTCTCACACCCAGATCCAAATTTCTGGTCTCATTTTTATCCAAGATTAGTTGTTTTAGTGATCAGGAGAAGCTTTTTTTTCTCCTGTCTGATACTGACTCTGCTGTTACTTACAATATGTCGCTTTTTGCCCTAGCGGCCAGGAAAATTCGAGCCAGCATTGCAGTTAAACAGGAAGACATTTGTATTTGATTTAAATTTTTGTACTTGATTTTAACTGTTTTTGTATTGAATGTGATTTGATTTTGTCTACATAAGAACATAAGAAAGGCCCTGCTGGATCAGACCAAGGCCCATCAAGTCCAGCAGTCTGTTCACCCAGTGGCCAACCAGGTGCCTCTAGGAAGCCACAAACAAGACGAGTGCAGCAGCACCATCCTGCCTGTGTTCCACAGCACCCAAAATAATAGGCATGCTCCTCTGATACTAGAGAGAATAGGTTTGCAGCATGACTAATATCCATTCTAACTAACAGCCATGAATCTACTTGATTGTAATGGGCTTTGGCTATATAAATAAATCTGTACCTGTACAGCTTATGCCTTTTCCTTCAGTCAACCAAGTTTTTATTTACAATATGTATATAAACTTTAAAATATAAATGTCCAGGTGCTGAGTTTACTTAATTGTTCCTGCTCTCAAGTTCAGCCATTTTTAAAAATGGAAATGCGATTTCCCTCCACTGTATAAATGTTCTCCTCAGAACTTCACCAAGACTAATTATCACAATGTGACCCTTTGGATGGCAGCATTCTCACTTCATGAAATACTAAGAGAAGAAAGAATATTTTCGATCGTGGGCTGAATTTTCCATAGTAGAGAAGCGACAAGCTCTTAGAGCAACAAAACCTGAAACAGTAGCAGCTTAAACTTTACACAGGTAAAGAGAAACACCGACAGAAGAAGTAATATACTGTCCACTGTTCTCAGATAGTACTTTCGATGAAAGAAGGTTGCAGCGGCACCTCTGGCTCCTTGATATTTTCTTCAGACACATTCAGGACATCCTGCTGGGGATAGATATCTTCAACCAACATAGAGTTTGTGTTCTTCCACTCCCTGTACTTCCTTGCTGTTAGCTCACTGTCCTCCAGCAAATGGTTAATGGCAGCCAGGTCATATTCTTTGCACTGGCAGATAAAAACAAAAAGTTCATGGAACAGAAAACATTAAGCAATAATGGACCCTCTTATTTCTGAAATTGTCCAAATTGCTTTTTAGTTTGGAAAATTCAAGTATTAGGTAAATATCCAGGCGTTAATTATAAGCATGGTTTCATTAAGAACAAACAGTTTTCAAGGATGGCTGAAAATCCCATGAGTCACAGCAAATAAAATGCATTTCCCCATTTCTTGGCTTGAGTTTAATACCTCCGTAAAACCTTACCTTTAATGTACTATTCAGTGCTCGAATTTTGTGGAGTTTCTCGTTAACGGATGGGTTTTTACTTCTTTTGATAAAGGATTTTCTCAGCTCTCTTTTAGTCGAAGGTCGGCGATCCCCAATAGCAGATAAACTGGCTTGCTCTAAAGATTTGTAAAGCTTCTCCATTTCATCTATAGGGCATTTCCCTTGTCCTATAAGAAAAAAACATAAGCAACAGCATATATAAATAACAAGGCGCAGCAGTTGCTGCAATAAAATCAAAGTGCTGTTCGTCTTGGTTGTCAGATAAAGAAGAAGAAAAAGAGTTGGTAAAAAAATATGCTGACTTTCTCTACCTTTTAAGGAGAATCAAACTGGTATACAATCTCCTTCCCTTCCTCTCCCCGCAACAGACACCTTGTGAGATAGGTGGGGTTGAGAGAGTTCAGAGAGAATTGTGACTGGCCCAAGGTCACCGAGTAAGCTTCATGTGTGGGGAAACTAACCCGGTTCTCCAGATTAGAGTCCACCGCTCCTAAGCACTACATCAGGAGGAGAGACTGAAAAATGGTGAAAATGAAAAATGGCTTGGCAGCACTTATTTTCCATTTTCAAGTTTTGCTGTATGTGTTATTGGAGGTTGCTGAGATATGGTTCCAGATGGAACTCCTTTGCAATGGCAGTGCCTGTGTTATGGAATACCGTTCCCATATTGTCCTCTGGCACCTAGCCTTTCACGTTTTAGGTGACAAATGCAAAGTTTCGTCTAGGGCAGGAAATGTTTCCTCAGTTGTGCAGCTGTACTCTATCCTTTAATTTAATAGTTGTTTCCCCCTCTGCCCATGTTATACTTTCTTCTGATTTTTCCATCACTATATTTTCTGTTTTTCTTGATTGGTAGGTTTGCATTGTGCTTATAATATGTGTGACTGCTGGTTATAATGGTTTTGATGGTTTAATTTTGTTTCTGTTTTATGGTTTATATTGACATGTCTTTTTTTCACCTTGCATGGAAGCCACCTCAAGAGCATTTTGATAGGTGGTAGGGTACATGTGCTTTAGGTCGAAAACACACGGCCATTTTGCCCCACGATTCTCCTGCAAATGTAGCGAATCTCCCATGTCCACACGTATGGTCATTGCCCGCCTGCGGGATCAACCCACCCACTTCTGGAACTCCCTCAGGTCCTGCTTTGTCCTGATTTAAAATGAAGCTTCGCTGCAGTCGTGGGTGTTTGCTGGTGCATTTCAGCACTCGGGTCAACTCCTCACTGGAAGACACCACTGCCCAGCCCTGGCAGCAACAGCAGCAGTGGCACCTTTCCACCCCTCCGAACCCCTCTCTCCCCCCCTGCATTAACAGCCTTAAATGAATAGATCTGGATGGATGTTATGATGGAAGAGTCCATACCAATGCCATGCATTGGGCTTCTGGTATGCAGATTCTCTATGCAAAAGGACTGAGCTATATGCCAAACCACTTCATTTGTATCAATGTTGCTGTGTTGTGCAATCACCGTGGGGAAGTGTTTCTTGGCACTCTCCTTGAGACTGCTACAATTTATTAATAGTCTTGATATCCTGTAGGATTAAGTTTACTTAACTACACTGCAGCGACGTTCTGCCACCATTAAAGAAAAAAGGAACCCAGAACAATAACTAAAGAAAAATATTAGTGTAAACAAAAACATGTAGGATGCCAATCTATTTTAAAAAATGGCACCATCATACCTTCATTAGGACTAACTAAAAATTACATGCAACTGCTTTGTGAATATTTATTTGGTCCTAATAATGGCATAATGTTGCCACGATCATAACATATTGTGGTTTCTCAAGAGCTGGGGGTTCTTGAAACTGTGTTCTGGGGAACATCAAGACAACCTGGCAGCTTCAGGCCAGCGGTCCATTTAGTCGAACATCCTTTTACCAATGAGATGCCCCAGAAAGTGCTCGTTAGGGCACAGAGGCCCAAACTTTCCCCTACTGCTTCAATTAGCAGCTGCATTCAGATATATATGGTCCCTGGACATGAAGGTCCCCTTAAAGCCACTGATTTATCTTTCTTCCATGAATTTTCCTTTTTAAACCCAGGTTCCTCAGACATTTATCACAGAAATGACTGCAGCTGCCCATGTGAACAGGCAATGCTAATTCTTCTCCGTGTAACAGTATACCCAAGCACCTGTTAACATACCACACCTCTCATTAGCATATACACAGTGCTTTCTGCGATCCCTATTTTTCCCCAAACTCTTCCTGTGTGTGTGTAAAGTGCCGTCAAGTCGCAGCCGACCCCTTTGGGGGTTTTCATGGCAAGAGACTAACAGAGGTGGTTTGCCAGTGTCTTCCTCTGCATAGCAACCCTGGTATTCCTTGGTGGTCCCCCATCCAAATACTAACCAGGGCTGACCCTGCTTAGCTTCCGAGATCTGACGAGATTGGGCTGTACCATGCTGCCTTCCCTTCTCAACTCTTTCTAGGTCTAAGTAATTTGTTTTATATTCTTTCCCCTATACATTAAGGCTTTGTCCTTTCCGTAACAAAGCTTCAGCTATATTTAGACCTATATTTAAAAGCTCTAATGCCTGATGTCTCCTTTGAGCTACTGTAAAGATCAGATAAACCTTTAGAGGAAGGAAATGACAGCTCAAATACTTTATAATACTGTTTAGCACTTCTGCAGTGCACCAAAGAGCCTTGTTCCACCACGTAACCATGCTGACTTCCCTGGGGAGTCACTGGGGCCCCAAAGAAGGAAGAGCAAAGGACTGACATCTGACTGCAACCAATTAAATAATTCTCTCAGATCCAGGATCCCCACATGTCCATATGCTTCTTCAGAACTTCAAGAAAGGAAGGATTTATGCCCAAACATGGCTAGTGCCCAGGGTTCAAAGAAAGAGCAACAGAACATTGACCAAAGGAACATCTCGGGTTCAGTTTGTTCTGGCCTAGCTTTTAAAAATGGTGTTAGAGTCTCCTTTTGAAACACAAAAGGTGGCACGGAAGACACGGTGCAAAATTCCGTGGCCCACAGAGGCATAAATTATGAGCAGGTTCTCCCTCATCCTATTCACAATAAGCTTATTTAAATGGGATTAATCTATTGGATGTTCCTTGCATGTCTTAAATAAACCCACATTTTAAAAAAGGTTCGCTCCCAAATACCAAGACTTCTAGGTCCTATCATTCTGACAAAGGGAGTTTTGACTCTTGAAACCTTATAAACCCAAAATCTCATTGATCTCCAAGGTGCTACTGGACTCGAATCTAGCTCTTCTACTGCAGACCCTCTGAAATTAGGCCCTATTGTGCTTCCAAAGAGGCAATCAGGAGTTCAATGGGACCCAGAGCACACCCCTCTGCCATAATCTTGCCATCCTCCAGGTACTAGCTGGAGATCTACTGCTATTACAACTGATCTCTAGCCGATAGAGATCAGTTCACCTGGACAAAATAGCCGTTTTGGCAATTGGACTCTATGGCATTGAAGTCCCTCCCCTCTCCAAACCCCACCCTCCTCAGGCTCCACCCAAAAACTTCCACCGGTGGCAAAGAAGGACCTGGCAACCCTACTGCTGACCCCTGTCCAAACTTCCTGAAAGTAAGAGGACATCAGGGAAAGCTTGCAAGAACTATAGTGTCTCTTCTTGTGTGTGTGTTAAGTCGCTTCTGACTCATGGTGACTTTATGAATCAATGTCCTTCAAAATGTCCTATCGTTAACAGTCTTGCTCAGGCCTTGCAAACTGAGGGAAAACTGAGGGCTTCCCTTATAGAACTAATCCATCTCATGTTAAATCTGGTTATTGCTATGACCATGCACAACGAACTCCAAATGCACCAAGCAGCATGGGAACTACATTTCCCACAGGGTCAGTGGTTATAGCCTAGATACCCTACAAATACACACAATAGTTTCCAGAAATGCTAGGAAGCATGGGAAATGGGATTCCCTAGATGCTTTGTAGATGTGCTTGTAGCAACTTTTAGGCCAGGGGCAGAGTGGGGCAAGGTCTGCCCCCTTTCTATGCCACACGCCCCAGCTGCATTAAGGGGAACAGTCTCCCCTGTATGCATGTAAAGCATGTAAAGCATGAATACTTAAGGTTTCCAACATTGCCTCATCAAATGCCGGGAGATTGAGGGCTGTGCTGGAGGGGTGGAATTTTGGGAGGAGGTAACATCACTTCCAGGTGATGACCTAAGAATTTCATCTAATCTCTATCACACAGACCACAGAAGTATGGGGAAAATCCTAGAGCATCACCATGAAGGCCATTTTCCGGCCATTTTTTTCTCAATTTCTGAAGGGTGGGTGATTGGGACTAAGGGCCTTTGCCATCATCCAAAAAAAGAAGATGTTGTGACTGATGTTTGGTTTTGGCTACAATCTACTTTAAAAAGGCCAGAGGCACAGCTTTTGTACCTTTAATAGACATGTAGGCTGGAATTTCAACAGGCTCTGCTTCTTTCATTACTGCAGGATGATGAAATCCATCAAAATTATCTCCTCTGTGCAGCTCTCAAAAGTACAGGAGCCCTGTCCTCATTTGCATGCAATTGTTTTATTTCATCAGGTCCAGGAGTTTTGTCACCCCCTCATCATTTTAATTTCTCAGCATTTTAATTATTCTTGCCTCTTCTCATTGACCTTTCTTCATTCAATGCCCTCCCCATTCCACTGAGATAATGAAAGGATTATGGGTAAACACATTAGCCAGATGTGGCTTTGCCAAGGTCAGTTAAGGGTGCAACCCTATGTTAGTTTCTGAGGGTAGCCGTGTTGGTCTGCAGTAGAACAGATTAGAGCCCAGTACCACCATAGAGACCAACCAGGTTTTTTGGGTAGAAGCTTTCGAGCGTCAAAGATCCCTTTGTCAGATACTCTGGATGCCATGGGAAATGTCTGGCCAAGAGGCTTCTGTGAAGCAAATGTGAGAAATCATGATTAAGAATTCCTGAAGTCATTCCCCACTCATAAAATGTTTCTCTACTGACTGAAGGAAAAATATAGAAGAGATGTTAGACTATCAGATAAATTGCCTTGCCTATGGCCAAGAAACTCCAACAGGTCCATAAATGCCACAGGAAGGAGGATGTTATTGCTGTTGTTGGGGAGAGGAACTATCATAATATAAATAAAGTCCCACTCTGTTGCAGCCGTGTTGCATTATCTACAGCTTCCTTTTTTTGCCTTCTGTTATAATCAGGCGTTTTGCTCCAACAACTGCCAAAGGAAATAAAAATGACAGCGGCTGGCTGCTGTTTGTGTCTAACTGCCCTAGGACTTGCGAGAAAAGCCTCTGGACTGAGAGCACGTACTCAAACCCCCTATTTATAGTTCCAGTCTCAAATTACACATTACATAGAATTCTGTGCTCCCCCACCCCACCCCCACAAACACACTTTTTTTTTTTCAAAAGCCAATTCAACTTCAAAGATATGCAGATCTGGGTAGATGAAAAGAAATTGTTTAACCTTTTCCTCTCTGGCTGTTTGTTTCCCATCCAAAGGGACTGGGCTAGGATTCCACTGATCGTTCACTCATAGACTGTTTTTCAACTTTCAGCTAAAAATGGAAGATAGCTTGCAAAACAGTAAAATACACTTGATCGTAGCCAAAAGGCCCTTTCCATAACCTCAGAATAGCTCCCTCCGGTTTCAAACTATGCCAACGGCGTGGATAGCTGGACGTTACTCCCGAATGCCATGGGCCTCTCGCCTGTGCATTTGTGGAGCCACTCCAGAGGACCTAATTCGTTACACCTTATTCTGTCCTCTTTACAAAGAGCCCGGACTTAAATTTCTTGGAGCATTGCTAAAGGGCCTAAATCTTTCTCCAGATCCAGAGAAGCTGCTCTTTATGGCCGCTTTGGCTATTGAACTCTATGGCATTGAAGTCCCTCCCCTCCCCAAACCCCGCCCTCCTCAGGCTCCGCCCCCAAAATCTCCCACCAGTGGCAAAGAGGGACCTGGCAACCCTACTCCTATCAGACGCCAATCCTGATGTTTCCTACACTCTTTGCTTTAGCAGCTAAGAAAATCCGAGCTAATGTTTTTAATCAGGGAACGTAACATATTTAAATACTAGTTCCTTGTTGGTCAGACTGTTTTAAAGTTATTTTAATGTTATTTTATGTTATTTTACTGTTTTGTATGTTGGATTGGGATGGCCTTTGGCTGCAGACAATAAACTTTATCACTTATCGCTTAAAAAAACAACAGTAAAATACAATAAAAGTCAGTAAAAGATAATGAAATACAAAAATATGAAATTATAATGAAAATAAGTTAAAATACAGTAAAAAAAATAGTGCCACTCTCACCAGCACATGCTTTCTTATTGAAATTCAAAAAGTCTTTCAGAAAAGCCAGGTCTTCAAGTCTATCTGGAAGACCTTTAGGGAAGCAGCCATTCATAACTCATGAGGCAGGGAATCAGGGGAGCAACACCTCCCCCACCTCCAGGTTCCCACCAGACAAACTTCTGCTAAGGCTGGATCCTAGAAGAAGGCTCCCTGGGCCAACCAAGTCTTCAGTTGGCTGAATCAAAAGAATCCTGAACGACAGCAAGGACAACATTGACAAAATGAAACCAATGGTTTCTTTATCCCTATTCTGTAAAGCCCACATTTCCTTTTATATGCCTTGTATAAGTCTTCCATTGCATACGACTGCCAGCAATCTTTTTGGACATATAGGTTATGGTTTTCTATCTTTTAGGAACATTTATATTTGAGTTGCTATTCTCAAGTGGCCAAATGTCATTTTCTCATTATGGATTTACAATCCTCTCTCATTCTCAAGGGATCATGGAACACAGAAGATTCCATTTGGAAAGTTAGTCAGGTGCCTGCTCAAGATATGAAGCAGACTGACGTGGTAATGAGGCAGCACGAAGCTGAGGTGATAGAATGGGCTGTATCCCTTCAGACTCTTCAGGAGAGGGATTACATTTTTCAAAGTCCCCCTGCATTAATTGCAACCTATACATTATAAAACACAGAAAGGGCTAGGCTAGAACATTTTTGTATGGAGGAGCTTATTCTCCCCTGTGCTTAGTCTTAGGACTGAAGGAGCTGGGTTGATGAGAATCTCTTCCTCAGGAACTACAGGAAGCAAATTTAGTCTTGGAGCCATGGAACAGCAAGGTCAGATGTACAGATGAGCTGTTATGGCCACTATCTTGCTTTTCGACTGTGTATATGTTGCCACAGAAATCAGTTTCAGTCAGCCTCATTTTCTTTGACATCATTGATGGGGAGGGGGTTGCTGGTTTTATCCCAAGTATATGACATTTAAACTATATGAAACTGACCCCAACATTATTTAGCAATATGTTTTGATATGGTACAAGGAAAGAGAAATTGATGCATTAAAAAAAAACAACTTTAGGCTTTGTCTCACACAAGGAAGAATAAAATCAGCAAGGAGATATTCAAACTGCCAAGGGAGACCCAGTTTGGTGTAGTTACAGCCCATTCCTGAGCTGGTGGTGGCCGGGGACAGTGGGGAGGAGGCGCCACTGTGCCACCTCCTAAGCCGTTCCACGCCCGCCAAAAGACCAAATAAAAAGCCTTTTAGAGGCTTTTTGGAAAATGGGGCCTTTGAGAAAAGCAAGGCTGTGCCAGCAAAAAGCTAGTGCAGCCTTGCTTCTCTCACCGCCGGCGTACCTGGGGCAAACGGGGACAGGAGGCTGCCTAATGGCAGCTCCTCCCCCCGGAACGCCCTGGGAATGCCTCCTGGGATGCTGGAATGCCCCCTGGGATGCCAGCGTGGGCCTTTATGCCAGTGGGACGCTGGACCAGCATCCAGCCCTCCCCACCAGCGTTGGGGCCTCTTATGGGGATGTAAGTAGCCCGGACGCCGGCATGGAGGGCCCCAATGCTGGTGCAGCATCTTCCTGGCCTCCTAAGGGCTTTTGCCCTTAAAGCTCAGGATTGCGCTGTTAGTGTATAAGACTAAGATCTAGGCAGCCCAGGTTTGAATCCCCACTCTGCCATGGAAGCTTGTTGGGTGACCTGGAGCCAGCCACACACACTCAGCCTAACCGACCTTACAGGGCTGCTGTGACAATAAAATGGAGGAGAGGAGAATGATGTAAGCTGCTTTGGGTCCCCACTGAAGAGAAAATAAAGTAAATAAATAAACCTTGCAAAATTCATCCTTGATCAAGTGACTTTGAAAAAGATCATTACAATAATGTGTAATGAAAACTTTTTTTAAAATACCAGTCATTCTAATTTAGCTATTTTTATGCAATTCATATGAAATTCTTGGCCCAACTTTACTACATCCCAAAGGAGTTTCACCAGAATTTACCATACCATAGAGATATACTATGGAGGTTAAATATATGAACTGATGCAACCATGGCAACAAAGATTATTTACTAGTAGCAATTTACATGCATGTGCCATGTGAAGGCCTGGTTCAGATGTTCTAAAACCTTCCTTGCAGAATGTCCATGGGCATCAAGGACATGCAGTGGAAACAGTATTTGACCTGACGTAATCATACTGACAAGGGCCACTTCCCAGCTGTTGTATTGCATTGGGCCCCTAATTCACCTAGCACAGTTTTGTCCTCTGTGACTGGCTGTCGGTGGTCCCAGATCTTTTCCTCATTGGTCTTTCCCAGCCCTACCACTGGAGACCCTTTTTATTAGACCGGCCAGGGACAAAACCTGGGATCTTCTGCATTCATAACGTGGGATCTATTAGGAGGAGGAGGAGTTGGAGGAGTTGGTTTTTATACCCCAATTTTCTTTACCTTTGAGTCTCAAAGCAGTTTACAATCACATTCCCTTACTCTCCCCACAACAGGCACCTTGTGAGGTAGGTGGGGGCTGAGATAGTTCTGAGAGAACTGTGACTGGCCCAAGGTCACCCAGCAGGATTCATGTGTAGGAATGGGGAAACCAACCTGGTTCCCCAGATTAGAGTACACCGCTCCTAACCACTATACCACTCTGGCTCCTATTACATTGCTATGGCCCTGCCTGTGATTCACAGGAAAGGGGTGTGAGTTAAAAAGTTGGCACATTATCAAACAATGTCTAAATATCCTTGATGGCAACTCAAACTTTATTTGTCAATATTGTTATTTCAAATTGTTTATCTAAACCGACAGCATTGCAGGTGTTGGGTAATTTCTCAAATAACTTATCCAAGTGGATATGCTTGATGCAAGGACAGCCACTATGTGATCTTTCTGCATACCAAAATATACAGAAATCATAAGCTCACATCTCACAGATAAAGCAGGATAAGCATGGATGACCAATGGATCTCCTCCTGCTTGACTTACCTTTAGGGGTTTTCAGTGTTGTTTTCCCAGGCTCAGCAATGCTATCCTTGCCTCCATCTAAAACAGGTGTACCTTTGCTTAAAGAGTTCTGAAAGCTGTCCTCCAGTTCCATGATATCACTTCCCATTGTTTTGTTACAGTCTGGCATTACCAGGCAAACAGTATCTTGAGGCTGATCAGTGACAGCTGAAGGTGGACTGTCTACTTCTTCCCCAGTGGAAGAGCTGTTAATAAAGTCAAGCCATGATTGTCTCTCGGGATGCAATGCTTTGGACGATGAGGAAGAAGAAAAGCCTTGTGACTTCCTGCTGTTTTCAGGGGAGGATAAAGAACTGGTTACATGGGATGTTGAGGAAGGTTCTCGCTGGTCCTGTTTTCCAGAACAAAAAAGGCAAGGAAAGAAAAATGAGTCAAGTAATAAGGTAGTACTGCAAATCAAATCATGCTAAGAAGAACACTGCCTTACCCACCTTGCTCTTATCTATCCCTGTTAGGTAGTAGAAGTCCATGGCCAAATACAATACCCAGCAAAAATGCTTGTCTTGGCTGATTACAGGAACGCAGACAGGACATACTGAAGGCCTAAGGCAAAACAGTTCACCTCCTTGACTGATAAACTTGGTACAATCTACCTCAGTTGCACAATACCCCCTTTCTGTGAGACCATTTCAAAAAATTTAACCGTCACTAAGGTAAATTATGAAGGAACTGTGCGGAGGGGAGAGGGGTCCACAAGTACTTTCACCTAGGCAGAAACAACATAAGGCACAGGTACAGGATGGGAGATAGTTGGCTTGACAACAGTACATGTGAAAGAGATCTGGGAGTCTTAGTGGACCACAAACTGAATATGAGTCAACAGTGTGATATGGTGGCTAAGAAGGCCAATGCAATTCTGGGCTGCATCAACAGGAGTATTGTGTCTAGATCAAGGGAAGTAATACTACCACTGTATTCTGCATTGGTCAGACCTCACTTGGAATACTGTGTCCAGTTTTGGGCTCCACAATTTAAGAAGGATGTTGACAAGTTGGAGCGTGTCCAGAGGAGAGCGACCAGAACGGTCAAAGGTCTGGAATCTATGCACTAAGAGGAGAGACTAAAGGAGCTGGGTTTGTTTAGTCTGGAGAAGAGAAGGTTAAGGGGTGACATGATAGCCATGTTTAAATATTTGAAGGGATGCCATGTTGATGAGGGAACTAGCTTGTTCTCTGTTGCTTCAGAGATTAGGACACGGAGTAATGGATTTAAACTAAGAGAAAAGCGATTCCATCTAAACATTAGGAAGAACTTTCTGACGGTGAGGGCGCTTCGACGGTGGAATGCGCTGCCTCAGGGGGTGGTGGAGTCCCTGTCTTTGGAGGACTTTAAACAGAGGTTGAATGGCCATCTGTCGGGAGTGCTTTGATTGTGGGATCCTGCATGGCAGGGGGTTGGACTGGATGGCCCTTGTGGTCTCTTCCAACCTTGTGTGATTTTGTAAAAGAGTTCTCAGGAAAGGCAACATAAAAAATAAAACACTTTAGGCTTTCAATGTATGTAGCAGTGTTCCATATCACAAAGTAAAACGAAACAAAAAAAGATTGAAACTGAGGTGCTTTGCCTTGGATTATTTTATTTCTTGTAGGGATATAATCTTGTTAACAGAGAGAGCATTTCTATGCCCCAATAAATTTCCAAGAATGAATAATAAAACATGCAGATGTTTAGCCTCAGTAAAAAAAAAAAAGAAGAAAAAAAAAACTTTCCTTGAGAGATTAAATAGTCCTTAGGGACTATTTCAAACAGCAATTGCAAGCATGATATACCTTGACAGCCCCTCTAGGAATCCCTGTGTAAACAGGGCTGGGTTTTGTTTTGTTTTGAAGCAGATAGGGAAGAGTTTGCAAGGAAGCTTTGTTGTTAATATTCAAGAGAATGATGTTAATTAATCCCCCCCCAAACACTAATTTCCACTTGTTTTCTCATACCATCCGGTTGGTAGTTAAGCGAAATCACAAGATCTACCCTCAAAAGTTATTATCCAGCAAAACAGACTATCTACCCTTTAGATACTTCCGCTGCCAGCTTATCTGCACTTTTGAAAGAAGAAGGAATGTTCAGAAGAGCAACAAGCTGGTGAAAGCAAAAAGCATCATCAAGCTGACAGATAATTTTCAAAGGCGCTCTCAGCACCTCTTGCTTTGCCCTTCCTTTTGCTTGCTCAGGTGCCAAGGCCCCAGGGCCAAATTTGTCCACCTGGGGTGCATCAGTCACTCCCATGGATGCAACAGAGGGGGAAGAGGGATGTGGGGAGAGAGTAAGGGCTACAACAAAGTGATTTGCTACCAAGACAGGCCCTGGCCTAACAGTTCCATCTCTCCATTCCTTTTGTCCAAGTGGCCTCACCATAAATGTAGGTGTTGGCAAGGGTCTTCTGCATCCTGGTCCTTCCTGCATGGTTAGGGTTGCCGCTCTGAGCCCTGCATCTGCAGGGGAGGGCAGGCTATAAGTCCAATGAAATAAATTAAATAAAACCTGGAGACTTTGTGGAGGAGCCTGAGGAGGGCAGGGTTTGGGGAGAGGAGGAACTTCAATAGGTAGGGTTGCCAGGTGCCCGCTGGTGGCGGGCAAACCCTCAGCCATTTACCCCTCTACCCACCGACCACCTGAGGGTCGGCGGGCAAACATGCATGCGCGCGTACATACCGCGCTTGTCACTTCCGGTTTAGAACCAGAGGTTCCGCCTCGCGAGGGGCCTTATACCTCTGAGTTTATTCTATTGCATGCACTTCAAGATTTCCTCTCTTGGTTTCTTCTCTTGATGCCTCTTGCTGGTTACAGTGCAGCTATCAGTTGATTATCCACCAAACATTTGCCCCCTTTTTCATCAAACTTTATAGTATAATAGTCTTCAATCAAAACAAATCAACAGCAGCCAGCTTGGGCAAATGCTGGTGTACCCAGAGAACAAGCTACTCACTGGATGCTCAAAAACTGAGCCATTTTATTTAGCGATTACCGGTGTCCCAGCATAAATTCTTGCGCTCTGATACTTACAACTTTTACAGCATGTCTGACTCTTCATTTTTATGGTGCATACATAATCATTCGTTTTATGTTACTGTAATTCATTTTATGTTATTATGCCAGCGATTCTTTTTCCTTTCCCCCCACCCGAGAACTTAAGGAGGATAGAATGAGTAGTGATTACCTTATCTTGCTGAAACAGAAGGGAAAATTTAGAAGAGGATATTGGTGGCAGCATGGCTCGCTATCCAAACACTATAAAACCCAAATGAGCGCTAGGAAAATCTGTCACACCAGACAGCTACTCCACAAGCTGAGCTATCCCCCCCAAACACACCAACAACACCCTGTTTATTCAAGTGCTTTTATTATTTAGACTGCAAGTCCTTAAGTGTGTGTCTTAGGAAAAAACGCTGCTGTAAACTGCCTTGGGCTTACCAGAGAAGATGAGCTGTACCACAGGGTAATAATAGCAAAAATATATGAAATGATTGGGCTCAAAAAGGTTACAAGAACAAGACATCATGAAATCACAGAACGTTCATTGCCATGGAACGAATAGCACTAAAGCACATTAAGGAGATAGTACAAGCAACAAAAGCAATCATGGACTCTCAAATTTCAAGTCAGATTCTCCTTTGAGTCGAATTAAGCCGCTGTCCATCACAGACTCTATGGGCTACATAGTGAGAGTCTGTCATCCCCCCCCCCCCAACAGAATAACTAAGCAGGATACCTGAAAATATCTTAGTCGCTTCTTTGGACTGGTATCTAAACATTTCTCTGCCTTCTACTACCAGCCTGGCTGGCGTGGTGTAGGTGCAGTGGCAGCTCTTTCTCCCACCCCCTTCCTTCTGGTCTGCCCTCCTATCCGCCTACCCCACACCATTCTGCTCACCCACCCACCCCTTCCCCCAACCCACCTACAGTGCCATTGCCTCTGCCATCATGCAGAAGCTCTGGCTCCAAAGGAAGTGTGATGTCTAAGGTTGCCAACCTCCAGGTAGTTAACAAACAAAAAAAGAACACCTCTATACAAGTACCCAATGGGTTTGGAATTCAGTACAGACACAACATTAATAAAATGCAATTCTATAAAGAATGGATCAATTTTATATACAATTCACGAGTGCAATATTGTTACAACTTGTCTTTGGTATCCTGGTGAGGAACCTGTAAACCATTCTCAGACAGAAAATTGTTGTCAAAATGCTTTAATTATACAAGATGGATAACAAGCATTAAGAACTGGACTAGAAGTGGGACTGAAGAAGACTTCGAAACGGCCGTATCCCCTTCTACTGTGGAGGCACCGTTCTCCTCTTCTATCATTGGAAAAATATTCTGCCTGGGTTACTATATATGGACCAGCTTTGAGATTGGAATTGTATAATGTACATGTGATCCATATGGACATTTCATTATTGCATATCAGAAAAATTTTAGGGCTCCCGGCTTGCGTACCCTATGCGGCTCTGGAATTGAAACAGAGACGTTTAATAACTAAGGCTTGGGTATATTGTTGTTGTTTTTCTATCTCTGTCTTTTGGTATGCCAATAAAGGTTAATGAAATGAAATGAAACTAAGGCTTGGATGACAACGATTAAATTCTGGTTACGTCTTCATTTTAGGTGTGACACCAACTGCCTGATTTCTATCATGCTTGCCGAGCACCATAGATCTAATATTGATAAGAAAATTTCAGCCATTGGCCTTAATATAAACGACTTGACCTTGCTTTCTGAAAATAGTGCCTTTGCGCTGATTAAACAAAGACTTATCGATATTGAGATACAAGAATTGAATAGCCTTGCTGCTGGCCATTGCTCCCCAACGCTTTGGGGCTTTTTTCCTGAGCCCTCTCTTCCGAAATATTTTTTCTGCTTGACTGAACCACTTCTCCGTAGGGCATTTATGTTGGTTCGTTTTAATGTCCATCCTTCCAAGGTGTTATATGGAAGATTAGAGAAAATCCCTTATACTGAGAGACTGTGTCCTTGTGGGATGAACAAAATTGAGGATAATGAGCATGTTTTGCTCCATTGTAAATTCTATAAGGACCTTCGCACTATTTTATTTACTATTTATCTAGCTTGCAATTGCTCGAGGGGCAATCAGATTATGGTAAAACCCATAAGCTTATTGTAACAAAGGATAGGATTATTATTGACTCGGTTGCAAACTTTCTTTATTTTGCTACTAGGAGGAGATTTGCCTTTGACCACTGACCCTTATGTAATTTATGTTTATGCCAATAAAGGTGTTTCTGATTCTGATATTGCATATCCTATTAAATTTGTCATAGTCAGTAGTTAGTTTAGGCCAGCATATTGCACTCATGAATTGTATATAAAATTGATCCATTCTTTATAGAATTGAATTTTATTAATGTTGTGTCTGTACTGAATTCCAGCCTCCAGGTAGTAGCTGGAGATCTTCTGCTATTACAACTGATCTCCAGCCGAAAGAGATCGGTTCACCTGGAGAAAATGGCCACTTTGGCAATTGGACTGTATGGGATTGAAGTCCCTCCCATCCCCAAACCGCATCCTGGTGATATGAAAGAGCTACCTCAGACTCTGAAAAGATGCTTGTAAGTCAGAATAGACAACACTGACCTAGAGACCAATTGTCTCCTTCAGTCTAAGGCAGCTGCCATGTGTTCCGTTACAACAATATATTCACCAGGATGCATTTTATGTTTCTCTTATTTTTTTATGTTACCAATCTTATGGCAGGCCTTCATAAGCACGCAATAAATTTTCAAGAAAACACAGCAGATGAACAACTGACAACCCTTCAGTGCAGATCATTTGTCAGAGAGGTACCTTGTGGATGAGACAGGACAACATTTGTACCAGCTATTTAGCAAGTGGAAACATGCTAATTGCCCTGACCTGGATGGCCCAGGCTAGATCTCAGAAGCTAAGCAGGGTTGACCCTGGTTAGTAATTGGATGGGAGACCACCAAGGAATACCAGGATCACTATACGGAGGAAGGCACTGGCAACCCACCTCTGTTAGACTCTTGCCTTGGAAACCCTACGGGGTCGCCATAGGTCGGCTGCGACTTGACGGCACTTTACACACACACACAACATGCTAATTACTATAATACATACCAAATGAGGCTGCACCGGCTGGTCGGAATATGGAGGGGGTGGTGTCTCCATGTTTATTTCTGGTTCTTCATGATCACTCTCACTATAGCACTCTGAAGCAAAACCACAACATTTAAAAAATGCATTGTATTCCCTTTTCAATGCTTTGCTTACTAAAGCACACTCCTAGCAGTTAAATGCAAAAAGTTATTTTGACCCAGTCGTGCATACAGGGTGATTTCTATTCAAAACGGTATTTTCTACACCTCCCAGTTTACCAAGCTTTTGCAAAAAGACAGCATGGTTGAGGGTAAGAGAATGAAAATTTTAAAATATACATAAATTAGCTTGTGTACATGAAGAACAGGGCTCCACTGATCAGGTTATTATATTTATATCTCCTACAGATAAATAAAGATAATTTATATTCATAAACTGAGATATGCCGATAACTTCTAATCCCATTAAGGGATATACTGCTTGAAGAAACCTGTCAAAGCATTAAAAAGGAATTGCAAAATATGTCTAGTGCTAGCAAAGGAGAGGGTTCGCCCACAGTAGCATCGAGCTTTCTGCCAAAAGATGACCCGCTGCTACAGTATATTTTTAACAGCCTTTCCCCAGCTTTATAATTGGCAGCATTTCTTCAGCAAATTTGGTAGGGTTGACCCTACCGAGATCCACTGGGGTGGATCCTGGCGCTCTGCTAAACAACATTTGATGCTTTCTAGCTCCTGTCCTACTCTCCATTTGGTGCTTTCTGCATCTGGCGTCCCAGGACAGCAGAGGACTGTCTCCTATCTATCTTACTTCCTTCTTACTGTTTAGTTTAGCAGGGACACATTTGGCCTACATGGCCATAGAGGAAATACCCAACGTATGTAATTTTTTTCTGTTCCTTTCTATATTTAGCCATTTCCCCTCCTCTTGTTTTGCTACAGTAGACATTGTACAGTACAGCTCAGTGGCGGCAGACAGCCAAAGTATGAAGATACCAAATCTTGGGTATAAAGTCATAAAGCCATTACAAGTTTACAAGACACATTAAATGGAAGAGAGGGCTTACACCAGCCTTACAAAATGGCATTTATAGTTGTCGATCCTTTAAATAGACAAATTCCATATTTGGACCAAATTTCTAACCAGGCCAAGATTGTTCTTCATTAAACTGGTCTGAAAATCTTTCACTGACTGTATTGTTTGCAAAACATCACAGTGTCCTATTGACTCAGGTTCAAACCCCCACTCAGTCACAAACCTCAGGGAGGCTGCTGCTACACAGGGATCATTCCCTGCATCATGGAAGGCAACAAGCCCACAGATTAAAAGATAATATTTACATGGCATCGTGTTTATTCCAAGCATGAGTTGCTTCTGCCCAGGACTTTCTCCCCTGGTATAGAAAAAAAGTGTTGGGGTTTTGTTTCTGTTATAAAGGGGAATCTTCAGAGTGACTGTAGGGGGAGAGGAAACACTGTCCTATGTAATCAGTATGGAGAGGGGGCACTTTCAGCCCTTTCAAAATGATGGAGGACCACATTATTTCCCCAATTTAGCCCTTTAGGGGTTGGTGCCCCCCCCCTTTCCTTGCTAAGCCACACGATAGCATTACAGTGCAGCTGCATAGTGAAGAGGAAAGTGAAGACTACAGTGTGTGTGCGGGGGGGACACAGACATGATGATGGGAAAGGACAGAACTGGGGTTGTGTGCAGCAGCAGCAGTCAGCAGGTCAGGAATGGGTGCAAGTGGATGCCATTACCCGTGCTGCTGCTTACTGCCAACAGTGTGGCAGGGGAGTGATTTTGCACTATGGTGTGGAAGCAGCCTGGGCGCCCATGGGCCAGTCACTCTCTCTCAGCTTTTTGTACCTTACAGAGTTTCTGCAGGGTGGCCAACCAAAATTTGGGAAATTCCTGGAGATTTAGGGGTGGAACCTGAGGAAGGCAGACTTTGGGGAGGGGAGAGAGTAGGTAAGGTTGCCAAACTCCAGGTGGTGGCTGGAGATCTCCCAGGATTACAATTGATCTCCAGGCGACAGAGATCAGTTCACCTGGAGAAAATGGCTGCTTTGGAAGGTGGACTCTATAGTATTATACCCCATTGAAGTCCCTCCCCTCCCCAAACCCCACCCTCCTCAGGCTTCATCCCCCAAAATTCCAGATATTCCCAACCCACAGCTGGCAACCCTATCAGTGGGGCACAATAGCAGCAACGATTCTACATAAGTCAGTCTCCCCTGCTGGACCCTTCTAGTGCCGTCTCTGCTGCTGTGGCTTTTGCGGTATCCCTTGTTGGGTTTTTTGCTTATCCATAAGAGGAATTTATTATTAAACACCATCTTTTAATTAAGTTTAGACAGTTCTAATTAATCTGGGTTTTAATTGTTGATGTATTGTGGGATATTGTTTCTAGGAGTGGTTTTTAATGATTTACCTATGTGGCTGTTAGCTGGCCTGAGCCTGACCTTTGTTGGGGAGGGCAGGATAGAAATTGAGATAAATAAATAAATAAATAATCCTGCCCTTCAAAGAAGCCATTTTCTCCAGAAGAACTGATCTTTGAGGTCTGGAGTTAAGTTGTAATTCTAGATCTCCAGGCCTCTCCTGGAGGTTGGCAACCCTAGATGTGGCAAGGATAACTTAGAGAAAGGAAGAACCATGAACATTTCCCTGAGCTTCTTGGAAAGCCAGCATAGTATAGTGGTTAGAGTGCCAGAGTAGGATTTGGGAGAACCATGTTTGAACCCGCAGTCTGCCATGAAACTCCCTCAGGGCCAAACTAGAAGATATGGCATCTCTGCAGAAGCCACCACAGTTTTACTACTGGAATTCCCTCACTTTACAAATGCCACTTGGGCCCAAACCTGTTCAGGATTGCAGCAGGGGCTCTTGTTCCGTCCACGCTGTTTTCAAGAGCCCAAACCATCCAAGGAGGGAGACAGGATGAACCCCTCCTCTTCCTGCACCATTTTACTGAACTGGATCAGGCCCCAGCTGCAAAATGGTGGCAGCATCCCAGGTCCATCCCCAGGGATGCCGTATTGTCTAGTTTGGCCCTCAGTGACCCTGGGCCAGTCACTTTCTGTCTGCCTAACCTACCTCACAGGATTGCTGTTGTGAGGATAAAACATGGGAGGGGAGAACAATGCTGTATTCTGCTGCGGGTCCCCAACGGGGAGAAAAATGGTGCAGAAATCGCTAAATAGTAATATAGACATTAAGTTTACTAGATCACAGGCTGTAAAAGAGAACCGGTATAAGATGTTTTACAGATGGCACTATGCCCCGAAAGATTGACAGAAGATGTACAAAGCAAATTAGGCAAACTGCTGGAAATGTTCAGACACAGAAGGGGCATATTTCCACCAATGGTGGACATGCAAGAAAGGACAAACTTTTTGGAAAACAAGGAAATACAAGACTTAACGAACACCAATTTTCAACCAGAAGCTAAATACTTCTTACTGGGTGTTATTCCACCTCAAATCCCACCTAATCAGAGAGAGCTGTATCAATATGCTACAACAGCGGCGAGACTGTCATTGGCGCAAAAATGGAAAGATAAGGAGATACCAGATTTAAACATGGGGAATACAAAAATGCATGAATATGCGACGATGTCAAAACTCTCTACCTTGTTACATCATGAAATGTATGAGCATAAACAGAAATGGCAATCCTTTTATGATAAATATGACAGTTCATAAGTACATATTTCAGAAGACATTATTATGACATAAGTGATTGTTTTTCATAACTGATCAAAGTAATATTAGAGATATCAAATATAATATTAGAGAATTGTTATATGAATGTTACCATAGTAAGAGAAAAGAAAGTAAGATTATGATAGAGATAATGACCTAGAATGTTTGTACGCTGGTGCAATAGAAATGTAATATGAACAAAGATTGATTATCCCTTTCCCTGTTTTCCTTTTCCCATGTCTTGTAATAAAAACAATATTAAACAAAAATCTCTAAATAAATAAACAGAAAGTAGATGGATAAAAAATAGATAGATATGGGATTCCATCCTCCAAATGATCATTTGAGCATACCTTCTTCATTCTTTTTGTTAACTTGCTTGACAACCGCTAGACCTAGTTTATTTAGCCATCTGTGATTTAAAAGGGAAAAAAATGCATTGGTATACAGTAGAATTTCAAAACAGTGTTAAACCATGTTTGCAGATGACTAGCTGTTTGACAACTGTCCACATTATCTTAAACTGAAAATTCAGCAAACAACATTAACAATCTGAACTAAAGCAACCCTTGAATCATGTACAGTACATTATCCACATGCATTTTTTCAAAGCCATATAATACCTTTTATTACCAACCCAAGTAACATAAGCACATTTGAGTCAGGTATATATTGAATGCAACAGGCCTTACTTGATTAAGTGTTACATTTGGAAAGCTTTGTGTTAATTATGGTTAATTATGGTCAGATTAGAAACAGATTAGAAACATTTTAGAAATGTTTGAGTTTGCCACCAGTTCATTATTTCTGTATATGTAGCTGATCTTAAAGCTTTCCCCCTTCAGTTCCTCTTTCTGTGTTGGTTTGATGGAGGACATTTCCATCACCCCCTTTTTTGTCTGCGTTGCCATTGACTCTGTATCTAGTGCATCATCTAAAAACATACAGTGACAGCCTTGTCTGGGAACATGCCTGTCAGAGCAGGGGCTGGGAGACCTAGGTTCAAATCCCTACTCTGCCAGGGTAGCTTGCTGCGGGGCCTTGGATCAGCCACTCTCTCTCATTCCCACAGAGTTGTTGTGAGAATAAAACGAGGAAGGGAGACTCTTGTGAGCCATCCTGGTCTCCTTGATTGGATGGTGGGATGGAAACATTGTAGACAGAAATTAATCTCCAGAATTGGGAGGGGGAGGGTTATGATAATAATCAGAAACATCCTTTTCCTCTCGCCTGCCCTTTGAGTCCGGATGACTCAACATCTGCACACTAGTTTGTGTTATGTTGTTGGTTCTAATAAAAGGTATGGCACAGTTTTCTTTTTGGATTTTGAATTGGGAAATGCATCTACCCCCAAGATCTGTCACATGTGTCACAATGGGTTCTTCTTGTTACCCGTGCAAACCATCAGTAGGTGTTCTATGCTACAGTCCCGTGCATGCTTACCTGGCAGTAAGTCCTATTGAATTCAGTGAGATTTACTTCTGACTACATACATACGATTGCCCTGAGAGTCACCTTATTATTTCCCATCATGCCTATTTGGCATTGTTTTCAAAATCTATGGCCCACTATAAATAGAATGGTCACAGGCTGTATTCTTCTATCAGATACAGCAGTCCATTTATGCAGAATCCTCCATCACTGAGCTTTCATAATTAATTAATCAGACAACAAATTGTGTATACCGTGTGGTCTGGGAAATCTATTGTGACTGCTCAGCCGTAGAGGACACTGAATAAATAGACATCCGTATATGTCAACAGACAAAGGCAAAAAAAAAAAAAAGGAAACTTAAGGTTGACACACGGATCAATTGACTAGTCAACTATTGTCAATTGACCACCTGTTACCAGACTGTGGGCAAATACTGTCAAGTATTCCATGAAACTTTACATTTATCCTTCACATTAGAGTGTTATAATAATTAATTACCATTGTTTGGAAGGTTTAGTCATTGTCTCACAATAATAACAAAATTTGTTTCTTTACTTGTTTTTTGTAACTACCAGAAGTATCAAACCTACATCCTTTTTGTTGTCCTGATATTGTTAATGTTTTAGAAATACTTGAACATCATGTGGTTATATTAGACCAGTCGCTTGGCCAGATATTTTCTGACTAGTTGAAGGCCCAATCTTAATGCAACCAAAGATACAGGTCTGGAACCTATTAACAGCCACAAACAGAGCAGATATGCAGAAGGGACTGTTGCTGCTTCTGTCACCCCAATATAGCCCCCTGCCCCAAAAAGTGATTCCTGAGTGTCCAGGAACCTGCACGAACAATGTGGGATATGGCTGTATTTTGCAGGGTTGGGGGTATAGACAGAAGGGAGAATTGGCATCAGTTGCCCTCCATCCTGCGTGAGTCATGGATCAGATGTAGGGTTACCAGGTCCCCCCTGACCACTGGTGGTGGGGATAGGGGGAAGGATTGCCAGATCCAGGTTGGGAAACTCCTGGAGATTTGGGGATGGAGCCTGGGGTGGACACAGACCTCAGTGGGGTACAATGTCATACAGTCCACCATCCAAAGCATCCATTATGTCCGGAGAAACTGATCTCTATAGACTGGAGATGAGTTGTAATTCCGGGGGATCCCCAGGTCCCACATGGAGGCTGGCATCCCTAAACAGATGGTGGTGGTGTGATTTTTGCTGATCTTCTCTTCTAGCTTTTTACAAGGGTTTCTGGGTTCTCAGTAGCAACTGAGTAGATTATGGGGCTGGAGCAGAAAGAGGGAGATGACAAAAATCCGTACTGTTTACTCGCTCTGTTCATAGCAGCATAGGCTCCAACCCATGTTTCTTCTTAAAGCAACAGAGAGGAGAAAAGATAGATATTTGCTGTTACTTACATAGTCATTTCCTCTGCATTCTCTGCTGCAAAATAAAATGTCTTGATCTGTGGATGGGTGATTTTCATAGCACTTCAAGAAAGAAAGAAAGAAAGAAAGAAAGAAAGAAAGAAAGAAAGAAAGAAAGAAAGAAAGAAAGAAAGAAAGAAAGAAAGAAAGAAAGAAAGAAAGAAAGAAAGAAAGAAAGAAAGAACACGTTCAACATGTATTCATATAGATGGGAACAATTTAATTTTTTTGTAAAGGTGAGTGTTTAGGATCATTTTAAAAAATGTATTCCAGTAATTTGGCCAATATTTTATTTTCTCACATTAAAAAAAAACTATTTAAAATACAAAGTGACATTTTGAGAATTCTGATGAGCCAATCTGCATCTCTTTGGTATTCCTCATTTGAAGAAGAATCCCAAGTTTGCCCAGGACAGGCCTGGTCTTTTGAGGGTTAAGGGATTGTGAAGTAGGAGTTGGTGCGAATTTTGTAGACATGCATTTTTTCCATAAAAGTCATAATGGAAAGCAGTGATTAAAAATGTACAACATATGACAGATTTAAGAATTAATAGCCCTGTCTCTTCCCTCCAACTCTGGAAAGCAGTATGCAATCGGTTTTGCAGTGAAAAATATTCCACATTAATATCATTGATTTATTTTGAGCTACCAAAGGCCAGTTGTCCTGCACATGTGAGTTCAGACAATCAAGACTGATAGAAATTCTCAAAACAATGATATTGCAGTTCAGATTACAGTTAAATCCTCTCTCTTGGAAGTCAAAGAGAACCATTACTATTTATACTTCAATATATGTACATAATTTTTTAAACTGCTATAAATCTCAATCCTCCATACACCCCAAATGCCCTCTATTAGTTTCACATGTAGAATTTGGCTTGTAAATATTTATTTGCCCAATGCTCTAGGCGGAATGACAGACTTACTACTTTTTTTTGCATTCCAATGCTTGATCCACTGAGAAGTTTGGAAGGCTGAGGAATCCTTCAGCTTTCTCTGCCTGTAACAAAATAAATCAGCATCCATTGTGAAGTATATCAAATTATTTATCAAAAATGTGCACTGGAAACTGACTGAAATTTAAGTAATATTTCTAGCTAGAAGGAGTTAGAAATATGCAAAGAAACATGGTGAGAAAGATTCGCAGCCTCGGCTGCATTCCTCTGAACTTCACCAGTAGAGTAATCCGAACACTGCAGAACACAGTAGTGTGCTTAATGTCACCAGCAACCACACAGTGCTGGTGATTTTGAAAAAGCCATATGTACAGTGGTTAGGAGCCCCGTGGCGCAGAGTGGTAAGCTGCAGTATTGCAGTCAAAAGCTCTGCTCACGACCTGTGTTCGATCCCAACGGAAGTTGGCATCAGGTAGCCGGCTCAAGGTTGATTCAGCCTTCCATCCTTCCGAGGTCGGTAAAATGAGTACCCAGCTTGCTGGGGGTAAAGGGAAGATGACTGGGGAAGGCACTGGCAAACCACCACGTAAACAAAGTCTGCCTAGTAAACATCGGGATGTGACATCACCCCATGGGTCAAGAATGACCCAATGCTTGCACAGGGGACCTTTACCTTTACCTTTAGTGTGGTTAGAGTTCCTACCTCAACACATGGAAACTGAAGCTAGGATACATCTGGATGTGCATTTACCACACTTATAGCTGTGGTAGAGAGGAGCTTGTGTATAACAACAATTTCCATCATAGATCATGCAGATAGATTGCATCCAGTTATGTAACATGGTTTGAGGTAGTATTATTGGCAATGTAATTGCACCTCTGTGCATGGAAATAGTGGAGATCATTTTCACAGGCTAGCTGTAGATATACTGAGGACCTGTGCAGATTCAAGCTTTGAGAAATGTTTCCCAAGCTTCAAACAAAAGAAATCATAAATTGAAGAGCTTCAGGTCTAAATACAGGTTTCCTCTTATACCTATTTCCCAAATTACACAGTAGGATAATGTCACTGTGCATAGTAGCCATCCAGAAACAAACACCAGAGCTTTGGGTTCTCAATTCCATCCTTTTTAGAGGTCTGTTTCTCAGCCACAAAACTGGGCCAACAGGGTCAGACTACTGACAATATTTCTGATATCTCACATCTGCAAAGATCTGCTTGACTAATCAGTTTGTCCCTGCCATAAAAATCAAGGGAAACATCTCTTGCACCCAATACAGTGACACAGTCTGACTGGAATTGCAGACAACAAGGAAACATCAGCCAAAAGAAAGAATTGTGGCTATGCTAGAAACAGCCTATAAAAAAGTGCAACAACACAGAAGGAAAGAAACAACTACTCACTAACAATGAAAAATGTATGAAAAGTCTACTTTGAAAACCAGTTACATAGAAGAAATGCATATATATATATATATAAAGAACAAGACAATCCAACGGCTATTCGCAAGAAAATATGAATGAGAAAACGACACAAGAAGAACTGACATCATTGACCTTGCATTGAGTGAGTCTGTTAGAGGAAAAACTGTTATCTTCAGCTCTTTATTTGTAATATATAATATTCATTAGGCTTCCAGCCTTTTGATTTGTAGCTGATTCCCCAATGGTGTTGTTCTGTTCTTGTGTCATTTTCTCATTTGTGTTTTCTTGTGAGTAGCCATTGGATTTTCTTGTTCTTTATGTATGCATTTCTTCTACATAACTAGGGTTGCCAGCTCCGGGTTGAGAAACTCCTGGAGATTTTGGGGGTGGAGTCTGAGGAGGGTGGGGTTTGGAGAGGGGATGGACTTCAATGCCATAGAGCCCAAGTGCCAAAGCGGCCATTTTCTCCGGGGGAACTGATTTCTATTGCCTGGAAATCAGTTGTAATGGTGGGAGATCTCCAGCCACCACCTGGAGGTTCAATAAACACGATGTGTATTGATATAAGGTATGCAATCCTAAAGGAAATAATACTCAATACACAGCCACTGATAATTACAAATATATTTACTACTGTAATTACAACATAAACATCAATGTGTATACAAGTTACCAACTTTTCACATTCAATAACCTATCTTTGGTTGTCAATTCAGTTCACGGTGATCCTGGAATCAGAAAACACTGTTGGTAATAAGTGAAGTGTTCCGGAGGGATGGTTAATGTTTGTTCAAGCACAAATTGCCCTGTTGCGATGGAAAGATGCACACAGAGTTGCGATCAGCTGGTTGGTGCTAGCCATTCACGTAGCTGAAATCCCGCTTGCTGGATCTTCTAGCTAGCCTGGATCTCTCATCTGCTGTATAAGCTAGCGTTGGATTTATGAGTTGCTGGTGCTGTGCATCACAGACAATGATATTTGCACGTAGATATTACAAGATTCTGGTATATACTTGTTTCACATTGACTTGCTTCCTCAGACTGTGCAATTAAATCTGACTGCAATATTGCAGTTCATAAGATGACTCCTAGTCCTTACTTCCTCCTAAAGGATTGTGAATAGGGGTATAAACTGAGCAGATAATGAAGTGATCTTCTTTGGTATCCTTGTATGCACACAGAGAGTACCAACACATATCTGCTTCTTCACTGGGATTGCCAGGTCCCTCTTCGCCACCAGCAGGAGATTTTGGGGGCAGAGCCTGAGGAGGGTGGGGTTTGGGGAGAGAAGGGACTTCAATGCCATAGCGTTAGGGTTGCCAGGTCCCTCTTCACCACTGGCGAGATGTTTGGGGGGCGGAGCCTGAAGAGGGTGGGGTTTGGGGAGGGGAGGAACTTCAATGCCATAGAGCCAAATTCCCAAAGCAGCCATTTTCTCCAGGTGAACCGATCTTTATCAGCTGGAGATCAGTTGTAATAACAGGAGATCTCCAGCTAGTACCTGGAGGTTGGCAACCCTACATAAAGTCCAATTGGCGAAGCGGCCATTTTCCCCAGGTGAACTGGTCTCTATCGTCTGGAGATCAGTTGTAATAGCAGGAGATCTGGAGGTTGGCAACCCTATCTCCAGGTGAACTGATCTCTTTCAGCTGGAGGTCAGCTGTAATAGCAGGAGATCTTCTGCTATTACCTGAAGGTTGGAGACAAACAAGGCTCAGTGCTGCAATGGTAATGGAAAAGATCCACAACAGCACTTACAACTATAATAATAAAGTAAGGATTTTTATAAAGTGAAAAAGGTGCAAAAAAGTGAATATATACACATTAATACAATAGGGTACAATAAGATACAAATTATCAAAAGAATCCAGCACAGATGGAAATTCAATTGAAGGATATAAGCATCCTGTAAGGCAGGTAAGTCAATATATATTATACACAATATGTTGTTATTTCTTCTCTGTATATGACAAGCTGGACGGTAAACAGCGATGGCGAAGCCACAATGAGGAAGTATCAGGACGTGTCGTCTAGATCAAAAGCACGTTTCGCACTTGGCTTCATCAGCTACATGTATCTAAGAGAATTCATAATAGTCATAATAAATAAAGTCTCAAACAGGACCAAAGTCTTCCTTGTGAAGGAAGAATTCTCTTAGATACATGTAGCTGATGAAGCCAAGTGCAAAACGTGCTTTTGATCTAGACGACACGTCTTGATACTTCCTAGTTGTGGCTTCGCCATCGCTGTTTACCGTCCAGCTTGTCATATACAGAGAAGAAATAACAACATATTGTGTACAATATATATTGATTTACCTGCCTTACAGGATGCTTATATCCTTCAATTGAATTTCCATCTGTGCTGGATTCTTTTGATAATTTGTATCTTATTGTACTCTATTGTATTCATGTGTATATATTCACTTTTTTGCACCTTTTTCACTTTATAAAAATCCTTACTTTATTATTATAGTTGTAAGTGCTGTTGTGGATCTTTTCCATTACCTGGAGGTTGGCAACCCTATTCTTCAGTCTAATTCTGAAACACATGCACTTTATAAGCCTTGGATTGAATAATGGTTCTATTCAATTGCAAACTAATAGGTGGAATCCTAGGTTCTGTGAAAAGAAAAATCCATGGAATTGATCTTTCCCCTTCAGGACACGCCGCCCCCAGCAGAATACAGCAAGGGGGAGGCTGCAGCAAGAAGGAGAAATAAGCAAGAAGCATCCCACATACCACCACCACGATTACTCTTGCAGAGTCTCTTGCCCCATTTGTGAAAATGCTTGTGCAAGAGAGAGGAGGCTGATTCCTGCCCATATCCTCGCAAGCTACAGCCTCCACTTCCTGCAAGCCATCCTGTCTCCAGGGTCCCTCCCCGATCCTCAGGAGCAGCTTAAGGTGTGCAAGAGACCACGGGGGATGGGGAGGGGAATAGATTCATTGTGTGAACTTCTTCTTGGTGTGTTTTGTTATAGGCACACACACATCAGGGAATCCATGGGTTTCAACAAGGGAAACCTAACCCAGCGTAGGCTGAATGACCAGTTCTTCTTTTCCTCTTAAATCTTACTGAAGAACCGGTTTTCACACCAAGTTGCTGTTGCTATGCTACGGGTCCCTGCATCTGGGAAACGGCAGATTTTGCTTCAAGATGAACCAAACTCTTGCTTTACAAAAAACATGACCCATCACATAGAAGCATAAGGAATGGGGGGGGGGGTGAAGCTAGTTTCTTTGAACAGAGTCTCAGCCCCCACAGTCGCCTCACTGCATTGAGTAACTTCCCTGCTTTCGTTCCCTGCTTTTGTTCTCAGAGAGAGCCCTGCGCTTGGCTATTTCAGTGGGAAGGGGCATTCCCCGGTCCTTTTTGCAAAACCAAAAACGCCAGCCAACCCCCCCTTTGCTGCAACCACAGAAAATTGCAAATGATGCAGGTGACAAAGCTTCCTCTCCTTTAGAGCACTGGACCCTTTTGAGCTTTTAAAGTGAGGCCGAAGAGGGAGATCAGCACTGCAAAGGAGATCAGCACTGGCCTCTCTCAACTATTTGGTTTTTGTCTGGGTGTCAGGCTTGAAGGCTCCAAATATAACTGGAGCAGTGGGGAGAGGATACTTAACTCTTCCCCACACACTAATTCGCTGGGGGGGAAACACAGCTACCGCACTTATGCCTGTATTGTCACACACACACACGCACAGACACACACACCAGGAGCAAATAGCAGCAAGAACACCTTGTGGAATGGTGATTTCTTTGTGAATCTGCAAGCCGTTTGTGGACCTGCCACCGAGGGATTCATTGAGAAACCCAAGGGTCAGACTATTTGGGCTTTAAGCAGTCAAAAGGGAGCGCCCTCAATTGTGAACACAAAGGAAATGGCACCCAGTGCAGCTCTTCCAGAGAGCCAGAGTGGTGTAGTGGTTGCGAGCGGTGGTTTGGAGCGGTGGACTCTAATCTGGAGAACCGGGTTTGATTCCCCACTCCTCTACATGAGTGGCGGACGCTCATCTGGTAAATGGGGTTGGTTGCCCCACTCCTCCACATGAGCGGCAGACACTAATCCGGTGAACCGGGTTGGTTGCCCCACTCCTCCACATGAAGCCAGCTGGGTGACCTTGGGCTAGTCCCAGCTTTCTCTGAACTCTCTTAGCCCCACCTACCTCACAGGGTGTCTGATGTGGGGAGGGGAAGGGAAGGTGATTGTAAGCTGCTTTGATTCTTCCTTAAGTCGTGGAGTAAGTCAGCATATAAAAACCAACTCTTCTTCTTCTTCCAGTGCTAGAGAAATACAATCCCTATAACAGGCAAACAACTCCCATTTCTGATAGATAATCCAGAAAGATACTGTGTTTGACGGTATCAAAAGCTGGAAAGGGGCCAAAGATGAGGAACATAATCATGCCCCCCACTATTTCACAGCAAAGGTCATCCATCAAAGCAACTAATCCCAAACCAAATCAGAATATAGAATGAAGTGGTTCCAGATAACCAGTTTCATAAAAGGATGTCAAAGAGCAGGTTCACTCACTGCTCAATCATTTTGTCCCTGGAAATGGAGAGTAGCCTAACATTTCCCAAACTGCACTGGTCCACTGAGTGTTTCTTTAAGAAAAGCTTTACTACAGCAGGATCCAGCCGCTCTGTCAAGGAGGAACCAGTTCCAAGACTTTTCTAGTTAGTCTCCTTCAGCTACATATTATTTACTGCGCTTCTGATATGGAGGTTCATGTTCGGTTCATGCTAAAATAGATACAAGTGACTATCTACAAAGATCAAAAAGGACAGCTAGTTAAGTCTTCCAGCTTATCTGGGGGTCTTGGCTGTTCTTTAGACACTCAGAAAAGATCTCCCCAGTGGTGCTGCACAGATGCAATAGTGGTGAAGAGCAAGGATTTTTGTCATCACCAACTCTGCCAGGTTACTAAGGCACTAGCTCATGTTCATTCTAGCACCAACTTTGCTGCAGATGTTGTCCCCCTTGCTTTATTATCCACAGCTAGCCAAAACACCACAGAGATACTTGGGTATTTTGGAGCAAACCTCTTTACTTCCTGAATCATCTCTCTAATCAAGAAGCTGACTAGGACTTTGACAGGATATGTTACAATATCATCTAGAAGCTCACCGAGAGAAGGTACAAAATTCCCGGGGTCTATAACTTCAGGGACCCAAATCACCCTGGGGATTCAGGAAGCCAGACCAGATGCTAAGGACAGGTGTTGAAACAGCATCCTTGAGCTAATCAAGCCTCTTCCATGTGCTCTTCTGAATGAGAGAAGCAGAGGAAATCTTTGTTTGGGAGCTCATGTTGGATTTTGGCAAATTCAAGGAGAACTGGAGAGAAATCCACAATGGTTCCTGCAAGAACCATTCCTGCAAGATGGCAAGAAAAATAAAACTGCTGCTCCCCCTCCCTAGCTAAACAGCCAGCAGAGAAGGATTGAGGGGTATTGATACCAGCCGTCAGCTAGAGGAGCAACTAGGGGAGCATCTGTGGGCATACAGCTTCTCCCAAGAAGTAAATGCAGGTTATGTATGCAGGCTCAGCTTATCATCAAAACTCAGCAAAGGTATTATTTTTTTTCAATGCAAGGATAAAACTATATAAACAGACCAAATGACAGACCAAACTTCTAAATGCTACATTATCTGGAGCAACAAAGAGCAGAGGAACAAGCTCTTTTCTTCATATTTTTTAGACCTAACCAACAGAGGTGTTTCCTTTGCTTACCAACTGATTGCTGTACCAGTATAATGAGGAGCCCTTCAGCACACACCAGTACTTTTTCCATTTGTTGCCAATAAAACTTCCTTTTTCCTTTTTCTTGTAAAGCCATCCCTGGCAATCAGCTAGTCCCAGATCCTTACAAGAGATCCTTCGGCGGCTCATTACACAAATTCCTGTACAGGTGAAGATGTGAGAAAACGTGATTTTTTAAAAAAGAAAAAAGTGCATGTAATAACACACACACATTTCCTCTAGGAACAGTCAGCAAAGTTAAATCAATCAAAACAAAGCGTTCAGGAAATCTACTGTGAGAAATATAGATCACGAATCAATTATTAATATTCTTCTTAAGGCAACTGTACACAGCATTAAGCCTTCAGTGCCCACAAATTACAATAAATTCATGTAAAACTTCAAAAACAACGACATAACTAAATTATTTAATGTCATACACAGAAGAGGATTCTAATGACTTAAGAAGGAAAGACAGTCTCTCCCTCTCAAACACACCAGCTCCCTCCAATACTGAACATACCAAACCAGCTTAGTCCATATGAACAGCATGCCGTCATTTCGTTTCCCCCCCCCCTCCGGATCAATGCAAAACTGGGCTTGAAGAGGAGCCCACTACCAACTAAACAACGCTCCAAAACCCTCTTCGTCTCGTGGACAAGATGCCACACTGAACAAAAAGAGGAACAAAAGGAAGACCTCATTACCTTGACTTTTCTTCCTCGTCTTCTGACGCAAGGGAACCTGCAAGAAATGCAGGAAGGAAAGAATAGAGGAAATTTCAAATTGTGTTGTAACATTTGTAGAAAAGGGAGGGGGGCTCTGGAGGAGGAGAGGAGGAGGGGGTGGCAGGGCTGTCTCAGCCTCGAATGGAGTCATTCAAACACACACACACACACCAGTGCTCATGGGGACGCAAGTAGGTGAAGCAGAAAATGCTTTAATTAAAACCGATGCATGTTCCACAAGAGCAAGTGGAACAGCGTTATGCCTCTATCACTTCAGCTTCCTGTTTCACACCCGCAGACTGTTCTGCTTCTTACGGGCTGCTCATTATATTAAATGAAAGCAGAACCAAAAAAAGCTGGTGCTGAAGTTTCACTGCCCGTGGCCAGCTATCCGAATGGCCCACTGGTACTCAAAGGGTCAAAACGTGCATGTTGGGCACCGGTGCAAACTTGCAGCCTTCCCACGGAACAAGGTTGCAAACAGCCAGAGGAGCGGGGCAGAGGTGGTGAAAGAGTTACATCCGCTTCACAGTCCAGCCCATTTAATTCCACTGTGGTCAGGAAGAGGAAAGGCCAAGTCACACGCACGTGTCCATCATCAGCATCACATCGCTTGATGATTATAGATGAAGCAGACTTGCGTTCCTTTGATCCAGGACGAGAACTGATAGGTGCGAATTACAAGGAAGCAGATTTCTGCTAAATAGCAGGGGAAACTTCCTAATGGAAGGAGCTGTTCAACAGTGGAGCAGACCACCTTGGGAGGGGGACTCTCCTTCAGTGGAAGTCTTTAAGCAGAGGCTGAACGGCCATCGGCCGGGAATGCTGTCAATGCCAATTCCTGCACTGAGCAGGAGGTTGGACTAGATGGCCTCCAAGATCCATTTCAACTCTTAACAGTCAATGACTTCTACTCCTGATGACTAACAGCTGAATATGTTGAGCAGCCTTCAGTGGAAACATTCAGAATCAAGAGACTACGAAAGCCCTTTCTGTGGTGCGTGACCTGTCACAGGTGTTTCACAAGTGCAAGTCAGAGCTTGATGTGGCACGCATGGAGCAATGAATACGCACCACATATTCAGTCACTTTCCTGACTTCCTATTTCAGTGGAGGGCATACCACAAAGCTAAAACTACTTAGTGCAGCAAAAGGAAAGTCCAAAAGACTACACTTCAAGCAAAAAAACTGGGAAGGTGCTGTCAAAAGAGCAGGGCAAACCACTCCAGCAAAGAGGCTTCAGGGAGGAGGCAGGCATGCAGTAGAACTTGTTTTGAAGTGTATGGCATCTACTGTAACAGTGAGGAAGGGACTTTCCTTCTCTCTGGACCTTTTTCTGACAGTCTTTCATTCCTCCACCACAGCCAATTTCCAATTATCCAATGTCTCCCCAACTCCTTCTCACCCACTGATCCACGTATCAGCTACCAACTTCTTCTTTCACACTGAAGTGAGGCCTCCACATCACAACAGGGGGGAAAAGGCAGTACAAGGAATCCAAGGGGATTCCAATTGATTTAATTTTATATTCAATAAAACGTATCCATCTGGATGAATCAGATTCAGTTAGCGTATAATGAGTGAAACTGTTCGTTTTAGCCTTATAGTGCCATCGTAACCAGAGTTTTGTTTTTACAAGCCAAGCTCTGGTTTCCAAATGTCTTTGGTTTGTTTCTAAGCACAAGACTGTATAAGGTACACAGGATGGTGTTCCAAGAATTTTTCGTAGGAATTTGGATTGTATTTTTTCGAAATCCTCGTTTAAGGCCTGGATCCAGATTGGGATTCTGTATAGAAGTTGAGAAGTTAACTTAGCATTGAAGACTTTAAGAGCTGCAGGTACATACTGATGTTCTTTAGTATAGAAGAATTGTGTGATACCCAAAATACTGTTTTGCGCAGCTGCTATCACCAGTTTCCTGTGAGTTACCCAACTGGCTCTATAGTGGAAGTATATACCTAAATATGTAAACCATTTCCCATGTTCAATCGCATTACCCCTTATCCTCCAATTAAAGGGCTCCACGTCACAACATACCTGCTCACCCTAAGGCCCAGTCCACACAACCACCTGAACATGTTGAACCCATCTTGTGACTGGTCCAATACATATCTACATTGCATCTTGCCACCACCTGAGTTTCTTCAAAAGGGAGCAACAAAAGACATGGGAAATTATAGTTGCTTAGAAGATGAATTGAACAAATTGTGATGGACAGGATTCATGTTTAATTTGCATTCTGTGAATGCTCAGGGGTTCGGCTAAAATAACCTTCCTAGGCAGACCAAAGAGTGCAGATGAAGTGCATCTTCTAGACTGCAGTGTCAGGCTAGCAAGGAAGCATTTTACAAGTTTGTGTGGACAGACAACAGAACACCACTGACACTTGACATTCCAGTAATCAATGGAGTACTAGGGACTATTTGGTATCTGGCCAATGGTTTTCCAGGAGGAACAATGGGAGGGGTCTGAGAGCCTTAAAAGGAAGATTTATGCCCTTTGTTAGGGAGATGTCTGAGAGAGATTATGGGGAACAGAGTTCTAGGGAGAAGAGAAACAGAGAGAGCCATGGCTGGAGTGGCCAAAAGCATTTTGGGGTGCAGGTTCTCACTCTCTTTGAAGATCTGTTATGGGATAGCAGACCTGTTCCTCTGGAGGAGTGCCTCTTTGCATCCACTTGTGATCTACTTGCACTGGCTGCAGATGGAGTACCAAATCAGGTTCAAGGTTTCGGTATTAACCTTAAAAACCCTAAATGGTCTGGGACTACTGTATCAGTGGGATCACAAGCATCCACTTGTGATCTACTTGCACTGGCTGCAGATGGAGTACCAAATCAGGTTCAAGGTTTTGGTATTAACCCTTAAAGCCCTAAATGGTCTGGGACTACTGTATCGGTGGGACCGCCTCTCCCAATATACCCATCAGAGAACATTATGCTCTGCTGGTACCAACTTATTGGAGATCCCTGAGCCCAAAACTGTCCGGCTGTCCTCAGCCAGAACTTTTCCCACCCTGGTCCCAGCCTAGTGGAACTCTTTGTCAAATGAGACCTGGGCCCTGCAGTACTTAACCCAGTTCCGCAGGGCTTGTAAGACAGAGATGTTCCCCCAGGCTTATGGTTGAGGAACAAGGGGAAGAGAGGCTGGCTCTGCATATGCAGAGCCAGCCTCTCTTCCCCTTGTTCCTTCTTTCTTCCCCTTTCTCTTCCCTTTACAGCATGGTGTAATGGTTAAGAGCAGTGGTTTGGAGCAGTGGACTCTAATCTGGAGAACGGGGTTTGATTCCCCACTCCTCCATATGAGGAGTGGATGCTAATCTGGTGAACCGGGTTGGTTTTCCTACTCCTACACATGAAGCCAGCTGGGTGACCTTGGGCTAGTCACACCTCTCTTACAGCTCTCTCAGCCCCACCTACCTCACAGGGTGTCTGTTGTCAGGAGGGGAAGGGAAGGTGATTGTAAACTGGTTCGATTTTTCCTTAAATAGCAGAGCAAGTCAGCATATAAAAACCAACTCTTCTTCTTCCCTTCCCTGGGTCCTGTCCTTCAATTTTCCTTAAAATTCCTTCCCTTAAACTTTTCCATCTCCATCCCTCCCCCCTTGGGGTTGCAAAACTTTGACAAAGGGGCAGGGAGATAAGAACACGTTAGATAACATCCACCCTAAATGGGGATATTTTGGTGCCGTTGGGTGGGATTATATTTAATAAATTTTAAATTGATTATCCTTGATGGTATTTGTTTTATCGAATTGTAATTGTGAAATTTTACACGATGTTAGCAGCCCTGAGCGTTGTTTGCTGGGGGAGGGCAGGATAAAAAATAAAAGTTATTGTTGTTGTTATCATCATTATCATTACCATTATTATAATTCCCATGTTAAAAGGCATAAGTCTTTACTGCTCTTTCCTCCAGTGAAACAAAACCAGGTAAACACTAATCCCTGAAACTTCTCACCATTCAGAGACGATGTCCAAGGGTCACAATGGCCTTTTATGCATAGGTGTTTCCCCCGCAGTAACCCCTAAGACTACTTCAGGGTTTTGTTTTGATTATGCACGCATTTTCCAACCATCAGAGGTCGCCTTACTCTTCCCGTGTGTTTCCATGCATTTTGCCCATATTTTCTGGATGCTGGCTAAAAAAAGTTTTTTTAAAAAAAGTTTACCTGAGCTGACTTCACCATGTACAATATAGTGGGATGGATCCTACATATCCTTTATGCTGAATGAGGAACCTTGCAACAAAGACAGAGATCTTTTCCTTCAGCACAAGATTTCTCACTTAGTGGAAAGGAGTCATCCCCTGGAGCAAGAACCCTTGCTTACTAAGGAGTCACAGGATCCAAGTCAATTTCATAAATCAGTCCCAAAACCAGCATAAATGAGAATCCTTCCTGTTTAATTGAGTCATAACTTGGGGCGCTAGATAGAGCCAAAGAGAGAAATGAGACATCATCTCTGCCCCATAATCTATGTGGAAAGGGCAACGCTTTTGTATCATGATGATGATGATGAGTAAGCATCCTACAACTTCGTCATAAATTTAAGACATCCACAGGGTTCCAATTTTGCAGTGTCATCGCAGGAAATGGTTCTTGTAACCCTCGGCTTATACGCGGGTGCCTAATTTTTCCCCATTTTTGGGGTGAAATTAGGCACCTCAGCTTATACGGGGGTCAGCTTATATACAGTAAATATAAACGGGTAAATTTAGAAAGCTGTTTTTCAGAAATCATGACACCATGTCCTCTTTCAAGACTACAAATGAACTACCATTAAGAACTGATCTACACAATTAGAAAAAACATATTTTACAGGACCGTACCATTTTAGCATACTGATGAAGGATAACAGGTTTGGATTCTCATCCACTTGTTAAGGAATACGTAGGTTGGGTCTGGGGTCCAACATAATGTCCAACATAACACGGTCGGTAACACAGGAGTTGTGGGTTCTCCTCAGTTTCTGCATATGAAGCACCCAATAGTTCATATACACCATATTCCCAACCTGAAACAGTCTGGGGAGGTGCTATTTGAGGAAACTCATCTGTTCCCTGGGATACATGTGGGTTTCCTCAACAGGCTAAAGAGCAACCTTTTGGTACCATTTCAGAATGGGGAAATAGCAAGAGGAGAGCATAATGTTGAGAAAGGCCCCTTCTCCACACACACACTGTGACCCTGACGGGAATCATGGGGACTGAGGAGTAACCAAAACTCCCGTGTGACTATGTTACTTCTGACAGAGGGTTGGGACCCCAGACCCAAACGGTGCGCTCTGCAATTTTGTGAGTTGCCCAAGCCAAAAACCCCTTATACATGCAAATGTAACAGGGAGAAGAGCAGAAATGCCACATTTTAGGTCATGTTTTTATAGGAGGGAGTATTCAGACATGTGAATCTCCTGCACCACATAACTTTTCTGAATTTGTAGATTAGTTCTGAGACTGTAGCTCATCCCTAGAAGTTACTAGCTGGTAATATGGTGATTTAATGTCACTGAAATAATTGTCAGTTTCAGTCAAAGTATTTTGAACTAGACTGGCTAGTGGTGAGACAATATACAATTCAACATTATAAGACATGTTTAATTCATGGATTCCCTTGTCAAAGTAGTAACAGTCTCAGATGGTTCATCCAAATAGTCTCCTATGGCTTGTTTACAGATTACTATCACTTCTATGTACAAAAAAACCTATGTACAATGCATTTACACTGGCAACAAATATGCATCATGTCTACATGCAGCATATGGAATATAAACTGCTCTAGACTTGAGCAATGTTAATGTCAGAAAGTCATCACATATGAAGCAGTCCTTATTCTTGATACACATTATTGTGATACAGACATCCTTGGGTGTGGACATATTCCATAGTATTCAGGCACTAGAGAAATTCCATAGTATTCAGGTACCAGCCTGTTGTGTATATGTCGTTTGTCTCCTTAGGTGCATTGGATGGGACTACTAGTCACATTGTCTAGAATACTAGTCATTGTCTAGAATACTGAAAATCTTTTACAAGCCTCATAAACTAATTCTTGCAATAATTTCAGTATCCATTATTAAAGGTAAATGTAAAGGTCCCCTGTGCAAAGCACCGGGTCATTCCTGACCCATGGGGTTATGTCACATCCCGATGTTTACTAGGCAAACTTAGTTTAAGGGGTGGAAGGATGGAAGGCTGAGTCAACCTTGAGCCGGCTACCTGAAAATGACTTCTGTCGGGATTGAACTCAGGTCATGAGCAGAGCTTAGATTGTAGTATTGCAGCTGACCACTCTGCGCCACGGGGCTCTTATCCATTATTAGCTTTTTGAAAAACATATCACCTTCCAAGGAGACAATAATTGTACAGCAAAGGCTTTATGCCTTCAATATAATCATTCCCCTACACACACACACACATACACACACACACACACATATACCACAACTAAGGTAAACAAAGATACTCACAAGAGCTTTACCATCAGCTGCCATGCACAATATTGAGATTGATGGAGAAGCTGGAAAGGAAAACATGTCAAAATAATTATATTTTTAATACCTTAATAAAAGGGTTATCTAAATGTGTGAATTAAAAACACTCTGGGGATACTTTAAAGACAATTTTTGGGAATATTTTCTGTCACATCTTCTCCTTTCCTTTCCTCCTGAACAAGATTGCAGTCGGCTTTAACCAGAAAACCTCCTCTTTTGAGCCGACTTTGTTAATCTATAAAAAAAATCCTAAATGTTCTTTAGTATTACTTATCAGTGCCTGTTTTAGGCAAGTGCAACATATGCCTTTCTGTGCCATCCATGCTGGACATCTGGAAACTGGCGAATTTAACCAAGTTACAGCATTAAACATTATTTCTGTTAGTCCTGGGAACTATTTTCCTGAATTAGACATAATGTGAGGACTGAGGGCAAAACTTCATGTGACTGATGTGCATTTGAGCTTCAAAAAGCAGCTGTATGGCAAAGCAAGACACACAGATCAGATCTACAGTTCTATGGAAGTAAGGTTGCCAACCTCCAGGTACTAGCTGGAGATCTGCTATTACAACTGATCTCCAGCCGATAGAGATCAGTTCACCTGGAGAAAATAGCTGCTTTGGCAATTGGACTCTATGGCATTGAAGTCCCTCCCCTCCTCAAACCCTGCCCTCCTCAGGCTCCGCCCCAAAAACCTCCTGCCAGTGGCACAGAGGGACCTGGCAACCCTATATGGAAGGTAAGTTAACTCTCCCCATTTTCCCTAGGGTTACCAGGTCCCTCTTCCCCACTGGTGGGAGGTTTTTGGGGCGGAGCCTGAGGAGGGTGTGGTTTGGGGGAGGGACTTCAAAGCCATAGAGTCCAATTGCCAAAGTGGCCATTTTCTCCAGGTGAACTGATCTCTATTGTAGTGCCCTAATTAACTTAGTTTATAGAGAAAACATATATGCTGTCACATATATGCATATTCACATAGCATAACACACACACACATATATAGATTCGTATGTACAGGTCTAGAATCACTTTGCATTATGGGTAACGTACTTTGGTCAAGAGACATTTAATGCTGAGGAGCCTGGGTCAGAGTGACCTGTTTGCAGTCAGCTGAATGTGAGATCATTCTCGCATGGTACAAGCAGGCTTCTTAATTAAGCCTGGAGCTTTGATTTAAGACCAGAAGTGTCATTTTGGAATGTAAAGCTGTGCTTCCTCATTAACCATTAGGCAACGCCTTGAAGAGCATTTTCTATTGGATATGCAAATAATTGCTTATACGTCCAAAAGGTTTATTGGACAGTTCAGTCTGACGTGTGTATTACGTGCCTGTAACCACCCATCATCAAAGTCTATATCCATGCTTGCAATCCTTTGATGTGTGTGGAAATTGCTCTGTGCTTTAGGCAATTTTCACCAGCATTTTATTATATTGGCCAATAAAATAACCTGCTTTGAATCTTCAGCTTCCAACTGTTTTATTGTGATTGAATATTAATACAATAAGGCAGGAGACATTACACTATCGGCTGGAGATCAGTTGTAATAGCAGATCTCCAGCTAGTACCTGGAGACTGGCAACCCTGTTTCCCTTAGACCTTCCACACACACACACACACACACACACACAAAGACCAGGTTGATTTATGCCACCAAAGGAAAGAAAGATCGGTACCAGTATTCTATTTATTTTTACTCTTGGGAATCAAAGGTTTATTCACAGTTACCTTTGGATTTTGTTCCTCTTTCTTAACCATTTTTTTCACACACAAAAAAAAATCAAAGAATCTATATATGGCCTGATCTTTGAAAGAAAATCTACCCTTTAAATCATCAGTGGCCAGCTAGAAGCCCTTAGACCACATCTTGCCCAGTCGTTAGAGATCAGTTCACCTGGAGAAAATGGCCGCTTTGGCAACTGTACTCTATGGCATTGAAGTCCTTCCCCAAACCCCACTCTCCTCAGGCTCCCCCCCCCAAAAAAAAAAAAAAAACCTCCTGCTGGTGGCGAAGAGGGACCTGGCAACCATATCTCAGCCTAACCTACCTCACAGGCTTGGTGTGAGAATGAAATGGAGGAAGGGAGATTGATGTTGTCAGCTTCTTTGGGTCTCCACTGGGGACAAAAGTAAAGTGTAAAGATTTAAATGAATAAATAGAATCCAATTATCACTCTTTTCAATCAAGCGTCCTTTCACAAAGAACACTGCTGATGCTAAACAAGATCACAAATCTTTTAAATTAAATGTTGCATGCGTCCAACCTAATAGTTCCATAAGATTCCAACCAGTCCCCCCAGCATTGAGTTTAATAAGGCAGCTGCTCAGAAGTTGTTCTGACTTGACACACAGCAGGAGAGCTAAGAGTCAAGATTTTAAGAAGAAAAAGATTAAAATAAAGTTTTCCAATTGATATTTAGGAAATTATAGAAAAGATTTGATTGTCAGATCCTCCACAAGACATTGAGTCAATATGCCCTGCTGGGCACTGGCCTGCTGGGGCCATTTTAAAACGTCTGACCCGTTTTATTTCACAGAATAATCATGCTGTTATAGAGAAATAGGCAAGCAACACAAGAGAGGAGGGACTTCAATGCCATAGAGTCCAATTGCCAACGTGGCCATTTTCTCCGGGTGAACTGATCTCTATCAGCTGGAGATCAGTTGTAACAGCAGGAGATCTCCAGGTGGTACCTGGAGGTTGGCAACCCTAATGTAGACACAGAGATGATTGATTGATTGATTGATAGATAGACCGACGGGTGGGCGGGCAGACGGATGGATGGATATCCCCACAAAGCACAGACTCAGTCGTTGTTTATACACATGCTGCCTATAAAAACATTAAAATCTTTGAATCAAATTATGTTATTCTTAATTGCATTAAGCCAAAAGACTTAACAATACGCCAGAGTGCTCACATTCTGGCCTTCAACTATTAGAAAATAAAAATAAAAAGAGAGCTGCTTCTAAAAGTAGCTAGAAGTATGAAAATAAAAGCTGAGACAGGATCCTATAAAAGAAAATTTCTGTGCTGTTTGGAAGTTATATCCCAAATGTAAACAGCAAGATAGGAAACACCTTTTTCATCAAGCAAATTATTAGGAACATCAAAAGTGAACCAGAAAGCAAGGAAATAGTATAGCATAACAAGATCCCTAATGAACTACAGGTATGAGGAGAGCCTTGGGGATTATAGTGGGAAAAGTAGTTATTAATCATGATGGAATTGTCAGTTTCCAACTTTTTCAGAGGAAAGTAGATAGCAGTTCTCAAGAGAATAACCTGCTCTTGTGCATAATGTATTGTGCTCATTGTTATTCATTGAATGTATTTGTCACATCGCCATAGACGGAGCCAGACTCAAGGCAAGTGATACCAAAATTTAACTTTAGATCTTTTTGATGAAAAAATATGTTTTCTTCCTTTGGAGCACTCTCCCCACCCCCTACAGGGCTACTAAAGATGAACCATTTTCCCCATTGTTTTCTCCTTGTTCTTGTGATCCCAGACAACAGATATCCCACAGCAAACTTGATTACACCAGTGAAATTTATTAGAATAAGAGCAATGCTTTCTGGAACCCTCACATGGGTGAATCTAGGAGTATGCTGTTTCTCTTCCAAGCAAGGATGCCAAACGTTGGGGTCTAGATGTAGGGTTGCCAACCTCCAGGTAGTAACCCAATAGGAAAAAAAAACCAAAGGGTATATTGGGAATAGCTCGAACAAAATAACAACCTCTGGCTCAATATAATTGTCAAACACAACGTATATTGTATGAGAATAACAACATCCAAAAATAGGTTGTATTACATTTTTGGATGTTGTTATTCTCATACAATATACGTTGTGTTTGATAATTATATTGAGCCATGTGCTGTTATTTTGTTTGAACCTCCAGGTAGTAGCTAGAGATCTCCCGCTATTACAACTGATCTCCATCCGATAGAGATCAGTTCACCTGGAGAAAATGGCCGCTTTGGTAATTGGACTCTATGGCATTGAAGTCCCTCCCCTCTCCAAAACCCGCCCTCCTCAGGCTTCCCTCCCAAAACCTTCTGCTGGTGGCAAAGAGGGACCTGGCAATCCTATCTTGATGTGCAAATTCTAGAAATGCTGGTCATCTGGGTCCTCCAGGTGGGGCCCCAATATCTCCCAGAATTAAACATTATCTACAGACTGCAAAGATCAGTTATCCTGGAGGAATGGCAGCTTTGGAGGGTGGACTCTGTTGCATTATATCCCTGCTGAGCTCCTGCTCCTCCCCAAACACCACCTACCCCAGGGTCCACCCCCAAATCTCCAGGAATTTACCAAGCTGAAGCTGGCGCAACTCTAGGCCCAGCCAAAGTGCTGCTATTGTGCCACATGACCTCAGACCCTTGAGCTAACCTACCTCGTAGAACTGATGTGAAGATAAAATGAAGGGACCATGCATATTGTCCTAAGTGCCTTGGATAAAGGGTGGGGTATAACTAGGGTTGCCAACCTCCAGGTGGTTAGGGGAATAAATAGTAACAGGCTCTATAAATTACACACAAACTGATATTCTATAATAAAGTGAATTTTAGTGCAAACGGTGATAACCTCAAAAAAAGCATTCAAAAAAGGAAACTTAATGGTTGCTAAGAATACAAGGGATAAATCTGTTTCTATCTTATCACAATCAATAGCTTTTAGTCCCTTAGGACTCTTGTAAAGTTCTTATGCTTGTGAATCCCACAGGTGCAGGAAGAAAATGACTGGCAAGAGGTGGAGGAACGCAGTCCGGATGCTTCGCGTTTTCACTACCCCGTGGGCAGCTTCATCAGCTCTCCGTTCAGATTGGAGTCAAAGCTCCTTCAAACAAGATACAATGTCTTACAAAATATAGCTGCAAATTTTCCGTGCGCTCCGCAGATTAGAGTGGAGCAGCCTAGATTTTGAAAGAGTGTATAGAGTGACAGGATACCAACATGCACAGAAACAACAGTCGAAGCCACAAGATATCATTATCTGCTTTAATCGGTTTACTCTTAAGGAGAGACTCTTTAATGCCCTGAAGGTTAAAGAACAAGCCCAACAATTACAGCATAATGGGTCCCAGCTGCGAGTGTTACAAGACTTAGCTCCAGAGCTTTTAAGGAGAAGATTTGAATGGAAGTGTTATACAGACATTCTGAAAGAAAACAGTACAAGATATAAATGGGGTTTCCCCTTTGTCTTGTTAATACACAAGGAAGGGAAGACCCTATATGCTTCAAACCTTAAGCAAATTTCCAACCTCTTCAAAGAACTGGGATTACAGGAACCTATGAAGGAAAGGCTGGAGAAGGTGGAAGAAGGTAGCGGCAACAACAGACATGCAGAGAAGGCAGCAGAAGAGACTGACAGTGGATGGCATGCAAAGAAGAAGAAGAAGAAGAAGAAGAAGAAGAAGAAGAAGAAGAAGAAGAAGAAGAAGAAGAAGAAGAAGACAAAACATCAGACAGACAGCTTCGCAGTTATTTAAAGAAATAACTTAATTAAAACCAAGAGCAATTATCTCCACATTTATTAAAAGTAATGAATGCTTGCTTGCAGAGTGAATCTATTCCTCAAACCTGGAAACAAGCAAATATAGTATTAATACCATTAATACCACACAAGTAAAGTGATGCTCAAATTTTTACAACAAAGACTGTTACCATTTATGGAACAAGAAATGCCTGATGTTCAAGCTGGATTCAGAAAAAAGAAGAGGCACTAGAGATAATATTGCAAATTTATATTGGTTATTAGAGCCTAAAAGAGAATTTAAAAAAAAATCAGCTTGTGTTTAATAGATTACAGCAAAGCCTTTGACTGTGTGGATCATGAAAAGCTATGGCTGGTTTTCAAAGAAATAAGTGTGCCACAACAGCTGAATGTTTTGATGTTCAACCTATACTCTGTTCAAGAGGGTACTGTTAGTACAGAATATGGAGAAACAGAATGGTTTCTAATTGGCCAAGATTCGGATGTATTTTATCTCCTGTCTGTTCAATCTATATGCAAAATATGCAGGAAAACTGGATTATATTTAGATAAAGGTGGAGAGAAAATTGGTGGAAGGCACATTAACATTTTGAGATATGCAGATGACATCACATTACTGGCAGAAAATACTGACGTCCTGAAATAACTCCTGATGAAGTTTAAGCAGAAAGTGCCAGAGCAGGATTACAGCTAAACATCAAGACGACAGAAGCAATGTCTACTGGGGAATTACACAACTTTAAGGTTGACTATGAAGAAATCGAAATTGTTAAAGATTTTCTATTTTTTGGCTCCATCATCAACCCAAAGGGAGAATGCAACCAAGAAATCAGGAGATTGAGACTGAGAAGGGCAGCCATGAAGGAACTAGAAAAGATCTTTAACAGCGCATTCCTGAAATGCGCCGGCGGCTTGACCCAAAGGCCTTAGGAGGCCGACGAAGGCCTTCGCTGGCATAGGGGCCCACACTGCCAGCACCCGGAAGGCGCACGCCAGCGTGAGAGGCCCCAGTGCTGGCGTGCAGGCCCAGACACCGGTCTCTGGCCACTGCCGTCTCCTGCCGGCCTCTGGCTGCCGGCCCAGGCCGTGGCCGCGAGCTGGGAGGCATTCTGGCGCCACGGGAGGCGTTCCCAGGGCATAATGGCATCCCAGGAGGCGTTCCCGGGGTGTTTCGGCTCCAGCCAGGGGGCAGGGCTGACATTTTTTTGTTTTTGCTGGCGTATCTCCCATGCAACCCTATGAGGGTTGCATGGTTTTTTTGCGCCGGGCGGAGGTTTCGGCAGTGCCGAAACCTCCTTAGGAGGCAACACCGCTAGTTGGCCTCCTAAACCCAGCACAGGCATTCCTTTCAGGAATGCGCTTTAAGGATGTGTCGCTGGTGACCAAGATCAAGAAAGCTCATGCCATAGTATTCCCTGTTACTGCGTATAGGTATGAAAGTTGGACAATGAAGCAAGCTGATAGGAAGAGAGCGGATTCATTTGAAATGTGGTGTTGAAGGTGTTGAAGGAGAGTTTCACAGATACTGTGGACTGCCAAAAAGACAAATAAGTAGGTTCGAGATCAAATCAAGCCTGAACTCTCCCAAGAAACTAAAATGACTAAACTTAGCCTATTATACTTTGTTCACATTATGAGAAAATAAGACTCACTGGAAAAGACAATAATGCTAGGAAAAGTTGAAGGCAGCAGGGGAAAAAGTTAAGACCCAACATGAGATGGATTGACTTAATCAAGGAAGCCCCAGCCCTCAGTTTGCAAGACCTGAGCTAGGCTGTTAACAATAGGATATTCTGAAGGACATTTGTTGATAGGGTCACCATGAGTTGGAAGAGAATTGACAGCACTTAACACACACGCATCAAGTCATGTTTTGGGGTTGCGGTATGAAGGGAGGATTAAAGAAGAAGAAAAGACACAGACATCAAGGATGGGCTGTGAGGATACTGCAAAAGCTGGTCCGCTCCACTGATTCGATCTCTCTGCTGCATATGTATTCACGGGGGGGGGGGGGGGGAATCGCTGAAAAAAGTGTCCTCCCATTCCAGCTCATTTCTAACAAGAAAACAGCAAGATAAACAGCAAGGTTAAAACCATTATTAAACAACTAACTTCTGCAAGGCATGGGGAGGACAAAGAAACTAAAGAGGGTGCTAAAACCCCATCTCTTAACCCTGGAAACCCTCCCTCTACCATGGCACATGAATTCTATCATCTGAGGTTTCAGCATTTTCTCACAACTTTTCAAGCCTCACTCTTCATCTTTAACAGCTAGAGGTAATCCACTTTTAAAATTCAAAGCTGGGATTCTCAAGAGCACATTACCGTGGTTGCCTTTAGAAACAGGCTTCTAAAAATGAATAATTGACCTGTTAACTGGAATTAAATTATCACAGACCTCTCACACCTGCATGATGAGCCTGCAAGACATCTGATCATAAATGTAGTCTCAAGGTTTGTTGGGAAGGTTTGAGCATTCGCTCACAGAGACACCCAAACATACATGCAACTAGCAACTATATGCCAAAAGATAATTAATTAATTCAGAATCTTCTTAAAAATCAAACTGTGCAATCCACATTTGAACTTTGAAAAAAATCGTATGTTTTCAAATGTGAGCTTTCTTACAGAAATTCAAAATTGAAGTATGCATGAAAGTTGCCTAAAAATTAATTCCAGCTCTTGTCCAGATGGTAAAGTTCGTAAAAAGTAAAGTAAAGGTCCCCTGTGCAAGCACTGGGTCATTCCTGACCCATGGGGTGACGTCACATCCTGACGTTCCCTAGGCAGACTATGTTGACAGGGTGGTTTGCCAGCGCCTTCCCCAGTCATCTTTCCTTTATCCCCAACAAGATGAGTACTCATTTTACCAACCTCAGAAGGATGGAAGGCTGAGTCAACCTTGAGCCGGCTACCTGAAGCCGACTTCCGTCGGGATCGAACTCAGGTCGCGAGCAGAGCTTGGACTGCAGTACTGCAGCTTACCACTCTGCGCCAAGGGGCTCATTAAAAAAGGTAAAGGTTTTCCCCTGTGCTAGCACCGAGTCATCACTGACCCATAGGGTGACATCACATCCCAACATTTACTAGGCAGACTTTATTTATGGGGTGGTTTGCCAGTGCCTTCCCCAGTCATCTTCCCTTTACCCCCAACAAGCTGGGACCTCATTTTACCGACCTCGGAAGGTTGGAAGGCTGAGTCAACCTTGAGCCGGCTACCTGAAACCGACTTCCATTGGGATCGAACTCAGGTCACAAGCAGAGCTTGGACTGCAGTACTGCAGCTTACCACTCTGCACCATGGGGAAGGGAGATTCTATTCTTTAAAATTCACCTGGATCAACTGCAGCCTTTTCACTTTAACAGCGTTTATTACAATTACATATACTCCATCTTTAAATAAGTCTTCTCATTAGGAGACATCAAGATCTAGTTCTCTTGTTGTTGCTTTTAATATGGTAAAATGGTTGATATCACTCGTCCGATCCGTCCCTTGTGGTGAATATTTCAGCTCACTGTGCCCTCGTGTGGCAAGAGGAGGCACTTCCCACTGCAGGAACCCTCATCTTCAATGTGGAGAATGGTGAATTAAAAGACCAACTAATTCATTGTAGCGTGTAAGGAGAGGTTAAAGTAAGTCAGTACAGGCCAGTGCAGAGTACTGGTAAGAAAGTGGCTGTAGTGGTACCTCCCATCTTCTGCTTTGAGTCCCCTCCTCAAAAGAGACAGCAGTGGTAAGAAATTAAAATTACTCTCACCCCTGGGCATCAGCTTTTGAAAGAAGTTTAATTAGATACATGAAATGGCATGCTTTGAACAACTCATCCCAAGTCTCACCACACAAGGGCATACAATTGGAAGAATCTATACCACATGGAGTTGGTATCATAGTATATTTGCTGGCTTTACCAAGTCAAAGATCTAAAATGAGAAAAAAAATCTGGTTTATATTTCCTGAAATTCATTGGAATTTGTAGGTGCAACTGAAATACACAACTGCAGTTCCAGGGATTTCATTTTGTAGCAGGTAAAAGAAGAAGAAGAGTTGGTTTTTATATGCCGATTTTCTCTATCTTTTAAGGAGAATCAAAGGAGAATTACCTTGCCTTCCCCTCCCCACAACAGGCACCTTGTGAGGTAGGTGGGGCTGAGAGAGTTCTGAGAGAACTGTGACCAGCCTAAATTCACCCAGAGGTTTCATGAGAAGGAATGGGGAAACCAACCTGGTTCACCAGATTAGAGTCTAACGCTCATGTAGAGGAGTGGGGAATCAAATCCAGTTCTCCAGATTAGAGTCCACTGCTCTTAACCACTGCACCACAGTCACTGGTAGAAACTCATAACATTTTTTTCAAGATTTCTTTTGCAATGGCTTTTCTACAGTGGCTCAGAGAAAACTCTTTAGAAGAGTAATATTGCTTACATTATACACATTTATTTTTGTGTCTTGCCATGATCTCAGTCAAACTTACCGCCTATAAGCTTAAAAAGAGTAAGGAATCCCGGTTTTCCTACTAATTGTGTAGCATATTCCAAAACGGTATGCACATAGAAAAATCTGTGTATTGCCCTCTTCACTCCAAGTGGCAACCGCATATATCAAAAGCATTACAAGTAGTATGTACTCCCACCAGTAGGCTCCTGGTACACATCATTGTATTGTCTGAAAAGGGCTGTTGTGAACTATTGTGGGCACCCCTTGGATAGTTCTCATGTCATGTAATACACTCCCCTACTGTGCCTGAAGCAGTTAAAGAGTAGTATAACAAAGTATTAAGAGGTTTCTCCAAACTGTACCCAAAAGCAGTCATTCCTGGATTTATCCTCTCTGCACCAGGAAAGCAAAAGTGTCATAGGGGTATTCTTCGTGGATATTTGCTGCTGTTTCGACGCTGTTTTGCGTCGGAGGCAAATTTTGGTTATTCACTGCAGAGCCGTGTTTTCCCCCACTGAGCAAAATAAGCCGGTTTAAAAGAGAGGCAATCCAAATCACTTCTGAGCCGTACTTTCCAGTAAAAGAGCATTTTGTTGCTAGGATGCCCATGAAGAAATGTTTGCTTCGCTCCCCGGGACGTCTCCTTTCTCCTCCCCCAAGAACGGTGATTGGCTGGGGGAGTTGCCAGTCTAACAGCATCGCACCGGCAGGAGGGAGACCCAAAGCAGACTGGCTGCCCCTCTTCAGAAGGGCGACGGGGGTTTTGGCTTGGATTTGCCGCTCTCAGGATGCCCCTTCCCAACACACACACACATAGGATCGGACCGGCAGGAGGGAGACCCAAAGCAGACTGGCTGCCCCTCTTCAGAAGGGTGACGGGGGTTTTGGCTTGGATTTGCCGCTCTCAGGATGCCCCCCCCCAACACACACACACATAGGATCGCACCGGCTGGAGGGAGACCCAGAGCAGACTGGCTGCCTCTCTTCTGAAGGGTGATGGGAGTTTTGGCTTGGATTTGCCGCTCTCAGGATGCCCCCTCCAACACACACACACATAGGATCGCACCGGCAGGAGGGAGACCCAGAGCAGACTGGCTGCCCCTCTTCAGAAGGGTGACGGGGGTTTTGGCTTGGATTTGCTGCTCTCGGGATGCCCCCCCCCCAAACACACACACCCAGGATCATGGGAAGAGTGGGTGGGATTAGGCGGATTTGGTGCGGTGAGTCATGAGCGGCAGCAGATGTCAGCAGCGCAGAGAAGTGCGCTGTTTCTCCCGTGAAAAATTGGGATGGGGGTTGAATCTGCACTGCCATGAAAAAGCTATTTAAATCAGTTTATTATTTGCTCCGATTCGAAACCGAAGCAAAATCCACCGTGAAGAATACCCCATAGTGACCACAGGATATTAGCTTAGGGGAGGTGTCACAAGCACTGCTCACTAAGTGCTGGAACTGTCATGCAGCCACTTTCCACACAGTACTTCAAATGACAGCTAACTGGGGAAAGGATTGCATGTGGCTGTTTGAGTGCTGGGGTAACGCAATCGTCTTGAAACCGAATGCTCCCGTGAATGACAATGTCAGCCTGTCATGCAGTAAATGAACAACACTTGCTGCAATATAAACTTGTTATCTGGAATGGCCCTGAAAGGTGCCCATACAGACGAAAAGAGAACTAGCGCTATGAGTTACATTCGGAATTGTCAGGGAATGGTGGAAGTGAGAGCATGCAACGTGAAGCAATCCAAGAAACCTTACTGCTTCCAGAAATAGCCAGCAGAAATTTCCTGTGGCTGTTTCCACACAGGTTATTTGCCCCAGGGTCCAGTGCTGTTCATTGATGTCATTTTATTTGTTTACATCATTTATAGTCCACCTTTCTCACTGAGACTCAAGGCGGATCGCATTGTATAAGTCAAGCACAGCCAACGAGATGGGACATCCAATAAACAGTGCAATCGGGTTGGGGCTGCAGAAATTCGAAGCAAAGCCTAAGTATTTAAACATGGCATGTTAAGCAATACAAAAATTACATAGCAGGAGCATACTTATAGTGACAGACAGAACATAGTCCCTATCTCTTTTACCTAAGCAATTTTCTCAACTACCGTATTTTTCCGTGTCGCCACCATGTATAAGACGACTCCTATTTTTTGAACCCAAAATTAAGAAAAAAATAGGGGTTGCCTTATACATCTGGCATTCAAACTGGGATTCAAACTGTTGCCGGACACTGGCCAACCAGGGCGACAGGACTCTTTCGCCTCTCCTTCTCTTCCCCGTCTGTCAGGTGACAGGCGGGGAAGAGAGCGAGCAGGGAAAGAGGCCGGTTACCCTGGCCGGCTGGCATTCGGTGATCAAACCAGTCGCCGCCCACCAGGCCCAGTTGGGTGGGTGGCGACCGGTTTGAACGCTGGACACCAGCCAGCCAGGGCAACAGGACTCTTTGGCCGCTCGCTCTCTTCCCCACCCATCAGAGAAGAGAGCGAGTGGGGAAAGAGGCCGGTGGCCATGGACGGCTTCCGTGTATACGATGACCCCCAATTTGGGGGCAAAATTTTAAAGAAAAAAAATGTCGTCTTATACACGGAAAAATACGGTATTTCATTACAGTACAGCTGTATTGCCTGTGTTTAAAAAGCCCTCCTGGATAATTCAGCTTTGCAAGGCTTGCAGAAAGCCAGTAGAGTAGAAGCCTTCCTGACATCGTCAGGCAGGCCGTTCCATAACATGGGGGCCACAACAGCAAATGCACATATACAGGCAGTTGTTGATTTTGCCCATTTGCAGAAAGCCCTGCTCAGATGAGTGAAGCTGTCATGGCAGATCATATGGTCCTGCAGAACCATGAAGCGATAGCCAATACCTGGAATTGAGCCTGGTAATTGATGGGCAGCCAGTGGAGTGATAGCGAAATGGAAGTCATATGCATGCTTTTCCTAGCTCCCAATAATAACTGAGCTGTGGCATTCTGTACCAAACAGAGCTTCTGAACTGACTTCAAGGGAAGACCTATGTAAAGTGCTTTACAGTAGTCTAGTCTTAATGTTACCATGGCATGGATCCAGGTGGCCAGATCAGCTGTGTCAAGGCAGGGTAAACTGAGTTGGAAGAAAGTGGGGATTTTTTTGCAGCTGTATTAACTTGCTTTTCCAGAAGCAATGCTAAATCCATTATAACCCCTAGGTGCTTAACTAAGTCAGCAAGGGTCAGCTGAACCCCACTGAAAGCGGGAAGGAAAAAGCCTTTCATTATATCTGCCTTCCCAATTAGCCTCACTTTTATCTTATCTGGGTTCAGTAACAATTTATTCACTTTCTGTCATTTGACCACAGCAGTCAAACAGCATCTCAAGACCTCTACCACATCACCAGGGGATTTGGATAGAGAAATATAGATCTGAACATCATTCACATATTGTTAACATCCAAGTCCAAAGCTTTTCATAGAGGATGAATAACATAGAGGATAAGATTGTGTTCTGTGGAACCCTGCAAGATAGCTCCCACACTGAAGATAGCTTGTCTCAAATTGCATCCGTTTGAGTCTGATCCATGAGGAATGATTTAAACCAGTCCAAGTAACATCCCCTGATACCTACTTGTGTCTCCAAATGCCTCAAGAGGATGGCATGATCTACTGTATCCAAGGCTATAAAGGTAAAGGTCCCCTGTGCAAACACCGGGTCATTCCTGACCCATGGGGTGACATCACATCCCGACGTTTCCTAGGCAGACTTTGTTTATGGGGTGGTTTGCCAGTGCCTCCCCCAGTCATCTTCCCTTTACCCCCAGCAAGCTGGGTACTCATTTTACCAGCCTCAGAAGGATGGAAGGCTGAGTCAACCTTGAGCCGGCTACCTGAAACCGACTTCCGTCGAGATCGAACTCAGGTCGTGAGCAGAGCTTGGACTCAGTACTGAAGCTTTACCACTCTGCGCCACGGGGCTCCTATCAAAGGCTGTAGATAGATCCAATAGAAGCAACCAGCAAGCATGGTCTTTGCCTACATTCAGATGGAGGCCATCAACTAAAGCCAATAAAGTCATGTCTGTCCAGACTCAAAAGGGTCCAGAGCGCATGAGTTATCCAAGAAAACCTGGAGATGGTCTGCTACTGCTCTCTCAAACACTTTGCCTAAAAGGGACAGATTAGAAACTGGACGATAATAGACCACATCATTTTTGTGTAGGGATTTTTTTTTCAAATAGTGGATGGATAGGTGCCTCTTTGAGTGGCAGAGGGGAGATGCCCTGAGTTATTACCTGATTTATGATAGATATCAAGGGCTCATAAATGTTGTCTTTACATATTTTAGCAGCTAGAATGGGCAAGGGTCCAGTGCACAAGTGGTGGCCTTCACAAACCTCAGGACCCTGTTAATATCCATCCCAATAAATGGGTCAAAATGCCCCATAAGCAGACCAGACAATGTATTAGGCATCCAGATCAGAGCACATTCGTGTTATTGTATCAGCAAAAAATGTCGCGAAGATGTCATAGCTAATTTTCTGTTTCTGAGACAGTAACGGTTCAGATTTAGGAGTCAGAAGATATTGAGATACATTAAACAATTGAGAGGGTTGTGAACTGGCTGATGCAATGGTTGCAGACAAATAACATTTCTTGGCTGCTGTCACCGCTGCTTCATAAGTCTTCCAATAGTATGCTCGGTTCGATTCAGTGCAAGTTTTCACCAACATCTTTCTAGATGTCTTCTGACCCTTTTCAGTTTCCCCAGTTCCGTGGTAAACCAAAGAGCTAGCTTCTGCCCCATGAGCAGGAGAGGTCAATGAGAAGCAATCTTGTCAATAGCTTTGAGGAGGTTCACATTTCAAGTTTCTACCACAGTCTCAACAGAGCACATATTTGAAAGCCTAAAATTCCCCAAAGCATTTTGGAATCCAGAAGGATCCATGAGTCTCTGTGGGCAGATCATTTTAAGTGGGCCCACTTTTTTGCGGGTGTCACTTTTTTGGCCACATGGTTCAGGCTGAATCTCAAACCCCGACATAAGACCTCCTCTCAAAGGCTCAGTGCAAAAGAATAAGTTGAACGTATGGTCTCTTTCATGGGTTGGGCCCGTCATGATTAGGGAAAAGACCAGACCAGCCAAAGAGATTATAAAATCCTGGGCTGGCCCTGGCAAGAAGCATTCAGCCTTAATGGTGAAGTCATCCAGATCAATCAGTCAAGATATCTCCAGCACATCTGTGCTGTTGGTAGGGTTGCCAGGTCACTTGAGACCAGCTCAAGAGTGGGGATTGTGAGTGCACAGCTGCGTCTACGTGATTACGTTACTTCCGAGTGTAAACCAGAACTTATGTAATCGCATCAGTGTGGCCACCCACGTGTAATCCATGCCCTAGCTCTGCCCCAAAAACCTCCCGCCAGAGGAGAGGGGGGACCTGGCAATCCTAGCTGTCGGGAAGTAAGTTTTCCCCTGCTTGCCCACACCATCTTCAATCTTTCCCAAATTTGCTATGCTGTGAAGTTTTACGAAAGAATGCAGCAAAGCTTGGCTGCTGCATGGATTGGAAAGTTTGTATCTTCTCCATTTGGCCCCCATTTTCCCTGCTCCCGTCCCCACTGCAGCCATTTTCTCCCCATGCCACCAGGGTGTTTTTTTAATCAGCAATGGAATATCATTAACATTAAAAAAAATTGTTAATCAGGTTCTCTGAACTCCCTATTTCCTTTAAAAAACACAAAGTGTTCCTAACTCCTTTTGTCACAGAGATAAGGGGAAAGGAATATCTCTGTGATGACTAGAAATTACTTTTTTCTATAAATGCAAACTGGGATATGATATGATATATAATATATAATGATATTCAATTGCCAATTAAAAATACAGCCCTGAAAACCTCGGTTGTGTAGGAAAATTGCAAAGAAAACTGCCATGTGGAGGCCCCGTTGCTGCTGTGCTAAAGTAGCAGCTGTAGCAGCTATGGGGAAACCACACAAACCTGTCCCCATGTGGAAAACCTGTATGCGTTCTTCATGGCTCATTAAATACAATACTAAATTGCTTTGATCAGCAACTGACATCAAGTATCTATCCCAATAATACATTTGATTTTTTTTTTGCACTAGTTATGTCACACTCCTTTGAAAGAGGAGCAAATGTTTCTAATAAAAATATAGCAAGGCAAAGAAGTGGTTTGAAACAGACACCCAATTTAACTCTCGCCTTTCCATTATAACCAATGTAACTAGACAAGATAGTGAAGTGCCCACAATAAAGGTATTTTACCTGTGGCACTATTAACTGCCCCTGTGTACATAAACAGGTGCAGGAATCCTCCTTTTAGACATGACACCCGAGTAGATAAATGCGTGTCAAGAACCACCACCCCTTCCTCACTCTTCTCTTTCTCTCAATTTAGTTAGTTTGCATAAAGCTAACATTCCTCAATGTTGCAACCTCCCAAAACACAGCAGTTTCCTCTACTTTGCTAGCACGTTATCTGTTACAAAGACCTTCATGTCCAGGCAAAAGACTTTGCTTTGCAGAAATGCTTGTTGATCTCAGTAGCCAAGAATGACACCATGGGAAAAATGGGAAAGTATCTATATTGTTAGAATCCTATAAAGGTTGCTGAATGTTAAGCGGCAGTGTTCTTCTTTCTTTTGCTTGCGGCTGGGGAAACTTGAAACCAGTCTGTATTGTTGAACTGGTATACCATTAAATAGCAAAGCTGTAAAAGTACTTCCTGATCTCCAGTGCGTTGTCCTTGATCAGATCTACGTTTTCTAGGCACAACATAATGGGGGATTTCTGATTCTCAAGAGCTCACCAGGCCATTTGTCTGGGAGAATCCAGCTTTTCCTCAAGGATGGCGGATCCAGTGAAGGCTTTTCCGACTGCCTGCCAGCAACTGGAGATCAGCATGACAGAAGGGGGAAACTGATTTTGTGAGTATATTGTGAAAAGAAAAAATACTGGGACACACAGATATCTCTATTCTTTGAGTGCTTGAGGCGGCTGTGTGATCACTGCGCGAACTTCCACTTCAGAGGCGCTGACTGACGGTTGTGGTTGAGAATCTGGGTATCCCGCGAGAGAGCCAGCCTGCCATGGCTACTGATTGTTGTTCAAACCCCTGTTCTTCAGTCTGACCAAAGAGACCCCATACTCTGCGGTCCTCCCTTTTCCCTTGTGTGATCTTGTCTGTGTGATTGATGAGTGTCCTAATGTAAGCTCTAGCCCTGCGGCAAACTGTTAGGGTTCTGAGGGATTATTAATTAATACTGCTACCATTCAGAGGGATAGGATCGTGGTTATGGCTTATTGAAAGTAAAGTGCAGTGACACACACGCACAAAAGAAACAAAGTCGTTTGTCTTAGTAAAAACAATCTTTACTAGCTAAACTCAAAGGTAGGGTTCACTGGGAATAAAACAAATAATCCTTTCTACATTGCTAAGTTTCCTAACCTTGCCAGAAGCCTCTGGCAGGTGCTAAGATTACCCTCGAGTAGGCATTCTTAAAGGACAAGATTGCCTCTCCATCCTTCTAGGCTGGTATCGAAACTCAAACTGGATACTGCCTTCGCTTCTACACAAAGGAAAATATGAAAGCAGTAAAATGAAGATTGCTTGTGCACGTGACAAACAAACACGTTTTCAATGGATACTCTGCTGACCACTTGGTTAATTAACACATTACATCATTTCCTTGAACTGGTCAGTATCTGTACATTCAACATTAACCCTTGACTATCTGACATGTAACAAAGCTCGCCACTTAATACCCAACACAAACCCATAAACAGATTCCAGCAGACGGCAAGTCCACGAAAGCAGTTTTATTGGTTAGAATCGACAGGTTTCAGAAGCCATATTCAAAAGGACACTAGTAAGGGGCAAAGGCAAGGTACACCACATATATGGAAGAGCAAAAGGAGATAACTGGTAACCCAGGCAACCCCCCTCCCAGAGGCAGGAAGGAATACTTGGCGATTCCCACAATATGGGAATCTATGAAGACTAAACATGGGGCATAGACTGGCCTTGGACAGAATGGCACAACAGCACCTGGAAGCAGCACAATCGGACTACCACATACCATCCCCATGGCTTGCTCCCGACAGTAAGGGTTAAAAGTAACTGAAAGTAAGACCTTAGATATGTGTGTGTGTAAGTGGGTGCCAAGTTTGCTTCTGCGCTGCTTGTTTATACTCTAATTTAAAAGAAAATAGACTTGGAAACACTGCTCCTGGAACTTCCTACTACATGGGGAGGCTATAATCCCAATAAAACACCTAGTCAGATGTCGCTAAAGAAGAAAACCAAACAGACAAAGGAGGGTGGTCAGCCACTGCGGCATGCAATAAATGCATTTGTGGAAATACAGGGCCCACATACAATTCAGCTCCAGTTTTTAAAGTAGTTCTTTATATGCAAAAGTAGCATCTCCTCTGCTAAACCCATTTGGACTGCAATAGGCTGCAGTGTTTTAAACAGTTTGTTCTGAATGTCAGTTAAGTGCATCACTGTCAAAAGCCCACCATTACATGCATTCAGTTTCAGCTAAATTACCTGGAGCTTCATACTTTGCTTTCTGATTTAGAAGTAAATAATGGGTAGTTTTTAGAAACAGAAACAGACATAACCCAGCCAAAATTAAGTACTTGTTGTATTGATTTCAACAGGAATGCTACACGCTTAAATCTCTCCCTTTGAAAACAGTGGAACTTAGAAGTGCTTAATGTTGGCTGGACTGGGCATTTTGTTGCAATCATTCATCTATGCTGGTTAACCAAAGGAAAATGGGAAGGAGGAAGTAGTACAGATCATTGCCAAACAGAAGTCAAACTGTATTAGACACTTCATGTGCATAAACCAAGCTGTAGCTTCTAGACAGCTACATTTCAAGAAAAGGTAAACCCTGAAATAAGAGTTAAATGTAAAATTTTAAAGAGATCAAATTACACGTACCCAGAAGCCAGGAATTCAAATGCCGCCACCTTCTTTACCCTCTCAAAAGGCAACAGGAAATTCTTCTTACTCAAATTAGTCGCAATGAGAGATTACCCAAGAGGAAACTGGTGGAAAAGTCATGAGTAGGTAAACGAAAGGAGAAAGCTCGTTGGCATAACAACAACCCAGAACCAGTCTGATCAACAGCCTCCAAATTAAGACCAAGAGAGAGACTGGAACCAAGAGCTCAGTCAAGATTTGACAGAAGCTGCTAGTGTACATAACCTACCCATAAACCAAGTAAACTCAAACTATCATCATTCATGGCAATAGTTAACACAATTGGATGTATACATTCTGTAAGCCACTGGTGGGAGATTTTGGGGGTGGAGCCTGAGGAGGGTGGGGTTTGGGGAGGGGAGGGACTTCAATGCCATAGAGTCCAATTGCCAAAGTGGCCATTCGCTCAAGGTGAACTGATCTCTATTGGCTGGAGATCAGTTATAATAGAAGATTTCCAGCTACTACCTGGAGGTTGGCAACCCTACTGAATGTTGCTTTTTTAGAGATCTTAATGGCACAGAAGACCTATCCTTCCTTCAGATATGGTCTCCATTATAATATATGTTCAGTTGTTGCTACCTAATTGCCTAGCTTAGTTATTTTTGGGGAATGTCACTGGGCATGCCCAAGAGCGGTGTGTGTATTGCAGGGCTGTTCTAAGATGAAGGCCTAGCTGAGACCTTATGATGTACATCAGCAATAAATATAGTTTACCCACTCTGCTTGGCTGATTCGGACCTCCTACATTACATCTGTGTTACTGAATCAACTGACTTACCCAGTTCTTGGCAATGGCTGTGAAGCCATACAGAGCTCTTACTTGCCTAGGATTCTATCACCCCAGCTTGGGAAATTCCTGGAGATTTGGGGGCAGACCCTGGGGAAGGGAGGGACCATGACAGGATATAATGCCCTAGAGTCCACCCTCCAAAGCAGCCATTTTCTCAAGGGGAACTGATCTATGTAGTGTGGAGATCACTTGTAATTCCAGAAGATCTCCAGGCCCCATCTGGAGATCGGCAACCTTAGCCTTGCTCTAGCGTTGAAAAGTTACTTTATCATTGCAAGTTACACAAGCATGAGTCAACCTTAGCCTTCCTTTAGCGTTGAAAAGTTGCTTTATCATTGCAAGTTACACAAGCATGATTTACTGGTTTAAAAAATCCTGGTAATCCCACAATCAAAAGGTTGTAGTGGAAATAATGGTGACTGCAGATGCCAGCCAAGGCTCTCTGCTGTGCCTTGCACAAAGGCTTCAACAACGTTCTTGTTTCTTTTTTTAAACAACTTCTCTTTTACTCCACGTTCAAGTGTCATGGTGACAAACAAAGGAATTAGTTACATGACAGAGGAACTTCCCTACTGCTGGATTATATTTATTAACTAGATTCAAATCCAGTAGTACCTTAGAGACCAGCTAGATATTTGAGACCAACAAGATCATAACACTCATACACCAGTGCAGGAACATTTTAATCTTCCAGATAATTCCGTTGCTGACCTAAGAGAGGCAGTCCTCAAACAGAGAAGCTTCAAGGTGAGATTACAAAGGGAGATTGCTGAACTTGAGTTCATTCACAAGTTCAGAACAATGGGCATCATTATAGATGCTAATTTTCTGCTGTTATGCATTTCCCCTCAGCTCTGATCAAGCCAATTACTATGCACATTTTTTTGCATTCTGAGTTCCTTCTTTGCAGTACCCTCCCCACCTTCTGCCTGGGATATAAGGACTCATATCGGACGAAGGGAGCTTTCACTCTTAAAAATTTACACCCTGAAACTCTTCTTGGTCTCAAAGGTGCTACTGGACTTGAATCTAGCTGTTCTACTGAAGATAACAAAGCTACCTTCTGAAACATTATTTATTTGCTATCACATAATAATTAGAGGGAAATAAATGGTAACCTGGTAAAATTACATTCAGGAAATGTATCTGTTAAAAAGTTTATATTTGCATTACTAACAGTGCAAACCTATGGAGAGTTAATGCAGTATAAGCCCATTGACTTCATAGTATTGCTGAAATTTCTATCCTATTGTCATAGAAGGTTAGGAACATATTATGTTAAAGTAGAAATGTTACATATTTCTTGTTAAATTTGTATGTCTGTGAACTAGGACAAGCCCAGACTTTTCCTGCCTTATATCCTAAGCCAGGGAACATGATGAGGGATCTGGAGACCAAGTCCTACGAGGAAAGGTTGAAGGATCTGGGTATGTTTAGCCTGGAGAGGAGATGACTGAGAGGTGATATGATAACCATCTTCAAGTACTTGAAGGGCTGTCATATAGAGGATGGTGCTGAGTTGTTTTCTGTTGCCCCAGATGGTCAGACCAGAACCAACCAAAAGAGTTTCCAGCTAAACATTAGGAAGAACTTTCTAACAGTTAGAGTGGTTCCTCAATGGAACAGGCTTCCTTCGGAGGTGGTGAGCTCTCCTTCCCTGGAGGTATTTAAGCAGGTATTTAAATCCAATTTCTCTTCCACCCAGTAATTCAATACAAGATGCTATAAGATTTTTAAAGAAAACTACAGATGAAACTGCCCTGACCTGGATGGTCCAGGCTAATCTGATCTTGTCAGATCTCGAAAGCTAAGCAGGGTCAGCCCTGGTTAGTGCTTAGATGGGAGGTCCAGGGTTGCTATGCAGAGGTAGGCAATGGCAATCCACCTATGTTAGCCTCTTGCTTTAAAAACCCTATGGGGTTGCTATAAATCATCTGGCACTTGATCACAGTTTCCACTGCCACATATGGAAGCAGTAAATTTGGCATATTGATCACCTGTAAGGTTTAAATTGACACATACAGATGTAGATCTCTCCATCAGCTGAATTTCAGAAATGACATCTGAAAATACTCAAGAGTTTAACAGAAATTCTAAAATTCTCTAGTTTCAAATATCAATTGTATTCCTGCTCAAGAACCTCTCTCTTCTCAGCCTGAGCAGATGTAGTACTTCTCAGCTCAAACTTTCAAAAGGTCAAATGGTACAGCCTCATTATATCCATAAGGACTGAGAAATAAGGGATTCACAGCCCTAAACAAACAAAAGCCAGTTCAGTCCAAATCTGCTCTAGTTTTATAGTCCCCACACATTGAATTTAGTGGATGAGTGAGCGAGGTCCATTCCTCTCAGAGGAATCTGTGAAGGTGGTACAATGATTCAGGCAGCTCACAGTGAGGAGAATTGCAGTCTGGCTTTCCCTAAGAGGCCTGACCTCATGCTCCCTCACAGCCAATCACCCCCACCCTTCTAATGCAAACAGAAGCCAAGTCCACCCACCAGCTTACCAGGTGGTACCTTCAAAGTAAGACAGTACTGATACTGAAACATCTTTTCCAGCATCAGTTTAGAACTCACTCTTTCCAGTATCAGCTGAGGAAAACGTTTCACACACAACTATGGATCAAAGACTCGAGTCAGTGCTGTAACAAGGGTGCACAAAGCTGTGGGATGCAGAAAAAAATTATATACATCTACCCTGACCTGGATGGCCCAGGCTAGCCTGATCTCGTCAGATCTCAGAAGCTAAGCAGGTCAGCCCTGGTTAGTTTTGGATAGGAGACCACCAAGGAATACCAGGGTTGCTGTGCAGAGGAAGGCACTGGCAAACCACCTCTGTTAGTCTCTTGCCATGAAAACCCCAAAAGGGGTCGCCATAAGTCAGCTGAGACTTGAAGGCACTTTACACACACACACACACACACACACACACACACACACACTGTCCCAAGATACCATATCATTAGGCTGCATTTCTATAAAAGTAAATGGAACCAATCATGTTATGCCAGGCACAGGGGACTCCTTTTATTGGGGGAAATTAGCTAGAGACTGACAGAGCTTTGCAAGAGGCTGGCATGGGGATCTTTAAACCACTGTATGCGCCAGATGAGTGCCCCAATGGAAAGGTTCCCAATAAAGAGGTTTTAATCAATTTTAAGGGCTTTATTAAAATAGTCAATTTAGTTTGCACATACACACAAAAATCCCAACACATACAGAATTCAGAAAGTAAAGGTTTGAGGGGTTGGATACATGGATATGAGGTTCCCAGGGGGGTTATAATTACCTCATCCAGAAAATGAGGTCCAGAATGGCAGCTTCAAGAACTGCACGCAAGTGCAGGGCTCACGTTTTGGGTCCAAGGGGAAAACGTCAGCAATTTGCTAGGGCAAATGGAGATATATTTATACCCAAAGAGGGGAGGAGGAGGTATGATCTCCCTGCTGTTGGCAACATCTGGTGATGGCTGGTCATTGCCAGTGACAAAGGCTTGATTGCTCTAGATTGGAGTAGGAGGAGACAGTAGAATAGAGCCAGATTGTAAGGCCATCAGAAATGATGTCTAGATACTTGAGATTTAAGTACCCAAGCATTGAGTTATAGAATTGGAAATTGAGGTAGGGTCTAGAAAAGTGAGTCAGAGGGCTTGGCTGGCTACAGGATGAGATTAGGAGTCCATCTGAATGGAACTGATGAGATCTGGCAGGGTGTGTGTAGTCTACTGCAGGAGAATTGTAGAAATGCTAAATGCTTGTCCATTTTCTCTTTGTTTGGGAGAGTGAAGTGAAGAGTTGCTTTTTAAACCCCATAGAGTCTCAAAGAGGCTTGCAATCACCCTCCCTTCCCCCCCCCCACTCACACAACAGGCACCTTGCGAGGTAGGTAGGGCTGAGAAAGAACTGTGACTAGCCCAAGGTCACCCAGCAAGCTTTACATGTACGGGTGGGGAAACAAACCTGGTTCACCAGATTAGTGTCCGCCATTCATGTGGAAGAGTGGGGAATCAAACCCGGTTCTTCATATTAGAGTCTGCCTTAGAGTCTGTTCCTCTTAACTGCTACACCACATAAAAGACAATAGATTTAGGAGACAGAAGATGAAAGTTGTAACTTATCAACTGAACAGTCATTCAAAATACAAATAAAAGCTGTATTAGCATATATATATTTTTAGTTAAACTCGAGATATGAAGATTTAAATGAGATATATTCTGATTTTGATTTTATTTAGGGCAATTTATTTGTCAAAATGGATACTGATAAGCAGCAGTGGATTTAAGTCTTCTTAGACTTCCGCTAGGGCAGCGGAGTGAAGCAGTCGTCTCCCCCGGGGCTCCGGGAGGGGAAACCAAGAACGTCGTAAATAAGGGGGCTAACGTGCCCCCCCGATTCCTAAACAGTGGAACGGGTATCAGGAAATCTCCTGCAGCCTCGTAGTGCAGTTAACTCCTGGAATCTCTGAGATTTACAACTTGGAGACCCAGTAGCAGTTCCACCCGCTAAGGAGTAATAAATCGCCGAAGACGTCTTCTAGGAATTTTGGAATTAATTGGCTTCACTCCCCCCTATCTATCTACATCTGGCAACTATACAAGTAAATATACCTGCTGTTCTGAAATCTGAGTAAGTTTGAAAGAACTCTTTTTTTTTTACCTGGATTTGGAAGTCCCAGGAAATTGCTAAGCTTATTTGTTGAATCTGTATCCCCCCCCCCCACTCAATCTTTAAATGACTCTTTAAAATCAAGAAAGGATCAGATAACTCGGCAGGAACTTTATCAATTTGATCAGTGGGAAGACATAACAACTAAGATTTTTGAAAGACGCCTCAACTACCAATCAGGAATTATTACGTACTAAGGGGAGGGAGAAGTGGAAATCCCCCCCAACTCAAGGGCAGTCTTTTTAATTAAATAAAACCTTCCTGCCACGTCCTTCCTGGAAACAGTTTATCATTGCGAGAAAGTCAGAGAACTTGGAATCGGAAGTCTGTTAGCAGTGTGTAACCAGTAAATGATTCCCAAGCTCCTGACTACAAAGAAGGAAGGTTTATGACTTTGATTCCTGCAGTACCTCCTCATTACTCATCTCGAATCTGCCTGGATTTCACTAACTGAGCTTTAACAGGAAACTTTGGAGGTGCAATCATGGCATTCATGGCAAGTATGATTAAACAGATGGAACAATTCGTGGATTTGATGAACACTTCATTTTAAGGTCTTATTCAGAAACTGGACATCATCTTAGAAGAAACTAAAGAAATAAAAGCCCTATTCACATCAATGAGATCAGAGGAGGCACCAAAAGGCTTTCTGGCTGATAAGAGAGACAAAGAACAAAGGGATCCTGCAAAAGACATGGGGAATTTTACAAAGCAACCTGCAGCAACTCATTGGATAATAATGGACTGGAAAGGAATTGATTTTGACTTTTACCAACTGGATTTGTCTGATGATCTTTTCAAAGTGACCGATTTTGACTTGTGCTACCTGGATATGTCTGATGGATTTTTCAACAGCTGTTTGGAGGATTTGAGGAATAGAAAAACTGGGTCGGTTAGGATCTCCTTTATTGAATTTGGGATGGAAGATAATGCAACATAGTTCTACTACACTCCATCTGCAGAAAAGTATTCACCAACAATCTCCAAGGATGCTCTCCGTCAATTACTTCTAATGTGGAAAATAAAGAAATGCTGGAAATTTAGGATAAAGGGACTAATTTAAAAGAGTCTGGTTTTTCTGCTGGTTAAGACTGACAAGCAACTGATTAAAAGGATTGGCTATAATGGAAATAGAATTACATAAAATATTAATCTACTAGAAATGTTATGCATTAAATGAGTGTTAGGGAGAAATGGAGGATTTACAAATTAATTAATTTTCAATAGAAATAATTATATGCTTTTTACTATACTAATCCATTTTTACTAGGGAGATTTAATATTTCTTTCCTTTTTTATCTTTTTTCTCCTTTTTATGTGATATTATTAATTACATTTTTCTTTCTTTTTTTCTCTTTGGTTCTGTTATAGAAAATATAATATTTAAGTGATTAATGATTAATGAATATTAACAATGGTATTAGGATTAGAAATTTATGCAAAAGAGATTGCAAGTTCATTGTAGGATGGAGGGAGAAGCAGGGGAAGTCTAATTTTTTATTCTACATATGTTATTGTTAAACTTTTTGATTAATAATTTTGGAAAATAATAAACATTTTATTTAAAAAAAGGATTTAAGTCTTCAATATGACAGCAATGTGAATGCCTCAGAAATTTTATCAGAAATTCTGAATTTTATACATCAGGCATTAGCATTGTTTCCAGGCATTTCATCTGGAATTTGGACCTTCTCCAGTTCATTCCTGAATATAACCTGTCTGAATGTTACCCAAATTTAGAAATTGCTCTTCGAATATTTCTCTGCTTGCCAGTAACTGTGGCTTCTTGTGAAAGAAGTTTCAGTAAGTTTAAAATAATTTAAAACTACATTCAAGCATCCATGGGTCAGGAGAGGTTAACAAACATGTCCATCTTGTCAATAGTACACAAGGTAGCAAATAATACTATTTTTGATTCAATTATTGAGGAATGTGCCTCATTGAAAGCACAAAAAGTACGACTGTAAAAAATTATTATACCTCATGTAATTTAATTATGGATTTTAAAAAATAATAAGTTCTTACTTATACATTATTTGTGTGCAGACCTCATGATTAAAATCAATGCTGTGTTATTGTTATTCTTGTTTCTTGCTATTTACATATTTACCATTTCACCAAAACAACTACTATGAAAATATAGGGGGGGGCAGTTTTATATTCTTGCCTCGGGTGCGAAATTAGCTAGTTACGCCTCTGACTAAACTTTCTTACAGCTCATTCCTGAGCTTTGCAGCGGCTGGGGACAGCGTAGCCAAGGCGCCGCCACAGCACCTCCAAAGAGATTCCCCGGCTGCCGAAAGGCTAAAAAAAAGCCTTGTTAAATTTAAAAAACAAAAATGGGGATTTTTCCTCATAGAGAACAGCGAGGCTTTGCAAGGAAAAACCTGGGGCAGCAACGCTGTTTCGAAGGGGGGTGTTCCTGGGCTGGAAGGGGAGGCAGTCTGGCAGCAGCCCCGCTCCCCAGAACACCCCGGGAATACCTCACTGCTGTCCACCTACTCCCCCCATCCTGAAACTCAAAAACTGCTGTTTGTTGCTCGCCCACCCATTTGCCCACACCCCTGCACAACCTCCCTTCAGCCGGGAATCTTTAACTCTTCACTAACTCTTATTAGCCCTCCTACTTGTTTGTGTGTTGATATGAGTTTATGTTTTAATTATTTTATGTATAAATGTATTTTAAATGCCTTCTTAAAGTTTGACATTTTTTAATGTTTTCTGCCCTGGGGTCCCTGAGTTGGGTTGAAAGGTGGTGTAGAAATGTTTTAAATAAATAAATATTCACTTTCCCCAAGCTCTGACAGACACTTGAGCTAGGGGGTTACCAATCTCCAGGTAGTAATGAAAATTGACACCTCTGTGTACACAATAGATAATACAATACAATAACGCATAGACTGGCACAATGCAGCAGATTAAATAAATGTAATGAACACAAATTCAAGTTAACCACCACTGGTCTGATTGTGCAAAAATGATGTTCCTTTCTTCCTGACAGGAGAGTATGCCAGTCACCAAAGAAGATGATGCCTTTTCTCGAGAAATCCTCGTTTCGAATATACAACTGAGTTTCGAACTGAGGAAGAATATTTATAAGGAAGAAGGAAACTTCATTTATACTGAGTACCTATTTGGACTCTTGGATGTGATATTGAATGTACTGCATCGTTATTTTTGCATACTCAGACCAGTGGTTGTTAATGTGAATTTGTGTTTATTATATTTATTTAATCTGCTGCATTGTGCCAGTCTCTGTGTTGTTGTATTGCAACCTCCAGGTAGTAGCTGGAGATCTCCTGCTATTACAACTGATCTCCACTCAGGGTGGGGGCTGGAGTTCTCCCAGAATTACAGCTGCTCTCCAGACTACAGGGATTGGTTTCCCTGGATAGGGTTGCCAGGTCCCTCTTCAACACCAGTGGGAGATTTGGGGGTGGAGCTTGAGGAGGGCGGGGTTCGAGGAGAGGAGGGACTTCAATGCTGTAGAGTCCAATGGACAAAGCGGCCATTTTCTCCAGGTGAACTGATCTCTATTGGCTGGAGATCAGTTGTAATAGCAGGAGATCTCCAGCTAGTACCTGCCAATCTCTTTAACTTACGTTATTTCGGCACAGGTGTTTCTTATTATTGTAGTACCTGAAGGTTGGCAACCCTATCCCTGGAGGAACTGGCAGCTTCAGAGGGGGGAGGGGGCTCTATGGCATCACATGCCCACTGAGCTCCCTCCCCGAACTCCACCCTCCCCAGGTACTGCTGCTGAATCTCCAGGAATTTCCCAAGCCTGGGTTGGCAATCCTAACTTGAGCAGGGTCACTGAGGAACTGCTTCCTAATAATTAGCTCCCTTGAGCAAACATCCACAGTTAATAAGGAACATTAACACTCTTTAGTTACAGGCCCTGTCTCCAGTCTCTTAGGCCAGATCCATTCAAGCTGATCAAACAACAATTTCATCAGCTTCCCTTAACCCCATCAGCCTCCTGAATCCACCCCGCACATCATGTTAAGTATGGGACAGAACAGGATGCCCCATCCCTGTTATACATGAAATGCTGGGGGCCATTTGTCAGGTCTCAGCAACACATTGCATTCCTAGTAATAAAGACTTCTCTCCAGACGGTGCAGCGAGTTAAAAGTTTTATTTCAGAAAGTCAGCGAGTTCAGCAGATCATAGAAACTTAAGGCTAGAGTACAGGCATGGGGAAGAATCGGTACATATATAGGGTAAATAAATACAATGGGGTTGATTAGATTTTGAAGACAAAGAAACAATACAGAATATTGTCGAAGGCTTTCACGGTCAGAGTTCATTGGTTCTTGTAGGTTATCCGGGCTGTGTAACCGTGGTCTTGGAATTTTCTTTCCTGACGTTTCGCCAGCAACTGTGGCAGGCATCTTCAGAGTAGTAACACTGAAGGACAGTGTCTCTCAGTGTCAAGGGTGTAGGAAGAGTAATATATAGTCAGAAAGGGGTTGGGTTTGAGCTGAGTATTGTCCTGCAAAAGTATTGTCCTGTAAGTATCAAGATAATGTGCTAATGAGGGTATGGTATGTTAATATGGAACCATTGTATCCTGAAGTGATCTGTTAATGTGTGTAATCCAAAACTAATCTGTATGGCTATTGTTGAATGTTGTCTTTGTCTGGAGGTTTTTCAGGGCAGGAAGCCAAGCCTTATTCATTCTTAAACTCTCCTCTTTTCTGTTAAAGTTGTGCTGATGTTTATGAATTTCAATGGCTTCTCTGTGCAATCTGACAAAATAGTTGGTAGAATTGTCCAGTCTTTCAGTGTCTTGGAATAAGACCCTGTGTCCTGTTTGTGTCAGTCCATGTTCAGCCACTGCTGATTTCTCAGGTTGGCCCAGTCTGCAGTATCTTTCATGTTCTTTTATCCTTGTTTGTATGCTGCGTTTTGTGGTCCCGATGTAAACTTCTCCACAGCTGCAAGGTATACGATATACTCCTGCAGAGGTGAGGGGGTCTCTTTTGTCTTTTGCTGATCGTAGCATTTGTTGTATTTTCTTGGTGGGTTTAAACACTGTTTGTAGGTTATGTTTTTTCAAAAGTTTCTCCATCCTATCAGTGACTCCTTTAATAAATGGCAAGAAAACCTTTCCTATGGGAGACTGTTTTTCTTGAGTTTTCTGATTTTTGTTTGGTTCAATGGCCCTTCTGATTTCATTCTTGGAGTAGCCGTTTGCTAGCAGTGCGTGATTTAGATGGTTAGTTTCTTCCTTGAGAAACTGTGGTTCACAGATCCGTCTTGCACGGTCCATTAATGTTTTGATTATTCCTCTTTTCTGTCGGGGGTGGTGGTTGGAGTTTTTGTGTAAGTAGCGATCTGTGTGAGTTGGTTTCCGGTAGACCTTGTGACCTAACTGAAGGTTTGATTTACGGATGACAAGGGTATCAAGAAATGGGAGTTTACCCTCAATTTCCTTTTCCATGGTAAACTGAATGTTTGGATGGATATTATTAAGGTGGTTTAGAAAGTCCATTAATTTTTCTTCACCATGGCTCCAAATGGTAAATGTATCATCTACGAACCTGAACCAGACTGTAGGTTTGTAAAGTGCTGATTCTAATGCTGTCTTTTCAAAATATTCCATGTAAAAGTTTGCTATTACTGGACTGAGTGGACTTCCCATAGCTACTCCATCAATCTGTTCATAAAATTCTTGATCCCATAGGAAATAACTTGTTGTCAAACAATGATGAAATAAGGCTGTTATATCTTCTGGAAAAATCTGGTTAATCAATGAGATTGTGTCTTTAACTGGAACCTTGGTAAAGAGGGATACAACATCAAAACTGATTAATATATCCTTTGGATTGAGTCTTAACGGACTGATTTTGTTGATGAAGTGAGTTGAATCTTTGATGTAAGAAGTGGTTTTTCCAATGTGGTCCTGTAGGAGGGTGGTCAAATATTTAGCTAATTCATATGTTGGGGAACCAATGGCACTCACGATGGGTCGGAGTGGAACGGAATCCTTATGAATTTTAGGTAGTCCATATAATCGTGGTGGTTGTGCTTCAGTCTTGCATAGTTTTCTGTGTGTGTCGGGATGAAGAGTGGAATTCTTGATCAGAATGCTAGTTTTCCTGGTAATTTTGCAAGTTGGATCTCGTTTTAGTTTTTTGTATGTGGCAGGGTCCAGAAGTTCCTCAATCTTCTTTTTGTATTCTTCTGTTTTCATGATCACTGTGGCATTGCCTTTGTCAGCTGGTAGAATAATGATTTCTGGATCTGCATTGAGGGTCTTGATGGCGTTTCTCTCCTTGCGTGTTATATTGCTAGCAGGGGGCTTTGCTTTTCGTAGAATTCTTGCTGTCTCTCCTCTTATTTCCTCAGCATCTTCTTCAGGTAGATTACGAATGGCAGATTCTACATTTGCAATGATGTCTTCCACTGGAATTTGGGTGGGAGTGACTGCAAAGTTTCCTCCCTTAGCTAAGATGGAAGTTTCTTCAGGTGAGAGTTGTCGGTCTGTCAGATTGAAGATAATCCGTTTGTTGTCAAGTTTTGGACTGTTCTGTCTTCTTTCCTGTAATTTGTTAAACTTTTGCTTCTGTCTGGAAGTATGGCTGGTTAACCCCTGTTCCATTTTTCTGTAGGTGAGATTATCAATCTTGTCCCAATCATGGCTTCTCATTTTGTGGCTAGTATTGATATGTAAGGAAAACAACTCCTTGTCTGTGGCAGCAAGTTCTCTGCGGGTAGTGTGAATTCTCTCTCGTAAGAGAGCCCGTTCTAGATGGTCATATATGCGGTTAGCTCGTGAAGTTTTAAAGATTCTTTTACTTGTGAGAAAAGATGGAATGGTTCCAGTGTCTCTGCATCGCAGTAGAAAAGTTAAAGAACAAAGTAGATGTGCTTTCTTGTTCCGAAGTGTTTCCAATCTCCGGGTCTGTTGAAATATTTCCTCCCCGTAGAGGCGTTCAAAATATTGTCGAAGGCTTTCACGGTCAGAGTTCATTGGTTCTTGTAGGTTATCCGGGCTGTGTAACCGTGGTCTTGGAATTTTCTTTCCTGACGTTTCGCCAGCAACTGTGGCAGGCATCTTCAGAGTAGTAACACTGAAGGACAGTGTCTCTCAGTGTCAAGGGTGTAGGAAGAGTAATATATAGTCAGAAAGGGGTTGGGTTTGAGCTGAGTATTGTCCTGCAAAAGTATTGTCCTGTAAGTATCAAGATAATGTGCTAATGAGGGTATGGTATGTTAATATGGAACCATTGTATCCTGAAGTGATCTGTTAATGTGTGTAATCCAAAACTAATCTGTATGGCTATTGTTGAATGTTGTCTTTGTCTGGAGGTTTTTCAGGGCAGGAAGCCAAGCCTTATTCATTCTTAAACTCTCCTCTTTTGCTGGCGAAACGTCAGGAAAGAAAATTCCAAGACCACGGTTACACAGCCCGGATAACCTACAAGAACCAAACAATACAGAAGTTAACTACTGGTAAAGACTTAAGACAACGCATATAGGAAATAAACGGGTGCGTTAACTGGCTGATCTTCCCGGGCTTCCAGCATTGTTTTGCGGGACCCGGTATCAGATCAGTGATTACTCGGGCGGGTCTCCATTGAGGTGCAGATCTAGGGCAGGAGACCGGGTGCAAACGGGGAGGAACGGAGTGCACAAAAAACTCATTTTGTCCGTGGGGGGAACCATCTTGTTTCATATCCTGAGCCGACAGAGAGCCTATCTGACACCGTTTAAGGCCCGCAAAATCATTTGGTCTGGCCCTTCATAGGTCTTGGCAGATCTCTAGCTCAGAAAGATCTAAGACTGGTGATCTGTCCCCTCCCGCAGACAGGAATAGCCTCTACTCAAGGCAGATGTGAGTTTGTTTTACAGATAAAAGGAACCTTTTTTTCCCCTTGCAGAAGAGTCGTTAGCTATGGAGCTGCTAGGACCGCCCAAGGAACTGTGTTAACCCTTTCCCACCCAGGCCATGGAGAAACGTATTCCCTCTGTACAAGAGGGCTGGGGGCAGGAGTGGCAACAATGGAGGGGTTAAAGGAGGCAGGGCCACAATGCGCTGGGGGAGGGGTGAGTTCTTATCCAGTGAGTCCTCATATCCTCCCTGCAGGCGGAGGTAGCAGGAGCCAGCTGTAGAATCCGGCCCCGACCATGCAGAGCAGGAGCAACTCCGGCGTGCGGCTGGCTGGCTACGCCCGGCTGGTGCAACAGACCATCCTGTGCCACCAGGTGGGCAAGTGCGCCACTGGTTGGATGCCTGCTTTCCCGCTCGGGGAGAAGGAGGTCATCTGGGGCACCTGCCTGCTTGGGGCTTGGTCGGCTAATTTTTAAGTTGATAATTTCATATGGCCTGTGAATGATGTTATAAATATCCAAATGGCCCTTGGCGGAAAAAGTGGGCTAGAACTAATAAAATGCACTTCAACAAAGACAAATGTCCTGCATTGTGCAGGGGGTTGGACTTGATGACCCTGGTGGTCCCTTCCAACTCTATGATTCTATGTAAATATAAAATCTTACCTATAATCTACTTCAAGTGACACCTGCCTTCTAGCATCTCCAGTCTACTTTGTGTCATATGTTTTATATAGTGGGGGACCATACTTTAGAAGTAAACAAGCAAAGGCGAGCTCTAACCTTTGCTAGAAAACTCCCAAAAGCTGAGTGGGAATTTCCTTGTGGGGCCAGAGAAATTGAAGACTCTGCCCATGTTATTCTTAGATGTAATTATTATAAGGACATTAGACAAAAGTGGATTCATCCATTGGTGAACCTAAGGGAGTTTGATTCAGAAGAGGAAATGAAATTTCTGCTGTGGGAAGGGGACACCTTTAGTCTTTCCCAAGTGCTAAATTTTGCTCAGTGGCTATTAAGGTCCATTTGAGAGAGACCACTAATGGGAATGTTAATATTGGTCACAACTAACGTTTAGGTTAGCCCAGGCTAGCCTGATCTCGTCAGATCTCAGAAGCTAAGCAGGGTCAGCCCTGGTTAGTATTTGGATAGGAGGCCACCAAGGAATACCAGGGTTGCTGTGCAGAGGAAGGCACTGGCAAACCACCTCTGTTAGTCTCTTGCCATGAAAACCCCAAAAAGGGGTCGCCATAAGTCGGCTACGAATTGACGGCACTTTACACATACACACAACTTTTAGGTAAATTTTAGTATAATATATTTATTGCAACTATTTTAGCATTTTAATGTATTTATGTTAAGCTATGGAGATACTTTTGATTTGATACCTACCCTTTTAAAATCCTTTTTAAGATTGTAGTTGTATTCTATGTTCTGGCAAAAGCCGTAAATAATAAATAATAATAATTAATAATAATAGTGGGGGACCTACCACCCCAAAGGCAATGGGAAATGACCAATGCAACCACACCCATAAGCAAGGTCCTGAAGTTTCACAGTACAAAAAATGAATAAATCAAGGAATCAGAATGTTGTTGGGATTCGGGAGATCAACCCAGCCAAATTGGTTTACATAAATAACTTGATAGTATACTCAGAGAGAGTAAGTCTTGTATGATGCAGTCCTATGATGTGTTACTCAGTATAGGATTGCACTATAATTAAGTCTTTCAGAAGATTCAGGACATAAACCTCAAAGAGTGGATTAATAAATCAACATGATCAGGATGAACAATGTCAGAACGATTTTAGAATGTGACTTTTTGGATTTTAACTTTTTTTCCCAAACGTTGTCTTTGAAATCCGACCTTGATAGATATTTTTCTTGTTCGTGAATTTTAAGGCAACAGTGTTGAGAATACAAATGTGGCTCATTCAATACTCCCCCCTTCCCGACCAGCCATTAATGCAAAAGAATTTGCAACCGGCAATGTTGGGGTTACATTTTTGTAAGGAAATTCAAATTAGCAGAACTAGTTCGAAAATTTATTTCCAAATTCATATAAGCTCTTGTATGAAACCAATAATTTGATGACAAACCTGTAGTCATTGTTCTTACAAGATTTTGTCTATAGGAGTTACAAAATGCTTGACAGATATCAGTGAGGATGGATATCCAGAGCTTTCGTTGTTTGATTTATGGTACAAAAAATCAAAGCCTGACATAGCTTAGTTAAAGGCATATTGTTTGAAGGACCATTCCTTATTCTAAATTATTGCACATCTTTGAGCAAAACAATTTTATTTCCAGAGCACAACAATTTTGTCCATTAACATGCTACAGAGCATGTGCTGCTTATTCTAACAAATTGAGAATCCAACAGCAAGCGCAATTCCATGGGAATCACAGCAAATTTCTAGTCATGACTAAAGAAACAATATGTGCATATGTATCATTTCAGAAGAAGTAGAAGAGGAAGAGGAAGAGGAACAGGCTTCCTCAGGAGATGGTAAGCGCTCCTTCCCTGGAGGTTTTTAAAAAGAGGTTAGATGGCCATTTGTCAGCAATGTTGATTCTGTGACCTTAGGCAGATTATGAGAGGAAAGGCATTTTAGCCGTCTTCTGGTCACTGGGGGTGTGGGGTGGGGGAGGTAGTTGTGAATGTCCTGCATTGTGCAGGGGGTTGGACTAGATGACCCTGGTGGTCCCTTCCAACTCTATAATTCTATGATTCTATGAAAACGGCTTACAATCGCCTTCCCTTCCCCTCCCCACAACAGACACCCTGTGAGGTAGGTGGGGCTGAGAGAGTTCTGAGAGAACTGTGTCTAGCCCAAGGTCATCCAGTTGGCTTCATGTGTAGGAGTGGGGAAACAAACCTGGTTCACCAGAGTCCACCACTCCAGACCACCGCTATTAACCACTACATAAAAGAAAACACTGGCTTCTCTATTTGGCCATGATAACTCCTCTGTTATATACACTATATACAAAGCTCAAACCAAATGCTCATCTATGTGCCCTATTTTGGACTGCACTGTCATAGAATCATAGAGTTGGAAGGGACCACCGGGGTCATCAAGTCCAACCCCCTGCACAATGCAGGAAATTCACAACTACCTCCCCCCTCCACACCCCTAGTGACCAGAAGATGGCTAAGATGCCCTCCCTCTCATCATCTGCCTAAGGTCACAGAATCAGCATTGCTGACAGATGGCCATCTAACCTCTTCTTAAAAACCTCCAGGGAAGGAGCGATTACCACCTCCCAAGGAAGCCCGTTCCACTGAGGAACCGCTCTAACTGTTAGAAAGTTCTTCCTAATGTCTAGATGGAAACTCTTTTGATTTAATTTCAACCCGTTGGTTCTGGTCTGACCATCTTGGGCAACAGAAAACAACTCGGCACCATCCTCAATATGACAGCCCCTCAAGTACTTGAACATGGTTATCATAACTTCTCTCAGGCTTCTCCTCTTCAGGCTAAACATACCCAGCTCCTTCAACCTTTCCTCATAAGGATCTTGGGGTCTTAGTAGACCAAACACTGAACATGAGTCAGCAGTGTGATGCGGTAGCTAAAAAGGCAAATGCAGTATAGTGTCCAGATCACGCGAAGTGATGGTATCGCTCTACTCTGCTCTGGTTAGACCTCAACTAGAGTACTGTGTTCAGTTTTGGGCACCACAATTTAAAAAAGATGTAGACAAGCTGGAACGTGTCCAGAGGAGGGCAACAAAGATGGTGAGGGGTCTGGAGACCAAGTCCTATAAGGAAAGGTTGAAGGAGCTGGGTATGTTTAGCCTGAAGAGAAGACTGAGAGGGGATATGATAACCATGTTCAAGTACTTGAAGGGCTGTCATATTGAGGATGGTGCCGAGTTGTTTTCTGTTGCCCAAGAAGGTCGGACCAGAACCAATGGGTTGAAATTAAATCAAAAGAGTTTCCATCTAGACATTAGGAAGAATTTTCTAACAGTAAGAGCGGTTCCTCGGTGGAACAGGCTTCCTTGGGAGGTGGTAAGCACTCCTTCCCTGGAGGTTTTTAAGAAGAGGTTAAATGGCCATCTGTCAGCAATGCTGATTCGGTGACCTTAGGCAGATGATAAGAGGGAGGGCATCTTGGCCATCTTCTGGTCACTAGGTGTGTGGGGAGGTAGTTGTGAATTTCCTGCATCGTGGAGAGGGTTGTACTTGATGACCCTGGTGGTCCCTTCCAACTTTATGATTCTATGATTCTAAGTTTCTGTTAAAGAATTTGAAAGCAGACATGACAGGAGTCAAACTTTTAGAGGCCACAGATTCTGACAAGAGTCTTCCTCCATTCAGCACAACTACATATCAATGCCTGTGGCTCCCCCTGCTGAGCTATTTTACACATGTTAGCTTTATCCTTTTACCACAGCAATGTTTGCGCTCATTCTAAGCCTATTGATTTCACAGGATTTAGAAAGGTATACCTTTGCTTAAGATTACACTGTAGGCAACCATATTTTGGGGTATGAGATTTTGTTGGTCTTTAAGGTGCTACTGGACTAGAATCTAACTGTTCTACTGCAGACCAACATGGTTCCATTCTGAAACTGAAAAGTTTAAAGATATGTTTTGTCTAGCTGTCCTGGTTGCAAGCATCTCTATTCACAAGCATTTTTCCAATTGTAGTTCCTTTGGTGTCCACTTGGTGGTAGTGTCTATACTATATCTGGATATGGACTGGCTGCCACTAGATATGCTGCAGGAAGGGAGCAGAACATGCCAAAGAAAGAGCTGTATGTCTACGGTATTATTCAAGATTAGGTATTCAAAGTGCAATGTTAAACATTTTAAAGGAAGTTATACTGGCTTCCAAAATGCTGAACACATGAACATATGAAGCTGCCTTATATTGAATAAGACCCTTGGTCCATCAAAGTCAGTATTGTTTACTCAGACCAGCAAGTGGCTCTCCAGTGTCTCAGGCAGGGGTCTTTCACATCACCTACTTGCACAGTCCCTTTAACTGGAGTTGCTGGGGATTGAACCTGGGGATTGAACTTCTGCATGACAAGCAGATGCTCTACCACTGAGCCATGGCCCCTCCCCTTAACACTTGTCACTATTTCATTATCTCCCCCAGGATTTATTGGAAAGAGGGGTGTGACGGACATGGGGTTAATTTGGAGGAATAGCTCACAGAAACCAAGAGTGGGCAGTAGGGCTGTTGAAAAAAAATCAGTAAAATTCGGATTCAGCAAAATTTGCCCCTTTTTTATTCGGGAAATGCTGAAGTCCTAACTCAGCCGAATAAAGCCATTTAAAGCACATTCGCGGCTTTCTGTGGCTCCGGGGGACATTTTTGGAGGTAGAGGTCCCAAACGTTCAGGTTAGCTTGGAGGGACCCTACTTGCAAGAACCCCCACGTTTGGTGAAGATTGGGTCAGGGGATCCCGAGTTATGGGGTCTGGAAGAGGTCCCCCCATCCGCCCACTGGAATGAATGGGAGCAGGCAATCCTTAATGTGCATCTAAAGAGCAGCAAATCCAAGGCAAAACTTCCCATTGTTTCTTGTTGGCTATTTATGCACAGGAGGTTTTGCTTTGGATTTTTCGCTTTCTAGATGCACATTTCCCCCAGACAAATTCTCAAAACTCTGCAGGGGGGCTTATTGTTGAGATTTGAGAATTTGGATGGGGAAAATGTGCATCTAGAGAGCGGAAAATCCAAGGCAAAACCTCCCATTGTTGCGGACTGATAAAAGGCAGCGTTGTTTACAATTCCCTCTGCTTTACCTTGGGAACACAGCCCCACCGGGGCTCTTACTTCCAAGTAAGCAGGCCGGAGGATCAGGACTGCCCGCCCTTTCCTCTACATTTCTCTTCCTCCTGTCACCGCTTCCTCAGCCCCGGGGGCACCCAAAAACAATGAAGACCAGGGTGGGGGGAGTTGAGGGAGGAGACAACGTGGCTGAGCTGTCACTGTCAGGGGAAAGGAGAAATCCTGAGCAGGGACACCCGCGGCGGGCCGGGGAGGGGGAGAATAAGCAGGATGCTGCATTGGCTATTTATGCATGGGAGGGTTTGCTTTGGATTTGCTGCTCTCTAGATGCACATTTCCCCCATTTGAATTCTCAAAACTCTGCAGGGGGGCTTATTGTTGAGATTTGGAAATTTGGATGGGGAAAATGTGCATCTAGAGAGCGGCAAATCCAAGGCAAAACCTCCCATTGTTTCTGGGGCAGCCAGAGAGAGACTCACCGACCCACTCCAGGCAAAGGTGGCAACCAGTGAAAACAGCAACAATCACACTCGCAAAGAGGAGATCAAGCCGTCCCCCCCACCAGGACAGGTCCCCCCCCTTTGGCTCCCCCCCCCGCACACACACACACAGTAGAAGATAGTCCGTGGCTTCTAAGAGCCGATGTAACTACACCAAAAGTGCATCCTGCTCAAAGCATAAGTAAACAGCATAACTAGCATGGGTAACGTATCTTTTAATTTCAAGACAGCCAAAGTGCATCTTATAAGGCTACTAGCGTAAGTGCGACCTGCACAAATTGTGTATCTTCAGGATTGATAGATTTCATTCTGCTGGATTCAAATCTTCCACAGCAACAATCACACTCTCAAAGAGGAGATCAGCCCCCCCAGGACAGGTAACCCCCCCAAATCACACTCGCAAAGATGAGATCAAGCCCCCCCCCCCAGCAGAACAGCCCCCCTGCCACCAGAAGACACAAATTCCAAATGAAGGAGAAGAATGGGCCGGCCAGAGAGAGACTCACTCACCCACAGTTAACTCCAGACGAAGTTGGCAACCAGTGAAAACAGCAGAAAGCACAGTCCCACACAGAGGCAATCAAGCCCACCCCCCAGCAGAACAGGTAAACTGACCCCCATTCGGCTTCCCCCCTCATACCCACACACAGAATCTGCTTTCCCCCCCCCACACACACACACACACAGGGAAAAAGTTATAGAGAAAAGCCCCAAAATGGGTCAAACTGTGGATGTCTTCTCTTCCAGCAGAAGCAGGGGTCAGGAGGAGTAACCCATACTGATTCCAGCAAGCAGCAGCAGGACACCTCAGCTCAGGATCTCTCACGACCAGCACAGGAGCAGCAGCAATGGAAGGAATACAGACTCTCACACACAGACTCTCTGGCCATTTATGCATGGGAGGTTTTGCCTTGGATTTGCCGCTCTCTAGATGCACATTTTCCCCGTCCAGATTCTCAAAACTCCGCATGGGAGCTTATTGTTGGGTTTTGAGAATTTGGATGGGGAAAATCCACACACAGACACAATTTGAATAACATCCAAACTAAGCACTCTCTGAAGGAACCTTGTGTACATATATGTGACTTTGAGTTTTCCCTCCAGTTCTGCCTTTTCGTCAAATATCCATCTTGTGAATACTGTTCAATAAATTTCCCTGTTCTGTTTGTTAAAGTTAAGAAGCCTCTTGCGTCACATTTCTCTCTGAGGTAAATACTGGTGTGGGACCAGGATAAAAAAATAATAATCTCCTAAATACACTCAGGCTAACACTTTCCCTCGGCATGCACAGTCAGGCTGAGAGAGTGGGGTATTAAAGAGGGTGAAAGGGGGTGCTTCATAAGGGGGCTTAGAGGTAAGGTTCACTTAAACAGAGAGATTTCATCCAATGGTGAATACATCATGCCCGCTGATTTCCTTTCCCAGGACCAACACTGGACCTGCTGTTCTAAAATACTGCAAGTTACCACTTGGCTCTCAGTCATTTCCATTTTTAAACCCTTTCTTTGTAGGCTATTTTACACTCACGACCTGCACCTGTCTCAAAGCATTCAATGGTGGTATTTCATGTTTGGCTGGAGAAGGTTTTCTGGTTTCTACTTGTACTATAACAGCAGTATGATCAAGACAGAGCTACCCCTCTACCTGTGCATCTTAATGGCATTCTTTTAGGGACTCCCGGGGAGGTTATCCTCTTCTTTTGCCATCTGCCTTTGGGACTCACCTATGATATCAACAGCTATTCTTAATGCATGGGAGGAAAGCAAAGGAGGTTTCTGGATTTAAAAGCCTCCCAGCAGTGTCACAATTTCATTATCCCCGCAGGATTTATTGGTTAGAGGGGGGCTTAGAGGTAAGGTTTTCGGTTTGTTTTTAATATGCCTCAGAGTTTTAGACTCAGCGTCGCTACACATAATTTATGTACACCATTGTACAACTTTTCTTCAGCCAGCCATAGGGCATTTTAAGGTTAACTACCATTTGGGCTGGGACAGGCCCAACCACAAATGCATACTTTTTGCTTTATCTAGAGTATTCAGGCTGGAGCGAAGTTATGGTGGGGAATGTTACAGGAGCCAATGTAGTAGTTAAAGTGTTCAACAAGGCCTGGGAAGACCTCAGGTCAAATCCTCGCTCAGCTATGACAACTCACTCAGTGACTTTGGGCCAGAAAAAGTTGCAAACAGCCATCCTGGTCACACAAAATTCAAAAACAAGAACAAAATCCACATAATGCCTTTCACTAGGAGCAACCAAATTGGCACAAAGCATTAGGCAAGCGTTTGAGCTCACCAGACCTCTTCATCAGGCTGGATGTTGCACATTTTTTAAAAGACAAAGGAGTGGGAAGCTGATTTTTCAGTCCATGATGTTAAACATCCTCTGTGGGATGCATGAAGGCAAATAGCTTCACTTTACTGCTGGTGTTAGGTTACAGTGCATTCTATGGGAAGAATCAGTTATTCCCTCCTTGATACTTAAGGTTGCCAACTCTGGGTTAGGAAATACCTGGAGAATTTGGGGGTGGAGCCTTGGGAGGGTGTGGTTTAGGGAAGGGAGATACCTCAGTGGGGTACAATGCCATACTCCCTCTTTCAAAGCATCCATTTTCTCCAGGGGAACTGATCTTGTTCCTCTGGAGAGCAACTGTACTAGCGGGAGGTCTCCAGGTGCCACCCTAGATCACCCTAGAGAGCCAACGTGGTGTAGTGGTTAAGAGCAGTGGTTTGGAGCAGTGGAGTCTGAGCTGGAGAACCGGGTTTGATTCCCCACTCCTCCGCAGGAGCGGCCAAGGCTAATATGGTGAACTAGATTTGATTCCCCACTCCTACACACGAAGCCAGCTGGGTGACCTTGGGCAAGTCATGCTCTCTCAGCCTCACCCACCTCACAGGGTGTCTGTTGTGGGGAGGGGAAGGGAAGGCGATTGTAAGCCGGTTTGATTCTGCCTTAAGTGGTAGAGAAAGTCGGCATCTAAAAAACCAACTCTTCTTCTTGAGCTCCTTTGAAAAAGGATGGGGGAAATCCAATAAATAATGGAAACAGGAAGTCTCAGTGACCTGTTTCAGTAAATTGGCTACTTTTTATAAGTGATTTTTATAAGTAAGCCAAACTAAAGCGATGAAATTTTTATGTTCTTTTAAGAATTCTCAGGCCACCATCAGTAGTTTTACCACCTTTTCCCAACTGACCATCCCTGTGCCTTGAACAACAGATTGACATGCAGAAATTCATCAGGTGAAGCTTTCTGCATGTTTGGCTGCCATCAAGGACTTGGGAGTGGAGTCAATTAAAAAATGGCAACCTTGCAGGAGACCAGTTAGGAGCAATGCAAAATGAAAGATGCTGAGACTAAAAAGCAGCTCAGAGTTCATATGCTTTGGATATGTTCAAATATGCTACAACGGCTGTAAGAGTTGTCTTGGCAAGAACTTGGAAACAAACGTTTAAACCTGGAATAGAAGTATGGAAAGACAAGATGCTTGAATATGCAAATATGGCCAGAATGACTTTTATGATGAATTCAACTGATAATGAGTCTGTGGAAGAGTTCAATGAGAAATGGCAGCCATTTCATACCTATATATCAGCTAATCCATAGATAAACATAGTATAAGAAATCAGACATAACATAACTAGTTATATGAAAATGTAAAATGCTTTTGAATATATTTGATCAACAAGAATGCTCGTTTATTGTAGTACAAAAATGTAAAATGTTTCTGAATATATTAGACCAACACGAATGCTCATCTATTGCAGACGGGTTGCTCTTACCCCTCCCTTTCCCCCCTTTTCTGTACCCTATATCTATAATAAATAAATAAAAATATTTTTTTAAAAAGAGTTCACATGCTTTGACTAGAAAACCTGTTCCAGAAACTCAGATGTGTGTAGACCAGCAGGTTTGATTGGGGCTACAGTAAATACATGCCAATGGCACTCAGAAATGCTCTTCACTTTCCTTCATTAAAAATTGGTTGGGTGAAGATGACCCCAAACTGAAATTCTCTGGCTAGGGGAGAGTGAAGTAGTTCCTGCCTCCATTAATAAATAGAAACTTGTTTCACAGCCAGTGCATCTGGCTGAAGGCCCTGTGTGTTATCAGCACAATATATAAAGTTGTATCTTTAACGAATTTATACCTTGCATTTAGTTTTAATATCATCTCTTTGCATTTGTCTCCATATGCTATGTACATGTAGTTCTAGGTGTTAAATATCCGCGCAAAAAAATATTTTTAACAATACTAGAATTATTGCAATTGGAAGTCCTCACAGCTGGTCTCAATTCAAACACTGCCCCTTTAAATTTGTAAATGCCAGGCTTCCCAGCAGATGACACAGATTCGCCATCCGCTAATACAGGGAGGCTACACGCCTAGGATTTGGGTATGTACAGGAAATGGATAAGTTTATTTTGCTGTTTTGCGTTTCACTTCTGAATGTAATTTATGAGCCTTCAATATGTATTTTTACAGAACACATGTTCTGAAGGATAATGACTTTTCGTCGTGGGATTGCCAATATCGAAAAAGCTTTCACGAAATAGGACACTATACCGGAAACCTATTTTGGCTCTCGCTAACCCGACTTTCGTGAACCTTCGGGTCCGACGGATTGTTGTATGGTACTCCCATACGGGTTGAGACTATGATTATTCTGTACATGTATTGTACTTAACATACTGTTTTGAAAGCTCATGTTTGTGTACTTACAGTATACTTACCTGCATTATTTAGCACAGCTTGTTTTGTGCCTTTTTGCCAGAAGTGCCTGCTATTTTATTACATAGTTCCTGTGGGGCACTAGATATTTGTTTGATTTCCAAACTGCCAGGTAGTAGCAGGAGATCTCCTCCTAATTCAACTAATCTCCAGCCGATAGAGATCCGATCACCTGGAGAAAAATGGCCGCTTTGGCAATTGAACTCTATGGCATTGAAGTCCCTCCCCTCCCCAAACCCCGCCCTCTTCTGGCTCTGCCCCCAAAATCTCCCGCCGGTTGCAAAGAGGGACCTGGCAACCCTACCTGTGGGGCACATATCAAAGCGCTGACAGATTTTTCAAGAGTCCTCTAGTTTCAACAGGCTCATTAAAAGTTTTAAATGCTGCCCAGATGAATTAAAGATTTTAAATAGCCCTGACTTCCAGGTATAAAGAAAAGAGGCCGACTGTTAAAAACCTCAGGGTGCTCAGTCACAGTAGATATACATGATAATATTTCATCAAAATAGTAGTGGTATACTAACAACAGTTTCTAAACCCTGCCTCCACGTGAAAGCTGTACTTTTTTATTTTGCTGTAAGTAAAGGAGGAGGGAAAGCTGCAAGGGCATCCTGGACTACCCATGAACCAACACTAGCAAGAGCAACCCCAAACCCAGAAGTCTTTTAAGTTGTGGAAGGAAGGAAGGTTTCCTTTTTCCCCCAAATAATATTTCCCCAAGTCATACTAAGTATTTATTCGCCATTACCTGCTTTGGAAGTTTTAAAACTACATTTAATGGGAGGGTTAATAAAGAGTAAATTAGAGATAAGCATCAAATTCATGGAGGACTGGCATCACTTTTAAGCAGCGTGAGGCTACTGATTCAAGGTGCCTTAAAGGGTTGCAAATTGTCAGTTGCTGCACTTATATTTTTACAGAAGCACCATTTGGCTTTTACTAGGAGCCATCTGGCTTTTCTACCACAGATTCAAACATGCTGACACTCATGTAAGCTTCATTCCTGGAATGAATTCCGTCCACCAGCAGATAGGGTTGCCAACCTCCAGGTACTAGAAATTGAAAGACAGCACTACAAAAAAAAAAGCCCACTTAAAGGCAATGAAACATCACAACAGTGAATGCTCTTGAAAAAATATATTGGGAGGACAAGCCTCAAAACAACAACCACAGTCGAAACAAGGATGAAAGTCCAATAAATACAGGAAATAGAAGAACGCAAAGCGTTAAAGTGTTACAACAGGCGCGAACGCTCACATACACATTTCATAAAATTCCATACATGAAGCATGCAAAAAGCAACGGACCAAGGATGATACATGCAATGGGCTTCCGGTCAATTCCCATTTCATGAAGAATTTTCTCAAGTGTTAACTTCTTCCGTGTGCTTATAAAGTCAGTTGGAAGTTAAGGGAATGTACCCTCCAAGTATGTATGGACGGCTAGTTAAGACCCTATGAATGGCACCTACTGTCTCTAAATTGCTTTTCTTCAAAGAAAGATTTCTACCTGATAAGGGCTCCGAAAGGAGTTACTGCTGCTTAAAGCAGTAGTGTTGCTGGGCATTTTCCCATTGGTTACATTCCTTGTGAGCCAACTTGTGCAGTTTGTTCTTGTTCATAAGTCCTGGCAAAATGGTACATAGTGCAGTATGCATAAAAATGCTGGTATGCCATTTATGTAGAACTCATTTTCACATGTGTATGAATAAGGCATGCGTTCTAACAAAACCCGCTGTGTATTGTGCATGCAGGTATGCTAACACCTCAGACTTTCATACCCATAACATGAAAGCTGTTTCCCTTGGTTTTGTCCTTTGCCACTGGTGTAGGGTTGCCAACCTCCAGGTACTAGCTGGAGATCTCCTGCTATTACAACTGATCTCCAGCTGATAGAGATCAGTTCACCAGGAGAAAATGGCTGCTTTGGCAAGTGGACTCTATGGCACTGAAGTCCTTCCCCTCCCCACCCCTGCCCTCCTCAGGCTCCGCCCCCAAAAGCTCCTGCCAGTGGTGAAGCAGGACCTGGCAACCCTACCAGCAGAAGAGTTGCCTTTTGGATCCAAACCCATGAGATTAAAATGGCAAAATTCATTGTTCAAACAATGTAGAAGTTAAAAATAAAATCTAAAATCACCTCTTATAAACTGCAAAAGCACAGCTGCTGTTATATGTAGCTCTGCTAGCAAATACTACATAAGGATCAGAATAGATACAAGCGCTGCAAAGAGAGAAGTGGCATGAGAAACCAAAGGCACTTCACCCAGTAACGCTAATGGGGAGCAATGCTTTCTTCCCTTTCGCTCACAAATGTCAAATAGTTACCCAGTCAGAGTATGCCTTCAGTCTTGCCTCAAGGGATTGGTATTTGAGAAATAACCAGCAATCCTCTGAGGCCTGGCCTCCATATGCAGCAGAACAAAAAAGTTGGTTATGTTGCATCAGAATTCAGGTAACAATAAACTATACCTTTTTTTAATGCTCTTCTTAAAAAAAAAAGAATAAAGTAAAACCATAGCACATTTGGGATAAAAGTTTTGCCCCAATTTTCTTCCTGCTCTGCTAATTTCTGTTTTTCAGGGTTGTTTTTTTAAAAAACACATTCAAAAATGTGGCCTGATATCCATTCTACCACCTCAGGATTCGGCCACCTCCTTCTGTTGCATGTACAGGTCAAGCTGACGGAGCATGAAGACACAGATAGAATAAAGGCCACATGAACTATGAAAGATTAAGAAGGAATAGCCTTTATATATAATGTGACTGTTCAAATGTATTGTCAAAGGCTATATATAAGATTAGTAAAACCATGCATTTCTTCCTTTATTTGCCGCTAACATTTTTTTACTTCTATGTAGATGCTACTTTTCTAAGCTTTTGTTTTCTTTAGTGGAATGACTTTCAAAAACTGGACCTTCAATAAACCAGCCAGATTTTTTTTTACAAGGGTTCTATGAATAGCTGCAGGTCAGGCAGAAATTCAGCTGATAAAGCTTTTTCAGTACCTGCATGTTCCTGTTCACCAAACACTAGTTAAAGTCACAGAAGTGCTGTCAGAACAATTACAGCAAATCCAAAAAAGGGGTCACTCTGTCTTGCTCGTCATGGCAATTCACCCCAACTGAACCAGATTTTACTTTGGGATTATGGTTGCTGTCATCCCCCAGTATATAGTTGCAGTGCTAAATGTTAAAACCAAACGGGATGTCTCACAAATATAAATATTAATGCTTTTGCCTAATGTTTAGTTTACACTTTTTTTTCTACAAAGCTGTGCTCATGTGGATAAATATAACCATCATGGATAGGGTTGCTAACTTCAGCCAGGGAAATTCCTGGAGATTCCAGGGATGATGCCTGGGGAGGGTGGAGTTTGGGGAGGGGAGGGAGGTCAGCAGGGATGTGATGCCAAAGAGTCCAACCTCCAAAGCTGCCATGTCCCCCAAGGGAACTGCTCTCTGGAGATGAGTTAGAAATTGGGGAGAACTCCAGGCCCCACCTTGATAGGTTTGACAAACCTGCAGGCACTAACTGGAGATCTCCCGCTATTACAACTGATCCCCAGCCAACAGAGATCAGTTCACCTGGAGAAAATGGCTGCTTTGGCCATTGGACTCTATGGCATTGAAGTCCCTCCCCTCCCCAAACCCTGTCCTCTTCAGGCTCCACCCCAAAAATCTGTAGGTATTTCCCAACCCGGAGTTGGCAACCCTACACCTACAGCGTTTCCTGGATATGGAGCGTCAGACGTTACTCCCCACTCAACCCTTGGTCTGCTCTCCAGCAATGTTGGGCCTCAAGAATTTAACCAACAATATTCCCCATTATTTTCATACGCTGGACATCCCACCCCTCCGCAGAGCCTTCTCTCTTGCTAGGGTTAATGCCTTTCCTTCAAGGATGCTATATGGAAGGTATCAACAAATACCAATCCAGGATAGGACTTGACCCTGTGATGCCTATTCCCTGGACTCAATTGATCATATTCTGTTGGTCTGCCCCTTATATGAATCACCCCGTGGGAAATGGTTAAAAAATTGGCTTCTTTCCAAATATCACCTATCTACCCAAGCAAAACGTCAATTTTTATTAAACGATTCCAATCCGGAGGTTACCTTAGATGTTGCCAATTTTCTAGCGGATGTGATGAAAGTTCAAAAAGCCCAAAGTTTGTAATTTGTAATTTCTACTTTTGGAATGTACTGGCCTATGTTTTTATCTTAATGACTGCATATTTTATGTACCTTTGTAACAATTGTAATATTACTTATGCCATTAAAGGTTTTCAATATCAATAACCCTACAGCTAGAGGTTGGCGATTCTATGCATCTGGTAGAAACCTCTGTGATTATGGCTGCTAGGAGAAGTGTCCCCACAGTCATGAGAACTGAAGCTGCTCATATTCATGCACTCAGCATTCCCAACCAGGATTCATTTTCTCTGTATTCCTGAAGGCAGTTTGTTTAGCCTGCTTATGTGGCTCTCATGAAGTGGGCTTTAACCTTTGGAAGTTTATGCTTCAAGAAATCTGTTAGTCTTTAAGGTGCCACAAGACACCTCTTTGTTTTCCCATGGCAAAAGACTAGTTTGTGAACAAGCCTTAGGTTTATACAGGAACTTAAGGGATTCAGACTGATGCTGGGAAAATTGTTTACTACCAGACTGTGCTTCCAGGTTTTGACAAGTTTAAGTCTTCTGATCTGAGCCAAGGAAATTGTTTCTACATCATTTTCTCTCTGATCTGACCTCCTCATTTATTTTTTTCTCCCCTTTCAATCTTTCCAGTTGGTTTTATTTATGTCGACCTACAAGCATGGTAAATTTCAAGCTATAATTTGTGGCTTCCTGTCTCCAGAATCATTCTGAAGTAGTTCTCATGTGGCCATTCTTTCAGCTAAATATTTACACATACATACGCTGTGCATAACTCTTACTTATGGGTAAAGACTAGACATAGTTTCACATAATTTTTCAAGCTCTACATATGGTTTATATCATGACAACATATTGAAAATATGTGCCTACAAAACACATTTTTAAATGTATTTATACAAGCCATTATGTGCTTATCTTTGAGGTATTTTCTATATATAGAAGAAATGGAAGATTAGATTTCCTGTTCTCACTGCCTGCCGTGATAGATATATGTATCACATCCAAGCCTGTTTTGGAGTCCAGGCAACAAAATACTTTTAAAAATTCCAGCTATGGTTGCAATCCTGAGCTCAGTTAAATGCATTCAAGTCATTAACTACTTTAGGACCTATGTATGTATAACTAGGTGCCAGGTTTTGGCCAAAACTTGCAAACATTCATGTGGGGCCTAGAGATCTCCTGAAATTACAACTGATCTCCAGGCTCCACCTCCAAAATCTTCAGGTATTTCCCAACTTGGAGCTGGCAATCCTACCAATGGCTTGTACATGTTAAGTACGACAGGGGCCTTTCTTCCTTTAAGTTTTCCTGAAGTTCCCAAAGCACCTTTTCATCGGCCACAGGTGGTGGTTGCTAAGAAGTTAAAAGTGCTGAGACACAGACTTAAAAGAATTGAAAAAGTTACCTTAACACCCTACACCAGATTTATCCTGCCTGTGTGGTTTTTCTCATGCAGGTTCCCTTTTTAGACATTACCACTGTATACAAAAATGTGTCTCTATGCTAATATGCTTCATATATGTTGTAGCAAGCAGTAAATGAGAGGGAGGGGATGTGGCTACAGTGCATTCAACATGTCCCTTAGCCCGATTCTGTGCACATTTCCTTGGAAATAAACTACTGAATCAGGCAGTCATACTCCTTATTAAGTGTTCACAGGATTACAGTCAGAGAGTGCGGAAACAAAAGATAATTCTTTCTACCTTCTATACAGGATTGGTTGATGAATACTAAACATTTATTTATTTATTTATTTGGCCTGGTTAAACCAGGGTTGCTATTTTCCTACTTGGGGTAGAGGATCTCTCACCCCCAGTGAGCCTTTTCCATTGCCACTCACCTGGGTGGGAGGAAAAAATGAGGGGGTGATTGCAAGCCTCCCAGCCCACTCAACTGGAAGTGATGTCAGTACATCACTGGCAATGCTCTAGCATTCAGTCAAAACTCAATAGAGCTTTGGCCGAGTGAGAGAACATAACTGGTGACATAACTGGTCTCACTGGAAATGATGTCAATGCATTGCTGGCGATGTAATGGCATCGTTGGTGAGCCCTCACACACACACAGGTTGCCAGCCTTGCGCTAGCAGCCCTAGTTTAAAGTTACTGCTCTTCAAAAGCTCCAAGATCTCCCAATAAAAGTGAAAATTTTTAATGATATTATCCTATACTTGGAAATTATGCAAATTTCAGCTCAATGCAAGGTTTAGGAGATTAGCTGATATGTTATATAGTTTAGGGAGATTAGGATTTGCTTGAATATGATATTTATGTACTTGTATGTATAGCTTGCTTATCTCACTGATTTCTATAATTTCTATGTATTATACAATAATTAATTAAAATAAAAGGATTACAGTCAAAAATTGGGGTCCTCTGCATGTTTACACCAAAGCAAAATTCCTTAGTTCAACTGAACTTACTCACATATAAGTGCATAAATTTAAAGTGTGATCTATTCATGTTTACTAAAAAGCGAAGGAGTTCAGTGCAGTCATCCAGCCAGAATCATAGGATTGCAGCCTTGGACACACAGATCCTCTAGATTTAGATGTTGTTTGCATTCTCTTAATTTCTTATAATTTTTCATTTCTGCATGAAGGAAAGGACTAAAGTACTAATAGCCACATGCAGGGGGGGGGAATAGGGAGCTAGAAAAAGAAGGCCTATTTTATTCTGGCTCCTTGTCTTAAGCATTTTTCTTCCACATGAACTTTCTAGAGAACACACAAATACGGCTTTGTGCTTCCCTGAAAGCAATCCACAGTCCTAGTCCAAGTAAATATCAACACGATGTCTATTTGAGAAACAGAGAAAGAGCCTGTTGAATTATACAGACAGTAGTTGATTCTGAGCATAGATGAGCAGTTTCCATCGGACCAGAGTTGTATTAATTTTAGTCCATGTCCAAGTTTTTGCAGCTCTTATCTATAGTTTCTGGTCAACTTCCTCCTCTGGCTGCATCCCAGCACATGATTTGTCCTGTTGCCATCAATGAGATTTAACTGGCCTCACTATATGCAGGATCACAACCTTTACTTTCACTCAAGATAAATAAATAAATAAATAAATAAATAAATAAATAAATAAATAAATAAATATGATCTCAGCCAAGGTTCATTCATCTTGCTGTCTGATGTCACACTGAATAGTGTAAGCAGAACAAAAATATAACTCAACTGTTTTACCACACACAATAACAGTCAAATCATACTTACATAGGCGCTTTCTTTGTGGCTAACTTGTAAAGTTCAAGAAGTTTATTAAGGTAAATGTCTTCTATTCAAGATACAATCCTGTTAAATCTTAACATTTCATAGCATCTGGGGAGCATTCTTTAATCTCATTGCACATAGTGTAAACCCGTTCCATGCTCTTTAAATATGGGGAAGTTTGCTTTTCAGTTCTCTAATTTTCAGTGTTGTTATTGTTAAACCTCCATTGCAGCGGCACATTGCTGTAAAATAATTATCTTCAATGGGGCTATCTAGAAGGAAGTGGTTTCAAGATGTACATGGTTTGCCTTCACTCTTGGAAAAGTTTTCTCACTGTGTTTTTCACAGAAGTAAAAAGGCCTTGTTTCATGTGAATAGATAGAATATACAACCTGCTATTTGAACATAAGAACATAAGAAAGGCCCTGCTGGATCAGACCAAGGCCCATCAAGTCCAGCAGTCTGTTCACACAGTGGCCAACCAGGGGCCTCTAGGAAGCCACAAACAAGACGACTGCAGCAGCACCATCCTGCCTGTGTTCCACAGCACCCAAAATAATAGGCCTGCTCCTCTGATACTAGAGAGAATAGGTATGCAGCATGACTAGTATCCATTCTAGCTAAAAGCCATGAATACCCCTCTCCTCCATGAATATGTCCACTCCCCTCTTAAAGCCCTCCAAGCTGGCAGCCATCACCACATCCTGGGGCAGGGAGTTCCACAATTTAACTATGCGTTGTGTGAAAAAACACTTCCTTTTATCTGTTTTGAATCTCCCACCCTCCACCTTTAGCAGATGACCCTGTGTATATGTGAAGTTGGGATTTTTTGTTTCAATATGCATCACTTTACACTTACTCACATTGAATCTCATTTGCCATTTTAATGCCCATTCTTCCAGTATGCAGAGATCCTCCTGGAGCTCTTCACAGTCCGATTTGGTTTTAACCACCCTAAATAATTTGGTGTCATCTGCAAACTTGGCTACTTCACTGTTTAACCCCAACTCCAGGTCATTGATGAACAGGTTGAAAAGCACCGGTCCCAACACAGATCCCTGAGGCACCCCACTGCTCACAACCCGCCATTGGGAGAACTGACCATTGATTCCTACTCTCTGCTTCCTATTTTTCAGCCAGCTCTCAAACCATAAGAGGATTGAGACACAGATTTTCTCAGTGTGCAGTTCCTAAAATAATAAAGTAGGTGTGCGCACTGTGATATCCCTGCACACTAGCAGCCCTCTTTTTTATTACTGGTCCCCCAGCTCCAAAATGATGAGGGCTTTGTGTATGCATGTATTGTTCTTCTGTTGCCATGATCCTCCTAACTGAGAGCAGTATACAGGGACGAGCCCTCAGAAGCATTAATCTGAAGGCCTGTTTGGTTCTCTTCCGTGTGGGACCTAAAGGGAGAACAGTCTTCAGCCTGAGGGTAATGTACACACACCCCCGCCCCCCGAGACCATTTGTCCTTCCCACATAGACCAGTTCCCCGAACGGATACCCATGGAGAGAAAGCTCTTTTATTAGAAGAGCAGGGCACTATAATTCAGAGGCCTCTGAATTAGCACGGATAGCTATTTTTCTTGATGTGCAGAAACCTCTGCATTGTTCACATCTCTTCTCTGCTTGAATGTGCAGTTGCCAAACTCCAGGTGGGAGCTGGAGAGCTCCCAGAATTACAATTGGTCTCCAGGTTCCCCTGAAGAAAATGGCAGTTTTCAAAAATGTTTGTTTGTGTGTTTGTTTAAAACATTTTAATGCTGCCTTTCTGCCCAATCAGTAGGGTCGCCAACCTCCAGGCAATAGCAGGAGTTACAACTGATCTCCAGCCGACAGAGATCAGTTCACCTGGAGAAAATGGCTGCTTTGGCCATTGGACTCTATGGCAATGAAGTCCCTCCCCTCCATAACCCCGCCCTCCTCAGGCTCTGCCCCAAAAACCTCCCACCAGTGGTGAAGAGGGACCTGGCAAGTGGCAACCCTACTGATCAGGGTCCCCAATTAAAAACAGCACTTAAAATTATAAACTAATTCAATAAAAACTCATAAACATTAAACACCAGAAGCAAGGAAGAGGCCAATAACCATTATTGGGGGTACGCCAAATGAATAGGGTTGCCTAGTCCCTCTTTGCCACCTGTGCTGCCCCCATGCAGTGTTAGTAGATTTATAATATGTTTGTATTAGCAATGTGCAGGGAAAATAGTACTTTCCCTTTAAGAAAAGTGCATACTAGTTACTGTAGTTTAGGAACCCCACTAGTCACATTTCTCTGTATTTGTCCACTGACTGGCCAGCTCCAACTTGCCCGGGGAAAAGTAAGTGCCTTTGGTTTCATTGTTAATGAGACCGGAAGAAGAGAGAGATGTGTGGGTCTGTTATCTTTCCACGGACTGCTACAACCAGACTCTTATCAAGTGAATGGATGCAGATGCTTCCTATTCAGGTCCCGAGTATATTGAACAGTTTGGGTGCATGTAGCCTGCAAAATAAAGAATGATTTGAGACCATGTAGCTTCCTGTTGAACACTTATCTCGCAAAGGGTCTAGCTACTAGCTCCCTGGCCGGGAATACCACCAGCAGGAGGATTTTTGGGGTGGACCCTGAGGAGGGCAGGGTTTCGGGAAGGAAGGGACCATACAGTCCAATTGCCAAAGTGGCCATGTTCTCCAGATGAACTGATCTCTATCGGCTGGAGATCAGTTGTAATAGCAGGACATCTCCAGCTAGAACCTGCAATATTAGTATTCTTAAGATTGTATAGCATATTCAAGTCTCGTATTATTCTTCTTATATAGAGTCAAATATACTTGCTCAACCCACCTTAAGCCCGATGGACAAAGCATCAGCGAAATAAGAAAATACCGGAATCCTATTTCGGGCTTAAAATATTCTAAGGAAATTCTCCTCAAAGTAAAGGGCAATTTAGCCCTAATTTTTGTTACAATATACTTTAAAATCAAGTTTTGGCTCAAAATTCTTCGGCTACATGCAGCCAACATCGATCTGCAACTACTTTTGCCTGCGGTACCTGTTTCATCTGCGGCTCGACATGCCACTAGTGCCGCCCCAGTGAACAGATCTCCAGCCTCCACCTGGAACTTGGCAACCGGGAGACCTCACCCGGTGGAATTTATTTTCCCCACGGGACTTTGTTTGCTTCTGTTTCACTGTATAAGGTTTGATTCTTATGATTGAATTATAAAAAGTCATATTGATGTTTCCAGTAGCCATCAGTGCTTGTTATTTTCCTTCAGAACCTGGAGGTTGGCAACCCTACAAACGAAACTAAGAAGTCTTCACCTGCTGGCAGAAGACACCATTAGAGGGAGACAGGTGAATGTTGGAGGAATAGTTCACTTGCCATTGGTCAGCATTAGTAAAATATGGGATATGGCCTGCTGCTAGGGTTGCCAAGTGCCAGGTGGTGGCGGGCAAACCCCCGCCAATCCACCTGGCTGCCCGTCAACCAGCTGAGGGTTGGCGGGCAAAGCGGGCACGCGCGCCTGCCCGAGGTGCCACGCCACTTCCGGTTTACACCTGGAAGTGCTGCGTCACAACGGGGCCGTTTACCACTCAAACTCCCTCGCACCTCCCCTCCGCCCCAAAAACCCCCTGCCGGAGGAGAGGAGGGACATGGTAAGCCTACCTCCTGCTGCTTTGGTTCTGTTGTTTCCTGTGTACTTTGTTTTGTTGTCTTTCCTGCTCAACATCTACTCTTATGAATAAATGTGCTTTATTGTTTTACAAAGATGCCGTGATTGACTTTTCTGGGGTTTTGGGTCTATTTACTAAGGACGTTTGGTGAGATCTTTCCCTAGGAAAACAATGTTCTTATGTTGCCATTTGGGATCATGGTTGGGATGGTATTAACAACAACAATAATAATAAATCCGCACACAAGTGTTAGTGTTCTTCCTATTTCACTCCCATCTCCAGGCCTTTTAGAAATCGATAGGTCTCTGTGGCTGAACCTTCCCTGATCACAACCAACCCCAACCACACCCTATTTGTAAATCTCAGAAATGCTCCAAACTGAACAAAATTATTTCCAAGATTCAGAAGTGATCAGCAGCCTTCCGATCTGACAGTTATTCAAGACATTTTGTGGACTGTCTCTGTTTTCCTGGGCAGCTGGAGGAACTAGGGAAGTGAGAGGAGACACACATCAGCAGACACACACGATAAAGACATTTTAACACACATGATAAAGACATTGTTTTTTCACTGAGGAGTTCCATCTTCTTAAGTTTTATAGTCTGCTTCTAGCCTAAGGACTGTTTTATAAATTTCATTTCAGGATTTGCAGTATTTGGTTTATGCCCAAGCTTGTTTTTAATGGTTTATTTAGGGTTTTTTTAAATTGTTTTAGTTATGAGCCCCACCTCAAACAGGTCTCAAGGGGTGGGGTTAAATTCAGTATATCTGGTATTATTATTGTAATTAGGTAGCTGCTACAGGGATCTGTCTTTCAAACTGCAAACTGTGGTCATGCTACTGTGTTGTCCATTTTGTTGGAACTGTCACTCTTTGAAACAGAAGTGAATGAGAAGAATCCAGCACCTTAGTGGACTTATGAAGAAGTTGAACTTTACTCACCACAAGTTATAACACAGGCATGGGTTATATCCAGGGTTTGCGGGGCGGGGGGTGTAAAATTGGACATTTTTGCACCGTCTCCAAGGCTTGGGTGGGGCTTATACAACCATGCATCCTGGTTGAGTCAGATAATAAATCATCTGGGAGTGACAATAAGGATGTAATAAGGATGGATACACTCATCTCTCTCACCCGTGGGCTCTGTCGTTTGCTAGGGTTGCCAGCCTCCAAGTGGCACCTGGAGATCTCCCTCTATTGACCTCCAGAGGACCAAGGTCAGTTTCCCCTGGAGAAAATGGCTGCTTTGGAGGGTGGAGTCTATTGCATTAAACAGTGCTGAGGTTCACTTCCCTTCCCAACCTTACCCTCCCAGGCAACCCTAAAGGAAACTAGTCTCTGTAGCTGGAAGGTCCACTGTTATTCCAGGAGAGCCACTGCCACCACTGCTGCTGTGGGGCAGGGGCGGAAACAGGTGGGAGGCTAGGATGGTGACATGGAGCCGAAAGAGAGAGGAAGAGTGATGAGATTGGGGGCAAAGAGAGAGGGGGGGGCACGGAGGAGAGAGAGTAAGAAAAGGGGTGGCAGGAGTGAGAAAGAGTGAGAAGCTGAGAAAATAATAAAAGTTTTTTAATAAAAGTTTTAAAAAACCCCACCCTGGGAGCCTCCTTATCAGTTTAGATCTTTAGGTGGCCCTTGTCCATGTACCCCCATCTTCAAAGATAATGTTGACTACTGGAGAGAAGACTCTGGTTCTCACTAGGGTGCCAAGCCCAAATTGGGAAATTCCTGGAGATTTATGTAGGAGATTTATAACCTTAAGGTAACCAAATAGAGTCCACCTTAGAGTCCACATTCCAAAGCAGCCATTTTCTCCAGGGGAACCAGTCTCTCCCATCTGGAGATCATTTGTAATCTCCAGGCCTAGGTTTGCCAACCTCCAGGTAATGGCAGATCTCCCGCTATTACAACTGATCTCCAGCCGATAGAGATCAGTTCACCTGGAGAAAATGGCCGCTTTGGCAATTTGGCAATGCTATGGCACTGAAGCCCCTCTCCAAAGCCTGCCCTCCTTAGGCTCCACCCCAAAAACCTCCCGCCGTGGCAAAGATTGACCTGGCAACCCTATCCAGGCCCCATCAGGAAATTGGCAATCCTAGTACTCGCTCCCTGAGCATGTTCTCATAATGCTATTTTTGTTAACGTTTAGGCACCAGACAAAGTCCAAAGTCTTTTGCTTTTTCATAATAATTTAGACTTTCACGTGGGATTTTATTATGCTTTCAATCCTTCTGCTTCAGTGTTAGTTGTGGATTTGGTTTTATTGTGTTTTTTATATTCAATTTGGTTACCTTAAGGATATAAACATCCTAAATAAATGCATTCCTGTTTGCTTTCTGTGCTTTCTTTTCAATGACAGTACGTGGACAAGTAATCCTTCCTTCTTGTATATTAACAGCACCATCAATATGCAGATGTTGCACACTGTTGCAATTATTCGTTGGCAAAGGCTATACATAGGGAAATACTGATATATTGTTCCCCCTTACACAAGTAAGCAAAGCATGAAAACTGGCTGAGCCAGTTGTTTGGATACTGGCTTTGAAAAAAATGAAAGACGCCTGCCCTCCAGCTGAAGGAGGCAGCTTTGCCTTTTTCTTCCCCTTAAATTATTGGTTGTAGGTTGAGAATTTTTCAGAGAAGACAGCAGGATGACAAACTATGGATGTAACTGTTTGCAAGAGAAAGAGTTGATAAAACTTTTGTCTAAATATGAATGGACATCAGTAAATTTTCACAACTGCAGAGGATCATAGTGAATTTGGGCCTAAGTGGGTTGGGAATTGTATACTTGCTGGATGATTCTTCTTCAGCCAAACCTGCCCAAACCTAAAGATGCCCCTTAAATTACAGGAATCAGCTTCCTTGATAGCCTTACCCAGAAATTTGTTTTTTGAAAAAATCTGCCTACATCTCCACTTACCATGTGAATAGCTATGTTGGATCAGGTGAACAGCCTATCAAGTCCAGCATCTTGTTTCACACAATGGCCAATCAGTAGGGTTGCCAGGTCCCTCTTTGCCACCGGCGGGAGGTTTTTGGGGTGGAGCCTGAGGAGGGCGGGGTTTGGGGAGGGGAGGGACTTCAATGCCATAGAGTCCAATTGCCAAAGCGGCCATTTTCTCCGGGTGAACTGATCTCTATAGGTTGGAGATCAGTTGTAATAGCAGGAGATCTCCTGCTAGTACTATTGGCAACCCTACCAATCAGATGCTTCCAGAAGGCTAAGAAGAGTATCAAGGGCAAAGACTTTCCCTATTTTTGCTCCTGAATGCATAAGAACATAAGAAAGGCCCTGCTGGATCAGACCAAGGCCCATCAAGTCCAGCAGTCTGTTCACACAGTGGCCAACCAGGTGCCTCTAGAGTCTAGGAAGCCCACAAACAAGACAAGTGCAGCAGCACCATCCTGCCTGTGTTCCACCGCACCCAAAATAATAGGCATGCTCCTCTGATACTAGAGAGAATAGGTATGCAGCATGACTAGTATCCATTCTAACTAACAGCCATGAATACCCCTCTCCTCCATGAATATGTCCACTCCCCTCTTAAAGCCCTCCAAGCTGGCAGCCATCACCACATCCTGGGGCAGGGAGTTCCACAATTTAACTATGCGTTGTGTGAAAAAATACTTCCTTTTATCTGTTTTGAATCTCCCGCCCTCCAGCTTTAGCAGATGACCCCGTGTTCTAGTATTATGGGAGAGGGAGAAAAACCTCTCCCTGTCCACTCTCTCCAAACCATGCATAATTTTATAGACCTCTATCATGTCTCCCCTCAGCCGCCTTCTTTCCAAGCTAAACAGCCCCAAGCGTCTTAACCGCTCCCCATAGGACAGTTGCTCCAGTCCCCTAATCATTCTGGTTGCTCTTTTCTGCACCTTCTCAAGCTCTGCAATATCCTTTTTTAGGTTTGGTGAACAGAACTGTACACAGTATTCCAAGTGTGGTCTCACCATAGATTTGTACAAGGGCGGTATGATATCAGCAGTTTTATTCTCCATTCCTCGTCTAATTATGGCCAGCATGGAATTTGCCTTTTTTACACTGGTTTGACCGGTCCCAAGCAGAGATCCCTGAGGCACCGGTCCCAACACAGATCCCTGAGGCACCCCACTGCTCACATCCCGCCATTGGGAGAACTGACCATTGATTTCTACTCTCTGCTTCCTATTTTTCAGCCAGCTCTCAATCCATAAGAGGACTTGTCCTCTTATCCCGTGACTATGAGGTTTGCTTAGCAGTCTTTGGTGGGGTACTTTGTCAGAAGCTTTTTGGAAATCCAAATACACAATACCCACAGGCTCATTCCTGTCCACATGCTTATTGATGCTTTCAAAAAACTCTAATAGGTTAGTGAGACATGACCTACCCTTACAGATGCCATGTTGGGTTTTGCTCAGCAGGCCTTGCCCTTCTATATGCTTGACAATTCTATCTTTAATAATGTTTTCCATGAATTGACCTGGAACAGATGCTATGCTAACTGGCCTGTAATTTCCTGGTTCCCCCCTGGAACCTTTTTTATAAATGGGTGTTCCATTGGCCATTCTCCAGTCCTCTGGTACAGAGGCTGATCGAAGGGACATATTACATATCTTTGTTAGAAGTTCAGCAATTTCCCATTTGAGTTCTTGAAGAACTCTAGGATGAATACCGTCTGGTCCCTGTGACTTGTTAGTTTGCAGTTTGTCTAGACGTTCTAGGACTTCCTGCCTTGTTACCACTATTTGCCTCAGTTCCTCATTTTCCCCTCTCCAAAATCTCTGTTCAGGAGAAGGAATCTGCCCTGTATCTTCAACAGTGAAGACAGATGAGAAGAATTCATTTAGTTTTTCAGCAATCGCTTTATCCTCCCTTAGAGTTCCTTTACTCCCATTGTCATCCAATGGTCCAACCGCTTCCCTAGCTGGTTTCCTACTCCTAATATACTTTAAAAATTTCTTATTGTTTTGATGTGTTTAGCAATATGCCCCTCAAAATCTTTTTTTGCATCCCTAATTATCTGCTTGCATTTCCTTTGTGCAAGTTTGTGTTTGCTTCTGTTTGCCTCTTTTGGGCAAACCTTCCAGTCTCTGAAGGAGGACTTTTTTTCTCTAATTGCTTCCTTCACCTTACCCGTTAGCCATGGTGGTGACCTCTTGGACTTATTACTACCTTTCCTGACCTGCGGTATACAAGCTAGCTGAGCCTCTAGTAATGTGGACTTGAGTAACCCCCAAGCCTTTCCAAGAGATTTAACCCTCCTAACTGTTCCTTTCAACTTCCTCTTTACCAGTTTTCTCATTTTAGAATGCAGAAGTTCTATTTATTCATTGTGACTAATGATGGCCACTGAAAGAACGACCCTCTGTGAATTTGTCTAAACCCCTTGAGCAGGTCTCTGAAGGGACAGCAAATTAAGTTTTCCTAATTCATTAACTAAAGCAAACCAAACTAGTAGCCATCGCTACATCCTGTCCCATTTCTGCTTTTCCTCTGCACTGCAGGTGGAAGAACTACCACCATTTTTAAGGAAACAAATCAGATACAGTGACTCGTGGTCTGTTCAGAAATTAAGCTAGCAGCCTGTGCTTTTGAAATTATGGGACATCAGAAACCATGCGACCCAATCACACATGAATGTTTGATGTTCCATGCTGGGTAGCTGAATATGATCTGGTTTAAGGAAACAGAGTCACTTTTCCTGTACAAAAGCATTTCTTGCTTTTACTGCTTACTTGAGTATGAGTACTGTAAAGAACAGTGATGGCATACTCACACAAATCTGAATGTGAAAACTGCATGAACACCAGTGGTCTGCATATGCGTGTGCATAATATCCATGAAATTCTCTTCTATATTTCTTTTTCAGGCAGGGGCACCACCTTGCAGTAAAAGGTTTAACATCTGAGTGTTTTATCTGTCCCCAAACACCACCAGTTCAGAATAATGCTGACAAAAGGAGAAACAGCCTTTGCTAACTCATTATAATCTCTTGCCAAGTTAAACAAATGCCAGCAAGTATAACCTGCAGCTCAACCTTAAAGAGACCTCTCACACGGCTGACCCCATAACCTTGTTTCTCATTTCCATAAGGGACCAGAAAGGATCAACTCATTCCCAGCACACTTTGTAATAACCACATAGTATGTTATTTCCTGAACACAACCTCTCACCAAAATGTTCTGCCAGCCACTTTGGAAAACCTGTGATTTTTTTCTGGGATCATAACATGCAAAGAAATTTAATAATGCATCAGTTATTCTACTGAAATTTCACCATGGGGAAATTAGTGGTTTGCATTTTCTTTCCTGATAATAACTGTGGGTAACCAAAGATGTGTTTAACTTGGATTTCTCTCCCTACAACTAAACATATAGAAATAATGTGTCACTTTCTGCCACTGACTATGGGATTTTAATTTCCTTCATATCAAGCAAGACATGTGAGCCTCGTTCACATTACAGTGAATGCATGTATATCCTGTACATATGTGCATACATCTGTATGTTAAAAAAAAAGTCCGTGCACATTCACTTTACAAATGAGTCCAGGGACCAGTAACTGGATAAATGTGATCCATAAAGCACATGTTGAGCTGTGAGTTGAACATTAACGTGAGACCCATTCAACACACATAAAGAAAAATCAAGTGTACACTGTATACAGATTGTATTTGTGTTCAATGTAACTTGTGAACAGGGCTTTTGTGGTTGATGATAACGTTATGCCAAAAGTCTGAGTTCTTCTCCATCCAAGATATTCTGAATGCATAGAAGAGTTGCTCAAAGTCATTCTTGTGTGCTGTAATTAGTTATGTGCCAAACAGTATTTCCAGCTCTTAAAACTGGAATGAGTAGAAAGCAACCCTGAATTAAGTCAGTGGTGTGTTTGATGAAACATACAATGAGCCTCTCATATAGCAAGGATGTACTAGATCTCATATTATACAGGGTACTCCATTGTGTAGGCTTTTGTGGATGGGCCCATTTGTTTCCACCACAGAACAATGGCAAACTTTGGCTGAAACCAAAGAATTGCTTTAGACATACCTAAGGACTTGAGTATCCCTTAAGATAGAGTATCCCCTAAGATTTCCCCTTTTCTATTCTAGCCCTATTCACAAGTTACAGGGAATGCACGCACAATTTGTGTACAGTGTACTCTTGATTTTTTTTTCTTTATATGTGCAATTAGGGTTGCCAGGTCCCTCTTCGCAACCGACGGGTTTTTGGGGGGGCAGAGCCTGAGGAGGGTGTGGTTTGGAAAAGGGAGGGACTTCAATGCCATGGAGTCCAATTGCCAAACCGGCCCTTTTCTCCAGGTGAACTGATTTCTATCGCCTAGAGATTAGTTGTAACAGCAGGAGAGCTCCAGAAAGTACCAGGAGGTTGGCAACCCTACATGCAATTCTCATATTACATTCCGTACATATTACATTCCATACAGATATATCCAGGGACTTGTAAAGTGAATGCACGTTGGCTCATTCTTACAAACAGACGTCTACATATATCAGCAGCATATGTGTGCATAACACATGAACAGGGCTTCAGTATCACATGGTATGCTATAGGGAGTAACCTCTATGTATAGAACAGGATCCAATGGACAGGAGGATCCTTCTGGCACAAACCACAAGGAGGGAGGCATCCCAGCCACCTCCAGTTTAAAAAACAAACAAAACTTGGTAGTAACAGAATAGGTTTGCCTTCCCTGAAGAATGAAGGGAAGAGATGGTTAAAGGAGGTAGGCCTCAGAGGAAGGTTGGGTTGGCCACTCCAGGTTGGGAAATTCTTGGAGATTTGGGGGTAGAGCCTAGGGAGGGTGGCATTTGGGATGTAGCTCAGCAGGGATGTTATGCCATAGTCTGCCGTCCAGTTCTCCAGGGGAACTGATTCCTGTAGTCTGGAGGTCAGTTGTAATTCTGGGAGATCTCCAGGCCCCACCTGGAGACCTGGCAAATCTAGAGATAGTGATGTTCTTTGGGTCCTAGCACTTGTACAGAATAATATGCCTCCGTGGGTAATAAGTATTCAGAATGTTCACAGAATGATCTTTTCCATTTTTCCACACTGTGTCACAGAATCTGATCTAATTTCTAACATAATTTTGGCAGTCCTGCTCACGCCCAGCAACATCATTAAGAAAGATAGAGGTTGCTACCCCAAGAACACACATTACCTGGATTGCCTCACTGAAAAACATGGGGTTTACTTTAAAGTAAATATGCATAGGATAGTGAGTAATGCAAGTAGTCCTCTACTAATTGCTTCCAACAATAGGGGCAATCTGTTGCACCAATAGCAGCCAGTGTTTGTGCTTCTGTAACAGTCCCTCAGTCCCTGTGTTGTTTGGTTAACCAGACTTTGGTGGATCCAAAGAAATGTTCATCTTAAGCAGAGGGATAGAAACTTACCCGGTGACAGCTGTGTCGTCTGATTCCAATGCAGGTTTTACTCTGTCCCACTAAATTGAATGGGTGTTAACTCCCATGGGTGCATGCTTACGATTGCCCAGAGCTCAGGCTCCTATCACACAGTTCTCAAACCATGCTGCCTAACACAATATGAATGGGAAGTGGAAGCTGGAGGAGAGCATGGGAAGATGGAAGAAGGGACACCTCCTGTTTCCTTGTACCCACTGATCTACCATGTGCTCCCCCGTCCCTGGAAGGCTTATTTCTGGTAGTGGAGGCCAACTGCAGGGGGGGAAAGGCTAAGGAGGAAGGGAGTCTCTGGCTGACAATCAGCTGGCCAAAAAGCACATCTTATCTTCTATTTCCTCTGCAGCTCTCTCCCACCTCTGCATTAACATTGTGAGACAAACACCGGCTGTCTGGAAAATGTCATGGCTGGGCTGCTGGCCACACAGTAAGGTAACTATTATTACTTGATCCTCTGTCTTCCTAGCTGCAGGAGCTGCTTGCCAATGCGCATGGGAAGAGGGCCAGTTCTACAAGCAGCAACAGCGGCAAGTAAAGTTTTTAAGCAACTGTCCTGCTGAAATCATTGGTCTGAATTTCCCCTGTACCTAAGACCGAAGTGCGTGAGCCTGGAATAGGGAAGTGGTAGGGCAGGAAAAGATCAGAAAGCAGAGAAACAAATTATGAGATGCGTCTAAAGAAACAGCATTTTGTAGACTCCTTTGTTGAACTGGGCAGATAGCCATCTGGGATTATTCTGGACGGAGGAAACAATTAGTCCAAGATGCTGACCCAGAATGAAAATAGCATAGATGCAATGTGAAAGACAGGGGTTCCAGTGGACATTGCTCTGGACAAAGTCACTCACAGCCATAAAATAAGAATAATGGACTACCCAAAGAATCTTGAAGGGAAAAAGCAAAGTATTCTAAAGCAAAGTTTTTTTGTTTTCTAGAACAATACTAATGAAAAGGCTTATGATTTTCACAAAGTGATTTGTTTTGCAAGTGACCAACTCCCCCCCCCATGAGGTCTTTTAGTCTTCATCTTTGATAAAGCAGCACATTTTAAAAAATGCTCAGAAGGTGCATACATACATACACACACACACACTGCAGCTAACAAGCAAAAATAATGTCAACTGCTATTTGGTACCCAACCAGAAACGAAGCTTTAATTGTCAGACAATTACTAAGCATCCAAGTGTCTCAATTAAATGAGTGATGTTTGGACATCACTGAAAAGTTTAAAATGTATAAACAGAGTCCTCATCTCCTTTTCTGTAGGCATGGAGTCTGGCCTGACTAATGTTTCTTTTCCTCCAACTCTACTACCTAAACACAAAAGAATGAGTGTTCGCTACACTCCTTTCAAAGTCAAGTGTTCAGCTCTCTCTGCACCCGGCAGCTTTCTATTTTTAAAGCCAATGGCGCAGCAACGTAGGTGGTTGTGCAGTCTAATCAGAGTCAATATTAGGACATGGCTTCTGCTTCTTGCGTCGCTGCTATCATGCTGCTGAAATAGTTATTCCACAGAAGAAATCACACCAAAAATGGGTATCCTCAGAGAGCTGGAGGAGGCTTTCCACAGAAAACTGTACTGAGCTGCAAGCCAAAGTCTACTTTCTGGGGGTGGGGCACCCACATTTATTATTTCCTCTAACCGCTGTGACTATTTGATGATTGCTGCTGTTCTTCCTAAACTCATTCTTTGGCTTTCTTGAAGGAGTGATTGAGGTGTGCATTGTGCTTCCCAAGCCAGGAACAACTGGACACAGAATGATGAAGGACCAATTCCCAGTGCGGACACTGTGAAAATGCCACAGCAATCAAGAAGCTTCATGATGCATAGGTGTCCACCTGATAGACAACAGATCTACTGGTCTCTTGAGTATCTGTTATGAAACCCTAGCAGGATTTGCACTCTTCCTTTAGATGATTCAAGCTTCTAAAAACTTCTGGAGTTTCCCTGAACAGAATTCAAAAACTGTCAAGCTATACAGCTGAAATGGGCACAAAGCATCAGAACTATGTCCCACTCCAGAACCTGGGTGAAACTTAGTTTAGAACCACTTAGATGTCACACGTAAAGCTGATTTTGTCATTGTGGAGGTTAATAATATTATTGTTCCCTAACTAGGCAGAGTGGAGGTAAGGGCCCTTAGATAAAGATGAATAATGAATAAGAGGAAAGAAGACAAATAAAGATGCTACATGCTTTACCGAAACATAATCAGGGGCCACACTCTCAGGAGGATTTGGCCTGAACTCCTTGGGTTTGTACCCCTCTACTGGCTTTGGAGACTAGCAGATGTCTCCCTTCTACACCATTACTGAACAGTTTAGCTACTGGGGATGGGACGGGGGGAGATGCCCACAGTGGAGGAAAGTGTTACATTTCCTTCTTTTAAGAGTAATTTGTAAAGCTTTCCTTTTCTGCCATCTGTTTCCTGGCTTGGCTGTGTTTAGAGACACCCAAGCTTTTAAATCTTGGTTGGAAAGAGGAAACAACGTTAATTTGTTTCCTTGACTCTGAAGAATACATTTATATAAACTGCTGCTGCTGGTTAGCTGGGTCCAGGAAAACTCGTCCTTAAACTGTTTTTGTTCCCCTTGAAAAGTCAGTGCACTTCTACTGTAGTAGTTGCTTTGCAAGGACTCAAAGAAGCCCACACTGGCCCTGCCTATTGCCAGTGTCTCCATTGACCTTTGGAAGGCAGGGATTTTGATACAACCTTTTTGCAGGTACCCACTCAGGCAAAAGTTACATGAAGGCTTCAATGTACACTTATTTAGAAATAATCCTCACTGAAGGTCGTGAAATCTAATACTGCATATCCACGCATGAGATCAGTTTGTCTATATATTGCCATTTCTTCTTTCTCCTCACCTCCTTGGTATATTATAGAAGGAAAAGGCTCTATTACACATTTCTTCTCAGGTGAGACTTGATGGAAAGGTAAAATGGACAAGCCCCGTCTGGCTCCCCCCTCAAAGGATGGAACTCTTTAAAGGATAACAAAAAAACATGCTTCTTTACTATCTGCTATGGCAGCAGAAGAGAGAAAAAGGAGCCCAAGGGAAATCTGCACACATGTAAGCTCCTGACCCTTCGAACCAGAAATCACCACAGAGTCATATAGAATCCAAGCAGATGGCTTTTACTGGTCAAAAAGGCAATACAGTGCATACAGGAAACTATGGCAGCTATGAGAGTCTCACTAGCCGAACGATAATATAAGGCAGTAAATGGCGGGAGATTATACAACATCAGCATACACAGACAGAGTCAACTTTCCCAGGAGCAGTATTCCCAGGCCTTGGTATGTGTGGTCGGCCTTGAGGCTAGACAGTACAGTACCGACACAGAAACAATACTGAAACCGAGATAGCAGCCTGACATCCTGCTCCCCTTAAGGCCCCCTCCCAGTCTGCAAGGGGGATGGTCTGTCCGGGTAGGCAGTGTGAAAGGCATCGATTAGTTTGGGGGCGGAGACATCTCGTGCGCGAACCCATTCGTTGTAGGCAGGGGGGAAGTGTTTCCAACGGACCAAATACTGTAGGTTTCCATGGTGAACACGAGAGTCAAGGATTTTGGAGACTTCGAAGTGCTCTTCCCCCCCCCCACCATAATGGGCTGTTTGGGGGGCGGATCGGGATGCCATTGTGGAGAGGCCGTATGGGGCTTCAGGAGGCTAATGTGGAAAACGGGATGCACACGCCTCAGGGTTTTCGGGAGAGCTAATTCCACCGTGACAGGATTTATGACCCGTGTGATCGGGAAAGGGCCAATGAATTTAGCATTGAGTTTAAGGCACGGACGGGTGGAACGTAGGTTTTTGGTGGAAAGATAGACCAATTTACCCACTCGCAGTTCGCCCCCGGGGGAACGATGTTTATCAGCTTGTGCTTTGTATTTGCGCTTGGCTCGGTCGAGATTGCTAACGAGCCAAGGCCAAGTGGTACGGAGGGTGTGTGCCCAGGAAGCAACGTCAGGATCTCCCTCCCCCTCCACATTACTTCTGGGCGTAACAGGACCAAAATCCTGTCCATACACTGCATAGAATGGGCTAAAACCTGTAGATTGATGTACAGCATTATTGTAGGCATATTCTGCAAAAGGTAACAGTTCTACCCAGTTATCTTGGTGGTAGTTTACATAACAGCGTAAATAACATTCAAGGACAGCATTTACACGTTCAGTTTGACCATCGGTTTGAGGATGGTATGCAGTAGACAATCCTTGTTCAACCCCCACCAACTTGAGGAATGCTTTCCAAAACTTGGAAACAAAGCCACTGCCGCGGTCACAGATTATTTTGCGCGGAAACGAATGTAATTTGAAGATATGTGTCACGAAGAGGCGGGCCATTTTTTGAGCAGAGGGGATCCCTGCGCATGGAACTAAATGGATTTGCTTGGAAAACAAATCAGTAACAACCCATAATACAGTTTTTCCCCCGCTGAGAGGGAGATCAGTCATAAAGTCCATAGCAATCACTTCCCATGGTCTGGTGGGTGTTTCTAGAGGTTGCAGTAGCCCCGGGGGTTTGCCTTGTGATCGCTTCACTGTGGCGCAAACAGGGCAGCTGCGAATAAAAGAGTCAACGTCGGAACGCATTCCCCCCCACCAAAATTGTCTGCGCAATAAGTGGAGAGTTTTTAGGAATCCAAAGTGTCCAGCTGTTTTTACTCCATGAGCTAAGTGTAAGACGTCTTTTCGAAGTGCCTTGGGTACATACAATTTAGAGTCTTTGTACCATGAGCCTCCCTGTTCTATTACCCCAGGGGGTAGGGTGTGAGTGGAGCGTTCAGAAAGGCAGTGGTTCCGAAGGGTATTTAAAAAGGATTCGGAGATGGGAACTTTGGCGGGAACCCCCCCCCCCCCGGCTATAGTAGTCTTAGGACCAGCTATGGGGGTAGTGCTTACGTGCGGTGGTGCGCAGATTGTAGGCGGTAGGGCAGCCGGTGGGGTTGGAGGAGTGGAATCGTCGGTTCGTTGTTGTTGCGAGGGCGGTTGGGTAGCCGCTCGGGTTGGAGGTGCTGGAGAACTGGATCTGGGATGCTGTTGCTGAGATCGAGTTTGCACGGCCAGTACAGGAAGGGCTCCCCTTTGCGTAGGGGTGAACAGAGAGTCAGTTGGTCTCTCGAGTTTTACCGGGTATTGTGGCAACCGGGAGAGGGCATCTGCGAGAACGTTTTGCTTCCCAGGAACATGCTTTAGGACGAAACGAAACTGAGCGAAGAATTCAGCCCAACGTTGTTGTTTTGCTGATAGTTTATGGGACCCCGTGAGGGCAGCTAGATTCTTGTGATCGGTCCAAACCTCGAAGGGGATATTGGACCCCTCTAAGAATTGTCTCCATAGAGTCAGGGCATGGTGAACGGCCGCTGCCTCTTTTTCCCAAATGGGCCAGTTCAATTGTGCGTGCGCAAATTTTCTCGAAAAGTAAGCGCACGGGTGAAGGAGGCCATCCGGACCTTTCTGGAGGAGGGCCCCTCCCATAGCTACATCGGAGGCATCGACTTGCACAATAAACATTTGGTTTGGGTCCGGGTGCTGTAGTACGGGTTCGGATGTGAAGAGGCGTTTGAGAGCCACAAACGCGGCTTGGCATTGATCAGTCCACAGGATTTTTGCGGAGGGTAAGGTAGCTGTGTTTGCTTTCCCTTTGGTTTTTAGTAGATCAGTAATGGGTAGGGCCACTTGGGCGAAGTTAGGAATGAATCCTCGATAAAAGTTCGCAAATCCCAAAAACTGTTGCACTTGCTTGCGGTTGGTGGGAGGAGTCCAATCGAGAACGGCTTGGACTTTGACAGGGTCCATGCGAAGACCTTGGTGGGAGATTATGTATCCTAAAAATGTGAGCTGGCTTTGATGAAACTCGCATTTAGCCAGTTTTGCAAAGAGTTGGTGGTCGCGCAGGCGCTGCAGAACTTCTCGGACTAGAGTTACATGCTCTTCCATGGTTTTTGAATAAATAAGAATGTCGTCTAAGTAAACCACCACCCCGCGATACAGCAAGTCATGAAGGATTTCGTTGATGAGTTGCATAAAGACCCCCGGGGCCCCTTTTAATCCGAACGGCATCACGAGGAATTCATACATACCGAAACAGCTAGAGAAGGCAGTGAGGTGCTCATCTCCTTCGCGGATGCGGACTCGGTAGTAGGCTTCCACCAAGTCTAACTTGGAGAACACCCAGCCTTCCTGTAACTGTCCCAAAATATCAGATATTAATGGGATAGTATAGGCGTTGGTTTGGGTAACCGCATTGAGTTTCCTGAAGTCAATGCATAAACGAAGGTCGCCCTCTTTTTTTCGGACAAAAAACGCGGGGGCCGAGTTCGGGGCATTCGATGGGCGAATGAACCCTCTGGCGAGGTTTTTGTCAAGGAAGTCCCGGAGAACAGTGCGCTCGGAAGCGCTCATAGGGTAAATTTTACTTTTGGTTAATGTGCAGTCCTTGACCACCTCAATTGTACAGTCCGAGGCCCGGTGGGGGGGTAAGGTATCACATTCTTTAAGGTCGAAGACATCCGCAAAGTCTCGATATACATTAGGTAGGACTGGAAGTGCTGGGACATCGGAGGCCAATGCTGGTACGGGCGGATATAACAGTGCAAAGTTCTGCCGGTGCTGATTGCACATGGGGCTGGCGAAGGAGATAGTGTTTGTTTCCCAGTTAATACTGGGACTATGTCCTTTAATCCAGTTAATACCCAAGACCACTTCAAAACGGATAGGGGCTATAGTGAAGTCTATTTGCTCCCAGTGGGAGCCAATTCCCATTGCCACCCCTATGGTGCGGTGATCAACTGGACCCCCCTGGAAATGGCTCCCGTCCATTTGGGCAAATTGGACAGGGGCGGGTAAAGCCTCAGATTCGGCTCTGAGTGCAGCAAAAGTGGCTTCGCTTATGAGAGTGCGACAGCAACCGGAGTCGATTAGTGCTTTGACGGGTAGTTGTGGGCCACCGTTAATGTGTTGTAAAACTGCATCCACGTAGACGGTGGAGTCCACTTCTTTGATTTTGGTAGGAGCATTCGGTTTAACAGGAGGATCCTGAGAGGTCTGTGGAGACGCTCCATTCACCACAGACCGGAGCCGTTTTTTGACACGTCGAGGGGAGATTCCAGGTTTAAGGCTAGAGAATTCCAAGGATTTTCCTCATCCGAAGAGGGAAAGTTGTCCCCCAATGGGGCACTTGTAATCCGAGACCCGGCGGGGTCGTTGGTAGTAGGCAGGGAGGCTGGGTCTCCGGCATGGAGTGCAGAGGGTGTGGGTCTTCCCGGAGCTGCGCTGCGGGTGGCCGCGGTGCCTCTGCGTGGTGGACGACCTCTGGCGCGGGTCATCGTGCTGGGACGAAATAATTCATGGCGGTGCGGGCAAACAGCTGCAAAGTGGCCCATTTCTCCGCAAGTAAGACAGGCACCTCTCTGAAATCGGACTTCACGTTCCTGGGGCGGACGTGGAGGATTTCGTGGGACGGGCGGTGGTGCCTTGGATTGAGGCTTTTGGGTGCCTTTTTCCTTGTGCTTTTGACGGACTAGGGAAATAAAGCGTCGGCGGCTTTCCACTTCCTCGGCCAATAGAATCCAGTCTTCAAGGGTATCGGGATCGCCCCGCATGTATGACCAGTTCAGAACGTCAGGGTGCAAGGCTTCCCTGAAATGATGAATTAGGGTGGTCTCGGGCCAGCCTACAATTTTGCTTGCCAGTCGTTGAAATTCATCGGCAAATTCTCGAACTGTAGCAGAGCCTTGTTTTAGTTGTAAGAGTTCCGTTTTGGCTCTTTCCCCCAGGAAGGGGTCTTCAAACCTCCTTCTCAGAGCAGTCATGAAGTTGTTGAGGGAACGAATAGCCCGAGAGCGGGTGTCAAACTGGAGGACCATCCAGTCAGCTGCTTTACCTGTCAGAAGGGAAGCTACATAACGCACCCGGCTATCTTCCGTGGGGAAAAGTTGTCCTTGTTCTCGCATATAACTGTCCACTTGATGCAAGAAACAAGGCAAAGTCTCGAGAGATCCGTCGTACGTAGTCCTCAATTTAAGTTGCTTCCAAGGGCCGGGCGCAGGTTGGCCCGGTTGCACGGGTGGTCCGGGCGGAGGAACAACGGGAGCTCCGGGAGGCAAGGGTGGAGCAGGCACATTAGCGGGTGGTTGGGGTGGCTGGATGGGCACCCCCTGACCCGGTATCGGAACAGGCTGTGCTTGGGCTATCAGGGTTTGTTGTAATTGCCTGTTATCCTGAAGCATACGTTCCATTAGTTCTTGGAGTTGATCAACACGGTCGGAGAGCTCCCGATTCTGGGCTCGTAAGAGGTGAACCTCCTCACTTGGGCCACCAGTGAGATGAGGTTTACTGGTCCGGAAGCTCGTGGCCCATTGAGAGCTATCTCCATAAAGATCCTCGTCTTCAGACTCTCCTGAGTCTCGACGTCGGTCAGCCAAACGGCGTGCGCGTTGGGTCGCGCGCGACGGGACAAACGCCGGGGAAAAAGACAGACCTGATAGCCCTTGTACAGTGTCCTTGGGGCGCGTATCCATTCTCGCCCGATCCCTAACCCTTGCTGCTGCCGCCTTGGCTGCGTCAGCAGCCTCTCTCTCTCTTGCGACCTTAGCCGCTTCGGCGGCATCCTTATCCGCAAGAACTTTGGCGTTCTCAAGTCTTAGGGCAGCCTCCGCCGTAATGCGCGGTAAAAGTTCTGTTTCCAGGAGTGAGAGTATGGGGTCGGATTCCCCACCCAGCAAGGGTTGTATTCGAACCGCCAGTGCAGGTGCATCGGCTCCAAAAGTCGAGGTCAAAGCTTGAGCCAAGGTGGCGACCGGGGTGTCCTTTGTACATTCCACAAGGAGAAGAGCGGTGCGAATAGCGACTCGCTTGGCTTCAGCCTGACAGCTGGCCGCATCCGGGATCAGGGAAAAACCCTCCGGCGGGGCTCCTGCCATGGTAGAACTAGAGGAAAGAGTCTCTCGAGAAATAAGATTATCCAAAAGTCCAGTTAGTACTTGTAAATCCTCAGTTGCCAACCGGGCATCGTCCAGTAATTGATCCAAGTCTTGAAGATCTAAACGAGTATCAGTATCCTCCGACGTCAACATCCAGAGAGTCCCTTTAAGAGATTGCCACTGCTCCTGTACCAGTCCCCTCAAGCGGCAAACCTCTAGGGTAGTTCTGAAGAGTTCAGCGACTATGTCCTGTAACAGGGTGGGATCCTTCCGAGAGGAATCCAGGATAGTAGGTCACTCGGAGAGCTTCTCAGCTCCCATCCAAGCGGCAGGCGAACCCCCCTGGGCTCCAGCCTGACTAGTAGTACAATAAAGAAGATGATAGATAGCTGCCATAATGTAAGCTCCTGACCCTTCGAACCAGAAATCACCACAGAGTCATATAGAATCCAAGCAGATGGCTTTTACTGGTCAAAAAGGCAATACAGTGCATACAGGAAACTATGGCAGCTATGAGAGTCTCACTAGCCGAACGATAATATAAGGCAGTAAATGGCGGGAGATTATACAACATCAGCATACACAGACAGAGTCAACTTTCCCAGGAGCAGTATTCCCAGGCCTTGGTATGTGTGGTCGGCCTTGAGGCTAGACAGTACAGTACCGACACAGAAACAATACTGAAACCGAGATAGCAGCCTGACGACACACTTGAGATCATTTACTCCTCAAAAGAATGGCTTGAAAACAATCTTCACAGGAAAAGGAATAACAAGAGATTACTTTGCAGCCAAGCTAAACTAATTTTTCAAAAGCCTTCCCACCAGAACTACCTCACCAGCTGTTGAATGTACTAGGACATGGCCAAGCTTAAAAATCAGAAAAGGGTCTGGGACCTTCATACCTGCGTGACCGCCTCTCCTGCTACGTCCCCTCAAGGATGCTATGCTCGAGGTCTCAACATCTACTGGAGGTCCCTGGCCCAAGAGCAGTCCATTTGTCCTTGACCAGGGCCTTTTCAGCTGTGGCCCCAGCCTGGTGGAACTCTGTCTGAGGAGACCAGGGCCCTGTGGGACCTTTCTCAGTTCTGCAGGGCCTGCAAGATGGACATGTTCACCAGGCATATGGTTGAAGTTTGTGCGGACACTCTGTAAAGTACACTGGCCACTGGACAGACCCCTCCTTGTGTGTCGTCGTCCCCAGTTTTTAGCAGATGGTTTGTGGACATATTAAAGCAGGGTGAGATGATAAAGGGACTTTTAGTGCAGCGTCTATTTTTTTTTAACCATTGGCTGGTTTTAAATTATATACCAGGTTGTTGTATAATATATTGTTTTTAACTGATTGTTGTTAGCCGCCCTGAACCCTACTTGGGAAGGGGTGTGTGAGATATAAGTTGAAAATATAAATATAAAATATAAATAAATAAAAGCTCCACAATGCATAACTTACCCGTATATTTAGATTTCCCCCAGCTAATTATAGAAACCCCAATCCAAATTCTACAACTCAAGTGCTTCTGGCAATTTTAGCTTCAAAGAAGTTTCTAATGCACTTTTACCTGGTGCTTAATGGTAGCCACTGAGGACAAATATGCACACACGTACCCCTATTATATATGCACAAGTCCCCCAAATTCTTCACCAAAGCTAAATTAGACAACCTGCACACATTATAAAAATTGGTAAATTAGCATAACTCATTCAGGATTTGCTAGCCATGGAGAAAGACAAGAAGATAGGTATGCAGGTCAACAAAGCCCCACCTTCAGCCATGGGAAGCATCATCCACCACTCTGCCGGGTTCTGAGACTCAGCAGATATTACCAATGCACTTCCAAGTGTAGTGTGTCAGTCAAAAGGACTTGAAACAATTTCTAGTCAGGATACCCCAATGTTCCAGTTTTTCTGAGCTGTCACAGATTCACAGCACACATACAGTCCTGGACACATGGAATTGGCAGCAAGGCAGCGAGTATAAAGTCTTCTTCCTAGAGACTTTGCCGAATGATTTCTCAACCCAGCTGCTTGATGCCCTGAAAAGGGAAGTCAAAGATATTGAACTGGAGACCTTGTAGACAGAAAATGCACAGCCATTGCCTAAATCTACAGGTGCTGCCCCCCCCTTTTCTGTGTGGGAGGCAGGCACGCAGAAGAAAACTCAGCTCAGGCCCTGGGCTCTGGCATTCCCTGCTCAGGGAGCCCCTCATCTTTGGGCCTTTTACTTGGTTTCATTGAGACTTGGTTTCAATGAAACTTTATGCTTTCACGCTGCTGTTCTTGACTATGTTTTTAACTGCAATATTTTTATTAACTGCTCAATTCAACCAAGTTTTATTTCGATACAATATCAGCTCTGAATAAAAATCAAAGTTAGGTTAAAATAATAAGATAAAATAATAAAAGTTGATGATTCTGGGAGGGATGACTTGAAGAGGAGGAGGAAAGATCTTCTATGGGGAAAGGTTTTCAATCAGCCGGAGGCAAAATTTGGCTACTTGAGAGGTTATCTCCCAAGGGAAACTTTAGCTTCTTCCAGTCTCCCAGGAAAGGATGACAATATGGGGCGAATGTACTGCGATCTTATGTCGTTTTAGAAGGGACATTGCAGCAGAACATGTTCTATTGTTTCCACTTTCTCTGTTTTGCATGGGCATAATCGTTGATGAAAGGGAATACGGAGATGCCTGCCTTCCAGGAGAGCTGAAGGTAAGCCGTTGAAACGCGCAAGAGTAAAGGCCCTTCGATATTTGGATTCTTCCAGGAATCCAAGGTAGTCTGCAGGGTGGAAAGGTTTGATGTATTGCAAGATGGGTGAATATTTATGAATCTGAGCCTTATCTGATTGAAGGGCATGGTCTAAGAGTCTCTGTTTTATTGTTTCCTTGGCTTTTTGGTATCCCATGGGCAATATGGCTTGAGGAGAAAGGCCGTGTTTCTGGAGCATCTTCTCTATTGCACTTTGCCAAATTGAACTGCTCAATTTAAATAGTCCCCTCCTAAGTCCTTTTTGATGCCTTTAACAATTTCTAGATCTGCAGAAACCTATGCTTCAAAATACTGTGTAGGGTTGCCAGGTCCCTCTTCGCCACCAGCGGGATGTTTTTGGGATGGAGCCTGAAGAGGGTGGGGTTTGGGGAGGGGAGGAGTTTCAATGCCATAGAGTCCAATTGCCAAAATGGCCATTTTCTCCAGGGAACTGAACTCTATCGGCTGAAGATCAGTTGTAATAGCAGGAGAACTCCAGCTAGTACCTGGAGGTTGGCAACCCTACACCAGTGGCATAGGACAAAACCAAGGGAAACAGCTTTTATGTTATGGGTATGAAAGTCTAAGGCGTTAGCATACCTGCATGCACAATACACAGTGGGTTTTGTTAGAACGCATGCCTTATTCATACACACGTGAAAATGAGCTACATAAATGGCATACCAGCATTTTTATGCATACTGCACTATGTACCATTTTGCCAGGACTTATGAATAAGAACAAACTGTACAAGTTGGCTCACAAGGGATGTAACCAATGGGAAAATGCCCAGCAACACTACTGCTTTAAGCAGCAGTAACTCCTTTCTGAGCCCTTATCAGGTAGAAATCTTTCTTTGAAGAAAAGCAATTTAGAGACAGTAGGTGCTATTCGTAGGGTTGCCAACCCCCAAGTGGTGGCAGGAGATCTCCTACTATTACAACTGATCTCCAGCTGATAGAGATCATTTCACCTGGAGAAAATGGCTGCTTTGGCAATTGGACTCTATGGCATTGAAGCCCCTCCCCCCGCCTTCCTCAGGCTCTGCCCCAAAAACCTCCTGCCAGTGGCGAAGAGGGACCTGGCAACCCTAGCCATTCATTTGCTTCCCTTTGCTAGAGCAGAGACCCCTACCCAAGCTGAATAAATATATTTGACCATGAGCAGCTACACTGACCTTCCTGCATTCAGTAATCAAATGCTGAATTAGAGGGAGGAATACCCAGTTTACTTACTCTAATTACAAGCTCAAAAGTGTCTGGTTTCCCAAGGGCCCTGGAAGAGATCCTAAAGAAACAAAATGATGGCAGAAATTGCAAAAGGGGAAGAAAGAGACAAGAATCTTCGAGTCCATCTCAAACACAGCAAGATCAAGACTGAAGCCTCTTCTAGGTCTTTGGCCTTACTGCAGAGGCTACATTCAGTATCATCCCCATATTGGGGACAGGGGGAAGCAAGGTTGAGCACCAGTGGGTTGTAATAGCTCTCACGTTGGACTTTAAGCAGGGATTTGAACCCAGGACTTACCAGTCAGTCATAAAGCTTACTCAGTCATTTTGAGTCAGTTGTAACCTTTCAGCCTGAGCTATCTCACAGGGTTGCTGTGAAGAACAGATGGCAAGAGAGGTGACTTGATCTTCTTAAGGAGGAAGCGTGGTAAAGTAAAAGTTTACTGAAGGGCTATATATTGCATAAATGGGCAGAAGTATGATTTGAACCAGGAAATCAGTCTAGGGTTGCCAGCTCTGGGTTGGGCATACCTGGAGATTTTGGGGAGTGGAGCATGAGGAGGGTGGGATTTGTCTTCAACAAGGTATGCCATAGAGTCCACCCTCTGAAGCAACCATTTTCTCAAGGGGAATTGATCTCTGTTGCCTGGATAGGAGTTGTAATTCTGGGAGATCCCCAGCTACCACCTGGAGGTTGGCACCCCTAGCTCAGTCTCATAGCCTCAGCCACTAATACAGCACCACTTCTCATATAAAATGCAATCAGACATTTATCATGATGTTTTCCAGATTAGCTAACAAGCAATGAAACGTACGGTAAGTTAAAAAAAAAAAACCTGAGGCAATGATTGCCTAAACATATAAAGAAATATGGGAACTTCAAAGCAAGCTTTATACTCTTTACGGTCCAAGAATCGGGCTCCCTTAGTTAGTGCTGCATCTTTCTCAATCATTCAAGAGACCGTCAGTGCAATCCTAAAGAGAGCTGCACCCTTCAAAGACCACCGGTTTTATGGAATATGAAAGGTGTATCAGGCATCTAAGCTGAGTCCTTCACTGTGCAGTTCTAAACAGTTAATCCTTCTATCATACAATTCACGATGAGCAGGGAAACAGACCCTATATGCCAATTTCCCCTTCCTTTTAAATCAAAGCAACATTTTAGACACCGTAAAAAAACGTCAAGATGCACCTGGGTTGTATCAGTATTAATGACATTTATCCAGCTGGTGCCGAACACTACTCTGTTTTGGCAAAGAAGATAAATGTTGAATGTCATACTATCATTGGCTCTTGTCTGAAGACTGCATCGAACTAGTTTATACCCATATCAATTTTTAAATGGTAAACGTTAGTTCAAATCCACAGAGCTTAATAAAGTTGAATCCGTTTTCCCATATAGTTATAAGAAAGTCTACCCTTCAGACTGAAAACAAGCATACAAAAAACATCATAACTCATCCCATCCTTATTATAAACTGCTCAGTGAAGCTTGCTGAGGTCAAAATGATAACATTAGACAGTAATATAAAATCTGCTGAATTCCTTTCTTTAGTGTAAGTGGTTCACGAAAGCCCATCAACCAAGCTGAGACCATCCAAGTAAAATAGCTGGCTGTTAATTTAATAGGAAACAATAACTTTTTGCAATGGCTAATTAGTGCACAGTACTGAGAGAGGAATGTACAAATTTCCTAGGGTTAAGAGTAAAAAAAATATATACAGCTCTATTTAACACTTTTAAATTATGTTGAAAACAGAATGCGCTTTGTGGATTTCTGACAAAACTCTTCTATACATTTGTTTTATAAAACAACAATTTCTCAGTAACCAAACACTCTCGCAAGTTCCTTCCTCCACAAACCAGCCCACCTCTCATGCAATGCTACTAAACTAACGGAGGCCAAATGAGTTTTCCAGCAACGCTTTAAATGAGCAAAGTGTCTTAAAGCACAAACAGCATCCAACCGGCTCAACCTTGAATTACTGTGGCTGCTCCAGAAAGCAGAAGGGTTTTGTTGTCAGAAGAATACTTTGGTTAACAGCTATTCAGTTTTAACATCATAAAAGAAAAGAAAAACGCAAGGAGATTGTTCTTTTTACCATCATCCCTACAGGCACATTTCCTTGGCATGTTGTAGCCATCCATGTCTTAATTGGACGCACGTTGCAGCAATTCAGGGAAGAGTTTTGACCTGTCCTGAGATTTTAATAACTAGGGTATCAACCAGGATAGGTTCCCATTTCTGACTAATCAGAACGAAAAGAAGAAACTGCCTTTTATTCCGTATGGATTTCAGTCGTCTGCAGGCAATACCACAATGTCGCTCAACCAAGGGGAGAGTTATCTCCCTTTTTTTTTTTTTGTCCTTTTTTTTGTCCTTTTTGGTCAGGAGAGCAGCTGGGGAATTTATTTTCTGCTGAGTACTACACAGTCCGCATGAGCAGTAGGTCGCACGACATCATAGCAAATGAAGTGCTACCAGGTTTCATTACAATGCAGAGATTGCTTTGCCCGGCACAGGTTGTGCGGCTTTCAGATCAGCAGAAACCTGCGAGATCGCTCAAGCCTGATCCGTTTCTCCGAAGGACCGAATGCCCCTCTGATCTTGGGAAGACAGGAAAGGCGACATCTTATGATCTCTCTCCGATTCCCGTGAATTTGAGACAGCAATCTCAGAAGAGGTGGATTCTCCAGGAGTAGAACGAAAAATAAAAAGCATACGATCATTCAATAATTTTGCTGGGTGACCGAGTGGGGACTGGAGGAAAAGGCACTTGATAGCATATCCTAAAAATTATAATCCAACCGGTGATTTAGTGAGTTAACAGCTTCAGCCTTTGGAGCCAGCTGACCAGCAGTGAAGGTTCTGTGGAGGAAGATTTTGTGGAGGTGGTCCCAGGTGGCTTTTTGGCCCCTTCCTCCTGAAAAGGGATTGTTGCGCTGTTATGAAGATCGGCGTTGACAAAGTACCTGCTTCCCCTGATGTAGTCGGCACCCCTCACTAGCTGCCTTTCAACCGCAGGCCTGGAGAAACGATGCTGTGAGGGGGCACTTTCCTCAATAATGGGAGGGATCCTTTCGTTGCTGAAGTACCGACACAGGACGTTTTCACCTACGACAGAACAACATTAATCAAACATCACTTTTATGTACTGCCGGGGTGGCTGAAATAGGACATGCAGCTTATCAAGGTAACAGACTCCTCAGCTGTAGCCTCAGCTTTCCTTTTGCTTTCACTTGGGGTGGGTAATACTACAGTTGTCCTCTTACGGTATCCCTGCAATAAACTATTTACAGCCTCAGTTTGCCCTCTGCTTTTGCTACTGAGGATGTGTGTTCTTGCCTTCAGGGCCAAACTATACGTTACATACAAGCACATACATTAAAAGCAATCTCCAGTTCTGGGTTTCTTTCTTGGGTGCGGGAAGCTGGGGAGGGGAATTTTGACACAGAGAAATGAGGAAGAGCTCTACTGAACCAGATTAACAATGGGTCTAACTAAGCCAAAATCATGTCCCCCAGAGTGGCTAACCACATGCTCCTGGTATAGGGTTGCCAGGTCTCTCTTCACCACTGGCAGGAGGTTTTTGGGGCACAGCCTGAGGAGGGCTGGGTTTGGAGAGGGGAGGGACTTCAATGCCATAGAATCCAATTGCCAAGGCGGCCCTTTTCTCCAAGGGAACTAATCTATATCAGCTGGAGATCAGTTGTAATAGAAGGAGATCTCCAGCTAGTACCTGGAGGTTGGCAACCTTATCCTGGAAAGCCCACGAAAAGAACACAAAGCCCTTCCTCCATTTGTTGTTCAAGCCACAGCCCCCAGAAATTCAGAGATACATGCATTTAGTCCTCATGGCTAATATCCAGTGATGGGCCTCTGAATTTATTCAGTAAGTACATTTTTATCCCACCTGTCCTCCAGCGAGCTTGGGGCAGCATACATCGGTCTCTCCTTCAGCCATTTTACTCTCACGACAACCCTGTGAGGCTGGTTAGGCTGAAAGGAGACTGACCGGCCCAAGGCCGCCCAGCTAGAGTCATGGCAGACTGGGGATTTAGATTTGAACCAGACTCTCCCAGATCTTAGCCTAGCACTTTAACCACTACACCCAGCTGCCTCCATGAATTCATTAAATCACCTTTGCAGCTGCCTAAGCTACTGGCCGTTACATGGAGAGGATGTTTACCTTTCCCCTTTATAGGCTTCTCCTCTCATGGCATTGTAGACATGATCACCCTTGCAGACCCACATATGAAATCTTTGTAGGGGAAGGGTTTTTTTTGGGGGGGGGGCTGCAGCAAAGAAGTAGCAGGCAAAGATTAAGTACTCGGATTCTTCACCATTTCTCTTTAAACTTGCTTCCTCTAAACAGTGGTTCTCAAAGTGGGCAGAACCACCCCCCGGGGGCGGTGGGATTACCTAGAGGGACACTAAAAGGCAAGGGGGCAGCAGGGGGGCGCTAGAGGTGGGCCCCTTCAACCGTGTGGATGGATAGGGTAGGGGGTGCTGGGGCTGAGATTGTGTAACCAAGGGGCGGTGGCCTGAAAATTGTATATATTGTTGTTCAGTACCACACTTTGTTCTTATACACTTATTGCATGTTATTAGATAGTTAGCTGTTTTTGTTGCTTTATTCTTGTCACACATAAAAATTGTGCTTGCTTAAGTACCTGGAGGTTGGCAATCCTACTCCTTATGCTGTACTCCTGTGTCCCATTGGTGTTTTCCATGGCTGCTAGTGCAGCATAGATTATGATAACTGCTGCTGTAGAACAGGGAATGGGACAGGCTGGCAGTATCCAGCAAATGAATAGGGATCAGTGTGAATGTTCAATTAAGGTTTCATAAGGGCTATAAAATTCGTCTCCATCACGAGGCGGCATCACACGTTCCACTGCAAAAGAGCAGTGCGTCTTTTGGAAATCTGTCTGCCAAGACACTCACTGAGCAATACAAGTGTCTGACTCATAACCACATCTATCTGCAGTATTCTGGAAGCTATTCATAGGGTTTTTGCACAGTCAGACATTATCCCATGTGCCTCAGGACAGGTAGAAAGGACCAAAGTTTCTACGCTGCAGCAGCCTCTCCATCAAGTTGCCCCACAGATAAGATTACGTTTCAAACAAGCACCTCAAAAGTTTCCACTCAGCTCACATATAAAATAAAACCAGACTCCTAATATATTTATGGCCTTCAACAGAACACAGACTGTTCTAAAGATTTGATAATGATAGTGTGGCTCAGAGGAAAATGGGAGAAAAACAATATCTTGGAACAGTTCATTAGGCTCTGGTAAGCAGTCTTTGGCCTGGAACATTTCTCAACCCCAAAGGTTTGTATGAGTTCTCCACAATACAGTGAAGAACAATTTGGCATCCAAGCTCTTGACCCACCTCTGAGCCCAATAAGGGGGCGGGAGGAAGAGGAGGAGCAGGAAGAAGAGGAAGAGTTGGTTTTATATGCCCCTTTCCTCTACCTTTTAAGGAGCATCAAACGGGCTTACAATCTCCTTCCCTTCCCCTCCCTGCTACAGGCACCTTGTGAGGTAGGTGAGGCTGAGAGAGCTCTAAGAGAACTGTGACTAGCCCAAGGTCACCCAGGTGGCTTCATGTGTAGGAGTGGGGAAAACAACCCAGTTCACCAGATTACAGTCCACTGCTCTTAACCAGTACACCATGCTGGATATAAGGATATAACTCAGATATAAGGATAATACTCATGTCATCCCAGTATGAACTGACACAGTCTGATCCTTGCAGAAATATTAGTTAGCCAATTGATGGCAGACAGACACTCCCTCTCCCTGCAGCTGCCTGTTTACATGAGTAGAAGGCCAAAGCTGTGTGCTTCAACAAACAGGATCCATCCCAAGTACGTTCTAAGGCCATGTGATCCAGCAACATTGCTGAAGCAGGTCTGGGTCTGATCACTGCCAGGATGGAAGACCTCCAAGGAGGTCATATGTCACCTTGAATCCCATGATGGAACAAACACTATGCAGAAGACAGTGAAATATTAACACCTGACAAATTCATAGTGGATATTCGATGTTCTGCAAGGCTAACTGCACTCTCATTGCAAACCTCTCGCTGGAGCCAGGCACATAGCTTTAGCTCTCTCAGCATGATCAGAAATCCACATCAAGTTGTGTGTTGTCCTTCGACTCAGCTTGCTTCCATGCCTTACCTTTTCTCCCCATTGCTCGGGGCTTACAGAAAGGTTCTACACCTCCCAGCCAGTTTCCATCTGCAGGCATAGACAGCGGGCGAGGCTTTCCTGAGGAAAACAGAGAAGTATCCAAGAAGAATGCAGTGCTGCTACCAAGAGCTGAACGCTGAGAGAACGTTAATTACCTCAGCTTCACAACAGAAGAATTACAAGAACAGTTAAAACCAACCATTAAAGTAGAAATCAGCTAATTATTCCAAGATGCATTGCTCACTACAGTAGAAGGCAAGAGTAAACCTCAGAAGAAGAGCTGCCTTGTGGAATCAGAACAAGGACCTGCCTAGCCTAGACTTTTCCAGTACCTGCTAGACAAATACCCCCATATGCTCAAAAGCAAGGTATGAATCATAGAATCCTAGAGTTGGAAGGGACCACCAGGGCCATCAAGTCCAACCCCCTGCACAAAGCAGGAAATTCACAACTACCTCCCCGCTCCACACCCCTAGTGACCAGAAGATGGCCAAGATGCCCTCCCTCTCATCATCTGCCTAAGGTCACAGAATCAGCATTGCTGACAGATGGCCATCTAACCTCTTCTTAAAAACCTCCAGGGAAGGAGAGCTTACCAGCTCCCGAGGAAGCCTGTTCCACTAAGGAACCGCTCTAACTGGTTCTGGTCCGACCTTCTTGAGCAACAGAAAACAACTCAGCACCCTCCTCTATATGACAGTCCTTCAAGTACTTGAACATGGTTATCATATCCCCTCTCAGTCTTCTCCTCTTCAGGCTAAACATACCCAGCTCCTTCAACCTTTCCTCATAGGACTTGGTCTCCAGACCCCTCACCATCTTTGTTGCCCTTCTCTGGACACGTTCCAGCTTGTCTACATCTTCCTTAAATTGTGGTGCCCAAAACTGAACACCGTACTCTAGCTGAGGTCTAACCAGAGCAGAGTAAAGCGATACCATCACTTAAGAGTGATCTGGACACTATACTTCTGTTGATGCAGCCCAAGACTGAATTTGCCTTTTTAGTTACAGCATCACACTGCTGACTCATGTTCAGTGTTTGGTCTACTAAGACCCCAAGATTTTTTTCACACACACTACTGCTCAAACAAGTCTCCCCCATCCTATAATTATGCATTTGATTTTTCCTACCAAAATGCAGAACTTTACATTTGTCTTTGTTGAAGTGCATTTTATTAGTTCTAGCCCATTTCTCCAGCCTGTCAAGATCATCCACTGTATCCACTGTCAAGATGCATTCCACTGTATTTGCTACCCCTCCCAATTTAGTATCATCTGCAAATTTAATAAGCATCCCCTCTATTCCTTCATCCAAATCATTTATAAAGATGTTGAACAACACAGGGCCCAGCACAGATCCCTGAGGAACTCCACTAGTCACTTCTCTCCAAGTGGATGAGGAACCATTAACTAGCACTCTTTGGGTACGATCTGTCAACCAGTTGCAGATCCATCTAACAATAATAGGATCTAACCCACATTTCCCCAATTTGTCAACTAGAAATCTAGATAAACTATGTCTACAGCATTCCCCTGATCCAGCAAGGTAGTAACTTTCTCAAAAAAGGAGATAAGATTAGTCTGACATGACTTATTCTTGAGAAACCCGTGCTGGCTCTTAGTAATCAGATCCATCCTTTCTAAATGCTCAAGGACTGACTGTTTGATGATTTGTTCGAACACTTTTCCTGGTATAGAAGTCAAGCTGATGGGTCGGTAGTTACCCGGATCCTCCTTTTTCCCCTTCTTGAAGACGGGGACAACATTTGCCAGCCTCCAATCTTCTGGCACCTCACCTGTTTGCCATGACTTTTCAAAAATAATGGACAGAGGTTCCAAAATTACATCTGCAAGTTCTTTGAGTACCCTTGGGTGCAATTCATCTGGCCCAGTGGTTTTTGTTTCATTTAAAGAAACCAGGTGTTTGTGCACTACCCCAATGCCAATTCTAGGCTGCAAATCCCTTCTCTCATCACATGTTCTGTTTTTGCCATGCTGAGCACCACTTCCCTCACGAGAAAAAACTGAGGAAAAGTAGGAATTGAGGAGTTCTGCCCTCTCTTCATCTCCTGTTACAATTTTACTTTCCGGTCCACGCAATGGGCATATCTTGTCCTTGTTCTTACTCTTACTCTGTACATAGGAAAAGAACCCTTTTTTGTTGCGTTTAGCATCTCTCGCTAGCCTAAGTTCATACTGAGCTTTAGCTTTCCTAACATTCTCCCTACAAGCAATAGTTATTTGCTTATATTCCTCTTTGGTTATAAGGCCCTCCTTCCACTTCCTAAATGAGTCTTTTTTCTTTCTCAACTCTTTAAAAAGCTGTTTATGGAGCCACCCTGGCCTCTTTAGGCTCCTCCCATTTTTCCTTCTCATAGGAATGGTTTGGGATTGCGCCTTCAGTATTTTATTTTTAAGAAACGCCCACCTTTCTTGAACTCCCTTCTCCTTAAGTATTTCTGACCATGGGATTCTACCTAGCATAAGTTTAAGTTTGTTAAAATTAGCTCTTTTGAAGTCCAACCTACATGTCTGACTACGTACAGGTTTTCCTCTCCCCAAGATTGTAAATTCGAAGATGACGTGGTCACTACTACCCAGGGTGCCTACTACTTTAACCTCATCAACCAGTTCTTCCTTGTTGGTGAGAATCAAGTCTAAGATAGCAGACCCCCTTGTTTCCCTGTCCACCTTCTGGAATAGGAAGTTGTCAGCAAGACAAGTCAGGAAGAGGAGAACATTTCTGTTTATCCCCAAGACCATGTATTAAGATTTATACTATCTCTGAACATGGATGTTTTATTTAGATATCAAGACTAGCAACTGTTGATAGACTTATCTTTCATGAATTTGTCTGATCTTCTTTTAGAACTGCCTAATGTAATTAATACATCTCAGAGTGTATCTCCACAGGGGGAGCCATGCTGATCTGTTGCAGCAACAATGAACACTAAAGGTAAAGGTAGTACCCTGTGCAAGCACCGGCTCATTATTGACCCATGGGGTGATGTCATTCCAACGTTTACTAGGCAGACTATGTTTACAAGATGGCTTGCCAGTGCCTTCCCCAGTCATCTTCCCTTTACCCCCAGCAAGCTGGGTACTCATTTTACCAACCTCGGAAGAATGGAAGACTGAGTCAACCTTGAGCCAGCTACCTAAAACCGACTTCTGTCAGGATCAAACTCAGGTTGTGAGCAGAGCTTTTGACTGCAATACTGCAGCGTACCACTCTGCGCCACGGGGCTCCTAACAATGAACGGTAGCAATACCTTAAAGACTAAGTTTTATTCCAGCATAAGCTTTAATGGATACGGTCACACTTCAACCAATGAAGCCAAAGAAATGGGCTTATGCTGGAGTGAACTTCATTTGGATTTAAGGTGCTATTAGACTCCAGTATATTTTGTGATGGAGAACCCTACAAGTTAATAGCATTCTGAAGAAGGAAGTGCTTCTTTTCATGGGTCCCAAACTGCACTGCCAATACACTTCAAGAATGAGGACACATTAATTAATGAACTACATTAATTCTCAACTTAAATTCCAATGAACGTTACAAATCAGACAGACAGGTTTCTATTTTTAGTGTTTTCATCAGACGTTTCATCACCTACTGACTCTGACGTTTAAACTTGGCCAACTGTTTTTGTTCTTTCTTTTTTTAAAGCTACAAATCATTTAAAAAGTGATGTCTCAACAAGCTTTCACTTTGACAAATTCTAATAAGCGATTTCAAATTTCATTTCTTAGCCTGCCAAATTCAACTTAAAACAAAAAAAAATTGTTTTAAGGCTTTGAAGAACAAGGACTGAGAAAACAACAGGGATTTACTCACCATAAGATGGAGTTTTTTCTCGCATCTTAGCAGGAAGCATATTTGCTTCTATGGGATGAGTCAAAGGATCCGAATCGGTAAGGGTAAACCTTCGCCTCCTGCATTCTTGATCCAGGAAAGAATTGGGAGATTCTGTGCCTTTGGAACCAGGTAAGGGCAACTTTGGTTTATTGCCTCCTCCATAAACAAAGCTCCCCTTCTCATCCCTGGAAGGACAATTGATTGGATTAGCAATGCAAGTGTAAAGCTACTGAAATGCTTCACTCTCAGAACCCTTACAGTATCTTGGGGCCTGGTACTGCTCAGCTTCCACTGAGCTGTAGCAGGAAACAAAGTATGTGTAAAGGTGAAAGGCATTTGTCAGCACTGGATGTAGGCTGCAATTCCACACAAGTGCAAGAAAAGCACAAAATGTGTAGGACTACTGAGAACCAACTCTCTTTTAAAAGAGCATTCTAGCCATTAGGGCTGCAACAAGATGCTTCCCCCCCCTCCTCAAAAAAAGGTGCAACCTCAGGAACCTGAGAGGGTGGCTAAGATTTCAGTGACCAGGAGGTGAGATACTTGCATGCTCTGCAAGTTGATCCTTCCTGTGATTAACAGCAGTCCAATAAAGTATGCAGAACACTGCCTGGTTCCAAATTGATCATGGAAGATAATTTTGCATCTCTGTTCCATTTGCATAATATATACACACTTTCAAACTTGACTTTTGTTGGTGCCAGATTTGGGTTTCTGTGGCACATAACTGGCGAGGGGTTAAGTACTGAATATACATGGCTTTCAATCAAACATACTGATGCACAGGAAGCACACTTATTCTACCCCTTCTCTTCTGTTACAAACCTGCCTATTGTCAACTTAAGCCCTTAAATTGCTGACAGCTACCATAAAGAAATGTGAGGCTGGGATGAGAGTTTAGTAAGGCTGGCTGAGCAATGGTAGGAAAAGGAGAGGCGCTGGTGTAAAGATACAAGACATGGCCTGCTTTACCCAATTATTCAAGGGCAAGTGGGGACCCGCAAGACTCATGGTGGGGTATCTCATTTTCCCCTGCTCAGCTCACTTCCCTTTCTCCCGTTGGGCTCCCACTCCTCCCAGGACCCTTGAGAAACATGTGAAGGAAATATTGCACACTTCCCCCCCCCCCGCAGTCTGCCTTCCTGTTCCCCTCCCTGTAGTGCTGCCTGCTCACCCTCCTCCTCTAGCATTGGCCACCCACCAATCCCCCCTCTACATCACTCTGCCCACCCTCCTACATAATTTCCTGCCACTCTGCCCACCCATCCCTCACCACTGCTTCCTGCCCTGTCTGCTCCCCTGCTACTCTGTGCACAAATGCCTCCACCACTGCCCCCCTCCCATCACTCCTAAAGGAGCAATAGCGGGGCAGTTGCTCCCACTCTCCTCCTTCCGTACCTACATGCAGTGCAGCCTCCACTGCCACCAGCTATCTGTCTCATGTGGTAGCAGTAGCCCCCGTTCCTCCTCCATCTCCCATGGTGGGCTGACAGAGGCTCATTATCTGTGCTTGTCCGCGGATGTGGAATAAGGAGAGCCGACACCATAAGCTGGGATAATCAAAGGGCCAACTTTATTTCCACTGCTCAAGAGGGATCTGCAGCACACACAGGCCAAAACCCCAGAGCTAATTGAAGTGCGGGCAATTGGTGGGAGTCAGGCTTCCTCTATTTTGTGCACCCCTAATCTTATGGCCAAGGCCACCCTAGTTTGGAGCTCTGAGCTATCATGTGGGTGCGGCTCATGCTCCTCTTTGCCAAACCTTCTTTAGTGCTCATGGGAGGTACGCCACATCCAACTCCCCTAGCCACAAGGTCTATAGGTCAAGGATAGTGGCACCCCTCAAGGGGTTCCTGTCCCAGGTCCATGAAGGCATGAACGCCTCAGGCTTCTGGTCTGAGGGTTACCCCTTCATCTTCCAAACTGATGCCTTAGGGTGCTCACCTGAATTGTACCCTCCAAAGAGGGAGGGCCAGCCTGAAGCAGGTCCATATATGCCCCTTCCTTGGGCCACCCCCCTGTTCTGCATCAGGCCCCTGGAATGAGTATAGACTGGCTCTCCCCACCAGCCAGGGACCAAACCCTGCCCCTTCCTCCCCACTTAATTTGAAGGGGTGATGAAGCAGCCTTATGCAAACACTCCTCCCCCTCCATTTTTTCCACCTTTAAGGATTTTTGTGCAAACTTGCTTGTCCCCCCAGGTAACCAGAAGATTTCACTTGTCTCTACTTGGCCTCAATCTATGGATTGACATATCGGCAAATGGGGCCATGTTGAGAATTATATGTATGGATAGGCAAATAATGAGGATTCCGTGGTGATTTTTACTTATAATCTACCCTAGTTGAGGACTGAAGTAGAAAAAATAACCAGACTTCTCTTCTTATTATTAATATATTTTAGACCAAATGGTATGACACAACAGGGAGCAAAAATGAAAAACTGGCTTCACTTCAGATAAAAGTTTTGATGCAATTCAAAGTATGGCTACCATCTTCTATAGATTTGTCTAAACACATTACCTTAGCAAAAAGGGCACATGTAAACCTCCCATGTTTAAGATCTTCTTCTAGGGTCCTGCTCTATGTGGCCACACAGATTGTAAGGAACTTGGGGGGACCTGAGACAAGGTCTTTTCAACCATCATGTCCAGAACATGGAACTCATTGCCTCAAAATTCTAGTCTGGCCTCCCCTGCTTGCCTTTTTAACATGCTGACCAGACTTGCACCCACGTGACAGTATAACTGCATTATCAGCATTTTAAGAGCAGGGTTTCTCTTTTTTTTTGCCCCACAGCAAGTTCTAAGCTAGGGAAAACAAAGAATTTGAAGTGTTGCTATTTTGACCATGTCCCATGCACAACTATTTCCCCCAACAAGCAATAGTACTGTTAAATGCTTAGTAGCTCAGGCAGTTATTTAGCTAAAAAGAAAATCTGTGAAATCTCGGGCTAATTTGTATAGTCCTGCAATCCAGCCAGGACTGAGAAGTTCGAAAGGAGCTGCACCCAGCATGCACTGTTGGCGTACCGAGGAGCATATGGAACAGCTGGTGGTGGAGGTATGTAAAGGTCCAAAATGGCTGGCTTCTCCTTCTTCAAGGAAGCGTCCATGGTGCTTTCAGGTGACTGAGTTGTAGTTGGGGGAGGGCTGGTCTGCAAGTAAAGGAAATGGAACATTCTTTTAGAAATCATATACTTTCTACCTGAACACAACATTCTCCATCTCTCACTTGATCTCCTGGGCAGAAATATTTGTACATTATTATTCAGTATGTCTCCTGGATTTTATTATGTGTTGGTTGCAGAGTTTGAAAGTCCATAAGTAGAGATTACCTTCCCATATTTTTGAGTTTCCCATATTTGAATTTGGGCTTCAGACCAAGCAGAATCACAGTAGCAGTTGTACATTGTTATTTTCAGCAGTTTAGAAATACTTCCTAAGCAAAAGTTGAGGTTAACAGCATTGGGCACTAGAGTCTCAGCTAAAAAACTAGAACTGGAGAACAGCTTTAAACTAATTACATCAGATGTCTAATAGATGGCGTTTCTGGAACAGTTCAGACCTCTCCCCCACCACATAAAATGCGGTGTGTAGCTGCTTCCCCAGAATGTGATGCCACACCTTGGGACAGCACATGTAAGCACATTCTAACTATCTGTGCAAACCTGACTGCACAGATTTTTCTTCCACATGTGGGAACATACCACAGAAAAGAGACACCCACACTATTGTGTGTGTGCATATGTGAAGGGTACCTTAAGCTCCGTTCTGTAACCCAATCTTTCATTGGTTTGGAATTATACAGGAGCAATCAGAGACCAGGTTGAATTACACCTGAGTGCAGCGTAAGGTGGGTTTCCACAAAATCCACTATTCTGCAGCAGATCTTTCAGATCCCTCTCCCCAAAGTTATTTCTGTGGATTCACATGAACACCCATGAACACACATGAATTCCTTATACTGAATCAGACCATTTGCCTATCAAGGTCAGTACTGTCTATGCTGACTAGAAGCAGCTCTCTAGGGTCTCAAACAGAGATCTACCATATAACGTGCTACTTGATCCTTTTAACTGGGCATGCTGGAGATGGAGCCTAGTACTTTCTGCATGCAAAGCAGATGTTCTACCATTCAGCTATGACCCCGGCCCCCAGAAGCAGCATTTCAAGGGGGTATTTTGGGCTGCAGCAGGATGGGGAATATAGGGAAGCTCTGCTTCCACAGACCAAAGTCTTTCTATCCCTGGAAACTTTAGGCAAGATCCAGCTCACTGCGTTTGAGCTCATCCTTGGCTCATTAGCCACTGATTTTTTTAATAGATTGACTTCTCTGGACACCTCTTCTAGATGGAACCATATTGTTATTCTTTAATTACTTCCAGCTAATAAAAATAAAGGCATTCCCACCTAATCAAATATACATTATGCAAAGAAAGAACTATACTAACATCTGTTTGCATCTGATTGCAGAGTAGCTGCTGAACCACTCAAAGGGAGAAGGGAGAAAATTTTATATATATAGTTGCAGTTATATGCAATTAAATTAATTGTTAAATCAGGTGTTAAACTATGCACTTCCTGGCCATTATTTGCTCCAGCTTGAAATTACCCTCATTTCTTTTCCTCCCTCTACAACCTATGCATATTGCAATATACCCAGTTCTGCTGGTGCTGAAAGTTGGCAAGCAAAAGTCGCGATACTGCAAACACCACCCTGGATAATGCTGCTCTGTTTCACAAATATAACCTCTTATTGCTAGTCTTACAACCCAGGAAGTATTTACTGTTTACTTCCAAAATTCATCAGTCCACAAGATTATAAGCAATTCATCCCCAAATGACCTCCCTCTAGGATATCAACAGTGCACTACAGGGATTAAAGAAAACCTGCTGTTTGTCCCTTCTTGTTCTTTTGCAATATGAAGGGGGTTATTTTATAAAATGGTCGCCACAAATTCTCTAGCAATTGCACCTTTTGATGCCACATGGTAACTGCGACAAATATTTTAATTAACATCTGTTGTTGATGCAAAATTATCTGTAGCTTAAAGAGAAAGTCTACTGTATGCTTCTCTTTGCACATTCAGTCAGCTCTGTGGCCAAAAATAAGGAGTGAAGTTTTATACGTCAGGAAATAATTAATGGGTCATTTTAAAATGAGAGTGAGACAGAGATGTTTTAATCGTATTGGTACCAGACTCTCCACGTTCAGAAAGACTACCACATACATGGCAGAAAGAAAAAAGTATCATTAGTGCAAGGCTGAAAAAAGAAAGAAGGAAGGAAGGAAGGAAGGAAGGAAGGAAGGAAGGAAGGAAGGAAGGAAGGAAGGAAGGAAGGAAGGAAGGAAGGAAGGAAAGAAGGAAGGAAGGAAGGAAGGAAAGAAGGAAAGAAGGAAAGAAGGAAGGAAGGAAGGAAGGAAGGAAGGAAGGAAGGAAGGAAGGAAGGAAGGAAGGAAGGAAGGAAGGAAGGAAGGAAGGAAGGAAAGAAAGAAAGAAAGAAAGAAAGAAAGAAAGAAAGAAAGAAAGAAAGAAAGAAAGAAAGAAAGAAAGAAAGAAAGAAAGAAAGACCAATTTTATTTATAATTGTATGTTACCTGTACAAGTGGTGGTTTCCATCTTAGGTTTTTCAGGGGAGCAGGAGTAAAATTAAAAGAGCCTGTATGACGTTTCTTTACTAGTAAAGTGACTCCAGAAGGGTTCTCCCGCAGTTTCCTCACAAGGTTTTTCAGTTGCCATCCCACCTTGAGTAAGAAAAGGATATGAAGAACACTGTCAGAGACAAGTTAGGCGGTTCCTTTCCCGATCCCCGTCACTGTGGAAATTACAGGCCCTCCCCCCGCCTCCAGCAAATCCAAGCATCTTCCTTATTTTGCTGATCTTGTCCTGGTCTTTCCCCAACCATTCCCATCCTGGCAAGCAGCCCGGACGATGCTGCCTCACAAGGGTTCCCAAGGCTGAGTGAGGAGAGAAAGAAGGAAAGGACGGGTGGCAGGGAGGCTGCTTCTACATCCAGCTCATAGCACAGCGGTGGGAAGGAATGAGTAGATGGATGGCAGTGAAAGACTATCTGGCTTGCCAAGGGAGTGAAATGCTACCACCATTGTCAATGTCAGTAAGCGTCTCCTCATCTGACGCTCAGTACTCCCCTCATCGCTCCCTCCTCCCACGCTATGAGGTGGCTGTAGGAAGGAAGCGGCCCACATACTGTCCTTCTCTTTCCTCGTCCACCAAGCCCAGCCATGTCTGGTGTGGCAGGGACTTGGCTGCTCACTGGGGAGGGAGAGGGAAGACTACTTACTTTGTGTATACATGATCAACGCTAGCAATGGGCCTAGGTTTAATCAGACAGACAGGCCACTTGCGCATGCATGTGCGTGTGTCATGTCTGGTTAGGGCCAACTCTACCACAGCTGCTGGATCCCTCTAAAACCTGCCTCCATGGAAGAAATTGGCAGAAGCAAGCTGTGGGATGGGGGCAGTGCAAAAGGAGGGAAGGAGAGTCCTTTCTCCCAGTACCCCAACCTCCACCACCAGTATAAAATTTGTTCCATTTTAAGAAATAGGCTATATTCCCCATAAGCATTTCTTCTTTAGTAGCAATCTTTTATCTTAAAAAATTAGGGCCTAAAGGTCTGATACAAACAAACAGTTTAAACATTTTCATCCCGAAAAAGGCATGTTTGATGCCCAACCTTTTGAAAATGATATTGCTGTCTACAGTTATTTTAGTGAGGAGCATATGAAAGGGTAGGAAGTGCTCTAAGTGACATTCCTTGCTCTTCTACTTCAAGGCCAACCACAGGAGAAAACAACAAATCTATCTTGGGAACTACTCACACTCTGAAATCTACTTAACCAATTACAAGGATCAGCAATAAGCCACCTTTACTTACCACAGTCTGGCGATTCACCTGAATCACTTCGTCACCAGCGTGAATTTTTTGAGACCTATCAGCCGGAGACTGAGGAAGATGGAACAGAAACATTCATTTTCCACACTCTTTCCCACTGAAAACTGCTTTTTTTCAAAATGTCATCCCCCCCCATGCAATGCTAACCTTGACAAAAGCTACATAAGCATAAACAGCATGCCTTCCGTGTGGACAGCACAGCTTAAATAACTAGCAAAATTCTTGCCTTTACAGAAGGAGGAAGAGAAGGAGAGTAGTATGGTTAAGTAGTTACAGATTTTAGCGTTTAAAGTATTAACATTTAACATTAAGGCATTTCTGCTGCTTTTCACATGAATACTGTGGTATTTCATTCCAATACAGTGAGCTTCTGTCAGATTTTTGTTAAGAATTCACAAACCCCAAAGTGCGCATGCTCTTTATTGCTCATTCATCTACTAAAAGCTGCAAGTTTAACCATACATGTGTAGCACAGTTGTTTGAGCCATCTGCCTGTTTTGAAGTCAGAGGAACATCCCACCTGTTCACTTGTGCACCGAAAGCCTAAAGGTATTAAAAACTTCATAGCAAAGATTTGGCAACTAGATGGATGACACCCTCAGGTACATATTAGCAAGCAGCAGTTAAAGACAGCTAAATATTTACTTTATTCTAAGATCTGCCCAGCACAGAAGACACTATGGCAGCCATTATGTCAAACATCTCTGCTCCACATCGCATAATCAAGTCCGGTGACACACTAGCAATACATGTCAAAGAAGGGGAAAAAATACGCATACTAAACTGATGCGTGTGACTCATACTACTGAAGCGAATGCTTCATTTCCCCTGTATCCTTATCTGGAACAATGGAAGGCAGGATAATCCCCTTGAACTACCTGGAAACCTGCCTGGGAAAGATATCCTCACTGATCATCAGCTGACGGGTCTAACACATTCTCCCCAGACTGAGTCAGAATTGTGAAACAAGAACTGTGTGTGTTAAGTGCTGTCCAGCCACTTCTTACCTATGGTGACCCTATGAACCAATGTCCTCCAAAACATCCTTTCGCTAACAGCCTTGCTCAGGTCTTGCAAACTGAGGGCCATGGCTTCCTTTATAGAGTTCATCCATCTCTTGTTGGGTCTTCCGCTTTTCCTGCTGCCTTCAACTTTTCCTAGCATTATTGTCTTTTCCAGTGACACTTGTATTCTCATAATATGACTAAAGTACGATAGCCTCAAGGCTTGATTTGATCTAGAACCCACTTTTTTTGTCTTTTTGGCGGTCCACGGTATCCGTAACACTCTCTTCCAACACCACATTTCAAATCTGTTTTCTTCCTGCTGGCTTACTTTATTGACTAGCTTTCACACCCATGCATAGTAATAGGGAAAACTACCCATGTAGAATCATCATGAAAAGGAGTTCTCGGGAAAGGGAGGGAAGATTCTGTAGAAGATAGGGAATCTCCAGCCACAATGAGCAACAGATTTCCCCAGCCTGGAAATACCCATTCAAATAACCCGATTCATGATGCCTCATGCTCTGCCGTTATGGATCTAAATATGTTTTGCACATACCAACAAATCTCTTTCAGGATGGAGAATCTGTTTCTGAAAGCTCACTCCCACACACACCCCTAAAAAATTTAAAGGTTTGCACCACAAACATTTGGAACAAAAGACTGGAAAGATGTGTTTGGGTCACAGCATTCCCACAAGAAGCAGGAAATTACATGTCATTAAAAACAACCTGGAAATCCTGTCACTTGACTGAGCATCAGACACGTACCATTCCTCTTGAATAACTGTTAACTACTGCCAACTAAGGCTATCATTTACATTTACTATTGGACAAACAGCAAAGGCAGAGAAATCACAAGGGATAAAACTATCTATTTGCTACATTGAAAATGAAGAGGCCTCACCCTCTCCTTAGAAAAACATCCACAGATCCAACACTAAGCCATTTAACATAGTTAGGAAATTCTAACACTTGGGTCAAGCAGTCCTATATGAACAACATCCCATCAAACGAATAAGCAATTTAATCTCCTGATGAATCAGCAAAGTAAGGCGACTCCTGGGAGGAGCTGCTGAGTCAGAATTTAAATGCATTTTCAAAACTGAATTTGATTCATCAAGGAAGGGGAGCAAATTTCTACAGAGAGCAATCCTCCCTGCTCACAGGCTTATGTGCACTACTCATCTTACTCTGACAATGCTGGATATGGCATCACTTACACCTTTGATTAAATCTTGTGCTCTGCTGTGCTCTGCAAATTAATGAAACCAACATAAGCTACCTCAAATTGCTGCTGTACAGCAGGAAAGGCAGGATACAAATGTTTTAATCAATAAATTAAATAATGCAACGATCTATGTTTTGGAAAGTTGGATCTTCTGGCCTCTCCTGGAATATTTCCTCCCTTCTTCTCTGCTGCCCTTCCTTTGGTCTGTACTCCGCCAACTGATGGTAGCATCTGATGAAGGGAGCTAGATCAGTGGCTCCCAACCTGTGTTCAAGGAGTCCACAAATCCATCTTGCTTGGGCAGGTTTCTGCCTTCCCCCATCTGTGTCTTTCCCTGAGCTGGCCACCATGCCTCCCCATCTGTATTAAGCTTCATTCAACTGCCCGTTTGCCACAGCACAACCACACCTCCCCAACTGAGTCAGCCTGCTCCAAGACCCCCCACACTCCAGGCAGGCGGCATCAGGCCATCCTCAGCCGGAGGACCCCCAAGTGTGCAACACCCCAGTCAGGGCTGTTAACCTACTCTTGAGGAGAACCACTCTTCATAAGAGGCTTGGGTGGGGCATATTGGCTCCCATAGCCCTCCCCTTCCGGTGACAGCTGGAAATGCCCGTGCCTTCAATGGAGGCATGTGCTTCAGCCCTGTTTAACCAACAGCTTCCTCATGGCCCTGCTGTTGGAGTCCCTGGCATTTCCCACATTTTGAGCCCCAGGATGGCCCAGACAGCATCAGGTGGCCAGCAGGGGCCAGGAGCTTCTCTGGGATGCTGAGTCTCGCTCTTTACTACCCCAGGATAGCCCAGTAAGTACAGGGGAGGGGGGGTTGCCTCCAGACAGTTAATGCCTGTGATGTGAGCTCTAACTCAAGAAAGCTTATGCTAGAACGAACGGTGTGACTCGTTAAGAGGCCACTAGACTTCTCATTTATTTTGCCACCTAGGTTAGTAATCACTACATCATCGGCTGTGGAAAAGATCTGCAGCCCAGAGATCCCGACAGCATATTCTGGGGATGAGGTTCCCCCTCTTCCAAACTAAGTGCCATTACTAAGGCCGTGGGGGGGGGGGGGAGAGGAGAAGCAGCGAAGCATCCCTTGATCATGCCTGCACAACTGAGAATTCTCTCTACAAGGAACATTTTGTATTGTACTTTAATCATTATTTGTGTTATATCCTTTGGCAGCCCACTGACCACAGAAAAGAGGGGTTAAAATAAAAATAAATACGAATCCACCAATTATTCTGTCAAGGACTGAGAGTTCATTGGGCATCCAAGTGATTTCCCATGAATACAGATTAACTGCTAACTGTGTTAGTAAAGGAGTCATTCTAAGCAGATGCACCGTAACTCAAACCTATACAAACATATGAATCTTTCTTATACTGTGTCAAGTCATTGGTCTGTACTGTCTACACTTTAACCAGACTTCCAGTCTCTGAAAGCTGCAAAACCATCTCTTTAATTTACTCAATATAATAAATAAGCACACATACCTTCTGTAGACTGAATAAATAAGATGTCTTGCACTTACATGTATTACTGTTTCTCAAATATATGTAGATGGAGTTGTGATTAATAAAACAGAAATCCACTTAAAAACGTTACTGAATTCATAATCACTTTTTGGTCATGATGCATTTTTTCAATCAACAGTAATAATAGTACAACTACCATCACATGGGAGTCCATAGTTTTGTTTTTTAATGTTAAAAAGGAGTCCTCATCCTTGAAAAGGTTGGGAACCACTGCTCTAGATCATGAAACCTTAGGCTACAAAAAATATCGTTATCTCTGAAGGGTGCAGCAAGATGCTTAGCTTCACCTGAAGCACAGTAGCAGATCTATATTTTTGGGACCCTGAAGCTTGAACTGTTATGAGGGGCCCCTTTGCAACCAGCAACAATAGGGCAACATCCAACAAGGTCCAAAGGCCCTTGCTGCCCTTGCAAGGACCTCGAGGCCCAAATGGCAGAGAACAGGGTGGTGGGGTGGAGTCGTTGAAAGCGGACCATACAGCGAGCCCCTTCCCAACAGCAATGAGGGCTGGGTAACCACTGTTATCTTCTTCAACGGGGTTGTTCTATGGCAGATGTATTGGTTCATTCTCTAATAGAGAGGTAGAAGGTCATCAGAGGGGGCTCATTAGGATAAAGAGGTGAAAATCTGATTTTTAGTGTTAAAATGGACAAGCACGATGAATGCAGCCTGAATTGAGATGTCTTTTTATGGTTCTGATTGGCTCTAGCCTAAGGGCTGAGCTATACAACTATTAAGCCGTGCACCAACGAAGGATTTGAGGATCCAGTTGCCAAAATGCAGGCTAGGAATAGATTCTGGCGAGCTCAGCAAGCCCATACAGCTGGGGGTTTGGGCACTGCAAGCCCCTGAGAAAATTTAGAAATTTGACCAATTACAAGCACATTTTGAGGCCATATGAAATGGGTACTGGAGCAAATTCTAAGGTCAATATTAAGTACTTCAACCCATTGGCTTATGATTCTATCACTAAAATAGCCTTATTTTAATAACTAACACTTAAAAAAACTTCAATTTTGTTGAAAAATTTACTCATTAAAAAAAAGGTTGCTTCGGGGGCCCTCCGGGATTAGGGGCCCTGAAGCTTAAGCTTCATTAGTTTCATAGTAGAGCTGCCACTAATGAAGCATCAATTCTTCTAAACATTTTCCACAGCTACCCACTTGGTACATCGCAGAGCTCACCCGTCTCAATTCTCATGAAGCTCTGCAATTAAAGGACTGGCTTCTGTTATCTTGCAAAATTCCTTTGTCCCAGGAAGTGTATAGAATCTTTAGACTAAACATCCTGCTGTTGCTTTTATAAGGACAGAGCACATGATGAGAGCATATATTAGCTCAGGCAGCATTTAGTTAGACAAATCCATAAGCTCTTTGCTAAACAGTACTTCTGGTGACTCAAGTCATTCCAAATCTTGCTCGGGTTTTGAAACAGTTTTGTCTATTTGCATGGAGCAAAATGAACTAGCAGGCTGATAATAAACAGGCTGACACAGACAGACAAGAACACTCTTAATTACTGCAGTCAAGGATAAGCTAAGAGTATTGCATAACTGAAATAAATACAATATGGCTTCAGAATCTGCTTTTGCTCCAGTTAGTACCTTGAGTTCCCTCTTGCAAGAAACAGCATGTGTTAATTTTGTTTTGAAGAAGACATTAAAAAGAAACTTACATTTTCTGTTGTTCCAGTGACAACATGTAATCCATCATACGTAGACTTTATGTACATTCCCTAAGGTAGGTAGATGAACAGACAAGAGAAACATGACTGTAATTACAGCTTGTCCACAATTACACCAGGGCTGTGTACCAATGAGTATTTCTAAAGAGCAACTTTCCCTTTCATAAATACCGCAGCACCAAGCCCAATCCAGCACTGGGAGCTTGAAACGGGAGAAGTCTCACTGTGCTGAAGGGGGAAAGCCCATTAATTCCTATTCTGTTTTCTAAATCACAGCTGCATAGCTTGTGTGTGTAAAGTGCCGTCAAGTCGCAGCCGACTTATGGAGACCCCTTTTTGGGGTTTTCATGGCAAGTGACTAACAGAGGTGGTTTGCCAATGCCTTCCTCTGCACAGCAACCCTGGTATTCCTTGGTGGTCTCCCATCCAAATACTAACCAGGGCTGACCCTGCTTAGCTTCTGAGATCTGACGAGATCAGGCTAGCCTGGGCCATCCAGGTCAGAGCACTGCATAGCTTAGTGCTATACAATTCAACTGAATGGTAAAATTGACCACACCAACTCACAAGCAGGTTCTAGCCCAGATAATTAGAGGCTGCTAACTGCCTGGAGAAAAAAATGACTTGTACCTTTAACAGAGGCTTAATAGGATGCTATTTACTACGTGTTATTTATCCACCAATTGTAATACGGAGTATATATAAATTATGCAAGTCTTCAGGTGTGACCATCTTGGTTTTGAACCCATGCTTTGAGGCTGTGGTCAGGTGGCTATGGCAGAACAAGCTGAAACTGAATCCAGATAAGGCTGAAGTAATGCTGGTTGGGAAGGCTGATGTAATTTAGATGGACTGGAGTGGAGTTGGCTTTAGCAGAGTGAGTTAAGAGCTTGGTGGTGCTCATGGGCCCAGCCTTGGGCCAAGAGCACCTTCTATCAGTTGCATTTGGTTCGCCAACTCTCTCCTTTCTTGGGCTCAGACGATCTGGCCACATTTTGTAACCTCATGGTTGGATTAATGTAACATGATCTATGATGGGCTGCCCTTGAAGACAACTCTGAAACTGCAGCTGGTCCAGACTGTGGCACCCCAATTATTTCCAGGGACTAACCAGTGGGAACATATCTCGCTAGTTTTGAAACAGCTATATTGGCTGCTAGTTTGTTTCCAAGTCCAATTTAAGGTATTGGTTATGACCTTTAAAGTCCTTCATGTCCTGGGGCCTACAGACTTGATGGCCATTCCATTCTCATGTGCCAGCTATGGTTTTCAGGCTGCCACTTGCTGGCTATTCCCCTGCTTAGGGTGGCCCACCTGGCATCAACCAAAGCCTGCTCTTTTTCCATTGCAGCTTCCACTCTGTGGAGTGGGCTTCCTGAAGAGGAGAAGGGAACCCCTCACTGGAGATCTCCAGAAGGTGCTACAAGCCTTGACTGTTTGCCAGAGCTTTTGATGGGATATGAATACAAGCATCTTTGAAAGTGGGGCATTTGGGTTTGTTTAATTTTATTTGGGTTTTAATTTTATACGTTTTAACTGATACTTGTCAGCCATCTTGAGCCAAGAAGAAAGGTATAGTATATAAATATTCCAATAGAACAAATGAATGTCATGAAAAGCTTCCATTGCCGTTTCTACACATTAAGGGACAGGGCATTTTTCTCCAGAACTGTTTTCAACCTTACTGACAATGGAGATCTGGTATGAGAAGGGAAGATGGCTTTAGGAGGCTTGGGGGTCTTTCTCAAAGCTGTGTAGGCTAAGTATTAATTTTGTGTTTCAGAAAAAAAGGCATGTATTAGAGCCACTTCCAAAACTGATCCAAGACACTGCAATCAGCACAACCCATATATGTTATACCTAAAAGTATTCTTACCAGGCCTTCACCAGGTTTGATATTGGTTAGATGAACCTCCTCAAGGCAAGCACCCTGGCTCATCAGTGGATCAGTGGTTGACCGAACTGTTTTATCACAAATTCCATTTAAAATTTTGGACTACAGCAAAAGAAGAACAGGAGATACAGTGTTACTTTCATAATCACAGTGTCTGTTCTACAGTCCCCATGCTGTCTCCAAAGAACAGAAAAAAAAGGTTTAATAGCTACTCCTGGTTCTACCCAAATTTGTAGGTTGCAGCAGCTGCCAGGAGTTACCTTTCATCAACCCCACCTGGTAAGAAGGGTGTGGCCCTTTGTTTCATATTTTAAATCCTGAAACCATAATGTAAACCCTATATAACTTGAAGCTAGGCCATTGTAATGAAGACTTTCTTGCAGTTTGGAAACTTTTGTAGCAAAGAATACAATGGTCACCTTCCTAATGGGAAAAGATCATAGCGAACATACATACCGGCTCTAGGCCCAATTCTATTATGGTGCGTAAATTCCTAAATAAGCTCAATTCTTAGGAGACTTCCTTCATCACTACAATTTCTCAACAACATCCATTTAAGTTTATCACATGCACACCAATTAAAAAAACCAAGGGCAAGGAGAGACATTCTTGGCAGTTGCTCCTCAGCTCTTGAAATCCTTGTTCCGTGGAAACCTGACAAAGGCTACTGGAACAGCTAACATAAATATATGAACATCTTTTATATGAGCTGGTTTTGGGCATCTAGGTTAAGCTTACATGCAGGGTAAACGTTATATATACGGGTTATTTTTCATTTCATTTATCGTTGATCATTTTTATAGTCTTGTGCTTCTTGAACTGGACTTGACTTTAATCATTTTGTAAGCTGCCTTCGAGTCAAAGCTAGGGCATGTTCATTAAAAAGTTATATTGAGAGCAGTTTATAATGTACTGATACCTGCCTAAAAACTTTGGAATAAGGCAAGATGAAGGAAGGAAGGAAGGAAGGAAGGAAGGAAGGAAGGAAGGAAGGAAGGAAGGAAGGAAGGAAGGAAGGAAGGAAGGAAGGAAGGAAGGAAGGAAGGAAGGAAGGAAGGAAGGAAGGAAGGAAGGAAGGAAGGAAGGAAGGAAGGAAGGAAGGAAGGAAGGAAATTTGTGAGAAATGCAGCTTTGTGTTACAGTATGGCTGTCTGGTAACCAAGGTTATTACATTTTGAATATGGTTGATCTCAACAGAAAGAGTTCCACAGCTTTCAAAAAACTTTATAACATTTCTGCTAGCTTGTCCCTGGTTCAGACACTATTTCTGAGTTAATTCTCTGCATTGTGAGGGCTCGGACTGAGCCTTAGAAATGTTTGCATCTGGCACCATGTACGGTGATTTTACGTGACTAAATGAAATTCACCCAATATGCATGATCCCTTGGGAAGCCTCACACAGGACTGTATTTGCAGGGTAGCCCCAGCCTCCACTAATATGCCACGGACACGACCACAGGCACAAAAGTTTGCATCAGGGTGCATTTTAGCAAACTCTCTCATAGGGAAAGGTGCAGCCTGTGTACCATTCTGCAATCCTAGCTACCCTTACAATGGAATAAGTCCATTAAAGCAGTTGAACTTTACCACTGGGTTGGATGACCTAGTGATCAGTAGGCACAAAATTTAGCAAAATGATCCCGGCCCCCGACACTACAAAATGAATTGAAATTTTACAAGAATTCAAAGCAAAGCAGCAGCAAAAATAATATATTCAACAACACAAAACATTCACCGAACTGGGTATGGAAAAATTAAAACTAAAACAGTCTTGACGATTCTGTGTTTGAGAGGAGGCAGGGGTATTTTTAACTACTGTCTAATGAATTCCTAAGCATCTCTTAGCCAGCGGAAATCCTTATCAAACACCACAGCCTGATCCATGTCAAAAGCCGGAAGCAGTGACTAGCTGTTACAAAATATTAAAAAGCCTGTCACTGTATCCCTTTGGAGGCTGGAAGATTGCTGAAAAAATATTTGGAAAACTCTTTTTTTTTAAATCAACTGCAATTAGAAACAGAATTGTTATATCTCCATGACTGGTGCAGACTTTTTTTTAATAATGAGAAGCCAAATTTGTTCTAATGTAAATAGTTTTATTATGCAGTTATATGTACTTAATATTTTTTTATGTGCAGAATGCTTCTCTATTTAGAATCAAGATCCTTATAACAGGGGTGTCAAACACATAGCCTATGAGCCTACGAGGCAACTTGTTACAGGCCCCAGCCTCACACTTAGGGTTGCCATCCTCCAGGTACTACCTGGAGATCTCCTGCTATTACAACTGATCTCCAGCCGATAGAGATCAGTTCCCCTGGAGACAATGGCTGCTTTGGGAATTGGACTCTGGCATTGCAGTCCTTCCCCTCCACAAACCACGCCCTCCTCAGGCTCTGCTCCCAAAACCTTCTGCTGGTGGCAAAGAGGGACCTGGCAACCCTACTCACACTTCACCTGGGGGAGGGGCTCCAATGGGGCCAATGGAGCCAAGGAAGGCAGAGTGCATGATCAGCCAGAGGGGCTGTTGGTCCCAACAACACAGCCAACAAACAGCTGGATGGAAAGGAAGACGGCCCATTTCCTGGTTCAATGACAGCCCTGGAGCCACTGCCCTGGCAACCATCTGGGACCTGCTGGGCTGAAGGATACACAGACGCACCAGCACAATTACCCGGAAAAACAAAAGAAAATGCAGGCAGCTGTCTGTACCTCCAGGGGAAGACAGGGGGCAGAATTGTCAGGCCTCCAAGGGCTTCTTTAACCCATTGTCAGTCTAGGCTAAGGAGGACTCACTGGCCAACTCTGACAGTTCCCTCTAGGGAGAAATGAGATCACAAAAGTGAGCCAAGAGACAAGACAGAAGGAGGAAGAATCAGGCCCACACAAGTAGGGGGAATGGGCCCCCAGACACCCCTATGTGGGGTGTTGACCCACCACAACCCTGGTGACTGTTGACCCACCACAACCCTGTTGTGATCTCTGTAGGCACCACACACCACAAAAGAACACCAGCCTTCTCCAGCCAAGTGTGGAGCTTTATGTCTGCCTCCCAGTATGCTTCCTCTTCTCTTCCTCCACCGCCCCCCAATGTATGCATCCTCTGCCGCTCGGAGCGTAGCATGGCAAACGCAATTAGTGTAACTTGGGTCTCGGTTGTAGCATATCCACTGATCCTTTTGAGGTGTTCTCATTTATATCCCTCTGGCTTTATGTTTAGGGATATTACAACAATAAAGCGGTACGTGTATCCCAGGTATTTAAATCCACGTTTCACCCTGAGGCTTCTTCAGCCTATAAAGAATTTAAAACGAGCACTGTGGATTCCTTGGCTAATGGAACCAGTAGACAATACTGACTTGATGGACCAAGGGTATAAGGCAGTTTCATTTGTTTTAATATCTGGCATTTCACATTTCCTGAATTCATCCAAAGCAAGTTTGGACATGTTACTTCTAGAGTTAAGTTTTGAAGTTCTATTGTGGTAGACAGCAGTGTGGGGAAGCAGGCAACCCACAAGGCATCGCTAGCCTAAGCTCAAAATATGCAAAGCTTCTTTCAATCAAGAAACTTTTCCAAGAACAGCTCCAAAAGGAATTCAAGCAGGTATTTGTAACAAACGTATACTTACTACACTAAGAACTTTATCTTCCATTTCAGCTACATGACAATCCTAGGGGAGGAAAAAGAAAGTAATTTATTTCAAGAACCATGTGTGGCAACAACAAGCTGGCACTTCTAAATTGCTCGGTAAAAGATCTGTGCCATGCTGACAGACCATAATACCTAGATACTACATTCCACTAGATTTCTTTGAATGGGAACCCAAAATACCTGATAGTGCATGCAGAAACAGACTTGGTCACATTTAGCAGATAGAGTTGCCAGCTTCAGGTTGGGAAATTTGGGGGGAGGAGCCTGAGGAGGGCGGGGTTTAGAGGGGGGAGGGACTTCAATGCCATAGTGTCCAATTGCCAAAATGACCATTTCCTCTAGGTGAACTGATCTCTATCGGCTGGAGATCAGTTGTAATAGTGGAAGATCTCCAGCCACCACCTGGAGGTTGGCCACCCTAGCAGAAGTTAATTTGCTTGTGCAGGAGGAGCCTTTCACAAGGAAATTCATGCTGCAGCCAAAGAAATTGGTTTTGCATGCACTAAATTGTTCACAGTTAATTTCTGCAATATCTCAGACCATTTCTCACTGCTCGTGCAATCGAGAAACATGTGGTCTACTACGCTGCATGCACAGCCCACTGATCACAGCTTTATTGGCAAAAGAATACAGCAGTCTGCTGAACAAACCATCACCCTCCCTTTTAATACTTATTCTAAAAACAACACAATCTCTTACTTTCTTCTAAGGTTTGACAATCCTAGCCACTGAAATTTGACCCAGCGCCTTTGCATATTAAAAATCTGAAGTTATCCAAAATACACTATCAAAAGTATTCAAGCCAGCAAACTCTAAAAGTAAACAAGGCTTTATTTACTCGGTTGAAGTATAAACCACTGAACTAAAGCAGGCTCATTTGGAAGATTACATTAATGCCTGGAATTTTGAAAGAATGCCTAAGCAAAGTTTTCAAAGCATACTATCTAGTTTAATTTTACAGAACTTTAAATATGTATCCAACACAAGATGAAACCACATCATCAAACATATGGTATAACCAGGGCCGGTGCCAGTCATTTTTACGCCCTAGGCAAGGCTAACTACTTGTGCCCCCACCCCCCAATTGCTAACCAATTTTCAAAGACAGATGTCTTGTAGAAAAAAATAAAAGCACAAAACTTTTTATAAGACATTATAATTAATTATATTCCATAGCACTGTTATCTTAAAGTAAAAAATATAAATTTTCAGTTGCATTTTTTTTTCAAGACACTGTTTAAAACTGTGCCCCTCGGGCCAGTTCTATGCCCCTCTGAGGTCTGCGCCCTAGGCGACCGCCTAGTTCGCCTAATGGTAGCCCTGCCTATATCAGTTGTCATGGCCTGAAAGACAATGGACCATACCTACCGACATAGTAATATATGTAGTTTCTGGCAATAAACCTTCAGCGGCCCTTATACAACATTGGAATGGGGGGAGGGTTCCAAGCACCAGTCGCTTACACATAGGATTGCCAACCTCCAGGTACTAGCTGGAGATCTCCTGCTATTACAACTGTTCTCCGGCTGATAGAGATCAATTCAGCTGGAGAAAATGGCCACTTTGGCAATTGGACTCTATGGCATTGAAGTCCCTCCCCTCCTCAGGCTCTGCCCCCAAAATTTCCTGCCGGCGGCAAAGAAGGACCTAGCAACCCTACTTACACATTAATAGGGAGTAGCAAGAGCACTTGTGCCTGACGAAATCCTTCATTGAATCTGGCCAATATCTATGCCACACAAGGATACAGAACAATTGTGACTGACAGGTACAAGGTTCTACAATGCAAAGAAGATTAATACTTTAAAAATTAATGGAGTGGTTAAATAAATAATTCCAGAAACCATTTAGTGGAAATAAAACAAAAAAATATCAACTATGAGGTAGCAGAGCAACAAAACCTGGCAACAATCTTCATGCTCCTGCTTTCCCTCTTGATTCAAAAATCTCCCAAACGCCAATATTTTTGTTACCAAGCTGCACACAGATTAATGAACGTCCACTTCTCCACACCCATTCTGCCTTCCTTTGAGGAAGGAGGAAGAATGACACACAAAACTTCAACTGACCTTCTGGACAGTGGTGGTGAGATCCAAGCAGAGTTGAATGATTTTGTTCTTTGTTGTAGAAAAATCGGCTATCCCAGTAAATGGAGTCCTGTGGTACAACAGAAATACCTTTACAAAAGAAGAAGCCATTCAAAAGTTGCTGTAACCCACATGCTTAGCATAAACACACATCGGCCTTCTATACGTACCAGGGCAGGTACGTCCCCCGCCTCCCACAGGGGTGTTTCAAATAACCCTGCTAACCTTGGATACACAACTTGGCTTGGTTTATCAGCCAACCATTATTTGAGGTTGCCACCAACCACTCCTTCCTTGCCAGAGCTCAGGGGATAAACTATACAAGTAACATTATAGTACATCATAACATTCCCATCACTTCATATTGCGCTCTGCCAAGAGGCAAAATCTTCTGCAATAGGCATCTGTGTGAGTTGAATGAGAGTCAGCCCTGCTCATCCGAGACCTTTGGATCTCAGAAAAGGCTTGGGAGGAGCAAGGCCTCCGTTTGTGCTGGGCTCTGGAGAAGAAAAGAGGGAAAGAAGAAGATCTAAAGCCTGTCTCAAACATTACTGGCCCCAATATGGTGGGTGGGTGGGTGGGTGGAGAGAACGTCTTTGTCCACTCTACTGACTGCAGTTCCCTTTGCATTCTCACAGAGAAGTAGATGGAAGTCACTGACTTGCAGAAGAAAAGTAAACACTGAGGACAACTTTGCTAGACTCCTTTTTTTTTGTTGAAATCAGTAGCTTTCTTTTTATTGTTTTTATTACATGGGAAAAGGAAAATAGGGAAAGGGATAATCAATCTTTGTTCATATTACATTTCTATAACACAGGCGTATGGACATTCTAAGTCATTATCTCTGTCATAATCTTACTCTCTTCGATTACATTCATATAACAATTCTCTAATATTATGTTTAATATCTCTAATATTACCTTTTGAACTATTATAAAAAACAATCATTAGTATCATAACAATGTTTTCGGAAATATATACTTATGAACTGTCATATTTATCATAGAAGGATTGCCATTTCTGTTTGTGCTCCTCATACATTTCATGATGCGGCAAGGTGGAGAGTTTTGACATCATCGCATATTCATGCATTTTTGTAATCCACATGTTTAAATCTGGTATTGCCTTATCTTTCCATTTTTGCGCCAATGACAATTTCGCCTCTATTGTGGCATATTGATAGAGCTCTTTTTGATTGGGTGGGATTTGAGGTGGAATAATACCCAGTAAGAAGTATTTAGCTTCTGGTTGAAAATTAGTGTTCGTTAAGTCTTGTATTTCCTTATGTATCTTTTTCCAAAAGTACTTTCTTGCATGTCCACCATTGGTGAAAATATGTCCCTTCTGTGTCAGAACATTTCCAGAAGTTTGCCTGATTTGATTTGTACATCTTCTGTAAATCTTTCGGTGCATAGTGCCATCTGTAAAACATCGTATACCAGTTTTCTTTAACAGCTTGTGATCTGGTAAACCTGATGTCTATATTCCATAATTTCTCCCAAGTTTGCATCAAAACCATCTCCCCTAAGTTCTGCATCCACTTCACCATACATGTTTTTACTTGCTCAGATGCAGTTTTGATGGTCAGCAACAGTTTGTAGATTTTTGACAGGAGATGATCTTGTGTTTTGGTAATCAAGGTTTCAAATTCTGTTAACTTCCTTTGTTTGCCTTCTTGTACATAATCTTTTCTCAGAGCATGTATTATTTGATGGTTTACAAACCAAGAAATCTTAATATTCTCTCCTTGAAGTTCCTGTAGTGTTTTCACTTGACCATCTTTCTTAATACAATCATTATAAGTAAATAAATCATTATTGCTCCTACTTGCAAAATCTGCGTATGCTTCTATTGGAGACATTAATCCAAGTGGCAATGGGCTGAGAAATCTCTTCAATGAATTCCATACCTTTATCATCTGTAGTGGTAGATTTTCTGTATTAACATTTTTAGGCCTCGTGGTGTCTTTTTGTCCAAAGCCATTGGTGAAAGGCGTCCAAGATCTGCTTTTTCTAATCTAACCATTCTATCTTCAGGACGTATGATCCAGTCTGTCAGTGCAGTCAAAGTAGCTGCCTGGTGATAAAGTTTAAGATTGGGTAAATTCAATCCGCCTCTACTTTTTTCGTCTTGTAGGACTGCAAATTTCACTCTAGGTTTTTTGCCATTCCAAACAAAATTGTTCAATCTTCTCTGCCATTTGGTCAATATCATTGAGTTTATATAGATTGGAATTGTTAGGAACAGGAAGTTAAGTCTGGGCATAATATTCATTTTCAGCACTGCTATACGACCCAACCAGGAAATTTGTAGTCTAGTCCATCGTTGAAGATCTTCTATTTCCCCCCAAACTATTTTGTAATTTAGGTCAAAAAGCGTGTCTAATCCCGCTGGTATCTTAACACCCAAATATTTCACATTCTTCTTTGGCGTTGACCATTGAAATTTGTTATGTATAATCAGTCTTTCTTCATCTGTGACATTGTAGAGAATCATGTTTGTTTTAGTTTTGTTAAGCTTATATCCAGAATAATAACTGAATTGATCAATTTGTTTTTTTTATTTCCGTCAGTGAGGCTTCTGGTTTTCGACATATTAATACCACGTCATCTGCATAACTTCTCATTTTGTATTCTTGGTCTTCGTATCTTATTCCTTCTATTTTGGAATCAGCTCTGATCTTGTTTGCAAGTATCTCCATTGCTAAACCAAACAATAAAGGGAACAAAGGACAACCTTGTCTTGTCCCTTTTTGTATTTCAAAATGTTCTGTTAACATCCCATTGATCAGTAAACTCGCACTTTGATTAGTGTATAAGGTCTTTATGGCTTTCAAAAATTGTGTGCCACAGTCTATTTGTTGTAAAGTTTTCAGCAAGAAGTTCCATGAAATGTTATCAAAAGCTTTCTCAGCGTCTAGAAAAAGCATTGCGGCTTTTTCTTTTTTGTTCCTAATGTAATTGATCACCGCCAAAACCACTCTTACATTGTCTTTGGCTCTCATTATAAAATCCCTTCAAATTAAAGGGTCCAAATTAGCCAACTATATCTCAGAAATAAAAATTTAGGAGTGCTTTATTATTTCCATATGAAATCCTCTAATAATGCTCTACAATGGTGTACTTTTTTCTAATATGGGGAAGCCTGGTGATTAGCAGCTAACCTTTTAACACAGTTTCCAAGCTTACCTCAGTACTGAAAAGGATAATTATGGCCTTCCTTAAACACAGCTTTGGGGAGCTGCTGAGAAAACCCTCACCCACTAATTTTAGAGGGTCAACCAAGGGTAGCAACCAGGATGGGCCACAACACATATTAGCGTTGAAAATGAGTAAACTGATCCAAATCAGTAACTGCAAAAAGTAGGAAAGACTGTGATGGAAGCAGAACAGGAAAGATATGTGATGGAAGCAGAATAGGAAGAAGCAAACAGCCACAGAACAGATCCAGTTCCTTGCTAGAAACAATGCTTATTTGGAGCAGACAACTGCATTCTTCGGTTTACACTCTCACTGTCGACGCCTGTCTCATACACTTGGTTCTTATGGATGGATGGCAGGATGCAGAAGATTTTGTTTTGTCTCCTAACCCCAAACCGGGTGCCAACTGTGGCATTATCTGCTCTGATACTTGTCAGCTTCCACCACAGTTGTCTACAGAGTGAGCTGCTAACTTTAGTCAGACAATGAAGGCACATTTCTCATTTCTTAGCCCCTTCTTCCAATTTCTTGTCATAAAGATGGGGAAAAGAAAATTCAGTCTAATTTGTGACTAACTACATTTATGTTGTTTAAATCGTATGGGCCAAGAATGACTGTGTGAACTGGAATACTTCCGTGCAATCTATCCTGAGGTTAGCATATGGGAATAACACAGAAAAGCACAAGATAATGTTAAAACATCCCAGGGAGGGAAGTAAGGAACCACTGGCTTCTCTCTGACGTCTGCCTTGGCAAGGTGAAGGAAAAAAAGAATTCATGCCAACTATGCATCAAATCAGTGGGTTATAGATCAAATCAAGCCTGAACTGACCCTAGAAGCTAAAATGACTAAACTGAGGCTGTCGTATTTTGGTCACGTCATGAGACGACAAGAGTCACTGGAAAAGACCGTCATGATAGGAAAAGTTGAGGGCAGCAGGAAAAGAGGAAGACCCAACAAGAGATGGAGTGACTCAATAAAGGAAGCCACAGCCTTCAATTTGCAAGATCTGAGCAAGGCTGTCAAAGATAGGACATTTTGAAGGACTTTCATTCATAGGGTCGCCATGAGTCGGAAGCGACTTGACGGCACTTAACACACACACACATGCATCCTAAAACACATGGATAGATTTCCAGGGCTTTTTTTGCTGGTTTTTAAAAGCACACAGAAGGGTCATTACCTGTCCAGCCATGTCAACAAGGCCTTCGCAGCACCAATAAGCTCCACCACTGAGGTAAGGAATTCATTAGGGGGCTTGCGCAAGGTATTTCCATCATAATTTGAACTTTTCCTCCGACTGCTGATATAGTTTTGCAGATTGTGGGAAGATGCTCGTAACTTAAGAACTAGGCTCTTCATGTTGTCCGATTCGAGGCCATAATTCTATTGAAAATGTTTTTTAAGACAGGGAGAGAGAGAGAGTAAGCATGATAACTTCCCAAAGTGGTCCCTCAAAGCATGAGTCAGGTCACTATATGAATGTGATCATCGTTTTCATTGCCCACATGAGTTCCTCATACCCTAGCTCAACTTCTACATATGCAATCAATACATGCTTGAAATTCAAAGGGGACATTTTCGACTTCTGGCATTGCAGCAAAAACATAAGTCACTACTCTGTTCTCTACTTTTCTCATCTTTTGATAAGCTTGGGTAAAGCTACCTTGGTTTTGACCTGATTCCATTGTGAAAACTCATAAGAGTACTCCTTATCTAAAATGATCACACAAGAAGGCAAATTCATCCAGGGTGTCCCCAGTTAATTCTCAGACATGGACTTGGTCTTTACTGAACAGCAAAGGCCCAGAATCAAACCTTAGTATTGGCACTAAAAACTCAACACATAAGTATTTTTCAAATTCCTGTTCAATTTCATTTGCAATCAGGGAAGATAAATTTAAATTGAAACACTTTTCAGAAGCAAACGTAGTAATTACTGGACAAAACACTGCTTGTCTATGAAATATCCTCCCCTCCCCGCAATGATCAAACTGGCTGGTTGATAACAAATAGTCAAACTTTCCCACCACGATCAGCACATGACCAGTCATATTTTTAATGCCTGCTTCAAATAACATGACTTCAGCTCAGGGTTTGATAGAGTTGGACTGAGTCCAAACTCATGGACGGTATGAAAGGTATATAGGGCTTAGCTGGTTTGCATTACATTCCGATTTAGTTTTGAATCCCACTGGCATTTCTACTGGTACAAGAGGGATGAGGGGCCATCTCGGACTTTTGAAAAGGCTGAACCAGGAATTGTGGGACCCCCACGGACAAAAAGTTACATGAGACGGGGAAGAGGAGAACTGGGCGAGATTGGCCTTCTTCCCTCTGGCATCAATGAAAAAGTTGGTAGGATTCAAGTCTTAATTCTAAATGAAGTGTTTTTGTGACAGTTAAAAATACGATTTTAAGAGAATCAAACAAGTAAGATTAATATTGGATTTTTAATTAAAACATTCATCATAATCCTTATTTATAATTCAGCTGGAAATTAAAAGATTCCAGTTATTATGATATATCTTACAGAGGAAGCCAAGGAACAAGTGAGATGATAGGGATAAACCCAGGACATGTTGGAAACTCACTTAAAAAAAAAATGACATTTTTGTTACATAAATTCCTGCCCCACTTAGCTTCAATTCAAGAACATTAATTGGACAATCCCCTTACACAGCAATAAGAAAGGAGAATTATTCTAAAAATACTAGTGCTCCAAAGCACAAAATAGGCCTCTACAGAGCACCACACAGAGAGAGTTAAGGTAGTGGTCATCTGTCCTAAGTTATTCAATAAATAATAACAAGCATTTAAACACAGCAGTAACATAAACCTACCACCTTTCAAAAAATACACCCAAGCACAAGAAATAATTCGAATGAGGGTCTTGCGTTTGAGTTCTTCCATTTCATTCCATAGCAACTATGAAAACGCTTTTATACCACTTCCCCCATCACACCCACCAAGTTGCTGACAGAGTTCAACAATGTGTGATTTTTTTTAATAAATGTGATTTTTAGAGAATGCAATTCCTTTGCTAATGTATCAGGGAGCTCACAACGCTCTCGCCAACAAGGGGTTAAATCTACAGCTCAACTTAAGCTCGTCATACATTCCTGCCCCACTTGGCCTCAATTCAAGAACATTAACTGGACAACCCCCCGACAACTTGGTCAAGCACCTTACAACGATCACACGGTATGGCAGATGCGTTTCAGATGAACTCTAGTTGCAAAATTTTCAGGGTCTACGTTCCAAATAATTTCCAAACTATATTAGCCTGTTTAATTAACAGTGCAATCCTAAGGGGAGAGGTGAATGGGCACAGGGAGTAGGCTGACCCTTACGCTGGCGTATCTCATATCTCATAGATACAACTGAGTTAAGGGCCAGTTATGCTGGTGCAGGTCCCCAACGCTGCTGCACGGCTCTCAGGAGCTGGCACAGCATTGTGGAGGCTGTGCCCCTGCACAACTCAGGCGCAGGGCTCTGTGCCGGCATGGTCATGGTCAGAATTAGTCATCTCCCTGAGTGCTTTCTGCCCGGGCACACCCATGAGAGACCCACAGTTACAATGAGGAAAACGGTGGTGCAGCCCACAGGCAGGGCATTAAAGTGAAAAATCAAGCGCCCTCCCACTGCAACGGTCATGCCTATGAGATACCAAGCAGCTCAGGATGCCAACTAAGGGCACGATCAATCACCCCTCTCCCTCGAGGCAGCCAAGCCCCCTACCCAGCACCCAATCGTGACCCACAGCCCTACAAAAAACCTGGCTAGGCCACCCCACAACTCAGTAGGTAGGGCATGCAGCAATAGGATGTTGTCTGACAGCTCCCTATGCTGCGGACTTAGAGCGAGCGGCAAGGCACCTTGGTGGCGGGAAGAGCACAAACACCCAACCGGTGACCTCTCCCAGATCTCAACCTTAACAGGTACCCCATCTCCTCAGCCAGGGCCCTAAGGGGCGATCATGCACTGACAGTTAAACAAGGGACTGTCCCCCAAACCTCCTTCCCCACTTCCCTTCCCTCATGGACGGAAGCCGCCCCGGCAATGCCACCCCCTGCACCTGAGCTCGGCAGCCAACAGGTCTGGCAAGAGCCCCAGACCCCACCACCAGCGCCCCCATGCTTGAGGGGCTGGGATGGTAGAGCCATAGGGGAGGGGCCGTGGCTCAGTGGTAGAGCCTCTGCTTGGCTTGCAGAAGGTCCCAGGATCAATCCCCGGCATCTCCAGTTAAAGGGACTAGGCAAGTAGATGACGTGAAAGTCCTCTGCCTGAGATCCTGGAGAGCCGCTGCCGGCCTGAGCAGACGATACTGACTTTTATGGACCAAGGGTCTGATTCATTAGAAGGCAGCTTCATGTGCTCATGTGACTGTGCCAGAACAGCTACCAGAGAAGGGAGCCCTAGCTGTCGGCTCTACACTGGACTGGAAGTTCAGGTAGTTGCTTGTCTCCCCCTCAGACACGGCAGGGAGTCCCACCATGCTGAGTGGAGTGGGGCTGGACTCATTCCTTTGCAGAAGCAGACTTCTGTGGAGCAGATGCCAAGGAGGGCCCCCATGTGCTGTTAGTGTGGACAGGAGTGCAAGACTGGTGAGGGTGTTTTGGATGGCGAGAGCATTTTGCTGGGGGGAGGGCAGCATTTGCAGCACAGTCCCACACCAAGTGCTGCCAAGTGGACTCTTTGGCAACCCCTGAGGGACCTTCTCAGAGCCCACCAAAGAGCTCTTGCCCCTTGTGTGAATACACGTGTCTGTGTTTTTCTGTTTTGCAGGTGGAAATCCAACAGGGAGAGCTCCTGTTCCAACTGCTGACACTCCCCCCCCCCCGCCACACTGAGCCCTGGCCGCAGAACAAGCCTGCCCTTGGCACCAATCATATGCAGCTGAATGCCCCTCTTGGTCCTCCGCCCCATTTGGAAGTCTCCCAGAGGAGTTGCACCCATTTCCCTGGAGGCTAAGCTTAGGTAGAGTTTGGTACTCTCAGCTCTGTTGCCCCTACAGTCCTCTAATAAAGTGTCTTCATTGGCCACAACTGTGTCTTTGTGAGTGCGTCTCTGGGGGTCATTAGAGGATGGTTGGGGAGGCTACAATCCACCTGCAGAACGGATGGCTCTCATCCTGCTACTGATGGTGACACACCTGCATGGACAGATGTGACCGATAAGGGGTTAACCTACAGCAAGAGCTGACAGACCAAGAGTGGGCGGAGCCAGAGAGCTGACACTCTGAGCTCTGGGAGACAGAAAAACATTCAAAGCTTGGGACCCAGCCTGAAAGGAGGCTGTGATAGATTGGAAGCTTGGGAACCAGCCTGAGAGGAGGCTGTGAAAGGAGTCCTAAGATTGAAACCAGCCAGAGAAGGCTGTGATAGATTCAGAGCTGGGTGAGGAGACGGAGAATAAGTGAGACTGTACTCTGCGAACCTGAAGGTTCTGTTAAAGCCGAAGCTATTGAAACACACAACCTGTGGGAGTGACAGGAGTGAGAATTGGGTTAGACAGGACCCATTCTCAGGTCACAAAGGGGCATTAGTCTCTGAGGTAGAGCTATTCCAGTAGCAGGGAGGTGTGGAGGATTACAGCCACTAAGGTGGGGTAGTCAGAGAGAACTGGAAGAGGGATTTTGGATATTTCCCCACACTTCTGTGAGTTCTCTGAGGAGGGAAAGGAACTCAGACTTCCTTTGCTCCTGTGAGCTAGGCTGGGGACAGAGTCTGAGAATCTGAATCTGAGTAACAGTTCTGAGGGACAGAACTAAGCCTGAAACTAAGAACTGAAGGAACATGATTGAAGAAAACATCTAAGCTCTCTCTCTGAAGTAATCTTGTGTAGATAAATCTGACTTTGAGTTTTCCCTCCAATTCTGCCTTTTCCTTGAAAATCAATCTCTGTGAGTTCTGTTCAATAAACTTCTTTGTTTTGTCTGTTTAAGTTAAAAAGCCTCTTGTGTCATATTTCTCTCTGAGGTAAATCCTGGTGTGGGACTGGAGGAGAAGGAAAATAATCTCCTCACAAATATACTCAGGCTAACGCTTTTCCCTCACCATATACATTCTGAGCTGAGAGAGTGGGATATTGAAGTGGTTGAAAGGGGGGTGCATCATAACAGACCTACGGGGGCTATGCCCTCTGCCCCTGAACTGTGGGTCCTCAGCCGAAAGCGCAAAACAATGACTGGAGGTGCTGCAGGGAGCGGAGTTTAATCTGTCAAGAAATAGCTGGGTTCTTGGGGCCAGGGCCTCAGCGCAGAGGGATAGGGCAGCTCAGATCGAGGTTTGGCCAACATTTCCAATTGATTGCGGGGGGAACGACCACTGGAAACAGGCTTTACGGATTCACGGAGCTTGGTTGGACCTTGGAGTCCTTGTTCCATCCCTACAGGGAGCAGACTAGTACCGCCATATTTGCATCACAGCCAGTTGTGGAGGCACAGGCAGCCCTCAGAATTGCTCAGTATGTGTTCTAATTTGTGAGTGAGTTTATCCCAACTAAGTATGATAATCCAGCAATCCAGTTCATCTTCACCCATAACTACTTCAGATTTGGTCACGATTTATTCCTTCAGACCAATGGCACAGATACAGGCACCCGCACGGCACCACAATATACCAACATTCTCATAGCTGACCTGGAGCAATGCTTCCTCAGCTCCCATCTGATAACACCCCTCTTGTAGTTGAGATTTATTGATTACATTTTTATCATCTGGACGCATGGGAAAGAACCACTGGAGAAATTTCACCAGGCCTTTCAAGAAAGGCCCAAACAAAACAACAGAACACCACTGGTTATCACATTCACCTCTTCACTCAAACTGGTTCATCTCATGAAACTGGTATTATGGTCCAACCTATGCTGGACCATGATACCTCTCTCTCACTGTCATTGGGAGGCAAAACTTTTCTTGCTCACAGACAACCTCCTAACCTTAAACAACTTCTCACTCACAATAATGTACATCATAACATGGTCTACGAGACCAGGGCCTGCAATAAACCAAGATGCCAACTCTGACGCCATATTCACTCTGACAACACAATCACCAGACCTAACAACACCAGCCATACCATTTCACTCACTTGTTCATCTTCCAATATTATATATGCCATCAAGTGTCAACTATGCCCTTCCACACTCTACACTGGACAAACAGCTCAGTCCCCACGCAAAAGGATAGATGGACATAATTCTGACATCAAAAATCACAACATTCAAAAGCCAGTGGGAGAATATTAATCTTCCAGGTCATTCTGCTGCTGACTTAAGAGAGGCAGTCCTCAAACAGAGAAGCTTCAAGGGAAGATTACAATATGAGATTGCTGAACTTGAATTAACAAATTCAGAACAATGGACCTCGCCCCAGGGATTAATACAGACACAGGATTCTTATCTCACTACAGATGATAATTTTCTGTCCCTAAGCATTTCTCCCCTGCCCTAATCAAGCCTTTGCTTTTTGCATTGTACCTCTGCATCCTGACTCATTTCTTTGCAACACCCTCCCACCTTCAGACTGGGATATAAGGACACAGGGATCTCCAACCCAACATGTATCTGATGAAGACAGCTTTGACTCGAGAAAGTTCATACCCTCAAAATATTGTTGGGTGTCTAAGATGCTAGCTACTGGACTCAAGTTCTGTTCTACTGCAGACCAATAAAGCTACCCTCTGAAACATACTTCAGCCAAGATGCAACAGCTGTAAAATCAACCATGGCAAGAATTCAAATGGTGTTATGCACAAATGGAAGGCACCTCCACTTGTGCAAGGGAGGGACCCCAATTTCCAACGATTCCGTTCTTCACCATATCCTATGCCCTTCAAGAGAATCTCCTAACCATGAAAAATGACTTTGGAGGATTAAAAAATGGAAAGATGCTAAAAAAAAAAAAACCCAGAGTGAGCAAAGCTCCAGCAAATACAAACTCAAACAAATCAAGAGCCACTTTTTTAACTTAAAGATTTGGAGAGTACCATTGGAGAGTCAGCCTGGTGTGGTGGTTAAGAGCGGTGGACTCTTAATCTGGAGAACCAGGTTTGATTCCCTACTCCTCCACTTGAGTGGCGAACTCTAATCTGGTGAACCGGGTTCGTTTCCCCACTCCTGCACATGAAGCCTGCTGGGTGACCTTGGGTTAGTCACAGTTCTCTCTGAACTCTCTCAGCCCCATCTACCTCACAAGGTGCCTGTTGTGGGGAGAGGAAGGGAAGGCAATTGCAAGCCAGTTTGAGTCTCCTTAAATAAGATACAGAAAACAGGGGTATAAAAACAAACTCTTCTTCTTAGAAATATATTTCTATAATAAAATGTCCTGAATCACCTTTACAAGGTTTTGTTCTCACATCTCTACCTCTTTGACCTGAACACTACTGCTTCAAATTCACAAATAAGGAAACAAGGAAAGAGGAAAGAAGGGAGTGAACAGGATGTGCAAGTCACTGACAGCTGCTCGACTGTGATAAGCATCAGTCAGACCTTAGAACACTCTAGTCTGGCACTTGCTCCAGCCTTCCTCTATTAGTATTACATAGGACCGTGCATTCAGCTGAATTTTTAAGCAACTAGAGCCAATAAGTCTGATTTGCTTTATATCAAAGGTATTTTACAAGTATACCATTCTGTACGATGTATAGCTTCCATACGAAGTCAATAATCCTTTTCCTAGCTGCAAGGACAGTTTTGGACACAGCATCTCAGAAACCCCTTTGTCATTCAGCACACCTGGACTTTTATCTCACCCACACCCACACCGAGGATCCGTTTTCCTACACCCGTCTCAACAACAGAAAGAAACACAGCACTGGGAACGTACCAAGGTCAAACATTCCTTTCCAGTTAATCATTAACTTGACTAGCTGGGGATCAAATTGCTTTCTAAGTTCCTAAAGCTTGCAGACACAACAGTGTAAACTAGGTCGACATATCACAAATGTTAATAATGTGCCTGTGCCTTAAAACACAGCATCGTGGGCGATCTAAAACCGAACTAACAACAGCGCACCAACAGGCCAAATATGATTTACCACCGGCATGGCACTTCGAATGACAGCAGTTCTTAGCCATCTATCCTTGGCATCTTTACAGCAGTCCTTTACTTCTTCATTTTACAGGAGGAAGTGGAGCTTGACTTGCCTCTAGAGCACTGGTTCCCAACCAGGGGTCCATGGACCCCCAGGGGTCCGCGAGAACTAAATTAAGGTCCGCGAAACAAAGTTATAAACCCATCATAAATTAATATTTTCAATTAAAAGTTCTCTATTATAAAATATATATATTCAAATATAATTCTAAGTTTAATGTTTCACTAACAGTTATGGTTAAAGTTTATTTTCAAATTCCCGGAATTTTTATTTTGAACCTTGGGGTCCCTGCACCCAACAAAAAAGTCCTAGTGGTCCCTGGTCAAAAAAAGGTTGGGAACCACTGCTCTAGAGACACGCAGCAAGTTCATGGCATAGATTTGACCTGGGGTCTCCCAGACATAATGCTAAGGCTTTTAGCCCCCGGTCAGCAACCAAGTTACCGGTAAGGGCATTATGAAACTGGTGTCAGAGGCGAAGAATCACAGCTTTCTAACTCACCCACACCCCCATGGCCCACCTGTGTGTCCTGTTGCAACAGGTGATACAGGACTTGTTCAACACCCTATTTTTTTACTCTAGTTTGAAAACTTGGGGGGGGGGAGATTTAGCAAAATAACCACATCTGCCTTCTTTCAACCATCTCAGTAACAGACTGCTTTCTAATAGAATTCACTTGTGGTTATTTTATTTAAAGTATTTGCCCCCATAATGTGTAAGTTATTTATTTATTCAAATTTATAGCCCACCCTCACTCCCAGCCAAGGCCAGGAATGTATTATCCAAATATAAAATATTATTGCTGAATGTAATGTAAAGCAAAAAAGTGTCCTCAAGGTGCTCCACAGTTCCCTACTTCTGATTCCAGAACATAAATCCATGTTATAAAAGTTTATCTAAAAGATACAGGGGATACTAAATAGGTGAAGAGTTCCAGCTGAGTCTCCTATGGGAGAAGGGTGAATTAAAAGCGCTCCACACAAATAGCTGCTGGTTTCAAAGCTGAAATCTTACCATGTTTTTGAACCATATCTTTATGTTTCCTAATATTTTGTTCATTTTATCAACTACAAATTAAGCATGAAGGTGGATTTTCTTACAAATACACTTCTATAATATCTCATATCATATTTGGACACCCACAAAGGATGTTACGAAGTGACAAAGGGCACAGCACACCCCTACCCTTTCCTGTTCTTGACCCCCCACAGAAGGGGGAAGACATTTCAGCTAAACCACAAGAAGATTCTGACGCATTAACTTGAGCTGCACCAAACAGAAGATCTAGGACGAAAGCCAAAATGTGCATCTATGAAGGAAATTAGGAGGAAATTGTAGAAGATAGGACAAAGCTTTGGGTTCTGGCAGATATTCAACTCTCTCAATTTTGTTGAATTTTTCTTGTTAAATGAGACAGAAAGGGAGAATGCTCTTGGGTGCCTACCATGTCCATTATTCCAGATAGAAATGAATATAGTAATCTTACCGTTTTATCAGATGCTTCTTGCTCGTATGATATGACCACCCTAATCCCAGCATGGTGGATTGTATTTCCAAGTTTCTTAAATGAAAACATACTTCCTTGGCACCACTTTTTTAAAGTGTTATTACTTTGCAATTGTGAAACTGCAGATATGGGGAATATTTAGGCCAGCTGTGCCAAACACAAGGTTTATCATAGGGCGCAATCACTCCCCAACTCCAATTTATCAAGACATAAACCATTTCTATTCCATCCTTCTGAAAGAAAAGCTTATTTTATACCAGGCGTCAGAAGAAGAATGCAAGAAGAGCTGCATAATGAAAGGAATGTAGCCCAGTAAGGCAAAAGAGTGACAGAGCATTCTTTCCCACCATTCTCAACTGATGAAACTGTATATACCGTTGGCAATGATTCATAGAATGTGAACAAGCCCATCGAGTGAGTCTCTATCATAAAGTAAACTGGATCCGACACAATACCACTACTGCAATGAGAATTTTTTAAGAAGGCACCAGGGGAGAATGAATATCCTAACAAGCTTATGAATGACCTGTGCAGATCATTATGCATTCACTTGTCTCATGAATCCTCCACTTTTCAGTTTTGCTACATTATCAAGATCTCAGGATTGATAAGACAGGAGGAAGGGGAGATGTTGCTCTTTTATATGCTCAAGTAACATTCTCCATTTAAGTAATGCTTCATTCGAAAGCACCAGTCTTAAAGACACACTTCCTTATTTTTAAAACCATCCATTCCCTTCTAGATTTGAAGGTCCATTCACTTGTAAATGAACTGTGGGCCTGGAGTCCTGGCCTCATGTTCACTCTCATTTTCCCCATTTTGTTGTGTTTCTGCTTCTATGGTCCTAGGGTTGCCAGGTCCCTCTTCTCAACCAGCGGGATATTTTTGGGGGCGGAGCCTGAGGAGGGCAGGGTTTGGGGAGGGGAGGGACTTCAATGCCATAGAGTTCAATTGCCAAAGCAGCCATTTTTCTCCAGATGATTCTCTATCGGCTGGAGATCAGTTGAATTAGCAGGCGATCTCCTGCTACTACCTGGCAGTTGTCTAATACAAAAAAATCACCTGTACTGTACGGTAATAAGTTGGAAAGGAAACAGTACTCAACTCTATATGCAAAAATATCAAAAGTGTATTACAATACAGTGAATATGACAGTGAAGTGCAAACGAAAGCTTATAAACAACTTAAACAAAAATAAACATAAGCTTAAGACATGAAGTTCATCAATTGAGTCCAAATGACTTCTAAAGGATATAAAATCTCATTTATAGTCCATTATAACATGCATATATCTTGATGCTAAATTTTCCAAAGATCAAGTGATGTCTTGATTCCTTATTGAAGGTAGGTAAAGATGGAAAACTCCTTCCGGAATTTTTAGAAACATTCTTCAGCCTGAATGAATGAAGTTCGGCGCCTTAAAAGTTCATTCATACAGGCTGAAGAAGCATTATATGCGAAAAACGTTTCTAAAAATTCCGGAAGGCGTTTTCCATCTTTACCTACCTTCAATAAGGAATCAAGACATCACTTGATCTTTGGAAAATTTAGCATCAAGATATATGCAAGTTATAATGGACTATAAATGAGATTTTATATCCTCTAGAAGCCATTTGGACTCGATGAACTTCATGTCTTAAGCTTATGTTTATTTTTGTTTAGGTTGTTTATAAGCTTTCGTTTGCACTTCACTGTCATATTCACTGTATTGTAATACACTTTTGATACTTTTGCATATAGAGTTGAGTACTACTACCTGGCAGTTGGCAACCCTATATGGCCCCTACTAGGCCTCGGGGTAGTTATAGTTTTCCATCAGAACTGGCTTCCCTACCTCCCCACCTCCCAGTTGCTGTAAATGGTTTCAACTAAAATGTGAGGGTCTTGACTGTTTTTTCGGGCCCTGTGCCTCAAAAACGAGCGCCATCTGTTTATTTCAATATGATGATTTTATGGGGTGGTTAAATTGTTTTATATCTTTATATCATGATTTTAGTGTACTTTACTGCTTTTTATGTATTCAGTATTATATTGTTAGCCGCTGTGAGCCCAGTCTTGGCTAAAGATTGAAGGCGGGATAAAAATCTAAATAAATAAATAAATAATGTACTCTAAGGTGCCTTAGAGGGTGGCCAGATTCCCCCTGGCCACCAGTGAAGGATGGGGGAGTAGGGTTATCAGATCCAGTTTGGCAATCTCCTGAAGATTTAGGGATGGAGCCTGGGGAGGACAAGGACCTCAGATGGGTACAATGCCATACAGTCCACTCTCCAAAGTATCCATTTTCTCCAGGGGAATTGATCCCCGTAGTCTGGAGATAAGCTGTAATTCCATGAGATCCCCAGGTGCCACAGGACGCTCTTTATAAGTGTGCCCCAAAAGTACAGTACACTGAGAAGCGGGTCCTACTTCTTATAAAGGTAAAGGTAGTCATTTATAAGGCAAGGTTGTAAAGGCAAGCACTGGATCATTACTAACCCATGTGGTGATGTCACATCCCAAGGTTTACACTTTACACTTTACCCCCAGCAAGCTGAGTACTCATTTTACTGACTCGGAAGGATGGAAGGCTGGGTCAACCTTGAGCCGGCTACCTGAAACCGACTTCTGTCAGGGTCGAACTCAGGTTGTGAGCAGAGCTTTTGACTGCAGTACTGCAGTTTACCACTCTGCGCCAAGGGGCTCACTTCTTATAGCTTTCTATTAAACACAATAAAGAAGACAGAACATTGACATCCATCAATGAAAGAAGCTGAGACGTGATAGCAAAGGCAAAGTATAACCCAGTGGCGAACTGGCCAGCTTATCCGAGGGCAAGTGGGCCCTGTGGGCCCCTGATGAGGTGGACCCCCTTAAACATTAGACAATATGTTTAAAATGTTAATGACCTTTTAGTAGCTTGAAAATATAATAGAAGTTCTAATACTATTACTGTATAATAGTAATACTATTAGTATTATACTAATACTATTACTGTACACAACTAAAATTTTAATTGTGCCTTTTTCCATTTATGTATTTTTTTGAAAATTTTATTTATTTCTTATAAAAAAAATTAAATGATAGCCTTATAGTTGTGGGTGGGCCCCCTTTGTCTCCCGGCAACCAACATTTTTAGACCCAGTCCGCCACTGGTATAACCGTTCCCACAGTAACCAAATTATTGTTTTATACACACCAGGGAAGCCGCTCTGAGCCCGGCCTAGGCTGGGGAGGGCAGGGTAGAAATTTCAATGAATAAACAAACAAACCAATCTAAAATCTAAATGATACAACTGCCATCCATTCATACCCACCCCCAACAATGAGAAAGGAAAAACCTGAAACCTGGGTGAATCAATGAAGCTGCCTTTATACAGAGTCAGTATTAACACTTTGACTGGCAGAGGCTCTCTAAGTTTTCAGACTTTTCACACAACCTACCCTGAGAGCCTTTTACCTGGAGATCCAGGAATCGAACCTTCTGTATACAAAACGGTCTATAGTGCCCCACTCCTAAGTTAAAGAGGTAGGGACCTGAAGAGGAGTTACAGAGGAAGTCACAGCAAAGGAATATTACTACAGAGATGCAACATGTAATGGATGGGAACGTGTCATGGCAGCAAGACTCACCGTATACTCCACAATTCTGGTAGGTACTACACAACTGCAGAACAGTGAGTGCCCTAGAACTACATTTTAAAAAAAGCAAGTCACCAGCCCAAATTACTACCCACACAGAAGCCAGAGGAGAGGCCAAGAAGTTTTCAGGAGATGCAACTCCAGGTTCATCCCAGTTCTTTGCTCATTCACATGAACAAAGTACAAGCAAAATTATTTAATACAGTCAAAGCTGTTAATTCCCAGAATTTAAAGATGCCGTAGAAATTCTGCTTTTCCTTGTCCAGATCTTGGGTTTCTATGGTGCAAAACTTAATTTTTTGAGCAGCAGAGCACACACATACACTTCATCATAAAGCTATTCCTGCATGAACTACAAATGTGACTTGTTTCAATTTAATTAGTGCAAAAGATTAGTAACCGTGGTAATCCCAATGGGGTTTTAGTCATTTGAGTATGCTGTATTCTGCGGCGTTCAGAGAGCACTTGGAGAGGCTTACAAAATAAATCAGAGGCAAGCCAAAACACAAATAGTACCCAAACACAACAATCGAAAATAAAGATTAGTTTGCAAAAAAAATAAAATAAAAATAGAAAGCTTCCTTAAAGAGTTTCGTTTTTACACTGGTGATAAAAAAATCACCAGCGAGGTGTCTGAGGTGCAGCCTATGAATGAGAATATTCGTAATTTGCCTACCACTATGGGGAAACCCTGCCCCTTTGCAGTCAACAACACATGAAAAGGGCATCGCTCACAGATTTGGGGAAAAGAACATATAACTGGAGGTGCTCTGCAAGATACACATGCTCTGAGTCTAAACCACTCCTTTAACAGGGGCAGAAGCAGATCAGCAACCAAGAGAGCTAAGATCATGATGGAACCTTGTCCAAGGCTTGCTCTTGGGGAAAATGCTCCATAGAATTCTGTACAAACGACGCTTCCACACCAACTCCACAGGCAGCCTTCACTGTGCCCTTTATGATAGGGGGACCAGGAGGTTCCCAAACCACAGCAAATCCTGACGAGAGAACAGGACGCAGCCGGCTCATCAGCAAAAGGGATTCCTGTTGCAGCAGAGGCCCTAAATGCAACTCCAGGCTGCAAACCTTGTCCTTCAGGGGCCCGTAACCCTACCTTGGTCAAAACCTCAGTCCACCAAGCTTTGGTCAGGCTTACTATAGTATCACAATTCCCATCCCTTCCATTGTTCGATTATCATCCAGTTTCAGTCATCTTTATTGGCATAAAAATTGTTCAATTATCATCCAGCAACAACCACCACCACAACAAAACAGCATGACTTCACATGAATGGAACACTTGCTTCCATCTAGACATTAGGAACAATTTTCTAAGTCAGAGCGGTTCCTCAGTGGAACAGGCTTCCTTGGGAGGTGGTAAGCTCTCCTTCCCTGGAGGTTTTTAAGAAGAGGTTAGATGGCCATCTCTCAGCAATGCTGATTCTATAACCTTAGGCAGGTGATGAGAGGGAAGGCATCTTAGCCATCTTCTGGGCATGTAGTAGGGGTCACTGGGGGTTTGGGGGGGGAGGTAGTTGTGAATTTTCTGCATTGTGCAGGGGGTTGGACTAGATGACCCTGATGGTCCCTTCCAACTCTATGATTAAGCAAACTTTTTCTGTATCAACTTTTCTTCCTTTCTGCAAACAGGACACAGGTTTGCACAATTTCTTCCTATTTCACCCTTGAAACATTCTTCTGAATCAGCTGAGGAGGCACAGTATCTTTGCTTTTGACAAATTATCCCAGCAGAGACCGAAAATGGAGACAATTTCAACATCACACCTTTACATTCACTCTGTTCACTGACCAATGCACAGAGGAGATCCACAGCCTCCAACACAAGCTCCTGATGTCCAATCCGGGTGATACCCAATTCTTCAAGATCCTGGTGTGAAATCTGCAGCAGCTGAGCCCCATTTATCTTCTCTTGTTCAAATTTTTGGATATACTGCTGAAGACAATCATCTAATCCTAAAGAAGAAAGAAAACAGTTATACTGTATTTCCATTTCTTTCATTTAAAAGAATACATCCCACACATCTATACTTTAATGTAAAGTACTGCTTTAAAAATATGCTGAAAACATAACTCCAAATCCATAACATCTGTAGGCAGGAAAATAAAGGGGGGGGAATCTTATGAAGCTTGCCAGGTGACATTGGGCTGGTCACTCTTTTCAGCCTAACCTATCTCACAAAGCAATTGTAAGGGTAAAACGGAGGAAGATCTAACAATGTATGCCCTCCTGAACTCCTTGGAGGAAGGGATGAATAAAATTGTTCCTTAAAAATGGCTATCATGACGGCATGAGCTGTCAAGAGGATACTTCGTCGATACACAGATATTTTGAAGTCTTGCCACGAAGACAGTGCAACATGTTATCTGCTAATTATCTATACTTCTGTCACCCATCTCCGGTAGCTCTGGAGGCCTCATACCGGATTTTTAATAGATCAGCAGATATCATCCAATATAAGTCCGGTGTTTCAATGTTTACACCCTTTCTAGAACAGTGTTCTTTAATTCAGGACCCACCAAGCTGCAAGCTCAGGATAGGTGGTCATGTGACAAGAAGAGGGAGAATGACAGGAAGAGGGAGAATGAGGTCAGCAATGACCTCACGAGTGCCAATGACCTTGGTCGGTGCAGACCAAACGAACTGATGACAGGGGACACAATCCAAGCATCAGCAGGTATAGCGTTGCAAGAAACAAGCCCAGGGCCAAAGCCATGGAAGACTTCTCTTCACTGCTGTGTGACCAGACTGCTTCGTTGCATGCGTGCTGAGAAGAGCACAGAGGCAGGAAGCATGGCACCTTGGAGATGGCTCTCCACCCAACAGACCCTGCACTTCCAACTGGCCGCAAATAATTAAATGTTTGCTCTGTACGGACTTGCTACCCAGCAGGAAGGCCTCTGTGACCCGCAGGCTGAAGCCCACTGCTCTAGAGCCTGGCTCCTCTTCCGTTTCCTAGACGTTGAAAAACAGCTTCCGATGTAAGAACCTCTCTTTGTGCTAGTTGCTGAAAGCTAACGTCGTTTTTCGTGCGGTTTTGCATTTATGAAAATGTACAGGGTACAGTTACAAGAAAAGGGCACGATGGGTAGCTGCGTTAGTCTGTCTGTAGCAGTAGAAAAGAGCAAGGGTGCAGTAGTACCTTAAAGACGATCTGAAGAAGTGAGCTGTGGCTCACGAAAGCTCATACCTTGCCAGAAAGGTACTTTAAGGTACTACTGCACCCTTGCTCTTTTCTACTGCCAAGAAAAGGTCACTTTGTGGCCACCCTTCCCATTAAAGGGCCCAGGGTATGATGCGCCTGCACGTGATACAGAACAATTTCTGAGGTCCATGCCTGGATCTCCTATCCCTCTGAACTTTGCCTGGAGTTCCATGATATATTTATAGCTTGCCTTGCTTCTAGTGAAACAAATATAACCCTTTGTTTTATCTGCAGATAAATAAAAAGACAAAAAGTAAAACTACGGCTGAGGCCAGTAGGTAGCATTGATATTGTAACCGCAGCATCATTTAGGTTATAAAACATCCCGAAAGTCCTCCAAAATAGCACAAAATCTCTACATGCATAAAAGGGTTTATCTTTCTTTCCTTTTTTTGGCGAACAGCAAAAGATCCCAAAAGTCATTTATGTATGGTTGCGTTAACCTCCTTTATTCCCCGTTTCAGCCAGGATCCAGTAACCTGGGTTGGGGAAAACTGTATGCATTGGCTGGAATGATCAGGGACGAAACTGTGTGCTAATGGAGGCATGAATACAGAAAAGCAGTCTCCCAAGTTCAAATCACGTCCCACCCCTTTAAATACTGCTCTGTAATTGGCTTACCTCGCGAGAGAAGGGGGGTTACCGCACATTGTATTCCCAGCGATGTATTAAGAGTTTGAAAATGTTATAAAAAACATCGCGATAAAAGGGTTTTTGGATACCACAGCTTATAAATGGTTGGAAGAGGTCTTCACAGCTAAAGGGGCCAAACAAAGGGCGAACAGTATTTTTTATAAAGTTTTCAAACTCTTAATACAACGGTGGGAATACATAGAAAGCGTGAACAGTATTTTTTATAACATTTTCAAACTCTTAATACATCGCTGGGAATACAAGTGCGGTAACCCCCAAGATTTCCTTCCCCCAGACCCAACTGCCGCATAAAAAAGCATTTTTTTAAAAAAAGGAGCAATCTGAAAGAGAGGAGAAATTCAAGCCTCGTTTTAAAAAAGCCTTTTTTTGCCCAGAAAGAGCTCCAAGGTAGCAGGAAGCACTTGAATCCCCGCCTCTTTACACACTGCTTCGTGATTGGCTGCGAGAGAAGCCAATCTTCTGTGCTTCCCCTGTTTGGCTATCTGTATGCTGCCTTGAAGAGGGGTTTGGAAAAGGGTGGGGCGAAGCTCAACCCGAGAAAGTTGTACGCTCGCTCAGTGATTCCGGAACGAGCCAGGATGAACGGTTTAATTCGGGCCAGAAGAGGAATGGGAAAAGCCGGATTCCTTTTGCGTTGAAACAGGGTTGAGCCGACAAGGAATGAGGTAACGTGCATACAGAAAAATTTGATCCTGGCTGAAACAGGGACTAAAGGAGGGCAAAGCGACCATGCATAAATGACCTAAAACAGAGCAGAAGCAAACGGTGGGGGGGGGGGGGAAGCCATCTGAGAAAATTAGGAAATAGTTAAGCTTATTCATTCATCTCTGGTAACAGACAGCAGGTCGCGGTGGCTAGTTCCCAGTCTCAGCCATTAAGCAGGAAACAAATCCAGAGCCCTATTCAAAGGACGTCGTCAATTTGGGTCGAAACTGTAGCTATCGCTTGTAAGTTAGAATACGTATCAACTTTTTGGGTTTTTTAAAGTAATATCATGCACTAGTAGACAGATACCACGGAAGGAGGAATACATTGAATCACTGGAATGCTAATGAAAACAATGCAAGTGCTATTAAACCACCAGTTCGACTTGCAAAAGCCTCTTTGTTCAGCTAAATTCCTCAACGGGACAGCCATCAGATAATCAAACTAGGGCACACAACAAAAACAGAAAGGACAGATTTCACAGAGACGAGCATCCCTCCTTCCTCAGTTCTTAGTTCCTTCATTGTGAACTAAGGCAGCTTGTCTAACAACCAAGCAGAAAGCAGCGCTGCAATAAATATTAGGCTCGTTCTACTTATTCCCTTTCGCAATTTAATCAAGCAGACGCTTTACCCATTCATAATCACAGCTTAGTTTTACATATGCAATGAAATTAAAGGAGTAACTGAACTCAAGTTGCAAACTGAGTAACTCTAGACTAATTATGAGTTTCGGGCACCAGAAGCACCACTGCACATACAATGTTCAGAAATAGTTCTCCCTTCACTTCAGTGGGAATGGAACCTATGGACACAACCTGTGTAAAGCGATCTCGATTCCAAATTCTTAAGTACGTTTAATCATGCTACTGCCAACTTCATCTGCCCCTATCTGCATGCACGTGGTAAGTCTGTGCTCTACAGACTCCACCACACCTCACCGCCATCCACAAAGGACACTCTGGTACCTGGGCAAATAAATAAATAAATAAATAAGCAGCAAATATGCCTATATCTGATTGCCACATGGCAACTCAAAACCAAATTTATAATCTGGTTTTTAAAATGAGCTAAAATAAAGGTTATGTGAATCATGCCACAGCAGACGTGCTTACTGGGGGAGGTGCACATTTAAAAGCACATTTCTTCAGCAAACCAGAACTGGACTAGGAACTGGAAGAAAATAACTGAAATGGGAATAGATGAAATGAGAAAATATAAGCGCCAGTGTGGTGTAGCGGTTAAGAGCAGCGGACTCTAATCTGGAGAACCAGGTTTGATTCCCCACTCCTCCATATGAATGGTGGACCCTAATCTGGTGAGCCGGGTTTGATTCCCCACTCCTCCGCATGAGTGGTGGACTCTAATCAGGAGAACCGGGTTTGATTCCCCACTCCTCCACATGAAGCCTGTGGGCGACCTTGGGCTAGTGACGGTTCTCTCAGAACTCTCTCAGCCCCACCTACCTCACAAGGTGACTGTTGTGGGGAGAGGAAGGGAAGGAGATTGTAAACTGGTTGGATTCCCCTTAAAAAATCAGCATATAAAAAATAAGAGAAAATCAGCATATAAAAGCCAACTCTTCTTGTTCTTCTAGGTGAGGGCCGAGCTGTATGAAGTCACAGCTCACAGCACTAAATCTGGGGCAGTCTTAGTGATTCTGGAACTCTGGGGCAAAGTCCAGGTTGGGGAACCAAAATCAATGCCCCCCTCAACTGGGGCAAAGCAAGGAGTGGTTCATGTCGACCTTGCAAGGTGGACATGAACCACCACTGCCACTGGAAGCCAGTTGCCTGAACCCTTAAGCAGGGCAGAGGGCACAAGTGGTGGCAGGGGCCTTCTATCCTGTTCCCTTTGAGGAGGCAGGGCTGTGGGCAGTCAGCTCCCCCTCCCCATGAAGGGGGCCCAGGCAGTTGCCCCACTGCCCTTTGGCTGAGGCCACCCCCTGAACTAAATAGCAATGGCAGGGGAAAACAGCCATGAAATGGCAGCCATGAAGGAGCTAGAAAAGATTTTGAAGTGTAAGGATGTGACTCTGGCCACCAAGACTAGATTAATTCATGCCATTATATTCCCTATTACTATGTATGGGTGTGAAAGCTGGACAATGAAGAAAGCTGATAGGAAGAAAATAGATTCCTTTGAAATGTGGTGTTGGAGGAGAGTGTTGCGGATTCCGTGGACTGCCCAAAAAACAAATCAGTGGGTTCTAGATCAAATCAGGCCTGAACTGACCCTAGAAGCTAAAATGACTAAACTGAGGCTGTCGTATTTTGGTCACGTCATGAGACGACAAGAGTCACTGGAAAAGACCGTCATGATAGGAAACGTTGAGGGCAGCAGGAAAAGAGGAAGACCCAACAAGAGATGGATTGACTCAATAAAGGAAGCCACAGCCTTCAATTTGCAAGATCTGAGCAAGGCTGTCAAAGATAGGACATTTTGGAGGACTTTCATTCATAGGGTCGCCATGAGTCGGAAGCGACTTGACGGCACTTAACACACACACACACAGGGGAAAACAAGCTGGTAACTACTAGAACTCTGTTTTCAGTTTGTTTTAGAGAAAAGTTTGTGGCAACTTAGCTGTAGGGCGATACAGTCCTCCAGGATTTGAGCCATAGCCAACGAATTGTTGACCTAAGCAAATTTTCAAGCGTCACAGCAAGAGGCTTCCAGATGGCACAACTAAGGGGAGCTGGTACCACCCGTGTAAGACAGAGATGACAACAGCATACTGTTACGAGAAACCATGCATTGTCCTCAGCCAGAGTCAGTCCGCTGTTTCCATTATTCTCTACAGCAGTGGTTCCCAACCTTTTTTTGACCAGGGACCACTAGGACTTTTTTGTTCAGTGCAGGGACCCCAAGGTTCAAAATAAAAATTCCGAGAATTTGAAAATAAACTTTAATCATAACTGTTAGTTAAACATTACACTTAGAATAATGTTTGAATATATATATTTTATAATAGAGAACTTTTAATTAAAGATATTAATTTATTACGGGTTTATAACTTTGTTTCGCGGACCTTAATTTAGTTCTCGCGGACCCCTGGGGGTCCGCGGACCCCCGGTTGGGAACCAGTGCTCTACAGTATATATTGTTACTCTTGCCTTCTAACAGTTGGACTGTGGCCCATAGATTTGAATGCTGTTGGCCAGTATGCAGACGGGAACTTTAGGTGAGGGACCCACATTGCTGCCACAACACTTCCATCCAGACCAGAAGTGATACTGGGACACAGGGAAGGAGGAAGATCTGAGCAGGCCTGCTGTCAAAAACAGGCAAATGTATAAGTTAGTGGGCGAGGAGAGAAACAGCTTAAAAAAAAAACCCAACTCTAGCAGCCCCCAGCCAACCCTCCTCAACTTTAACAGTCTGAGCCTGGATTCCACCTACAAGGATGACCGGCCTCAAGGCAACAGAAGACCTTACAGTAGGATACCAAACAGATTTTAAAGCCCGCTAGTTAACATTCATAAATAATGAGGTGGGTCACAGTCCTTAGATACAGCCCACCAATATTCTAGCTGAGGATGTGGACTGAGCTCACCCTATTCCACGGATTGCCATATTGTGTTAAGGGCAGCCTGAACTCAGCAGAGTTTTCTTGGAAAAGCAGTCCCCCCCTACCCGGAACTGCACAAAAATTGCCTTTCTAACACTACTGAGTTTCAGAGGTTAGATGTTCAGTGTCTAGTGAGGGGAGGGGAAAGAGCACTGCTGTTGAAGAAATATAAATCCAAAGTAACTCAGCAGCACACAAAAGCTATTGCACAGTACTCTGCTTTGCAGTCATCAACCAGATAGCATCTAGTGTGATTATGTCGGATAAGAGCCAATTGTGAATTTTTTTTCATCATATGAAAATGCTGAGCAACAAAATTACTTCTTCCTAAATATAATCCGGAAAGACCTGAAATGCAGCTTCTAAGAAACAACCGCTGATACTAATATATACTGAATTAGCTTAAGGTTATTCACTATTACATGTGCTCAAAATTTACATTTAATCTTCTCCTGTTTACTTTTTTGCCAATTTTGAAAGTTTTAAATCACACGAAACAGCCTCTATTCCTACTGTTTTGCAAGGTAAGTGAAAAGTGATTTATCATAAGGCAATTTCTGAGCGACCATTCATTTGGATAGGTTTATACCAACTGATGAAAACTCTTCATGTGACTATTTGCTCATCACTATCACATAACTCATTCTAGCTTCATTTAATCATAAACCATTGCATCCCATCTTTGTGAAGAAGGGCAGATCCAAGATAACTGGGGTGGGGGGTGGAAAGTAGAAGCAAACAATGCAATATAGGCTTTAGCAACATCTCATTGATTTCCACTGGACTCGAAAATGTTGAACTTTGTGCTGGACCACCTCCAAAGGCATATCACCTACTGAATGTAATAATAGACACAATTTCAACCTAGATGGATCACTGTCCAAAAAGTTTTTGTTTCAAGATTCCTTTATCCAAATTTAATTTGTTCAAACTAGCGATGTCTCTCCTGGACCGTGAGGGTTTTAACTGTGATTCACAAAATCAGAAAGATTTAGAAGCACGGTGGACCTAACTACGTATTACCTTTTTCCCAGGTATGTTTCTGGGTTGGGGGGAAGAGGGCATGTTCTGAAGTTTTGTACTTCCCAGCTGTATGCAGGCCAGATTTGGATTAGGACCATAGAGCACAAAGAAGTGGGCATAGATCTTTTCCCCCCTGCACACACTTCTTTTCACAACCAAAAATGGCTGGGGGGGATACTATTTGCCTCACTGTGGAAATGCAACATTGCTCAGCAGTAAACACGCAGCCACTCACAGACCATTTTAGGTTGGGGAAATGGTTAGGGTCGCCAGCCTCCAGGTAGCACCTGGAGATCTCCTGGTAATTACAATGGATCTCTAGGCAACAGAGATCAGTTCACCTGGGGGGGAAAAAAAGGCTCCTTCAGAGAGTAGACTCTATGTCATTGTACCCTGCTAAGGTCCCTCCCCTCCCCAAACCCTGCCCTCCCTATGCTCCACCCCCAAATCTCCTGGTATTTCCCAGCCCGGAGCTGGCAACCCTAAAACTGGTGGGAGTCTTGGTTTTGTACACTGCAGTCATGATCTGAACTGGGCCCATGTGTGCCTGGGGAATACAAACTGAAATGCTCACCTCTCCCCCAACCCAGAGAGGTCTCCAGGGAAAATGTAATATGTATTTAGACCCTCAATCTGCCCTAATATTTTCCCCATAGTTCATGCTAGTTGTTTCTCAATGTCTTCTCTTTCTCATTGCCTTAGAATGAATCTTTGTGCATTTCCCAGATACACAAGAACTATTTATAGGTTTATGGAGTAGAAGAGTTTGTGGCTTCAGCTACAACTGACATTAGCACGACATTTCCAGTGAAAGATAGAAAGAGCAGAAAATAAAAATAAATCCAAGAATTAGAAAGGAGTCATGTGATAACGGCTAGGGAGTCAGACACGTTGCCACCGCAATCCAGGGCAATTGGATTGAAATTGGATTGAAAACCAAGAACTGGAAGAAAACCAAGAACCGGAGTCAAAGACTCTCCTCAAGGGCTGCAGCACAGGCTCTCTCTCAATCTTCCCATGAACAACAGCACTGAATTTCATGTAAAGGAACTGCTATTTGACATACTAATTGATCGAATTAGTACCCAAGACTTTTAGGGTTGCCAACCTCCAGATAATAGCAGAAGAGCTCCTGCTATTACAACTGATCTCCAGCCTATAGCGATCCGTTCACCTGGAGACAATGGCCGCTTTGGCCATTGGACTCTATGGCATTGAAGTCCCTCCCTTCCCCAAACCCCGCCCTCCGCAGGCTCCGCCCCAAAAACCTCCCGCCAATAGGGAAGAGGGACCTGGCAACCCCAAAGACTTTACATAAGATACTGTGCACTACTGTTTGAAGCTGTTTGAAAAACCATCACCCAGATTTTTAACCGTGCCAGTATTTTCATACTGACACAGCACTGTACACAAACCTGGAGTCACACCCCAGCACCAAACATGGTTGCCAGTCTCCAGGTGGTGGGTGGAGATCTCCCAGAATTACAGCTGGTCTCCAGGCTACAGCGATCAGTTCCCCTGGAAAAAAATGGCTACTTTGGCAGGTGGACTCAGTGGCATTATACCCCACTGAGGTCCCTCTTCTCCCCAAACTGTGCCCTCCTCAGGCTCCACCCCAAAATCTCCAGGAATTTCTCAACCCAGAGCTGGCAACCCTAGTACCAAGTATGAAACGGTACTGGAAACATGTTGATTCTGTATTGATCCTGTATTAATTAAACTGGTGTGCAGAAGTGTTTTACTGTAATCTGCTTGCCAATTACTAGTACATTTAGGGGACTGTGGTTGCAGAACTGGCATGCTCTCAATACTATTTCATAGTTAATACTATCTGTGTATTAGATCCAAAGATCTACCAAACGCAACTGAGGGTTAGAGGGGGAAAAAGGGTTCTCCACCCCTCCACCCCAAAAAAGAGCTTCCCAACATTCTAGCAATAAATATATCCATATTTTACTTGATACAATGGGCTCAAGGAGTTCGATATACCGTGCTGCTTTTTAAGAGCATGACAGTAACCCGCTGCATTTGTCTGAAATACAGTATTTCTACACACAAGCCAGGCCTCTATTATCCAGTCTTAAATAAATCAAATGAAAACAAAGTGCTTTCATAGATGTGCTGCCGACACTCGGCATTTCATGTTTCAACAGAGCCTGCTACAAAGACTGGCTTCTTTCAACAATTGGACGCACTAGCAGTGGGACTAAAGAAACACCTGCCCTACTGGAGCAAGCCCAGACAGTTCCAGTGCCACCACAAAACTGCCTTGAAGGACAACATCCATTTAAAAAGGAAGGGCTTTTACTGTGCTAGAACTCTCCCTGATAGTCAGTCCTAAACGGGTAGTGCAGATTTCTTGTTTCTTTAGTAGGTACAAATCTATAATTCTGTGTTGCCAAGAGAGGATATAGCATTTTAACCAGGCATGAAAACCTTTTGTGAGTCTCCAGAGCCAAGGTTGGAATGGCTAACAAGGAGGAGGAAGAGGAGGAGGAAGAGTTGGTTTTTATATTCCAACTTTCCCTACCGTTTTTAAGGAGAATCAAACCGGTTTACGATCTACTTCCCTTCCTCTCCCCACAGTGGAGTGGGGAGAGTGACCTTGTGAGGTAGATGGGGCTGAGAGAGCTGTGGCTAGCCCAAGGTCACTCAGTTGGCTTCATGTGAAGAAGTGGGGAAACCAACCTGGTTCACCAGATTAGAGTCCGCTGCTCATGTGAAGGAGTAAGGAATCACACCCGGCTCTCCAGATTAGAGTCCACCACTCTTAACCACTACACCACACTGGCCGTTGGCTATTTATTCAAATCACTTTTATTGTAACTGACTGCTAGAACTTTAAGTAACGGAAAAGATGTTATAGTAAATACCTTCCGAGGAACAACACATTAATTGCAGTTGCATAGGTGGGTGGATAGGGCTTCTTGGGGGGAAAGGAAGCTAGATCAAGCCTTTTCCCTTCTGTGCATTTCTGTAACCCAAATATCCTCCCCTTCCTCCACAATTACTTCTAAAGAAAAATATGGGAAAATCTGGTCTGCTTGTATTAAGGCTTAATATTACTTTATTAAGCCTTAATACAAGCAGACCCTTTAAAGTATGTATACATGTGTGGAAAAAATACACTGAAAATATATTCTAAACTCAACGCTTCTTTAAATCTTTCTCCTTATTCTGAGATGGGCAAGGACAAGTGGAGAGAACTCAATCGTGAAAGAAATGCACTCTGCACCCGCTCAGGAAAATTACTTTCTGAATAAAAACAACAGCAACACAGAAATAAAAATATATAAATCAGCCATGGTCAAGGTCACAAAATTATTTACACTGAGGTTCATATTAAGGGTTGGTCCAGGCCTTGGGAATGTAGCAAGTAAATTCTGAATCTTCACTTTCAAGGCTCAGCAGAGATCTACCCAGAGTCATTGTGGTGTAGCGGTTAAGAGTGGTGGACTCTAATATGGAGAACCGGGTTCGATTCGCCATTCCTCCACATGAAGCCTACTGGGTGACCCTGGGCCAGTCACAGTTCTCTTAGAACTCTCTCAGCCCCACCTACCTCACAAGGTGCCTGTTGGGGGGGGGGAAAGGGTAGGCGATTGTAAGCCACTTTGAGACTCCTCAAGGTAGAGAAAAGCGGGGTATAAAAACCAACTCTTCTTCTTCTAGAACTGAACTCCAACAGGGCAATCCTAATAAGAGATACACCTAAATCCATTAAATTCAATGGCCTTAGGAGGGCATGACTGCTTTGGACGGCACTGAAATTTACTCAGCACTTCTTTCCATTGGGTTGGCTACGCTCCTCACATCTTCTTTACTTTGCTATCTCCAGTTTTCTTTGCAGGGAGGTAACATATTTGCTTTGGCTGGGACCAATATTTTCTCAGCCACGTGGACCAACGTTAGGAATCCTTGCATTGTCACCATCTGTACCATCAAGGCTCTGCAGTTATTTCGGTTTCTTATCTGGGTTTCCATTCCAGCATTTATAAGGTGCTAAAGTCATAAGTAGACATTAATATAAAAAAGTGACAGTGACAAAGATCACTCAGCAAAGTCCAGCATTTTTACACTATCAGGTGTTCAAAGAAAAAATAGATTGATGGCCATAATGAATATAAAAAACTTGTTTCGGACCATTTCCTGGATGATGTCAGCATTTCTTTACAAAAGTTATCAACCAATCATAAACAGAGTCACACCCTTCTAAGTGCACAGGTTTAGAAGGCCTCAGTTCGGTTTGGGTTGCATAACCAGTGTGGTACAGTAACTGGAGCAATTACTATCAGAGAAGCAAAATAACACAAGTTGATTTAAGGCTTTTAAATCTTTTGATGTTCTTACCACACCATAATCAGTTTGCTCTTTGATTTCCTCCCTTCTTCTGCATGAATATTCCATTTCTCCTCTCGTGGATTACAGTTCCCTGACACTGGACCTCCTTCCAGAGCCAGCGTGGTGTAGTGGTTAAGAGCAGGAGTTCGGAGCGGTGGACTCTGATCTGGAGAACCGGGTTAGATTCCCCACTCCTCCGCATGAGCGACGGAGGCTAATCTGGTGAACTGGATTTGTTTCCCCACTCTTCAGACGAAGCCAGCTGGGTGACCTTGGGCAAGTCACAGTCTCTCAGCCCCACCCACCTCACAGGGTGTCTGTTGTGGGGAGGGGAAGGGAAGGTGATTGCAAGCCGGTTTGAGTCTCCCTTAAGTGGTAGAGAGTCGGCATATAATAACCAACTCTTCTTCTTCTTCCCTCCTTCTGCTTCTTCCAAAAATGTTGTATGCATGAATAGGGAAATGGGCCTGAATTCATGCCCTGACTGCATGCGCTGTATGACCCCACCTACCTTCTTCTTTTTTTCCTTTCCTTTTTTTTTTTTTAATTTTTTTTTTTTGCCTTTAAGCCACATTTGACTTATGGCAACCCTTGCTGGGGTTTTCAAGGCAAGAGACTAAAAGAGGTGGTTTGCCATTGCCTGTCTCCATGTCACAACCCTGGTATTCCTTGGAGGTCTCCCATCCAAATACTTGCCAGGGCTGACCCTGATTACAGTCCCAGATCTGATGAGATCAAGCTAACCTAGCCTAGTGCATTTTAATCCTGCCCTTCCTCCAAGAAATTCCATGTGTACAAAGTATAGCATGGACCACTGACTCTCAATGCTCTACAGAAGCACTAGGTGTTCACACGCAAAAGTGTAGGTCCATGTTCAAATTGCTCTTTATAGCCCTTACTATAACAGCAGCTGTCTTTTATTTTTTAGCAAGCTGCTTGCAATCACTACAGCATAGAAACCCCTAGTATGCATCAAAAAAGAGCTAGGAATTACAGATTTTATTTTTTATCCTAAGAGCTTCTTGTCCTTCCCCCCCCCCCCCATTTGATTGTCACAACAACACTTTGAGGTAGGTTAGGTTAAAAGCGAGTGACCGGCCCCAGTTCACCCAGAATGCTTCACGGCAGAGAGGATGATGCATCTCACATATGAATAAACTATATTTGCAATTCTGCATTCTCTTTAGACGCAAATACTGTAAGCATATTTATGAAAATGTTATCCAAATGGGCAAATTCCTTCCAAAGTTGACTTTCCTCCCTGTGAAATACAACATTCAGAAAAGAGACTCAGTCAAGACGCCCTTGCCTCAGAGGAGAACGGAGCCTTGATGGAGAACCCATCCTTTACAACCAGGAATCATGTTTTTAAAATTTTACATGTAAAACTCAAAAAACAAACATCTCCTAAACACATTTCTGTGGGATTTTATTCCCTTGGCAGCTCACTAATAATTTAACTTTCACTTGTGCCACCCAAGGAAACCAGGGAAATACCTCTCCAGGAAGAGTACTATTTATAAACTTGAGTAAGCAAGATATTTATTTTAGGAGGTCAACAAAGGCCCCAGGTTTCAGCCAAGTCAAGTCCCCGTTTATTTTACTTTTTTTAAGAGAAGGCAACAGTATACACTGCAAACCCTGTTTGTATTTCTTATGCATGAGGGCTTGTGCACATAATTGCTTGCTCTGCTTTACAGTGCAAAGGAACACTCACATTCCAAAACTTCACATGCAGCTTTCAGATGAGAGAGTGCATTGTTCAAACATTTTTGGATATTTTTTTTTAATGGTTACAGGACTTGTGACTCACAACAACGCCTTTACTTGAACCCAAATAATTAATATTTTGAGGCTTATTCCCAGAGTGGAAACAGGAAGTTGTGTTGCAATGTGAGCTCTTGGCTCCCAAGGAAATATGGGGCAACACCTAGGTTGGGCTAGAATGCCTCCTACCACCATGTGCCATTGTTTTGGAGGATTGCAACAAAGATCTCACACACATCAGAATCATCTCTCCCCCCCCCCCATTTATATGTGCTCCTGGATTAGTAATACGCATATATGCAAGGATCCAAAAGGATGTCTGCTACACCCATAAACTAGTCGGAAGATAACCTGTATGTAGTAAGACAGAATTTCCATGCCGCTGGCAAGCAGCCCAAACTTGCAGCGATAGCTATCTAGAAAATGACTACAATGTGTCATGAAACATTCACTGCTTGACCCGCAATCTAGCTGCCATCGTCTAGCTTGGGAACATACTGCCTGGGAAAAGACACTATCACTACCCCTCACAGACAAAGGTTTGGCTTCATGGCAAGATAATTACAGCTAAACAAAACCAGCATTAAAAGCCTGGTTAGGGGATCCCCAATTAAACTCAGAACAAAAACCACAACATACTAAAAATGTCCAATCAAATGCATCATTGTCCCCAAGATGTAACACACACACACATACACACACAGAAGTATGCCTTCTATCAGGTTGGACCAACAGAGCATAAGGTTTCTTTTTTTCTTACATTGAAACTGGAAGCATATTTCACAGATATGCATATTTCTTTGATCAGCTCATGAAATAATGGGCTGACACTGTCAGACAAGCCATAAACTATTGCTTCCCAATGGTCCTATCAATGTTTACGGGGCTGTCAAATGTTTTCTATTTTTATTCTACTGTGACTTTACTGTATTCCTTATGGAACGGGTTGTTCACCGCCCTGAGCCCCGTCTTGGCCAGGGAGTGAGGCCGGGATACAAATCGAAACAATAAATAAAATAAAGCCATGGTTTATGGATGGAACCTTGCTTTAAGAGCAGCAGCAATGGCTTGGGATTCCCGGAAGGCCAACCATTATCAGCAGGGGCTGAATCAGGGACTCCTAGTGTGCTCTTGCTTCCTTTTATACAACGCTTGTCCTTCCCACATTTACAACTGACAGCAGTAATCAAAGATCACCGCCCAACCTCCCAGCACGGCATCCCCTTTTAACTGAAGATGCCAGGGACTGGGCTATAGACCTTCAGTGTTCAAAGGTCTATCCATTGAACCATGGTCCATTCTATCAAGTCAGCAAGAACTAGCTTAGCAAATGCCATATACTTTCCAATTTAATGTTTATATGATTAGGAAGACAGCCCAGTTAAACAAATGGCTCAAGAAAAGGATGAATTCATTAATTGAATCTGTATATATTCCATAAGAAACTTTAAAATTTAATTAAGGAATTTTTAACCCACCTTACCCCACGGTGAGCAGTTATGCGGGCTTTCTAGAAAAATTTGAATCAGAAGGTTTTCCAGGAAGTTTTCCAATGATCTAAGTGGAACATGATCTGATCTAGCCTATTTATTTTGACATATTTAGTTAACAGTGTTTAAAGGGCTCCCATGTAAATTTAAGTAACAAATACTTATACATAGCCCTGACCTGGATGGCCCAGGCTAGCCCGATCTCATCCGAGCTAAGAAGCTAAGAAGGATCGGCCCTGGTTAGTATCCGGATGGGAAATCACCAAGGAATACCAGCATTGTGATGCGGAGGCAGGCAATGGCAAACCACCTCTGAACGTCTCTTGCCTTGAAAACCCCATGAGGGGTCACCATAAGTCAGATGTGACTTGATGACACTTTCCCCCACCACATATACATATACGAAAAGGGGTGCAAAGTGGGATTTAAACAAATTCAAAGCTTTATGTAGAAATTATTTTTATTGGAATAATCCTATCTTGTTGATTCCATGCCTCCTACTACAATAAATTATTTAATCGTCAAGAAATTATTTAAATGACTCCAACACTTCTCCTTTCAAATCTACTTCTAGGTTCAAACCAATATAAAGTGGCCGGTTGTGGCTAAAGATCTAGCAAGAATAATTTGGAGGCACAGCCCTTATCTATGAAGGTAAGGGCAACAGATGCCGTGATTTGTAGCAGTGAGGCCTAAAACTTGATTGAAAAGGGCAACAGAGCTGATTTGTCAATCAGAAAACCCTGAAGTTGCTCTGCTGCTGCTCTCTCAGTCACTTTCCCTACAAAAGGCAAACTGGAAACATAGATATAGCCTTATCAATTTTACCCACGCTGCTTTTCTTCAACAAGGAGAGAATTATCACATCCTTCTGCATCCCAGGAAACCTAACTTGGCTCAGTCAGCCAAGTACAAAGAATTAAACAATCCTAAGGGGGAAAGATCTCTCTTGGAAGGTGATGCATGGACTTATTGCAGTGGGTGCCATCTAAGTAATGTAATTCCCCTCTATGAGAAACAAATAGTACTTCTTCTAAAAGAACATGGGCCACCAACAACAGCGAGTATTCACATTTTTAAAGTGAATTTAGAAAAAAAAAATCTGCTATCCTATTAAATGTGGGGTGCTTTGTTAAAAATCAAAAGGTATTTTAATCACTTAATCCAAATCAATCAAATCAAAGCATTGCTGCCACTTAATCCAAATCAAAGCATTGCTGCCATGCTCTTTATCACACGACTGTGAAGTACGTGGCTTTAGGGTTTCCCTTTCGTCTCATGATCTGGTACTTCTTATTTCTAAGCAACGTCTGAATTTATACATTCATTCAGAGCAAGAACAGCTGCAAAACTGGAGAAGACTGTCACATCACTGAAATGCGGTGCTGGGGTAAACGTGCCAGAAAAGCAGAAGGGCCATGACTTTATGTTTTGGAGAAAAGATTTTGAGCTCTATAGTTACTTGGAAGAAGCCAGTTTCAATCAAGAACCTCATTTCATTCCTTTGCAACCAGACTGCCACCTAGTCAAAATTCACCTTGTATTTGAGAATATGGCCTGTTAATTTGTCACTGTAGTTTTCCGGCAGTAGTCCAACCACCATTCAAGCAAGGATAAATCACTGCACTCTCAGAAGAGAGTTCACAACCTGGGAAGTGAATACTTCTGAGACTGTGCGCTGAATAAAAGGCCCTGGCGTGCCAGGCATGTGACCTGTTTGCAGGGAGTTAAAATTCTTCTCCTATTATACTTGGGATTTGTGCAAGTACAAGCCCTACCCAGTTAAACCTCCAGAGAGGAGGGGAAAATAAAGCTAGCACTGCACTGTTCCCATTGTGGCTGCTTAGATACCAAGTTGATAAGCAGCTTAGCAACAGAAGATCTGGATCACTTTGGAAACACTGAATCAAGCAAAAAGTAGCAGAATAAAATGGGAAGTAACTTCTATGGGGGGGGGACTGATAGCAAGATGGTATGCCCATTATGCATCTCAGCCACTTGGCATAATGGGGATGGGAGAGGTTTGACCATTTGTGGCAGTTTGCGCACAGATCACAGTGAAGACAGGTTTGTTTCTGAGATAAAATTACAAAACAAAACACATTTAGAAAAGTGAAAGTAATTCAGTACGTTCAAGAATTAAAGCAGGATTGATTTCCCACTGCATTTCTGGGTGGTCCGTCATCTTTAACTGCTTCCAGCTGCCATCTTACTAAGTCTTTATCTTATATACTGCAAATTGTACTATGCCAATAAAGGTACTTGAAAATTGAAAATTGAATTGAAATTGAAGTCTTTATCTCATCAGCTGAGCAACAGCAGTTCGGAAAAACTATTTAACCATGATATTGTCGAAGGCTTTCACGGTCAGAGTTCATTGGTTCTTGTAGGTTATCCGGGCTGTGTGACCGTGGTCTTGGTATTTTCTTTCCTGACGTTTCGCCAGCGGCTGTGGCCGGCATCTTCAGAGGAGTAACACTGAAGGACACTGTTACTCCTCTGAAGATGCCGGCCACAGCTGCTGGCGAAACGTCAGGAAAGAAAATACCAAGACCACGGTCACACAGCCCGGATAACCTACAAGAACCTATTTAACCATGATTAGGTTTAGCTGAAAATCTTTTAAGAGTGTGCATTTTATATAATGCAACGCGGGCTACGAATCTTAGCATAGCTGTATCAGGAAGGCTCACTTGTTCGCTCTACTTCCAAAACAAAATACAGATCCTCAGTCTTCCAGGGAACCTAATAAAGCACAGGAGTTTCCTAATAAATCTTCACTGATTAACCGCAACATTGGTTGAGCCACTCTATAAGAATTGTTTGGTCTTTTTTGCTAAAACATACAGTTTTCTTGCACCGCCTACCAACCACCACATAAGAACGTAAAGAACATGAGAAAAGCCATGCTGGATCAGACCAAGGCCCATCAAGCCCAGCAGTCTGTTCACACTGTGGCCAACCGGGCACCTCTAGGAAGTCCACAAACAAGACGACTGCAGCATCATCCTGCCTGTGTTCCACAGCACCTAATATAATGGGCATGCTCCTCTGATCATGGAGAGAATAGGTATGCATCATGACTAGGATTCATTTTGACTAGCAGCCATGGACAGCCCTATCCACCATGAACATGTCCATTCCCCTCTTAAAGCCTTCCAAGTTGGCAGCCATCACCACATCCTGGGGCAGGGAGTTCCACAGTTTTGCTATGCGTTGTGTGAAGAAATACTTCCTTTTATCTGTTTTGTCCACAAAGGACTATGAAAATTTGTATGAAATGTTCAAGTGGCAGACCCTGGATATTGCTACGTGCTCCTGAAAGAGAGGGCTAGGTTAGAAAGACACCTTGGCCCCAGACACCTTGTATTTTTGGAATTCAAAAAGATGGGATGCTCCAGATAAAATGTGCATTTAAAATCTCAGTTTTTAATTGGGGGGGGGTTGTTGTTTTTTGCTTTGTTTGAGCCTAAAGAGAAAGACCGCACACCCTTAGCCCACTCCCTTCAGCTTTGCCTTTATCATCTTCAGTACAGCCATAGGCTACAAGATCAGCTATGGCTGTTTCTTGCATTAAGCTCAACTGTCATTAACAGACATTATACAGAGGAAGTCTCTGTATAAGCCAGTATGGTGTAGTGGTTAAGAGCGGTGGTTTGGAGCGGTGGACTCTGATCTGGAGAACCCGGTTTGATTCCCCACTCCTCCACATGAGCAAGGGAGGCTAATCTGGTGAACTGAATTTCGTTTCCCCACTCCTACGCATGAAGCCAGCTGGGTGACCTTGGTCACACTCTCTCAGCCCCACCTACCCCACAGGGTGTCTGTTGTGGGGAAGGGAAGGTGATTGAAAGCCGGTTTGAGTCTTTCTAAAGTGGTAGAGACAGTTGGCATATAAAAACCAACTCTTCTTTTTCTTCTTCTTCCTTTTGAATGTCAACCAATTTCTTCAGCTCCTTCAAGTCCCACTCAGAACCTTCTTTTCCAGCAAAGCTTAGGACGAACAACCTTAATGAGGGTTGCCAACCTCCAAGTGGTATCTGGAGATCGCCCACTATTACAACTGATCTCCAGGTAACAGAGATCAGTACACCTGGAGAAAATGGCCACTTTGGAAAGTGGACTCCATGGCATTATACTCCATTCAAGTCATTCCCCTCCCCAAACCCCACCTTCCTCAGGCTCCACCCCCCAAAATCTCCAGGTATTTCTCAACCCAGAGCTGGCATCCCTAACATTAACCCTACCTTACCTGACCTCTATCACTACGTGACCCCACTCACTCACTGACTACTTGACCCAGCATTGTTCACTTAATGTAGATTGAGAAAAAGACGACGAAGACGAAGAGTTGGTTTTTATATGCCGACTTTCTCTAACACTTAAGGGAGACTCAAACCGGCTCACAATCACCTTTCCGCTCTTAACCACTAAACCATGCCTTCTGGGAAGCCTTCTAAGAAGAAATTGCATTTGTAGGAAATGTAGCACACTCTACCAACACTCAACAGTAGCAGGAGACATTTAAGTAAAAAAGGCCAGGCCTTCAGATTTACATATTACAACAGAATGGCAGCTTTTATTATCAAACTCCTCATAATCACCACAGTGTAGAAATCCTGGCAGGCATTAGGGAAGAGCTAAAGACTACCAATTTCATTTTTCTCCAAATAATTCCTTGTCCTCTACCTCTATTTTTATCTGCACAACTATCCTGATACAGGTTAGGCTGAGAAAGGGTGCGTGACTGGCCCAAAGATCACCCAGTGAGTTTCATGGAAGAGTGAGAATCCAGTCCCAGGTCACAGTCCAACACCCACCACAACTTTTAAATGAAACTTGAAAAATGTATTTTTTAAAAAATACTTAATTAAAAAAAAAAACTTTAAAAATGTATTTTTATACTACAACCAAAATGTTATGTAATAATATTTACTTCCCCCAGAAGACTTAACAAAGTGAATTATTAGTCTGCAGCAAGCACCGCTGACATATTGGAAAGCAGGATTGCTAAGACTAACCATATGTTCTGAAAGAAGTAGTTCACTCTCAAGCATTTCTGGGAAGTCTAGCTTCAAATTAGAATACCTGTGCTTTCCCTAAGATCTTGGTGTCTCCCACTGGTATCACCATCACTCGGTGCCAGAGCACTGTTTCCAATCTACATTCTTTAGGCATGTCTCAGCTAGTTCCTTTGAACAGCCTCTTTTGGTGGAAGACTTTTTACAATGGGATGCCAATAACTACAAACACACAAACCTGGGGATTTTTAAGGAAAGCAGGTGTCTTTGCAGTTACATCACAGCCATACAGCCACTATACCGACATCTCTATGCATTCCATGATCGTTGAAATTCTACTGAGTGCCAAACTATTTCAACCTTTGTTAAACTCAATCTCACTGATTTAGGCAACGGTTAGCTAATAGTACAGAAAGCAAAGTTGTAGGGTAATTATTGCCTCAGAGTCCATACCCCTATTCACACAGTGCATGAAAATTCAAGGTTGACCTCACTAGGGAAAAAAATTCTGCTTTGCCTGCGATCAACAAACTGTCAGCCAGGGTCAAATGTTTCCATAGTTAATTAGAAGTCCCCCTTGGGCATTTGGTAGGAACAGGGAGAGGAGGCTTTCAATTAAGTCAAACCCACTGCTAGCAACAAAACATGACAATCGTTGGCCGATTACCCCGACACACAAGACCCTCTTAAGTATAACTGTGCCTGCAGGAGTGAGGGGCATACAGTTGCCCTGCTCTGCTATCCCAGAGTATCAGGTGTATCCAGATTTAACAGAAGCTGCCCTGGAACAGAAAGCAGAACAATATAGTAACCTGCCAGTGATTTATAGATACCACCGATGGCCTGATGTACATGAGTTCCGGTTATCTCACTTATTAAAATCAATGAACGTAATCCCTTGCAACACAAGCCCAATACAAGTTACCCAGCTTCATTAGCACTGGAAGATGGTTCATAGTCCACAATGAGCCATATTAACACCCAGTCACCATAAAAGCTAGCAATATGGGACCCAGGAGAATGCTGCCATTGCTATAGGATACTAGGGCAGGAGCATTCAAAATAGTAGCAAGATGTGAAACTGGATCTCAAGAACATAGTCCTTTCATAGCTAAGCATTTCAAAAAATCTATAGCTTCTCCTGTGACATGCCTCAATTGCTAAACAATTCTACTATGCAACATTTGTGGAAGGTGGTCATTGTTCATGCACAAACCATGCTGACCAATACTACAGCTAGCCAACATCACATTATGACTTTACCCTGAAGCTACTTACTATCCCAACATTTAGATGGACGTTTTTGAAACGTAACAAACTGAATTTATTCGCTTTAGAGTAGTCTCCAAAGTAGGTCATTAAAGCAAATATGAGCCTTTGACACACACACACCCCACCCTGCTGAACATCTGTCAATTGTTGATAACCTCATGTATTGCAACAATGAAGATCAAATGAATTTATTCTAGAATTTGTAGGCTGCAGCCAGGACAGGGTGCTGGTCTTCAATCAATGAGCTGGGATCTGCAGCCAGGTTTGTTTAGGCGACGGTTAGCTAATAGGACAGAAAGCAAGGACGGAGGTTTGTTTTGTTTACAAAAAAAAATAATATATAAGAAAAAGGAGAAATATATAAAGGAAAGGAGAAAATTAAATGAGATATGGGAGATACAGAGCCCAAGGCGGAAGCACAGGATACGAACTCCAATTATTTGAAGAGGGAACTGAAAGTGAAATAGCTGGAAAATGCTCCCCCCACCCCAGCGATCTCTAGTTAGGAAAAGGGATCACCTGTCTGCAGATGCCCCATCAGGCTATGCTGATCCATGCCTCAGTTACCTTGGAGCTGGTTATTGTAACACACTCTACATGAGGCTTCCGTTGAAGGTGATCTGGAAATGGCAGCTGGTATAAAATACAACAACCTATTTGCTATGCACTAGCTGGTAGGGCCATGTTATGCCTTTTCGGAGGTCTCTTCACAGTCTGCCAATGGGTTTCCAAGTCTACTTCAAGGGGCTGGCGCTTACCTTGAACGCCCTTCATGACCTGAGGCCCACATACTTGAAGGTCCGCCTTTCCCTGCATGTTCCCACGTGGCAATTTCATTGTTCCCAGCTGGGTCAGTACCCCTCATGTCCAAGGTACATTCAGCAACAGCCCAGGCTTAAGTCTTTTCAATAGCCACCCCATGCCTCTGGAACAGCCTCCTGGAAGAGGTCAGGGAGACCCTCCTTGCAAGCCTGCAAAACAGATCTGTACAGGAGAGCTTTTGGCAGCCTGAGCCAGTGGTGGAACACCCACAGGTCAGTAGCTTATGGTGATTTTAGATTGGTTTTAATGCTTGTTTTATAACACTGTTTTTACCCACCTTGTGTCCTGAGATGCGCAGGGGAAAGGAGGGCATACAAATATCTTGAACAAACAAAAGAGAAGGTTGACTGTTCAAAATATCAGTAAAAACCTGAAACAAGCAACAGCAAACTGAGATACAGACAGAATCCAGGCAGGGGAGGGGACGCACAGCTGCAATTGTCAGGCTCTGATACTTGTATTTGGCAGCAGCAAGAGAACTAATGACACACCCAGATCTATTGGCTGCACGCTTCAGCCCAAAAATGCACAGAGTCAACATACATAAGTGATCTATCCACAAAAATGCTGGCAATGGCTTTTGTACCTTGTGCCAGTTCACCAACTACCTAGAAATAGGGGAGGGAAGAGCAAACTGAGAAACTCCAGCTTCTTTCTTTACCCTCTTTCACTGCCCTGTGGAAAACGGAGCATGCAGATCAAACTTCAGTGAGATGCATGAGCTCCAGAAAGTCCTCATTCTAAAGCTCAAGCTGGTCTCAAGCTGGATGGAGCCACCTAACTCGAAGCCACCTTGATTTTTCAGAGGAAAAGGGTTTGTGTTTTGTCTTTTGCAGTCAAGTCACAGCTGACTTCTGGAGACCCCCTAGGGTTTTCAAGGCAAGGGACATTCAGAGGTGGCTTGCCATTGCCTGATTCTGTGTCACGACCCTGGTATTCCTTGGAGGTTTCCCATCCAAATACTTGCCAGAGTCGAGGCTGAGAATGTATGACTGGCTCAAGGTCACCCAGCAAGTTTCCATGGCAGAGCAGGGATTCGAACGGGGGTTTCCCACATCCTAGTCTGACACCTTAACCACTATACCATGCTGGCTCAATAAGTACAATAAATAACACACAAACCATTTTTCCTGTTACAGCATGTCACTCGTACTACTTGTCCCTCTTCTTGCAACTTAGAGATCTGCCCAAATGTCCTCTCCCCGTCAAGTCACAACTGATTTAGGGTGAACCCATAGGGTTTTCCAGGCAAGGGACATTCAGAGGTGGTTTGCCATTGCCTGATGCTGCCTAGCAACCCTGAACTTCATTGGTGGTCTCCAATCCGACTACTAACCAGGGCTAACCCTGCTTAGCTTCCAAGAGATGACCACATTTGGCTAGCCTGGCCTAACCAGATCAGGGCTGGCCTACTATTAATATGGAAATTACTATTAATACTGGAATTAGAACATTAATCTGAAAGAACTATCACAACTATCTAATGCTGGTAGATACCATTAAATCAGCAACACTTTTCAGAAAGCTCAAGGTAACACATGAATCTGTCTATTGTTCAAAATAGAGCAGCATTCACACAACAGCTACAAATAAGTGTGTCCACATGAGTAAGCAAGATTATCAGTAAACATGCCAGGCCTTATGCTAGAAATATCCTTTTGTAGATAAGCAATAGATACAATCCTGAGATCTACTTTACATGCCCAAGTTTAGGTGTATCAAAAATCAGCCATCTCTCATTCTTTCTCCCCAAAAGCAGAGTTGTGTCACAAATTAGTTTTGCAACTCCTAGACATCATAGCTAATAGTCATTGGAAAAAAACTTACCCTACATCACCATGTCTAGTGACTTTTTAAAGTCCTTTAAATGAGAACCCATGACTATAACATGGTGAATTCCATAAATCAATGATGAACTGTTTGAAGTAGTACTTCATTTGGTCTCTCCCAAAGCTACTTCCCATTAATTTCATTGGCCATGCGATAACTAAAGCAAATATGGTTACATCCCTAGCATGAAATTTCCTTTTTTCACTACCTTCACAGAATGAGTTGACTTTTCAAACAATTTCCCACCGTGACATCAAGATCACATCACCAAAATCCATCACTATATATGCAAAACTTAAAATATTGCCCCAATACACGTCATTTTGTGCTTACTTACATTGAATCTTATTTGCCATGTTACCTCAACTAGAACTAGCTGCCCATAGGACTGGATTTACTATTAGGTAAGATGAGGTAACTTACTGATGTAAAAAAAAAAAAAACGAGTACCACTGAGGGTGAACAAATTCTCTACTACTATTATATTTTACCACTATGGAGAGGGACTGTTTGGATTTTCTGTCTCAGGTATTGGACTATCTTGGGGTATCTCTGATTGCTCTGAACTCTGCAATATAGTCACTCTGTGTGTGTGTAAAGTGCCGTCAAGTCGCAGCCGACTTATGGCAACCCCTTTTGGGGTTTTCATGGCAAGAGACTAACAGAGGTGGTTTGCCAGTGCCTTCCTCTGCACAGCAACCCTGGTATTCCTTGGTGGTCTCCCATCCAAATACTAACCAGGACTGACCCTGCTTAGCTTCTGAGATCTGGTGAGATCAGGCTAGCCTAGGCCATCCAGGTCAGGGCTACACAGTCACTCTACAGTGATGAAATTGTTTGGGGGAGGTAGATAAAAGAATTGTGGAGCACCCTCCCATTTGTTACTAGAGTCAAGATTTATGTGTGGGGGGGAGAACTACTGTATGACCTTCCTACCAAATATGGTTTCCTGAAGATGTTGCAGCGGTCCTACCTACCGCTTTCCAATTTGAGAATAAGCAGCAAATCATCAGGGCTAAAGTTCATGCCAACACTAAGTAGGCATATATCAACAAAATATCAGAAGAAACACCAGGCTTTCTGTATAACCTAAGAAACCATGCAAATAGATTTTCTCGCATACACATTACCTTAGGGGGGAAATCTGAAACATTCGACTGGGCTTTCATTAGACCTTCAGCCATTCCCCAACCACAGCCTTGAGGATTGTGGGAAAAGGAGAGCACACCAAACCATGTATGATTCAAAAGAGGTGTACGTCTTCTTAAAATAGGCCACTACAAATAATTGTTTGAAAACAATCCTGCTGTGTGATCCCACACACACGCACGCACACACACACTCAAAACCCAGCAGGACCCTTCTTTAAGCCTACGGTTGCCAGGTTCTAGTTGGCCACCAGCAGGAGCTTCGTCCAATCTGGGCTAAAGTGGTATTCCGTGTGCATGCTTGGTACGATAACGTCACTTTTGGGTTTATCCCGGAAACACCGGCATCATGTAGGACACTCTAGCAATGTCCTCCAAAAGCTCTATGGCATTGAAGTCCCTCCCCTCCCCAAACCCTGCCCTCCTCAGGCTCCACCCCAAAAACCTCCCACTGGTGGCGAAGAGGGACCTGGCAACCCTGTTTATTTGATTTGGTACACATGGCCCGGCCCAACCCAGTGACATTTATGTCATATCCGGCCCTAGTAACAAATGAGTTCGACACCCCTGCTCTATGGTTTCCATAGAGCTTTTGGAGGAAATTTCTAGAGCACTGGTTCCCAACCAGGGGTCCATGGACCCCCAGGGGTCCACGAGAACTAAATTAAGGTCCGCGAAACAAAGTTATAAACCCATAATAAATTAATATTTTCAATTAAAAGTTCTCTATTATAAAATATATATATTCAAATATAATTCTAAGTTTAATGTTTAACTAACAGTTATGATTAAAGTTTATTTTCAAATTCCCTGAATTTTTATTTTGAACCTTGGGGTCCCTGCACCAAACAAAAAAGTCCTAGTGGTCCCTGGTCAAAAAAAGGTTGGGAACCACTGTTCTAGAGTGACTCTCCTGGAAGTGACGTTATTGCACGCCGCACATGCAAGCAACGGGTTGCTCCCCCTTCCTGCTTCCGCCTGTCGATCAGCTGATGGAGGGAAGCCCAGTGGATTGGTGGGCAATTACCCGCCCCAACTGGGCAGATGGGAACCCTATTCAGGCCCACTTCACACCTCACAAGAAATAAAAGGTGTTGTCAGATACTCACACTCATTCTGTCCAAGCATCTCAGGAGCTTCTTCTTCCAGGGCCCCTCCCTCCTCATGCTACTTATCATATAAGCAGCTCTCCAACCCAACCCCTTTCTTGCTTCCTCCGTCCTCATGAGTACATACCCAAGTAGGCTTTCACTCATTACTCAATGGGAAGTTATTCAAGTCTTGGGTGTGCCTTCACAGCCAGGCAGCTGCTGCTTCTGCAGTTCACTCAAGGCAGACACTGACCTCCTTGGCCGCCCCTTTTCCTTTGGCATGGCATCCATTCCCATATGGCCCCAGGCCTCCACACCTGCACCTTTCTGTTCATTTGAACTTTCTTTCTTTGGATTTACATATCCAAATTGTAAATTTATTCTGCCTTTGCTTTTTTATTTTTATTTTAAATACGCATCCTGATAGAAGATGCTTTTAAATGACAAATCCACTCTTTCTTTTAAGTGACAAATCCACAGAGCAGACTACATACATTAACAGAATTCTCATGCAACACTGAATCCTGTGGCAAAAACAACCCAACCTTGAACTAGTGGTAAAATACAGACCCCCAGCCCCCCTTAAGCTTTCCCCCCCCCCAACTACAACTCAGTAGCTACAGTGTCTGTATAAGTGACAGTAGGAATTGAAAATGCAACTTTCCCTAACCACCATGAATGTCAACTTTTAAAAAAACCTCAACCTTTGCCAACAGGATTGGGTTGACCCTGTTGAGAACGGCCATAGATAGTTGGAAAGAGTATCCATTCAAAGGCATTTCCTGGCTTATTACGCAAAAGCTCTTTCGATATATTTTTAACCTCTAGGAAACAAAGGAAATTCTTCCGCAGCCGAATTAACGGGCCTCACTTTCAGTGCTCAAGAAGGGAAACAAAGCACTCACAAGTAGGAATGTAACACCACCCACATAATTAAACTTATGTTACTTAGTACCTAGCAACACTCAGTTAAATGCTCCCAAGTAAGCCTTAGGAAGACACATGTGGCACCCCTGGCTATTTCCGTGCCCCATCTATGTTTTGCAGCTTCACTGAGTAAACAGCTGTAGCGCAATTGTATCAGGGGAGACCATTAACACTAAACGGCCATATGCATTGAAGTGAAAGGGTTGTCACAGTTACTTCTAACAATGGCCATGGGGAAAAAAGCATGTTTTTTAAACAAGGGCTCTTTATGCTATAGTACAGGAAAGGCAGAAAATAATGGAATGAAGGTGTCTGAGACGTGCACAGAATATCATTATGGACAGCACAAAATACATTGCAATAAAAGACTAAAATGGCACACCAGAACAAATTTGGGTCCAATTTTCACTATAAATAAGGTAAAGGTAAAGGTCCCCTGTGCAAGCACCGGGTCATTCCTGACCCATGGGGTGACGTCACATCCCGACGTTTACTAGACAGACTTTGTTTGCGGGGTGGTTTGCCAGGGCCTTCCCCAGTCATCTTCTCTTTACCCCCACCAAGGTGGGTACTCATTTTACCAACCTCGGAAGGATGGAAGGCTGAGTCGACCTTGAGCCGGCTACCTGAAATCCAACTTCTGTCGGGATCGAACTCAGGTCGTGAGCAGAGCTTGGACTGCAGTACTGCAGTTTACCACTCCGCGCCACGGGGCTCTTATCTTCACTAGAGGGCTCTCATAATTCATTCACTAAAAGTATCAAGGGAAAGAAAGGGAAGCTTCACTTTCCCGTGCAAGAAGTAACTAGAAAAACGTCTGATGTGCAAGCCACGCATTCATGCCAGACCTGAACTAGTGAACCTCTGACCTTTTCGTAGACTCATTTCAGATGGTACGAACACACCAGAGTGTGTTCATGACAGGCATAATCCTGGTTCTGCTCACCCACTCCCTCCGCATGATATACTAAGACGGGAATTAACTGAAGACTTTTGTCCTCCGTTTGTTGAGATGTCAAATATGGGTGCCTTAAGCTGTGTTTTGTTTCTTTCCCACGAACCTGGATTCTTAACCAGCATGTCTACATGTCTACTACAGCATGTCTACTACAGCATAGGCGCCTGCCAAGGGACCTATAACCTCTGATGGTACCTAACAGGTAGAAGAAATAACCATGGCCTGATTAGATCAGTGGTTCCCAACCTTTTTTTGACCAGGGACCACTAGGACTTTTTTGTTCGGTGCAGGGACCCCAAGGTTCAAAATAAAAATTCAGAGAATTTGAAAATAAACTTTAATCATAACTGTTAGTTAAACATTAAACTTAGAATAATATTTGAATATATTTTTATAATAGAGAACTTTTAACTGAAAATATTAATTTATTATGGGTTTATAACTTTGGGCGAAAACGCATGGTCCTTTTATCCTCCTTTAATCCCTGTTTTAGCCAGGATCGAACGCACATTAGGCGAAACGCACGCAATCGATCCAGGCTGAACCCTGGATGAAACAGGGATTAAACGAGGATAGAGCAACCATGCGTTTTCGCCCTTTGTTTCGTGGACCTTAATTTAGTTCTCGCGGACCCCTGGGGGTCCACGGACCCCCGGTTGGGAACCAATGGATTAGATGATAGGTTAAACATGAGTTAGGTCGGGGAAAACCCAACATAACTCTCCTTTAATATGTGAACTGGCACTCACTTTAAAAACAGCGAGGGGGGAAATCAGCTTCCAAGCGCACGCATACTGGCACAAGAGGCTTCCTTATTTCCTCCCTTCCACCCCAAATACATTCACTAGGCAGAACACATGAAGCTGCCTCATACTGAATCAGACCCTTGGTCCATCCAGGTCAGTTGTCAGATAGGCTCTCTGCCGGCCCCGGATAAGAAACAAGACGGTTCCCCCCAAGGACAAAATGAAGTTTTTTGTGCACTCCGCTCCTCCCCGTTTGCACCCGGTCTTCTGCCCAAGATCTGCACCTCAATGTAGACCCGCCCGAGTAATCGCTGATCTGATACCGGGTCCCGCAAGACAATACTGGGAGCCCGGAAAGATCAGCCAGTTAACGGACGCATTTATTTCCTGTATGCATCGTCTTAAGTCTTTACCGGTAGTTAACTTCTGTATTCTTTGTTTCTCTAACCTAATCAACCCCATTGTATTTACCCTATATATGTGCCAATATTTCCGCATGTCTGTATTCTAGCCTTATGTTTCTATGATCTGCTGAACTCACTGACTTACTGAAATAAAACTTTTAACTCGCTGCACCGTCTGGAGGAAAGTCTTTATAACCAGGAACACAACGTGTTGCTGAGACCTGACATCAGTACTGTCTACTCAGACTAGCAGTGGCTCTCCAGGGTCTCAGGCAGAGGTCTTTCACATCACCTATTACCAGATCCTTTTAAACTGGAGATGCCAGGGATTGAACTCGAGACCTTCTGCATACCAAGCGGAGGCTCTGCCACTGAGCCACGGTCCGTCCCCTTTTTATTTATCTTCAGTCTTATATCCCGCCCTTCTCAGGGTGGCTCACAACAGATAAAACAACATAAAAACACAGCAGCACATAAAATTATCTGAATTAAAACCAACCGTCCCTGGGTTAAAACATTTGTGGGCAGTGTGATGGGATGGCCCTGCTGAACTAGCTTTCTACCTGCAGGGAGCTACTTTTAAGATGAGGGAAACATTGTGCAATGGGAGAGAACGGATAGGGAGGAAGTATCTGATGCCGAGCCCCCCCCCAATTCGTTGGGGGGTAATGGGAAAGGGGGTGGGACTTTAGGCGGATGAGGGGTTTCCGACCCAAAAGGCGAGCGGCCTCCCCACTCCTGCCTAGCAACAGGCCCCAGGCCTTGAGCCGGACCCCTCATCCCACCCGACTCCTCATCTTTCTTGCCGAACTTCTTGATCTTCAGACGCAAGAAACTAGAAGGAAGACAAAGCCCGTGGCCCCTTTCTGCTAACAGAAACGTGTAGGATAGAAAGGAGGGAATAATTAAGCCTCTTGTGCCCCTGAGCAAATGCTCAGGAACCCATGTGTCCCCACCCTCTATTTTTAAGGTGAGTGTTGGGTCACAGGTTCAACAACTCCAATTGAACATCTTGTTTAATCAGACCCGCAGGCTGCAGCAGCTCCTATGCTGCTCCTATGCAGCAGCTCCTATGCTTCCAGGACATTGTTCAGTCCTGGAAGCTATAGTGTTCTAGACATGGACTGGATGGGAACACATCTGGGAATTCAGATGTGTCTTTGAGGTTTTTGGAGGATATTTAGAAGGTGAATTAAGGAATTTAACGGAGCAACTATACAGCTTAGGACCTCCTCTACACCTATTTAATTGCCTTTTTTAAAAAAATTTTATTATTTTCTCCATTTAATATATCAACATATACATCAACATCTATTACTTAAAAATTGATAAAAGTAGTAAAAAACAAAAAATTAATAATTTAAACTCAAAATGACTTCCCCCTCACTTTTTTCCATCTAAAAATAAATTGTATATACTTTTGCTAACAAAATTAATCCACATATCATTTAATTAATATATACTTATCTTATCTTGTTAAAATTTGTTAATTCAGTACCTTAATGTAACCGTAATACAAAATATGTAAGAGGGATTAAATCAAAGAATAACCTTTAAACGGTCCCATTAAAAATTTATTTTCACAGTAAATTCTCCACGCCTCCCATTCCCCACAAAATTGTACATTATCATTCTGATTTATCAGAGCTTTGACCCTACTGGGGCTCTTCTCTGTGAGCCATGTGTACCTGAGGCCTAGTCTATGCATGCAGCAGAATAAAAGAGCAGAATGGATTGTGCACCTTCCCTCCTGCAGGTAAGGGGATGACATTTTCCAAAGTTCCCCTACGTTAATAATTCCCTGTAAGATTAAAACTAGCAAATTCTGCAAAGGAATCCCCCTCTACACACACACACACACACACACACACACACACACAAAGTGGTACAACCCATTTGGCACCTCCCAATTCTACCACCTCATTCTGCTACATGTATAGACCAGGTCAGAATCCAGACTTTGGAATACTCTTCCATTCCTTCCTTGCTTCCCAACGCCTAGTTAAGACAGACAGGTTTTATAGGATATTGACAGTATAATCCTGAACAGAGTCACATCCTTGTGTTGAAGTCAGTGAGCTTAGAAGGGTTTAACTCTGCTTAAGATTGCAATGATAATTCAGTACGATAACTTTTTTAAATGTGCAGTTGGGTGGATTGATCTAAACCAAAATCAGAACGTATCACCAAGCCCAGTTTAAATCCCTGAAGTCAAGCTTCCACAGTGACCAGATGCTCATATTTCCTGAACAAGTTTCCAAACCTAACAGTTACTATAGTAATTAAAACATACCAGTATGCAACTAAATCACTGGTTCCCAACCAGGGGTCCATGGACCCCCAGGGGTCCGCGAGAACTAAATTAAGGTCCGCGAAACAAGGTTATAAACCCATAATAAATTAATATTTTCAATTAAAAGTTCTCTATTATAAAATATATATATTCAAATATAATTCTAAGTTTAATGTTTAACTAACAGTTATGATTAAAGTTTATTTTCCAATTCCCTGAATTTTTATTTTGAACCTTGGGGTCCCTGCACGGAACAAAAAAGTCCTAGTGGTCCCTGGTCAAAAAAAGGTTGGGAACCACTGAACTAAATAGAGGCTTTATAGTACTTGGGAGTATAGTTCAAACATGTCCGGTTATGCATGCCCTTGCGCTACAGAAATCATCTATATATCTATTTCTCCACTGTGGGGGGATCTGCTGATATCTAAAGCCAAAGATCGGGTCCACACTGAGAGAAAGGAGATTTTTCTCCAACCTTGGGGGGGAAATCCCTCCCCCGGGTTTACAAAAAAAAAAAAAATCTTAAAGTTTAAAAACAATTACATTGTGGGCCTTAATTCCTCCTCCCCCCAGACAAAAAGTTATCTGCACACATGGGTGACTCCGGGGGCTTTGCAGCCAGCACAGCAGCTCCCAAGGAGCAGCCACAGCCCCAGGGGCCCTGCAGCCGCCACTGCAGTCCCCGAGGTAGGAAAAAAGAAGAGGGAGAGAAATATAAAGAAGGGGGATTGTCTGCGGGAAAGGGAGAGAAAGAGAAATAAGGGCGGGGAGTGTCCGGGTGGCAAAAAATTGAGAGGTGGAGGGGAGAGAAAGACGGGCAGATTGAGAAGGGGTGGGGAAAGAGGGGGGGACATCGTCTGAGAAGGGGTTGAAGGTAAGAGAGGAGAGACTGATAAAAAGCAGGGAGGGGATAAAGGGGGGAGAGAAGATTGCTAGAGAATGGGGTGGGAGGAGAAAGAGAGGGGAAGACTGGCATAGAAGGGGTGAGGAGAGAAGGGGTGAGGGAAGATTGATAGATAAGGGCTGGGGGCAGAAAGCGGGAGAACTTTGACCGAGGAGGGGGAGAGGGAAGGAAGCAAATGTAGGGTAATGCCCCCTTCCCGCAAGTTTCATGAGGGTCCCCACTTGCATATTCTAATAAATAAGTCAGCCAAATCTGAGGATGCTTAAATCTGGAGATCAGACCTGTGACGGGCCAAGACTGAGCTTGCAAAAAGACCTGAAAAAGCATCGTAGGATTGCAGAAAAATCAGAAATCTAAAAAAAAAACCAAAAAAACAAACAAACATGGGGGGTTTTATAAAACCCCAAAATTATTACAGGAGCAGCTATAGCTTTAAAAAAAGATATGCTTAGTGGCCATTGCTAGGCAACCACAACAGGCAGGGGGAATGGAAAGGTCCCTTTTCAGGACTATTTTGGCCTTTGAGGGAGGACTCATCAGGGCAACTTGACTCAACTAGGTCTGGCCGCTTGCTAATGTTCAACGGCAGCCACCCTATGAAAGCCACTGTGGTGTAAGGTCAGAATTTCAGACAAGGACCTCGAATGCCCGTTTTGCCCTGGAAACTCACTGGGTGACCTTGGGCCAGGTAGAGGACTCATTTATTCAGCCTGATTCACCTCACAGGCAGGGCCAAGGTTGACCATTACGAGCACCTGGATGCCTCCCAGTGGGCCGAGGGCCTCCCACCCACACCTGGGCCAGCCAGACCACGGACAGAAGAGCTGAGCCTGACCCACCAAAGCGCCACACAAGGCACGAGAGATGGCGTCCAGCCTGCAAGAGGAAACCGAGCCTGGCCCACCAGAGCCCCTCGTGAGAGGCGACATAGGGAAAGTGGTGGCACCTGGCTGGGCCCATGCGAGGCCAACAGTGGTGCCTGGCCCCGCGCAAGGGAAGGCAGAAGGCAGTGCCCCCTCGAGCCCTGCACAAGGTGAGACAAGGCAAGGCAGACAGCGGTACTCAATCAAGTCCCACACAAGGCAACGTAAGGCAGAGAACTGCACCCGCCGAGCCCTTTGTGAGATGATGCAGACAGCGGTGCCCAGCTTGGCCCAGCTGAGCCCCATGTGAGGTAAGGGAGGCACCCTGCCAGCCCGGCCAAGGAGAAGGAGCCCATGCCCATCCCCATCCCATGCAAGACAAAGGAAGCAGCGCCTGGCCCTCCTGAGGTGAGGAAAGCAATCCACGACCAAGCAGTTAAGCAAGGTGCCTCCTCTGCCTTTCTTCCATCCCCAGCATGGTGTAGCGGTCAAGAGCGGTGGTTTGGTGGCCTCTGATCTGGAGAACCGGGTTTGATTCCCCACTCCTCCACATCAGCGACGGAGGCTAATCTGGTGAACTGGATTTGTTTCCCCGCTCCTACACTCAAAAGCCAGCTGGGTGACCTTGGGCAAGTCACAGCTCTCTCAGCTCCACCTACCTCACAGGGTGTCTGTTGTGGGGAGGGGAAGGGAAGGCGATTGTAAGCCAGTTTGAGGGGGTTGCCGCACTTTGTATTCCCAGCGATGTAATAAGAGTTTGAAAATGTTGTAAAAAAACATCGCTTTAAAAGGGTTTTTGGATACCACAACTTATAAATGGTTGGAAGACGTCTTCACAGCTAAAGGGGCCAAACAAAGTGCGAACGGTATTTTTTATAAAGTTTTCAAACTTTTAATACATTGCTGGGAATACAAGTGCGATAACAGCCGATGTCTACCTGGTAGAGAAAGTCGGCATATAAAAACCAACTCCTCTTCTTCTTTAGGAGGGAGAGTCAGGTTCAGACAGACTGCCTATTCCTCTCTTCCTCCTTTGAGGATGGGGCCAGGGAGGGCTGGGGGAGATCTTCCCAGGGTTTTTTCACTCCCAGTCTGGGATAGACAGACTGCTCACAGGGTTTTCTGAGAATATAATAGAGGAGAGAAGAATTATGTAAAATGCTTTGGGTCCCCATTGGGGAGAAAGGTGGGCTACTAATGGAAGTAAATAAGTAGTAAATGCAGCTGAAGGAGGTTGGTGGGTGAATGGGAAAGAGAGAAGGAAGCAGAAAAGGTTAAGGATATGAGGGGTGCCAGGTGGAGAGAAAGCAAAAATAGCGTGGTGAAGTTGAGATGAGTGGGTGCCCCTTGCAAGTGGGTGAATGGGAAAGAGAGAAGGAAGCAGAGAAGGTTAAGGATATGAGGGGTGCCAAGTGGAAAGTGAAAATAGTGTGGTGAAGTTGAGATGAGGAAAGTGGGTGCCCCTTGCAAATCATTGCAGGTTCCCTACTGGGCAACTGGGCCCACCCTGGCAATTGGCACTATGCAACTGGCCATAGTTTTCTGGGTAGAGGGTGCCAAGATGAGGGTAGGATGAAAAACTGAAGATGGGGAGAAGATAAAGGTAGGTTGGTTGGTGGATGGAAAGAAGAGGCGGTAGGAAAGGGGGGAGCAGCCATGGAAGTTTTCAGGAAAGGGAAAGAAGGAAACAATGGGGGAGAGGAAATGGGGGAAATTCACCCTACAAAGTCCTTGCAGGTTCCCACTTGTTATATTATTTTGAGGCAGGTAAGCAACTGGCAAAGTACCAATTTACTTTTAGGTTATATTGTACACATGCAAGAACATTGACGAAAAACACTTAAGTGCACGCTCAGAGATTTCCAGAAGCAATAGCTGGCAGTAGGCCGAACAGTGCTTTCCACTGAAATGGAAAGTTTCGCCTAGTTACCTAAACATCCAGTTTGCACATTCATGTATACATGACATATTGGTCATATGTATAATCCTTAACCTTTAGAGTTAGATATTGTTTCATTCTTTTACACAGAAAAGCAGGCTTCAATGCACTGATTTATCTATGTTATGGGTTTAGTTTTAAGAGATTGTTATTGCGCAGCCCTTAATGTGGTCTGTTTGTATTCAGTTCAGATTTCATGATGCATCATGTTCGTTCTAAGGAGCACTTTAACACAAAAAAATGTTTTTTAATGTAGTAAGATTCATATGTTACAAAACTTACTTAAAATTCTATTTGATTGCTTTTTAAATCATTACTATATCCATCCACCCACACAGGTAACTTCCTGAGAGACGTGCACTAGACAGGACATCAGACTAGGATCTGGGAGATGCAGGTTCAAATCTCCATTCTATCATGGAAGCATGCTGGGTCATACACTGACAGCATAACCTACCTCACAGGGTTGTTATGAGGATAAAATGTAAGAGAATAGAATGATGTAAGCTGCTTTGGACCCCTACTGGAAAGGTGAGGTTTGAATAAATAATAATAAGAGTTGATTTTTATGCCCCGCTTTTTCTCTACAGTAAGGAGTAAGGACTTACAATCACCTTCCCTCCCCCCCCCCAAACAGGCACCTTGTGAGGTAGGTGGGGCTGAGAGAGTTCAGAGAGAACTGTGACTAGCCCAAGGTCACCCAGCAGGCTTCATGTGGAGGAGTGGGGAAAGCAATCCCGTTCACCAGATTAGAGTCCACAGCTCTTAACCATTACACCATGCTAGCTCTCAATCAATAAATCAAGTTCCAGAACTAATTATTTTAGACTGCCATACTGGGTTTATTCTTATTGGCATAGTCACAATGACTAGCTGCTGTTTATTTCTTGGATCTATTGTTACTAGGTTTTGTTTTGTTTTAAGTACCAGCTATTTGCTAGGCCGCATCAGCTGTACAGCAGCGCTTTTTGTCTGAAAGGAAGAGATGTAATAAGTTACAGAACAGGGATAGCCAACTGCAGCTCCAGGCAAGATCCAACCCCAAAGGCAATTTCGTCTGTTCACTGAAGGCTCTACGTTTTAATCCATCTATGGTAAAAAGTGTATTCCACAACTCTGTAGCACAGTAGATCAACAGGCTGGGGCAGACGCTATGAATTCAAGCCATTGTTTACCCTTATGCAAACCACTTGAAGGTTGGGGCAGTTTCTGCAGCGAATTAATGGGGAAGGGGCTGTGGCTCAGTGGTAGAGCCTCTGCTTGGCATGCAGAAGGTCCCGGGTTCAATCCCCGGCATCTCCAGTTAAAGGGATTAGGCAAGGAGGTGATGTGAAAGACCTCTGCCTGAGACCCTGGAGGGCCGCTGCCCGTTTGAGTAGACAATACTGACTTTGATGGACCAAGGGTCTGATTCAGTATAAGGCAGCTTCATGTGTTCATGTGTTGAATGTTATCAAGCACACACACACAAATATATGCCGGCATACATCGGAGATATTGCTGGTTCAGTTCCAGGGCACCGCAATAAAGCAAGTCACACAACTATTTTGGTTTCCCAGTGAATATTAAAATTATGCTAACACTATACTGCAGTCTACTGAGTGTGCTATAGCATTATGCCTAAAAAAATGTACATACCTTAATTAAAAATACTTTATTGCTAAAAATGTGACACAGAGACACAAATGAGCACATGCGATTGGGAAAATGGTGATGACAGACTTGCTCGACACAGGGTCGCCACAAACCTTCAACTTGTTAAAAAAACGCAATACCTGCAAAGCGCAATAAAGTGCGGTATGCCAGTACAGACGCATCAAATGAACCATCAGAAATGGGGATAGATTAAAAACACAAGACTCAGTGGCATCCAGGTCATACTGTACCACAGTATGTTCCAACCAGTCCTTTTAAAGTTTACATTCAGCTCATATATAAATCTTTTGTCAACAATCAGTTTGTATTAATTACCAAGGCCTTCAAAAGAAAGTCAGGCAATTGTTTTGTTCTAAATGTGAAGAAATCACATACCCAGAAGCTAGCCCACACAGTGCAGATAAGGTGGTTGAATTCACAGAGATGCTTGGCAAGCCATTAAAAAGAAAGGATGTTCTAGCAATACATGTTCCAGATTAACCACTATGAGGGAGAATCAGCAACTTCTGCAGGTTTGAAAAAAACTTTAAGCGTACATAAGGGGCTTGCGCACACAAGGGATTCTTTTTGTGTTCAGCCATAAGATGCAATGCTATGCACACTTCCAAATAAACATGCGCTGGATTGCAGCCATAATGTGCAAGTTGAAAGAATAAAGTTCTTAATTGTGTAACCTACCACAGATGGAAACACAGGTGGCTTATGCATGGGTATTTTCACTCATGTTCATCCCCAGTCTGCCTTAGTTGTTCCTTGGAGTTAGGCATGAGTTTTCTGTCCATTAGAGATGACCTCATAGCCAGCCCTTGCAAAGCCCAGGACTTCCCATTCCTCTAACAACCCAAGTCTTTGATCTCCCCTGAGATCAGTCCGGGTGAAATCAACATGCATAAGGCAGAACGCGTGACATGGGAGGGAGGGTGATGTTTTTCTCACAGCAAGCAGTACAGCCAATTACAAAGCAGCGTTTAAAGGGGCAGGGACACAAATGCTTCTGAATTTTTGTTTCCACCTGGAGTTCTTTCTGAGCAGACAGCCACAAAAACGAAAGGGTTTTTAAATGACCTTGGGTTTCTCTCCCCCCCACACACCCTTTAGCTCCAGTTTTTGAAACTGATTTGTAAACTGGCACTTGGGTTTTGGGGGGGTGGGAATGGGAACCGGACATTTTTCTCACCGCAAGCACTACAGCCAATTACAAAGCAGCATTTTCAAGGGACGGGGAGATGTTTCCGGATTGGAGCTTGCTGTTTCAGTGTTTTTTGGATTCACAACAGAAAAGTGTGGGTCGAGCAAGCATCTAACACCAGGTAAAACTCCCACGCATAAACAACCACCGTTAATTTAAATTCACTTGAGAAGGTTCTCAAGTAATGTGTTTGGCTTTGATAAATTAAGTATTTCCTTAGTAAGTTGCTTACTCTTTTCTGTAAGTTTCTTTCTTTATCATGTGTCCAAAAGTTTAACTAAGAGCAAACCTCCCTTTTTCATTTGGAAAAGTCATATTGTTTTAGTGTGTTCTGAGACGTACTTGATTTGTTTTCTTGTACTATTTATTCTAGCCTGGCCTCTGTTAATCAATCAAGGCTTGGCTTTGTCACAGTCAGCAGTTTAACCTTTCTGTTGAATGCAGTCACTTTGCCTGAAAGGGAGTCTATCTGGGAGAATGTGTGTGTGTGTGTGTGTGTAAAGTGCCTTCAAATCGCAGCCGACTTATGGCGACCCCTTTTTGGGGTTTTCATGGCAAGAGACTAACAAAGATGGTTTGCCAGTGCCTTCCTCTGCACAGCAACCCTGGTCTTCCTTGGTGGTCTCCCATCCAAATACTAACCAGGGCTGACCCTGCTTAGCTTCTGAGATCTGACGAGATCAGGCTAGCCTTGGCCATCCAGGTCAGGGCATCTGGGAGAATAGATGGTATTTTATTTTATTTGAAGCATACAGAGGGGATCTGACCTCACAGCTGAACACCCAGAAGTATCCCAATGCTACACTCCGCCCGATGAGCTCATAATAAGGCAGCAAGCTGCGGGGAAACCCTGCCTCTTTATGGGTACATGCTAATCTCATTACTTGTAAATGTCACAGATGTCATTTAAAAGCATGAGAGCAGCTAGACGTTCACACTGGTAGAGAGCTAAGAACTCTACGTGCAAAGGATTCTTCCATTTGACGAGAAATCACTTCAGAGGATTCATAACTAGCAACTTCAGGCTGACTTAATGCCACTAAAAAAATTCTTTTTTAATTATCTTAACATCTGCTCAGCAAGTACACACATTTTGCTGCTCTTAAGTTGCTATATATGGGTTATTTACCATTCCACCTAAACTTTTCTGCAGTGGACAAATGTGGTCAGGCCTAGGGCACACACCATATACTTGTTGCTCTAAACTGCACTCCAGGCTTTGGCAATCTCATACTTATATGGAATCTCCATACCTGAATAGAGAGTGTCTTTAACTGTCCTCTAACTCATGCCAAAGTAATATGACAGGAAAAGGAGAACTAGAGTTATAACCTACTGCTGGAGGGACTCCAAAGGCACCATGCTCCGGAGAAGCGAGTGGTGAGGAAGGAGCTGAGCCAGCCTCTCCTGGGAAGGAGATGAAAGAGAAGGCAAAAAAGAACTTTTGCAGGAAGGAAGATATCTAAACCTGCCTATATTGAAAAGGAATCCTCTTCACTGCTGAGTGGATCTCACCATTCTGCTGGTCTTCTCAGTATGGATACAAACAGAGGCAGGCATTAGGGATGGGCATTCAGATATATCTGGTCTGAATAAATATTTGAAAAATACCTTTTCCAAATATTTATTTTCAAATATTTATTTCCATATTTTCTGGATGTATTCGGGTATCCCGTGGCGCAGAGTGGTAAGCTGCAGTACTGCAGTCCAAGCTCTGCTCACGACCTGAGTTCGATCCCGACGGAAGTGGGTTTCAGGTAGCCGGCTCAAGGTTGACTCAGCCTTCCAACCTTCCGAGGTCGGTAAAACGAGTACCCACCTTGGTGGAGGCAAAGGGAAGATGACTGGGAAAGGCACTGGCAAACCACCCCATAAACAAAAGTCTGCCTTGGAAACTTCGGGATGTGACGTCACCCCATGTTTGCACAGGGGACCTTTACCTATAGGGATGCAACATTTTAAGGCGCCCAGGACTACTTTTTCTTTAATTTTACTGTGTGCCTGTTTCTTCCCAAGGCTTGGTATCGGCTTGCCATGTTGACTTGGTTTTGATACTGTCCTTTGAAATTGGTTTTGTTGGTCTTGGAACACTGTGCTCTTTGCTCAAGTTGGCTTGTGTCAGCTTTGAGGTTTACAGTAGATTCTCTAGTTTGACATTGCCTTGGATTCTTGGGCTGTACATTGTCTTAGATTTTCAGATTTTACATTTGTTGGCCTTGCAACTGCATTGATATTTTGTTTTGCTTGGATGATTCTCTGGTTTGATGTTGGGTTGGACTCTTAGATTGTACATTAGTTGCATTGGTCCTGCCACATTGTCCTGCACTTCAGCTGGGATTGTCTGCTTTGAGAGGCTTTTGGCCAGTGGTTGCTTTGCTTGCTCTTGTGTCTTTGGCTATTCTTAGCCCTGGAGAAAGCATGGAATTTTTCCACCATAGCAAATAATGGAGGGTGGCTGGTGGGGGGGGCACCTTGTTCAGGGGCTCATGGAATTGGACCTCTTGGTCCAAAATTCATTTGATGCTAGGGGGTTATTTAATGGCCAAGCATCAGCAGCTCTGCTGCAATTTTGGTGCCATTTGATCCAAAAAACAGCCCCTTCAGCACTCCAGAGCCAAACAATATCAGAATCCTCCCCCAAAAAAACAGATCCAAATACCAAACCAGTACAGGGGACTCAGATAACTGGGAATACCTATATTTTTCATCTCCCTGATTCCCAGATCCAAAAAATACCAATTTTTTTTCAAGGTGCACATTCCTAGCAGGCAGCATGGTGACCTCTCCCTCTATGTACATACAGCAGATCTTTCCAAAATGCAGCAGTGGGGGGAAAAACAGCTCTTTACAACCTACTACATGAGGCTCCACAACCCTCCTGAGGGCCCCAGTCTACAGGTAGAAGACCACCGCCCTTGTCTATATGTTGAGAAACGCACCAGACGCCCACAGTGCCCAGGCCCAAAGTGCTGTTCCAAGCACTTCTATCAGTGGCTGGTGTGCAACTAACAGGCCATGCAGTATCTCAGCTCTTTTGCATGCCAGGCTGAGATACTGCTGCCCGCACACTTTTACTGGGTGTACGCAGAGTGGTAAGCTGCAGTACTGCAGTCAAAAGCTCTGCTCACGACCTGAGTTCGATCCCGACGGAAGTCGGTTTCAGGTAGCCAGCTCAAGGTTGACTCAGCCTTCCATCCTTCTGAGGTCCATAAAATGAGTACCCAGCTTGCTGGGGGTAAAGGGAAGATGACTGGGGAAGGCACTGGCAAACCACCCCGTAAACACAGTCTGCCTAGTAAACGTCAGGATGTGATGTCACCCCATGGGTCAGGAATCACCCGGTGCTTGCACAGGGGGCCTTTACCTTTACTGGGGAGGACAGGAGAGAATATCACTGCAGCAAGACTCTGGATGGTGTGTGAGACACTGAACTCTTCTCTTAAATAATAATAATAATAACAACAACAATAATAGAATTGCCAGAGTTTTATCTTTCCTCCATCGTCCAGTCCTCCGTTTCACCACCCAAAACCCACACAAGAATTTGTTCTGCTTTGAAGGTGCTTTTTTGCAAACAGAATGAAATACCTATGAAAGGGAATCTCCAGAGCTTACATCATCTACTGAACTCTCAAAATATGCAAGGAAGTTCTCACAGTCAAAGTAATCCTACGATTACTTTGAAATGTCACACAACCTTCCTATTCTTATCTTTAAAAATGGGTGTTAAAAGATTTTATCATCTTTGATAACCAACCTTATCCATTCAGAGGGGAAGAGTTGGGCCAAATTCATTTCTCAATTACTGACTGAAGAGTAACTTGAATTGGAACAGCCTATTCAGGAACTCCAGTGGTAGGTACAGGGGTAGGGAATCTTTTTTCCGCCAAGGGCCATTTGGATATTTATAACATCATTTGCGGGCCATACAAAATTATCAACTTAAAATTAGCTGACCAAGCCCCAAGCAGGCAGCTGCCCCAGATGACCTCCCCCCCGCGCGCACACACGGGCAAGCAGGCAGGCATCCAACCAGTGGCGCACTCGCCCACCTGGTGGCCCAGGATGGTCTGTTGCACCAGCCGGGCGTAGCCGTCCAGCTGCACACCAGAGTTGCTCCTGCTCCGCATGGTCAGGGGCGGATTCTGCAGTCAGCTCCTGCTACCTCCGCCTGCAGGGGTGAAATGAGGACACACTGGCTAAGAACTCCCCCCCCCCGCACGCATTCTGGCCCTGCCCCCTTTAACCCCTCTATTGTTGCCACTTCCACCCCCAGCCCTCTTGTAGTACAGAGGAAATACGTTTCTCCACGGCCCTGGTGAGAAAGGGTTAACAGTTTCTTAGGCGGTCCTAGCAGCTCCATAGCTAATTACTCTTCTGCAATGGGGAAAAAAGGTTCCTTTTCTCGGCAAAACAAACTCACATCTGCCTTGAATAGAGGCGATTCCTGTCCACGGGAGGGGGTGGATCACCAGTTTAGATCCTTCTGAGCTAGAGATCTGCCAGGACCCCTGAAGGGCCAGACCAAATGATTTTGTGGGCCTTAAACAGCCCCCGGGCCTGACTTTCCCCACCCCTGTTCTAGTAACAAAGGATAAGCAAGAAACACAAAATGGGGCAGGCCAGGGAATAAAGTTCAGTTTAACACACATCAGATAAAGAATTAACCAAGTCAAAAATATCTTGCTCTGAACAGATAATGTTTTAACTGTACTGATTTCCAAATACTTGAATCAGGACTAGCCAGTAAAACCACAAGAAAATCAATTAAAATAATACAGAGAACTGCCATTTCTTCAAAGGGAGATCCCAAGTAGCCTACTTAATCTAACCCACCTAGCTTGGTTCATACAAAGAATTTAAGTTTTTACAACTCTTTTTCCATGTTAAAACAAAAAACACTTTCTAAGGATTCCTACGCAAAGTTGCACTATTTTAGTCCAGATCAATCACCATGGATTGACTGGGATCTACACTCATACTTGCTACCCCAGACATAAACATACCTTGAAAATCCATCATTTTTTCAAAATGTATACATCTAAAAATGTAGCCTCAGTATGCCAGCATGCCAAATTTACACTAATATTGCAGATGAGGCCCAAAGGAAAGGGGGCAAAATCCTCCACAGTTCAGTATCTTTATCTGTTTTGAATAAACACCTCCATATCACCCACTAACTAATTCATAGAAAGAAACCGGGCACCCTGCAACCGACACCTGAAACCAAACCAAACAGACAAAAGGAAAACAGTACCACAAAAGGAGGAGGAATTCTGGCATGGTATATAGTCCCAGTTCTGCCGGCCCTCAATTTGCAGCCCACTATAATCTAAACAGATGATCAGAGACTGCGCTCTGTTCAGCAAGATCATCTTCTAGGAATGCTTGGGCAGGAGAACACTGCCAACTATATAAGGCACCCTTCCAAGGTATCCCTCACCTTTCATGAAAATGAACACTATGTATGTCTTCTCAGAACTACGCTCCAAGGGATCCAGTCCCCAAAAAGTGTAAATACCACTTAAAGTCTTGGCATTAAATGGTATTTAACATGCTCTTTTTAAAGAGGGGGAGTCATGGTTTACCTATGATACAGTTAGCCACAAGAAGAGTGTGTTCAAAAGGAAATCTGTGGACTCATCGCAGTTTTGAGATTGTATGTGTACACAACTGTTATTGTGAGCAGAAGACCTTCACTCCCTAACAATGCAACCCTAAGAACACTTTCCTGGGAATAAGTCCAGCTGAGTTGAGTAGGAGTAGACCTGTTCAGGATGGCAGTTAAACCCCTCTTCCATTTGTGAAGTAGGTGTGTGTAAAGTGCCCTCAAGTCGCAGCCGACTTATGGCAACCCCTTTTTTTTTGGGGGGGTTCATGGCAAGAGACTAGCAGAGGTGGTTTGCCAGTGCCTTCCTCTGCACAGCAACCCTGGTATTCCTTGGTGGTCTCCCATCCAAATACTAACCAGGGCCGACTCTGCTTAGCTTCCGAGATCTGACTGTACCCTGCTGCCTTCCCTCCCAGTGGAGTAGGCAGGTAGGTAAATATTTATTTGTAGCTAGCCAAAGGCCTTTACAAAGCATATTAAATTAAAACAAGAAGATTATACAATAAGGGTAACATCTGTGGTGTAAGTGGAGGTGAACAGCGAGGTTCATTAGCTAGAACGCCCTCTCCCTTTAGAGACCACTACAAAGGACCCTCCATGGTCGCTTACGTGCTCCTGAACGTGTCAATACGGTCCTTGGTTTTAAATAACCCCAAACAGCCCAGGAATATCCAGCCAAGTTTGCCTCTGTGTTAAACCCACACCCCTAGAAGAGGGGAACACCAACACCAGCTCCACAGCCCAGGCTGCAAAAACATGCCCAGGTCCGCTGCTGGCTGGCTTGCCCACGGGTGGCTGGATTTCCTCCTCGAGGACGTGTGGGTTGCTCATAGCCAAGGAACTGGGCACTTTTCGGATTAAGAGGCACGATCCCGAGGCAGCCGACCGTGCCCTTCTAGCAGAAAACGGGACAGGATGAAAGGGGGGGGGGAGAGGAAGAAGAGACGAACTCAACCCTGAGGTTACCAGGGAAAGAGGAGAAGGCACCAAGAGCAGGGTGTTGCAGCGGGAGACGCTCCCATTTAGGCGCGGGAGGTTTTGCCTGGGCTTTGCCACTCTCCAGATGCACATCCCCCCTCCCCCCCCCAAAAAATCCGAATTTTCAAAACTTTGCACGGGGCCTTATTGGGCGAAAACGCACGGGCGCTGGAGCCGCCTTTCTTCCCTGTCCCAGCCAGGATCGAACGCGCGGACGTTCTTCGAACGTTCCAGCCAGGATCGAACGCACGAACGTTCTTCGAACGTAACGTTCGAAGAACGTTCGCGCGTTCGATCCTGGCTGGAACGTTCGAAGAACGTCCGCGCGTTCGATCCTGGCTGGAACGTCCGCGCGTTCGATCCTGGCTGCATTCCTGGCTGGGACAGGGAAGAAAGGAGGCTCCAGCCACCGTGCCTGTTCGCCCATTGTTGAGTTTGGAGAATCTGGATGGGGGGAAACGTGCATCGAGAAAGCCCAAAAAAAAAAAAACACACCCCATGGCATCAATGGCCTGCCCAGAGCCAGCGCAGAGGAGCCAGCCGGCGCTCTCTTCCTTACCCTTCGTCCACTCCACTACTTGCTTTGGGCTCCACTTGGTCACGGGCTCCATGCTCCTCGGCGCGGGGCTCTGGGCTCTGCGCGCCCCGCGGCTCCCCAGCCCAGGCTCGCTCTTCCCCCCCCCCCTCTCCTCTGCCCCCTTCCAGGATCTCCCGCTCCGCCTCCCCGGCCCGGGCCCGCCCGCCCCGCGCGGCTCCTCCTCCACGTGCTTGGGAGCCCCTGCTGGGAGATCCGCCCGCGCCGCCTCCGGGTTTCGCTTCGGAGCGCCTCCCCGCGGCGCCCCCTGCAGGAGAGCGCCGGGATCGCGTTGCAGCCCTTTCCAGCGGCTGGAGCGGAACTTCGGCAAACTTCCAGATGCTCTTTTCAGACTTGGGCCGTTGGCGCAGGGGAGGTTTGGCCTTGGATTTGCCCCTGTCTCTCTGTGTTTTTTTTAATTGTTTCTCTTTATACAAATTTCAAGTATATATTTCTTACTCTACATCAGTGGTTCCCAACCTTTTTTTGACCAGGGACCACGAGGACTTTTTTGTTCGGCGCAGGGACCCCAAGGTTCAAAATAAAAATTCCGAGAATTTGAAAATAAACTTTAATCATAACTGTTAGTTAAACATTAAACTTAGAATAACATTTGAATATATATTTTTATAATAGAGAACTTTTAATTGAAAATATTAATTTATTATGGGTTTATATTATATTTATATTACAGTTATTTTAAACAATATACAATAATTATTATAATGATTATAAATAATAATAATTATACAATATTATATTATATTTATATTACATCATTGGTTCCCAACCAGGGGTCCGCGGACCCGAGAACTAAATTAAGGTCCGCGAAACAAAGTTATAAACCCACAATAAATTAATATTTTCAATTAAAAGTTCTCTATTATAAAAATATATATTCAAATGTTATTCTAAGTTTAATGTTTAACTAACAGTTATGATTAAAGTTTATTTTCAAATTCTCGGAATTTTTATTTTGAACTTTGGGGTCCCTGCACCGAACAAAAAAGTCCTAGTGGTCCCTGGTCAAAAAAAGGTTGGGAACCACTGCTCTACATACACTGGTTCTTGTGGGTTATCCGGGCTGTGTGACCGTGGTCTTGGTATTTTCTTTCCTGACGTTTCGCCAGCAGCTGTGGCCGGCATCTTCAGAGGAGCAACACTGAAGGACACTACTCCTCTGAAGATGCCGGCCACAGTTGCTGGTGAAACGTCAGGAAAGAAAATACCAAGACACACAGCCCGGATACCCTACAAGAACAAATGAACTCTGACCGTGAAAGCCTTCGACAATATCTACATACACTGTTTGTATAACGTCCTTTTCTCATTCCCTTCCGTCCCTCCCATCCCCCTCCCTAGCCCCACTCCTTCTCCTTGTAATTTTTAGTCTCTTGTCCCCAGCCACAGGCACAAAGTCTGGATCTTCCACCGAATGTCTTTTCTTCCTTCCACTGATATCCACTCTTAGGTCTTCCATCTACTCGTGATTTCCCTGCTCTTGTCTTCCCGTGAAGTCTTCTGGCGCATCATCTCGACGATATCCGACTGTATAAATTCAAACAGATAGTTGTGCCAGATTTCTATAGTCCATTTACTTTTATCCTTCCAACCCAGAGCTATTGCTGCTTTGGTTCTTGTAGGTTATCCGGGCTGTGTGACCATGGGCTTGGTATTTTCTTTCCTGACGTTTCGCCAGCAGCTGTGGCAGGCATCTTCAGAGGAGTAACACTGAAGGACACTACTCCTCTGAAGATGCCAGCCACAGTTGCTGGTGAAACGTCAGGAAAGAAAATACCAAGACCACTGTTACACGGCCCGGATAACCTACAAGAACCAATGAACTCTGACCGTGAAAGCCTTCGACAATATTTATTACTGCTTTGCTTGCTAATAACATAGCCTTGAGTATGGCCTGATCCCTCTTGTTTACCCCGAGTTCCCTGTTGTGCTCATTAACATTAGCTTAAAATCTATGGTTAAGGATACTTTACATGTTCTCCTTATAATTTCTAGTATTTGTGTCCAAAGGTCCCTAATCTCCCACAACATGTGGGAGAACCAACATGTGGGGCTTAGTCCTGGAAACATATTCGCTAATTGCACTGGTGTTTTGTACCATTTTGTAAAAAAAATTATGTTCCAATTCATTGAATACGGGTTTGCCCCTCTCTAGATGCACATTTTCCCCATCCAAATCCTCAAAACTCTGCATGGGAGCTTATTGTGAAGTTCTGAGAATTTGGATGGGGAAAATGTGCATCTAGAGAGGGGCAAATCCAAGGCAGAACCTCCCATGCATAAATGGCCCAGGTGGGGTGGGGTGGGGGGTGGGTTGCCAAATGCTCACATCTGCCGACTTTGGAAAGTGGGGAGAGGAGAGCCATGTAGAACATAAGAAAAGCCCTCCTGGATCAGACCCAGGCCCATCAAGTCCAGCAGTCTGTTCACACAATGGCCAACCAGGGGCCTCTAGGAAACCCCCAAACAAGACGACTGCAGCAGCACCATCCTGCCTGTGTTCCACAGCACCTAATATATTCGGCATGCTCCTCTGATCCTGGAGAGAATAGGTATGCATCATGACTAGTATCCATTTTAACTAGTAGCCACGAATACCCCTCTCCTCCATGAACGCTCCCCTCTTAAAGCCTTCCAAGACTGAGGTGATATGATAACCATCTTCAAGTACCTGAAGGGCTGTCATATAGAGGAGAATGCCGAGTTGTTTTCTGTTGCCCCAGAAGGTCAGACCAGAACCAACGGGTTGAAATTAAATCAAAAGAGTTTCCGTCTAGACATTAGGAAGAACTTTCTAACAGAGCGGTTCCTTAGTAGAACAGGCTTCCTCGGGAGGTGGTAAGTGCTCCTTCCTTGGAGGTTTTTAAGCAGAGGCTAGATGGCCATCTGTCAGCAATGCTGATTCTATGACCTTAAGCAGTTCATGAGAGGGAGGGCATCTTGGCCATCTTCTGGGCATGGAGTAGGGGTCACTGGGGGGGGTAGTTGTGAAATTCCTGTATTGTGCAGGGGGTTGGACTAGATGACCCTGGCAGTCCCTTCCAGCTCTAGGATTCTAGGATTCTATTATTTAAACTCTAGGGTTGCCAGGTCCCTCTTCGCTTCCGCCTGGAGGTTTTTGGGGTGGAGCCTGAGGAGGGAGGGGTCTGGGGAGGGAAAAGACTTCGATGCCATAGAATCCAATTGCCAAAGCGGCCATTTGCTCCTGGCGAACTGATCTCTATCTGCTGGAGATCTCCAGCTAGTACCTGGAGGTTGGCAACCTTATTAAACTTTCTCCAGGGATCAGATTTGGGGTTGTTTTCTTTTTTAGCAATCACGAAAGGTCTTTTTTTTTGGGGGGGGGGATGCTGGTGCTGTTTTTTCTTTTTTTAAGTTAATGAGTTGTTCCAACCAACCAACAACCGCCATCCAAACAGAAGCACACACTGAATTGGTTATGCTCCAGTTAGGGCTGGAATTGACGGCTGGCTGCAAAAATAATTTTTTTTTATCTCTGGCAATGGAGTGGGGGAGAGATGAGGGGACCATACAAATTTATGCATGGGAGGTTTTGCCTTGGGTTTGCCACTCTTTAGATGCACATGTTCCCCATCCAAATTCTCAAAACAATAAGGCCCCATTCAGAGTTTTGAGAATTCGGACGGGGGAAATGTGCATCTAGAGAGCGGCAAATCCAAGGCAAAACCTCCCATGCATAAATGGCCATTGTGGAGCATTTAAAATGCTTTTATGAACAAGCAATTGGAATTTCAAAAGTTGAGTTCCTACTGGGAGAGTAAGCTGGTGCAACTTCAGGAAGTAGACGGGAGTTGAAATGATTCAAGTTCCTCCACCCAAATAATTGTATATCACCATTCTATGTACCAGGAACTTCATTTGTGTGTGTGTAAAGTGCTGTCAAGTTGCAGCTGACTTACGGCAACCCAGTAGGGTTTTCAAAGCACGAGACTAACAGAGGTGGTTTGCCATTGCGTTCCTCTGCAGAGCGACCCTGGTATTCTTTGGTGGTCTCCCATCCAAATACTAACCAGGACTGACCCTGCATAGCCTCTAAGATCTGTCGAGATCAGGCTAGCCTGGATTTTGTACTGAGGGGTATTCAGGTGCAAGATTGCTTACTTGCTTGAGAATTAGGCCTAGTCTACATCCTGATTGGAACTGCAAATATTTGACTTCTCCGCTACTAGTTCAACAAATTGAAGAAAGGTCTGCGAGGAATCACAGGAAAACAAATTTGGGACATCCCAAAATCTCACCCACTTGTCAGGGGTTTGAGCAGGCTGGTTTCCCTCTGCGCCCCCTTGTCCTCACTCTCAGCCGTCCAGATCTCCTGGAGCATATTCTGACCTTGTCAATGGGGGATGGGCTTTTAACATGCAAAGTCATTGTCCTGTAGTCTGTCGAATCTCCTATGTTGTCTGTTAGTGGCCCCATTGTGATTGACAACTGACCACTAAATTCAGATCAAGATCAGAAAAAAAGGTAATTTCCTAAAATATGAGAGATACTGCTCTATTCTCTACATATTCTCCACAGAGCTATTCCGCCAGGCCTATGGTTGAGGCCAGCTACAATTCCCTATATATAAATGCTGGCCTCCCTAACCTCCCCGCTGCGGTAATGTCTTTTAATTCAATCTGTATTTATGCCATCTGCTCACCTAGCTGAAGTCTGTGTTTTGTGTTACACTCTACAGGCACCTTAGGTAAATTAGGATAACATTTATATGATTTTATAGGGCTTTTTAAAATGTTTTAATGCTGTTACTGATTTAATGGGACATTTATATTTTGTAAGCCACTCTGAGCCCGGTTTTGGCCGGGGAGAGCGAGATAATAAGTGGAAATAATAAATTAATAAATAAATAAATACAGAGGACTCTAGTTTTCAGCGTAATTTTCAGCTCCCCGTGTTCCTGGGTAGTAGGAAGTTCCAGAGCAATCTTTTCTATGGTCAGTAACTTTGTGCGGAGAGAGAGGCCAAGGCTATGCCATATTTACTGAGAAAGCCCCGCCGTGTGCTTATTCCCAAGACAGTTAGGGCCAAAATAGATGTTATGGGGCCTTGTGACATTTTAAAATGGCCAAGTTCAGCTCTAAAATGTTGTCAGCATCCACAAGGCAGACCCAAGGGTTCTGTAATGTCTAGTTCAGCCCTTGCACTACCAGTTACCCAAGACGGTCCGCTATTACACTGAGCACAAGTGGTACATTTTGGAACAAAATGTAAAGACTATAAGCAGGTAGGTTCCAGTCAACATCTCTTATATTTTACTATCACACGGTAGTAGAAAAGAGCCAGAGTCCAGTAGCACCTTAAAGACTAATAAAATTTCTGGCAGGGCTTGAGCTTTCGTGAGTCACACCTCTCTTCTTCGGATATCTCATCTGAAGCTCATACCCTGCCAGAAATTTTGTTAGTTTTTAAGGTGCTACTGGAGAGCCAGCGTGGTGTAGTGGTTAGGAGTGGTGGCTTGGAGCGGTGGAGTCTGATCTGGAGAACCAGGTTTGATTCCCCACTCCTCCACGTGAGTGGCGGAGGCTAATCTGATGAACTGGATTTGTTTCCCCACTCCCACACATGAAGCCAGCTGGGAGACCTTGCTAGTCACACTCTCTCAGCCCCACCTACCTCACAGGGTTTCTGTTGTGGGGAGGAGAAGGGAAGGTGATTGTGAGCCGGTTTGATTCTTCCTTAAGTGGTAGAGAAAGTTGGCATATAAAAACCAACTCTTCTTCTTCTCTTGCTGTTTTCTACCACTGTTGACAGACTAACACGGCTACCCATTGTGATCTATCACGTGGTAGAAAGCGCACAAACCTAGAACGGACCCATTCCATAATTGGAGAACAAAGGGCTTGAATCCAGCGCAGTGTGAGTGGAAAGCAAAATGCAGTGAGCGCAAGTCTGTTTGTACAAGCAGTAGCACAACAGCTACAGCAACAAAAAGCTGTCATATGATTTTAAACAGAATTACTTGCAGATGGAATGACTGAATTTACAACAGACAGCTTGCATTATTTCATTAAATTTCATTTGGAAATTGTTTCAGAAGAAATACTTGGCTATGTCTTCCACATGTGGAAAAGAATAGAGGAGATGCAGTCACTTTCACTTAGTGCAAGCAAACAGCAAAGACTAATGTTAGCACTTCTACTTGTGCAAGGACTGTTAAAAAGGTAAAAGGTAAAGGTCCCCTGTGCAAGCACCGGATCATTCCGGGTCATGGGGTGACGTCACATCCCGACATTTCCTAGGCAGACTTTGTTTTCGGGGTGGTTTGCCAGTGCCTTCCCCAGTCATCTTCCCTTTACCCCCAGCAAGCTGGGTACTCATTTCACTGACCTCAGAAGGATGGAAGGCTGAGTCAACCTTGAGCTGGCTACCTGGAACTGACTCCCATCGGGATCAAACTCACTTTGTGAGCAGAGCTTTTGACTGCAGTACTGCAGCTTACCACTCTGCGCCATGGGGCTCTGGTGGCAAGGACTGTTACACGGGGATTTGGTGGCAAGGACTGTTATTCATGCAGAAATCTTCCATGGCATCCAACCCTTATAAGAACACTTATCTCCATGCCAAGCAATGCTGCCTCTGATGACTTCTATAGGTTGGGGGGGTAAGGTAACAATCTCAGTATTGCTTCCACATATATAGCATCAAGGCAGCATATGTAGGTCTCCCATATGGATGCTAATCGAACATAATCACTTTAATTTGAACGCTGATTGCCAGTTGTAAAGAGGTTAAGATTTTGGCTATGGCTACCCCCTCTTCATTTTTTCACTCCTGTTTCCTTTAGACCACTGGTTCCCAACCAGGGGTCCATGGACCCCCAGGGGTCCACGAGAACTAAATTAAGGTCCGCAAAACAAAGTTATAAACCCATAATAAATTAATATTTTCAATTAAAAGTTCTCTATTATAAAAATATATTCAAATATTATTCTAAGTTTAATGTTTAACAGTTATGATTAAAGTTTATTTTCAAATTCTCAGAATTTTTATTTTGAGCCTTGGGGTCCCTGCACCGAACAAAGAAGTCCTAGTGGTCCCTGGTCAAAAAAAGGTTGGGAACCACTGCTTTAGACAGAACAGTCATATATGTTGTGTTTTTTAATCCTCAAACTACTATTTTGGTATAATTATTTCAAGCTGACTTCAGCTTGAATATAAAAAGAACAATATTTGCTGCATTTCCAGAGTAGAACATGACCTGTAAAAACAGGCAGCTCCAAAGAGGCCACACATGGTCCTCCTGGCCTCACCCGAATTGTTCACATTCTGGTAGTTACTTTTCCTCCACACCATCTAAACATCACTGACGCAATTAAGAGCCCAGGAAACATGCCTCATTGTGTCCGATTTCTTTGTCAGACTCAGGCAGGTGCTGATTTGTTTACATTGGGGCATTTTTCTTAGTTTGTATATAACTTTATCTTCTCTTTATAAGTTGTGCCTTCTGTTTAACTGCTTTAATCTATTTGCTGGCTTGAAACACTGATTTTTTTCTACAATTGCAGTTGACACCCATTTGTGCGTCAACAGCCATATTTCAATGTAGCTCTGCAAATGGTGGGAGGACTTTGACCATGGTTTTCCCACCATAAATTCCTTCCTTCTACAGCTGTGGTAGTGAAAAGTGCCGTCAAGTCACGGCTGAGGTTTTTTTTTTTTAAATTTATTTATTTATTTATTTGCATCTATAGCCAGTAGCGGATCTACATTTTTGGGACCCTGAACCTTGAACTGTTATGGGGGCCCCTTCCCAGCAGCGATGAGGTCTGGGTAACCACCGTTATCTTCTTCAACAGGGTTGTTCTATGGCAGATGTATTGGTTCATTCTCTAATAGAGAGGTAGAAAGTCATCAGAGGGGACTCGTTAGGATAAAGAGGTGAAAATCTGATTTTTGGTGTTAAAATGCACAAGTGAGACAAGTGCAGCCTGAATTGAGAATTCAGATGTCTTTTTATGGTTCCGATTGGCTCTAGCTTAAGGGCTGAGCTATAGAACTATTAAGCCATGCACCAACAAAGGATTTGAGGATCCAGCTGCCAAAATGCAGGCTATGAATAGATTCTGGCGAGCTCAGCAAGCCCATACAGCTGGGGGTTTGGGCACTGCAAGCCCCTGAGAAAATTTTGAAGTTTGACCAATGACATTTTGAGGCCATATGAAATGGGTACTGGAGCAAATTCTAAAGTCAATATTGAGTACTTCAACCCATTGGCTTATGATTCTATCACTAAAATAGCCTTATTTTAATAACACTTTAAAAAACTCCTTCAATTTTGTTGAAAAATTTGCTCATTAAAAAAAAGGTTGCCCTGAAGCTTAAGCTTCATTAGTTTCATAGTAGATCCACCACTGTCTATAGCCCGCCCTCATTCCCAGCAAGCCGGGCTCAGAGCGGGTCACAGCATGTGACAATCATAAAAACATCAAGTTAAAACATACTTCAGTATTACATTCTCCAAACATTACAGCCACTAGAGGAAACTGGTCAGGCAGTGAACCCCCACCCCCAAACCAGTTGGGGGGGGGAGGATGGGGAGGCCAGCAACGATGGTAATGGAGAAAAACTTGCAACCCCATAGGGTTTTCAAGGCAAGAGACATTCAGAGAGTTTGTCATTGCCTGCTTCCACATGGTCTGAGAGAGTTCTGAAAGAACTGTGATTGGCCCAAGGTCACCCAGTGGGATTCATGTTGAGGAGTGGGGAATCGAACTCAGTTCTTCAAATTAGAATCCGCCACTCTTAACCACTACACCACACTGGCTCTCTCCTTCTACAGCTACGTAACTGTTAAAGGGAGAGCAGCCCTTGCTTCTGAGTATCCAATTGTCCTTCATTGGCCACACAAAGTTTTGTGCAGTTTGAATAACTTACAATATACAAAGAGAAAAATCTGAATGCTGAGCATTTTCTAAGATACAAATCACTAAAAGTAGCAGGGTGGATTTGATTTATATCAAATTGATTTAAATCAGTAGTCAGACTAGATTTAAATCATGGTTCTCTACACAAAACAGCAATTCTAATGATGTTGTTTCATTTGGGCCACTAGGCCTTGCATTTCTTTGTTGCAGTGTTTGCATTTTGCACACATGCCTGCCTTACCCACAGGTAGAGGAACTTAATTAATGTATTCCCAAACTGGGTCTCTTTTACAGCCTGCTGCCATTATAGGGTTTCTCCTCCAGGTAGAGAATAATATGATAAACCTCAGGCTATACACACAAAGATCCCAAGACTTGAGAAGAATTCTGCTCAAAAGGTTTCACTATCTTTTTAATGCTTGCCCCTCCCTCCTCACACCTAGCTCCTAATGCAGATCTATTCCACTCCAATCAATCTTCTATTCACAGAATGTCTTGAAACTTAGCACTTAAGAGGTAAAGAGTTGATTCTGTGTATATAGATTTGCAAAGGAGCAATGGGATTAAGATCTTTTTCTCAACTCTGTATGTTTATTTTATAACATTTTTTTGCTGTGAAGAAGAGGAATCTTATCTCTGCAGACACAAATTCACAGTTTTGAGAACTGCAAATCCAAGCATCTGTGATAATATCTTCTGGATAGAAAAATAGCCCAAAATAATCTTACAGAAACCTCCGGAAGAGCATGACATTGTGAATGGATTAATGGAATTCATTTACCAAAAAAATGTAAACATTGCATCAATATACAGCCTCATGCTACATAATGAAAAACTAATCCTTATTTCATGGTGAATAACCTTTGAAATATAATGTATCTTAAATAGAAAACTATCTTTTGATAGATTTTTCCTCAAAAAGCATTTTATTTAAAAAATCTGATTTAAATTTTAAAAATACGATTTGAATTTAAAAAATCAATTTTTCAAATTTAAAAAATATTGGTTTTTATTTAGTCTGGAAAGTAGCCCACACTTATTTGGGAAGATCAACAACTGATTGTGCAGAAGCAGACCATTCAAGTGTTAGTAGAATATAGCTACTTCAAGTCCATCACAATCTTAAACAGTTATGATGGATATGAACAAGCTAATGGAATGAGTCTAGAGAAATAACATTTCCGCTATCACTGTGACTCACATGAAGCTGCCTTATACTGAATCAGACCCTTGGTCCATTGTCTACTCAGACAGGCAGCGGCTCTCCAGAGTCTCAAGCAGATGTCTTTTACATCACCTACTTGCCTAGTCCCTTTAACTGGAGATGCCAGGGATTGAACCTAGGACCTTCTGCATGCCAAGTAGATGCTCTACCACTGATCCACAGCCCCTCCCCCACAGCCCCAGTGGGCTCTATAGCTTATTCCATCAGATTCAGTATGAGTTTTCCACTAGCATATTTCTAAACATCTTCTGACCCTCTTTAGCTCACTCAGTCACACACCAGTCACACACTCTCAGCCTAACCTACTTCACAGGGTTGTTGCGAGGATAAATCGAGAGGAGGAGAACAATATAAGCCACAAAATATTGTCGAAGGCTTTCACGGTCAGAGTTCATTGGTTCTTGTAGGTTATCCGGGCTGTGTGACCGTGGTCTTGGTATTTTCTTTCCTGACGTTTCGCCAGCGGCTGAGGCAGGCATCTTCAGAGGAGTAACACTGAGGGAGAGACCCTGTCCTTCAGTGTTACTCCTCTGAAGATGCCTGCCACAGCTGCTGGCGAAACGTCAGGAAAGAAAATACCAAGACCACGGTCACACAGCCCAGATAACCTACAAGAACCAATGTAAGCCACGTTGGGCCCCTTTTGGGGAGAAAGGTGGGATATAAATAAAAAAAGTAAAAACGATCAACCAGCCTCTAATCTGCCCTTCTTGGGAAAAGCAATTGAGAGGGCAGTAGATGACCAGCTTCGGGTCTTCTTGGATAACTAATATCCTCTAGACCCTTTTTGGTCTTGTTTCAGGCCAGGCTATGGGTCAGAGAAGGCCCTGGTACCCTTAGTTGATGACTTCCATATGAATGTAGACAAAGTCTGGGCTTCCTTGTTGCTCCTACTGGATCTATCTGCAGCCTTTGGTGTAATAGATCATACCATCCTTCTGAGGCATTTGGAGCCAAAAGTAGGCATCAGGGGATGGGTTTTGGCCTGGTTTAAATCATTTGTCATGGATCAAACTCAAAGGCTTGCCATTGGATACCAGCTATCTTTAGTGTGGGAGCTATCTTGAAGGGATCCACAGGGCACAATCTTGTACCCCATTTTATTCAACCTCTATGTAAAGCCCTTAGGAGAAATCATTCATAGCTTTGGACTTGGATGGTTTCAGAGGGTAGCCATGTTGGTCTGCAGTAAAACAGTTAGATTCAAGTCCAGTGGCGCCTTTGCAGACCAAAAAGAGTTTCAGGGTATAAGCTTTTGAGAGTCAAAGCTCCCTGTCAGACAAAAATTGGATGTCATCAATATGTGGATAACCCTCTGCTCTGTATCTCTCTGTCCAAATCCCATGATGACTGCTGTGGTCAAATAGTTAAAAGCAAAAAAACTGAAACCGAACTGGGACAAGATGACAGTGATGTTGACTGGAAAGACAAAGATCTTGAAGGACATGTACTATCTATTTTTGATGAGGTTCAGCTGACCCTTGCTGACTAGGTTAAGAATCTAGGGATTATACTGGATCTAGAACTGCTGCTGGACAAGCAAGTTCATCCAGCTACAAAAAAAACCCTCTTTCTTCCAACTCAGTCTAGTCCAGAAGATGGCCCCTTCCTTTGATATGTCTGATCTGACCACTTGGAGCCATGCCACGGCAACATCAAGACTAGAATACCACAGTGCACTCTACCTAGGTCTCCCCTCGAATCAGCTTGGAGAATAGTTAGTGCAGAATGCTGCAGCTTGGTTATTATCAAGAACTAGGTGGAGCATACGTATTACTCAAAGGCCATTTATGCACGGGAGGTTTTGCCTTGGATTTGCCGCTCTCTAGAGGCACATTTTCCCCATCCGAATTGTCAAAACACTGCACGGGGGCTTATTTTTGAGTTCTGGGAATTTGGATGGGGGAAATGTGCCTCTAGAGCAGTGGTTCCCAACCTTTTTTTGACCAGTGACCACTAGGACTTTTTTGTTCAGTGCAGGGACCCCAAGGTTCAAAATAAAAATTCTGAGAATTTGAAAATAAACTTAATTAACTTAACTGTTAGTTAAGCATTAAGCTTAGAATAATATTTGAATATATATATTTATAATAGAGAACTTTTAATTGAAAATATTAATTTATTATGGGTTTATAACTTTGTTTCACGGACCTTAATTTAGTTCTCGCGGACCCCTGGGGGTCCATGGACCCCTGGTTGGGAACCAGTGCTCTAGAGAGTGGCAAATCCAAGGCAAAACCTCCCATGCATAAATGGCCACAGTGTGCCGCTGGCTGCACATCAGCTACCAGCCTCAATTCAAGGTATTGGCCATCACATACAGAGCCCTTCACAGCCTGGGTCTATCATATCTGAGGGGCTACCTCCCGCTATGCTCCACCACACAGCTTTGCTCATCCAAGCAGGGCCTTCTGCAGGTGCCACCCTTCAAATGGGCAAAACCTACAACTGCACGTACATGTGCGTTCTCTATTGTGGCCCCCACCTTATGGAATCGCCCCCCTGATGAGGTCAGGAAGGCTCCCACCCTCCTGGCTTTTCATGAACTATGCAAATCAGATATATTCAGGAGGGCGTCTTTTACACAGATAATAGGACTATATGTAATGAAATGTTTCAGAAAGATGCTTTGGTAAAGAGACAGGGACAGTGGTCTGTATTACTGTGTCTAGTATGTACTTTCTGTTGCTACAATCCTATGTAATTTTTGCTCTATTTTGCATGCCATATCGATGCTTTGCTCAAGTTTCAGCTCTGTGTTCATATTTCCGCCATCCAAATCTCTATTGCATTATTTATTGGCTGTCCCATTCCTGTGCAATTCACCTTGAGACTCCGTGAGAAAGGTGTGCTATAAATGACGTAAATAAAAATAAATACAAAATATCCAATAAATATAAGAGTTTGAATGGAAGTGCCTGTCAATATTGCCAGTTTCCACAAAGCTAGTAGAAAATAGATCTAAAATGGACTCTTATAATGAACAACATCAAGATTTAGTGGCCTACAAGTTATATACAAGATATATGTGAGTGTGAGCAAGGTTGCTCTCCTTCCCCTCCGTCATCATGCCTTCCATGTTGGGGGGCTCCTGAGGCCTCAAAACTGGGGAAAGTAGGTCACCAGGTGAGCACCGCAGGTCCCTCCTTTCCTCCCTCTCTGGCATCATGCTGCTTCCTTCTTCCTTGGCCTGTCTGTGAAGCCCACCTGTTTTCCCCTCCCTGATCTTACTCCCTCCTCCTCTATCCTTGAGGAGCCAATCATCCACCCCTCCTCATCCACCAAATAGCCCCTACCCCTGGGTCTGGCTCGGCCTCGCTTGTTTCCTTGGTCCAGATGTACAATTTGAACTGTTCTTTCCCTGTCCTCCCTCAAATCCTACGATTGTTTTTACGGGCAAACAATTTGTTTTAAGAAATGCACTTGTGAAGTGCCCTGCGTTTATTTGCTGAGACAGTCTATACTCCTAATTTAAAGCAGCTTAGTATCAGCGGGAAATTTGGAGGATTCCCTTTCATCATCTGTGGCAGCCAGAGTTAAGAGAAAGCAAAAGCATAAATGTCGTTTCTCTGTAACCAGCCAATCTTAAGCAAAGTCTGAAGGAAGAAGAGGGGGGCAGATGGGACTCGTGCCATGCTGTTTAAACAAGTTAACTGTGTGCTTTTATAGCCCATATGGATGCTGAGTTTCCAAAAATGAAAATCTTTTTTCCCCTTGAGATTATTTATATGCTTGAGCAGTGTCTCCTTTGTTTAAGGTGGATTTTAAAAAATATACAGCAGCTCTTTAGCAGAAAAATCAATCATTGGGTGTGGCCTGAAGGCTGTGATAATAGGAGAAGTATCACCTGTTGAAATTCTGCCTCTTGTGGAGTTGTCTAAGGCACCTAGACTCTGCTTATCTGTCTTTGCCAGAAACAATAACCCATTATTTTTTTTCCATTCTATTTAATGAACCTACTGGTGATTTCAAAGAGTTCAGTTCTGTTTTCATTGTTGCAGTAATATTTACATGAAGTGCCAAGATGCTGGGAGAGGTTTCCAGAACTCTGTTTCTCGTTCTTAACAGATTTGGGAGCCACACTCTCAGTTATAGCCCAATATCTGCTGGCAGTAGTAGATTGGATACAGATTAAGAAAATGAAATTGAATCCAGACAGCAATAAAAATAACTGAGGACTGCTGCTTGCACATTTCTAAGGACAAAGGGATGACTACTTCAATGCCTCGTAAGTGGGGTGGATCTTGAAGAGAGTTTACAATGACACCTATTGAGAATGCAGCAATCTGTCTTTTTAAAGAAACAGGCTGCCACAAACATGCAAGACTGATTTTGAAGAAGCTGCACTGCACTTAATTTAAAGTTCTGACATTAACCTTTACATGATGTAGGTCATGGATATCTTAGGGAGCATTTCTCCTCAAACCAACCTCCTTTTTGGATTAAGATTCTGCAAGGATTATATGTCATTGTATAATCACTGTTATGGCCTCAGTACTTTAGAACTCATTTTAAGGAAGGCAACAAAATCTACATTGCATGTTGTTTCAGAATGGTTTTATAGATTTATATTGAAATATGACTACTGGTTGTGGCTTCAAGAATAATTTTAAATTTGTGGTACTGTGTTGACATAATAACCCAAAATAGCGCATAAAAACTGGGGGGGGGGAGAGAGAAGGTGAGAAAGAAAGCTAGACCTGCTACTGGGGGAAAGGAAAATGGGATTTAGCCTCCCCACTGAAGCCTCGCAAATTGCCAACTTGTGTATGTATAAATAAAGCAGAGGACACATTTCATGTATTTAATGAATTGGACTCTAGTCTACAAATGTTCATGCCATAATAAATCTTAGTTTTAATCCACATGACTCTCTTTAAAATAGGCATTTTGCTGCAACAAACTGACATAGCTACCTCTCCTTCCCCCAAATTTGTGATTGCAGTATATAGTCCAAAAGGGGAAGTTTTAGGGTTGCCAACTACCAGGTAATAGCTGGAGATCTCCTGCTATTATAACTGATCTCCAGCTGATACAGATCAGTTCACCTGGAGAAAATGGCCACTTTGGCCATTGCACTCTATGGCATTGAAGTCCCTCCCCTCCTCAAACCCCACCCTCCTCAGACTCCACCCCAAAAACTTCCCTCTGGTTGCGAAAAGGAACCTGGCAACCCTAGGAAGTTGGGCTATAAGGAGTCATTTTGGAGGGAGGAGTAGAGGCCTATTTCTGCAGTATTGAGGAGAAATCTTACCCTGAAAAGCTTCAGCATTTGAATCATTATACTTGCCCTTCTGAAATGAGATTCAGAAACTCTTAAAAGCACTCAGTGCTATTTGCTTAGGTGGCATGCTTTACAAACTAGACCCTGAATTAGCGGAAAAAGAAAAAGGAAATCTGTGTGCAGGCAAAAGTAAATGGTAGATGCAGATTGTGTGTGTGTGAAGGGCCGTCAAGTCGCAGCCGACTTATGGAGACCCCTTTTGGGGTTTTCATGGCAAGAGACTGACAGAGGTGGTTTGCCAGCGCCTTCCTCTGCACAGCAACCCTGGACTTCCTTGGTGGTCTCCCATCCAAATACTAACCAGGGCCGACCCTGCTTAGCTTCCGAGATCTGACGAGATCAGGCTAGCCTGGGGCCATCCAGGTCAGGGCAGATGCAGATTAGCCTACTACAAATTCTATTAGTATTTGCGCAGTTAGGAATTGGTGTTTTTTTTAATAGGGATGATGATAGATTTTAATGCAACTGATTACCACTAAGAAATGAGCAGTGCAGCCCCAAGGGCCATTGTAGCAGTGGCAGGCAGCCGCGGACACAAAAGCAATTGCGCTACTTCCTTCCCTCTGTGCCTTCTGCAGGAGGAAGGAAGAGCACATGCCTCTCTGCGAGGCACAGACAGTATAGCGAGCACACCGGGGCCCATAGTTACCTTGGCCATACCCACCAATCAGACAACAGCAGCCAATGATGCCCCTGTGAGTAGCACAATCCTGCTGACCCAGCCATTCTCCCTGAATACCATTCCTCCCCCCACAGAGAGCCAGTGGACAGGGAAGGAAGATCCTGTTTGTGGGCTTCCTAGAGGCACCTGGTTGGCCACTGGGTGAACAGACTGCTGGACTTGATGGGCCTGGGTCTGATCCAGCAGGGCCTTTCTTATGTTCTCATCCAGAAACAGTGCAAGTCCAGCAGAGGCGCATGGCCTGAGCATGCCCTTCCAGCCCATAGGGGAAAGGTGCCTACCCTATTCCCAGCAAGAGCCTGACTGTCGGCAAAAGGGCTGCCCACAAGCAGTCATCCCTGCTCCAAGCCACACACACCCTTCCCCTGAAAAGGTAAAAACAGACAAGAAAAGACAGGCCTGGTGCGAAGCCACAGTCCTCACACCCAAGACTAGCATCCTAACCAATTGGGTTGCCATCTCCTGCTGTCCATTTTGGCACCTGTGCCTTCATGAGCTACTCACAGAGGACATGGGGAGACGCGCTGAGCTGTCCCTAACACACCCTGCACGTGAGGTGGACTTGCTGGTTGGAAAGCTGCCTGAGGCAGGAGCTGGGCTGGAACCGGTTACTGAGCAGAGCGGCGAGAACTGCACCAGGCATGCTCCCAGGTCTCCCTGATGAATCAGCATCTGCACAGATGCTAAACAGAAGTGTGCAGCAATAACACACAGCACAGATGCAGTGCTGGCCTCAGCTATGTATTTAAGGCCCTGCCAGGTCTGTGGAGCCACCCCCAGTAGGGTTGCTAGGTCCATCTTTGAAACCAGTGGGAGATTTTGGGGGCAGAGCCTGAGGAGGGTGGGGTTTGGGGAGGGGAGGGACTTAAATGCCATAGACTCCAATTGCCAAAGCAGCCATTTTCTCCAGCTGAACTGATCTCTATTGGCTGAAGATCAGTTATAATAGCAGGAAATCTTCTGCTATTACCTGGAGGTTGGCAACCCTAACTCCCAGGTGCATGCTGTATTTGTCCAGAAGCACCCCCCAGGTGCATGCTGTAGCTATCCAGTCCCTTGAGGGAGTGTTTTGCAATTGCTCTATCCACAGCTGCTGCTGCTGCTGCTGCATGGGGCCTTAACCCTGCAAGGTGAGGGGTCCCATGGTTGCTTGGCCAGCTGTTCCACAGAGCACAGCAGGGAAGCTGCCAGGCACCCCTACCTCCAGTTGTCCCCTGCCTGGGGGGAGGGGTGCCCTGGCAAAGGAATATGCTAATAGCCCAGTACAGGGCTGCCCTGTACGTGCTGCGTACAGGCAGGGACCAGGCGGAGGTGCTTGGCCTCTGACTCCACTCCCAGCAATGGAGAGTACTGGGGGGGAGCAGAGCCTGTCGCGGTTTACTCTTCCCGGTAGTATGGGTGGACTGAGTGCGTAACCAAGGCCGCACTCTAAACAAGGAACAGGTCTACTCACCAGAACGAGCTCCTTTGCATCAAGGTCTAGGCTCGGTCCTCCCAGGTTCTGCAGGGATACCAGAAGGGCAGGAGCTGGTAGCTGGCACCTACTCAAGATAATACTGAGCACAGAGATCTCAGCACGAGCAAAGTTGTTCCTACACTGACTGACTGGCCAGCCTAAGATTTATGGCTATTCCTCCTCACTCCCTTCCCGGGCCAGCTGTCCTGCATCACTCGCTGGTGTTGGCTCCTGCAAACACCTACAACCAATTGCCTGCAATCTTGCACTGCGACGCCTCTCCTGCAAACTGAGCCGAACCTTTGATCTTTGACGGCTAACTGGGCTGGGCTGGGCTGGTCTGGAGGTGATAACCTTCTCTGTCCCTCTGCTCCTTCCCCATATGTACCACCTTCTTCTGCATCTGTCCTTTTGCTGGTTCAGACCTATGGTCCAGTCGCCCTGGTAAGACTTCCCCCGGTGTATCACCCTGCTCTGCCACTCCTTCCTCCTCTTCTTCCGAGGAGAGTTCAGGCTGACTCACGACAGTACACTTCCCTGGGAGTATGACCCATTGTATGACATGGGACTTAGTGCCAAGTGGACCTGGCTAGGGTCATTCCCATATGCACACACCACAACTTGGGTGTTTGAGCCAGCGCTCAGGCACAGGCAAGGGGAACAGGGGAGGCAGGTAAGGACTCCCAGGCTGGGGTAGCTGGATTCCCACCCCAGCTCACCTCTCAGCGCATGGTTGCCCCTTCAGGTTGCCCCTCCAGAGATGGGGGACCCCTTCCGGGCCCCAAATAGGCATCCCAAATAGACACACAGCCACATGGCATGGACTTTGCTCTCCCCCTTGGGTGTTAGTCTGAGTGCTCTCTCAGTGGTGTTAAGTGCACTCTCTGTGCCCCTCTCCTGTCACCGAAGTGTATTGCTGTGTGCTCTAAGTGTGCACAGCAGAGACCTCTGAGACAGAGTCCTATGCCATGCGCCCTACCTACTAAACCATGCAGTGTCCTGGCTGACCCATGGGGTATCTGTCATCAGTGGAGTAATTCTGCTATGAAATTGGATTATTCCATGTAGGGCTGTTGAAAAAAAATTAGGTAAAAATCGGATTCGGCAAAATTCGGCCCGTTTTGATTCAGGAAATGCCAAAGTCCAAACTCCCCCAATTCTGATCCGTGGAATTCAGTGCGAGATTCGAGTTCGGGGGAAAATTTGGCCGAAACAGCCATTAAAAACACATTCTCGCCCTTCCGCAGCTCCGGGGGGGGGGCATTTTGGGGGGTTGAGGTCCCAAACTTTCACCGTAGCTTGAGGGGGCCCTTCCTGCAAGAACTCCCAAGTTTGGTGACAATTGGGGCAGGGGGGCCGAGTTATGGGGCCTGGAAGGGGTCCCCCCACCTATCTGCCCATTGGAATGAATAGAAATAGACTATTTGGACTCGGAGTTTGCAAAACCATGTAAAGCAACACGTGGCGCCACCTTGGGAGTTTGCAAACCATAGAAAGGGTCAGAGGCGCGCTAGCTATGCATAAGGAGCAGGTGGGGTGGAATTTCCCCTTTTGCATCGAACTCGGGAGTCAGGAGTTTGCAAACCATGCAAAGCAACACACGATCATAGGAGTGTGCAATTGTGCAATTTGCAAACTCCAAGGCAGAGGCGCGCTAGCTGTGCATTGCATATGCTATTAATTAACGCAGCAAATAGAAACAAAGTAGCAGGTGGGACTGGGAGACCATGCAAATGCATTGTAAAAGTCACATTTTGCAAAAACAGTTTTTAGCGAGCAGCAAAACAGCAAAACAGACCGTGCAAAAAAGCCCCAGAGTTAGTATTTTCTGCCCTGCTCCTTCTTCTCATGGTGGAGGGACGCTCCCCCCTTATGCAAACGACCCCATCAAATTTTGCAAGTGCTGATTTGAACACCTCGTGCTCCCACCCTCCTGCTCCCACGAGCCCCTACGCATCTAGGAGGCCTCACTCCAGGAAAATGGCAGGGAGGAGGAGGTCATGCAGGAGAGCTCCCTGGCTGGAGGAGGAAGTGGACATCCTCCTCCGATTCAAGGCTAGGTGGGGATACCTGTTTGAGGTGTTCGACGTCCCCAAGGAGCAAAGTGTGTCTGTCTTTAAACAGGTCTCCCAGGCTCTCCTGGCGTGGGACTATACGTGTACCCTGGGAGAATGCCTCAGAAAGTATAGGACAATGTGGGACGCCTTCCAGGCTTCCATGCAGCACGCGCAGCTGCGGTTATAAGTGGTTTTAAAAGCACTGGGAGGACGCAGGTGTCCCCAGCATGGAATATGAGGCGTGGGCAGGTAACTTTGACTGTCTTTCCCACTTGACTTTATCTTGTCGTCTCATGATGTGACCAAAGCACGCTAGCCTGCCTCAGCTCAGCTAGCCTCAAACCAATATGGCACCACGCTGGACCCTAAACGGGGGGAAAACCAAAGCGCAGGAGGCGCATTTGGCAAGCGGACAGAGACTCACCCTCCCTCTCAAACCAATAGGGCTAGGCTGGACCCCAAACGGGGAAAAAACCAAAGCGCAGGAGGCACGGTTGCAAAGTGGAGGAAGACTCACGCAAGTTGCGCCGCCGCTCTTCCCCCCCTCTCAAACCGATGCGGTGTGGCTGCTGCACCCCAAACGGGGGGGAAAACCAAGGTGGAGGAGGCGCGTTTGCCAAGCGGAGGGAGACTCACGCAAGTCGCACCGCCGCTCTCAACTCCAGGCAAGGGTATCCAGGGGCAAAAAACCGCCGCACCGTCGTACTCAACCCCCCCCCCTCAGCAGAATGGGCGAAAGCCCCCCTTTGGCTTTCCCCCCACCCACAGAAACTGCTCCCCCACCCACATACACACACAGACTCAGCTTTCCACACACACACACACACACACACGAGAAAAGGTATAGAGGAAAAACCCAAAAATCAAACTGTGTGATATCTTCTTCAAGCAAGAGCATGGAGGAGAAGTAAATCCAATCCTATTCCGGTAAGCAGCAGCCGCTCGCCCCAATCAGGAATCGGATCTCTCAGCAGCACCGCCACCAAAATGGAAGGCAATGAGTACAGTCGGGACAGGAGGGGAGGGACGGGAGTTTTTATACTCTTCTCCTGGCCATTTCAAAAGTGAGAATCTCTGCTCTGATTGGCCAGGAGAAGACCCAGCTTGGCCACCATTGGCCACGGGAGAATGCTGCTTACAAACTGATGGTTATGCTGCTGCTTCGGAGCCCCGAATTTGCCGAATTTATTCAGCGTTCGCCCAAAGTCGCCAAATTCGGCTCCTCGTTTTCCCACCTTTTTTAAAATGCGGCTCTATCTGAACCGGAAAACGCCGAATCGGGGGAAATTCGGCTGTTTTTCGGTTCGGATGGAGCTGAATCGACAGCCCCAATTCCATGATTTCTGATGCAGAGATGTGACAGAGTTTCTCACTCTCAGAGGACACTGACAGCTGAATCTCTGCCAGAGACATTACTCTGGGCTTGCTCTTTTCTAGACAAAAGGCATGGCCAAATCATGCAGCAACAGGCTCTTGTGATACTCATTACTGTTTTCTCTTGCTAGGTTTATTTCAAGCACATACCACAGTCTAACTGATTCTCCTTTTATTCTTAATATATTTTCATGGCTTACATATTTAACGTGGAATTTACAGTAGCCCACAGTTGCTGGCAGATGGGTCTTGTAAAACTGCTCTTACATAAGCATTACTTGTATGTAAAAATAATCAACATCTTTGGATGAGAATCAGCTGACTTCTTGTGCTTTGTCAAGCAGACCAGACTGACAAAGGAGAAATCTTACACTCCCATTGGGTTCTATGGGTTCCAAGGAACCACAATATTAGAAGGGTGTCACTCTATTTAGGATTATGCTGTTAGTCCCACATCTCCCCCAATTCATTCCTGCAGACTTCCCCAGTTAATACACTGAGCCCAGAAGCACATTAAGTACAAATGCAGTAATTAGCTAGATTTCTTAACTGCTGTGTGGACTAGTTGCAAGCATTATTCTGAGAAGGTTGCACCAGGGAGATGGATTGACTCATTATGAGTCAGAGCCAAAACTAGATTTAGACATCAGGTGGCCCTTACGTTCCGGCTTCTGTACTCAGCATAACTTAAACTAGAAAAGAAAAATATCAGCAACATAAACTAGGCAGTAAAGAGCATCACAACTGGATGTCAAACCCAGCAGGTGACAAGTTGAAAAAGTGAACTATGATTCAGAAACTGGATTAACATTTGCATAAGACTCATAAGAACATAAGAAAAGTCATGCTGGATCAGACCAAGGCCCATCAAGTCCAGCAGTCTGTTCACACAGTGGCCAACCAGGTGCCTCTAGGAAGCCCACAAACAAGACGAATGCAGCATTATCCTGTGTTCCACAGCACCTAATATATTTGGCATGCTCCTCTGATCCTGGAGAGAATAGGTATGCATCATGACTAGTATTCGTTTTGACTAGTAGCCATGGATAGCCCTATTCTCCATGAACATGTACACTCCCTTCTTAAAGTCTTCCATACACTCCAGCATGGCTTGTCTGCTGAATTATACCAATATCCGCTATATTAAAACTACAGGTATTCTCTTGGGATACGAAGATGACCTGCTTTCTAGTAAGAAGAATACAAAGATGGCCTGTATAGGCCTGTATAGGCCATCTTCATATAGGTATGGGAAAATAAGGTGTGTTCTTAAATTTCATAGCTAACAGTGTTTCTTTAATGAGCACTGGTAACAAGCTTGGACAATGGTTTCTGATGGCTGGTGGCTACTAATTATAACATACCCAATTGCTTGGGTGGGACCTGGAATGAAACAGCTGGGGAGATTAGAATGCAGCCTGTACAGAAGGTTTGGTTTCTGGAAGCTGATTGGTATGGGTCTCTGTGTCCAAGGTATGTATGAGATGAAAGGGGTACTTTAAAGACTAGTATTGTGTTTGATTGCTTCCCAAGCTAAGCCTCAGTATTTGTAACTAAACAGATATTACAAAAACAGCATTGAATCTGCAGTACACTCTACTCAGAAGAAACAATGGATTTTGCAGCAGCTTCCCCTAAATTTTCTATCAGGGAACTTTAATCAATATAAATTAACATAGGTTGGCAATGGAATCAAATAATAATAGCTATAGTGTTTGAGTTGTTGGTCCTTGTTGTTTCCTTCTGTTCCCTACTCTAAAGTAAGACCTCCTATGAACAAGCCATGTCTGAAAAAAAGCGCAGCTTAACTGTACCCAGAAAGGCATCGTGTGAAATCAAGATATACGGTAACCCAACTTTAGGGACAGCTGATTTTTATAATAGTACCTGTGATCAGTCACTTAGTACTATGAATGGGAATAAAAATGTGTTGGCATCTCTGCGTGTAAAGTGCTGTCAGGTTGCAGCCAACTTATGATAACCTAGTTGGGTTTTCAAGGCAAGAGACTAACAGAGGTGGTTTGCCATTGCCTTCCTCAGCATAGTGACCCTGGTATTCCTTGGTGGTCTCCCGTCTAAGTACTAGCCAGGACCAACACTGCTTAGATTCTGAAATCTAATGAGATCAGGCTAGAATGGGCCATCCAGGTCAGGGTTTCTAGGTTCCAGTTATTTACTCCATGTCTAAAACATCATCCTTTATAAGACTCGGCAATGGACAGCACAGCGTGATGTAGTGGTTAAGAACGGTGGTTTGGAGCTGTAGAGTCTGATCTGGAGAACCGGGTTTGATTCCCCACTCCTCCACATGAGTGGTGAAGGCTAATCTGGGGAACTGGATTTGTTTCCCCACTCCTACACATGAAGCCAGCTGGGTGACCTTGGGCAAGTTACAGCTCTGTTAGAGCTCTCTCAGTCCCACCTACCTCACAGGGTGTCTGTTGTGGGGAGGAAAAGGGAAGGTGATTGTAAGCCGGTTTGAGTCTCCCTTAAGTGGTAGAGAAAGTCGACATATAAAAACCAACTCTTCTTCTTCTTTATTATTCTGCAGAATATGTGAAAACAGAATTTTTCAGAAGGGTGTTTTTTTTAAAATAAAGGCTTGTAGTATGAATAGGGAATTTTTAGGCAGTTCTGATCACATGGTATGCAGTAAGATGTTTTATTGCATTGTTTGTTGTGCTGGTTGTGTCTCATTGTTTTTCAATGCCTTGCATCTTAGTGAGAAAGGTGGATTATAGACAATGTATAAAATACATTTTAAATAACTAACAGACATCTGAGCCTGCTGGAATCAATGCCAACACTGTGATTTCACATAAAGGCCACAAATGGGATTCTAGTGCAGTCTTTAACTGGTTAGAACAAAGGTTCCTATACTTTTTTGGGTCACTGCCCCTTGGCTTCCATAACTTCATTCCCAGTGCTCCCTACCCTATAAAAAGCATTATTCGGAATAGTGGTTTGCACAGCCCACTAAGGAAGACAATAACAATACAGTACTGATGATAAATCATGCTGTTAAAAGAGATGAAATGTTGATAGGTTTTGACAACTTTGTTGAATTAAAATCAAGGATACAGTAAAGATGTTATAATTGCAACAAGACAGTCTTAATGGAAATGTTATGATGTAATATGCAGTTTTAAAAATTTTACCAAAGGGAAAAAGCACAGCCATGCATTATGGACACTGAAAACCAAAAGTATTTTTACCAAGGGGTTAATACTATTTCTTTGGGGGAAGTAAAAGGTTCTGGAAGACCAAACACAATTAAGACAAATAATGGTGTGAACTTAAAGGAATAAAGAAGATGATTGTAATTTTGCCTCCTTTTAATGCTTTTATTGTTTTTCGTTCATTTTATTACTACAATTCTGAATAAAGAAAAGGTGTTATATTTTCTTTATCAAGTTTTGTCTAAATTTTTTATAAAGATGCCAAAAATATATTCAATTTCCCCCAATATTTATATTTATTTAACATAATTTCCCCTCTTATTACCAGAATTTTTATTATTAGACTCTAAATTTCCCCTCAATTACCCACATTTTTCCTACCAGCCCCTAAATCAGGGGTGGGGAAAGTCAGGCCCGGGGGCCATTTAAGGCCTGCGAAATCATTTGGTCTGGCCCTTCATGGGTCCTGGCAGATCTCTAGATCAGAAGGATCTAAACTGGTCATCCGCACCCTCCCACGGACAGGAATAGCCTCTATTCAAGGCAGATGTGTTTGTTTTACCGAGAAAAGGAACCTTTTTCCCCCTTGCAGAGGAGTCGTTAGCTATGGAGCTGCTAGGACCGCCCAAGAAACTGTGTTAACCCTTTCCCACCCGGGCCGTGGAGAAACGTATTGGTCGGCTAATTTTTAAGTTGGTAATTTTGTATGGCCACCGAATGATGTTATAAATATACAAATGGCCCTTGGCAGAAAAAAGGTTCCCCACGCCTGCCCTAAATGTTTGCTTAAAAACCTGTTGTTTCCTTTTTCTTAAGCAGTGATTGAGACATTTTAAATTCTTATATAACCCCAGTTTCTCCCACCAACCCCAGCTTTTAGCTAGAAAGTATGGATCTGGGTTTGTTAGTGACAAAAAGAAAGCTGTGGTGCCTCCAGCCCACTATCCTCCACTTCCAGTAGGCAAAAAATGAAGACGAAAAATTCTAACACAACTCCCAGGCCCTCCAGTCATCTATAACTAGGCTGACTATACGTACTGATTTGAACGGGATGGTCCCGTTTTTATCATATTTCCTGACCGTCCCGTCTTTTGAATTAAAATGCCAATTTTGTCCCGTTTTGCACCTCATTACACTTCCAATATTTGTTGCCTTCAGGTCGGACATTTCGTATGCTGCATGCAGGCATGGCTAGGTAAATTCTCATAGAAAACGTGCTCCGATTGGGTTACACTACACGAAACTTAGCCCCGCCTCCCCATGCCAAAAGTGTGAAGAAAGGAGGAGGGGAGAAGGAAGGGAGTGACAGGGGGAGATGCTGCTGGTGCTTAACAGCTAGCAACGATAGCAGGGCTATCGAAAAATGGTAAGCTCAATATGTTTATGTAATAAAACATTTTTATCATCTTGTTTTTTCATGAATATGGAATATTACATAACCCCAGTCCCATTTTTGCCATCCCAATGTCCTGTTTTTGTCTCAAGGAAATAGGGTCAGCCGATCTATAACCATACACTGGTAGAACTTAAAACACAAGTAGGGTTTAATTCAACAAAGAGGGATGGGGAATCAAAGTAGGACACACATACAAAACTCAAACAAACAGTCCATTCCTGAGAGTGGCAGCAGCTGGGGACGGCGTGGCTGCAGTGGCGCTGTGGCGCCTCCAAAGACGTTTTGCTGCTTCAGGGGGGGAGGGAAAATGTTTTAGATAAACATTAGGAAAGGGGGGGAAGCCCCACCGAAAACAGCAATGCTGCACCGACAAAAAGGTGGTGCGGCACCGCTGTTGCTTAAGGGGGCATTGCCAGGCTGAAAGGGGCTAGGAAGCTGCCTAACAGCAGCTCCGACCCCCCGGAATGCCCCGGGAACGTGTCCCGGGATGCCGGCATGAGGACCTACGCCTGGAGGATGCTGGCAGGAGGGCCCTCCTCAGGCTCCACCCCAAAAACCTCCCACCGGTGGCAAAGAGGGACCTGGCAACCCTACTGGCTCATTCTGGTGGTAGTGGTGCTGGTGCTCTGCAGGCTTTTTGTGTTACTGCAGATCTCCAGAGGCTGCAGCTCTCTTGAGGCTCCTTCTCGGGTCATTCTGTTCTTTGCCAGATGGCTTCTGACCCCTTTTTTCTCCTATTTTCCCTTCATTTAAGAATCACTCAAAACATTTGAGCAAGGATGTGCCCATTTGTTTTCATGTTATAACGTCATTTTTGTTTAATTCGTTTCCATGTGTTCATTTTCACAGGCCTCTGACAATTCCCAGGGCGCACTGAGACTCCACGCCTCCAAGGCTACAGATGCAGTGACTATGGCTCCAGAAGTGTTGGGGGCGGGGAGCTCTCTTGCCACCCTATGGCTGGCTGGCTGCCTGCTTGTCTCCCTAGTCATTTCGACAAATTTCTTCACCAATCACAATTTTCAATAAAAAAAACACACACATTATTCTCACTATTGTAGCAGCCAGGACCTCTTGGGTGTGGGTTGGCATCAATAGCTGCAGATATAAATTCAGTTATGACTAAACAACCACCTGACAATGTCTTTGTAATTGACTTTGGCTAATAAACCCCAACAGGTAAATGGAAACGTACCATAGGAAGGCCAATTGAAAAGTGGTCAATAGCTCTAGTTTATCTGCTATCTGTGATTCCTTTCATAACACAACCCTATAGTTCACTGTATGCTCATCCTGTCTTTAGGTGTTTCAGTATTAAAGGAATAGACCCCCCCCCAAAAAAAAAAACTACTACTGGTTTTTGTTTTTTGTCTGACAAAAGCAAGTTCACAGAAGGTGATACTGATACTGGACTGGGTCTCAGTAAAAAGGTCAGATGGACATATCTGAAAGTCAAACAAAATTGTTCTTATTTGTGTGCTTTTTCTCCCTGTTTATTCCATCCAGAGAATTCATGTACTCTGTAGCATAGAAGTGTTTATTTTCTAATTAGCTTCATTTTGGGAGGTTTCCCCCTTTTTGTCTGGGTTTATTGTTCTAGATAGCTCATTGCGCTGGTCATTTCAAAGAAGGCTGCCTAATGCCTTGACAAGTTGCTTCTCAGTGTGGCACAAGGACAATTGGTTGTCCTGGTGTAGGTATAGCGGTTAGAGCAGGAGACAAACATAAGGCCCACGGGCCAGATCTGGCCCCTTGAAAGCTCTTATCCGGCCCGCAATCCAGCCGAGGCAGCCACACACCCCATTCTCAATCTGAGCTGGCAAGGCATGGCCCAGCCCGACCAAGTGACATTTATGTCATATCCGGCCCTCCTAACAATTAAGTTCAACACCCCTGGGTTAGAGTGTTGGACTAGGACACCCAGGTTCGAATCCCCACCCTGCCATGGAAGCTTGCTGGGTGACTGTGGGCCAGTCACACTCACAGGCTAACCCACATCACAGGCTTGTTGTGAGGATAAAATGCAAGAGAGGAGAATTATGTGATCCACTTTGGGTCCCCAATTGGGAGAAAGGCTGGCAATTCAAAGCAAATACCAAAACTAAATAGCAAATGTAACCCATTGGACAGGTAGTTGTGTTTGTTTTTCGACCCAGGCTGGCCCATGGGAACCTGACCAGAGGATCTCACTTGGGGGAATTAGGTGTGAAAAACAATATCGACATTTTACAAGTTACTCCTATTTTAATTATTTTTGTACACTAACATTGTACACTGTTTATGAGTTATCACTACCATTATGTTTATTATAAGTGGTAACAGTGGTCATTACCTGTTAATCACACTCCTTTTGCTGGCTTCTGAATATGTTGCTCATACACAGAAATTCAGGAAGAAGGAATTCAAAAAGAATTGTGTGGCCATTTTTCCTGATTGCAGAAACTAGCATTTAAGCACCACTGTCCAGAAGGAAGAGATCAGATGAGTGACTCAGCGCTTTACATCAACTAAAGCCACAAAAGTTTTTTTAATGAGAACTTGTAAAGCACATTAGAAGGTTAAAGTAATTATCTAATGTAATCCTTCTCAAAATCTGTCTGCTCTTCCAAAAATAGATATTTTGATTCCCCATGGAACATTAATGTTCTTAGCAGAATCCTGGCAACCTCCTACCCACAGACCCAAAACTACATAAATACAAATGTGCAATAAGAAGACAACTGTATTTCCTGAAGAGGGCCGCACTCCTGCGTCGATCTTTGATGGCTTCGCGGTTTGCCTCACCTTTTGAGGCCCGTGAGGACCCGATCGGAATCTCTCCACGAGAGGGACAACTAGCTGCGAAGTGCACCAATCCCCCACAAGACAGACAAACCTGCGCGGAATTGGCGGGCCCGCTCCGACACCTGTGGGGAACTCTGGGAGGCCGATAGCCCCTCCGCGTGACCCTCTCCTGCCGTGGGCCAGCCTCTTTGGCCCGGTGCTGCTTGGAAAGGTTCAGCAACTGCTGGTGATTTTTGACCTCTGCTGCCAGCTGGATCCATCCTTCCATGTTGGGCGAATCGCCCTGCATGAAAGCCCAATGTAGGAGCTCTGGGTTAAGCCCTTCATGGAAGTACTGTACTCGAGTAGCCTCGCTCCAGCCCACAACCTTGCCGGTGAGCAGTTGAAACTCACTTGCATACTGCACCACGGCCCTGGACCCTTGTCGGAGCTGCAGGAGAGTGGTCTTAGCCCGTTCGCTTTGGTACGGGTCCTCAAACCTCCATCGCAAAGCGTGCATAAAGTCAACTAGAGATAGCAGCGCTCGATACCCCATGTCGTAAAGTTTAACCATCCAGCTACCCGCTTCTCCTTCCAACAAAGAGCCGACATAATGCACTCAGCTCTCTTCCGACAGAAATGTGCCTCCTTGTTCCTGCATAAAACTGTCCACTTGCATTAAGAAGTATGGCAACTTTTCCCCAGAGCCATCAAAAGTTGCCCTTAAGTCCCGATGGAAAAACTTGACCGGCCTTGGGGCGTCTGGCCCCAGCCTCTGAGGAACCCCCGGGATGACCGGTGCTACTGGAAACAGTTGAGGCGGCGGGACATTGCCCCTCTGGTCGCCAACCACTGCAACCTGGTCTCCCCCTCCAGGAACCTGGCCGTCCGAGCCTCCCTGACCAACCGGGACGTTTTCTAAAGGATGCGTCCTTCGAAGCTCCTGCATCTCTTGCCACATCTCCACTACCAGGCTGCGCAAGTCGACCAGTTGCTCCAAAAGGGCCTGGTTTTGCTGCTGGAGCTGAGTATATTCCTCATCCACAGTTCTCTGACGATGTGTTCTCCACGAGCTCCCAATTCCCCAAACTGAGAGTCATGCAAAGTCTGTTGAAACTCCAACTCCCCTTCCATGGTGATAGGACCTGCTCCATACCGTCGTCGTGTGGTCACACACGGGGCTTTCCACCCCTTTGGGGACCAGAGGGGGGGTTGCAAATAGGTGTTCTGCGAACACACATCATGCGGTGGCTGGCCCCAGTCCGGCTCGGCATCGGGTTTCTCGGGAACCACCGGCTGGGTCTCATCCCGCTTGGTGTCGGGAGCCTCCCCTTTGTATCCATCAGACCTGTTGTCTCCTTCCGACCCACTCATGGGTGTGTAGTGGAGACAGCCGTCGTCTCAGCCGGGAGAGATAGGGGGGAAAAACCCGATTGCCTACTTAATGTCAGTGACAGGCATCCACCCCTAGCTGTTCCTAAGTATTCACTCAGACAGGAACGATCCGAGGCAAAAACTTTAATGGAAGACTTAGCAGGTTACAAACTACAGAGCTGACAGCATCCTTAGATGAACAAAGCAGGCAATGGGTAATGATGTGCATGGCTAGATCTAAAAGGAACTTTCTGGGACAGGCTGCTGCCAGGCAACGGGGAGATAAGCAGGAAGTTCTCAGGACGGATAGAGTCTCAACAAAAATCAGGTGCCAGGCCGTGGTGGGAACGCCGAGCCAAGGCTAGTTCTGTTATGACCTGACACATATGCTGGAGGCCATTAAGTGACAACACTGTTGGAAGTTTTGGGTATGTTGCTAGGTAATTATGCCACCACCATATATTATGATATCACAAACTAGACAACACACTTTTATTCTGTCTTTCAGACCAGCAACAGGCACAATTTCCATAGTTAGTGGTTCCTGACAAGACTGAGGTTCCTTGGGGCTTAAAAATGCAGTTGACAACATAAGCACAGGGATGGTCCACAGGATTTAATACAGTGGCATGCAAATCCAATTTTATCACAGGGGAAAAGGCCTGGCACCAGAGTCAGACACAGAGGGGCATCTTGGCATCACATGACACTTCAAGAAATTACACAGGGATTTTGCAAGGCCTTCATTTGTCTGCTATGCAGATTCTACAGATAAGGTTGCCAGTGGGCCGGGCCGGTGGGGGGGAACCCTGCCTAGTCTCTTGTCGCTAGCAGCAACTTGATATGCAGGAATTGGCTGCTTATAATGCTTTTCATGCCATGGAGATAAATGTTATCACCTGCCAACTCTTGTATTACAAATGGCTATTTATGAAACAAGTAAAAGGCCAGTTGAAAAGCTGGCAACCTGCACTCAGGGTATGGTCTAAGGACACATGATGTAGCTGCCTTGTTGGCCAATGCCTAGTGCAGATCTTTTGAGAAACCCCACTGCATGACTCCTTGAATTCCATGATGGAAGAAAGGTTGGATAGAAATGCGATAAACAGATGAAAAAGCCACAAGGCTCCAAGACAGGGGAGCGGGGGAGGATAATAGGTGGGGGGCCGTGGCACATTGTAATGTTAAGATCTATATCCTGCCAAACAAAGTTCTACAGATCCCCAAGGGCAGCCAGTAGGGAAGAGCTGTGTACTGTCTCTTCACTCAACCCCCACTTTTCTCCATTTAGAACAGCCAGAGGGTACGATGGGCTTGTAGCAACAGCTTGTAGTGTTATTATAATCCACTCCCAACAAGGATTGCCTCAATTTTGTCTCTTGCTGCTAATTAGTTTCTGAGTCCTTTCAAGGTGCTGGTGCTTAAAGGTAAGGTAAAGGTAAAGGTAGCCCCCTGTGCAAGCACCGGGTCATTCCTGACCCATGGGGTGACGTCACATCCCGACGTTTAGTAGGCAGACTTTGTTTACTGGGTGGTTTGCCAGTGCCTTCCCCAGTCATCTTCCCTTTACACCCAGCAAGCTGGGTACTCATTTTACCGACCTTGGAAGGATGGAAGGCTGAGTCAACCTTGAGCTGGCTACCTGAAACTGACTCCCATCAGGATCAAACTCAGGTCATGAGCAGAGCTTTTGACTGAAGTACTGCAGCTTACCACTCTGCGCCACGGGGCGCTTAAAGGTAAGCACCTTTAAAGCCCATCATGACCTGAAGCCCATATACTTGAAAGACCGCCTTTCCCTGCATGTTCCTGTGTTGCAGTTTCGTTGTTCCCAGCTGTGTCTATTGTCAGTACATCTCTTATTGAAGGTATATTCAGCAACAGTAGGGTTGCCAACCTCCAGACGCTAGGTGGAGATCTCCCATTGTTACAATGGATCTCCAGCTGTGGAGAAAATGGCTGTTTTGGCAGTTGAACTCTATGACATTGAAGTCCCTCCCCTCCCCAAACCCTATCCTCCTCAGGCTCCACCCCCAAAAATCTCCAGGTATTTCCCAACCCACAGCTGGAAACCCTAAGCAACAGCCTGGGCATGATCCTTTTCAATGGCCACCCCATGCCTCCAGAACAGCCTCCTGAAAGAGGTCAGGGGGACTCCTACCCTCCTGGTTTCCAGCAAGGATGGAAAACAGCTGTTCTGCAGAGCTTTTGTGATAGCCTGGACCTGAGCAAAGAGGGCATACTATGCTGGTTGGAGCAGAAGTTATATCTTGTTTGTGTAGCAGGGAAGGACCAGGGAAGGCCCGCTCCCAGTGAAAACCAGGGTGTCGTGGGTCAGCTGGCATTCAGGCACAGGGACAGTGATGCCAGCACTGGGGTCTCCAAGACCGGCAGAGCCTGAGGAGGATCAGTGTAAGGACACAGCCATGAGGGCCAGGCAGTGACTCCATTGGTGGGAAGGGTATGTCCTGACACCCACACAGTCAGTCAGGGTTGGTTATCAGCATCGGCAGCTATTTGGGGAGAGGGCATACCCCTAGGCCTGCGCAGAGGCTGGCAGTTGGGAAGGCAGGGGCTCGAGGGCAAGTCCAGATGTTGAGGAGGGCATTAAAGGAAGTGGTCAGGTGCACATTGGGGTGGATGGGGGAGGAGGAGGATGGAAGGAAGAAGTCCACTGGGAGGGAAAATTGAATCTACTTTCCCAGGAAGACCAGGGTGGAGCACCACTGTATCTTGCCAGGAATATTGTTATGAGATTGTTATTTGGGATGGCCAAGGGCATGGAGTAAAGACTCCTTCTCAGCCTGCTGCAGGTGCCCATCCTCCAGGAGGCCTGGGACACATCGGCCATGCCCACAGTTTGTTTTATTAAATTATTTTTACATTGTTGTTACCCATCTTGGGACCTGGGATACCTGGAAGAAAGGTGGGGATGTAAATATTTTAAATGAGAGCCAGCAGGGTGTAATGGTTAAGAGTGGCAGACTCTAATCTGGAGAACCGGATTCAATTCCCCACTCCTCCACATGAAGCCTGCTAGGTGACCTTGGGCCAGTCACAGTTCACTTAGAACCCTCTTAGCCCAAGCAGAGGGAGGCAATGGCAAACCACCTTTGGACACCTCTTGCCTTGAAAACTCCATGGGGTCACCATAAGTCAGCTGTGACTTGACAGCACTTTCCACCACCAGATGGTGAGTGTAAAATAGGCAACTTCCATTAACACTATGCAACCCAATAACATTTTAAATAACTACCTTTTTTGTCAGTGATATGCATTTGGTTTAGCTCCATGACTTTTTGACTTGGCCATATATACTACCAGTGCTAAAGGAACTTAATTATTTTTCTTTCTTTTCATATCAACACTCACCAAAAAATATATGCAATGGTGGTGATCTTCTCCCACATGAAACTTGGAGGCTTATCGCACCCAGGCTGGGAAACGTATGGAAAACACCATAAAAGCGATCGTGCTGGTTGTGATTTCCTATTTCCCCCCTGCACTTCTGCTAGTTCTAACATCTCTGAAACGTTTGCTTTCAGGGCGCACCTCCAATGAAACTGCGCACAAAAGAGAGAAGGGGGCGTGGAGGGAGCACCACGTAATCCTGATGTTGCTTGGGTTCCCCTCCACCTCCCTCGGCATTTTGGTGCACTTGCGTGGGATCGTCAGTGCATCGGGACTATAGGACGATGGGCTCACGTTTTCCCCGATGCTTCTAGTTCTCGCGGGAACACAAAGGGACAAAAAGCAGGAAATCGTTCAGATCTTCCCTTGGGGATATTGCACCAGGAGGAAAACAGGGGAGGCGGGGGAGAAAAGAAAGAAGAAAAGCAAAAACAATCATTCTCCTGCAGCTATCAAGGGAAGGGGGGGATCAGAAGAACAAAAGCAACACGTTTCTTTTTACAGCCTTGTCCAAGACTCCTCTGTAACAACAGAAACAACGGAGACTTGGTGGAGAATGGGTCGCTTCTTTGCTGGCTTTAAATAACTTGCCTGATCCCTTTTTTTAAGAAGAAGACATAACGGTCCAATGTTACTCCAAGTGCATTCATTTTTTTAAAAAACCCGAACATGGCCACCGGAGGGAAAGAGGAGGGGACATGGGCTACACAGTGGGTGTGGACAACAGAGGGGCAGAGAAAGAAACCGCGTCTCAATCTTATCTGCACTTCAGGGGAAGCCGTCTGGGAAACGGAGAAAGGAAAAACGGGTCTATAAGTGTTTTGGGAAACCATGGGGATTACACGACTGCAAAACGGTTCCACCCCCAACGGGAGGGGGGGAAGTGCGATCATGAATGAATAAAACGTCTCAATAAACGTTTCAAACAGTAAGGGCGTTAGCCCTCTTGGTTGCCCTTCTTTATATCAGCTCATACACTCCATGAACTGACAATTTGCCTGTATTATTCCATTATGCAGAGAAATTGCTAGATGTTTTCAAAAACACTGTTTAATCCCTACTTTCCCCATCGTGCTTAACTAAGCAGAGGAGGAATCCTTAAGCATTTGAGTACATCATACGTCATCATCGTAAATTGCTCTGGGTCACTGGATAGCTTAAAGACCTATTCTTCTTCCAAAGAGCTTGCATTCTGGCATAATGATAGGATACAATGAAATGCAAAATAAAAGCTTTTCATATCTGGGGAAGTCAACAGGGGGTGATGAAAAAACAACAAGCCTCTTCAGGCCTCTGCTGAACTGTGCTGTGGCTCAAGAGAGCATGCGCATTACTAAATTTGTTAATCTTTAAGAGGTATCACAAGACTTTGTTTATACAACCAAAATATTTTGGTAGATAGAAATTTTGGTAGGTAGAAATTTTGCACACAATTTATATGTGAGAGTGTGCTTACGTTTATGGAGGCCCATCTCACTTTTGTCCCCATATTGCACTTCAGATCAGAAATGCTTAAAGACAGCAGGTTCAGGATTTGCAAGGGTAAAAATGATGTCAGCACTGAAGTCTCTTCCTGTTCTGCTCTTACAGTGACAAATCTAGCAGTAAGCAAGCAGTGCAGAAGTACCATCAGCGTGAAAGGAAATACTTATATTACAGGGACCTGCCTAAGGCCAAGTAAATGAGGGGAAAGGAAGGAAGAAGGCCAGACATAAAAATGGGTGTGAGGTAGGAATATACTAATATCCGTGTGGGTGGCACAGTGCAACTAAATGAACGCTGCAAAACCACCTTACCATGCCCAAATAATACTCTCCAATATTTCACAGTTCATGCTTCTTGTAACACTACAATTCTCATTCCAAGGATCACAGCCTTAGTTCCCCACCCTCCTACTATTATACACTGCTGAAGGCTCCTCTCGGTCTGCGGAGTTCATGTACTCCACCAATTTTAAAGGTGATTAAATATATACATAATTGCCCTACACAATACAAACAAAACATCTCAGCAGCTGGGATTTTTAGGGCAATTATGCTTTCCTAGTGTGTGAAACACTGCATAGCACAGTGTTCATGAGCATGTGTTTAAAGCATGTGCACTACAGACAAGATGTTACTATTCCCTGTTCAGAGATTTAATGTCTAAATACCCTGAAGAGGAAGTTCAACTCTTGTTGAATAGGATTGTCAAACACCCACCAATTCTACTTATATTCTACTTGTCAATCACAAACAGTTAATTCCTTTTTGATGGGATGTTCAGGTGTTCACAAACAGTTCTACTGTGTTTGTTGGGTTATTTATGTGTGTTAAGTGCCATCAACAATTTCAATTTCTTCATCATCAGCCTTAAAGTTGTGCAATCCCCCAGTAGTCATTACTTTTGTCTTCTTGATGTTCAGCTGTTTAGCACTTTCTACTTTATCAGGAGTCATTTCAGGTCTTCACCATTTTCTACCGGTAATGTGGTGTCATCTGCATATCTCAAATTGTTATTGTTCCTTCCACCAATTTTCACTTCACCTTCATTTAAATCCAATCCAGTTTTCCTTATGATATGTTCTGCATATAGAATGAAGAGAGGGAGATAAAATACATCCATGTCTGACACCTTGGCCAACTGGAAACCATTCTTTTTCTCCATATTCTGTATTAACAGTAGCCTTATGTCCAGAGTTCAGGTTGCACATCAAAGCATTCAGATGCTATTGCAGATCCATTTCTTTTAAAACCAACCATAGTTTTTCATGATCCACACAGTCAAAAGCTTTGCTGTAATCTATGAAATAAGCTGGGGGTGGGTTCTGAAATTCTCTCATATGCTTCAGTAGCCAATGTAAATTTTCACTATGATTTCTAGTGCCTCTTCCTTTTCTGAATCCATCTTGAACATCAGGCATTTCTTGTTCCATATAGCATAACAGTCTTTGTTGTAAGATTTGGAGCATCACTTTACTCACATGAGAAATTAATGTGATGGTCTGATCATGTTACGCCAATTAGAGGGGTCACCTTTAATTTGAGGGAATTAGCTATGGAGACAAAATGAATGAGAGGCTGGCGTATGGAATATTTAAGACTTAATTTTACAGGGGTGAGCACATCAGCGGAAATACCCTAAATAAAGAAGTGTTGTATAAATTTTAAGGTTTTTATTGAAAATACTCAAATTGCATACACACTCACAGCAAAACACACAGAACCTGATACATTCAAGAACTAGGGAATAAAAGGAAGGAGGAGGTGGACATAAGGATATGAGGTTCCCAGGGGAAATATATTGACCAATCAGATGAACAACGTCCAAAATGGCAACTGTGATAGAGGCGAGGAGCTACCTGCACTACCCAGAAGTGAGAAGGACTGTACACACATGTACAGGGTGCCGCGTTTTGAATCCAAGAAAACGCTCACACTTTGCCATTATGAGAGGGGCAATACTTATACCCCAAAACATATCCTGGGGCGCTATGACTTCACTGGCAACCAAACATTGCCAGGGACAAAGGCTTCACTGCTCTTTCATAGGTTTTGAAGTTTGAGTAAGAAAAGACAGGTGGTAGAAGCAGATAGGATCAATACTGCTGATTAACTACTGTTTATAGATTTTCAGATGAGGGGAGATATTTTGGGAGAGGCTCCCAGGAAGGAGGAGGTGACTCAGAGGGGTTTGGCTATACCTATTTTGCAACGTGATGGGTTTAGCTGGACATCTAGATATGAAGAGGAAGAATTCCAAGTTTCCTGAATGGAGCTTAATTAGTGATGATATTAAGGGGTTTTACTATCGGCTGCCAGGTCGCCTGCAAGGACAGCATTAACACATATGGTAAGGAAGCTGTTTCCTTCTCATTGTTCTAGCAGTTTAACCTGGCATAGGCCTGGAGGAGGTAGGCAGACAAGTATGTACTTGCCTTGTTGGCTCTAGAGTTGTCACAAGGATGGCTGCCAGAAAACGTCCTTTTTGTCTCTTGCTACACAGCACTGCCCAGGTTCTTGAGCATCATTACTATTTCATCATGCACTTGCAAGGCAGAAGGAAATTAAGGTGAAACACTGCAGCCACGAAGCTTTTTGGCAATTGCTCAAGGCTGACCATGATAAGGTGAGATGAGATGAACCTTGAATTCGACTGACTGGCTGTCAGACGTATGTATGTATGTATGTATGTATGTATGTATGTATGTATGTATGTATGTATTTGCTAAGAAGAAAAGTTGGTTTTTATATGCCGACTTTCTCTACCACTTTAGGGAGATTCAAACCAGCTTACAATCACCTTCCCTTCCCCTCCCCACAGCAGACACCCTGTGAAGTAGGTGAGGCTGAGAGAGCTCTAACAGAGCTGTAACTTGCCCAAGGTCACTCAGCTGGCTTCGTGTGTAGGAGTGGGAAAACAAATCCAATTCACCAGATTAGCCTCTGCCGTTCATGTGGAGGAGAGGGGAATCGAACCTGGTTCTCCAGATTAAATTCCACCGCTCCAAACCACCACTCTTAACCACTACACCATGCTGGCTCTTTATTTATCAGATTTATTTATCAGATTTATAGTCTGCCCTCCCCAGCAAGCCTGCTCAGGGCGGATTATGTTTGCTTGCCGAAGCCGTTCGCCACAATGTGTTGTATCATGCAGCTGAATGCACTTTAAGTTTAAAAGGTTTATTGTGGAACTTGAATAGGTATAACAACTGCTACACAACTCAGTAAACTAGACTAAGCCCAGGCCAAATTCCTTCTACTTAGGGGTCCTATTCTTCCAGTGGGGTGAAAGGTCCCTTGCCCCTTACTCCTGGTGCCTGACACCACTCCGAGCAGCAGCAAAAGAAAAAAAAAACTATTAGGCACTCGCATCACCAGCTGAAGTGCCACACCATAGAGTTTCTGGTGATCTCTAGAGCTACCCTGTAGCAGTGTTACACATATATAGCCTTAAAATATATAAATGCTTGCAATGTATGTTAATCAAAGTTGATCTCCTGCCGGGAGACTGGCAAGTGTAATGATGCAAAGTTTTGGTTTCACCGCAGGCTAGACGTTAGACGGAAGCATAATGATTCTAGGCGCTCAGCCAAGGCAACCTTCGCTAAACATAAAGATTAGAACGTAAAATTTCTTGTCTCTTTGAATCCTGAAGTGGAGGTAATAAGGATTCATGGCGATTCATTATTCTATGTACATCAGCATCCTTTATGTGACTTTCTCACCATATTATAATTAATTAGCTTGACATTGGAAATCTGATTATCTATCTATATATCTATATCAGTCAACCTTGCTAAAGAACCTTGCTGATAGATTTGAAGGATAAATTTTGTTTTGAGATAGTTTTAAATCCTTGAAGAGATATAATGTAAAGATTATAATAGATAATCGCAGATTAGGGTTCCCATGGAGTAAAGGTATATAAGGGGCTGGAAATTGTAAGATGTTGGAGGTCTTTATCAGACTGCCAAAAAAAAAAATCAGTGGGTTCTAGATCAAATAAAGCCTGAACTGACCCTAGAAGCTAAAATGACTAAACTGAGACTATCGTATTTTGGTCACATTATGAGAAGACAAGAGTCACTAGAAAAGACAGTCATGCTAGGAGAAGTGGAGGGCAGCAGGAAAAGAGGAAGACCCAACAAGAGATGGATGGACTCAATAAAGGAAGCCACAGCCCTCAATTTGCAAGATCTGAGCAAGGCTGAAAGATAGGACATTTTGGAGGACATTGATTCATAGGTCATCATGAGTCAGGAGCGAACTGACAGCACTTAACACACACACACACACACACACACTGTCTAATATTATGTAACAGTCTCTACTCCACACAGATGGTTGCCTGTCTAGCCCATCTTTCAGGCTCAGTATCTGATGTTGCCTGTTTGCAGTGCCAGAGGTGGGGTGACATCATCTACCAGATCTGACCCAGCTTTGTCTTGTGTATGACAATCTGATAGAAGATCAAAAGCATTCTGTACAGTGCCATCAAAAAGTCTGTGGGTGTAAGGTCCTCTTTTGTCAACAATTTTAAGGGGGGGATGTAAATTTGTGTTCTTTCTGTGGCATCTCAGGTTTTCTTATTCTAACAAAAGACTGCTGCCAAATGTTGGTTCCGTTATGCTTGTCCGTGTAAGCCTCATATTTCTTTTGTTTCTTTACCACTGTATCGCTCATATTAGGTTCTAAAGGTACATCGCTCCTTGATTTAAAAAATCCAGCCACATTCAGTTTAGTATGCATTTCTCTCCCATGCAATAATTCCGCGGGTGATTTCTGCATTGTAGTATGATGTGTAGCCCTGTAAGCTTCCAGTAAACCAGTAGTAAAGGGTTACCATGCTTTTTCTTCCAATTTAACTGTTTTCAAACTCTCTTTCAAGCTTCTGTTAACTTATTAAATTGCCCCATTAACTTGAGGTTAATATAACAAAGATCTTCTGTGTATAATATTCTGTTGTGCAAAAAAAGCAACAAATTCAAGTGAGGTAAGCAGAACACCATTGTCCAAAATTAATTCTTTAGGATTCCATTTAATTCTTTACGATTCCCTTCCCTATGAAAAACTATAGACAGATATTTAATCACTATAGCACAGATAACTAGTGATGTAAATAGGCCTGGAGGCCAAGAAAATCAGGCCGAAGCAAATCACGAAAGGTGGTAAAGCTGGATAGAGCCCAATGGGCATATTTTAATTTCTTAATTTTTATATTCTTTTAATGATTCTGGTTTTGTATATTTTGACTTGTTATATTGTTTTAGATTGTAATGGCCTATGGCCTTATACAATAAACTTGATCTGACTGATCTGAGTAGTGCAGAAGCAGCAGAGGCTCAGTGGCAAAAGCAGGATAGCGATGTAAATGCTACTTCAGGCCTTTTACTGAAATAGTCTATTGGGTGATACCTTAATGACAGTCTATTGGAGCTGTGCCAAAGGGCCCCGCAACCTTTTCCCAAACAGCATTTGAAAGAGGGACTGGCTGTAAGGGCACTGAATGTGTCACTGCTGCCTTGTCATCAAGCTGGCAGGTAACACAGGCTTTAACCGCTGCTTCAGTTTGGGAGTCCATCCCTGGTCACCCATACAGATCTCATTGTCTCTGTTTGGTTCTGACAATCCCTTATTGTTTCAAGGGCAAGGTGTATGAATTTGCACTGCAGTTCCTCAGGTCCTCTTTATCAAAAGTTCCCATAGCCTTTGTTGAATTGGACATTCGAAACAAGCAACTTGGAATTGCTCCTGTGTTACTTCAGTAAGTGTGCTTGTAAGAAGAACAACGACTTCTCCAACAACTCCTGGAATTTGGAGTGATGCAGATGAGACCCAACTCTATTTCTCCTTAACACCTAATCCAGCTGGGTCCGTGGAAATCCTGAAGAAGGTAATGGGATGGATGAGAGCCAATAAACTGAAGCTCAATCCAGACAAGGCTGAGGTGCTGTTAGTCAATGGAGAAGCTGCTTGGGTATGCGGAGTCAGTCTGTGCTGGAGGAGTTACACCTCCTCTGAAGGAGCAGGTTTGTAGCTTGTGGGAGCTGGATCTTGGCCTATGATTGTAGCCTCAGGTCTCCTCTGTGGCTTGTATCACCTTTATCAGCTATGGCTGGTTGAAAACAGTTCAGAAACTTCAAGCAGTCAAAAATGTGGGGGCCAGGCTACTGTCAGGAGTTGATTACAGGGACCTTATCACCCCAGTGCTGACATAACTGTTTCTGGTCACCATTTAAAGTTCTGGTTCTTACCTATAAGGCCCTAAATGGCTTGGGGTCAGGGTACCCAAAGGACTGTCTGCTCCCATTCTGTCCAGCCTGCCAGTCAAGATCTCCTCTGAACCCCTGAGTTCTGTGCCCTCGCCTTCAGAAGTGAGGTGGGTACTGATTTGAGACAAGGCAATTTCTGTAGGGGCACCTTGCCTTTAGAATGCCCTCCCCTTTAAGGTTTTCCTGGTGCCTACTTTACTTTTTGAGGCTAAAGCACATCTTTTTACCCATGCTTTTAATTAGGGGTTTATCTTAATCAGCTTTTAATAGCCTGCTCTCTTTTATGGCTAGTCTTTTTACTGCTTGTGTTTTTAATGGCTTGTGTCTTTTAAATGGTTTGTGTTTCATATTGTGGTTTTTAATTGGAAACCACCTTGAGCTGGAATCTGAAGAGGTGGCATATAAATATTCTACATAAATAAATACATCCTCCTCTTGTGGAGTGTCTGGTGATGGCAAAGGCAAATGAGGCAAGCAATCAGCTGTCACATTTTGGGTTCCTGGCTAGCTGAGCATATAGTAATACAAGTCCCTGCTCATCACAGTCCTAGTGTAATTAATAATGTTGTCAGGAGGCTATGTCCTGTGCACAGTTTGATTGCAGGGCCCCACAGACAGTTGTCCACTTTTCTAAAGTACAAGCAAGTGCTTCTTTTTCAACAGTTGAATATTTCCTTTCTGCCTCAGTAAGCGCCATGGAACACAGGCAGGATAATGCTGCTGCAGTTGTCTTGTTTGTGGGCTTCCTAGAGGCACCTGGTTGGCCAGTGTGTGAACAGACTGCTGGAATTGATGGGCCTTGGTCTGATCCAGCAGGGCTTTTCTTATGTTCTTATGTTAAACATTCTTGAAGCAAATGCAACAGTCTTTTCTATGCAATCTTCATGAAGCTGGGTGACCACAGTGCCCAGCCCCTACTCTGAAGCACCAGTTGTCACAATTGCGGGCAGTGCAGGATTAAACAGTGAAAGAGCAGGGCTATTGACAAGTCTTTCACTGCATCAAAACTAATTTGTGCAGCAGTTGTCCAGACGAAACATAAGGTTCCCCATAGTAGCTCTCTGAGTAATTCGATGGCAGAAGCACATTTCGGAATAAATTCTGCATACCATGAGATAAGACCCAAGAAGGAATGCGAGGTCTGCAAATCTGTTGGAGGAGTTGCTTGTGAAACTGCTACAATGTTGTCTGGATTGCCAACTCCAACTTGGAAAATTCCTGGGGATTTGGGAGCAGTGCCTGGGGATGGCAGAATTTGTGGAGAGGAGGGAGCTCAGTAGGTGGGGCTTGGAGATCTTCAGAAATTATAATTGATCTACAGAGATCAATTCCACTGGGCGAAATGGCTGCTTTGAAGGGTGGACACTACGGCATTATACACTGCTGAAGTCCCTCCCTTCTCCCTCTCCCCAAATATCCAGGAATCTCCCAACCTGGACTTAGCAACCCTTCGAGCTCATTGGTGATGTGATGGCACAGAGTTCACTTTCCAAAGGTGCCATTTATTCCAAGGTAACCAGGGTTACCAGGTCTCCCACCAGCAACCCTTGCTGCATACCGCCACTGTATCACCCTGTGGGAGAAAAATAAATGTAATAATCTTTGTTGGTGTGACAGTGTTAAGTCACTTCCACAGAAAACCCAGAAGCAACATCACACGTCTCTCAGAATTGCCAGAAACTCTAGCTTCCAGTGTTCCTAGAGTGGTATGACACCATCGCGCTGATGGTGTGCCCCCACCATGTCCCCACCTCCTCAGACCCCTGCTGGCTGGCAACCCTAACTGGAACTGATCACTGTAGTCTGGATACCAGTTATAATTCCAGAAAAACTCCAGGCTCCACATGGAGGTTGATAGCCCTACTTGGCCACAATGTTGTATCATTCAATGTGTTCAGGACTGGACCTTCTCCCAGACTTACCCAGGCCACAACAGGTAGCCATGACCAAGGGTTGCCAGGTCCCTCTTCACCACCAGCGGGAGATTTTTGGGGTGGAGCCTGAGGAGGGCGGGGTTTGGGGAGGGAGGGACTTCAATGCCATAGAGTCCAATTGCCAAAGTGGCCATTTTCTCCAGGTGAACAGATTTCTATCGGCTGGAGATCAGTTGCAATAGCAGGAGATCTCCAGCTACTACCTGGAGGTTGGCAACCCTACCATGACCCCAGCCCCAACCTTCTGGTTGTAAACAGCTTCCATGGCCACCCCAATGTCAAAAACACCACCAGCAGTGCCAGACCTGGAAATGCAGAGCTCCTGTACAGCATTGAGTGGTGGCCCCTTTAAGGAGCTGCCAGCAGCAGCTAGTCCAGACTGGCTAGGTGGTCAAGGGAAAAGATGTGGGAGGTTAGGGAGGGATGCTGGGCATGCTCACAATTAAGCCTGGTCCATAACAGCAGGCCAGGGAGGAGGCTCCAGGAGGATGAAGATGATGACAAGGTTCAGTCAATTCCCTCTCCTCTTTGCATCTGAGGCCTTTGCTGGCTCTGGGGTCTTGGCTGCAGCCATGAAAGCAGACAGGGAGGACCAAGCAGTCACACACACACCCCGGATGCTCAGACGACTGAATACAATTTAAGTTCAAAACAAGATTTATTGTGAAATTTACAGCCCATTCCTGAGGGGCCCCCCGAAACCTCTTAGGAGGCGGCCTGACCCCGCCGCCGGCGTAAGTGCATGTAATCACGAGATTACATGCACTTACACTGACGGGGAGGGCGGCTCCGCCAGCGCCCAAGCACCACAGAGCCGCACCTCTCTTCTCTGCCAGCATGGCCTCTCCATGGTGCAGGCAATGGCGTAGAGAGGCCGTGCTGGTGCAGGGGGCGGGCCGGGGGAGGAGCCACCAGTTAGGCGGCCTCCTACCCCCTTTCAGCCACTTGTGCCAGTGGCCGGAACGGCTTTGCTGCACCAGCTTTGCAGGCGCAGCCTCACTGTTTTCAATGGGGCGAAAAGCCCCAGTTTAAAAAAAAAAAGCCGCGAAAGAGCTTTTTTTTTGCATAACGGCGTAGGGGAAACGGCTTAGGAAGAGGCGCTGCTGGGCCTCTTCCCCGCCATTCCCCTACACCATCAGCTCTGGAATGGGCTGTTAATCATGCATACCATATTTTTTGCTCCATAAGACGCGCTTTTTTCCTCCTCAAAAGTGAAGGGAAATGTCCGTGCGTCTCATGGAGCGAATGCCGGCTGGGCGCGTGCAGGTTGGGACGGCGCAAGCCGGCGTTCCCCGCCCCGACGGCCAGCTGGGAGGCGGGCGGGGCCGCACAGAGCGAGCCGGCGCACGCGCCCAGCCGGCTCTGTGCGGCCCTGCCCAGCCGGCTCTGTGTGGCCCCGCCCACCTCCCAGCTGGCCATCGGGGCGGGGAACGCCGGCTCGCGCCATCCTGACGCGCACGCGCCCAGCCGGCTCTGTGCACCCCCCCGCCTCCCAGCTGGCCGTCGGGGCGGGGAACGCCGGCTCATGCCGTCCCAACGCGCACGCGCCCAGCCGGCATTCGCTCCATAAGACAAGTTTTTAGAGGAGGGAAACAAGATTTTTTCTTGTTTTCCTCCTCTAAAAACTAGGTGCGTCTTATGGAAAGGTGCGTCCTATGGAGCGAAAAATACGGTAACTACTGCTGAAACCCTCAGTAAACCAGACTAGGACTAGGCCAAAACTCCTTCCTTCTACCCTCCTGTTTCCTGCCTCACCATATTACAACTCCCAGCAGGCTCCCTACTATATCTCAGCTAGCAAGTAGTATAATATTTAAGAAAGGCAAGCCAAAGGCAAAAATATGGACAATGATTGGAAGGTGCGTTCGATCCTGGCTGAATCCTGGCTGGAACAGGGAAGAAAGGAGGCTCAAGCGACCGTGCGTTTTCGCCCAAAGTTTATGAACATTAATTAATGGCTAATTTAGCTGTCAATGCCCTCTCCAAGGCAGGCTGTTGTTCTGTGAGGGATTGAGAACTCTTGTCACTCTTATCCAACTAAAATTTCCAGAATTCTTCATGGAAAACCATGACAGTTAAACAGGTCTAAAATCAATAGCCACTTATAATGTGTAGCTCTTCTCTACCCCCAATACAGATTTATTACTAAAGCGTTAAATTAGCCAGGGGGGAGTTATTGTCTGGACACAGCTCCTCTTTCCCCCAATATTCTTTTGTCTGCCATCTGGCTTGTCATGTGCTTCGGTGTTTTCCTCCAGGATCAGGGCTGGAAAGATTATTTTATCTGAACCGAGTATTATTAATGGTCTTTCCAAATGTTCTAACAAGACTCCAGTTACACTTCAGCATATATATTCTCAAGGTGAACTTTGGAGTCTTTTGAGCTAAAGGAAGCAATTAAAGCCTACATACATCCTGTTTCTTACATCTTGTAAAGTAGCTACAAAACACACTAGTCTAGTTATGTGTCCCATAGTGCAAAAATCATTATTCCAAGCATTTCCCACAAATCTTGTCTTTTGAACTGTAAGGTGAGATAAAATACTGAAAATGCTTCCAATAAAAACTTTCTTTCCCCACCTGTAAAATAAATTGACTCAGTCACTCCGTATAAATATAATTTTCATAAAGGCAACATGTGTTTGTGCCATGATGCAGTGTTGCAGTAGCTGTTTTTTACCACCTTTATCCACTACACATTTTTTAAAAATTGCAAGTAATTAAGGGTGTGGTAACTCAAGCAAGTTCATCACCGGATGATTGCTTCAATGTATGACATGCCTATGACAGATTAAATCCCCACCGGCAGTTTTCATATTGCTTTACACCCAATACTTTTCACACATCCTAATTTCTTAAAGAAGCAAAGCTAAGAAAATGTGCAACTGATTGACAGACAGACAGACAGACCTTTGTTGGCATAATAGTTATGGTCACAAAGTCAGAAATAAATAGACGTTTCATATATGTTACATATCAAATTAAAATTAGGTTTGAATCTTAACCTTAACAGCTTCCACCAAAAACTCCGCCACCTTCGTCGTATCATCGGTTGCAGAATCATTCAGCAAAAATTGGCATATGTTTGTTCTGTAAGGGGTCATGAGTTTGCTGATTAAAGGTAGTATAAATTTTTTGCGGGGTTCGTCATGCAGATGGCAATCTAAGATAATGTGTTGTAGGGAATCTGGCTGGCCCATTCTGCACAGACATAGTCTCTTGTTAAAGGGAATTTCGGCACACACCTGATTGTGTCCCATTTCTTCCTCATACCATTCACTCGGTTGTCATCTTCTCATCATTAATTGCCTCCTACTCTGTTAAATTTACATTGTGTGCTTCATGGGCAGGAATACCTGGCTACCTTCCTCTTATTTTACCTTATAAAGCACCATGGGTACATTGATGACCCATAGGGTTGCCAACCTCCAGGTACTATCTGGAGATCTCCTGCTATTACGACTGATCTCCAGCTGATAGAGATCAGTTCTCCTGGAGAAAATGGCCGCTTTGGCAATTGGACTCTATAGCATTGGTAGAAGTGGTCTGCTTCTAAGGATGGACACGCAAGTGCAGTGGGAGTTTAATTATACAACAAATTATGTTGTACACATGCTTGAATAATAATGAGTAGATGTATCAATTAGTAACTTGATTTCTAAATATGTATGCTGGAAGGAGGAGGGGAGATGCTTTATATTGTATGTGATTGTGAGTGACATTGTACTTCTCTTTTTCACAGCCTTTGAGCTGGAGGGGCACCTTATTTGTGTGATCACAGAAATAAACTTTTTTTCCCTTTCACCCCCTTGGTATGGTTTATTGGCTCAACAGCACCAGGGCCCGAACTTGTTTATGGGGTGGGAATAGAAGACTGTAGAAGCCATGTACATGATTTTTTAAAATCTAATTTTCATATATCAATAATATAATATGACCCGACTCCCATGAACAGTTATTTCCATTCATGCAGTGGCAGAGTGGCCATCATGTTAGCTTGCCCAATGGCAAATGGCTTCTGCGGGCCCTGATGAAGTGGGCCCCATTAAACATTAGACCATATGTTAAAAATAAAAATTAATAAAAATTAAATGATAGCCTTATAGTTGTAGGTTGTCTCCTGGCAACCAATATTTTTAGACTCAGTCCACCACTGCATACATGGGTTGGCCAGCCACAGTAAAGTCTGCTCTGAGCAGCTGACATGCACAAATGCTTGCTTACGTGCACTGAATTGTATAGGAACTCTTGACTTGGATCCACTGGAAATTTCTGCCAACAGCAGGGATTTCTGCAGGGATTTGTCAGTGGAGCACAACTTTTTTGCCTCCCCCCTTCCCACTGCAGCTCCAAATCCCCCCCTCTCCAATATTGTTCTTGCAGGACAGGAGATCTAGAAGAACAACATGAGGAGTTAAGGCCTGTTGCAAGAGGCAAGGAATCTGCAGAAATCATCCCACTTCTGTCTGCGGACGTCTTCTGCTGGTTCCAAACCTTTTGTCAAAAATCAAAGGAAGAGAGCCTGTATCTCAAGAAGGAAAAAAGTTCCGATGCTGTAAAGCTTTATTGTTTCACTGTATTATTGCAATTTTCATGTTTTTTTTTACAATTTTATAGTGCTGTCTGCATGTGAATTATGTATTTGTCAGTAAGGAACTAGTTTGGGTGTTGGATGAGCCCTGGAAAGAACCAGGTTCAAATCCTTGCTTAGTTTGAAATTCACTGGATGCAAAAAATGCTGCTGATCCCATGTATTTTCTATTCTGTTCCTAGAATTGAAACTAAGGAAGTGGGAAGATTGATCAATGTTTCTTTAGCTCTAGGTAGCTCCAGAACTTTGCAGAAAAAGAGTGCTACAGAAGCAGATCAGTAAAAGATTAATGGGAAGGGTTAGGTTTTTATACATAATACAATATCAAGCTAAAATTGTGGGTGCAGTGTTCAGTCACACAATAGTCGCAACATGATTTCACAACATCACGTGATATGTGTAAGCTCAGACACATCAAAAGGCACAGAAGGATGGCAAAGAGTGAAAACCTAGCAGCCTGTGCCCCGAAAATTAGGAGAAAGGGGCAGTCCTCTGCATTGCAGTTTTTGAAAAGAGAAAACTAAGCTGACATGGTGGTTTAGTGGATTAAAGCATTAAGACCATTCCACATCAGTGCCAGAGGTCAGGTCAACCCCTTTCTACTGTCGAGTCAAATCATATCTGGGTGAGTTTTGTTTCTGGGAAAGAAAAAGTACTTTAACTTGGTTACCTTTGTTCCAAAAGGTCACCTCAAAACACACACTGAAATCTGTGAGTTACTTTCTGATTGGGTTTAACAACAGGTACAGACGATGATAGAGTGAAACTGGACCTATAACATAAAAGACATTATACTGATTGGCTTTTTTCTCATATGTTTAGAGAAAAGATGAAAAGATTCAGAAGAGCTACTGGGCTAAGACAGCTGCTGAGCCTGATTCATGACCTGAATGTCATGATCTGGGTATCTCACTGACTTTTGGAAACAGCTGGAAATATTATAATGATGGATTTGCAACATTAGGTATGTGTGTGAATTTCTGGTCTCCTGCCAAAATACCCAGAGGCCCTACAGGGCAGCTTATATTTCAAAGCTTCATTATGTCTTTGCTGAGAAAGCCATAGTCGATATCCCAGTTGCAATTCCAATTCAGTCCATTTTGTAGGGATTAATGTCCTCGGTTTGGGAACAGAGCCACATTTCCACTGGCAGAGCAGTAGTGGAAACTAGCAGTGTGGATCAAGTCTAGGAAAGATAAAGGAGGGGTATAGATGGCATTTTCATCTGGATACTAACCACAGTGCTTTTAATTAGGATTCTCCTTCTCCCAATACATGTCCTTGAGAAAGAAAATGAATACCTCCAGTTCAGTTGTCCACAACCTGGAGAAAAATGTCCTGTCCCTTTAACAGAAACTTAATGTGTGGAAATGGACAGGTGAAGCTTTTCATGGCATGGAGGTACTGTAAATGACCAAGGAAAACCAAAGGAAAGAAAATGTAGCTGGAACAGGTCAAGTAACCAAAAAGGATGAGAAGAACAAATAATGAACAAATGAAGGAGGATGCAACTTTAATAAATCCATTAGGAATACCATTAAAATGTATATGGAATATAGTGCATTAATATCTCTTCTTCTCCAGATTGTTGGCAACCGGAACGTCCAGGTCATTTCATAAATATTGCTGGAGAAATCAAAATGAGTCACAACTACCATTTAGAAGCTGATTAGCTGCTTTAGTCCATTCCTTAGCTGTTTTGAGGACAGGGGGAGGATATTGGGAAAGAGAGGGTTTAACCCTTTCCTCTCAAGCCTTTCCATTGATTTAAATATCTCTCACTGATGCAATGATTAGCTGCTCAGGGTGAAATAGACAGGAAAAAGTGAACTAAGTTTCCCTAAATGAGTGTTCCTAACCCTTTCTGGATTGTGTTCAATATTAATAAATAGTTATGAGAAACAGGTCTCATAAAATCTAATTATACTAATTAGTTTTGAGCTGCCCAGCAGAAGTATGGCGTGTACCAGCCTGACCACTATCACAGTCAGAGGTAGTCTGAACACACAGTAGCTTCAGCAGTCCAAATACAGTGGGGGAGTTACAGAACCACAAGTTGCCCAGTCTTCTGAATTCCTCCCTCGAAAGCTAGATTCTGCCCTGACCTGGATGGCCCCAGGCTAGCCTGATCTTGTCAGATCTCAGAAGCTAAGCAGGGTTGGCCCTGGTTAGTATTTGGATGGGAGACCAACAAGGAATACCAGGGTTGCTGTGCAGAGGAAGGCACTGGCAAACCTCCTGTTAGTCACTTGCCATGAAAACCCTTAAAAGGGGTCGCCATAAGTCGACTGCGACTTGAGGGCACTTTACACACACACACAAAGCTAGATTCTACCCTAGGGAAAACCACATCCTGTTTCCTTTGGAACACCCTTATACTCAACCTGGGAAGCCAGCCCTGCCAACGGCACAACCAGGACACAGTTCTCAGACTCCATGTGACTGCATACACTAGTTAGTTAGATCCCATCATCATCCTTTGGGGCTTTGTAAGTGATCTTGGGATCTGACCCTCAGATGCCATGCTGTTTAATTGGTGATTATCACGATCCCTCTTACGTGGGTACTGAGGGAGAGAGAGCTTGCTTGCTTGTTTGCCAGAATGTTTATTCGGGGTTTTAATTTTCTCCTTCTTGGTCCCTTTTACTTATTTTACCTAAGAAATGAGATACCAGATGCTTTTTCAAGTTGACACACATTTAACAGAGATTTATTAAACATTGTACAAGGGATGGATTTGGAGGGGAAACTGTGGTTAGGAGAAGCATAGAACCAGAGCTAGTTTATAAGTTTCACTTCAGAGAAGGCATAGATCTTAGATGGCTTAGTTGGTTGGTACAGTATTACAATTCTTAGATTCAATTCCCAAATTCAGTTCAGTTCCTAGAACTTGTTTTAGATGTTTCCATTCAGACTCTGCTGCCTAGCTATCAGGGACGTTGGAGACCATACAATCTCTCTTCCCCAGAGAAACACCGAAGCATGGAGATTTCTCCTCAAATCTCTCTTCCAGTTCTCACTATAGATATACCCCACTTTTGTGGCAGTAATCCCTAAACAACACCCTGTATTTTGAATACCTCCTTCCCAGAGCCTATTCCCTTGCAGTGACCCGAGAAAGGGTCCCTTTCCTCTCAATCTCTGCCTGTCACTTCACAGGATTTGTTTTACCCCAGTTGAGGAAATCTTGATCCCTCAGGTTCCCAGAGTCAAACACAGCTACTGAACATGCAGGTTACCAAAATCAGTGTACAACTCCTTTCTTCAGAACTGAGAGTGAGTTCCTTAGTTCCACCCACTACCTTTCTATGAGCTTCTCTCAAAGATTAACTCTTTGTTCATCCCAGTGACCCTTAAAACATAGATAGGAGGCAGGTGTGGCAGCCTGGATTTTTTTAAAGCTCCCCCCCCCATCTGTGTAAGGCCTTCCCCTGAAATCCTTAGCATTCTTTGGAACAGCTGGATTTCTCCACAGTGACTCAACATAGCTAAGCTTTTATGCTGGAAAGCAGGAAAGCAGGAGTCCATGCATCCCTAATGAGGTTTTTCACTGGGGTTTTCTGGACAGCTGTTGCAGTGATGATGGATTGTCTCTTTTCTGTGGGAAAGAATGGGTCGAAATTTTAGTTTCTCACACAGAATCTTCTTGATCTGAGTGGCCACTAGGACAGAGAGGACACCCTGTTAAAAGTCTATCCACTAGGAGTGGGTCTACGCCAAAATCTTCATTGATGCAAAAAAATAAATAAATACATATGAGTGTGGGCTTTAAAATATCAGCATTTCAAACCAACAAAGCTGTGATTTCAAAGCAGCTAAAGAAAACGCATGTATAAATGGGTGAATATTTACCAACTAGGGAGGGAGGAGCTCAAGAATGAAACCAAATTGTTTAGATATAGTGAACAAAAAGCAATTATCAACAGGGTCATTTATTTATTTATGTAGATCACCTAGATGCCACCTCTTCAGAGACCTGCTCAAGGGCTCGTGAAGTCAAATAAGCCAGTAAAAACAAGCCACTCGGCATAAAAACAGCACAAAACTCCATGCAGCACCTTAAAATTATGTCCATTAAATAATCCTCAAGCTAGAAGCAGATCATGAAGAGAGTTTTAAAACATAGAACCCCTCAGTTAAAAGCCTGGGTAAAAAGGGGAGGGTGTTCTAAACATGAGGCAGAGCACAGAGAGGAAGGTTTGGGAGGAAGATCTTAGTTAGGGGCTTCAGTACTTGAAGGCTTACTTTACACAAATGAAGCTGCCTTATACTGAATCAGACCATTGGCCCCTCAAGGTTAGTATCATCTACACCAGTGGTTCCCAAACATTTCGGGCCACCGCCCCTTGGTTCCACAAACTCAACTCCAGCACCCCCTACCCTAGCCTATAAAAAGCATTATTCAAAATAGGGGTTTGCATGACGCACTAAAAAAGATAATAACGATAAAATTTCAAAACAGTAACAATTAATTGCACAGCTATTCAAAATCAAATTAAAACTTTTTAGCTGAAATGTATTCAACAAAACTGATGAACCTGATCCAATGGTACCAGCTCTTCAAAGTCTAGAAAAAAATTCTGTTAGTTTCCACCAAATTTGCCAGCATGGTACTATAGCTTGAACTATTGTAAATGAGTGAACAACACATTTGAAGGGGCCCACCTCTAGCGCCCCCCTGGGCCCCCTTGCCTCTTAGAGCCCCCCCTAGGTAAGCCCACCCCAGGGGGTGGCACTGCCCACTTTGGGAAATACTGGACTGTGCAGACTGGCAGCAGCTCTCCAGGATCCCAGGCAGAGTTCTTTCATATAACCTGCTGTCTGGTTCTTTTTAACTGGAGTTGGCAGGATTGAACCGGGGACCTTCTGCATGTAAAGCAGAGGCTCTTCCACTGAGCCTCAGCCTCTCCCCTTTGACAAGGAGGGGCAATGGCACTCTAAGGCTGCAGTCTCAAAGGGGCAATTCCTCATTTTGCTCTCATTGCCACTGTGAATTCAAAAGCATTTCCAGTGGAGCTTCTTCATGGGAATTTTCCCTGTGCTTTTTTTCTTGTACCCACCATACCACACATCTACGCACATGCCTCCAGCAGTATTTTGGACAGCAGGCATTTAATTCGACAGCCTGCAGTCAACGTCAGGCGGACCCAATCAACTTGCCAGGCTTCTGCCTCTTCGGTGCTTCTCTGCCATCAAGCCTACATTACTCTCTGCTTTCTCAATGGGCCCTGGCTTCCCAACCCAACACCATTTTTAGGCATTATGCTAATAGCCTTTGGGAAATGGTGAAGGCCCTAAGTGGCAAATCAGAACAGCTGGGCCTTCGCCAAGGCTGTTTGAGCAACGCTGCCCTAGCATGGCTATAGGCCAGCTCCCAGATCTTTATTGTTCCAGCAAGTGCTGTAAACCATGCTGGCCCAAATCTGCGTTTGATACAGTAAATGAAAAATAAATCCTCTTCTGTCAACTGAATTTTTGACCTAGCCAACTTGCTTTTAATGGTTACCAGGAAAGTATGTCAAAGGGGAGCCAGCTAAAAAAAGGCATCGGATGAAATAAATAAATACAATGAATAAATAAAAACCAGTTTAAAATAGTTCCTCTTCTAACAAAATCCAGATGTTTGGTAATCCTGAGACTTTGATGGTGATAAGGGGAGATACTTTTGAACTAATTAGAAAATAGATGTGTGTCTGGGAGCCAGATTCTGATCATGGTTAGCACTGACATTGCACAAGGAAGCAGTTTTGTTGAGCCATCTGAAAGACCCTGAGTTAATTTCATCCTCATGTTAAATGAGAATCTGCCTCATCTCACCAATTTCCTTTCATTAAGCTAGATTTCACAATAACAAAGGCAAGTGATGCAGAGACCTAGCGAATACACAGAAAAAGATGGCTCAAAACAGGCATGAAGAAATTGTGTGTTAAAAGGATAAGTTCATCCAGTCCTTTAGCCATACTAAAGCGGCCGCTTCAGCATAAAGTTGAAAGTTAGGTAGTGCTAAACCTCCTCTAACTTTAGAGTCCACCAGATGTTTATAAGCAATCCTCGGTTTTTTCCCTTGCCAGATGAAATTTAATACGTCTTTCCTCCAGGTATCAAAGTATTTAATAGGTGATATTATAGGCAAATTTTGGAATAAGAAAAGCATCCTTGGTAAAATGTTCATTTGGACTGTTGATATACGTCCCAAAAGTGACAATTTTTTATTTGACCAAATGATCATATCAGTTTTTATTTTGTCCCATAGTTTAAGATAGTTATTGGTTATCAAGTCTTTATTCTTTGCAGAGATCCAGATTCCCAAATATTTGATCTTATTAGCCTGCTCCCAACCTGTATGTGATATGAATTCCTGTTGTTCTGTTTCTGATAAATTCTTAAATATTGTCTTTGTTTTTTCTTGGTTAACTTTAAATCCCGATACATTTCCAAAATCGTCCAAAGTTTCCAACAATATCTTCATTGATTGTGTTGGGTTCTCCAAGATTAACAGAAGATCATCCGCGAATGCTCTCAATTTGAATTCATGTTTTTTAATTTTTAATCCGCGAATGTCCTCCATACTCCTTAACTTACAGCATAGTGATTCCAACACCAACAAAAATAATAATGGAGACAGAGGACATCCTTGTCTGGTTCCCTTCTTGATTGCGCAGTTGTCAGACATCGATTCATTCACCAGAATTTTTGCCTGTTGGGATGTATATATGGCCGATATACCTCTCAAGAAACGGTCTCCAAAATTTAATTTTTCCAATATCTTTTTCATAAAGTCCCAGGAGACCATATCAAAGGCTTTCTCTGCATCCAAAAATACAAAGGCCGCCGTTTGTTGAATATTCTGATCATAAAATTCCAATGAATCTAATAAAACTCTTATATTATCTTTAATTTGCCTTCCTGGAACAAAACCTGCTTGGTCTTCATGTATAAGGTCCTTAATAAACTGCTTTATCCTATTCGATAAGACCGAAGCATAAATCTTATAATCCACATTTAACAGCGAGATAGGTCTATAATTTGAAGTTTTTTCTGGATCTCTTCCTTCCTTAGGTATCAACGTTATAAAAGCATGTGACCAAGTCTCTGGGGATGCTCCCTTATCCAAAATTGTATTACAAAGTAATACAAAAAAGTTCACTAAATTGTCACTAAATGTTTTATAAAATAGTGCAGTAATTCCATCTGGTCCTGGTGTCTTGTCCGTTTTTTGTTTCATTATTGCTTCTTGTATTTCCTCCTTGGTGGAGGAATTGGTGCATCTATCCATTCTTGTTGGGGCTTTGAAAGGACATTCATCTGTATTGAATTTAAAAACTTGTCTATTTTCTTTTTTGAGATATTTTCTTTCTGATATAACTTAGTATAGAATGAAACAAATTCTTTTTGTATATCCGTAGTTGTATAAACTGGTCCTTTAGCGGATTGAATTTTTGTTATAATCTTTTGAAATGAATCTTTCAGTTGGGTCGCCAAAAATTTTCCAGGTTTATTAGCATGTTCAAAGTATTTTTGTTTAGCAGATTTTAAATTTTTGTTCATTTCCTCCATTATTATCAAATTTAGTTGGTGTTTAGATACAGAAATCTTTATTTGTATATCATTTTTCTCTTCTTCATGTAAAGCCATAACCAGTTTTTGCTCCAAATTTTGTAAATCCCAAAGTATATTATTGGTAAAATTGTAGTTGAGTTTTCTTCCAGGCCGTGTGTTTCTGTATCATAAATCCTCTTAGAACAGCTTTAAATGCATCCCAAACTATATTCAGCGAAGTTTCCCCATTAAGGTTAATTTCAAAAAAAATCTTTAATTAAATCCTGTAGTTCTTTTTGAATCTTGTTATCCTTTAAAAGTTTATCATTTAATCGCCATCTAAATGCTTGTTTATTGTTCCATTCAAATGTAACTGGATTATGATCAGAAAAAGTTCTTGGTACAATTTGGATTTTACGTAGTTGCGTGAAAATAGATTTACTAGCCCATATCATGTCTATTCTGGAGTGTGAGTCGTGTCTCGCTGAATAAAAAGTATATTCTTTAGCCGTTGTATTCATTGTTCTCCAGATGTCTTGTAGAGACCACTCAAACATAGATGCCAGAAGATCATAGAAAGCCATCGGAGAAGTGCAAGCTACAGGCTCTGCACAGAGCACTCAGCAATGATGAAACCTAGTGACCAACCGCTGGTCTGCGTTAAGATACGGTCGATTTAGGCAGGCAATGGATTCAGCGCTGTGTGGGAGTAACTCGTCCATTTGTAGCCACCCTGTGACCCTGTTCTTCTTTGGACTCCTGGACTGCTGTTACCCTGACCTTGAATTTGGATTGCCCCTCTGCTTAGGAAGTGGACTTGAACAGCACGGTACCTGACCTCGGACTGGTTTCCCGATTAAGCTACCTGCCTCTGGCCCTTGTCTCTGCCAGCATTCAGGACATTGTGTTCCCAAGAGCAGGGAACCCTACCTAACACCGATTGCTCTGAGTCTTTTTTTTTTGACGGGGGTCTTTAAACCCCTCTGCGCTCTCTGCGCAGACAGCCCGCCTTCCCAGGACTCCCGCCCGCCCGCCTTCCCGGGACTCCCGGGAAGGGGGCGGGGGTCTTTAAACCCCTCTGCGCTCTCTGCGCAGACAGCGCAGAGGGGCTTGACAACCCCCCGCCCACCTTCCCGGGACTCCCGGGAAGGGGGCGGGGGGTTGTCAAGCCTCTCTGCGCGGGGGGCCCTTTAAACAGATCTGCACCTCCCAGCTGGTGCCTACAAGGCTGCCTACAAGGTGCCTACAAGGCTGACAGATTGGGATGTGTGAACCACAAAATCGTGGTCGGATGTAGAAATTATTAATCTGATGAAGCAATCACCAGCGAAACAAAGCTTAAACCGGTGGCTTGTCATATTGTTGACATAACTTCTGGCTGTGATTTTTACCACGGTGCTTGCTGCACACGGACAACGGTACAGCCTTGAGAAAGAGAGAAAGAGACATTATTGGTCAGCCGCCATCAGCTGACTACGGAGGAGCCCAGTGCTTATACAACACTGAGGATCGCAGCAAGTGAATGTGTTGCTGTAGAGACCTGTGTGACTCTGATGAACCGTAATTCGATCCTGTCTCTTTATAGTTATTTGATAAGCTTGTGTTAGTTGTAATATTACAAGGTTACTTTGTTTATAATGATGATTCTGTGAACTGGAAGTATTTGTCTATGTGAGCATAAGAAAAATATTTATAAAAATAACAAAAGGAATTTTTGTGGCTGCGTGTTGAAATACTGTGTGATAACAGGAGATTTAGCCAGTACCTGGAGGATGGCAACCCTAAAAAATACATGCACACCCCCACATACCAAGACAGCAAGGCTACTATGCTATCCTTTGCCGCTGGACTTGAAGTTGTGCTGTTTCCTTTGAATCTAATTTTATAGGACTATCCTGTGAAGGCTAAAAAGTGACAGGGGCATCCTTTGAACCAACGGTTTGGATAAGCCTTCACTAATAATCTTTCCTGTAAGTAATTCACTGGAACAAAGGAACTCATAATCACCTAGAATGAAATCAAAATATTTTATCTCTGTGCATAAGTAGCATCTGTATACACCATATAGGCATGCAAGCTCCCACATTATTGTTTTTAAAAATAATGTCCATAAACTCCCCTGAAAGGTGGAAAATTCTCATTCAAATGAAGCAATGTGTTAGTAGCACCATTTTGCATGCTTTTCTAAGCCCTAATCTGACCCCTTTCCCCTTGGCTATTCCCCAGTGAAGAATAAATAGATAGCAGTGAAAAGCTGGCAGTATTATTCTGAGTTGGAAAAGTATTAAGGTGGGAAATCAAGATTATTAGGGGGTTGGCACACCTTTCATATGAGGAAAGGCTAGATGGTATGGGACTTTTTAGTCCAGATTAAAAAAAAAACAGTGAATGGGAACATGATTAGAGATGTAAATTTTCTGGCTGCAAAACCAACTCTCAAAAAGGGCAAAACAGGCAACAAAAGGACCAATGTCCCCTGTTAATACTGTCAAAACCATTGTAAAACATTGCGAGATAGTTCAGTGTCTTTGACAAAAGAAAAACCTACAAACAGAAATATAACAGAAATAATCCATAGTCACAGTAAAGTCCCCCAGTTCTGCCTATCTTTCTCATAAGCAGCCATCATAAGTTTAAAAATCCAAGACAGTCGAATGAACGCCCCCACCCCGGATGGATCAACCCTCTCACACTCGTTTGGGTGGTCTCTTTGAAACTGGTACTGTGACTGCAAGGAGACCCTTAAGCAAAGGGAACATTTGCTCCACCGGCTATCCCATCAGCCAGGAATCCATTTATGCTTGATGATGATGATGGAAAACCAACTACAATGTGAGTGAGCACTGGGGTTTGGGGATGGGAAGGGCCTTTATTTACATTGTTCACATGGAGCTGGCAACAGTGCCTGTTTGTTAGAAAACATCTGGCCTGGTTTTACTGCTGACAATAAGGCATAATGATTCTGACAGCAGATACAACTTTCTTCAAAGGGTTTTTGTGGTGGCAAGGTGGGTGGGTGGGTGGGGTGGTTGTTGACTGTTTTGACTAAAAAGAGCCTGGAGCATGCACCAGAATTAGGAGCATTATAAAATGTTAACCTTATGAAATCAGGAAATGAGGATTTATAGTGCCTGCATCTGTTTCACCTGTTAGAAAAATATCTATTGGTTCTGATATTTTCTGATCAATTTGCAGAGTGCGCTAGGCTTAGCGGCAACGGAAGCCCACGTGTGCACGCATGTGAGAACAAAAGCAAGCAACAGGCTTCTTTCTAATCAAACTAAACTCATATATTGTAGAAATACACTTCTGATAGGAAAGGGACGAACAAGTCCTCTTAATCTATTCTAGCTTTCTAGGTTTCATAGTATAAAAAAGGTGGTAAGTGCTCTCCATCCCATTGTAGGGGATGGGAGACCCTGTGCACTGAAAGCGCATGGCACTAGCATGTTGTTTCTAGGGGGGAAGAAGAGAAGGGGGGGAGCAGTCCTGAGAATATCATTCTAAAACATCAAAGGCAGAGGAAGAGAGTTATAAAGGTATTGGGTGTCCCTTTCAGTCCCTCTCTGTCCTCTCTATCTAAGACTCTGTGGTCAGAACCCCCCCCCCCTCTGACTCTGGTGGAGTCAAATGACTCCGCAAAGGCCGTATATTCTAACATCACCAAGTATAACCCTTGGCCCTGTTGCATTAAGATTGCTGGTTGCCAACTCTTGTCCCCCAAGCGGCTTCTATTCCTTTATTAGTCACAAAGTCAGTGTGGTATAGTGGTTAAAGCTTATGATCTAGGAAACGCAGGTTCGAATCCCCACACTGGCAGTGCTATCTTAATTAGGTCCACTCAGAACCCTACTGAAGTCTACTCAGTGACTTCTTCTTGCCAGGAAAGTTTGCACTGTGGTTGGCCTGGGGCCAGTAACATTCTCTCTGCCTAACCAACCCCACGGCTGTCGTGAGATAACATTGGGAAGGGAAAATCATGTACATCACTCTGAGCTTCTTCGAAGAAAGACAGGATAAAATTGCTAGACTGATACATAGCATGGAAACGTTCATCAGCTGTGGTTTCCTTCTTCATGTAACATTGGCACTTTCACACATACCAAATACTGTACTTTCAATCCATTGTAAGGTCTGAGCCCACCTGTCAAATCCCAAACAACAGAACATCCAGACAGAGTCGTCTAAGAAGCAGTTTATTTGGGAAGCATAAGGTGTATAGCAGCAACTTACAGGAAAAGCTACGAGGACTCAAGTGGGGGAAGCGGGCAGGTTAAAATATATACATCAGAAAGGCACTGTTGGATACCAGGCTGAGCCTGGTTCCCATGATAGATTACAGTTATCGCGCCAGGGCACAGGCCGTCATAACAAACCTCTGAGCTACTCGACCTTGACTCCAGCTGCGCTCTCAGCCTGGAGCTCACATTCTGCCCCCCTCCCCAGGGCTCCCCCCTCCCCACCTCAGCCGATGGGGCGGGTTTATCTGGATACATAGCATGGAATTGACGCAGCAGGCGAGGGGCGGAGATGTGACGATGTTTAACCCATTCGTCATGGGCGGGACTGAAATGTTTCCAACGGACTAGGTATTCCAAGCCCCCCCCCCATGAATGCGGGAATCAAGGATCTTGGAAACCACACAGTACTCCTCCCCCTCACCATTTCGGGAACCTCTGGAGGCTCTTCTGGATGCCACTGAGACGCGGGCACATACTGTTTTAATAAACTGACATGAAAAACTGGATGGACCCTTTTCAACTTCTTGGGGAGTTGCAGCTCCACTGTGACTTCATTAATAACTTGGGTGATAGGAAAAGGACCAATGTATTTTTCACTCAGTTTTTTGGAGGGTCGCAGAGAACGTAGATTTTTGGTGGAGAGATATACCAGATCACCCACCCTGAGCGTCCAGCCGGGGGACCGATGCTTGTCTGCTTGAGCTTTATATTTTCTTTTGGCCCATTCTAAGTTTTCAGTTAACCAAGGCCACGTAGACTGGATGGTTTGAATCCAGTCTGACATCTCCGCACACACATCCTCCCCTGACACATCCACCTGCCCGATGGGGCCAAACTCCTTGCCATACACAATGCGGAAGGGGCTGAAGCCTGTGGATTGATGAACAGAATTATTATATGCATACTCTGCAAAAGGCAATAGATCAACCCAGTCATCTTGATGATAATTCACATAACATCAGAGATAACATTCTAGTACAGCATTCACTCTTTCCGTCTGTCCATCTGTTTGGGGGTGGAAGGCACTTAACAGACCTTGTTCAACTCCTACCAGTTTGAGGAAAGCTTTCCAGAACTTGGCTTGCACGGGAAGGAATGATATTTGAATATGTGTGTCACAAATAAGTGAGCCAGTCTTTGAGTGGAGGGCATGCCTGCACAAGGGATTAAATGCACCTGTTTGGAAAAAAGGTCCTTAACCACCCACAGGACAGTTTTCCCTCGACTTAATGGTAAATCAGTCATGAAATCCATGGCAATTACCTCCCATGGCCCTTGAGGCACTTCTAACGGTTTTAGTAGCCCGGTGGGCTTGCTTGTCAGACGTTTTGCAGTGGTGCATACTGGACAGCTGCACATGAAGGAGTCCAGATCAGAACGCATACCCGCCCACCAGAATTGACGACGGAGCAAATGTAGTGTCTTTACAAACCCAAAGTGTCCAGAGGTTTTTGCTCCATGAGCTAGTTCTAACATCTCTGCTTGCAAAGTTTTAGGCACGTACAATTTAGTGTCTTTGACCCATATTTCTCCCTGCTGCTCAAGACCTGAAGGCACTACATTGTTATTCCTCTCGGTTAGGCACTTACGTATCAAAGTGTCACGGAAAGACTGGGGCAGTCCTGCTGGAATGACAGGGTCGCCCCCCGCTTGGGGTTGGGTTGGAGAGTCACTGCTAGCGTCCTCGGGCGGCGGCGGAGGACTAGGAGGGACAACTCCCTTAGTGGGTTGCGGGGAGTTGCTCCTGGCCTGGGCTTGCCGCGCCTGGGCTCGCGTGAGGACTGCTAAGGTGGGAAGGATACCTCTTTGCTCTGGAGTAAACAGGGACTCGGTGGGTCGTTCCACCTTAACAGGATATTGAGGAAGTCTAGAAAGAGCATCAGCTAAGAAGTTTCTTTTGCCCTGAATGTGTTTGATTACAAAACGAAACGTTCGCCCATCTGATTTGTTTTGCGGTGAGTTTGTGAGTCCCAGTTAAAGCCTCCAGGTTCTTGTGATCTGTCCAAACCTGGAAGGGAGTCTCAGCACCTTCTAGGAAGTGTCTCCAGATTGTTAAGGCGTGTTTCACTGCTGCCGCCTCTTTTTCCCAAATGGGCCAGTTGAGCTGAGACTGGGAAAATTTCTTTGAGAAATAGGCACATGGGTATAACTGGCCACCTTCCCCCTCTTGCATGAGGGCCCCTCCCATGGCTACTTCAGAAGCATCTACCTGAACAATGAAAGGGCAGTCACAATCCGGATGCTTAAGTATCGGTTCAGTTGTGAACAAACGTTTCAAAGTCTCAAAGGCTACCTGACAGTCCAGGGTCCATTCTATTTTAGCGGAGGGCTGGGTAGCGGCAACTCCTTTACCCTTGGTTTTGAGTAAGTTAGTAATCGGAAGCACAACTTGTGCAAAGTCTCTGAGGAAATGGCGGTAGAAATGAGTGAACCCGAGAAATCTCTGTACTTGCTTGCGAGTAGTTGGTGGCTCCCAGTCAACTACTGCTTGTACCTTGTCCGGGTCCATGGTTATTCCTTGGTGTGAAATTCTATAGCCTAGAAAGGTTAGCTCCCTTTTATGGAATTCATACTTGGAAACCTTAGCATAGAGGTGGTTCTCTCTGAGCTGTTGCAGAACTTCTTTGACCAGGATGATGTGCTCATCCAAACTCTTGGAGTAGATGAGGATGTCGTCTAAGTAAACTACCACCCCTCTAAACAACAAATCATGGAGGATCTCATTAATCATTTGCATGAAGACCCCCGGGGCCTCTTTTAATCCAAAGGGCATTACAAGGTACTCAAACATCCCAAAGCAACTGGAAAAAGCAGTCAATGGTTCATCCCCCTCTCGAATCCATATGCAATAATACGCTTCAACCAAGTCCAATTTGGTGAAAATGCGTCCTTCCTTTAGCTGGCTTAGGAGATCTGGAATGAGGGGAATGGGGTAGGCATTAGTCTGGGTGACTGCGTTAAGTTTGTGAAAGTCTATACACAGTCTTAAGTCACCTGTCTTTTTACACACGAAGAAGGCAGGAGCGCAGTGAGGGGCTGTGGAGGAGCGGATGAAGCCCCGTGCCAGATTCTTGTCAATAAAGTCTTTCAATACTGCCTTTTCTTTGGGATTCATAGGATAAATCTTACTCTTAGTTAAACATCCCCCCCTCCACTTCAATAGCACAGTCTGTGGCACGGTGGGGGGGGGTAGTACATCACACTCTTTGACATCAAAAACATCTGCAAAATCTCGATATTCGGGAGGCAATTGCGGATCAGCATCTGCCATCAAGGCAGAACCTAGGACGGCTACCTCTTTTTGGTGCTGTTCACATTGCGGTTGGACGAATTCAAGTGTTTGGGCTGCCCAGTTGATTATGGGGCTATGCCCTCGAAGCCAATTTACTCCCAGGACTACTGGAAAGCGAATGCCAGGCACTATAGTGAAGCGGATCTGTTCCCAATGGTCCCCCACTCCCATGGCAACTATGCCCGTTCGCCTGTCAACCTGGCCCCCTTTGAAGTCACTCCCGTCCATCTGGGCAAATCGGAGGGGCTGCGGTAAAATGCTTGCTTTTATGTTTAGGGTTTTAAAAGTGTCCTCACTGATTAGGATACGAGCACATCCAGAATCTACTAGAGCCTTAACCACTACTTGGGAACCCCCCTTATAATGTTGCAATATTACATCAAGAAACATAGTGTCTTCCACTTCTCTCACCATTAGTGGAGATGTGGGGGTTCAGTCACTTTGGTCCACAGTGGCGCTCCGTTCACTGCAGACCCTGCTCATTTTTTGTCTGCTCCTGGGCGGGAACGAGGTTCAGGGCTGCTAAGGATCCCCAGGTCCCGCCTTCTTCTTCTTCCGATGTATCCGCGTCGGTGGGACTAGAGGTGATTGTAATCCGCGGCCCAGATGGGCCTTCATTTGTAATCCGAGCCCCCGATGGGGTAGGAAGGAGCGCTGGCGACCCTTTACAAGCAACCTCGTCGTTCATGTGGAGGACGACGGGCGGTTTGCACCCACTTGGCGTAGTGCTTTTCCGATGGCTCTCCCCACCGCTCCGGAGATGTCCTTCTGCTTGCGGGTCCGGGTTGGGACGAGCGGAATGTGCAGGGCAAGTTGCAGCAAAATGGCCCATCTTACCGCAAATGAGACATGCTCCCTTTTTGGAAACGTTTGACCTGGTCTGAAACAGGAGTGGTTGGTCTCCGTGGAGGTGGGGCAGCACGGTCTTGCCGTGGACCTGTTTCCTTCGCTCTGCGCCTGGAGAGAGCGAGGGATTGCGGGCGGCTTTCCACCTCCTATGCAAGCAGAACCCATTCCTCAAGTTAGGCGGATCTCGTTGCATGTAAGCCCAGTATAGAACTTCGAGGTGCAATCCTTCACAAAAGTATTGCACTCGAGTAGCTTCACTCCAGTCAGTAATTCTGCTGGCCAGACATTGAAATTCCCCGGCATATTCTCGGACAGACTTGGTGCCTTGGCGCAATTGAAGGATGGCTGACAGCCTTGTCACTTCAGAAGGGATCCTCGAACTGCCTTCTCAGAGCCCACATGAAGTCATTCAGGGTTCGTATGGATCTGGCCCGTGAATCAAACTGTTGGATCATCCAATCTGCCGCCTCTCCCTGTAATAGGGAGAACACGTATCGCACCCGGCTGTCCTCAATGGGGAACCACTGCCTTTGCTCTCTCATGAAGTTGTCTACCTGATGCAAAAAATAGGGTAGGGCTTCCGCAGAGCCGTTAAAAGTCACTCGTAAGTCTTTTAAGGATGCATGCGGACAGGGCGGCGGGTACTGCCAATGCGGAGGGAATTCCCCCAGCCACCCCAGCGGGACTTGCGGCGGCGCTTGTGGCGGAACTTGTGGCTGTGCTTGTGGCGGCACTTGCGGCGGTGCTTGTGGCGGGACTTGAGGAGGAACGCTGGGCTGCGGCGGCAGCGGCGGCAATCTCACTGGGGATTGTTGCCTCCGTCCCTATTCACGGCATAGAGCATCCATTCGCTCTTGCATTTGAGCCATCTGTTGCTGTAGTTCTCGGTTCTGGAAGCGCAAACGAGAAACTTCATCTGCCGGTCCACCTCCGCGCCGACTCTGGGAAACGCCGAACTGGGCATTCCAATCTTTGGCTGCTTCTCCACCGTACCACCCCTGAGAGACATCGAAATGAGCATTCCAGTCTTCAGCATCCTCTCTGTCCGAATCCCCCTCCCCTGGATATTCACAGATATCTTGGGTCAGGGCATAGTGTACGGTAGCTCGTTGACGACGAGCTAGGTGTCTTGGGAGAGCCATGAAAGACCGATCAGAAGAGAGTGAAAGCGTGAAGTCCTCCTCTCCCGATCCTGGTCCCGAGCCCAGCCGTCCAGTATTCTCACATCCATTTTCAATGTACCCCGAAGCTGGATTTTACTCGATTTTACTGTGTGAACTGTCAAAATCCACTTGCGAACGATCTTTAAAGTGTACTGAAAGTGGATTGAAAGTGCATTATTTGGCATGAGTGAAAGTGCCCTTATATTTGTATTCCATGATCCTGAAGGCTAAGGTCAAGTAAGAGGTAGAAAGTGTTCTCAGAATAGTAAATAAATATTATCAGCAAGATTAATTCCCTAGATATTACTATGCATACGAGACAGGAGTGTGACAGAAATTTTACTGAATAAACCACTTTCCTCTCTTTGCTCAGTTCTCAGCTGTGCCTCCTAGTGGGATACAGAAAAGGGCCATGGTTGGCCGCTTTGCAATGGAACTTACACAGTGGTAGAACACCTGGCTGAAGATGGGAGGAGGGTGCAAAGGGGAGAACTTAGTAGACTTCTTGTGAGGATCTCCTCCATGTGTTCAGAGCTCAATATGGTTAGTTTTATACATGCTTATGATGGAACAAAGAATGGGGATCCTATGTCTGCTATGGAGAAGAGGAGATTCCCACAAAGGAGCTAGAGCTGCGTGCACTGTTCATAAAGGGTGTCTATGTTACCACACAGGTTAACATTTTTGTGCAACCTATTTGTTCTGCTTCAACTAAAGTGGATATATAGGCCTAACAGAACTGATATGGCCTTAGAGGTAGGGTTGCCAGCTCAAGGTTGGAAAATACCTGGAGAATTTGGGAGTGGAGCCTGAGGAGGGTGGTGTTTAGGGAGGGGAGGGACTTCATTAGGGTATAATGCCTTTGAGTCCAATTTCCAAAGCAGCCATTTCTCCAGGTGAACTGATTTCTGTCACCTGGAGATCAGTTGTAATAGTGGGAGTTCCCCAGCTACCACCTGGAGGTTGGCAACCCTCCTTAGAGGCCATCCCTGAAAGAACATCATAAGGCGGTTTTGAGTTTAAAAGAGTGTCGCTACATCTGTCTAATAAAAAATCCTAGATATTATTGTAGTGGGCTAATTAAAGTTTTCAAAAGGCCTTTTTTTCTTGCTCTGTGACTAGGAGATTAAGAGCAGCCCAACATAAAAGAATTAAGCAAGTGGAGCATTCCCTAAATCCTCTCATTTAACCTTGATGCTAGGAAAAGCTTTGTCTGCTGAATTTGTACATGTCAAGTTGCTTTGCTGTTACAGGTGCAGGGTTCAGGCCAGAAAGAAAATGGTACGGTCTGGCCTGACCTGGAATTTAGCAAAAGATTGTTATTAATTTCCAATTAAAAGTTTATATCACTGTAAGATCCAATTTACATTGCCCTGCTAATATCCCATAGCTACATTTCAGCCAGCTGAATAAGACCTGGACTGAGCATCTGTTCCTCTCTTTTGCTGGTAACTAGCAACGCAGTCCTAAACAGAGTTAAATTTTCCTAAATGCCTTTTCCTCAGTGGATTTAGGGTTACACCCTTCTAATCCCATTTACTTCAACTCTGTTAAATCCTGGACTTAGCCAAAAGCACAAGTCTATGGTGTAAGCCAAAGGGGAGGGGCCACAGGGACCTTGGCCCTTAGCCTGTGTCCTTAACAGTGCTGGCAGAAACCAGCCCCAGTTTGTACCGGGGAGCTGTTGGGCTGGATTGTTTTAATAGTATGAGTATTTTATATCATGTACATTTATATTATATGTATTTTACTTTGTGAGCTGGTTTGAGTTCATGATGTGGAACACAATTTTAAGACCGCCATTACATTATAATGGGACTTAACTATCATCCATGTGTTTTAATATCCTTTGTTTTTTAAAGGGCTTGCAGAAATTGGAGAAAAGACTTTGTTGTATATATGGAAAAGAGTGCAATTCCCTTAACAACCGATATTTGATGTGTCCCATATGATTTTTCCAATGATCCAGTCACAGCAAAATGTGAACTAACATTATGTTTTCACTGAGAAGACAAGGAAATTTCATTACTGTAAAAAAGATTGGACAAGATGTACCATGTGTCGGGAATCAGATGTTCAATAGTAAAGTGTCTTGCCAAGAAGTGAGCATCACTTTTTCCACTCATTTTTGATATGCTTTTGTTATTACAAGAAAGGAGGATTCACAAAATGAATGAAACGGTTGTTTTAGGGCCTCTCATTTGCCAATTTTAAATGCAGGTTTATTCAAAAGCATTTTTTTCAGGGCACAAGACTTGTTTGACGTCTAATTAAGATTTGTTTTTGTTCTATGGTCACATTCTCAATTAATATCATCCAACACAAAGCCCCAATTAATTGTGGTTAATTGTGACCCAAGCCAAGACAAAATGACTGCATTACAAGTGTTTGACATCTAGTGACACAAATTTACCATGCTCTTTACAGACTCCATTCAGTTCAGAAGAACTTGTGTAGGAGCCCACAAAAATAGGGTTGTCATATCTTCTGAACCTCAAAAGATTGAATCTGGGAGCACAAGGATGGTACCTCTCAGAGTGGCAAGGTGACTTTTGAAGGTCGGTGGTTTTTAAATAGAAGTTTCTCCTTCTCGGATTTAGGTGCTTCAACTAGGACTCAGCTTTGTGAGCTACCAGGGAATGTGTCTCCTCAAGCTTTAGAGTCCTATTCATATAGCCACTTATTCAGAATATATAACATCAACTGCTGTAATTGGCCTGCAGTATATAAAACCCGTCGACTGGGCAGATCTAGTTAACATGCAGAATCTTGGTCTTTTGTTCTGTTGGTCCCTTCATAATAGAGTCCTGGGGGAAAAACAGGGCCAATAAACCCAAACCCAAAATTTACTGGGAAAATGTTTTTTGCACACCCCTGCTTAAAAGTGTCCGACATCTTGGATTGCCTCTAGTTGACCAGTCTTCTAACAATGAATTACTCATTACTCTTTACTTCAGAAATACTCTTTACCTCAGTTGACTCTTCAGCAAAATAATACTGAAACACTTTACAGGGTCTTAGTGAATATTCACTGAGTTCTTATACAATGTATTCTGGCCATCATGGAGAAATTCTTCAGTATTTTGCATTTTGTAATACTCTGATTATAGCTGTGCTTTAGAAATGGACCTGCCTGAGCAAGTGGAACAGACTGACAAAACATCAGCTAGCCACAAGTGACACAAAAATGTTTACAACACACACTGACTGGTGGTGAGACATTGTGATGCAAATAATAATTTAATTCATCCTTCAATGGCCAATCTTGTAACAACTTGATCTGGGGAAATGAGTCAATAAGGGAGTGACATGTAGTGACAAAGCAGTAAACAAGCCCAGTGGGAAAACATTAGCAATATAATTTCATTTGAAGAATATGGGACATTAACTGGTTACTCTGTATCTGGCATCTATTGATCAGCATGGTAACTGTGTGGATAGAAGTAAATAGATTAAGGCAAACAGCTGCACTAAATCCATTGCTTCCTGTTCTTCTCCCACTTGGCAGAGGATGGAGAGAAGAACAATGGAGGAGGATGTCATATATACGCTATCAAACTAGGACAACTATGTTAGCAGGGCCTAGTTGGTAAGCTGGAGTGGCAACTTAGTTTTATTATTTTATCACGTCTACAACTCATATCAGTTAGTCTGATCACGAAGACTTTCCTGTGGTTTTTTTTTAAGGGTCGCCTAATTTGCTCCTAATAGTATGGTAATATAGTTAACTATTTCTTTATGCAGTGTCTTATGTAGCCTTTCTTCCTTGCATCCATTCTTGCAGTAGATTATCAGTAAGTTTAATGAAAAAAAATTAATAAAGGAGGGATTCCCATGCAACAGCCACACAGGGACCAAAAGCGAGGTATAAAACTATGTTTTCATTCCTCCATCCAAAAACATAGCCTATTCAACATTTAAAAGGTAAAGGTCCCCTGTGCAAGCACCGGGTCATTCCTGACCCATGGGGTGACGTCACAACATTGGGGGAGGCCTATATGTTTTATGGCTGGCCTAGACAATTTGAAAACTGTGAAGCCAGATGCTGGCCACCAGCCATGTATGGCAACTCAGTAAGGGCTCAAAAAGCACCTATTTGTGTATATATGCTTGGCAGGGACTATGTGAACAAGGGAATTGACAAGCATCTTGCAGGCCACAAGACATTACAGGTGGGGTGTGCTCAGTTGGCTGTATAGACCAAGTGTGGGGGTGGGGGGGAGGTAGTTGTGAATGTCCTGCATTGTATAGGGGGTTGGTCTAGATTACCCTGGTGGTCCCTTCCAACTCTATGGCCATTTATGCAGGGGTATTTACTTCGCAGTCCCTGCTGAACTGCTTCAAGGCTTCCTTTGCATTAGTCATGATTTTACTGACCTTCAGATGTGACTTTGCTCTGGCATCGTTGTTCCCCTGCAGTTCTAGGACCTTGTTTTAGAACAAATGTAAATACTGCTTTGAGGCAAGAGGAACTCAAATTCCCTCCATTTCCATGCATAACTCTTAACTTCGGGTTTCTCTCCCCATGCCTATTTTGGCTTCTCCCTCCCACGTGTCTGTCCCTTCCCTCAAAGCAAAGCACAAAAGAAGGAGTTAAACCATCATGAAATGTGCAGGAAGACCCCAAAGAGAGGCTGCAAAGGTCGAAAGGCAAGGGAACTGTTGAAGAAAGGTGGGGAGGAATAACCAGCAAAAGCACATGCAGCCCCTTTAAGAGCTGACCCACCCCCTCCAAGTAAAGTGCAACAAGGCTGCGTTATCAGGGGGAGGGACTCAGAAGCTCCGAGATTCACTGGGGATGCCTAACTAATCACAAGGTACTCCTGGAATTTGGGGGGAGGAGAGAATCCCTCATGCATATGATGTTTGAGAATTCAGAGCAGAAAACTGTGCAGCAAACCAAACTCAATTTCCCCTGCATAAATGACCTATGATTCTATGACCACCCTCAGCAATCAACATTCTCATTTGTATAATTAGCCATGAAATACTTCTTGGAGGTTGGTATCCTCCGTGCACCAAATTGATACAACAAACAGCGCATTCAGGACAAAAGTCTTACAGTTTGTAATCAAATTAGTATTAAAAAAAAAGAGAAGTATTTGCTGTTTTACTACTGTCCACAAGGCAGAAGAATACAGTTCCATGGCCTGTACTCCAGAAACCCCATTCACCTAACCACCGATTTGTTAAAGGGAACAGGAAAGACTTACATTTATTAAAATAAGTTCTTTACAATTGTAATAAATTAACAAGGAGCTCAGAGTAATAACTTAAGCCTTGCAACAGCCCTCTGAAGTAGGCTATGATCAAAGAGAATGACTTGTCCAAGGCCACCCAATGATCTTTATAGCTGAACAGAATGAGGAAAATGAGTTTTCATTGCATCACACCCACTAGATCTATATCAAATCCTTACATCATGCTGATTCACTATACATTTGTGAGAAAGAAAGTGGCTCTCTTTCTGTTTTTCTGATTCCTTCACTGACCACTTGTGTGGCACAACACAGCCAGGTGCCACTGTGGTAATAACCCCCAACCTACCTACTAATCTATCTCACATCAATGTAATGAATGAAAGTCTTTCACTCTCGGAATGATGTAAGAACTCCCATGACTAATATAATCAAGACCTACGGTACAGTTCTGAACATGAAAGGATTTTGGTAGTTGAAGCAAGAGTCATCCATGGCATGAATCAAGATTCGCCTGTGGGAATAGAGTCAACAGGACAAAGTTATAGGATATGGAAAGAGATGGGATGTGATACGGGGAAAGAAACACCTGGAGAAGATATGACGACATATAAAAGAATGGCAAAGCATTCTGTAGCATGGTGCAGTGGTTAGAAAGTTGAACTAGAATCTATGAGACCCAGCTTTGAATCCCAAGTCTGCCATGGAAGCTTACTAGGTGACCGTGGGCCAGTCACACATTCTCAACCTAGCCTACCTCACAGGGTTGTTATGGGGGGGAAATGGAGGAAAAGGGAATGATGTGAGCCGCTTTGGGTCCCCAATGAAGAGAAAGGCAGGGTATACATGAAATTAAATTAACACCTTAAAGGCTGGTGACCTTCTAGTTGCACAAGCTTTTCATAGGTTACAACTAATGTTATATGCATCTATGAAGACATGGCTAATACCTAGATTTATGGATGACATTAATATTCTTATTTCCCTTACTTCTCCCAAGCAGCCTGCTGGGTTTTTCATGTATCCTCCTGAATCTATTGTAATCCTTTCCCTGTATGTCTTGCTGTCTCTTATCTTCCATTACATCAGGTATGCCATCTTTCCCCCACCCACCATGCTTCCTGAGAAACAGAAGCCCTGCAGGCATCTCCCAGGGTTATAACTCTGGGAAGTTTCACACACTGCCAAGTCATTTGATGCAATGGAAACTGAATCCAGGTATCTTAGATCTGGGTCACACACTGACTCACACTTAAATATCAGTGGGACACTTCTAAGTAAATGTTTTTAGGGTTAAGACATTAGTCAGAGACTTTCAGGAACAACTCTTGTTACCTGGTCTAAGCCCCTTGGACATGGAAGGTATAAATGCATACAATTTGTTTTATATGTATTCATTCTACTGCTAGGCAAGTCTCCTACACACACTTATTTGAGAGTATGCCCCTCCAAATGTAAAGAAGTAACTTCTCAGTAACTGTGCATGTTGTTTAAATCTGCTGGCTATCTGAATTAACAAGGTATCCCCATATTATTGCTAATTTGACGGTACCCACATAGCTGTTTTATTCCACCTTGGTTTCCAAACTAGAGCACTGTTTTTTTCAGGAGATCCTGAATGTGCATCTCTACAGAGCGGCAAATCCAAGGCAAAACCTTCCGTGCATAAATGGCCAGAGAGTCGTGAGAGATCCTGAGCAGCTGCTGCTGCCCTGCTTCTGCTGGAACAGAAGACATCCACAGTTTGACTCATTTTGGGGCTTTTATCTATAACTTTTTTCCTGTGTGTGTTGGGGGGGAAGCAGATTCTGTATGTGCGTGTGAGGGGGGAAGCCAAAGTGGGGTGGGTTTGATTGCCTTTGTGTGGGACTGTGCTTTCTCCTGTTTTCACCGGTTGCCAACTTCGTGTGGCGTTAACTGTGGGTCAGTGAGTCTCTTTCTGGCTGGCTGCTATTGTTTCCAATGGGCTGTGCAGCCACTCCTGTAGTTTCTATTGGGCTAGCCCAGGGGTCTGCAAACTGCGGCTCCCGAGCCGCATGCAGCTCTTTGGCCCATTGAGTGTGGCTCTCCGAACTTGGTTCGGAGCCCCTGCTCTCGCGCCCGCTCGCACTGGCAGCCAGCTGCAAAGCCGGCGCACCTGAGAGAGAGAGAGAGAGAGAGAGAGAGAGAGAGAGAGAGAGAGAGAGAGAGAGAGAGAGAGAGAGAGAGAGAGAGAGAGAGAGCAGGCGAGTGGGCATGCTGTCTCTCCCCCCCCCTGCTGTGGAGAATGGCCGGGTCCTCCTTTCCCTTGCCCTCAATGGTTGGGAGGCTAAAGCCTCCCCTCTCCTCTAGCCACGTGATTGCTGGGCGAGCGGCTCGGCGGTTCCTGCCCCCCCCGCCTATCAGCTGTTGGGCGGGGCGGCTTCCTTTGGTAGACCTGGCCTCTGGCTGAGTCCCATTGGGAGGCCATGTCTACCCACAGGCTTTCTTGGCGGTAGACCTGGACTCCAAGGAGGGGAAAAAGTCCCCCTTCAGAGGCTAGGTCCACCAATTGGCTTCTATGGGCCTCTGGAGGCCAGGTCTACTGCCAAGAAAGCCAATGGGTAGACCTGGCCTCCCAATGGGACTCAGCCGTAGGCCAGGTCTACCAATAGGGTTTTATGGTGGTAGACCAGGCCTCCAGAAGAGGACTCCGGACGGGAAGGGGGAAATGGCAGGGACTTACAATTTAATTTTTATCAATAAATAAGATCACTATTAAGTATCATATCAAGTTTTATTCAGTGTACCTATAGTTTAATTAAGACTTAAAACTTTAATTAAAGTTTATTAAGTTAATAAACAGTGTACTTACCTATATAGGTTAAGTTTAAGAAATTTGGCTCTCAAAAAAAATCTCAATCGTTGTACTGTTGATATTTGGCTCTTTTGACTAATGAGTTTGCCGACCCCTGGGCTAGCCTGTCATTCATTTTAGTGCATCCCCTGTAATGTATTCTCAATGGAGTCAATGTAAGACAACCGACATTCCCCTCTCCCGTTATCTTCAATGGGCTGGGCAGCCTCTCCCATTGTTTCCAATGGGCTGACTTGTCATTCCTTTTAGTGCATCCCATGCTAGTTACGCTGTTTACTTACGCTTTGAGCGTTGTTGGATGCACTTTTGGCGTAGTTACATCGGCTCTTAGAAGCCACAGACTGGCTTCTACTGTGTGGGGGGGGGGAGGCAAAGTGGGGTGGGTTTGATTGCCTCTGTGTGGGACTGTGCTTTCTCCTGTTTTCACCGGTTGCCAACTTCGGTGGAGTTAACTGTGGGTCAGTGAGTCTCTCTCTGGCTGGTTCCTATTGTTTCCAGTGGGCTGTGCAGCCGCTCCTGTTGTTTCAAATGGGCTAGCCTGTCATTCGTTTTAGTGCATCCCCTGCAATGTATTTTCAATGGAGTCAATGTAAGTCAACCAATGGGCTGTGCAGCCACTCCTGTTGATCCAATCTTCACAAAACTTGGGGGTTCTTGCAAGAACGGTCCCCTCAAGCTACCCTGAAAGTTTGGGATGTCTAGCTCCAAAAATGTCCCCCCGGAGCCACGGAATGCCGCCAATTTGCTTTAAGTGGCTTTATTCCTGTGGGCAATTTTTTTGGGGGGGCGACCCCTTCTGGGTCCCATATCTCGGGACCCTCTGATCCAATCTTCACAAAACCTGGGGGTTCTTGCAAGAAGGGTCCCCTCAAGCTACCCTGAAAGTGTCGGACCTCTACCCCCAAAAATGCACCCCCAGAGCCACAGAAAGGTGCGAATGTGTTTTTAATGGCTTTATTCGGCCGAATTTTCCCCCGAACTCGGAACTTGGTGCCAAATTCCACGGATCCGAATCAGGGGAGTTCGGACTTCAGCATTTCCTGAATTAAAACGGGCTGAATTGTGCCGAATCCGAATTTTACTGAATTTTTTTTGTTCAACAGCCTTATTGCAAACTCCAAAAGGTCTATTCTATTCATTCCAATGGGCTGATCAAGGGGGAGACCCTTTTCCGGGCCCCATAACTTCAGACCCCCTGACCCAATCTTCACAAAACTTGGGGGTTCTTGCAAGAAGGGTCCCCTCAAGCTACACTGAAAGTTTGGAACCTCTATCTCAAAAAAATCCCCCCCCCCCCGGAGCCACAGAAAGGCGCGAATGTGTTTTTGGTGGCTTTAAATGGCCGAATTCATTTGCGAACTCCAAACTTAGTGCTGAATTCCAAGGATCCAAATCGGGGGAGTTCAGACTTCGGCATTTCCTGAATAAAAACGGGCCAAATTTTGCCGAATCCGAATTTTACCGAACTTTTTTTTTTCAACAGCCCTAATATAGTGGGTGGAGAGCATTTCTGCATATAGTGGGTGGAGAAGTCATTGGAAGGTAGGGATCTGACACTTAGTTTCTGCATTTCAGTAGTTATATAAGGAGTGACTAAAAGTTTCTCATTAGCTAACCGTTTCTCATAAACAAATAGATGGGAAAGGTCTTAGAAAAATAAACAGAATGTGTTGCTAGAAAATTACTTAAGCCTTTGACAGAGTAATAGAAGCTGGAAAATTACTGAAGCCTTTGACAGAATAATAGAAGCTGAAGCCTCTGGCAAAGAATATTCTTTTTTATTTTTAAAAGGAAATTAAACCTCTGCTATATATCTTTTGCAATATGTGCAATTGGGCTTTATATTGAATAATTCTGCATACGTACAACATTAATACCATGTTCATGTGTTCCAATATGTCAAAGCCTGTAACCGTTCCACAGCACCTAATATTATAGGCATTCTTTTCTGAACCTGGAGAGAATAGATATGCATCATGACTAGTATTCTTGTTGATTAGTAGCCATTCATAGCCCTATCCTCCATGAACATGTCTACTCCCCTCTTAAAGCCTTCCAAGTTGGCAGCCATCATCACATCCTGGGGCAGGGAGTTCCACAATTTATCTATGTGTTGTGTGAATAAATACTTTCTTTTATCAGTTTAGAATCTCTCACCCTCCAGCTTCAGCAGATGACCCTGCATTCTAGTATTATGAGAGAGAGAGAAAAGCTTCTCCCTGTCTACTCTCTCCATGCCATGCATAATTGTATAGACCTCTATCATGTCTCCCCTTAACCGCCTTCTTTCCAAGCTAAACAACCCTAAGCATTTTAACCACTCCTCATAGGGCAGATGTGGTCTCACCATAGATTTGTACAAGGGCAGTACGATAGCAGCAGTTTTATTCTCTATTCCTTGTCTAATTATGGCCAGCATAGAATTTGCCTTTTTCACAGCAGCCAAACACTAGGTTGACATCTTTATTGAGGGATCCACTACCACCCCAAGATCCCTTTCTTGGTCTGTCGCTGCCAGCACAGATTACATCAGTATATATGTGAAGCTGGGATTTTTTGCCTCAATATGCATCAGTTTCCACTTTCTCACATTGAATCTCATTTGCCATTTTAATGCCCATTCCTCCAGTTTGAAGATATCCTTTTGCAGCTCTTCACAGTCCGATTTTGTTTTAACCATCCTAAATAATTTGGTGTCATCTGCAAACTTAGCCACCTCACTGTTCACCCCAACTCCAGGTCACCTATGAACAGGTTGAAAAGCACCGGTCCCAACACAGATCCCTGAGGGACCCTACTGCTCACATTCCTCCATTGTGAGAACTGACCAGTTATTTGCTCCTCCTCTTTCTTCCTTGTGACCTCACATGTCGCAGGATATTAAGTAGCCCAGTATGGGAAACCCAGATCCAAATAAATGTGATTTATCTTTTCAATCACTCTTGGTACTTCCACTTATCAACAAGTAGCATCATCAGGGCAGTGATTAGACTGAAGCTTTCAAACATATATTTTATACAGAATAAGGCTGTTTCCTCCTCACTGAGTGGTCTCTTCTGCCAAGCCCCCATTTCATTCTTAGCAGGTTTCATACCAAGTGAACTCTCTTCCTTCAAAGTATATGTTTATTTTAAATCAGACGTTGACCTGTCAACCCCTTACTGTGTGGATATTGGAGTCTCCAAAGAGAGGATCAGCAGCACCCACATAAGCTTTCAAACTTAATTTCTTTTCATATTTTATGGTGGAGGAGAAACCATGAGGGCTAAGGAATGTTTTCCTTTAATGCCCTATTATTTTGTATACCGTGATTATTTTTCTTATAGAGGTGGTTATAGAAAGCACTATGTTTTTCTTGCCTATTTCTTTCCAATTCCCATGTTATGTATGCATCCAGCCAAAACTCACTCCCATCTGTCTGAAGGTGGGCAAATGGTTTTCTCCATCCTGCCTATTTGTCTCCATAAAGGAAAATCATCTCCTCTGAGGAGTTGTTTTGGCTGTATTCCCAGAGAAAGAATGTTTTCTCTGAAACTGTGGGCTCCCTGAGAGTTAATCAGGAGATTTTGCATCACTTTATCGTAACACACCCAACTGTTCCTTATTTTGGGAATCAGATGTAGTTACTGTGAACTCTGTCTCTGCATTTTATAAATGCAAGGGACTGCAGACCATGCTCCATCCATATGCTCAAGAGGGAATATGGAACCAGAGTAGGAATCTGCAATCCATACACTGGGGTTCCCATTTTTGCATATGGCATTGCCTCAGGGGGGGATATGATTGCATTGTTCAGGGACACTTGCTGCTGGAGATGCCAACCGTTAAGGCCCCTGTGCCTTTGGGTAGTGATTAAAAGAGCAAACTGTGCAGAGAACTCTCATCGAAGCTGTGAACTCCAAGGATAGCCTTCTCAGCCTCAGCTCCTCTTTTCTAACATGGCGATGATAATGGGATGCTTTCCCCATTTAGAAACTGAGCACAACTAAAGGCAAAGAGGCTGTCCTGTAGGACAACAGATCTAATCATTCAAATCAGATCCCGAGAGAGATCCTGCATTCTCTGCTCCTTCCCCAACTCCATAACATATTTCTTTCCACACACATCCCTTCCCCAAGTGAGACCACACTTGGAATACTGTGAACAGTTCTGGTCACCACACCCCAAAAAAGGATATTTCACAGTTTGAGAAGGTGCAGAAAAGAGCAACCAAAATGATCAGGGGGCTAGAGCAACAGCCCTCTGAGGAATGGTTAAAATGCTTAGGGCTGTTTAGCTTGGAAAGAAGGTGGTTAAGGGGAGATGTGATAGAGGTCTATACAATTATGCATGGCATGGAGAAAGTGGACAGGGAGAAGCTTTTCTCCCTCTCTCATAATACTAGAATGCAGGGTCATCTGCTGAAGCTGGAGGGTAAGAGATTCAAAACAGATAAAAGGAAATATTTTTTCACACAATACATAGTTAAATTGTGGAACTCCCTGCCCCAGGATGTGGTGATGGCTGCCAACTTGGAAGGCTATAAGAGGGGAGTAGACACGTTCATGGAGAATAGGGCTATTCATGGCTACTAGTAAAAATGGATACTAGTCATGATGCATACCTGTTCTCTCCAGGATTAAAATGCCTGTTATATTAGGTACTGTGGAACACAGGCAGGATAATGCTGCTGTTTGTGGGCTTCCTGGAGGCACCTGGTTGGCCACTGTGTGAACAGACGTCTGGACTTGATGGGCCTTGATCTGATCCAGCGTTGCCTTTCTTATGTTCTTATGTACATACTTTCTATCACTATACATGTTTCACAACAAAAGTTCATATATACAGCATTGGCAAAGGAAGAGAATGATAATGATGTCCTAGAAGTGAACTTATAATTTCATTCATCTGGTAAACCAAGTATTATATCCTAGTGGGACTTTAAGTACTACCATGTTTCTTAGTTGGGTATATGAGTCCATCTGAGTTCTCACAGCCAGATTCTGCAAACAGCCAAATTTCAAACAAACGAGCTGACTAAATGAAGGCTGCAAATGTGAGAGAAATAACCTGCAAACATACTGTAACCTGAGCACAAATAAACCAAATGAAAAGCAAACAAAACTCCAATTAGTTGCTAGGTCTAAGCAAACTAGCAGTGAAGAGGCTGCATGAAAGGTACCAATATGGCACAAATCCACTGCTGACAGATTAGATATGCAGTTAGTTAGAACTTGGGATCTTGAGGTTGCCAAATGTCCCTTTCTATACTTATGTGTTGAGGATAAAGGGAAAAACATATTAAATGGCTGGGGGGGGGGTTAAAACAAAAATATACAACATAATTAATACCATCCTATTTACCAAGGGGTTTAAAGATAGCCTACATAAAAAGTGTTCAGGGGAATCTAAAAATTACAAATGAGTGTAACTTGTGTCCCAGGTAAATTACTAAATTATTAAATCCAGAATTGTTTTGTGCTCCCCAATAGGCTGCTGGACTAGACGGGCGCTTGCTTTCATCCTGCAAAGCCTTTCTGTTTATTGCAGTCTTTCCTTAAGAAAATAAGCACTGCACATTCTCCCACAAAGAGATTTTTCAGGATTTAAAATTAAAATCCTGGAGATTTTTGGGGTGGAGCCTGAGGATGGGGTTTAGGGAGGGGAAGGGAAGGGAAGGAAGGGAAGGGAAGAGAGGGACTTCAATGGGGTATAATGCCATAGAGTTCGCCTTCCAAAACAGCCATTTTCTCCAGGTGAACTGATCTTTGATGCCTGGAGATCAGTTGTAATAGCAGGAGATCTCCAGCCACCACCTGGAGGTTGGCAACTGTATTTCAGATCCGTCTTTATCCACAGACAAAGCCTGTGCCTTTGATCTCAGGATTCTTGATTTTGTTATATAACTTACATAGAAAGATAAAGTTGCCAGCTTATTTATTTGCCCTGCTCCTATGATACCAACAGCAGCAGGAAACACCAAAAGAAAAATTAGAAGTTGGAACTTTTTACTCCTCTTGTCTTCATGCTGGGAACAGCGTTTATCTGTTTATCTGTGTGTCAGGCTTCTGTCAGCCATGGAAAGGCAGGACCAATAAAATAGTAACATCAGGGGCACAAAGTGGGTATGAGGACCACGGAACAGATGAGTACCTAGGCCAACTCTTGTGCTGCATCTCAGAGCATCAGATATGGATGTGACAACCCTACCTATAACAGTATCTTAACATGGAAGATATTTTATCAGCCAAGAAAGAAGTATTTTCTCCTCCAGCTCACTTGGCAGAGAGAATGGGGCAGGGGAGAGAGATACCAGCTCCTTTTGCTTATAAGTAGAAAGAAAGAACAGCTTCAAAATTCAGGTTGCCTTTATGTCAACAAAGAGAAGCCACCCTTGCACAGAGACTGTCTTCTGTGATCAAATATTTACCTACGAAGTAACTGCCATGACTTACTTATGAAAAAAAAAGACCTCACTTTCTAAAACCCAAAAACAAAAGCCATGTAACAGCTTTTATTATCACCAACCACAATTGTCCCAAACAATGTGCAAGCTTTCAAGTTCTTCAGAAGTCTTCATCAGGCTAGATTTTTTTAAAAGTTTCAGCCCTTTTTGGGAGGTGGGGTGGGATTGCTTCTTTCTCCCAGGAGGTCAGAGAGCAACCTGACACCAACATCATTTTAAATCTCTAGGCCTGCTCAGCATCTCACACAGGATTCCCCACTCCTCCACATGAGCGGTGGACACTAATCAGTTGAACCGGGCTGGTTTCCCCACTCCTATGCATGAAGCCAGCTGGGTGACCTTGGGCTAGTCACAGCTCTCTTAGAGCTCTCTCAGCCCCACCTACCTCACAGGGTGTCTGTTGTGTGCAGGGGAAGGGAAGGTGATTGTAAGCCGGTTTGATTCTTCCTTAAGTGGTAGAGAAAGTCGGCATATAAAGACCAACTATTCTTCTTCTTCTTCTTCTTCAAGACAAAAGCAAAAAAATGTTGTCTGAGAAATTCCTCCCTCCTCATCTGATGAAGAGTTATGAAAAACTTGAAAGCCTGGATGCTGTTTTGTGTTATTTTGGTTGGTCATAGTAAAAGTCATTATATGGCTGGAGGTGTGTGCTTTGGACCAATGTACTGCTACAAGCAATCTTTTTTCTAATTTTAGAGAAACATACTAATGGAACAGGTTTGATTCATTTATATATATTAATTTATTTTAATCTTTAAAATGCTTCTTAATGTATTTACTTGTGCAGGTTATTTTGAACTGAGAACCTGAGTGTCCTTCATAGAGAACTCAAATTAGAGGCAAAATATGAAGGCCCTTGTTTATACTTACGCATTTTACTTATGCAGTGCATTTTACTGCCTCCTCTTTCTTTTTCATCATGTTTGCAAAAGTTATTAAGATCTTCTGTGAGTGGCATTGGGACACAAGGAAGAATATGTAAATAACCAATTAGTAATAAAGCAGATAGGGAAATTATATCCTGATGTGACAAATGAAGGCCATTTATGCTTGGTAATTAGCAGTGTGTTCCAGTGTGTTTTTCATGCTTTAACGTGACCTTTTGTGTTTGCTTCGCCCCACGTCGAAGAATCCCCTCAAGGAAGCATGCAAAATGACAGCCATGCATTAGCTATGCAAATGGTGGTTGGCTAATGGAAGGAACTAAGGAGCAGGCCAGTGGGGGGGTGGAATTTCTCCTTTTGCGGCAGGACCGTGAATAGGCATTTTAAAGGTCACATTTTTAAAAAGAGCTTTGAGCGAGCATCAAAATTGACCCTGCATAAATGGCCAAAAAGTTAATCTTTGAGGGAAGCTCAGAGAAAGGGAGTGGGCAGAGCTAAGGAGCTCACTCATTTCTGAGGAAATGAATTGAATCTGATTTTGGCAACCCGTGTGTTCAGAAGCTGTGTTTGATCAGGGGAACTTGAGGGTTCAGTTTTGCCTAAGCTGGTGTGAAGCAAATCCTGTATTGTGACAGGCAGAGATTGGGAGGAAAGGGACCCTTGCTCAGCTCACTAAGAGGGAATAGGCTCTGGGAAGGAGATATTCCAGATACAGGGCTTTGTTAATGGATTACTGCCACAGAAAAGTGGGATATATCTGTAGTGAGAACTGGAAGAGAGATATGAGGAAAATCCCCATACTTCTGTGTTTCTCTGGGGAAGAGAGATTGTATGGTCTCCAACTCCCTTGCTAGCTTGGCAGCAGAGTCTGAATAGGAATATCTCTAAGAAGTTCTGGGAACTGAACTGAAGTTGTGAACTGAAACGAAGAAGTGTAATGCTGTACCATCTAAGCCTTCTAAGATCTACGCCTCCTCTGAAGTGAAACCTATAAAATTAGCCCTGGTTCTATGCTCTTCCTAACTACAGTTTCCCCTCCAAAACCAGCTCTTGTGCAGTGTTTAATAAATCTCTGTTTCTGATTTGTTGAAATCAGCCTCTGGTGTCTCATTTCTTCTGAGGTAGAAGAAGTAAAGGGGACTAAGAAGGAGGAAAATTAAAACTCCAAATAAACGTTCTGGCAGTTTTCCCTCAGCACACACCAAGAGGGATTGTGATACCTGAATTTTTAACAGGCTAGTGTTATTGGGTTGACTCAATAAAGGAAGCCACAGCCTTCAATTTGCAAGATTTGAGCAAGGCTGTCAAAGATAGGACATTTTGGAGGACTTTCATTCATAGGGTCGCCATGAGTCGGAAGCGACTTGACGGCACTTAACACAGTGTTATTGGGTTAGACCCCACAAACTGTGAATGCAGAAGCAGCTGTTTCCTTCTTTCCTCTTCCCTCAATATCCCTACACTGGCCCCCAAAAAGGCACTGCCAGAGATTGGGGGACCCCCATGGACAAACAGCAATTCAGCGTGGAGGCTGCACAGAAGAGGAGGAATCAAGAGTGAATAGTCTTCCCCCACCCTCTCCTGCCAGCAGAGCCTCTTGTGGCAGCAGAGGTTCTGCTATCGAAAAGGGAGATAGCCCACTTCAGCAGAATTTCCCCTCTTCGTTGCAGCCCCCTGTGCCCCATAGCTTTTGGACCTGGGGGATTCTCCTCCGGTAGCAATGTCTTTTGGTGGTCACAGGGGGTTGGTGGGGAAAGAAGAGGGTGTGCAACGAACCACTTCTCCAAGCACCTTTTGCTTGGATCTTTTGTAGGATCTTACTCATTGAATTTGATGAGCTGGTTGTTCCAAAGTAAGCAATTGCAAAAGGCAGAATAAGCAGAATTTTCAAGGTATAACAGGACCCTTTAGTTCAAGTCAATTTGAATTTTCAAATTGTTGGACGAGTAAAAGTGTTTGTTTTCTCTGATCATAGCAACAAGATAGCTTTTACTCCCACTTGGTATCACCTTGCCCTTTCCAAATCTGTGATCTACCTCTTGCATTCTTTTCACAAATGAACTCACTTTCCTGACTGATGACCAGCCAAGACTAATCAGATAAGTTTGAAAATGATCCAGAGGTTTGGATAACCAAACCTTAAGTTCTTGCATACTTGAATCTAGGCCAAGTATTTCTAGTAGCACTAGACACAGGTTATAAAGATTTGTGCTGAAATTTCTGTAAAAGTTCTCAATAAGTTTATTACCCTCTTCATGTATGCTCGCATCAGACATACGTACAATTCTGCATCTAAAGCAGTATTTGGTGAGATAGTTTACTGACTCCCAAAGGTCTCTTAACATGGGCGGAAGGAGGGATTTATTTATGAGTGGTTGTTTTTATAAGACTACTTGCCTTGAGGAAAGCACTATTAAAGAGACTTTGCAATTTTTCTTGTCTGCCTTAAAGCATCTGGATCAAAAAGAGATGCCTTTATTCCCAGTTATGGAAGTACAGAAGTTGTGGATAAGCAGCATTTATAATGCATTTATAAAGAGACAAGTGGGAACCTGCAAGGACTTGCGGGAGGCATATCATTCTCCCCTCCACTATTTCCTCTTTTCCTGAAAGCCTCCATAACCTCACTCCTTTTCCTGCATCTTTCTATCCTTCTAGGGTTGCTAACCTCCAGGAGAGGTCTGGAGATCTTCTGGAATCACAACAGATCTCCCAACTGCAGAGATCAGTTCCCCTTAGGGTTGCCAATTCCAGGTTGGGAAATTCCTGGAGATTTGGGGGTGGACCCTTGGGAGGGCAAGGTTTGGAAAGGGAAGCAACTTCACAGTCCACCCTCCAAAGCAGCCATTTTCTCCAGGGGATTCTTGGTGAGTGTCTGGGGATCCCAATGATCCGGGTGTGTTGGAGGTATGGCAGTGGGAACAGGTTTTACAAAGGAAAGAGTTGGAGATATGAGCATGCTCGGACTCTTTCCAACCTGTGTCCCATCCTGAGATACAATGGTAGGGGGATAAGGAATAGCCCATCTCCAACACTGATGCTGTGCAATGCCATATCCATCGCAAATAAGATCGCAACCCTGCAGAACTGCTTTGTAGAGCAGGATGTGGACCTGGTTTTGTGTGACTAAGACCTGGGTGAGAGAAGGTGAGTTAGTCACCCTGAAAGAACTGGCTCCCCCAGGTTTCTCGGTCCTCCATCAGTCCCGGACAATGGGTCAGGGGAGTGGACTGCTAATACTCATCCGGAAGGTTTTCTCCTTTAAGGCCCTACCGTCCCCAGAGACCTCCAGCATTGAGTGTGTTGGCCTTGTGTGGGGCACTGAGGAGAGCGTGGCTATCTGGCTGGTGTACTAATTGCCTAATGTGCCAGCAGATACCCTGCCAAGCCTACTATAGGTGGCTGCAGCCTGGGTCTTTGAGTTTCCCAAACATATTGTTTTGGGAGACCAATGTCCATGCCAACACTGCCTCATCTTCACAGGCTTCAGACCTAGTGTCTTCCATGGCGGCACTGGGGTTCTCCCAATTTGTAACAGGCAAGTGGGCCACATGTTGCATTTGATCTTTGGGCTAGGGCTAGGGGTGGCTCTGATACCCATTGACACAGTGCCATGGTCAGACCACTTTACCTTGAAGGCTCAGATTAATGTTCCATCTCCTCTTTGTTTGGGCGGTGAGCTGGATTCCAGAGTGCAATGCAGGATCCGACTCCCCCAGTGGTTCCTTAGATGAGCTGGCGGAGGACTGGCATGGCCATCTCTCCAAAGCCATCAATGGGATCGCTCCCCGATACTGTCTTCACTCCCACCTCAAATGAGCTCCATGGTATACTGCAGAGCTCCAGGCTAAGAAGTGGGAGCTTAGATGGCTAGAGTGAGTTTGGCATTGAGCTCACGATGAAGCTACAAGAGCACCTTATATGAAGCTTATGAAAGCCTACAAGGTGGCAATAAATAAATAAGAATTAAAACAGTGGCAATAAATAAATAAGGTGGCAATAAATACAAGGTGGCAATGAATAAATAAGAATTAAAACAGTGTTCCTTACCTGTAACTGTTGTTCATCAAGTGGTCTTCTGTGCAGGCACACATGGGGAACTGCACATGTGCAGGCCAGCCACAGAGAATCTTACATGGAAAGCTTCTAGAAGATATGGGACACCCCCCCCTCCACCAATGGCTCTTCCCACTAAATTTGCCATGAGACGGAGGGCAGGGGGAGCAGCCATCCCTCAGTTCTCCCTTCCCTGCTGTGATATTAATCAGCCAGGCTAAGAAGCAACCCACTGCAGGGAAAGGAGGGAGAGATGTGTGCCTGCACAGAAGACCACTTGATGAATAACAGTTACAGGTAAGCAATGCTGTTTTTCATTGTCGTGGTCTCTGTGCAATCCCACATGGATTGCTGTGGTTGGATGGTTGAAGCAGAGCTGACTGAGTCCTAATCCATCAAAAATGGAGGTCCTGTGGCTTAGTCAGGGCAGCTTAGAGAAGATGCACCAGCTCCTGGCCCTTGATGGCACACAATTAACCCCTGCTCCCACTGTCAAGAGTGTGATCCTAGATGCCTCCTTATCCATGGAGGCTCAGAAAACTCCAAATCCTACCTTCCTCAGACTCCACCACAAAATCTCCAGGAATTTTCCCAAAATGGAGCTGGCAACCCTAGCTAGGCCTGGCCCCAGTGAGTCCAACCCCCTGCACAATCAGGAACCTCACAACTACCTCCCCCACACACACCCAGTGACCCTTACTCATGCCCAGAAGATGGCCAAGATGCCCTCCCTCTCATGATCTGCCTAAGGTCATAGAATCAGCATTGCTGACAGATGGCCATCTAGTCTCTGCTTAAAAACCTCCAGCGAAGGAGCACTCACCACCTCCTGAGGAAGCCTGTTCCACTGTGAAACCACGCTAACTGTTAGAAATTTCTTCCTAATGTCTTGATGGAAACTCTTGATTTAATTTCAACCCATTGGTTCTGGTCCGACCTTCTGGGGCAACAGAAAACAACTCGGCAGCTTCCTCTATATGACAGCCCTTCAAGTATTTGAAGATGGTTATCATGTCCCCTCTCAGTCTTCTCCTCTTCAGGCTAAACATACCCAGCTCCTTCAACCTTTCTCCTTAGGACTTGGTCTCCAGACCCCTCACCATCCTCATTGCCCTCCTCTGGACACGTTCCAGCTTGTCTACATCTTTCTTAAATTGTGGTGCCCAAAACTGAACACAGTACTCTAGCTGAGGTCTAACCAGAGCAGAGTAAAGCGATACCATCACTTCACGTGATTTGGACACTAGACTTCTGTTGATGCAGCCCAAGACTGCATTTGCCTTTTTAGCTACCGCATCACATGACTCATGTTCAGCGTTTGGTCTACTAAGACTCCAAGATCCTTTTCACACACACTACTGCTCAAACAAGTCTCCCCCATTCTATAAGTATGCATTTGATTTTTCCTACCTAAATGCAGAACTTTACATTTTTCTCTGTTGAAATGCATTTTATTGGTTTTAGCCCAATTCTCCAGCCTGTCAAGATCATCCTGTATCCTTATTCTGTCTTCTACTGTGTTTGCTACCCCTCCCAATTTAGTATCATCTGCAAATTTAATAAGCATCCCCTCTATTCCTTCATCCAAATCATTTATAAAGATATTGAACAACACAAGGCCCAGGACAGATCCCTGGGGCACTCCACTAGTCACTCCTCTCCAAGTGGATAAGGAACCATTAACTAGTACTCTTTGGGTGCTATCTGTCAACCAATTACATATCCACCTAACAGTAACAGGATCTAAACCACATTTTCCCAATTTGTCAACAAGAATATTATGGGGAACCTTATCAAAAGCTTTACTGAAATCTAGATAAACTATGTCTACAGCATTCCCCTGATCCAGCAAGGTAGTAACTTTCTCGAAAAAGGAGATAAGATTAGTCTGACATGACGTTTTTCAGAAAACCGTGCTGGTTCTTAGTAATCAGATCCATCTTTTCTAAATGCTCAAGGATGGACTGTTTGATGATTTGTTTGAAAACCTTTCCCGGTATAGAAGTCAAGCTGATGGGTCGGTAGTTACCTGGATCCTCCTTTTTCCCCTTCTTGAAGAACATCTATAAGAAGTTCTGGGAACTGAACTGAATTTGTGAACTTAACTGTGAACTTAAATTAAGAATTGTAATTCTGTACAAACTAAGCGATTTAAGATCTATGCCTTCTCTGAAGCAAAACTTATAAAATAGCTCTGTTTCTATCTTTTCCTAACCACTGTTTTCCCTCCATATCCATCCCTTGTACAGTGTTTAATAAATATCTGTGACTTGGTTGTTAACTTGAAAAAGCCTCTGGTGTCTCATTTCTACTGAGGTAAAATAAGTAAAAGGGACTAAGGAGAAAAATTAAAACTCCAATACAACTTTCTGGCAAACAAGCAGTCTCTCTGTCTCCCTCAACACAGACGGGGCAGGGGGGATCGTGATAATAATGTAAATGGGAAACAATCTGGGACGTACTTGCACGTATCCAACCCTGCCATTTCTCCAACAGAATGGCATTACTGTTTGCAGAAGAAAGAGCAGAGATAACTGCCATCCCTCCCCCATACTGTAGATCTCTACTTTGCCCCTGTTTACTGAACCTAGGATCAAAATTGAGGAGCTCAATGGGCTATAGTAGGAAAGTCCTATTCCATGAAGTCCATGAATGGTTGGATATATGTCACTGTAGAGGGCCACTATTTAGTTCTGAGCTTAATGCAGTGGTTAAGAGCTGTGGACTCTAATCTGGAGAACTGGGTTCGATTCCCCACTCCTCCACATGAAGCCTGCTTGGACTTTTCATATTTGGAATCTCCATATATTTCCAATACACCACTCTAGCTGCTGTCACTGTATGTAACAATAGTAGTTATTGAATTGTCAAGACTACTGCCCTCAGATAAGTCTATGAGCATAGCTTTTGATCTAATGATAGCTTAATAGTTGAAAGATTGTTAATGGTACTTGCTATTCTGGCTATACCAATTCTACCAAAATGTTCATTTTGTCATGGGGCAAATCAGAGTCTGCAGACCTCTCATAGCCAGTCCAACATTACAAGGCTAATTTCTTTGGTTGTTTTTCCTCACTTCCGAGTTCTCATCTCAAAGACATAAGAAAGAAAACAAAGTGCCTGAAGAGATCCAGGTACTGACTGTTGCCAGAACTGGTTCTACCAGCACCCTCTACTGGTATAGCTCCTGTATCAAGCAGAACAGCTTCTTTGTTTTAATACAGATATTCCATCATATATCTAGTAGAGATGGGTGGACCCACTAAACAGATCAGATTCACAAGGGGAACCACCCAGATCTAGAGTAGATCTTTCTGCAAATTTTTGGTAACCTCCATGGATATGCAAACATATCAAAAGTTTAAGGGGGAAAAATAGGGTTTTACCCCCTTGTGGTGTTTAAGTAAGTTGCTTTAAGAGAACTTGCTGCTGGGGAAGGAGGTATATGTAAGACAGGATGTAGGAGGTGGATATAGAATGCAGTTGTAGGGAGGTGTTAAACTGTTTTATCTTGTTGGAGTTTCTTTAATAAATGGATCCTGAAACTTGGAACAGAGGCTTTACTGAGTAAAACATAACCCACACACACACACACACACAAAAATAGACAGTAAAGCAGCAAAGAGGGAAGTAAGATGGCGAATTCTCAGCCCTCAAATTCCCTGCCCTACAACAGCTATTGCTTAATGCTTATCCAGCTGGCAGATTTCTCCACAGCTCATTTAGTACTGTAGCACTATACTGGAAGTGGAGGAAAGGTATCACCCAGTTCAGATAATACCAGTTACAGTGCATTCCTAAGGAGAGTTACTCCAGTCTAAGCCCATTTTTAATCTCACTCTCCTCCATCTACCATTTGTCTACTACATTTTTATCCCTACCTCTGCTACCATAAAATGAAGGAGAAAGGAATGCCACCGTTATCTTTCCTCCTACATTTTGTTATCAGTAGGTTAGGGTAGGAGAGGGTGACCAACTAGCCCCAAAGTCACCCACTAAGCTTCATATCTGAGTGGAGATTTGAACCTGGGTCTCCTAGACCTTGGCAATCACCTGAACCACTATACTGTGGAGTGGGGGAAAACCTGGAAAGCGGGGGGTGCCAAATGCCAAGATCCAAAAAAACTTTTAAAAAGTAAGTTATGTAAAATAAATCAATATAACATAAATAATACACCTAACTTAAGTATTAATTAGAACAAATGCAGTTTGATAGATTTATTCAACAATGAATATATTTCTTCTCATTGGTGCTCTCTTGATTAACTCATTAGCTGTAATATCTGATGTCCATGTAGAATAGCCATGTGATTGTGCCTAGCTTGCCTCATGCTTAGAGTTACCAGCTCCAGGAGATTTGGGGGGTGGAGTCTGAGGAGGGCGGGGTTTGGAGAGGGGAGGGACTTACAATGCCATAGAGTCCAATGGCCAAAGCAGCCATTTTCTCCACGGAACTGATTTCTGTCCCCTGGAGATCAGTTGTAATAGCGGGAAGTCTCCCACCACTAGGGTTGCCAGGTCCCTCTTCGCCACCGCAGGAAGGTTTTTTGGGTGGAGCCTGAGGAGGGTGGGGTTTGGGGAGGGGAGGGACTTCAATGCCATAGAGTCCAATTATCAAAGCGGCCATTTTCTCCAGGTGAACTGATCTCTATCGGCTGGAGATCAGTTGTAATAGCAGGAGATCTTCTGCTATTACCTGGAGGTTGGCAACCCTACCCACCACCACCTGGAGGTTGGCAACCCTACTCATGCTTGATCACAGAAACGTCTTCCTTCGAAGCCATGAGAATGACCTTTCTAATGTACAGAATGAAACAGGTATAGTGAGGCCTATTTTGACCAGCTTTGTCAATGCTGGTAGTGGCTGTTGTGGATAGTTTCCTTGTTTTCCACTCAGAAGATCAACCACATCATGAAAAGCTGAACATTTAACTTTCTGTTTCTTTGCAATATCCAACAACATATCATGATGAAGCAGTACACAAGATGCATCCAAGTCAGTAGTGTAAAGAAGAAGAGTTGGTTTTTATATGCCGACTTTCTCTACCACTTAAGGGAGAATCAAACCGGCTTCCTCTCCCCACAACATAAGTACCTTAGTGCCTCCCTTTGAAGGGGGTAGTTAAAACTGCAGTTACATGGAAGTAAGCCCCACTGAACAAGGGCATTTACTTCCAAACAAGCATACTTAGGATTGGGCTCCACATGACTTGAAAGCTTGCCTAATTTTTTTTAGCCATCGGTTTTGTTCCTTAGTGAGATGTGAGAGCTGATGGGCATTCTTATTTATTTAAAATATTAATATCCTACTTTTCTGTCCAAAAGTAATCCCCAGAGCAGCTTATAATCAAACTTAAAGATCTGGTACAATAAATATGTTTGAATAAAAAGAAGGTATAGGGAAGGGTTAAATAAATCTGCTGTTTTCCTTTGAGCTGGCGTTGTTTTTTTAAATGCTTTGAAACTTCATAAGGCAGTTTGAACTGATATAGCAAAAGGAATCTGAGATCCCACAGCAAATCCTTGGAAAGAGGTCTGCTGCGTGCCTTATCTTCCAAACCACTGTATTGATCCTAAGCCAGGAACCCCTTTTATCTTTTCTTTTTCTTTTTTAATGAGTATTAATTGTATCACTCAAAAATACATATGTTACAGCTTCATAGGTTCTCTCATCATGATGCCAGGAGTTTAGTTATCATCAAAAACATGCACTACCTCCTTTTTAAAATTTAGGCAATGTATCATGAGTGGTGTGTACGTACAGACAATATACCTACATGTGAATGATAGGATGTCAAAGGCAGTGATAGAGCTGGCCATGGGTCAAAGCCAGTAAAATAGATAAGGCTTAGGCAATTAATCTAAAGGTCAGGAAGATCCAACAGTCCCAAATCCAAGTCAGGGTCTATCACCAGAGAACTAATCTGAAGAGGGAGAACTTGTAGTTAGGTAACATGAAGATACCAGTGGAAATACCTGACCTGTTATCATGTCTAGTTGGTCTTATTGAAATCAAAGTGTTTTAAGCTTTGGCAGTAAAATCTTTACTCCCCAGGCTGTAAGTACAGCAAGCCATAATAGTTTGTTTCATATCCCCTCTTTCCCAAGTCTCTCGTTCATGACTGCTTTTACAGAGCATTTTCCTTTTGGCTGAGCAGAGACAGGTGTTCCCAGAGGTGAGTTTGAAATGTTTTCCCACCAGCTTGGAGGCAAGTAGACTTGGGCTCCAGATGGGACATTGGAAAATTTCTCCTCCAGGGTGGTTCAGGGCTGCACAGGCCTGGGCTCTGGGGGGACCTAGGAAAACCTTTTATCTTGCTGACTAGGGGCTGGGTAGACATTTGGCCCCAGGGGGGATTCTGGTAATCCACTCCCCTTCCCCTCATCCCCCACCTTGCCACCTTGGAGGAGGGTAGACATGGGCTTCTGAGGGGACATGGGAATTCTGCCTTAATACATCTGAGGTGGGTTACAGTTGGGCTGCAGCTAGGGTTGCCAGCTTTGGTTGGGAAATACCTGGAGATTTGAAGGGTGAAGCCTAGAGGGGCTGGGGACGGGGACGGGAGGGACCTCAGCAGGATATAATGCCATAGAGCCACCCTCCAAAGCAGCCATTTTCTCCAGGGAAACTGATCTTGGTCAGCTGGAGATCAATTGTAATAATTAATTGTAATAATGGGAAATTTCCAGGCACTACCTAGAGGTTAGCAAAAATACCAGTACTAGGCTCTATGAAACAAATATATACTGGAAAAGACAATATTAATACAACTATATACAAAATAGCAAAGCAAATTCACAGTGACAACATATAACAAATGTACCAGAAAGTTATACAAAATCCTTAAACCCACATGAAAAACATACTACAATAATGCAACAACAATATTACATAAGATCCTCAGCGGACCTATCAATGAGTCTCAATTAGACGTCTCCAAAAAGTAAGTATAAAGTAGTATGTTTTTCATGAGTTTCCCCTCCTTCGGCATTCATGGCGTGTCTCCTGCGCACCTTCCCCACTTTTCTAAGAACCTCTTATCACAAATTTTATTTTTGCCTCGAAGCTAAAGGGAAGCCATTCAAGGCAAAATTCATGAATAGTTTTATAATTCGGGTTCATCTATCCCTAACCCTCCCACCCCCATGCAAGTTTCTCCTCCCACTTCTCCTCTGGCCAGCCTTCCTTCAACCTCTTCTCTCACACTCACCATCAGCCATCTATTTTTGTTGCATTTCAGCTAACACGTGAGAGATAATTACAACCAAAGAATGGCACATAATTAAAACATTTCAAATGCATGCTCTATGTGGTGGAAAGTGGAAATACTTACAGGTAACCTATGGCGACCCCGTGGGGTTTTCAAGGCAAGAGACATTCAGGCCATTGACTGCCTCCGTGTCACAAACCTTATATTCCTTGGAGGTCTCCCATCTAAATACTTGCCAAGCTTCTGAGATCTCTCTCTCTCTCTCTCTCTCTCTCTCTCTCTCTCTCTCTCTCTCTCTCTCTCTCTCTCTCTCTCGGTGTGTGTGTGTGTGTGTGTGTGTGTAAAGTGCCCTCAAGTCACAGCTGACTTATGGCGATTTCAGCAAGGGGCTTTCATGGCAAATGAGAAGCAGCGGTGGTTTGCCTTTGCCTTCCTCTGCAGAGCCTTCCTTGGTGGTCTCAAGGTACTGACGCTGCTTAGCCTCCGAGATCTGACAAGATCAGGCTATACCTGCTGTCTTCCCTCCCTATATATGTATATATAAAGCATCCTAGCATAAGATGATGGGAGAAGCCTTGCCTGAGAAATTCCTGCTGGTATACTTTTGGGGGTACTGTGGCATTTCTTTCCTCCCTACCAACTTCAAAGGCCACTGCTTACCACAAGTTGGCTCACTTTCATTTTAGCTTTTAAACACCAGAATCAATTGATCAATTCACCTGGTGCAAAAAGAGACTTCTCTTTTCCTGCTGTCTACAAAGCTTCATAAAATAGCCTGTCTCATGTAAAAGCATATGGAAGTACAGCAGATGACACCGCCAGCAAAAACACGAAAGGCCACAATAGCTAATGGTGTTGTGACAGTTGCCCTATTATCTCCTTCTATCCCACTAACCAGAGTCAACTGGGATGTCAGCTAATCCACCTGCTTTTGGAACAAAACAAAGTCCTCTCCTGCTAATCCATCACCCCATCAACTGACATCCTGTTTCTTTTTCCAGTGCTTTGCCAGTGTATGGAACTGCCCTGCTAGAAGCCCCGCTCTCATTAGAATCTGTTTAATCAACGCTGAATAATTCTGTTGATATATCGTACTTCAGTGGAGGCACATACAAATCTGCCCAGGCCTAATCTGTCATGTTTTCTATTGTTCTATTGCCGTTTCAGACTGTGTAGAACTAGCAAACTTTCCAAACTGCCCAGCCAGCTTCTTCTGGGTGTTCTAATTCACAGCAAACATTTTCCTTTAGGCTGAAGTTTCTCAAGAATCACAATAAAACCGGCCCACAGAAAACCAACAATCAATGCCAACCATGGGTTAGTTAAAAATTGAGCAGCCGATAATCCTCAAATTAAATATGGTGGCAGTGCCACTCACAAAGCACAGTCTCGTAGTAGGAATAAACATCACTTGTACCGTTTGGTAGGAAAATTGTGTGGAATGTGGACGGTTGCTCTGATCAGACTGCTCTCGAACCACAATCGCGATTCATCAACTCTGATTTCTGACACTTTGCCGCCGGCGTAAATGCGTGTAATCCCGCGATTGCACGCATTCACGCCAGCAGTGAGGCCAGTCCCAGGGGCGGCCGAGTGCTGCAGGACTGCGCCTCCCCCCTCCGCCGGCGCAGCCTCTCCGTGGCACCGGCAATGGCGTGGAGAGGCCACGCCGGTGCAGGGGGGCGTTCTAGGGGCGGGGCGGAGGGAGGAACCGCCGCTTGGTCAGCTTCCTCACCACTTTTGGCCACTTGTGTCAGCGGCTGGAACAGCATTGCTGCACCTGCTATTTAGCAGGTGCAGCCTCTCTGTTTTCAATGGGGCGAAAAGCCCCAGTTAAACAAAAAAAAAAAGGTGCGAAATGACTTTTTTTGTTGTTGTTGTTTAACGGTGTCGGGGAAACGGCTTAGGAAGAGGCGCCGCTGCACCTCTTCCCTGCCGTCCCTGTACACCTCAGCCCAGGAATGGGCTGTAAGACTTTATCCTGTCTTAGCTTAATAGAAGCACTGCAGGATGGGAAACAACACCTGTTTGCAGGGAGATCTGGAGTCTTTTAACTAGTTAAATGTATACCTTAGTAGACAGTAAAATGCTACGGTAATTTGCAGACATGACAAAGAAGCAATGCAAACAAAGTGAACAAACAGAAAACAAATTTTGAAATGATCTTTCTTCTTGTGGACATGTTAGGACTTTCCTCAATAGCCAACAACCGTGATTCACCAGTTTCATGAATGTACTGGGTAACATGTGGTTAGCAGAAACTGAAACACAGAAGAAGCTAAAGTAACCACTGTGCATTTGATTTGACCTTTGATGGAACTCATTGTTTAGAAGACACACAGCTCTTTATGCTTCTATTTTTAAAAAATAAATTGGCATTTAATAGTGATTGTTCTGAATTGCATTCTTCATGTAGAGATGCTGTCACGAGACAGTATAAGGCTGTACTGAAAAGGTTATAAACAAAAGCCAGTAAAGATGCATAATAGTGAATGATACTCGGTGAGAAACTGAAAGCATCCTTTTTAAAAATGTACACATCTTTACTGTGAAATTAATGGTTTCCTTGGTACCCCAAGATGACCAAAATCATCCCCCCAGTCCCTAGCAATGAAATTTCTGGCAGGGTATGAGCTTTTGTGAGCCACAGCTCCACTTTTTCAGACCTAAAGAAGAAGCGAGCTGTGGCTCACAAAAGCTCATACCCTGCCAGAAATTGTGTTAGTCTTTAAGGTGCTACTGGACTCTGGCTCTTTTCTACTGCTGCAGACAAACACGGCTACCCATTGTGATCTATCCCCTAGCAATGAGACACTGAGAAGTAGAGGTTTTAGTCACAACAGTGTGGTGCAGTGGTCAGAGTGTAGGGCTATGATCTGGGAGACCCAGGTTCATGCCTTCACTCTGCTTTGGAAGCTTGCTGAGTGACTGTGGGCCTAACCTAATTCACAGGGTGATTGTGAGGATAAAATGAAGGAGGGGATGCAAGATGCTTTGGGTCCATATTTGGGAGGAAAAGCAGGGTATAAATGATAAAATAAATAAAGATAGAATAAAATATTGTCAAAGGCTTTCACGGTCAGAGTTCATTGGTTCTTGTAAGTTATCCGGGCTGTGTAACCGTGGTCTTGGTATTTTCTTTCCTGACGTTTTGCCAGCAGCGAAACGTTTTGCCAGCAGCGAAGAAGCCTGCCACAGCTGCTGGCAAAACGTCAGGAAAGAAAATACCAAGACCACGGTTACACAGCCCGGATAACCTACAAGAACCAAAAATAGAATAACCTGAGTTGCATTACCTGTAACTGTTGTTCTTTGAGTGGTTCATAGAGTCACATACGAGATCTGCACCTGCACACAATTATGTACAGAAATGTCTACCGTTTGGAGCATTAAGTGTGCCATCTCTTGTCTTTGACCAATGCTTTTGTGCTAAACACCTCAGTCTTGAGATAGGGATCACACTTCACCTATTCAATTTCCTTCCTGCCACAATGGAGGCATGATCATAAGCCTTTACAGCAAGGAAGGAGGGCAGGTTGTAAGACTACATCCAGGAGATTCACAATGCAGTCCTAAATAGAGTTGAGCCTTGATTTCAATGGACAGGGGTATAGCTGCTTAGAGTCACAACCATCAATAGGATGAAGTAGTGAGATAATGGTCATTAATGAAACCATGCACTGTGTCCTTGCACATTCAAATTAGTTGAGAAATCTGTCATCCGGGATGAATCTCTGGTCCCTGTCTATTCTTGTCTACAAGGAAGTAAGAAGTTCAGTGCTAGGCTGTGGGTGAATCTTTCTTGCTAGCTCCCTTTCACGATGGAGTCATGGCTGAGTTTGAACAGAATGTTTTCTAGGTTGATTTTTCAGTTCAGAAGTAATACTTTTGGTGGATAACTGAACACGTGTGAAGGGCAAGCAGGTTATTTGGGCCAGAAGAGGGGGTCAAAGGTGTAACCACAGAATCATGGTAGCGGTTAAATCTGTAGGCCAGCTCTGGCTTAATATGGGTTGTAGCTGAGTCTGGGCTCAGCTGCAGCCTTGACTGGGGAAGGTGTGCCCTTGGATTGGAAAGAACAGAACTGGAGTCAGGGTGAGGGACCACTCCCCTGGTTTCTGGGACACCCCTTCCTACTGGGTGTGGACTTAAAGGTGGTTATGGAGAGGAGCTGAGGTACGACAACACAGGTGAGTTGTGACCATGTGGGTCAGTGAAGGGCATGGCAAAACCTCCCTGTATGAGAAGACTGAGCCTGGTGGAAGCTCTTATTAAAACCTGTTTTGGGTGTTCGCCTGCAAGTGCTGAGTTGTACAGGGGAGGGGTTACATGGGCAGTTGACCCCTGCTCAGTCTGCTCTACCTGCTGGCCTTACCTCCTCCGTGTGCCAGGGTGGAGGCCACAGCTGCAACTACAACATGAATATGTGAAGCTGCCGTATACTAAATCAGACCATTGGTCTATCAAATTCATTAGTGTTTGACTATCTCTCGCCACTCATTACCATCTTCATACTTGTCTACTCTTCTTTCGCCCGCTGACTTTTCACAGTACGGTAAAAGACCACTGAAATCTCACTAGACTTTCTTGTCAGATCTTGGCAGGCATTTTGGATTGCTTAGGCAACCAATATTGTCTGGTTGCCAAGATCTCAGTATATGTAAGCACGTGGGCTCATTCAATAACATAAACAGCTTCCAGTATATTCAGTTTTATATTTTTCTTAAACAGAATAAATCATAACAATATTCTATTGCCTGACTATCTAACTTAACTATATGGTAACATCCAAACTGATACAGCTCAGAATTGATACACACATTCCAAAGGGTTGATACAAACATTCTAAGATCATAGAAACAAGTTCTGCATGCAAGTGCAGCAAAAATTAAAGTCCTGGGCTGGAGAAAACAATTCAGTGCAAATCAGCAGTTGCCCATATGGTCAGGAAAGACACCTCCTGGGCTGGAGATGGCAAGGACATGTGGTCGATCCCAGCTGACATGTTTCAAACTTTCTTCAGCTTGCCAGTTAACATTAATATTTCCTTAGGAATAAGACTACTCTTCCACGCTCTGAGTCAATTTAACTTAGCCGCTCTGTATAGTCACGCATTGTGCTGCTTGTCTGGCTGCTGTTCTGTGCTCTGTAAAATTAAACATCTTTCTAATATTTACTCAAATAAAAAGTTATTTTTACATAAAGACTGGGCCAAAGCTCTGGGCATTACTTTGGAATACAGTAGTGTTTATCACCCCCAAAGTAGAGGGAAAGTGGAGTGAAAAAATGCGGAGGTGAAACGTGGTTTGACAAAGCTCCTGCTTGGTAGGCCTAAGCAATGGGCCAAGTTAATTCCTTTTGTAACATTTGGTTTAAATTCTTATACAAGTTCAACAAATGTAAAATTGCCTTATGAATTATTATATGGTGTCCCACCCTTATCTCCTTTCACTGTTAGCCAAATTGCTCGGTTATGAATATTTATATGGGGAAATTAGCATTCAATAACCGGCTATGGGCATAACCTGCAGGATCTAACCTATGTCTACGGGAGTTCAAACCGCGATTCAAATAATAAAGCGGAGTCAATGGATTTAGTTTCAAAGGTTTACTTGTTAATTTGTATGTGCAGAAACACTCAAATCACATGTACACAACAACACAGAGAACTAGGAATCAAAGAGAGGAGGTTTAGAGAAGTTTGCCCATGTGGCAGGCACTTTGATGACTGGAAATACTGCACATGTCCTGAAGCGGACATGTCCTGGGTTCCATGGGCTAAAATACTGGGAAAGAGAGGGGGGACAGAAGGGGGGTTCCCGAGGTTCGACCAGCGAAATGGGAGGGGAGCTTGGTCAGGCAGCGCAAAGCCTAAACCAACAGAGTGATGGCATGCATGCCAGGGGAAGACCTAAGGTAACGTATGGATTGTGGGGACCCCAGTTATACTCTTTACCGGGGGTGGGGTAATGAGATTACCCTTTCGTGGTTCCCCTGTAAAACAAAAGGTGACAAAAAGACTAATGGTCGGCTGCCAGGGTGAGGCAAGAGGGCAATTGAGAAAACTATCCTATTTCCATTGATTTGCGCAATTCCGGGAAGACCGGGAGTTGCTTGCAGATTGGATTAACGATCTAACACAAAGACGCGCATAGCTGTGTCCAGGGCATGTCACTTTGCATAACCGGAGGAATGATCTCACATTGGTATCTCGATGTCTCCCGATGGGCTATCAATCATGCTGATGAGGCTGGAGAGGGGGGGTGTTGGCGAAGACTATGTTCTTGACAGCTCCCTGCGAGATGGCTTCTGCTGGAATGGGGCACACAGGAAAATGGATTCCCTCTGGTTCACTGGAGGGGTTGACCTGGCTGCTGTTCCTTGACTGCCGGTTTTGCGGGATGAAGAGGCGCCCTTTCCGCAGAGACTCAGGCTTGCCGCTTGGTCTGGAAAGGCGGAGGCACGCATCTGCTGGGGTTGCCATGACCAGTCTGGGAGATTGGCAACCCGTTTGGTTACAATTACCTCTACTGATACTACGGTATCTAGAGATGAACAACTGGCTTTAGTTCAAGAACTACGCTTATCTTTAGCTCATGATGCTTCTGTTCCAGATGCTTTGTCTCTTTATCCAGGATTCCTTTTCCAGGAAAAGATATATAGGCCGCCTCAGCTACGACCTCGGTGGAGAAAACCTACTCCAATACATACAGTTTTGAATCCCAGAACTATTACAATTTTAGACGACAATAGCCTGGAAAGAAAATTGTCTGCAGACAACATCAAGATAACTAGTCATCAGCATGGTCTCCACAGTAGAACAACAGATGGATCAAGAGCTGGATCGGCAGCTAGATCGGCAGCCAGATCAACACCACAAGATGACAACACTATTATCAATGACATAAGTGCTCCTACTTCTGCTTCTTTGCCACAGACTCCTACCTGGAAGCGGAGAACCCACATGATATGTTCCAGAATGGGTTGGAAATGCCTTTGGCTGATATTTGCAAGTATAATCGTTCTTTTGTTTTTTGGAGCAGTATTTTGGGTGCCATGGGAAGATATAATGCAGCAGATGCAACATATGATCTGGAGACAGATGTGTGCAACATATGACTACTATGCTAATCGAGCACAGCATGTTTGACATAATGCTTGAGAACTTTATCCTCATCCAATCATGACCAAAGAGAGGGTACAAAGACTATGGACTATCTCAAGTATATTCCACTTGATGGATTTCGGATTGCTAGAATTCAAGACATTACTTTTTGCATACCTTGCGAAAAAGACTATGTAACGGGAAAAGAAAAATTGGATATTGCTACCTGGTTTCATGGACAACAGTTCGAGGATGACCCACAGAAGAGCTCATTGCGGATCAGTACCCAGTACCAGATGCAAGACAAAGGAAAGATGTGGGGAAAAGTTATATTGTGACTACAATGGAAAGAGAGTGACTTCCATGATGATAAGGACTACTTCAAGCAACTACCCAGATGACTTCAAATGACTTCAGATGACTTCAGATGACTTTTTCAACTAAACAGATGACAAAAGACACTTATACAAAAAAGCATCATTAATTACTGATAAAGCTTGATATTTAAACAATTAATTGTCTTTAAGACAATACATGATTCCAGTTGGAGAGTGGTAAGTGTTGAACATCTGGTAAGAACGTTTTAATTTCAATTCTCCATTCTAAGTATGGTTTTTTGACTTCAATAAAAGATTTCATGAATGAAATATTAGTTGGAGCTAAAAGGGCTCTGGATTCTAAATGAAATGAATTGCATATATGCTTTTGAAGATAAACAAGTTATTGTCGAAGGCTTCATGGTCAGAGTTCATTGGTTCTTGTAGGTTATCCGGATTGTGTGACTGTGGTCTTGGTATTTTCTTTCCTGACGTTTTGCCAGCAGCTGTGGCAGGCATCTTCAGAGGAGTAACACTGAAGGACAGTGTCAAATGTGTAGGAAGAGTAATATATAGTCAGAAGGGGGTTGGGTTTGAGCTGAGTCATTGTCCTGCAAAGTATTAAAGGTAATGTGCTAATCATTGTCCTGTAAGTATCAAGATAATGTGCTAATGAGGGTGTGGTATGTTAATGTGGAACCATTGTATCCTGAAGTGATCTGTTAACATGTGGAATCCAAAGCTAATCTGCATGGCTATTGTGGACTCTAGTCTTTGTTAGTCTGGAGGTTTTCAGGACAGGAAGCCAAGACTTATTCATTCTTAAACTCTCTTCTTTTCTGTTAAAGTTGTGCTGATGTTTATGAATTTCAATGGCTTCTCTGTGCAATCTGACAAAATAGTTGGTAGAATTGTCCAGTATTTCAGTGTCTTGGAATAAGACCCTGTGTCCTGTTTGGGTCAGTCCATGTTCAGCCACTGCTGATTTCTCAGGTTGGCCAAGTCTGCAGTATCTTTCATGTTCTTTTATCCTTGTTTGTATGCTGCGTTTTGTGGTCCCGATGTAAACTTGTCCACAACTGCAAAGTATACGATATACTCCTGCAGAGGTGAGGGGGTCTCTTTTGTCTTTTGCTGATTGTAGCATCTGTTGTATTTTCTTGGTGGGTTTAAACACTGTTTGTAGGTTATGTTTTTTCAAAAGTTTCTCCATCCTATCAGTGACTCCTTTAATAAATGGCAATACAAACAAACTTTCAGTTAGGTCACAAGGTCTACTGGAAACCAACTCACACAGATCGCTACTTACACAAAAACTCCAACCACCATCCCCGACAGAAAAGAGGAATAATCAAAACATTAATGGACCGTGCAGGACGGATCTGTGAACCACAGTTTCTCAAGGAAGAAACTAATCATCTAAATCACGCACTGCTAGCAAACGGCTATTCCAGAAATGAAATCAGAAGGGCCATTAAACCAAACAAAAATCAGAAAACTCAGGAAAAACAGTCTCCCAAAGGAAAGGTATTCTTGCCATTTATTAAAGGGAGAGAACACCACTCCAGCTAGGGCAGCTCGCCAGGCTACGCTGCGGGGCCTGTCTGAAGTGGTCGAGTGGCTGTCTGAGGAGGTAGTCCAGCTTCGCACTCAACAGATGGCAACTGACAACGAGCCAAGTGGTGGTTCTCCGCAGGGATAACACACGGCGTATTTGCTAGGACTATGGACAGGGGAAGTGCCAGAGGACCAAATGTAGGTACGAGCACTGTTGCGGCACATGCTACGGCCTACACCCCAGGTCACTCTGCCCTAGGGGCAATTTGAGCTCACAGCCCTTTTGAGGGAACAGACCCCCCCCCCCGCAGAAAGATGGGGGGTCCACTAATAATGCCACGGGGGGAAAGTAGGGCCACAGGGCTTACCAGCCTGGCTCAGACCAGTAAAAAGGGACCTTCTAGCCAGGATTCTAGCCCAGTACCCGGCCAGGTCGGAGGCCAGGTTCCTGTGGGAAGGATTCACCAATGGCTTCCACATTCCTTTCTTTGGTCCCCACGCAATGATGGCTAAGTGTGACATACAATCAGCATTTCGCCTCCTCCCGGTTCACCCAGACGACTTTTGCTTGTTGGGGTTTTATTTTCAGGGAAATTGGTATGTGGACAAGTCAATGCCCATGGGCTGTTCGGTAGCCTGTGCGGCTTTTGAGGCGTTTAGTACCTTTTTGGAGTGGGCGGTCATCGAACGTGTGGGGTTAAAAACCATGATGCACTCTTTGGATGACTTTCTGTTTGTCGGGTCTGCAACCTCAAGCAGCTGCGAACATCTCTTGGCCTCCTTCACATCTCTGGCCAATGAGTTAGGCGTCCCTCTTGCCAAAGAAAAAACCAAAGGCCCTGCTCCCAAGTTGGTCTATTTAGGTATAGAGATTGATTCATCTGCCGGGACTTCCAGGCTGCCAGACGCAAAGTTAAAAGCCCTCAAGGAACTGTTAATGCTAATGGTGAACAAGAAAAAATGTACCCTTCAGGAGATGCAGTCCGTGGTGAGGCACCTCAACTTTGCGTGCAGGGGGGTCTCACCCGGGCAGGCCTTTTGCTCCTGCCCCCTTTGTGCACCGGTGGAGCCTGGGTCAGTGGGCCTCCGAGGTGCAGAACATGAAGGGCCCGCTCATCCAAGCCTTGTGGTGGCATTTGCACCCCCAGCCTGCAGGAGGCCGCAGCAGCGGCCCTGGTGGTGGAGGGAGCCCAAGATCTGCGCGAGGCTCCTGCTTGGCCCCTTGTACGTGGGCACGACGGCCCATGCGGCGGCAAAGAGGGTTTCTTCTTTGGAGGCATTACTCTCGCCAACCTCCGAGTTCCTGCTCTTTTGTGTGTGTGCGTGCGTGCATGTGTGTGATAATCACCCGGCCAAACGCAACAGGGAGTGATTTTTTTTTGGCGCCTGGAAGCTCTAAAGAGAGGGAGGGTGGCGATGTGAAATTCCCTGCCAGACGCGACCAGATAACTAGAGGGCCAAAGAGAGGAGGGGGAGCTCCTCCGGTAGATCAGCCACCTGCTGACACCAGGCCCCATGTGTGCCTCGCGCCGAGGCTGCGCCTCTCCCTCACAGGCTCACTCTGGGCCCCTCATGTGCCTCTCCCTCATGGGCTCAAACCGCCCCCCTGGCCAGGAAAGTGAGCGGTCAACGCCGCTAGGCCTGACAAGATGGCCCAAGCATCCTCTCATCTCTCATGGCTCCTGTGGCACCCGCCGAGCCACCACTCAGCTGGCCGGCGGACTCAGCGTTCCCCCCTTTAGCCATGCCTGCCCCGAGCCTCCGAGCCTCCTGCTGCCCGACTTTTAAAAAACGGAAACGGCCAGAGCTGCAGGCCGGAGACTCCGCTTTCTGTGGCAGAGCGGGAGGGCAGGAGAGAGAGCTCCTCTCCCGCTCTGCAAACCGGCCCCACCGGCCGAAAACAGCTCCGTGACCCCCATAGGCTCTTTTCAAGCCAGCGGAAGGTGTCAACACATGTCAAAGTTATGCCTAGTCTGCAGTTTGCTAAACAGATCATACTGATCAGAGTGACAGCTAAGTCATGTGATGATGCTGGTCTGATCCAGTTTGTACAGCCAGGAATGGGGATTTCCAGAATGACTCATCTCAGGTGAACTGTGATTGGTCATGAATGTGTATATAAGTCTGTATAGTGAATGTGAGTTACCTATTGCCTGAAATATATATGCTGGCGGAGCATGCTGATGCTCAGAGCTGTGAATGTTAACAGCCAAAGGACTCTGTGTAGATATTGTAAATAAACTGTACATAGCAGAACTGCGTGGTGTGAAGTTGCTGCCAGGTAAACTCCTGAAGTCCAGACAAGCTGTGCGCGACAGGGTTATTGGCCCAGATAGACTGCGCTGAGAGCTGGAGGTTCTATGGGAGTTGGTGAGCTACTGCCGTGAGTTGCTGCTGTGAGCGGTTTGGATGTCTACAGAGGCCAGCGACGCTGAGGACCTTGATGTACAGTCTGAAGACGGTTCAGTTGTTTCTGACAAAGAGTCAGAGGAGGAACCAGAGGAGGATAATCAGCTACTGCCGGTGAGAGAAGATATCATGGCGCAAGCTGTTTCTGCCCTGCTGGTTGATAAACTGACCGCAGATAACTATGCCGTGTGGTCTCTGCGAAAGGAGCATTATCTTAAGCGTGAGTCATTGTGGACGTATGTGGATTCTCCCCCACAAGCTCCCACGCCTGAGGAAAGTTTAAAAGACCAGAAGGCATTGGCCACGTTGATATTAAGTGTTGCTGATGACCAGTTGGTGCATGTGGCGGGACAGGGGTCAGCTAAAGATGCCTGGAATAGCCTCAAGGCTGTATATGTGCAAGACACGGCTGGATCTCTTATTTCCCTCATGAGAAGGATTTATAGAAAGACTATGGAGCCATATGAGAGTGTCAGAGCTCATTTGAATACCTTAGCCACGTATTTTCAACTGCTGGCTCAGAGGGGAAAACAGATTTCTGACCAGGACCAGGTGTTTATAGTTTTAAGTTCCCTGACGGAGCGTTTCGACCCACTTATCTCAGCCCTTGAATCTGTGGAGGCAGCTAAGTTGACCTTGCAGTACATCACGGGCAGATTGCTAGAGGAAGATGCGCGACATATGCAACGAGAGTTGGCAGCCAGCCAGACCGGGAGCTGCGCCAAGCAAGAGATAAGGAAGGATACAAGCCCCAGCTGTGAAGCAAGTAAGCCTATACCTGTGGCGTTACGTGTAAAGAGATGTTTCAGATGTGGGAAAGAGGGACACATTCAAAGATTTTGCCCTGCTGCAAGGAAATACAAAGAAGGAAAAAAGACTCAATTTGTGACCAAACAACAAGCTACGCTGGTGAGAGTGAGTCCAGACTCCCTGAATGACTCTTGGATAATTGACTCAGGAGCTTCACAAATATTTGTGAGGGAGGAAAGACTACTAATGAACTCACATCAATCGGCGTTAGGTCATGTAAGTTTGGCAGATGGACGTTCTGCAACTGTTTCCTGTGAAGGAAGTGTAATGTTTGGAAGTTTAAACCATACATTCAATGATGTGCTATGTATACCCTCTCTTGAGAAAAACTTATTAAGTATAAGTGCACTAGATTCTGCTGGATTCAGTGTGACTTTCAGAAATAAGTGCTGTAATATTCTCAAAGGTGATAAGATTATGGCAGTGGGGAATTTGAAGGATAATGTGTATGTGCTAGAGAACATGGCAGGTAAAGCACAAACAGTGTTAAATAAAAACCCTCACCATAAATGTATACATTTGCTACATAGAAAACTTGGCCATGTGGGCTGGGGCACCTTGAATAAAACTCTTGCCCTGCTGGGCAAAGAGAAGGTTGAAGGGTGCAAAACATATCTGGATTGTGATGTGTGCAAGGAAAGTAAATGTAAAGCACACCCAGTTGCACCAAAGAGTGACAGAGTAACAAAAACCCCTCTATATCTTGTTCATAGTGATCTGGGAGGCCCTTTCCCAGACAGTATATCTAAAAGAAAATATCTTCTTCTTTTGATAGATGATGCCACAAGGTTCACATGGGTGTATCCCATAGCAAAGAAGTCAGAGGTGTGTGATACTATAAAGATGTGGGCTAACAATGTGCAAAGGCAATTGGGGCATAAAATTTGTAAGTTCCAAAGTGATTTTGGGGGCGAGTACATGTCTGGTGAAATGGCTCATTGGTTTAAGACTCAAGGTATTGAACATAGAATTGCTAATGTATCTATGAGTCAAGAAAATGGTGTTGCAGAGAGAAAGGCAGGAGTACTGCAAACAATGATAAAATCAATGCTACTTGATGCTGGATTGCCAAAAATGTTCTGGGCAGAAGCGGCAAAAAATGCTTGTTATATTTCAAACAGAATTTGGACAAGTGCCACAAATAATATTCCATACAAGGCTTTGTATGGGAAAGATCCCAGTTTGGATCATATCAGGATATTTGGCAGTAAAGCATGGGTTAATATACCACTGAAACAACGTAGGAAAGGTGGTGAAAGAGCAAAAAAGTTGACATTCCTGGGGTATCAGACAGGAATGAAATCTTACCGTTTTGTAAATAACCAAAATGCATTAAGTTTCAGTCGTTCAGCTACATTCTGTGAGGATGCTAATTGGCCTAAGATACATGCAAACCAATTACCATCCACAGTACTGTTACCTATGAATGATGATTCTGATAACATGCCAGAAGTAAAACAGGAGGTGCAGTCACCAATACATGCAGACTCTGAGAGTGTGCAAAGTGCAGATCAGAGAGTAGTACCAAGAGTGTCCTCTAGATCTACAAAAGGTATTCCACCTCAAAGGTATGGTGTAACTGCTAACCATGTGTTTGTTAAAGTTCCAACTGATTACAATGAAGTGTTAAGTCTAGCCTCAGAAGAGAAAAATGCTTGGCTGCAAGCCATGGAGGCGGAATATAACTCATTGGTGTCAAATGAAGTATTTTCCTTATCTGAATTGCCGGCAGATAAGAAAACTCTGAGTTGCCGTTGGTTGTACAGACTCAAAACCTTGCCAAATGGGAATGTTAAATATAAGGCAAGATTAGTTGCGAGGGGATTTACGCAGGTGGTTGGACAAGATTATTATGAATCATTTGCCCCCACGATTCGCATGGAAACAATAAGAGTTGCATTAACCAAGGCTGGAGCAGAAGGAATGCTAATTGATCATTTTGATTTTGATACTGCATATCTGAACGCACCTATTGAGGAAGAGTTATATCTTGATCAAATACCAGGGTTCAAATGTCAAAATGCCAAAACAGTGTTAAAATTGCACAAGGCATTATATGGCTTAAAGCAATCAGGACATGCATGGAATATGTGTATAAAAAATGCTTTAACCAAAAAAGGGTTTAAGCAGAGTGTGTCTGATCCATGTCTGTATCAAGTGGAAATATGTAAACAAACCTGTTATTTATTACTTTTTGTGGATGATGTATGTTTAATGTACCACAACAAGGAACAGTTGAAATGGTTTATGCAGACCATACAGGAAATGTTTAAAATGAAATATCTAGGCCCAATTAAGAATTACCTAGGGGTGCAAGTCTCCAGAAATGAGAATGGTTGGTTTGAACTAAGCCAGGAGACTAAAATAAGTGAATTGCTGGAGAAGTATAACATGAGTGAAGCGCATGAGGTTACAACACCTATGACAACAAGTTACAATAGGGAACCGGATGATAAAGTGTTTGAACAGAAAGGATTGTATCAATCACTAGTGGGATCTCTACTGTACATAGGATGTTGGACCAGGCCTGATATATGTGTTGCTGTTCACTGGTTATGCAGAAAACATGCCTGTCCATACCAGAAGGATTGGGTGGCGGCAAAGAGAGTTCTAAGATATTTAAAGGGAACCATAGCCAACAAATTAGTGCTGAAAGCAGATCAAAAACCAGCATTAATGGCTTACAGTGATGCCAGTTGGGGTGAACATAATGATGGCAAGTCCACAACAGGATTTACATTGTATGTTTTAGGATCCCTAGTACAGTGGAAAACAATAAAACAAACCCACGTTTCCACTAGTACATGTGAGGCAGAATACTCAGCTTTAAGTGATTGCCTAGTACAATCAGAATGGTGCATTCAAATACTGTCTGACTTGAAGATAGAATGTATGATACCAATAACTATAATGTGTGACAATACTGCAGCGCAACAATTAGCAAATGACCAGGGAGTGCGCACTAGGAGTAAGCACATTAATATACGGTATCAAAATGTGCGGGAAGCTGTGAATAGAGGAATAATAAGTCTGAAATATTGTACCTCTGAAAATAATGTAGCAGACATATTTACGAAATGTTTGAATACTGAAAGGTTTCAATACTTAAAGAAATGGCTGTGTTTAACAAACGTTTGACTAGGGAGGCGTGTCAACATATGTCAAAGTTATGCCTAGTCTGCAGTTTGCTAAACAGATCATACTGATCAGAGTGACAGCTAAGTCATGTGATGATGCTGGTCTGATCCAGTTTGTACAGCCAGGAATGGGGATTTCCAGAATGACTCATCTCAGGTGAACTGTGATTGGTCATGAATGTGTATATAAGTCTGTATAGTGAATGTGAGTTACCTATTGCCTGAAATATATATGCTGGCGGAGCATGCTGATGCTCAGAGCTGTGAATGTTAACAGCCAAAGGACTCTGTGTAGATATTGTAAATAAACTGTACATAGCAGAACTGCGTGGTGTGAAGTTGCTGCCAGGTAAACTCCTGAAGTCCAGACAAGCTGTGCGTGACACTGATTGGGGGCGGAGTGGGCGTCGGCCAGCATGAGCTCAGCTGCTCGCGCCTCCAGACTCGCCCGGCTCCCTCAGCCCCCACCCGGGACACCAAATCGGGCTCCAGGCAAGTCCTGGAACCCTTGCTTAGAAAGCTATGATAAGTGTCTGCTGAATCTAGGATAAGGTAAATATCATCGATAAATCTTCTGTAAAATAAAACATGCTCAGTAAAAATTGTTGAAGTAGCTGAAAAAAAATTGTTTCTCAAAATGAACCATAAAGACATTTGCCACAGAGGGGGCACAGGCTGCGCCCATAGATACACCCTTCACCTGAACGTACATTTGCTCCTTATACCTAAAAAAGTTTTTTCAAAAATGATGTCAATCAGACTTAAAATAAAGTGCGTGGGTGGTTCTGGCATTGAACATGTATGTAGTAATTGCTCAATAATGATTCTGACATCCTCTAGATGAATGTTAGTGTATAAAGCTGCTATATCTAAAGTTACAAAGACTGCTGACTCCGGAATGCTAGTGCCTTCTACCTCCATGATGTTTTGTGACTTTTATGGAGTGTCCATTGAAAATTCCTGTAGAAAGGAACCAATGTATTGGGAAATAGGTTCTAAAAGGCTTCCTACTGCACTTATTATTGGCCTACCTGGAGGGTTGGAGAGAGATCTGTGCACCTTTGGTAAGGTGTAGAAAATAGGAACACGATGGTTTTTGGCGATTAAAAAATCTTCACCCCACCCTTTCCCAAACCTCTCTTCAAGGCAGCATGAAGAAAGCCAAACAGGGGAAGCACAGAAGATTGGCTTCTCTGACAGCCAATCACGAAGCATTGTGTAAAGAGGCAGGGATTCAAATGCTTCCTGCTACCTCGGAGATCTTTCTAAGCCAAAGAAAGGCTTTTTAAAAATGAGGCTTGGATTTCTCTCCCCCCACCCTTTCAGGTAGCTCCGTTCTTTGTTTTTTGTTCTTAAAATGCTTTTTTATGCTGCAGTTGGGTCTGGGGGGAAGGAAAGCTTCTCTTGCAAGGTAAGCCAAGTACAGAGCAGCATTTAAAGGGGTGGGACTTGATTTGAACTTGGGAGACTGCTTTTCTGTATTCATGGTGGAAAGCATGGAGTTCAGTTGCTTGTTTCAGCAGGCTGAAGGAGGGAGCACACCCATGTCTTATGAAACTCAGTAAGAGCCATACCTTAGAATTCCTTTTACCAGAAAGGTAAGCAAGATACTGCCTCCCTAAGGTAGACCTGAGCAAAGGGAGAGCAGCTGTATGGAAGAAGTGAGGTGGTTAAGGTATGTTTTTGGCTCTCTTCTCACTTTTACTTTAATGATATTGTTCACATGGCCAATTCGGCCCTGAACTATGTCACACTGAGATCAAAATAAAAAGGAACTATCTGAATAGCCCATAAGGAAATTAGTATTTTTAAATCTTAATTGACTGGGAAAGAAATTCGGCAACTGCCAATGTAATATTAAAATCCATCCCTGCTAAAAGAATCCTCAGATTATCCAGTTTAGAGACAGATTCCCAAATAAAAGGCTTTATCCATCTGTCTCTGGCCTCATTGAGCAAGTCACAGCTAAACAAGGAATGCTGAAGAGTGTCTTCTCACCAGTGGTACCTTTATGGATGGCTCTGCGGTTGCTGGAAGTGGACTCCAGTTATCATCAATTCTGCCGTGAATTAATAAGTATTTGTTCATGTAGGCAGCACCTATGACAGCAACTGCATACAGTTAACTTTGACAAGCAATAGATGAGGATAGCTCCTGTCTCTTGGGGTTGCAGCAAAGAATCCTTTGTATGTGCTTTGGGCGTACAAGCAACAAAAAGCCTGACCAGGACTAATGGGGTGGGCAGGGCCGGTGCCAGTCATTATTGCGCCCTAGGCAAGGCTAACTACTTGTGCCCCCCACATTGCTAACTGGTTTTTAAAAAACAGATGTTTCGTAGGGAAAAAAATAAAAGCACAAAACTTTTTATAAGACATTGTAATTAATTATATTCCATAGCACTGTTGTGGTACTTATCTTAAAATTAAAAATATAAATTGTCAGTTGCATTTTTCCCCCAAGAAACTAATATTTTAAAAACTGTGCCCCTCAAGCCAGTTCTGTGCCGCTCTGAGGTCTGCGCCCTAGGCGACTGCCTAGTTCAGCTAATGGTAGCACCGGCCCTGGGGGTTAGGGTTGCCAGGTCCCCCCTCTCCACCAGCGGGAGGTTTTGGGGGCAGAGCCTGAAGAGGGTGGGATTTGGGGAGGGGAGGGACTTCAATGCCATAGAGTCCAATTGCCAAAGATCTATATAGCTGTCATATAGAGGATGGTGCCGAGTTGTTTTCTGTTGTGCCAGAGGGTCAGGCCAGAACCAACGGGTTGAAATTAAATCAAAAGAGTTTCTGTCTAGACATTAGGAAGAATTTTCTAACAGTTAGAGCAGTTCCTCAGTGAAACAGGCTTCCTCGGGAGGTGGTGAGCTCTCCTTCCCTGGAGGTTTTTAAGAGGAGGTTAGATGGCCATCTGTCAGCAATGCTGATTCTGTGACCTTAGGCAGATGATGAGAGGGAAGGCATCTTGGCCATCTTCTGGTCACTAGGGTGTGTGGGGGGGGGGAGGTAGTTGTGAGTTTCCTGCATTGTGCAGGGGGTTAGACTAGATGACCCTGGGAGAGAGCAAGTGACTGGCCCAAGGTCTCCCAGTGAGGTTCATGGCCAAGTGGGAATTTGAACCCACATTCCTCCGGTCCTAGTCAGTCACTTCAGCCAGAACATCCCACTGGCTCTCTCCCAGTCTGTGGATAGGGGTTCAGAGCCAGCGTGGTGTAGTGGTTAAGAACGGTGGTTTGGAGCAGTGCAGTCTGATCTGGAGAACCGGGTTTGATTCCCAGCTCCTCCACATGAGCGGCGGAGGCTAATCTGGTGAACTGGATTTATTTCCCCGCTCCTCCACATGAAGCCAGCTGGGTGACCTTGGGCCAGTCACACTCTCTCAGCCCCACCTACCTCACAGGGTGTCTGTTGTGGGGAGGGGAAGGGAAGATGATTGTAAGCCTGTTTGATTCTCCCTTAAGTGGCAGAGAAAGTCGGCATATAAAAACCAACTCTTCTTCTACTTCTTCTTCGATGCACAACTAGCTTATTTGAGCAGTGCTGTAACAGTGCTGTTTCCTGTTACTTCTCACTCCCCCCACATAACAACCCTTTAGGGGTATGATGGCTGGAGGGGAGCTAGTGTAGTGGAGAAGCTCAAGAGCTGTGAGCCAGACTGTACTAAGCTTAGATCTCACTAAGTGATCTGAGAGAAGGTGCTGCAGATCTGGGGGCATGTACATTTTCTAAATAAATAAATAGGCTACAGTGCAGGATGACACCCTTCTAAGCCCATTGACTTCAATACACTCAGAAGGGTGTAACTCTGTTTAGGAATGCACTGTTCCTGTCTTTCTGCTCTACCTTTATCTACCTTTACTGCTCTACCTTTATCACCTTGGAATTCTGACATGGGGTGGTGGTAGGGTTGCCAACCTCCAGGTACTAGCTGGAGATCTCCTACTATTACAACTGATCTCCAGCCAAAAGAGATCAGTTCACCAGGAGAAAATGGCCGCTTTGGCCATTGGACTCTATGGCGTTGAAGCCCCTCCCCAAACTCCGCCCTCCTCAGGCTCCGCCCCCAAAACCTCCCGCCAGTGGTAAAAAGGGACCTGGCAACCCTAGGTGGTGGGCACAACCACAAATTGGCTGCCACGGGGAGAAGAAACAACCATAAAAGGGCTACCACAAGAGGTGGCGACAACGACAAAATCGGAAAGAGAGGTTATGCCCAACTCTAATAGTAATTCTTTAGGCAGAAGCTCTGTTTAACGGGATGTTTTTTAAAATGAATGTATTTAAAAATATTTTCTTCAGATCCCTGTTGTGGTGGCAGCTCTTGCCGAAGCAATATTTTTACAAATGTGCAATCTCCAATGACCAATCAGAGGTCCTGCTAGGAAAAAGCCCTGTCCACTTCCTAAAAACCATTGGTGTTCACCAGGAAAGGTGTCAGTTGGCACCATGTTGGGGACACCTTTTCTATACCTAAGCATGTGGAACTGATGAGCAGTAGATTCAAGACAGACAGAAGGAAGTATTTGTTCACTCAAAGACCAATCAACTTGTGGCGCTCACTGCCACGTAATGTAATGATGCCACTAGGTACTTTGTTTTAAAAATTATTTATAACCTTTTTAGCCCACCTTTCTTTAAAAAGGGGGTTTGATAAATTCCTGGATGATAGATCCATTGATGGCTAGTATCCACAGTGACTAAATGGAACCCCCATATTCGGAGGCAGAAACCCACTAAATTCCCATGTTGGGGGGCAACAACAGGTGGTGGCTTCAGCGTCTGAGCCTTGCTTGGATGCTTTCCAGCACATCTGGTTGGCCACTCCATGGAACAGTCTGTTGAATGAGATGGGCCATGGGTCTGATCTGTCACAGGCAGTCTTATGTCCTCAAGGGAGCAACGGTGTCCAGCCCTGCATGCTCCGTACAGACCAGGCCTTGATTAAGCTGGAGCTCACTCCTGAGACTTCAGACATCTATCGAATGTTGTCTTTATAATTGGATAAGCACCAATAGCCGGCTGCCAAACATCTGGAATGAGTGAGAAGAACGTCTGGTCAAAAGACATTCTTTCTAGGCAGGACATTATTTTGGAACCTACCACTGATGACTACCTGTCATGACAAGCCAATTATTCTGACGTTTTCTTAGATGAGAGGATTTTTGTCCTCGAATATTAAAATGTTATGACTAGTGTACAATATATCTCATTGCAGATTGCACATTTTTTTGTTTTGCAAAAACAAATTGTTTTTGAGAAAATGAGTGTGCATTTTAACAAGTCGCCTACATTTCTGAAGTTAGAGCGGTTTCTTTTTTAAAAAAAAATGCAGACTGCTCCATCCTGTGCAAGTAGCCAAGTAAAACAACTATCTACCTAGAAATTAGTTCAAGGTAAGGACTACCAGGAGCCCTTTGTTATGGGGTGGTTGTCTTGACTTGCACTGCCGCTATTTTATCTCATTGGTTATGGGGCTGGAACTTCTGCTTTGAATCTGTTCAGGAAATTGCATAATGAGCACAACTGTTTAGCAGATTAACTTTATTCTGGAATGACAGAAAGCCACAACTAAAAACAGGTTGTACATGTCAAAAAGAATTTCAGAAAATTCCCACACATTAGAACTCCTTTGTGATCTGAAACTTTTTAACCTTAAGCCCTGGAAGGAAGGAGTCTGTTATCAAGAAGTTAATTTACAAAATGGAAGTGCAGGGAGGGGGTGGGGAGCCTGCCAGCCACTCCAGTCAGCCCACAACTGCCATCCTGTGCATCCTTGCCTGCATATCAGTTCCACTAAACTCAGTGTGTCTTACATCAGAGTAATTTCACAGGATAGCTGTGTTGGTCTGCAGTAGCAGAGTTATATTTGAGTCCGGTAGCACCTTCGAGACTAACAAGATTTTTGGGGCATGAGTTTTTGAGCATCAACGCTCCCTTCGTCAAATACCAAGAGAGCTTTGACTCTATACAGCTTAAAGGTAAAGGTCCCCTGTGCAAGCACCGGGTCATTCCTGACCCATATGGCGATATCACATCCCGGCGTTTACTAGGCAGACTGTGTTCACGGGGTGGTTTGCCAGGGCCTTCCCCAGTCATCTTCCCTTTACCCCCAGCAAGCTGGGTACTCATTTTACGGACCTCGGAAGGATGGAAGGCTGAGTCGACCTTGAGCCGGCGACCTGAAACCAACTTCCGTTGGGATCGAACTCAGGTCGTGAGCAGAGCTTGGACTGCAGTACTGCAGCTTGCCACTCTGTGCCACGGGGCTCTTCTATATATAGCTTATACCCTGAAAATTTTGTTAGTATCTAAGGTGCTGCTGGACTCTAATCTAGCTCTTACACACCCGAGAAGACAATGTTATTATTGTCTCTTATTGTCAATTAGGACAGTTACTGTCCTTTACGCTCACAGAGCTGGCCTGTTAAGACACTAAGTAGACATTGGCCATTTATGCTTGGCCATTCCAGGCTGAAGTGCCCCACAGCCTTTTTTGAGTTTTTTCACGCTGAACCGTCATTCAAGAAGTGACGGCGAAGCTGGCGCTTTCACGCGACCTTTTGTGTTGGCTCCACCCTCGCCAGGGGGAATCCCCTCCAAGAAGCATGCAAAATTCACAGCCACGCGTTAGCTATGCAAACGGAGGTTGCTAATGGAAGGAACAAAGGAGCAGGCGAGTGTGTGGGGGGGTGGAATTTCTCCTTTTGCATCGGGACCGTGAATAGGCATTTTAAAGGTGTGTTTAAAAAAAACCCAGCTTTGAGCGAGCATCAAAATTGACCCTGCACAAATTGCGACTATTTATTACAGTGACATCCTAAGGTTAGCTATACTCTTCTAAGATATCAATGGACTTAGGAAGGCGTAACTCTCCTTAGAACGGCACTGTTAATGTGAACGCTTGTTTTTGGTTTTGTCTGGTCAGCTAATGAGCAATAGCACAGATTTTCAGGGATACCGTTTTTAAAAACCCAAAACGGTAGTCCTTACAGAATAACAGACCGAACCTTAGAAAAGTTAGCTGTGAGGGGGGCACTGATAAATTACAAGGGAGACCCACAAGAAACTTTCCGGGAGGGTGCATCACGTGCTTCCTCACTTCTCCCTCCTCAAATAATCTTCCACCCCCTCTTTTCCCCCTCCCCTTCTCAATTATTTATTTATTCTGATGTATATCCTGCCCTCTCACTGCAAAGAGGGGCTCAAAGCAGCTAACAACAATTAATAAAATAAATACAACAAGGACAATTTGAAACACTGTCAATAAATACAGTAAAATGCAATTTTATAAATACAATAAAATGCAATTAATCTTCCCCCCTCTATTTCTCCCTCTCCCTGATGATCTTACCTCCTCTTTCTCTCCCCTTTCTGTCAATCTCCCCCTCTATTTCTCCCCTCCTCCTCTCTGACAATCTACCCTCCTCTCTTCCTCCCCTCACTTTCTCTGTCATTATTGCCCCGTCTCTGTTTCTCCTTCCCTTACCTTGACCAAATTGCAAGATGTCATAGTTCCTCTGTACACAGCATAGTTCCTCTGTACACACCTGTACACAGGTGTGGTCAGGCCACACCTGGAGTATTGTGTGCAGTTCTGGAGCCCCCACCTCTAAAAGGATGTGGACAGAATGGAGCGGGTGCAGAGGAGAGCGAAGACGATGATCAGGGGCCTGGAGACCAAGCCCTAGGAGTTGGGAAAGTTTAGTCTGGAGAAGAGGAGGTTGAGGGGGGACAGGATTGCTCAAAGTATTTGTAGGGCTGTCACTTGGAGGCCAAGAAGCTGTTCCTGTTGGAAGCAGAGGATAGGACTCACAGTAATGGGTTTAAGTTGCAGTCGGAGAGGTACCGGCTGGATATCAGGAAAAGGTTTTTGACAGTAAGAGTTGTTCGACAGGGGAATCTGCTACCTAGGGAGGTGGTGAGCTCCCCCTCACAGGCAGTCTTTAAGTAGAAGTAATGCTAAGATGTGTGCTGTTATTAAACTGAGCAAACCGAAAAAAATTGGATGGATGGATGGATGGATGGATGGATGGATGGATGGATGGATGGATAGATAGATAGATAGATAGATAGATAGATAGATAGATAGATAGATAGATAGATAGATAGATAGATGATTTCTGCCAACCTGGGGGGTCCCCAAAGTTTGGAGAAAAATGTAGGCCCGATTCATGGATTTAGAGATCCACAGATTGGCACACACTTTTAAAATAATATAGATTATTGAGGACAATAATCTAATAATCACAAACTGCCTGGGAGCAAGAAGGCTCTGAGCATCCACAGAGTACAGGTGCAACATTTGTCTTGAAAAACTGTAGATTTTTACATAGGAAACTGTGGAGAAGTGTCACTTCATCACATATCTATCATCCATGCGCTCTGTCGGCGTGGTGTAGTGGTTAAGAGCCAGCGTGGTGTCGTGGTTAAGAGCAGTGGAGTCTGATCTGGAGAACCGGGTTTGATTACCCAGTCCTCCACATGAGCAGTGGAGGCTAATCTGGTGAACTGAGTTGGTTTCCCCACTCCTCCACATGAAGCCAGCTGGGTGACCTTGGGCTAGTCACAGGTCTCTCAGTACCACCTACCTCACAGGGTGTCTGTTGTGGGGAGGGGAAGGGAAGGTGCTTGTAAGCCGGTTTGATTCTTCCTTAAGTGGTAGAGAAAGTCAGCATATAAAAACCAACTCTTCTTCATTGTTTTAAAGCCCTGTTTTAAAGCCCTGTGAAAGTAGGGATCTTTCCTCCAACACTAGAACTGCCACTAGCTTCAGATGTGAATGGGAGGCTACTTAAATACATGTGAAGATGTTCTCCCATCCCTGCCTGCATACACACACACAAAACTCCTGGTCACATCTAGTTTTTGTTTAGAGTTTAATTTTTGCAAGTGCCATTGTTATTTATATTTTTTATCTTGCTACTAGTGCTAATAATGCACTTTCTGTAGGAAACAGCATGGAGAGAAAATGCTGTGGCCCTGATCTAAACCATGCTCCCCAGCCCCCCCCCCTTTAAGAAAAATGAAAGATACTAAGAAATCTCAGGTCTTCATAATGTACCCCTTGCCCTAAGTAAGCACAGACAGCTTTCTGTATCTCTCACTCTTGTGCCAATTGCAGTACATACACATTATTAAGAGAAGATGACAGACACAGTCTGGCATCTGGGGAAGTGGAGTGTTTGCTTCTGCTCCCCTCTCTTGCCTGTGCCAAAGCTTGCAAGCAAATCCATTCTTCCTGTGCCTAGCAGGCATAGCAGCAAGCCAAGAGAACAGCAAGTAGACAACAGCCACTACTTATATAGAATCAAATCCTCCAGTGGGCCAGCAATGGGATTGATTGGTACAACCACCACTTTGGAAAGTCTTCTTCAGAGCCAGGTATCTGGTGTGACTCTGCTGATTGGAAACTGTCCCTATTACCTGCTATGTCTCGCTCTCCACTGTCTCTAAACTCTGAGCCAAATAGCTAGGTGCTGGAGTAAAAGGTCAGGTCTGAAGATTTCTGAATAGTACCAGCTGTCATTATATTTTCAATTTGGGCTACTTATAACAACTAAATTAGGGTGTTTGGATTTTGTACTTTGATGAGCTAAGATCTAAATGTACATCCCTAACAACCAAGTACCATTAATGATCAGGAAATAGCACTAGATGTATTACTAGGACATTGGTCCTTAATGTGTTTTTAGATTGACTTTCCTGTGGTTTAGTTTTTTTCAGCTTTCATAGTAGTATTCCCCCTCCCCCATAAAACACTGGCTGTGGACAATTTCTCCCTTATGACTTCATACCAGCGAAAACTGAATATTATATATACAGTGTTTATTATTCTCTTATGTCAAGTGATATGTGAATACCTTTTGGAGATGAAACGCTTTCCCATTCATTCACTTTATAAACAGAAAAGCTGTCATTTACTGCCTGTTCTTCCCTGATAGATGTATGTAGGTCAAGTTTTATGAAAGGATATGGTGTGTGTATAAGAAGTCCTTAAATCTAAATGAGATAAAATAGACATAGCCCTGCTAACCACAGGATTGTTCACTAGATGGTGCTGTTGTCCTTGTGATGAACTATTTAGGTCCTCTGTAGTTTTCAGCAGCTTATTTATTTTATTTACAAAATTTATACCCTTCCTTTCTGCTTTGATCCGGGCCACCAGGGCTGCTAAAAATACATAAAATAAACATACATAAAAACGTACATAATGAAAACATGCATTAAAAACCATTAAAACCAAGCAAAAACACATAATTAAAACAAAAAGAAGATAAAATACATATATAGTATAATAAAATAAAATACACATACATAAAAACAATAATTAAAACATAGAGTAGGAAGGAGGGATCACTAATGGAATGCCAGATGAAACAAAAAAGTGTTCATCTGCTGGTAGAAGACGGCAACATAAGTGGACAGGTGAGTGGTTTTGGCAATTTTGGAGCCACCTCTCTGGGTTGCCACTCAGCTAATCTCACTCAAAACAGTCTCAGAAGATGATGTAGTCCTTCAGGTATGCTGGTCTCAAGCCATAAAAAGCTTTAAATGTCAATACCAGCACCTTGAATTGTGTCTGGAAACAGATTGGAAGTCAGTGTTGATGGGCCAAGACTGGAGCGATATGGTCCCTACGACCCACTCTAGTCAACATCCTGGCTGCAGCATTCTGCACCAATTGAAGTTTCTGAACGTTTTTCAAGGGCAGTCCCACGTAGAGTTCATTGCAGTCATCTAATCAAGATGTACAAGAATAGTTCTAAAACAGCATTAAGAATACTTAGAATTTATATAGTGTGGTGTCTGGAATATTTTCTCAGCAATCTTTATAACAACCCTCTAATGGTGGCCTCGCTTGTTCTCGTCATGCAAACAGGAGGACTGGGTGTGCCTTTCCAGAATACAATTAAAGGAATTTTTGGCAGAAAAAAATATTTGAATCAGAATATCAGCTCTAAACCCTTCATTAGAAGGATTTGCCATAGGTGATGGAATCTGCCTCTCAGATCTGGCTTGGAATTATTGCCCTGGGAAACCTGATCATGTGGATTAATTTTCGCCACTGTAGCACAGAATTTGCAATGCAAAAAACTAAAGTGATATCCTGGACCTAGCAAGTAGTATACTTTGCTTGCCACCAACTTGTCCTACAGCTCGCTAACAGAAGTACAAAACTACACAAGGCTGACAAACATCCCATAGAGTAGGGGTCCCCAACGTGGTGCCTGTGGGTGCCATGGTGCTTGCTGACACCTTTTCTGGCTCTGGCCAAGAGTTTTTAGGAAGCGGGCAGGGCTAGGTAGGGCTTTTGCCTAGCAAGGCTTCTGATTGACTATTGGAGATCTGATAGGCTGTGCAGATTTTTTTTAAAAAAACCTTGCTTTGGCAACGTCTGCCACCACAGCACAAGTATCTCCACTAAGTCACTGAATCTAAGCTGTGGAAAGCATTTTGTGGCTGGCTCCACCTCCTTTGGCAGCCATTTTTTTTGCTGCGCCCACCATGCCATGTCAAAAGTCCAAATGTGCCCGCAGGCTCTAAAAGTTGGGGGACTCCTGCAATGGACCGTAGGTTGAATGGTTGCACTGGAATTCTATTTAATATGATCTGAAACCACTACAAGTGGCAAAGTACAAGTCAAGACAATCACCATCCTACTGCCCTGTGACTGGTAGGCTGTCCTCAAATAACTCATTAACAGGGTTTGTTTTAAGAAATAACGGAAACTCGGCTTTTCATCCCAGTGAGGAAAGGCATTTTGTTTTGTTTTGTTTTGTTTAAAGCACGTTATGATCTGGGACTCTCATATTTGAAGGGTGGCCTCTGCTAATATTGGTCTAGTTTAACTACCTTTTCCGTGGTTGCACCTAGAATCTGGCACTCCTCAGCAAATGTTAGCCAGCCACCCTGTTTTTATGTTTTAGGTGTCATGCAAAATCTGTTCTGCTTGTTCAGTGATCGTTTTGGATACCCTGTGCTAATAAAGACGACATTTCCCATCACTTTTCTGATGAGCTGAGTTACAATTAGTTGGCTAACAAGTCTGTTTTTCTTACCTATATGGAGTTTGAGACAACATTATGTGCTGGTAATACATATATGGGTACGATTGTCGTTTTACTTGTATGATTTTGCAAGCCGCCCTAAGACCATGTTTTTGCATAAGGGCTATAATTTTGGATAATAATAATGAATTAATCGAGGCTGATCTTCCCATGTGGCAGGCATCTCCCATGTGACTGGCTGCGTAGCTAAAAGCAGTCCAACAAAGATGCCTGCTCAGTTGTGTGCAGGACTCGCAGAATCGGACCAAGAAGAAAATCAACCTACGATGCCCTTCAACTATAAAAACATTTTGTAAAAACAGCGTACAGGGTGACGTTGTAAGCCTGGCGACCTTGCCCTCCTCCCTGGATTTTACTCACAAGCCATTTATGCATGGGAGGTTTTGCCTTGGATTTGCCGCTCTCTAGATGCCCATGTTCCCCATTCGAATTCTCAAACCTCTGCATGGAGGCTTATTTTTGGCCATTTATGCTTGGTAACTAGCAGCGCGTTCCAGGCTGAATTGCCCCGCATATCTTTTTGAGTTTTTCACGGTGAACTGTCGTTCAGGAAGTGACTGCAAAGCTGGCACTTACCTGCTTCGCATTTCTTAAGAGCCCATTTAATGCGACCTTTTGTGTTTGCTGCGCCCCCGCCCCGAAGAATTCCCTCAAGGAACCATGCAAAACGACAGCCTCGCGTCAGCTATGCAAATGGCGGTTGGCTAATGGAAGGGACAAAGGAGCAGGCGACCGGGTGGGGGTGGAATGTCTCCTTTTGCGTCGGGACCGTGAATAGGCATCTTAAAGATTGCATTTAAAAAAGAGAGTTTTTAGCGATCTTCAAATTTGACCCTGCATAAATGGCCTTTGAGTTTTGAGAATTCGGATGGGGGAAATGAGCATCTAGAAAGTGGAGAATCCAAGGCAAAACCTCCAGTGCATAAAGGGCCGAGGCTCAGTGGTAGAGCATCTACTTGGCATGCTAAGTGGTAGAGCATCTGCTCAGTGGTAGAGCATGCTACGTGGTAGATGCTCAGTGGTAGAGCATCTGCTTGGCGTGATAACTGATCCTTGGGAAACTATACAGTGCAAGTATGCTGTGGTAGAGCATCTGCTTGGCGTGCAGAAGGTCCCAGGTTCAATCCCCAGCTTCGCCAGTTAAAGGGACTGGGCAAGTAGGCGATGTGAAAGACCTCCGCCTGAGACCCTGGAGAGCCATGGAGAGAGGGCGTGGCTCAGTGTTGGAGCATCTGCTTGGCGTGCAGAAGGTCCCAGGTTCAATCCCCGCCATCGCCAGTTAAAGGGACTAGGCAAGTAGGTGATGTGAAAGACCTCTGCCTGAGACCATGGAGAGGGGCCATGGCTCAGTGTTGGAGCATCTGCTTGGCGTGCAGAAGGTCCCAGGTTCAATCCCCGCCGTCGCCAGTTAAAGGGACTAGGCAAGTAGGTGATGGGAAAGACCCCTGCCTGAGACCCTGGAGAGCCGCTGCCAGTCTGAGCAGACAAGACTCACTTGGATGGACCAAAGGTCTGATTCAGTAGTAGCAGCAGTGAGAAATTTATTTGTATGTGGCCAGAGGCCTTCACAAAACATCATCCACAAAGATAATTCCCAGTGGGTCGCCGTGTTAGTCTGTCTGCAGCAGTAGAAAAGGGCAAGAGTCCAGTAGCACCTTAAAGACTAACACAAATATTTTCTGGTAGGGTATGAGCTTTTGTGACTCTTGCCCTTTTCTACATCATCCACAAAGTAATTCTGATTCAGTATAAGGCAGCTTTTTTTAAAATATATATACTTTTTATTTTTATAACATAAAATAAAAACAAACAAACACAATAATAATAGTACAAGACATTTTAAAAAATCAGAATAAGGCAGTTTCTTTAATGTTTTTTTATTTTTATAACATAAAATAAAAACAAACACAATAATAATAGTACAAGATATTTAAAAAAATCAGAATAAGGCAGTTTTTTTAATATGTTTTTTTTATTTTTATAACAAAATAAAAACAAACAAACACAATAATAATAGTACAAGACATTTAAAAAAATCAAAATAAGGCAGCTTTTTTAAAATATATATTTTTATTTTTATAACATAAAATAAAAACAAACACAATAATAATAGTACAAGACATTTAAAAAAATCAGAATAAGGCAGCTTTTTTAATATATATATATATATTTATTTTTATAACATAAAAACAAACAAACCAACACAATAATAATAGTACAAGACATTTAAAAAAAAATCAGTATAAGGCAGCTTTTTAAATATTTTTTTTATTTTTATAACATAAAATAAAAACAAACACAATAATAATAGTACAAGACATTTAAAAAAATCAGAATAAGGCAGCTTTTTTAAAATATATATTTTTTATTTTTATAACATAAAATAAAAACAAACCAACCAACACAATAATAATAGTACAAGACATTTAAAAAAAATCAGTATAAGGCCGCTTTTTAAAAAAATATATATATTTTATTTTTATAACATAAAATAAAAACAAACCAACCAACACAATAATAATAGTACAAGACATTTAAAAAAAATCAGTATAAGGCCGCTTTTTTAAAATATATATTTTTTTTATTTTTATAACATAAAATAAAAACAAACAAACACAATAATAATAGTGCAAGACACTTAAAAAAAAAATCAGTATAAGGCCGCTTTCATGTGTTCCTGGGCCTCTAGCATGTTTCCGCAGCAGCAGCAGCCAGACAGAAACGACAGACCCGGGCTGCGTTTTTCCCGGCCGCCACCGCCCACCCGCCGCAGTACCGCCATCCCCCCTGCGCGCGGCGCTCGCTTCCAAACGCCGCGTTCCCGGGGGCCTCGGACTCCGAGCGCCGCTCTGCCCCCCCCACCTCGATGGTGGCCCCCGCTTCCAGCCGGGCGTCCGTTCGCCCGCTAGGGGCCGCTCTGGCCGACGTCTCGGCGGCTCCCGCGAGCGAACTGCGCTGCTGCTGCTGCAAGGGAGCGAGGCGCCCTCCCGCCCCGCCGCCATATTGGTCCCCGCGCCGCAGCGGTTGCGCGTTTGTCCCCGCAGCGCCGACGGAGCCGGCCCAGCGGGGCAGGGAGGAGCCCCTCGCCGCCGCCCCCTTCCCCCAAGCCCGTCTCCCCGCCGGCCCTCCGCCGCCCGCCATGACGACCAGGCCCGTGGGCTCCTGAGGGGAAACCGGCCGCCGTTACCAGAGCAGAACAAACCCCTCCCCCTCCTCCTCCCCTCCCCCCCCTCCCCCTCCCCCCCTCACCGTTCAGCTCCTGCCTTTTCCCTCCGCCGCAACATGGAGGCCGTGAAAGCTTTTAATAGCGAGGTCTGTGCTGGGACTCCATGGGGGGTGGGGTGGGGGGTTGTCTGGGGCAGGCCATGGGGGGGGGGGGGCGCCAGGCCTGTGTGTCTAGAGGGGTTATCCGGGGGTGGGGGGGGGGTTTCCTCAGCCTGGGCGATCCCATGATCCCTATGACATACCTGGGGGAGGGGGAGCCACTATAAAGGGGGGTTGTGGTTGTTGTTGTTGTTGTTTTTAAAAAATATATGCTGGTTTCCTCTTCTTGACCGTGCAGGTTGAACGCGTGAAGCTGCCTTGTACTGAATCAGACCTCTGGGCCGTCAAAGCCAGTGTTGCCCGCTCAGACCGGCAGCAGCTCTCCAGGGTCTCGGGCAGAGGTCTTTCCACATCCCCGACCTGCCTGGCCCCCTTTAACTGGGGGTGCCGGGGATGGAACCTGGGGCCTTCTGCATGCCAAGCAGAGGCTCTGCCGCTGAGCCAGGGCCCCTCCCCTGAGGTTGCTTCCTTGCCTGCTCTCCCCGCCTTCCTACTCCAGTGTTTCCCCCCCCCCACGCGCCCCCCACGCTGCAGGTTTTAACCTTTTTTCTGATCCCTTCTTTTCGCCACTCTCCTATTTCAAGGCTGCACTTGTACGCACACCTCCTGCACTGTCTGTTCCTCATTACCATGACAGCCTAGATTATTTGGGTAAAATGCATGAAGATCCTTAGGGCGAAAACGCATGGGGGGTTTTTCCTTGCATTTGCCGCTGTCTAAATGCACATTTTCCCCAGCCAAATCCTCAAAATAAGCCCCCCCATGCAGAATTTTGAGGATTCAGATGGGGAAATGTGCATCTAGAGAGCTGCAAATCCAAGGCAAAACCTCCCGTGCGTTTTCACCCACAGTAGCGAGGAAAGACCCAAATGGAGCTACAGACGAATTGTTCTTTCCCTTCTACTGCCGCTGCTGCAGTCAAAACTAAAACCCACTGTACCAGTCTTTGCTTCGTAGGTTGTGTATCAAGACAGCAACACTGCAGATGGTGGAAGAGGCCTGTAAAGTCTGCATCTCCGTTAGCTGGTTAAAGCAACAGCACCTTACATACCACCTCTCTCTTTTCATGAGAGTACCAAATGAGCTTGCTGTTATATATGCAAGGCGTTAAGCTAAATGGAACCTTTTGTCACGTGGTTACAGGCAATCGATCAAAACAGTTATATTACCAAGGAGACAGGTTTTCTTCTGTATTTGATAGAATTTGGTTGTCTCCTTAGAAAAATATGTAGTGCATGAGGAAAGGGCATGTAGGTTGCTAAGAACATGCATATTAGCTTTTCTTGAGTAAACCTGTGTATCTTTTAAAAAAAACTTCTGCTATACAAAGGTTTATTTTGAATAATAATTAGACAGTTCAAAAAAGTAACAGATCATTTGGTCATAGTCGAACAAAGGACCAAGGCACTTTTCCTTAGTCTGTGGGCTAGGCAGCAAAGTAACCAAATATTTAACTCATATATTAGCAGAGCTACAGTTTTTATATTCAACATGTACATTCAGTTAATGCAAATTATCTTTATGGTTGAGCCGTTGTTATCATTGTAAAACTGTAGTCTTGTGTGTGCTCATCTTGGAGTAAGCCCTGTCAAACTCAGGTATTTTCTTCTGAGTCTGTATGGGCTATAAGGCTGCAGTTTGGGCAGACTCACCTGGAAGTAAGTTTGTTTAGATTTATGTGACTGTTCCCATAGAAAACATGATTGGGATTGGGTTTTAAACATAAGAATTTGCATAGGCAAGTAATAAATTTTTGTGGGAGTTGATCTTTAAATAGATATAGATAGATGTATATACACACACACATACAATTTCCTTAATTTAGGAAACATAGTCATCAAGAGTACAAGATACATTAAATTTTGTTTTGGAAAAATAGAATCTTACACAGATATTTTTATAAAGACTTTAATTTCAATATTTTTTTCTTTCAAAGTTTTCCGATTTGAAACTTACTTATGAAGACTGTGTTTGAGGATACTGCTCTTCCTATCTAATTAATTTGAAAATGCTTCTGTGAAATTTACAAATAACTCACATGAATCCTGAGTTCTTCATTTAATTGCTAGTGCTGAAAGGTAGTTGCAAGGCGAATGTAGATTGGTTTAATCCATACTTCAGAATAGAATGTGTTAACAGTTTTCAGAAAGTGGGGGAAAGTATATTAAGTTTGGGGTGGGGGGGAGAAACCCTGGAAGTTCTGAAACATTTGCAATACTTAATTTTATATCAAACATAAACTTATTTTATTTTTTAAAGAATATAACATGGTTATTTACAAGTTTGTTAGTATATATAATTACATGTAGCATATTTATGAAATTTAAAACTGAATGCCCTTTCCTTCAAACAAAATTGTAAGTATGCCAAATATAAGAGCTGCAAACTGCAGGACCTTATATTCCTGAAGTATTGGGGTGGTAGTGAATAGCTTGATGAAAATGATGATCCAGTGCGCGGCTGTTGTGAAAATGGCAAATTCCATGCTGGCCATAATTAGCAAAGGAATAGGGAATAAAACTGCTGCCATTATACTGCCCTTACATAAATCTATAGTGATACCACATTTGGAATGCTGTGTACAGTTCTGGTCACCCTACCTGAAAAAGGTTATTGTATAGCTTGAAAAGGTGCAAAAAAGAGCAACCAAAATGATCAGGGGGCTAGAGCAACTTCCGTGTGAAGATTAGCCTAAACACTTAGGGCTGTTTAGCTCAGAAAAAAGGTGATTAAGGGGAGTCATAATAAAGGCCTATAAGATTACACATGGTGCGGAGAGAGTGGACAGGGAGAGGCTTTCTTTCCCTCAACACTAGACTCCAGGGTCACCAACTGAAGCTGAAGGGTGGGAGATTCAGGACAGACAAAAGGAAGTACTTCTTCACACAGAACGTAGTTAAATTGTGGAACTCGCTGCCACTATATGTGGTGATTCAATTTGGTGATGGCCATTAATTTGAAAAGTAACCACTGAAAATATAAAGTAGATATTTTGTAGTAAGCAAAAGGAAATTTATTACTTTGACTTAGATATAGTCAACAGTGGTATGAATCCAGCTCAATTTTTGGAGAAAGGCTTCTTAGATTGGAGGAGGGCTTCAGACTGCTCAGGGTGGTGGTAGGATAGGTTTACGATGTACCCCAGTATTAGTTCAATTTGATGCGACACTGAAAACATTGACTTTTCCAACAATGCACTGTCATATACACAGTATTATTAATTGTGGGCATAATTAGTCACATTTAAACAAAAATGTAGTCTTGAAATATTTTTCATTGTCTATGCTATACAGAAGAAATACTATCTAATGATGTAGCTTGTCTTGCAAAAAATATTCATAATGTTCAGAAAGGACTTTAAGTGAGTAAAACCTTAAGTATTTTCCTCATTCCGAAAATGACTTGCTCAGTGTTCCTTGAAAAAATCCAGGTGGGCAATGTTTTCTGGACAGAGAGTTGGGATCCCTATGATGAATATAGTTAACCAGAAATTTAATTCTAGTAACCAGCAGTTAAATCCTCCCAGTGCACAGTATCTAGGATTATCATTTTTTAGAAAAACCTCAGGAAGCACAAGTAGATAGTGTATCCTTAAGAATGATGCCAGGTTGTGCATTGTTAAGGTTGCTACAGATAAATGCCTGCTGCTTTTGCCTTGTAAAATCATTTATTCAACTAGCAGATACAAAAATATGTGCTTAATTCATCTCTGGAGCAGGAAATGAGAAAAACTGACCTTTCTGGCAACCAGGAGCGACAGTTTCCAAGCCTAGCAAAAAAATGTGGGCCTCTGTTTTAGTACAATCAAAAGCAAAACAGCTGGTTGTAAATTCTGCCATTTTAAAACTGCTGTAATGGTTTTTAAACATTTATAATTAGCTTTTCAGATTAAAGTTTTGCCTCACTTTTTTTAGACTCACTCTGTTGTTCTCAGTGACAGATTGGGAGCACAAATCACAACATTCTTACCTGTCAAATTTTGCTCTTATTTACCAAAGTAAGAAATGCCTGTAAGTAACAGAGCTGCCAACCTGGCACAGGGATGGGCGATGAAACTGGTGATACACATTAATGCTTAATCTTGCACACACAACTTCTCAGGAGCTTCTGAGATAAAGCATGGTTGCACTCTGTCACAAGCAGCTCTTGTCTTTTCTGGTCAGTACTGGAGCTCAAGAACTGATGGTGCCTTCACCGAAAGCGTATGCAAGAATTTCATGTGCTTCATTCAATCTTGCAGGTGCTATAACTTTAACAAAATTAGAGATCATTGTGCTTCTTGAGGCTTTTGAGGCATCTTGTCTTTTTAGAGATGTCTCTCAAAGGAATAATACCAGTCTGTTTGGAGGCTCTAAGGTGCTAATTTTTTGCAGTTAGTATGGATAGGATCTTTAAATTGTCAATTAAAATGTTGGGGGGAATAAATAAAATATTACTGTTCTGCATTTTGGCCACATATCTGTACTGTGAATAGAATCCATAGTTACGCTTCTGCAGCTAAATCTCAGATTTTTTGTTTGGGAGGGCAGAGCTATCTCTTCTTTAGCATTAGTTCTGACTAGTGCACATTGGCACTATGACTTTGGAGGCAAAATGTTCCAGTGAGACAATGAATGTTGCATGGCACAGGTAAGCAGTGCAGGAGGTAGAGGAAAAGCATCACCAGATTTGGGATTTATTGCTGTCATGGCTGGCAAATTGTCTCCTCATGCCAGCAATAGAGTTCCATGCCAGATTTTGAGAGTCTTCTTTTTCTCTATGAAATCTGGATGTCATGTGGTTAGAGCATATGTCATTTTGCGGAAGGTGCTCAAGATAGCTGCAGTAGGATCCACTTCTTCTCTGCTCCAGTGTGAAATTCCTTATTCCTCTTCCACGGCTTAACAGTTGACTTACATCTGCACTGACTTTAAACAGTTAATGCAGATGGTGGTGATCAAGGCTACTGAATTTGTTTCAGGCAATGTTGTCATGTTATAGTTGAGCTGGGAATAATGGTTAGCATTTACCTTAGTTAAGATTGGTGCAGATAAAACGCTTAACCATGATTTCAGACCACAGGGAAATGGCAGGAGGAATATCCAGATAGGATAGAACAAGTGGAGGGAGTTCTCACTCCTGTGGCCTCCTTCGAACTTTTCTATTAACTATGGTTAATAGATTGGAAATCCCATGCGTACCCACTCTGAGACAGGGAGAAGAGGTGGTAGTAGCTACATTGCAAGTTTAAAAGGTGCCTTTAAAAGGAGGTGTGTGAGGATCACAGGCCACATTGGGGAAAAAGTAGTGGTTGTAGAATTATCATCTGGATGTACTTGATACACTAAAATTAGAATTTGTTTTAGGGAAGAGGAAATCTTATACTCTCAGAAGTAGAATAGGTGTGAGGGCATATTAGGGAGAGGGAAGTTACAGCATTTAAGTCATCTTGTATGTATGCAGCTCTTAGATGCAGGGATATTGGCTACTTTTGTATAATCCCATGATTCTGTGATAGACTGCTGTACACATTTCAGTACTTCTTGGCATACCTTTTTAAAATTACATGTCTATTCCTGTTGCATTTGCTCTACAATCATATAAATGCTGCACCCCTCCCTGTGTTACTCTCTCCATCAGTGCTAGATAGGTGGCTGTTTCTACCCCCTGAGGTTAAATAGCCGGACTCTTGTTTTGTATGGTGTGTGGAAATCCATAAACATAAAAAAGAAGCTTTTGCATCCTAATGTTGCATGTGATAGACAACTAGAGGAAACAACGTAGTGCGGTATCACCAGTTTGCAGGTGCTATTCATTTCTCTTATTCGGGATCCTTGAGTCTTAGGGCTTGTGGAATTGGGTGTGGGACGCAAAAAGTTATGCTAGTTAAGCTTTCTGGTTAGGAAAGGGTGAGATACACGGATGGAGTTTCATCTCCTTAGTCATGCTGATTCACATGTGTGGGTTCTCAATGTTTTAGTGTGGTGTTCTAGATTCATCAGGTGGAAGGGTTGCAGTCTTCTAGGAACAGAACGAGTGTCAATCAGTTATGTTTTATAACACTCATTTTTCTGAATAGTATCTTCATGCACTCCTTTTCTCTCCCAAATGGTAAGATTTGGCTTACATAATTTAAGGTGGTGAATCAAGATGTGGAACTGCCCTCGAACTGCAGGTTTTAGACTTGCTTGATACTAAACATGAAGAAATTTATGCCTTTTTGATTAAAATCTGCTTTTGAAGAGCTGTAATTCAAGTTATATAAATAGTGATTTTCAGCTACATCCTGTGCACGTTTACTTTCTGAGTTCACTTATCAATTTTTAAAAAGTCTAATTTCCTATATCTGCAATGGGTAGTTAAGGTTAAGACAATTGGAAAATAATTTTCCTCAGGGTCAGGTTAGTGAATGACTGAAGAATTTAGGTTTGAGGGGAAGGGGCTTTCCCAATATTGTTTGAGTCAGTTGTACTATTTCTTCATAGGAACATTTTTTAAAAAACATGGTTAGGCCTTTCTTACTGTAACTGGGACCCAAGGTGGGTAACATTTTTTTTAATCTGTATAATCACCAATAAAAGCAATACAAACATTAAAACAAAATCCACCAAACAGCCAGCAAGTATAACTGACATCCTCTTGACCAACCAGTGTCCAACAAGAATCCAAGTAATGTATAAGAGATCTTTCCTCATCTCAAGAAACCACAAAAGCCTTCTTTAAAAAGTTCAGTTTTCATCCCCTCTGAAATGCCATCAAGATGTGAGCCTCCTCCAGGCTTCTAGAAGGCTGTTCCATAAAATGGGCAGCTGCAAAAAAAGCCCATGAACAGCTGTTTGCACCTTGGGATGAAGGGGAACACCAAAAGGTCGTGCTGTGCTGAGCAAAGATAGAAGATGTATGTGTACTGAGGTTGATTTTCCGAGTATGTACCCCCAGGTTTTAATAATTTTCAAGGGTACTTTTTGGCACCTCAAATTGGTCCTGAAATCAAATTGTAAACCAATGAAGAAATTATAAAATGGAAATGATATACTTTCTGCAAGTGAACAGCTAGATTAAAGTCCAGTAGCAACTTAAGAGACCAACAAGATTTTTGGGGTTTAAGCTTTCGAGACTCAAAGCTTTAAGTGTCAGAGCTTTGAATCTTGGAAGCTTATACCCCAAAAATCTTGTTGGTCTCTACAGTGATACTGGATTCGAATCTAGTTATTCTACTACAGACCAACATGGCTACCCTCTGAAACTGCATATGGCATCCTCTGTTACGATATGGGCTGCCATATCGTGAAGCAGTTGCAGTTTCTGAATAGCCTTCAAGGGCTGCCCCACATATAGCCTGCTACATTAGTCAAGCCTTGAGGTTACTAGAACGGATCAACATGGCCAAATCAGCAATCTCTAAATAAGAGGAAGTTTTCAGGTTAAGTGCAGCTGGAAAAATCCCTTCTTCGCCACCATAGTAATAACAGTGATGCATATGTTCTCTGCTTGTGGCACATTGAGGCCTAGTCTACCAATGTGTGTATATATGTGTGTCTGACAGGCATGGAGGTGGAATTGTAGGTTGGGCAGCTGTAGGTAAAGACAGGAATAGATGAAAGTAGAATGTAATTAAGCCAAGGTTGTGTGATTACCTTTCTAATTTTATTTACTTTATGCTAACTAATGTTTTGCTTTAGCTATGGCTTCAGATGTAGTACAAGTTCCAACACAGACCAGTATAAGTGTTGGGAGACTGGATATAAGCTTGAGGTGCCCTTTTTGTCACCTGAATCAACACATCTTTATTCGCTGCAGTCATAACCCCCTACTTGATATTTCACTCATCCGTATTTCCTGCTTTCCTTTCTGTTAGTAAACAGCTGCTTGCTCTGTGCTGCTAAAGCTGCCTGTTTTTTTGTATGGAGTAAAACGTCTACTGTCAGAATAGTCTGATCTCTAGTTAATTGGCATATGAAAAGATTATTTAAGGAGATACTTACAGCTTCAGAAATTTCACAGTGGTTTTTGAAAAAGCACTGACTTGAAATGGATTCTGCAAATAACATTTTAAATTGATTTGAAGTTTTTAAACTTCACATTTTTCTTCACTGTTGCCCTTTGAACTGTCTCATTCAGAGTCCGATTTTTGTAAATCATTCAATAGTAATACCTTTGTGTTTTCTAGCCGAGTAGTAGTAAATTCCCAGCATACTAGCAAAGCTTTGACTAGGTAATGTGCCAATTATTTGTTTTGTTTATTATTTCAACACACACATCACAATAGGATTAATGGCATATTTGGATATCACGTTAAACTTTATAAAATTGAAATATTGAACCCTTCAATAGTATGCTGTCATACATCCTATCACACATTAACTGTGAACAAAATTAATCACATAAACAATAAACATGTCCTTGAAAAATCCTTAGTCTGCAGTATACACAGAAGTTATTTTCTAATGTTGTAGAGTCTTACAATCTTTTTACTACCATTTTGAGCTAAACAGCCTTTAAAAGTGTTTTGCTCGTGCTAAAAGACAAAATATTTAGTTGGAGATTTTTCCGGTGCTTCCCCAACAGAAAAATGGGAGGAGTCCTAGGGGAGAACCCTTCCTCCCCCCATGGGTATTCATATCTCTGCAAACTATTTAACAGTCATATGCAGTATGCTTGGATCTTTAATGGCTGATAAAATAAGCAGAGAGATAAGGTGGTTGGTTTTTTTCAACTTGTTTATCAACTACAAGGAAACAGTAGTAGCACAACTATTTGACAGTTTTATTCAGGGTTGCATTCAATTAATTTAGTTCTTCTGTCTACTGACAGTTTTAAATTATTGGTTTTAAATTTGTGGTTTTATGTGATTGTGTTTTATTACCGTTCATTCTGGAGGCCACCTTGAGTTCCTGTAAGGTAGAAAGGCAGTGAATATTTTAAATAAATAAAAAGTAATAAATAAAATAAATGAACAACTATATTCTTTTCAGATAAAAGGCAAAGAGTAAGGCCTGGAAACACACATTCAGTCTAAATATTTGTTGATAGACACAACTCCATTGATAGGCACAACATTGTGGAGCAATTAAGGTTGTTTTCATACAAAACTGCCCAGAAATTAAAAGTTTAACCAGTTGACTTAATTGTACTTTTACTTATAAATAAGCACATAGAACTGTGCAAGTCCCACCCTCAGTGATCAGCAGATTAGAAAAAACTGAAAACTACCCTTATCTTCCATGTTATATATATTTTAATTATAGATGTACATTGTGGACCTGAATAATTGGTTGTCCACTCTTTTTTGCTTCTTGTGTGAGTTCTTGTTCTTTTGTGAATGGCAAATTGCGGCCGTAATAAGGCAATTTCTACTTTAAAAATTGAAAATTAAATTTAAACATTGGGTTGATTGCATAGTAATTAAAATTTATTGACTGATATATGATGCCAAGTATATTCTCCCCCCCCCCCCACTTTTTGGAACTTAGGATCTGGGAGTCTCGGGTTGGAATCTTCTTTCTGCTATGAAAGTTCACTGGGTGGCCTTGCGTCAGTAACTCTCTGTTAGGCTAACTTACTTCACATGATGATTGCTGTGAGGGTAAAATGGAGGCAGGAAGAATGATTTCATAAGCTGCTTCGGGTCCCCATTGGGGAGAAAAGGTGAAAAGTCAGGTAACAAGGTGAAAAGTCAGCGAGAGTGTAACTTTACTAGAAGTAGTTGTAATCTAGAGAGTATGAATTTCTAAAATATATATAGCTCTTTAATGTAAGCCTCTATGATTATGTAAAACCTTTGGATGGTGGATTCATTTTATCAAGTGTCCATCTATGATTTTGAAGGCCCTCATCCTTTCTGTGTCCGTGTTACTAATTTCCATGATTGACTTTTGTCTCCAGATTTTATATGTCCTGTGGTAGCAGTATCTCATTTTAACTTATTGGTTCTATACCCTTACCTGCTGGGAGCCTGCTTCCTGTTTCACGTTTAGATAGGTAGTGTTTGGAGAAACCACATCCTAAATACAACTTCTGGCCTTTACCCATCATAATTTCACTTTCAGCATAGACAATTCTTGATTTAAGGTAAAAGACACCCTGGAAAATGTACTGTCATATCTCTGTTTTTTCAAAGATAGTGATTGAAAGACTTTCTTTCCTAATGAACAAATAGTTAAATAGGAGAGTTACTAGTATAAGTAATATTTTGCAAAATTCAAAGACATAATTCTTCTGCACGTGACTTGTATGGAACACAGACAGAAGGAACGCTGCTTGAGTCAAAGAGTAACCTTCCATTCCAGCCATGTTGTTGCTGTAAATAAAATATAGTTAGCAGGCTCTATTAAAATAATTCATCTTTGTGCAGCTGGCAAAACAAAATGCAGACATTAAGAAGAGTTGTTTTTTATATGCCAGTTTTCTCTACCTTTTAAAGGAGAATCAAACCAGCTTACAATCTCATCCCCTTCCTCCAAAACAGACACCTTGCGAGGTAGGTGAGGCTGAGAGAGCTCTAAGAAAACTGTGACTAGCCCAAAGTCACCCAGCTGGCTTCATGTGGATGAGTGGGGAATCAAACCCAGTTCTCTAGATTAGAGTCCACCGCTCTTAACCACTACACCATGCTGTTTTCCCTTATACTGTCTCTGTCCCCTTAAATTTCGGACACAGCCTTTACATTAAGCATGGAAAGTGAATTTCAGTGAAAGTATAAGAATTAAGGCCTAGCCAATGCATGTAGCAGAATGAGAAAATGAAGTGACAAAAACCAGAGGTGATAGTCAGATTGTAGCACTTCATACACTCTGGAGGGATCTCATTTTTAAATGTTCCTCTAAAGTAACCCAAAACACAATTCCACATAGAGAACAGGCACTGTAGAATAGAGCAGAACATGCAGTTTATACCTTCAAAGTGAAGTATTGATAAATGATGTGCCAGTCAAAGTGGCTATTAGAGATGTAATATTTCCTTAAATTTGAAGCCTTGAGTGGGGGGGAGGTAATGAAATATCTACAATAAGTAGTTTTCTATCAAATCTAAACTTATTTTGCTGTTAGAGTTACATAAAATGTATTATTTAAATTTAGCATATACAATAGTATTAATTGGCATATTTAATTAAGATGTGTATTAATTTTAATGATATTTATTTATGATGAGATGGTGTATTTTAGTTGATGTAATCCATCAGTTGGGAAAGAGCTGGTTAAAAACCAAATAAATAAATAAAATGTCTTAGTTTTCTATTAGAAAATTTTCAGATACAACCAATACTTTAGCGGGAGCTGCACCCTGTGCTACCTTTAACACATTTACCTTACCTTTTTTTTGGTGCTCTCTGAGAGGTAGGAAAAACTAAACATTAACATTAGAAAACAAATTTGGTAATGACAACAGTAAATTATATTATTTGGACAGAAACAGTCTCATGCAGTCACAGTAGGTAGGACTACTAGCATGTGTGGATATGAAAATAAACATTCTGACATTGAAATTACTGAACCTTTTATTAATTTATTACCATCAAGCATATTATAGTATATTCATTGGTGCCAAAACTATTCACATTTAAACAGTAAGCATATAATTGAAAATATGTTGTGTGTGTCTACAGTATACATAGAAAGCATCAGTATCTATTGTTGTAGGTTGCGTTACATAAAACTTTTCATGCTATACCTTTTGAATGTGTAAAACCTTATCTTAAAAAGCATATCACTTATCTTACATAAGAAAAATTATAGAAGTGTATTCTTTCCAGTGGTCCTCTAAATTTCCAAATTTCCCCAAAATCCTTAGACATTTTCATGCAAGACATGTCTTAAAAAACATGCCATTCATCCAAAGAGGAAATTTTTTCCCCAGTGCTCTTCAAATTTCTCAATTTTTCTGTTGAAAAAATTGAAATAAAAGTGCCTTGGAAATACTAGATGTTGTGAGTGAATAGAACATTACTGAAAAATCATTTACCGTGTAATTCTAGGGAGAGTTACTCCAGTCTAAGCCCATTAACATGGAGTAACTCTCCTTAGGATTGCATTGTAAGTCATTCCAAATTCTTTGGACAAAGCTTTTTTCTGAATGTTTCTGTTTTTTCCAGGTCTTTGCCTCTCTAGTGGCCTTTGATGGAGGCAAAATGCTGAGGTGATAGATGTTTGGTCTGATCTAGCTGGACTACTGTTGCGATCTTAATCTCTTTAAAATCTAGCGATCAGGGTCAAAATTGATTTAAATCAAATATTTCCATTAATTTTTCAGATATTACTAAATAAAAACACAATCATTGAGTGCTGGAACCATAAGAACATATTGGTCTAAAATGGAATAGAGCTTTTATACAGCCTCAAAGGGTACTCTGTAACTTTAAAATATTGAACTTAATTTTTTTTTTTGCTATATACAGTATATTGCTCATTTTAGATTACTTTATGCTCATAACCCCGAGTAGGGTTTCTGTTATGACCTGTGGCTGAAACAGCGTTTTGTAGACAGGTGTTGGTTGGAATCAGCAGTAGAAGATGTCTCTTCTTTCTATTGTTTCGTCCTCTTTACAGAGCAAAGCTACTGGAAAGATCAGTCATCACCATAAGGCAGGAGATAAATGCCTGTGTTCTTTGATAAATAACATAAATTTCTTTAATTAGATAACTGAGCCAGTTGAAGAGGTCAGGTAGTTACTAGTGTAAATGGTCATAGATCAAATCAGTAGATGGTGCTTCAGGTAACTTATCAGTTCCTGGGGCCCGGTATTGCACCATTATAGGGCAACACGTTTTGAGCTGTGTGGTGATAGATGAAGATTCGTTAGTCACAGTTACAGCTTTTTATAAGATCATAAATTCAGTTTTAAGGGATTTTATGTTTGCATTAAGTTCAGATTACGTTTTAAACGTAGTTAATTTAAAAGAGACACGAAGCTTTAAAAAGATATACTGATGATGTTACTCTATCAGTAAATGACCCAGTTAATTCTTTAAAACAGGTATTAGCCTGCTGTAATCAATATGTCTTGGTCTCATCTAAACAAAGCTAAAACTGAGATTTTAGCCCTTATTAAATCATTGCGTAAAGAATTAAAATTTTGAATCAATGGGATTAAAATGTGCCAATGCCTCAGTTGGATATCTGGCATATGGTTATTCTCAAATACATCAGCACTGTCAAAAATAATTGCATAAAATTATGGACAGGAATACAGATATGTCTGCATGGAGCAGCTTACATCTTTCCTGCTTAGGGAAACTAAACCATTGCATGATTAAGCTACTTCCAAACATTTTGTATTTATTGGAAAATGTGTTTCTAAACATCCCAATTAAGACTTCAAGTCTTTGGCAAAAAGAAATGATATTTTTGAGTTCAGTTTTTAAAAATTCTAGCACACCACTGGTCTACCTTACAAAGACAAGATCAAGATGGGGGACTGATGTTTCCAACTCTGGTTAAGTATTATCAGGCTATATAATTTAAACGTTTATACAAATGTCTTCATACGAATAAAGACGCACCTGGTATATCTGCAAACAGGAATGTTCAAGCATGCCTTTGGGATACATACCATGGTATTCATAACTATAAAAAAGTAAAGATTGCTTAAAATACACCAATAAACTTTTACTTGTGATTCTCATTACTCAGGATAAATTATGAAAGTGTTTAAGAAGAAGAAGAAGAGTTGGTTTTTATATGCCGACTTTCTCTACCACTTAAGGAAGAATCAAACCGGCATACAATTGCCTTTTCCTCCCCACAACAGACACCCTATGAGGTTGGTAGGGCTGAGAGAGTCCAGAGAGAGAGCCCAAGAGTTCACAGCTCCAAACCACCACTCTTAACCACTACACCACACTGGCTCTCCCCAATTAAGCCCCAATACTCCACTTTTGGAATCTTTATTTTCAGTGCTGAGTTTCAGTTAACAAAGGCTTGGACAATCTGGTTATAAGGTCATAAAATCATAGAATCAAAGGGTTGAAAGGGACATAGAGGCCATCTAGTCCAACCCACTGCTCAGTGTAGGATCAGCTGAAGCATCCCTTTCATATGTTTGTTTAGCTGCTGCTTGAAGACTTCCAGTAAATGGGAGCTCACCACTTCCCTAGGCAGCCAGTTCCACTACTGAACAGCTCTTAACTTAAAAAAAGTTCTCCCTAATATCCATTCAGGAAATACAAGCAGATCAGTCTCTGTCAGTAGTAGAATTAAGGGAAACAAACATGATATCACATGGTTTCAATATTTTCAGCCAAGACACTATATAGAAACAATAGCAGCAAAAGGGATCTTACAGGTCACGTTAACAGTTTGAATAAATTAAATAGCTGATACAGGAAATGAAAGGATTGATAGCTAGATTGTACAAATATATTTACATTGATTCCACTGAAAGAACCAGTTTTCTTTAAGAGGTGGGAATCTCAGTTCTTTTGTACAATCTCTAAGCAAGAATGGCAGAAGATATTTTCAGTAGGACCCAACAAAGCAATAAGTATTAGTATTCTAGATAACTTCTATAAATTGTTATATCATTGGTAGAATAAACCTCAAGTTAAACCGGATGGATTCAGAGAAACAATACAAATGTTGGAAGTTTGGCTTAATTTCAGCAAACTATATATACATGGGGTGGACTTGTCCTGTAATACAATTGTTGTGGCAAAGGTATAGCAGAGATAAAGTATATGGCTAATTATAAATTATCTTGTGCTCAAATGGTTATATTGTTGGGTTGTCTAGATGATGAAGGGATTCCTAAGAAATCACAAATATGATACAAGATTTTTGACAGTTACTGAACTATTCATAGCAAAATATTGGAGGAGTTCCAAAATATTAAATATCTGAATGTGGAACCAAGAAGTGTGGTATTTGGTAAAGCTGTCCAGATTAACCGAGTTCATTTGAGTGGTGGGAGGTGAAAACAATCTTTAACTGCAATCCTGAAGGGGGAGACAGAATACCCATAGGAGCCAGCACGACCCCTACACCAGTGTCTGTGCCATTTGCGCCATGCAGACTGGCAGGGACACTGGCGTAGGGCGACGGACACTGGTCCCCTTGACCGTGGCAGCAGCGCAGCTCTCGGAGGCCGGGGTATCTCCCTGTACTGGTGTCCTGGGAGGCATTCCTGGGGTGTTCCTGGGGGCAGGGCTGCCTTTAGGCAGCTTCCTAACCCCTTTAGCCCTGGGAATGCCCCTGTACACTGCTGCAGGGCAACACCAGCAAAATAGCCTCACCGGTGTGGTGTAGTGGTTTGGAGCGGTGGACTCTAATCTGAAGAACCAGGTTTGATTCCCCACTCCTACACATGAAGCCAGCTAGGTGACCTTGGGCTAGTCACAGCTCTCTTAGAGCTCTCTCAGCCTCACCTACCTCACAGGATGTCTGTTGTGGGGAGGGGAAGGTGATTGTAAGCCGGTTTGGTTCTTCCTTAAGGGGTAGAGAAAGTCAGCATATAAAAACCAACTCTTCTAAATTCTGTGGGGCATTTTTTTTTTACTTCTATTTTCAAGACGTTTATTTTTCTTTTTTCTGGCTGGGAAGCCTCTGTAGAGGCAGTGTGGTGGTGCCACTCCTGGCTGCTACCTTACTGCCCCCCCCTTCAGGAATGGGCTGCCTGTCTTGGCAGCCTTTTTTGGACTTACGGTGAAAGAATTTAGATCACTTCCCCATATTTTGTCGTTGGCTCCTCTTCTGCACTAGCCATTTTGTAGTTACATCCACCTACTTGTGTCAGAATTCCAAAGGTATTCGCTGGCTCACAAAGTTTGGGGACCCCTGTTCTATATGAATGTAACCATGCAGTATTGTATCATATTACAATATTATATGTGTAAAATATATAAAATAATTTTAAAAAATCAATTCAAATAGGAAAATTTAGGGAATGTCGTACATGTAAATACCCATAGAGATAATAATTTTCTGCAAATGTTGAAGCTGGGGAATTTTTTTGGGGGGGGGAATGGAAACATAGGCCGTTTTAATTTCTTATTAAACCTAAATTTATATTACCACTGTAGGAATACGTAATACATATAAACTTGAAATATTAATGTATTGATTTTGTTCAAACAGAATTGCAGATATACACAATACTGAAAGAACTGCAAGTGTACATATATCTTTGGTTTTGCCTTCTGAGGATTTGCAACTCACAACAGTGGGTCTTTTGCATTTTGTGCCCCCCATATTCTGACTGTTGTCCCCCAGCAAGGCATGCCTACAAACCACTTATAGCAGTTACTGTTCTTTGAGGAGAGAGATGAAAAACGGGAGGTGATGAGGGCAGCAGATTCAGGGTATTGGCTTTGATATCTGTACCAGATTCACCAGAAGAAGGCTGGCAACAATCCACAAAGAATAGTCCTGTGAAGATGGCAGCACTCTATATGTACAGAAATGCATATTGAAGTTGAGTGTTTTATGTGCGTACTGTCCCTATATACAGGAGCTATCATTAGTTAATGCTTTAGATTGTCCTGTATAAGGATACTCATTTTATACAGGAGGTTAGAGCCTAAGGATTTCTGTGGATGGAGGAGGGATTTTTGCTGATTCCCCCCACATGCAGTCAATGAGGTCCGCTGTCCCTTAGAAATAGCATTTTGGACTGCAGTGGGAGAGGGGAGCCATGGAAGTTGCGCTCCACAGAACTGCTCTACTAGGTTGATAACTGCACACATCGTATATGAGAGACATAAACCAGTATTACAACTAGAGCCAATCTGACCAGATGTTTGAGTAATTGGTAATAGATTTTACAATCTATACACATGCCTGGTTTGATTTGAACTGTTTGTATATGTATTTATTATTTCTGTAAATGTGTGCAGGCTTAACATGTTTTTATTAACCACTGATGAAGGCCCAATAGGCCAAAACGGGTTTGGTATGTGGTTACAGATATCAACCCTAGGAATGGGTACCCAGCTTCTGTTTTCAGGTTGGGTTTTATTCCCCTCTTTTCCCCCCCATCTTTTCCTTCAGCCAGGCTGTCAGGAACTACAACGATCGTTCCTCCCCCCCTCCCACCGCAGCAGTACTGCTTGAGTTGCATGAGTGGCATTTCTGCTCAAGTGCAGACAAAAGTACTCTATTTTTAGATTTTGTAGTACCCCTCAGCCTTTAAAAAAAAAACTTTCAGGTTTTCAGCAAGCCTGGGGGGTCCCCCAAGTTTGCAGGAAAATCTTACTTCTGTGTAAATGGGCCCAATCTGCAGATTTAGATATCTGCAGACTGGGCCACACTTTCACTATCAGACTATATGATAATGTATTTGTCAAAATATGCTGCTTTAAATGTTTGTTCATTGGTTGGTGATTTGACCCCTTTAAAAAGTTCCGCATATTGACCAAATACATTAAAATGTTAACCCCTGGTTTCTGTTTGTCAGAAACAGAACCCAAGCTTCTCAGTGTCGTCTTTGGAATTCTGTGTGACAGAGTAAATGAGCTACAATCTTTGGACAGTTGAAGGAGGGCAGAATATGTCCTCTGCAAGCCCCTACACCAGAGCCAAGATGCTGCTGCGCTGTTCTCCCCCACCAGCATAAGTTCCCCTTCACTGGTATAGAGGCCAGTTTAGATGGTGTTAGTGACATCTGTGCTAGTGCTGGGGTCATGCCTGCTCCTATGCCTCCTCAGGCTTGCTCTACCTTTGCAAAATCCCCAGGCTGGTCAGTAGATATGAACTATGATTTCTGTAGCAACACTCAGAGAGCACATGAAGCTGCCTTATAGTAAATCATACCATTGGTCCATTAAATTCAGTATTATCTACTCAGACTGGCAGCGGCTCTCCAAGGTCTCATGTAGAGGTCTTTTACATCACATCCTACTTGATCCTTGTAACTGGAGATGCCAGGGATTGAGCCTAGGACCTTCTGCATGCAAAACAGATTCTCTACCACTGAGGCATGGCTTCTGCCCAGTGGCACACAAACTCCAGCCAGAACATTTTCAACAACAGTCATTGCAATAAAGTTTTTTTTGGAGGTTAACCGCCCAATTCATTTGACAATTTTGAATTTTTTTACGAATCTGGAAGTCCCCTGGCTTTGCGGTGCCATCGATTGAAGTTGAGACTGCCACTGTTGCACAAGTTTTGCTATCTGCCTGGGGGTTCTGCCCTTCAGAATGAAACAGAGAGATATCGTCTACCACTTTCCAGATCAACAAATCCTAACATTGCCTTCACTTCAGGTGTTTGTCTTGGTCTGTACTGTGCTGCTCATTCAATCCAGGAGTGTAGTGTTGAATATCTCTTACCCTCCAAGCATTAAGGAGCCCAAGACCTTTAAAACTTGAGAAAGCATGTATACAACTTTTAAACTTTTATAAAGCTTAAAGGCAGATTTTTCTTTCCATCTTTGTTTACAAACATCTGTTTTTTCTTTCAGTTGTACTCGCTGAATGACTACAAACCTCCCATTTCGAAAGCTAAAATGACCCAGATTACCAAGGCAGCAATCAAGGCTATAAAGGTACTCTACACTGATAGAATAATTTGGCATTCTGATGTTGGCAACGATATTTTTATTTCTGAGCACAATAGAGTTGCTTTGAAACATGTGAAAGAGTTGTAAGTCATACAAGCGGTCCATCTGCTCTGTTTTATGCACTTTTACTCTTTGGTTAAATTTCACTGGTTGTAGTTGCCAAAATATCATGCCCATTTTGGCTATATTATAGTTCCTTCGATGGCATCAGATGATGTATGTATGCACTGATTAAAATATGGATTTTCTAGACACATTTGGGAGCTTGACTGAAGTTTTTACAATATATTGCATAGGCTGATGACAAAACATTTTATAGCTATATCAGTACATTTTGAGTAAAGAGTTGATATTAGCATCCTAAGTTTTGAATGTGGTTTGTAAATCTGGACCAGATTCAAGCCTGTTCCACTTCCTGGCATATTAAACTTCCCTGGGAAATGAGAGAGAGAGTCTGCAAGTCAGAGTATTTGCCTATTGCAGAATCGAAGAAAATGAATTAACAGTTAATAAAGAAGAGCACAGAAGGAGCAGTAGCAGTTAAGGAACCACTCACTGTATTGTGGCTGCTGTATTGACATCTGTCACCTTTTCTGTTCTCTACCTAACTGAAAGCTGAGTTTGCCACAGTGTCGTGAAGGAGGGGACAAATAAGGGGAAGGGGTATTTGCAGTGTCTTTTAGATCAGGGGTGTCGAACTCCTTTGTTACGATGGCGGGATGAGACATAAGTTTCACTTGGTCGGGCCGGGCCATGTCTCACCAGCCCAGATTGGGACTGGGGAGGGGTGGCTTCCTCTGCTGGCTCACAGGTCGGATGAGAGCTCTCAAGGGGCCAGATCCAGCCATCGGGCCATGTTTGACACCCCTGTTTTAGATTATTTGATGCTGTTACGTTGTCACTGTCTAAACATTCTTGCACTTCCTATGGTCTTACCATAAAGCAGTTTTTTCTCTCTCTCGTTAAAACTGCTAGTTCTGTCGTTGTGACCAGATGGATTGTAGTACCTCAAGGAATGTTAGCCTGAATGCAGACATTGTTTAGTAATCTAAAGAATTATGGCTAACTGATGGCCCAGAAGGGGCATTTTGTATGGCCCCTTAAGTTTACCTTCTGTTCTGTGCCTTGAAACCCTACTGAGCAGGAGTGTTCCCCTGTGTGTGTGTGACATCACCAGTTGGCTGGAGGAGCAAAGCAGTCAGATACTTCGGCAATAGATAAGAGACCTCCAGCATGAAAACAGTGATAACTACCCCTACTCAAGGACCCCAGACTTTCTCGTCCAAAAGAAAATATTTCTCTCTTTATTAATACATGCCTGCCTTGTACCTTAACTGTTAGGTAGTCAGAACTGTTAAAAATATTTATAGCACTGCAGACTTGCTACGCATTTGCATTAACAAGAGAAACTGCTTTATGTTGACAGCTAAGTAAGAAGCAGCATATTTTAATTTGCCCCCTATTTCTTAGACTTGCTTAAACCGTTGAACAGAAGGAATTATACATCATTTTCATATGGAAGAAAGAAGGTGGCTCATGTCAACTTTGGTCTCAGTGCTCATGGGTAGTAGAGTCCACAGAGATAAACAGAACCCTGTTTTCCTCTCTTCCTCCCCCCACTTTAGGTACAAGACAGCATTGCAGAAAATGGGGCTATGAGTAATTCTAATAGAGGGAGGGCTGGATGAGGTGTGAGACCCATGCCCAGCCCTTCTCTAAAGCAGGCCTTCAAGCAGCCTGTTCCGTTGCGTGGATGGGGGAGTGGGGGCAGGAAAACAGTCTCCTGAGCCCTGTGAGAGTTCTCTACCCCTGGAGGCTGCATCCACACTCCACTGGATTGAACCAGGGAATTTACAGGGAAGTTGCTAAAATGAAAAGTGAACTTTCTGTAATTGTATTCTGCTATAAAAATCTCTCTTTTTTGTTTAGTTCTACAAGCATGTTGTACAGAGTGTTGAGAAATTCATTCAGAAGGTAAATTACCTAAGAGCTATGTTGTGATTTTCTATTAAAAATTTGTAATTTCAAGCCAATGTATTATAGATATTTTAAAATATACATAATTCAATACTTGGAGAACAATAGATTTTTTTTCTATTACTAAAGCTAAGTGGGGTGTGAACCTGATTAGGAATCTGAATGGGCGACCATTGGGAGTCCTATGAAAGAGCAGGTTATACATTATTATTATTTTTCTTCTTTTTTATTTTTTTGGGAAAAGGTACTAAAACCCCATTTTATATAAGGTAAATAATGTATCATTTAGAAAAGTAGCTTGAATATTTTTACACTGTTGCAATAACTCTGAGCTTCTTATAGAGAAATGTGTCTGGGTCAGTACATGCGAATTGCTATCCATCTGTTGATTGCACTGTTTAGATTCCTATATTGTAAACTATGCTCGGGGAATGGTTTGCATACAAAAGATCATTCTTGCTGTATTCTTTTATAGTGTAAACCGGAATACAAGGTGCCTGGCTTGTATGTCATTGACTCTATTGTTCGACAGTCTCGACATCAGTTTGGGCAAGAAAAAGATGTATTTGCTCCTAGGTTTAGCAATAACATCATTAGCACCTTCCAGAATTTATATCGTTGCCCTGGGGATGACAAGGTATTTTGGCTGCTACATTTTTTCCTCTAAAAGTAAATAACCCAGCTACAGCATTCATTAAAGTTTTGTAAATTTCTTTTTAATGCTAGAATAGACCAAGTTATATTTATATACATTTTTGTTTGATAATATCAGTGGAAAAAAGATATATAATCTTGACAAAAATTCTGTAGAAAAGGGTCTGCTGGTGATCATAGATTAGCACTCTATACTAATGTTCTTCTAATATTGATTTCAAAGTTATATAGTAATATTTTAGATATTGGTGTAGAAATTCTGTAGGATTGAATTTTCTGGACTGTGATTCCTACATTGTTGCTGTATGGTGAACATTAATAATACTTTTATAATGTTTTTGCTGAGTGCTCAAAGTACTTCACTTACATCAACTCAGGAATCATTACAACAACCCTAGAGTCCCAATATTATTATCCTGGGATGACAGTTGAGGGGGTGTACGTAGCTAGGAGGGTGACTTCCCTAAAGCTACCTGTTGTGGTCATGGCTGCAGTGAGATTTTACCTGGGTAGGGGGGATGGCATAAGGCAGGGAAAGGGTGTAAAGCTTCTGCTTTTCACTGCTATGTTATTTTTTCATATTTGTGTCACCCCCATCCCCCCCATCGCAACTTATGAATGGTTTACTTGGGAGTAATTCCCATTGAACTCCATGAAATTTACTTTTATTTAGGATTGTATTATCAGTAATAGGATCAAAGTGTGATTTCATCCCGTGTCTTCCAGATCAGAATTTAGTGCTTCATTCACTGAACCAAATTGGTGTCATTTCAGTGGTCTTACAACCCAGCGTTTGAAAGATTGGGAACATGTTATGAACTTGCGTGCTGCATTCTTTTCTCCCATGTACCAATTGCTTCCATTTCTGAGTTGCTGTATTTACAAGGATGTCCAGATTGGACAAACTTTGGCTTAGTGTTAAATTCCAAATCGGAGGCAAACCATGGTATGGAGATTAGTGATGATTACAGCTACCAGATTTGGACGTTGCAGCAAGCTACTGTTATAGTAATTGGAAATGGAAGAGGGAAATATGAGAGCGAGGAAGGACACAAATTTGTAAAATTTTCCTGATGAGTCACACCATAGTTTTTTGAAAAAGATCCACTCTTACATGTGGGCTTTCAAACTTTTTTCCAAGATCTCTTTAAATCATAAAGACACTTGTCTCTGTTAATGTCTCTGTTAAGCTTTGTGCTGCTCTGTCTTCCTTTCAGAGTAAAATTGTTAGAGTACTAAATTTATGGCAGAAGAATAATGTGTTCAGGAGTGAAATTATTCAGCCTCTACTAGATATGGCAGCAGGAATTCCTCCTCCAGTCGTGACCCCTGTCTTGCCTGGCACAACAGCTACTATGAGTAACAATACACCAGGTAACAAAAATGATTCTGTTTTATTTTTATGTTAGTAAATGTTGTCAGTATTCAAAATCTGTCTTGCTGTTATTTGGAAAACAAATATTGGCTTCTCATGACAAAATTAGGCAAATTATAGTTGTGATTTTAGAATTAGGGCTGTGCGCCTTTTTCAGTATTTTTCGGGTTTAATAAACACAGATATTTTCAAAAAACCAAATAAAGGGGATTCTGCTTTTCTGAAAAAATTAATTTTTTTCAGGCTTATTAAACCCAAACCAGAAAAAAATGTGTGGTGCAGAGCTGAACACTGGGCTCCTAGAGCCCAGCGTTCAGTTCTGTGCTGCCTGCCCTCTCTGAAATCCGTGTGGACTTTGGTGTTGGCCCAGCATAGATCACTGCGGCCTGCCGCCTCCGATGTCTGTGTGGACTTCAGAGGCAGCAAGCATCGATATGATTCAAATTGCCACGACCTGCCGCCTCCGAACTCTATGTGCACTTTGGAAGTGGCATGCAGTAGTGAGGAGTTAGCCAGCAGGTAAGGAAGCGGGGGAGGGAAGGAGTGGGGAAAATGGCAGTGGGGCCAAAGTAGCCCCGAATAATGCTGAAAAAAATTGGCTTTATTTGGGATCTACTTTTTTTGGCTCTGTTTAATTGCCACCATTTTTTTGCTGGTTTTTTTAAAAAGCCTTTTTTCGGGGGGGGGGGGTTCAGCTTTAGCGAAATGCACACCTCAATTTAAAATTATTTTATTGCTGTTGTGCTCTTCCTGGTGTGTTCACATATATGTCTATTTTAATTTTTAAAAAATCAATATTGAGTACCCTTAATAGCAATGATCATTTCTTATTTTGGTTATCTTGATCTGCTCTTAGGTAGCATGATAAATCATATTTAGTTGATCAGGAGGCATAGATTCTACAGTAAGAACACCTTATATGAAACAAATAGATGATATAATTAGTTAACATGTTTGCTTATTTCTGTGCTTCTCTTCCCAAAGGCTCAGCACAGCTAATGGGCTTTAAAAACAAGTGTCACATTTAAAAATTAGTATACATATGTTACCAGAGGAACAACCCAATGCATAGTTAAATTGTGGAACTCCCTGCCCTGGGATGTGGTGATGGCTGCCAACTTGGAATGCTTCAAGAGGGGAGTGGTCATGTTCATGGAGGAGAGGACTATCCATGGCTGCTAATCAAAACGGATACTTGTCATGAAGCATACCTGTTCTCTCCAGGATCAGAGGAGCATGCCTATTATATTAGGTGCTGTGGAACACAGGCAGGATGCTGTTGCAGTCGTCTTGTTTGTGGGCTTCCTAGAGGCACCTACCGGTAGTTGGCCACTGTGTGAACAGACTACTGGACTTGATGGGCCTTGGTCTGATCCATCATGGCTTTTCTTATGTTCTTATATAGCAAATTCAAAAATCATTTCTCAACAAATTTAGAAATGTCCCATCAGAACAAAATCAGATTTGATTGTCCATCCTCAGTTCTTAACGAAGTCTCCTAGAATAACTAGGTCTTAGAGGCCCTACAAATATTCATCATGGACAGGATGTGGTGCATGGCCCCAGGCAGACAGAGTAGCCATTGAGAGAGCTGCATTGCTTGATACCAGCTGGACTTCCTGGGAAGACAGGGTTAATGAAGACTGATGAGCATATGATTTATACTAAACAACAGAGAGCTGGTCAGTTGCTTAGTTAAGTCATGCCAAATGTTTATGCATGTATGTAGCAATATAAACACAGAAATGGGAAAATAGATGGTGACAGTCAAACTTCCTTACTTCAAATTTGATGATAACAAAGTGCCCTTTTTGGATGGTAGTTTTCAGGCAGTGAATTCGTTGCTTCTGTCTGTATTGTTCAGCCAGTGATAGTGTGGTTGTTTGTTTTGTAGTTTGTTCTTCTTCACAGTAGTCTCAGCACAGGTGTGGAATATGTTTAGGTTCCATCACTTATAAGCAGTCAGGAAGTATCTTTGTCAGATAAATCTTAGCCCTCCATGGAACATCAAAAGTAATATTTGTAATGTTTTTTATGCAAGTTCATTTTGGCTGATTTATATCTGCTTTTTATTGCTTATTTCTAATGATAAAAATGCAAAGATAACTTCTTGCTTCTCTCCCCCCCCCAAAAAAAAAACTGTTAGGCACGCCTGTGACACCTGCTACACCAGCCAACGTGGTCCAAGGCTTACCTGATCCTTGGGTCTCTCAGATAACGAATACAGACACCCTTGCTGCTGTAGCACAGATTCTCCAGAGTCCACAAGGCCAACAGGTAAAAAATAACGTGCATGTGTGGCTTTTAAAAAATGCTTCCATCCGGAATTGCCTAATAATCCAACTTCACTGCTACGTATAGTTTATGTGACCTCCTCCTGGTCATGTGATCGTTTTGGCAGTTAACTGCCAGAAGGAGGAGAAGTGCTCCTAGTCTACTAGAAATTTTTGGAAATCTTTTCCGTGGCTGGCCTGCACACGCACACACACAGTCCTAATGCGGGGCTGCACAGAAACCATGATGATGAGCAACAGTTACAGGTAAGTGCAACCCTTTGGTTCTTGTAGGTTATCTGGGCTGTGTGACCGCGGTCTTGGTATTTTCTTTCCTGACGTTTCACCAGCAGCTGTGGCAGGCATCTTCAGAGGAGTAACACTGAAGGACAGTGTCTCTCTTCAGTGTTACTCCTCTGAAGATGCCTGCCACAGCTGCTGGCAAAACGTCAGGAAAGAAAATACCAAGACCACGGTCACACAGCCCGGATAACCTACAAGAACCAATGAACTCTGACCGTGAAAGCCTTCGACAAGTGCAACCCTGTTTTTATGTGACCTATAGATATTCTCAGATTTAAAAAAAACTGCTTGGACTCTCTTGTTTGTCAAAGGCAGTCTGGAATGTGAAATTGAATGCCAGCAAGTGTCTCGTTATAATCTGTGCTAGGACATACGAATCCAGTATTTGTGTTGTGCCTTGTTATTTACACTGCATCTCTAAAAACACTGTATTTTTTTCCTCAAAATTTCTTGGATGGTTTGAGTATAATGTATTGTAGGTGCTTTCGTTTTTTATGTTTTACCATCCTTTTCTGCCAGAGAAAACGTCAGAAGTCCAGCCTGTAAGTGGAGATGCTGCATACCTCTATGTCAGAGCTGATATTTAACACAGAATTCATTCATTGTTCAGTAAAAAATTGAATTGCAAGTTTACTTCTTCCTCTCCTCCCGCGCCACCCCCGACCCCCCAATTCCAGCTTCAGCAGTTAATACAGACCCTGCAAGTCCAACAGCAGAAGCCACAGCCGTCTCTGCTACAGGCGCTGGATGCTGGTCTTGTGGTTCAGTTACAAGCCCTCACAGCACAACTTACAGCTGCCGCCGCCGCCGCCAACACACTAAATCCACTAGAACAAAGTGTCTCTTTTAACAAGGTAGAAGTTATTTTGCTAGCATAGCAGCAAAGTATTTCTTCAATCCTGAATTTTACAGAATTTTTTTTTGTGTGGATTTTGTTTCCTTTACTTGCGTATCAGAACTCTGATTTTATTTTTAAACAGTTAGAACTGTAATATCTTCTAAACCTTTGTGATGTTAATCTCACTGTTATGAAATATGACAGGATTTATTTAAAATGTTTCAGAAATGATATGTTGGATATTTTTGTTTCTTTTAAAACCATTGGTCGTCCACACCTACAGATGTTGGCTTTGACGTTGCCAGTGGCCAGCAAGAAAGAAATGAGAAAGATAAAAAGTTTGGGAGGGATAAGGGCTTGAATCTTAAAACGCATTGTCCACACTGAGAGGCATGGTGGGTGTTTTGGATGTTATTACCAGTTCCAAGAAGCAGGTGATAAATCTTTGCTCCATTTGCTGCTGTGTTTGCCAATTTTTAAATCAAATTTCAGAAACTGCATGTATAGCTTGGAGTGATGGACCCTTGTTTTATTTGCAGTAAAAACTATTCACTTTTTAAAAGTATTACCGTATTACAGATTTTCTAGGTATTACTGTATTACATAGAACTAGGCATCTTGCCGATCAATTTATTTGTACAGTCTGATCTTGAAATACAAAATTAGGCCCCTGAGGGCACCCACACAGCTAGTCCCATATTTAAACAGGTCACTGGTGCCTGTGGACACTTAGATACAGATCCCTGATGTATAAATGTACCTGGCTGCTTGGGACCACTCTCCATGGGTAATTTGTGGTTTTGAACATGCCTACAATTACATCTAAATCAGTCATAAGTTGTAGATCTAAAAAGTGCTATTATATATTTATCAGTCTCTTATATGGAGGGGAGGGTGTCCAAGGCTGATCGGCCTGGTCCCTCCAGGCCCAATTTGATGGCCAATTCTGAACCCATGAACTCATCTTAGCCAAGGAATAGGTTTATAACACCTAGCTCCTCTTCCTTCCAGTCATTCCCACTCCATGCTTTATAGGAGTGGATGGTCAAATATTCTCCTTGGCTGGCCTTCCAGCCCTTTCAAAGAGCATGCAGCACTTTGAGTGGCAGGCCCCATAGAGCACTCTGGCCTTTTGCAAGCATTCAGTCCCTCACAAGAGTTTAGGTTTCCTATGTGACCTTAGGAGCCCCGTGGCTCAGAGTGGTAAGCTGCAGTACTGCAGTCCAAGCTCTGCTCACGACCTGAGTTCGATCCCAATGGAAGTTGGTTTCAGGTAGCCAGCTCAAGGTTTACTCAGCCTTCCATCTTTCCGAGGTTGGTAAAATGAGTACCCAGCTTGCTGGAGGTAAAGGGAAGGTGACTGGGGAAGGCACTGGCAAACCACCCTGTAAACAAAGTGCCTAGTAAACGTTGGGATGTGACGTCACCCCATGGGTCAGGAATGACCCGGTGCTTGCACAGGGGACTTTTACCTTTATGTGGCCTTAATGGTGCTTCACCTTCCCTGTGGCCACTGATCAACTGAGGGGCCAGCACCATTTTTAATGTTTCCATCATCATGGCAGCCATCCAGATGATCAACTACCTTCCACTGCCCACAGCCACTGCCAGTCAAGGGTGGCCAAGTCCCTGTTGCTAGGCATCCTGTTCTCGCTCTGAGAGACAAAGGCCATCTTCAGCTCGGGTTCTTGTGCTTGCTTATCTGGGAGGCAGGAAACAAAAACTGCGGCCCTTCCTGTAACCGGGAGGAAGTAGCCCCTCCCCTCTCCTATTAGTCCAGTTTTGTTTCCTGCCTTTGACGGGAGAGCAGTGTTCCTTAGTCGCTCCTATCAAATATAAGATTTAGATCCAAAATTTCACTGTTACTTGTTTACTCCTTGTGTGTTTTGGTGTTCCTTGTTCCCTCAGTTCGTCTTGTTTTTTCTGCCTTGTGCAGAATCCCCTTGGCTGCAAGCTTCGGCTAGGCCTTGCGGATTCCCGCCAAAACAAAATGGCGGAGGCCCGTGGAGACGACTACATCTCGTCCCAGGATTTAGTGCCGGGCTTACTTACTGCGGCTCACGATGATCTGGCCGAGCCATCTTGCAGTTACGTTTCGGATTCCTCCTCAGGAAAGAAACGTAAGCCCTCAACTAATTTAAATAAGGGCTCTAAAAAGCACAAGGGCACCACAAGCGCAGGTTCTACCGCAGCGCTGAGGAAAAAGAAGAAGGATCCGAGCGAGGCTGCTAGCCTGACGCACGGAAAGGAAAAAGGCGCGGCTCCTAGCCTCTCTGTCATAGCGCCCCGGGCTACTACATCGGCTTCGGCCGATATGCCCCCCCCGCTCCGCCCAGAAGCTTCCCAGGATGTCGCGCTTTCTGCGGCGGCGGTTTCGCTCCAGGCCGCGTCCGCTGGGCGCGGAGCACCTCCGGCAGCCGCAACAGCTCACAGGGGTGAACTCGCGGCGGCCCCTCTCTCACCGCAGCAAGCACCAACCAGGGCCGGAGTGAGGGAAACCTCGACAGCCGGAGAGGCGGAGACGGCGCCCGGTAATGTTCAGAACCGCGCGACGGGCGGGGGGAGAAGGGGGACTGTTAGCTCTTAGGGCAGAGCTCGTTCAGTTAGTGCGCAGCGTGTTTGTAGAAGGGCTGCAGGCTCTGCAGGTCTCCCCGGCCCCTTCCCTGCAAGGGGACGGGCCTACTCGAGAGGAAGGTGCTCCTTCCAATCTCCAGCGCAATGTCACCAAAGGGGGGGAGGGAACTCCCTGGCCAACCAAAGTGGCCAGAAAAGCCCCTCCACCTTCCAATACTAATGTATCCATGTCTCCAGATTCTTCTGACGAAGAATTAGAGGAGGGCGAGTTCTCCTCAGGGGAAGAGACTCCCCCAGTAGAGGAGAAACAACTTAGACTTTTTCCCCAAGATGAATTTCCTTATCTTCTTTCTAAAACTTTAGCAGCCCTTGATCTGGCTGAGGTGTCTGAGACCCAAGATCCAGACAAACTTAGAGGGGCGAAGGAGTTTTTCCACAGACACAATGTTCCCTCTCAGACCATACCAGTCCCAGATTACTTCTCTACGCTTATTAAAGCTGAATGGGAAAAGCCTCTGGCCTCAAAACAGGTGGCTGCGGTTTCAAAAAAGCTTTACTCACTATCAAAACCATCTGCGCAAATGCTTCAGATCCCACTAGTGGAGGCCCCTGTTGTGGCGCTTCACTCAAACGACGTGGTGGCCAGAGACAGTATGGGGCCTATTAAAGATCCCCTGGACAGAAAAGCGGAACTGGCGATTAAAAGAGCCCATGAGGCCTCCACACTGGCAGTTAGTGCTTCAATTACCTCTGCTCTTATTTCAAGAGCTGCCATAGTCTGGACACGGAAACTTAACCAGCTGATTCCTGAGGACAACAGGAAGGCGCTGGAAGGTGTGTCCCGTGTACTCAAGGCTGTCACCTTCCTTGCTGACTCTACCTTGGACACCCTGTCCTTTTCGGCTAGGGCTATTGCCACGCAGGCAGCCGCTAGGAGGGCTCTTTGGCTCCGCCCCTGGCAGGCGGACACCCATTCTAAAGCAGAACTAATGGGTTTCCCCTACCAGGGAGGAAAACTTTTCGGAGACCAACTTGATCCCATCCTCGTAGAGACGAGGGATAAAAAGAAGGCCCTGCCCAAGACCTTCCGCAGGGACAACAGGGGTTCCTCTGGGCCATTCAGATCGTCTCACACACTCCAGCGTTTTCGAAATGACCAAAGAAGAGGCCAGTGGTCGCAGCCCAGGGGTTCCTTTCGGAAGGGGGGCCGTTTCTCACGGCCCAGATTTTCACAGCCCAGCTCCGACAGACAAAATTTCAACTCCCGCCAGGGAGCAAAACAATGACGCCAACACTCTTCCAGTGGGAGGGCGCCTCGCCCACTTTGTTACTCCTTGGTCAGACGTCCAGTCGGACGCTTGGGTGACACAAGTCATATCCCAGGGGTATCAAATAGAGTTTGCACGTCACCCTCCAAACCGCACAGTATCTTTCCGTCGACCTCTGTCCAAAACAAAGCGCCTACGCACTGCGGAGGCGGTAAACCACCTATTAAACATTCGGGCCATCGAAACCGTAGAGCCATTAGAACGCTCTTGCGGAATTTACTCGTTCTTCTTCACAGTCCCCAAGAGGAACGGGGACTGGAGGGCCATCCTGGACCTCAAGTTCCTCAACAGGTATGTCATCAAGAGGCGGTTCAGGATGGAGACCCTGAAATCCATCAGAGAGGCCCTACGTCCCCACGCTTATCTTACCTCGATAGACCTCACCGAGGCCTATCTGCACATCCTAGTGCATCCCATGCATCGCAAGTTCTTGAGGTTCTCCTTCCAGGACCGCCATTACCAATTTCGGGCCATGCCCTTCGGGCTTTCCTCAGCCCCGAGGGTATTCACCAAGGTCCTGGTAGCCTTGATAGCGTTAGTGCGAGCCCAGGGGGTCCAGGTACACCCGTACCTGGACGACATTCTTATTTGTGCTCCATCAAAAGAACTGAGCATAGCACATACATCCTTGGTTCTGAAGCTTCTGTCAAACCACGGCTTTCTGATCAATCAGAAAAAGAGTCACCTGGAGCCTACTCAGACTCTGTTACATCTGGGGGTGTTGATAGACACCACTCAGAATGCTCTTTTTCTTCCCTTGGACAAGGCTCTCAAGATCGCAGCCTTGACCAGGAAGGCCATCAGGTCGCCTTCGTCCAAACTCATGTCTCTTGCAAAACTGCAGGGGCATATGATTTCCTGCATCCCTGCAGTGCCCTGGGCGCGCTTCCATGCCAGGCCGCTTCAGTGGTTCCTCCTGCAGTTCCAACAAGACATTATGATGAAAAGAGACAGGAATGTTATTCTTCCCAAGGCAACACGCCTGTCTCTATCATGGTGGACAATCACAAAAAACCTGTGCAAGGGTCTTCCATACATTCACGATCTTCCAGAACAACTCTTTACAGACGCCAGTCTGTCAGGGTGGGGGGCCACCTTCAGGGCCCAACCAGCTCAGGGGCTCTGGAGTCAATCAGAGAGAGGTCAAAGTATCAATATTCTCGAGATGAAAGCAGTCTGGATGGCATTACAACATTTTGCCCCACAGATAGAGAACAAGCATCTTCTAATAAGGACGGACAATGTGACCACAAAAGCCCATCTAAACAAGCAGGGCGGGTCACGGTCGAGGCACAAACAAGCCTCGAGGATTCTCCATTGGGCGGAACATCATCTCCAGTCTTTGACAGCCGAGCATATAAGGGGTGTTTTGAACGTACAGGCCGACTGGCTCAGTCGCCAACTATTGGACGAAGGGGAGTGGGAGCTCAATCCAGTAGTGTTCCATCAGTTGACCCAAAAGTTCGGGATCCCGGTACTGGATCTATTTGCATCCAATGCCAATCACCAGCTTCCACGTTTTTTCACCCGCTACAAGCATCCGGCCGCGGAGGCGACGGATGCCTTGATGTCCCCTTGGCCGGCCGGTCTCCTTTACGCCTTCCCACCCCTGCCCTTAATTCCAAGGGTCATTCGCCGCGTCCGGCTTCTGAAGGCCACAGTTCTACTGGTAGCTCCGGATTGGCCAAGGCGCCCCTGGTATCCGGCCCTTCGCGAGATGTCCTTCAGGGAGCCTTGGCGTCTCCCCGTGAGTCACGACCTGCTTCTGCAGGGTCCAGTTTGCCACCCGGACCCTCAGTGGTTCAAGATGACCGTTTGGCCGTTGAAAGGAAAAGGCTTCTGAACTTGGGCTACACGCCAGATATCATAAACACTATCTTAGCTTCACGTCGACCATCTACCATCCGCATTTATAATGCCACTTGGAAGGTCTTCGACTCCTGGTGCAGAAACAGATCAGTAGATCCCCTTAAACCTAGGGTTTCGGATATCTTAACCTTTCTCCAAGAAGGCCATAAACTGGGCCTTCGGTGCGCCACCATGCGGAGGCAACTAGCAGCTATTGCTACGCTGGTACCCCGGGTATCCGGATACCCGATCTTAAACCATCCTCACGTTAAAGCATTCCTTCGAGGGGTCAAAACAACATCTCCTCCAGTGTCGCACCGATTCCCGACCTGGAGAATACACACAGTTCTTACCGCCCTTACTAAGCCTCCGTTCGAGCCACTTAGAACAGTAGAATTGAAGTGGCTCAGATTAAAAGTCCTATTCCTAACAGCCATAACTTCGGCCAGACGGGTTTCTGAATTGGGGGCACTGTCGGTAGCTCCCCACCTTTGTATATTTCATAAAAATAGAGTAGTACTGCGACCAGATCCGTCTTTTATACCGAAGGTGAACACGAGATTTCATAGGGAACAGGACATAGTCCTCCCAGCCTTTCACCCAGATCCTTCCTCTCCGAGAGAGAGGTCTTGGCATTCTCTAGATCTCAGAAGAGCATTAAAAATATATATAAAGCGTACTCAACACCTTAGACTTTCCGACTCACTGTTTGTCACTTTGACAGCTCCAAACAAGGGTATGGCGATGTCCAGGGCGGCCATCAGCTACAACATCAAAAGCTGTATTGTTCAGGCATATAAAGCCTCCGGCCTACCAGTGCCCACTAATATCACGGCGCATTCTCTTAGAAGCGCAGCTACCTCGGCTGCCTTGGCCAGAAGGGTTTCGGTAGAGGAAATTTGCAGGGCAGCCACGTGGTCGTCTTCCTCTACATTTATTCGGCATTACAAGCTAGACTTACTGTCTTCTGCGGACACTACCTTTGGGAAAAAGGTACTGCAGTGTGTCAAGGAGGTTTAATTGTACCCACCCGGATTCATAAGCTCTTGCAAATCCCGAGCTGAAGATGGCCTTTGTCTCTCAGAGCGAGAACGAGCCTTGGTTACTTACCAGTGAAGGCTCCTTCTGCTCTGGGAGACGAAGGCCATCTTCCCCTCCCAATCAGGAACTCTAATACCTCCTACACTTAAAATGGATACTTCATGATTTAGTACCTTCCTCAGCAAACACACACAACACAGAAATCATAGTCCTTGATTTTTTATTATGTTGTTAAATGAGCATCTTGCCGTTGTTTGTTTTTGCGTTCCGTTATACGTTATCCAATGTTGTTGTTTACAGTCCGGTCTTCCTGTTAAAAAATAAATAAATAAATAAAATTAAAAATTAGGGTTATCAAAGTCAAAGCTCTAGAAATACTGGACTAATAGGAGAGGGGAGGGGCTACTTCCTCCCGGTTACAGGAAGGGCCGCAGTTTTTGTTTCCTGCCTCCCAGATAAGCAAGCACAAGAACCCGAGCTGAAGATGGCCTTCGTCTCCCAGAGCAGAAGGAGCCTTCACTGGTAAGTAACCAAGGCTCGTTTTTATAGCTAATTTGTAATTTACTATTTTATAATGTCAGATGTATGTATCAAATAAATATCTGAAATAATTAAAAATTTACATCACATATATAGAGACGGACAGCCTCAGTGGTACAGTTCATACTTTTCATGCAGCAGTTCCTGGTTTTTATTCTTGGCATCTACGACTAAAAGAATCTCAGGTAGCAGGTCTTGAGAAAGACCTTTTTGTATTTGAATTCCTGGAGAACCACTGCTAGTCAGCGTTTTGAATTAGATGGACCAATAGTATAACTTTGTAGAAGGCAGCTTCATGGATTTAGCTAGCACACCATATTCTAATGGGTTCTCTCTTCCAAAGAATGGTGTACACATAGTGAATTTCTAATGCTTGGTTTATTTTGTCCTAGAAGCTGATGGACAGGTTTGGGGATTTTGGGGAAGAAGCTGACATTAATGAAGAGCCTAAAAAAGAAACTCCAACTTCCCAGCTGTAAGATTTATTGTTCTAATTTAGAACCACACTTTATTTGGAAACTGTGCAGAAAGTGTCATTTTGTTTTTATGTGGAATCTATGTACTAATTTGTCATATTTTCCAAGATTTCTTTTAGGAAAACTTTGAAAGGCAATTTTGACATGCCTTCCATTATGATGAATTATATAATCATTACCTTTTTAAAATACTGGATGATACTTTTCTAAATGTCTTAATTCAAGGCTCATGCATTTAAAAAAAATCAAGTGAAAACAAGATTTTCTTTACTGTCCGATTGAAGAGTAAGGCAAATTACAAGAAAATCTTTGTGCATTTTTAATGTTCAGAACAGCTTGCCAAATTAAATTAGCTAGACAATTACTTCGTAGTAACTTTCATTTAAGTTTATACATGTAGTTGAGCTAAATTTACGTGTGTAAATTATGTACATACATTTGGTTTCCTTACTCTTATTTTTAAAGATAGGGTTATCATTTCCTTCGGAATTGGTCCCGCAATTACAAAAAAAATTGTAACCTGTCTTAATTCCAATGACCTGTGCTTAGTATTGTGTTGTACACTGGGATTTCTCTCTTGTTTTCTGATAAGCCAGTCATTGGTATAGGGGCACACTTCCAGGGGACTTAAAAGCTTGCATAATATTTTGTTATTGTTGTTGATTCTTCTTTTTTGACTAGTTGTTTTCCAGTATGTATAGAACCAAATTAATATTAACCTACAATATGAATTTCAGTTGATAGGAAACCTTTTTATGAGATTGTTTCCATGAAGTAATATAAATTGATTGTTCTAATTATATTATTCTAGGCCTCTTGTATCGGAGTCTGTGAACAACTCCCTTTTTCATCAGCTAGCTGAACAATTGCAGCAACAAAACCTAGAACATCTGCGCCAGCAGCTTCTAGAGCAGCAACCTGCAAAGGTACAAGACTCTTATCTTTTGGACAATTACTGTTACTGATTTTTATAATATTTAGTGTTGCTCCCAGTCAGAAAATATAGCACCTTTTAAATGTTCTTTATCAGAAACAGAAACTCATTATAACTGATTAGCTGCAGAATCTTGAAAAGTTACTAAAAGCACAATAGCCATCCTTACACCAGAACCTTTTCATTTTTGAAAAGTCTACCTCTCATCCACTGCCACTAAGAAGCAATTCCTTGAGATTAATAAGCAGGAGCAGGAATCTTTTAGCACGTTTAAAGGGTTAACATAAAATTTTCTGCACTCCAATAACACTTCCAGTTTAGGCAGCTATCACACCCAAGGCGCAAATGATCAAAATAATAATATTAATACACATGAAGCCCCCTTATGCTGAATCAGACCCTTGGTCCATCAAAGTCAGTATTGTCTACTCAAACTGGCAGTGGCTCTCTAGGACCTCAGGGAGAGGTCCTTCACATCACCTACTGCTTGATCCTTTTAACTGGAGCTGCCAAGGATTGAGCCTGACACCTTCTGCATGCAAAGCAGAGGTTCTTCCACTGAGCCACAGCCTCTCACCATAATAAAAATATGAACAATGCAACCTTTGATTTTTGAGCTCATTTTATTGATATTAGGTTTTATGATTATTTTGTAACAACTGTAATAATAATTATGCCATTAAAGGTTTCATTGTCATTGTCATGAACAATTAGATTGTGCAGAATGTTCTCACGGTGTGATTTTTAGGTCAAAGGGAGTGCTTCCAAAATGGCAGAAATATTCCCTTCCCAAACTCTTGAGTGTTTCTTTGTTTCAGTCCTATTCACTGCTTCTTTAGTACCAGTTTTTTGTTATTATAGCTATTTTTCTTATTATCTTACTGTGATGACCCAATACTGTGTCAATACTATGTCAATAACAATATTGTTTGCTCAGTGTGAAGGAAGCCACTTCATTGCCCTTAATCTGAATATAGAAAGTTGATTGTTTCTTGAGCAATTTTCAAAAACTGGTTGGAGCCGAGAGTGCTGCATAAAGTGTTAATTAAAAAAACTTTCCCTTTCATCTGTAATGAAAAAAATAATTATGTAAGTGAAACAAATTTATATAAAGTTAGTTTGTATAATCAGAGCACAAGCCTTTCATTACTTTGGTGTAAAATATGTATAGTCCAGATAAAATCTCAAAGAAGCATTTATTAGTTGCTAACTTTTCTTTATAGTTGCATTCATTTGTTCTGGATCAAACGAACATGTTTTATAGCTTTTTTGAAATATTAGAAGGAAGATCTGGGTGCCTTATGAAAGTAATCTAGGAAAGCGGAGCAGGAAAGGAATAGAGCTGTGAAAGATCCTGAGAGCAGAAGTAATATGAAAGAATTAGCAAAACTATACAACTAGTCCTCAGTATGTACAGAAACAGTGAAAAGGCACTGACAAACTTTGTTGAAAGAATGGAGATCATATGGTGAGAAGTAATGTGGCACTTTTTATGCACACATACGGGTATTCTTGAACAACCATTTTTAGTTTTTAGGCCCTCTCTTCAGGTTAAGAACCTGAACAGTCTTGCCACTAGGTGTCACCAAATATTGCTGCTTAAAACACATTTAATATATAACTTAATGTGATGTTGGATGATAATTTTATGGATATCAAGAACTGTCAAGAAGACAAATAACTTTGCTTAGAAGCAAAAATGACCAAACTGAGGCTATCAGACTTTGGTCACATTACAGGAAGACAAGATTCACTAGAAAATACAATAATGTTAGGAAAAGTTGAAGGCAGCAAGAAAAGAAGACCTAGTATGATATGGATTGACTCAATCAAGGAAGCCATGGCCCTCGGTTTGCAAGACCTGAGCAAGGCTGTTAACGATAGGAAGTTTTGGAGATCATTAATTCATAGTCTCCATAAGTTGGAAGTGACAGCACACACACACACACATTCCAAATTGTTAATTTTAGATACACGGGATGGGGGGGATACACTTCTGGGTAGCAGTGTGTGTGAACAAGATCTTGGGGTATGAGTGGACCATAAGTTAAATATGAGCAGCCAGTGTGACGCAGCGATAAAAAAACCTCATGTGATCTTGAGGTGCATCAATAGAAGCATAACATTCAAATCGCAAGATGTCATAGGCTGTTACTGCACGAGGTATTCCCACCAATGTATTAAGAGTTTGAAACTGTTATAAAAAATACTGTTCGCATTTTGTTTGACCGCTTTAGCTGGGAAGATGTCTTTCAACCATTTTTTAACCGTGGCATCCAAAAACGCTTTTAAAGTGGTTTTTTTAACATTTCCAAACTCTTGATACATCGCTGGGAATACCTAGTGCTGTAACAGCCATAGTTCCACTATACACAGCATTGGTCAGGCCACATCTGGAGTATTGTGTGCGGTTCTGGAGGTCCCACTTCAAAAAGGATGTGGACAGAATGGAGCGGGTGCAGAGGAGAGCGAAGACGATGATCAGGGGCCTGGAGACCAAGCCCTAGGAGTTGGGAAAGTTTAGTCTGGAGAAGAGGAGGTTGAGGGGGAACATGATTGCTCTAAGTATTTGAAGGGCTGTCACTTAGCGGAGGGTGGGGAGCTGTTTCTGTTGGTAACAGAGGATAGGACTTGCAATAATGAGTTTAAATTGTAGTTGGAGAGGTACCAGCTAGCTATTAGGGAAAAGTTTTTTACAGTAAGAGTTGTTCGACAGTGGAATCAGCTACCTAGGGAGGTGGTGAGCTCCCCCTCACTGGCAGTCTTTAAGCAGAGGCTGGACAGTCACTTATTAGGGAAGCTCTAGGCTGATCCTGCATTGAGCAGGGGGTTGGACTAGATTGCCTGTATTGCCCCTTCCAACTCTATAATTCTCTGATTCAATTTAATGGCTATTATAACACATATATCATTAACCTTTAATAGGCATAGTTCAAAAGACATCTCGTACAGATTCTCACGATCAAAATCAAATCACACCAACCCAAGATGAACAGACCAGGGCCCCTATCAGGCTTAGAAATCTACAGAATATATAAAATACAAATAAATACAAAATATATATAATATATATAAATATAAAATATACCACACTATTGAAATTAAGCAAAAGGTTAAAACAATCTTCCCATCCAGCCAGACTGTGATATACAATAAACCATAATAGTCATAATCATTGACCATTCACTAGATAAACCACAATCACAACAGCAACTTAAAATATTAGATGGGCTTCATGAATCCCCATCTCAATAACGTTACCAAAGATTTTGCAACCGAAGCAGTTGTTTCAGGCTTAGCATCAGACAGTAGAGCAAATAACATTCGACTTTTATTATTGACTATTTCGATATCAAGCAAATCTAATAGACAGTCATTACGAGGGCCCTCACCCAGGCGACATTCCAATATAATATGCATAAGCGAATCTGGAGATCCTGAGCCGCAGAGTCTCTCCTGATATGGAATGTGACTAAATGTACCTAGTAGGACCTTTGATGGAAAGGCATTCATACTAGCTAAGAAAAAAGCTCTTCTTTGGTCTGGATCAACTAAATTATGAAAATAATGAGCCATAGAGCTTAGCTGGCTAGAAATGCCAAAAAAAGCAGGTGAACATATATACGCCTTAGTAGGGAAAAGGGTTTGCAGGTCATGATCCAGAAGCCTTTGCTTGATTACTCGAAAAGCAGATCTTTCATCAGAAAGTAATAAAGAGTCAAAATCAATTCCAATACAAGCCAACTTCTGAAGAATAGCTTGGGACCACTGCGGGCTATAAGGATCACTTTTCAAATAGGTTAGAAGACTGTCAGGTATAGATCTAAAATGGATTTTAATCCAAGCCTTGGTATTAATACAGATTTGGCCTAACTCTGCACAAGTAGCTAGGTAGGAAATGCATTTAGGGGCTCCTAGAATTTGTAGAAAAGAGGCTTGAATGCTCTCAATAGTTGGATTGAGAGCTGTGATCCAAATAGGACAACCGTATAAGAGTTGCGGCACCACCTTGGCATTAAAAAATTTAATTGCCGCCGGAACATATTGATTACCTTTAGCAAAGAAAAACTGTGATATCTGAACAGCTGAATGTTTGGCCAAATTGATTGCATGAGATCGATGAGAGTTCCAGCTTAAATTATGCTGAAACGTAACACCTAGATACTTGAAAGTTTTAATCTGTTCAATTTCTATACCTCCAATAGACCATTTCTTTGTTCGCCAACTTCTACAGAAAACCATTATTTTAGTTTTGGCATAATTAATTGCCTGCTTATTATCGTTACAGTATTGATAAAATGATGTAAGATATCTTTGCAGGCCGACCCTGGTTATCGAAAGCAATGCAGTATCATCCGCGTACAATAATAAAGGAGATGGGCAACAAGCAAGCTTTGGGGGTGACCGTCAATGGAATCTAGTCTGTCTGCCAAATCATTCAAAAACAAATTAAAAAGTTGGGGAGCAAGGATACAGCCTTGTTTAACACCAAGTGTTATAGGAATCCTATCAGTTAAATAACGTTTGGACGAATATCGAATTTGGCATAATATAGCAACATGAAATTTCCTCAAAAGAAACAAAAGGGCTCCATACCCAGTCTAGATAGTTTACTCCATAACATATCTCGATCAGTCTTATCAAAGGCACTTTGTAGATCTATAAAAGCCACGTATAGTTTTTTCCTACCAGTATTAATATACTTGTTTGCCAAAAAAGTAAAAGTCAGACAATGATCTACAATCGATTTGCCCTGTGAAAAACCAATTTGCTCCGGTCTAATGATATTATGACTTTGGATCCATTCAGTCAACCAGAGCTCAAGATGTTTAGCATAGAGCTTACCAATTATAGAAAGTAAACTAATTGGCCTAAAATTATTTGGATTAGTAAGGTTGCCGTTTTTATAGATTGGAATAATGATAAGAGTTTAACCAAGAATTTGGAAGAATCCCATATAGATCTAATAACGAAAACAGGTTAGCTAAGGGGAGAGCCCACTATTTTATATTGCTTTTTAATAGTTCCGCCGGAATGGCATCAGGGCTGGGGGCCTTACCTGACTTTAAATTCATAATTAATTTTTCTATTTCATCAGGCTTCACAGGTAATCACCGAGGGACATTAGCCGGAATTATATCGTCAGAGTTGGACAGCTGAACAGCCGTTATATTAAATAGTGTGGAGAAATGGTCTACCCATAATTGAGGACTGATGTTAGGTTCAGATGTGAAGGGTTTATTTTTCAGAGAGCCCAATACAGCTGCCCAAAAGGCTCTACTGTTCTTAGATTTAATCGCATTAAACAGGTGATCCCACTTGTCCTGAGAAAAATATTGTTTTTTCTTTTGGATTAGAGTCTGATAATTCTTTTTACATTCAAAATATGTAGTGAAATTATTTGGGTCCTCGGATAGATGGGCCAATCTGAATGTATCCCTGAGCTCTTTCTTTTGATTGCTGCACTCCTGGTTGAACCACGAGGAGGAGCTGGTCCTTTTATTAGAAGGAGGATGGGCTTGAGTACCACAAAATTCTATTATTTGGGAGTATATATGAATTGCTTCGCTATGCGAAGTAGCTATTATAACACTGAAAGGGCTGAAGGAAAGCCACATTCAAATTGTAGATACTTAAGCCTATTTCACTGACGGCAGAAACAAAAAATTACCAAAATTAAAAAATATTCCAGTGATTTATGCAAATTATACTACTACAGATACTTTACATACATTTTCCGCTCAAGAAAATTAATGCCATGTATTCTTACTTTGCAGGCAAGCCCTGAGGAAACCCAAGAAGGGAATTTTGGTTCTGAGCAATCTGCATCACCCTCTCAAGATAGTAACCACCAGCAGTTTATAGAAGTTGAAACGAACCTTGACAACTCAATGGATGTTCAACAACAGGTGAAACTCACAATTTCTGAGTTAATATAGTATGACTGCTCTGGTTAAAGCTGCTGTTTCAGTTCTGGTTTGGTGCCGAGATGCTGTTGTCAGATGGTTGAGGAAAAGCATGTTGAGGTTAAATTCATGCAAGACAGAGGTGGTGCTGGTTGGTAAGGCTGAGATTCTGTAGAAATTTTTGCTGCATGTTTTTCATGAATTGAGTGTCTCTTTAACTGACTTAATAAAAAGCTCAAGAGTCCTGTTGCATTGACCTTCTTGTTGGAAAAATAGGTGATGGCAGTAGCTTACAGCCCATTCCTGAGAATGGGGCTGAAAGTTCTGTGGAGGCAGCGTAACCTTCCTGCCGGCCTAAATGCATGTAACCACGCGATTACACGCATTCACGCCAGCGGCAAGGCCAGTCCCGGTGGCTGAGCACCACGGGACTGCACCTCCCCCCTCCGCCGGCGCAGCCTCTCCGTGGCGCCGGCAACTGCATCGAGAGGCCACTTCGTCGCAGGGGGGTGTTCCGGGGGCCAGCCGGGGGGAGGAGCCGCTGTTTAGGCGACTCCCTATCCCCTTTGGGCCACATTCGCTGGCGGTCAGAACAGCGTTGCTTCGCCTGCTATTTAGCAGGCGTAGCCTCGCTGTTTTCAATGAGGCAAAAAACCCCAGTAAACGAAAACAAAAAAAAGCCGCGAAATGGCTTTTTTTTGTTGTTGTTTAACAGCGTCAGGGAAACGGCATAGGAAGAGGTGCCTCTTCCCCGCCGTCCCTGTACGCCTCAGTTCAGGAATGGGCTGTAAGAGGGCATTTTTGCAGTTGCATTTAGCCTGAAAACCAGCACCTCTGCTCGACACAGTCAACCTAGCCACTTTGATCCATGCTATATTAAACTCAAAGCTGGATTGTTGTAATTTGCTATCTGTGGGTCTTCCCTTGAAAGCAACTGAAAAGCTTCAATTGGTCCAAAATGCAGCAACCGCGTGTTTAACTGGGGCAAATCATTTTGTGCGTAAAACATCTGTAGTAAAAGTACTGCATCTGTTACCTGCTTGTTTCTGGGTTCAATTCATAGTGCTGGTTTTCGCCTTCAAAGCACTTCTTTATCTTGAGCCCGCATTCTTGAAGGATCATGTATTCCCATATATATCTGTGTGCGCCCTTCATTTATTGCAGTAGGATGGGTAGCCATGTCAGTCGGTCTGTAGCAGAAGAAAAGAATTAGAGTCCAGTAACATCTTAAAGACTTAACAACATTTCTGGTCAGCTCACAACATTTTGTGAGTTGCTGCTCACTTCTTCAAATGCAGCAGGTCTTCTGGTTGGCTCCTCCCTAGTTCACAGAGCTACTTTCCAATCAAAGGCTTTTTGGTGGTGGCCCCATCGTGGTAAAGCCTTCCTCGTTTCATCATCCTTCTGACTTCCAGAAAACTTTTAGAGGACGTTTGAGGGTTGTAGAGTTTTAATGTTAACTTCTTTGTCTGACTTCTTGTTTAAATTGTTATTGTTGTGTGTTTATAAAATTTTTGAGGGAGTTCTTGTATGTATTATGTTATAATTTTGCTTTTGCTGAAGTGCAGAATGAAAGCTTTTAAAGACATAAGAAATTATGTCTCTCTGAAGTTCATGCCCCCCAAAATCTTACTGTATACACTTCATATAGGCGACAAGCCATCTATGAAAATATATATATTGTCTTTTTAACATTTTATAATATTGTATTGATAATATGAAATAGGTTTAAATATAGTTTAATAGTTTATATAGATATAATTACACTGGGTGTGGAGAAACACTGGTGTTTTTGCTTTACATTCCATGCTAGATGTTATTTATGTTAGGAGAATATATGTTGTTTTACATTCCATGTTGTTTTAATATTAAAGTTGAGTTATTTATTACAGAGTGGCCATACTATTCGTGTTGAGTAAATATGACAAGAACACCCCAACACTGAATACAGAGTTTTACCCACAGAACCATTGTGTGTGTGTCTGTGTTTGTATACAACCACTTCATATGATAATTTTTTACTTAAATGAATTGCTCTTGCTAAATTAGAGTCAACATATTTTCCTTTTCTTTTAAGTGAGCATCTAATTTCTTATATATTCAGGACATGGATATAGATGAAGGGCAAGAAGTTGTTGAACAGGAAGCCTTCGAACAAGAGGAAAAGAAATCAGCAGTTATTTCAAGATCAAGAACACGTTCAAGATCTCGTTCAAGGTTGTATAACTTTTTCCCCAGTCCAGATATTTTTGTGCTAATGTGGTTTTTTAAAAAATATAATTGTGTTTTTCTTGTGGAACATTTTTTCTGGTGGCATTATTAAAATGAATATTTTATAGATCCCCAAGAAAAAGAAGGTCCAGATCACGATCCGGCTCTCGAAAGCGTAAACATAGAAAACGTTCCCGCTCTAGATCAAGAGAAAGAAAAAGGAAATCCTCGAGGTCATATTCCAGTGAAAGAAGAGCTAGAGAAAGGGAGAAAGAACGACAGAAAAAAGGGTTACCTCCCATACGATCCAAAACACTAAGTGGTAGGTAACATTTGCTTTCGCTTTGCAATTTAAAGAACATAATCCTTATGACCAGTAGCTTAAGAGCTAGGCCTGCATGGATCAAAAATCTGCAGAACAAGCCATCCCTGGCTACAGTTTAGGTCTCTGCAAATCTGGGGTTAGATTCAGTGGAGTGGCCAGAAAAAGATCAGATGTTTGCTGTATGCCCACCACCACCACCAGTCACTTTTCACCTCCAGAAAGTTGATTTTTGGAGTTGCAGGACCTGTGTTAAGTAACAGCCATGTAAGTTGGGGAGCTGCAAAGACGAGGAGAAGAACACGAAATTGTCTCTGTCTTCCAGAAGAGCTATTCTGCTGAGGGAGAAGGGCAATTTCACTTTCATTTCCCCTCTTACTACAGTCCTTTGACTTGCCTGACTGTAGTACTGCACAGGTCCAGCCAAACTTTTGCCATCACCTCAAAAATCCTGAACAAAGTTCAGCCTTACAACATTTCCTGAAGACCAGAAGGAAAGATGCCTTCTTGACCTTTTCAGGAATACCATACCACAGACTTCTGCAGTAAAGGCCAACATTGGGTGTTGGTTAAATCAACACTCTTAAACCAATGAAGATGTCAAATTAGTGTCCAGGATGCTTATTGAACCAATAAGTAGACCCACTGACAGCAAGTATGCTGCTGAATTTATGTAGAGGGAGTATATTTGAGGTGTGATTTAAAGCACAACATTGGCAGACCTCCTGTGCATACACTTTTTACCTTGGAATGGTTGCACCTTAGTAGTTTCTCCTTGATGGAGTTACTTGAATCACAGTAATAAAACAGCACATATATTGCAGTTGTGAAAAAGATGGGCAGGATAAGAGAGGGCTCAGTTTTCCTTTTGGCCCATTGATGATGTATGTTAGATCTCTCCATGAGTATCCACAGCACCGTGGCTTCCATGCCAAACTTAATTTAACAGGTCTGTCACGGTGCAATCAAGTTTGGCTCTTTGTAACAGATGCCATCTTGACACCTTCACATTAATGAGTAATATTTAGCTAGGATTAATGGAGGTACGCGTCAAAACAATAGGCAGTTATATTGCCAAGAAGTCTGAAAAAAGCTGCAATTCTTTATTCAAGGGGGAAAGTTAATGACATACTTGGTCTGTTTCTGCTGTGTAACTTTTCATGTTCTTGTAACCATCTGTTGTGAGATAATCAACACCTTTACATGCATTGAGTTGGACTTTAAAAGCCTTTGTAAAGGCTGCATCAGCAGTACTTACTATGGGAATCTTTTTGTTTCTGATTATTTTAAATTAAAACTTTCCTTTTTGATGTGCAGTTATGAGCCCCTTACATGACTGAAAACATACTCTCCATTCTGAGTTCAAAACTTTGGCAGTCCTTGTTTCGGGATTATATCTGTTGTTTTTTAATTATTAGAAGATCGCTAGCAGTCTTTTACTTATCACTTAAATCAAACAGCTTTATTTAATGGTTTGATAAATTTCCAGCTTGAGTTTACCTTTGACTAAAGGCAGGAAAAAAGATTCCAAGTTAAATGAATGTATATTATAATGTAATAAAAACAAATGTTATTTATACAAAATTTGTTTTAACAGTCTGCAGTACTACGCTTTGGGTTGGCCAAGTAGACAAAAAAGCCACGCAACAAGATTTAACAAATTTATTTGAGGAATTTGGACAAATAGAATCTATAAATGTAAGTGAAGTCATAATCCTTTACTGTTAAAAATGCTACTATTTGGGCTTGGTACATTTTAATTTCCATGCTGCCATAATTTATCATTCCTCCTTATAGATGATTCCTCCTAGAGGTTGCGCGTATGTCTGCATGGTTCATAGACAGGATGCATATCGTGCTCTTCAGAAATTAAGCTCTGGGTCTTACAAGATTGGATCGAAAATTATTAAGGTACATCTTCAGTAGCACTTCTTCAGTACAACTTTTCATTGTATGCTTTTACATATAAAGAAGGCTATATTATCATGAATTGTAATGTGCATGGTAATGAGAAAATTATGTATTCCTGGATAGTTCTGTGGAACAGTTTTCTTGTGAAGGCAATATTTGCAGATAAATGTTGTTTTCATTGCCAAAATGAAAACAACAAAACACTAAGTAATGCCATTGGGATAATAGAGATAAGCAAATAGGATATCAGTTGAATAGGAAATCAAAAATGTAAGCAAAGTCAAACTGATTATTATGCTGTCGGGCAGGGGTGTCAAACTCATTTGTTAGGAGTGCTGAATATGACAGAAACATCACTTGGTAGGGCTGGGCCATGTGTACCATAAAATTTAATGCCAGGTACTGGAGATACAAACGTTATAGAAAAATACAGGCGGAGAGGGGAAAAAGGAGGGGTGGGGGGTGGGGTAGGCCTGAGATGGAGACGCCGCCTTCGCCCGCGGGGGGGGGGAGCCGGGGCAGGGGGGGGGTCTTCTTACCTCCAGCGCCATCCGCCCAGGAACCCAGCAGCAGCAGGAGCCGCCCCACCCCGGCCCAGGCCTCCTTCCTGTGAGGACTCCCGGGAAGGGGGGCGGTGGGGGTTTAAGCCTCCCCCCCGCGCTTCCCAGCCCTGAAGCGCCCCCGCCCAAGCTGAGCGAAGGCGGCGTCTCCCCCTCAGGCCTACCCCACCCCCGGCCTTCCTTTTTTCCCTCTCCCACTTCCCCCTCGGCGATCCCTGCTGCACGGAGGCCAGGCGAGCAGAAGGGAAGGAAGGGGGATTAAGGAAGGAGGGAGGGGGGGCCAGGCGGATCGTCCCGGCGGCGGGATCCGGCCTCGCTTTCCGCTTGCCCCGCCCGGCCTCCGTGCAGCGAGTGGGGGGGAGGCGGAGGCCTGGCAGCGCCGGGCTCGCCTGGGCCAGGGGCGGGTGGGAGCGGAGGCGCCCCGCGGGGACTGAACCGGGGGCCTCCTGCTATGCCCAAGCAGAGGCTCTGCCACTGAGCCACGGGCCCCTCCTCGGGAAGCTGCCTTATACTGAACCAGACCCCCCCCCCCCCATCGGTCCATCCAAGTCAGTACTGTCAGACTGGCAGCGCTCTCCAGGGTCTCAGGCAGGGGTCTTTCCCATCACCTACTTGCCTGGTCCCTTTAACTGGAGATGCCGCTGGGGATTGAACCTGGGACCTCCTGCATGCCCAGCAGAGGCTCCACCACTGAGCTCACAGCCCCCTCCCCATGGCTCTCCAGGGTCTCAGGCAGGGGTCTTTCCCATCACCTACTTGCCTGGTCCCTTTAACTGGAGATGCCGCTGGGGATTGAACCTGGGACCTCCTGCATGCCCAGCAGAGGCTCCACCACTGAGCTCACAGCCCCCTCCCCATGGCTCTCCAGGGTCTCAGGCAGGGGTCTTTCCCATCACCTACTTGCCTGGTCACTTTAACTGGAGATGCCGCTGGGGATTGAACCTGGGACCTTCTGCATGCCCAGCAGAGGCTCCACCACTGAGCTCACAGCCCCCTCCCCATGGCTCTCCAGGGTCTCAGGCAGGGGTCTTTCCCATCACCTACTTGCCTAGTCCCTTTAACTGGAGATACCGCTGGGGATTGAACCTTGGACTTCCTGCATGCCCAGCAGAGGCTCCACCACTGAGCTCACAGCCCCCTCCCCATGGCTCTCCAGGGTCTCAGGCAGAAAGGGTCTTTCCCATCACCTACCTGCCCGGTCCCTTTAACTGGAGATGCTGCTGGGGATTGAACCTGAGACCTCCTGCATGCTGAGCAGAGGCTCCGCCACTGAGCTCACAGCCCCCTCCAAAATACACATGAACACATGAAGCTGCTTTCTGATGAATCAGACCCCCCCCCTTGGTCCATCCAATTCAGTATTGTCTACTCAGACCGGCAGCAGCTCTCCAGGGTCTCAGGCAGGGGGTCTTTAACATCACCTACCTGCCCGGGCTCTTTAACTGGAGATGCTGGAGATTGAACTTGGGGCCTTTCAAGACCACCCGCCCCTGCCTGGCTTCCAGGGAGTCCCTAGAAGCCGGGCGGGTCCCCGCCCAATAGCTGAGCCTCGGACCGGGAAGTGGGGGGGGGGGAGGTAAAACTGTTCTGCGCTGCCTAGGCAGGCAGCGCAGAGCAGTTTAAAGAACCCCGCCCGGCTTCTAGGGACTCCCTGGAAACCGGACGGGGGTCTTTATTCAGCAGAATATTTTTTCTTGTTTTCCTTCCTCTAAAAACTTGGTGCATCTTATGGTCAGGTGCGTCTTAAGGTGCGAAAAATACGGTAGCTGGTATTGCAGCGAAATATTTCAGACAAGCTTATTACAACTTGCAGAGAAGGCTGATCAAATAATGTGCTGCAGACTTTGATGCCCCAACTAAGTTATATAATGTATAACCCTAAGTATATATAATGTATAAGGGCTGTGATAGGATCCGTTACATGGAAATAAGATAACGTCTGTTTTCCGTATCTTGGAAAACTTCCAGAAACCTAATAAAATAAATTTATTTACTTCATTTATACCCTTCCTTTCTTTCGCAGTGGGGATCCACACTGCCTTACATTGTTTCCATCACCCTGTGTGATAGGTTAGGCTAAGTGTGTGTGTGTACGTGTGACTAGCCTGAGGTCACCCAGCAACCTTCCATGTCAGAGTGGGGATTCAAACCTAGGTCTCTCAAATCCCACTCTGGCTCTCCAATGAATTCTTCATGTGGAATACTGTTCTACATGGCAAATGGACCATAGGTTAAGCATGTTTTAAAGTGGACTTAGCAAAACATTACACTACAAAGTAAAGCTGTGATTTGTTTACTCTAACACTGAGTTGTGTTTTTGTTTTAGATTGCATGGGCTTTAAATAAAGGGGTGAAAACTGAATACAAACAATTCTGGGATGTAGATCTTGGAGTTTCATACATACCTTGGGAAAAAGTTAAACTGGATGATTTAGATGGCTTTGCTGAAGGAGGCATGATTGACCAGGAGACAGTAAATAATGGTAAGTACATTTTGGCTCTATCTTACGGCTAAATTTCAGTTTTTTCAATGTTTAATTATATAAAAACATCTTTCTAAGTTACAAAATGTGTCCATCAGAATAAAAAAGGCAGTGTTCTGCTTACAGACAGTTACAAAGTAGGGTTCCTGGATTGTAAGTTTAACCATTGCTTTTCTGGTTAGGAAGGTTCTTAGATAATATTTATTGCCCACCAGATTTGTCTGATTATATCTTCCCATTGTACATGAAATCTTCTTGAGGGAGATGTTAGCTAGAAGCATGGATATCATTTTGCCCAGACTCGACTTATGACAAAATACATTTTCTGAAATTATTTTAGGCCCAACAGAGATACAGTCTGCATTCTGACATCACAATAAACTAATTTATTTAAACTGTAGTTTATGCATCTTATTATGTGATCCTGTACAGAGTTACTCCTGACTAAGCCTTTTGAAATCAGTTGGGCTAGAGTGGAATAACTCTGCTAGGATTGCATTGGTTAGTCTACCTGGCAACATTAATAAATCTTGGTGTGTAAAACCCTAGTTTTCCTGCTTCTTGTTCCTCTGCACCTACCAGCAGCATGAACATCTTCCTTATGCCTTATCTGCCTGGCCATTGTGGCCAGATAAGAGGTCCAAGGAGGGTTCTGAATAAGATGTGGTTTGTGAATTCTGTTGTCACAACAAATCATAATCAGCACAATCTGTGATTAACAAACCAGCTGCAAACTTCAGTTCAAAATCCCAGTATGATGCCCACCAGCAAACCCTGTTTTTTGGACTGTCTGAATTCAAACATCACAACTAACTAGGTTGATCATGATGTCTGAATCCAGCATCAGAGAGGTACAGAGATTGGTTCTGGGAGCTGGTTCATGCAACTTACTAAGGCTGGATGTGTGTTCCTTTGTTTTTGTTACTAAATTATACTGAGGTGATATCTGAGAATACAAGGGATGTCAAATAGCAATATGTTATTGGTGTGACTAGTTCTACTGTATGTATTACAAATCTTTAGGTTTCCAGAGCATTTGAAGATTCATATCTATTAACCTTTAATGGCTTGCTGTATTGTTTCTTTAGAATGGGAAACTTCAAGAATCACAGAGTCTGTAAAAGAGCCTGTGCAAACCACCCAGACTGCAACATCTGAAACAACCACAGTTGTTACAACACAAACAGAAACGTACACACAGTCTGTTGCTATGTTACAGGTTGGTACTGCATTTGTTTGTGCTCCTGCTCTTCTTGTGTACTCAGGAAAGAAGCCAGAAATGGAAGGAGTTAATTTTGGAACTCCTGTGTCTGAAGCCAGGCTCAAAATCTTCTGATACTGGGATGTGTCGAGTGGTCCCACCTGCCAGATTGTTGTTGCAACTAGCATGAGAGTAGGGCTTTAGCAGCCTTCTGAGCTGTATTGCTACTTTTTTCTTTCTCTTTTGCCTGAGGCCACTAGAAAGGCTTCTGACCATTGCCATTTGTGGGAGAAACAGAACCCATATTATGTTGCTTTAGATTAAGCATTTAGTAAGGGCCATGGGACAAGTTGTCACAGAAGGGGCTTCAAAATGAACAACAGTGAAAAATGGCTAATAGGTCTACAGCCTAGGAGGGCTTCAACCACAAAGGTCTGTCAAGCAAGCCAAGCTGATTAGCCCACAGACCAAGCGGTTCTGCCAACTGACCTGGAGAACATTGTCCTGTCCCATGTGTGGAAATGGGCAGCTGAAGCTTATCATAGAAATCTAGATATTATCTAGATTTCAGTAAGGCTTTTGATAAGGTTCCACATAGTATTCTAGTTGACAAATTGGGGAAATGTGGGTTAGATCCTATTATTGTTAGATGGATCTGCAACTGATTGACAGATCGTACCCAAAGAGTGCTAGTTAATGGTTCCTCGTCCACTTGGAGAGAAGTGACTAGTGGAGTTCCTCAGGGATCTGTGCTGGGCCCTGTGTTGTTCAACATCTTTAAAAATGATTTGGATGAAGGAATTGAGGGGATGCTTATTAAATTTGCAGATCATACTAAATTGGGAGGGGTAGCAAATACAGTAGAAGACAGAGCCAAGGTGCAGGATGATCTTGACAGGCTGAAGAAATGGGCTAGAACTAATACAATGCACTTCAACAACGACAAATGTAAAGTTCTGCATTTCGGTAGGAAAAATCAAATTCATAATTATAGGATGGGGGAGCCTTGTCTGAGCAGTAGTGTGTGCAAAAAGGATCTTGGGGTCTTAGTAGACCAAACACTGAACATGAGTCATCAGTGTGATGCAGTAGCTAAAAAGGCAAATGCAATCTTGGGCTGCATCAACAGAAGTATAGTGTCCAGATCACGCGAAGTGATGGTATCACTTTACTCTGCTCTGGTTAGACCTCAACTAGAGTATTGTGTTCAGTTTTGGGCACCACAATTTCAGAAAGATATAGGTAAGCTGGAATGTGTCCAGCTAAATGCAGAACTTCACATTTATCTCTGTTGAAATGCATTTTATTGGTTTTAGCCCAATTCTCCAGCCTGTCAAGATCATCCTGTATCTTGGCTCTGTCTTCTACTGTATTTGCTACCCCTCCCAATTTAGTATCATCTGCAAATTTAATAAGCATCCTCTCTATTCCTTCATCCAAATCATTTATAAAGATACTGAACAACACAGGGCCCAGGACAGATCCCTGAGGCACTCCACTGGTCACTCCTCTCCAAGTGGATGAGGAACCATTAACAAGCACTCTTTGGGTGCGACCTCCACAAAGTATAAGTCTTATCCCACTCTTCTTTAAGACAAGTCCAGTAGGTTCCATGTTTTTTCTTTCTTGGAAGTGTTTATTTATCTGGCAGCACAGAGATTAGAACCGGAGCTGCCACTAATGGTTCACAACAAAACTACAGGTCTAGATAGGGGGAGGGGTAGCTGATGTGAGATTCTTGCTTTTTTTTAACATTGGGAAGGTTAAACTTAAGGGTTGACTAGTTGTTTTTACAGCTTTCCACCCCTTCCATTGCAGACCAACCAATTCACCCCTCATGCTATTACTTAGAGACTTCTGTCCCCCAGAAGTGGCATTTTGGGGAGCCCTTTGGGTTGCAGTGTGAGGTTGAAGCAAAAAAATCCCATTCTGTAATGGAAATCTCGACTAGATCCAGCTCTAAGTTTAGAAGTGGGTTCTGTGACTTAACCCGATCCTGAGCATGTTCATTAAGAAATTCCACCATTTCAAATGGTGCATATTCCCAAGCAATTGTGCCTGGGACTGCAGCCTTATTGGTAACATCTCCTGTCCAAGGAATTTCTTCTGAATTATGTAATATGTAATGTATTTTTCCTTCTTTTCAACTAAATAGATTCCTGTGGCTCCAGCTGTGCCTACTGTTAGTTTAGTTCCTCCAGCATTTCCTGTTACAATGCCTGTCCCCCCTCCTGGTTATAGTTCAATTCCTCCACCTCCCTTCTTGAGAGCAAGCTTCAATCCTTCGCAACCACCTCCTGGTAAGCTACCATTTGAATTGATAAAACTGAAATATGATCAACTGCAAATTAGCATGCAGGGTTGCAGACCTCTAGCTGAGTCTTTCAGATTTCTTGGAATGGTCATTTAAGACGCTTTGGCCTAAGTTTAGCAGAGCAGTTGTCTGTAGAGTTACTCCAATCTGAGTCCACTGATTTCAGTGAACTTAGACTGAAGGAACTCTATACGGCATTGCAGTATAAGATTATTAACCTCTTGAGAAAATGTTGTCAAGTCTTAAATTTAAAAACCAAAAGAAGTGTTCTGAACATGAATAGAGAGAGCGCACTCAGCTGTGATAACCAGTAAATATTTGAAAATATATTTTGAGGAAGACTTTACGTTTTTATGTTGTATTCTAAGGGAAAGCTGCTTTAAATTGCCAGCCCAATGGCATCCAGCTCCTTATATGTGATAATAGTTGCTGGAAATGTGATCATTCCACGATGGATTGCCTGCCTTATTAGTGATTATGATTAAAAACTGAATTATAGTTCACTTAGATTCTTTTATATAAATATACTTATATCCTTGGGTCCAAAATATTGTTTATTAAACTTTCGGTTGCCAGGAAACAAAGGCTTTTGTTTCATATTAATTGTTGCAGCAAGAATAATTGTCTCCAAGTATAAAAAAATCCCCTGAAGATCCTCCAGGTAAGGGAATAGTGCGTTATATGTTGGGAACTCAGCATCCTGAGTAGAATTACACTACAAGAAAGATACAAAGGAATCCCTTTTAGCGATAGGTATTGTCCATGTAAGACGGGATCCTGAACACTTAACCCACGTGCTGTTGTACTGCCAGCTTTACATGAGGCCGAGGAATACCTATATTAAACCCCTACTGCCCACTGATCAGAGTCTCTCAGATCAGCAGTAGGTGATGTACCTTTTATCTGATAGAAACCCCTCTGTCACCCAACAAGTAGCTAGTTTTCTCCTGTCTGCACAAAGGATTTGCAAGCAGTTTGTTTGTACTTCTAAGTAATGTCATTTTAATGTAACCTGTTTTAACCGTTTTCACAACTCTGTTTATTGTATGCTGATGTAAATGCCTAATAAAGGTGATGATGGTGATGATGAGTAGAATTACAACTTAGATTTGATTGATGAAGGCTGCCAAATAAATAAATATGTGTGTGTGTGTGTGTGTGTGTGTGTGTGTGTGTGTGTGTGTGTATAAATAAATTTTAGAGAAGGATGGAGAATACTGAACTGCTAATGTGGTTAATGTAGGATGCTACTTCTTTTTGCTCTTATGATTTTCATGTCTTGATAGAGCTGTACTTAGGGCTTGGTGAAATTTTACTTTTTATCCCTCCTTTGTTTGGTGTTGTGACTATATTTGACGCTGCGTTTATATTTTTTAAATTTCCAAATTTATTTAATTGTTCTTAACGTATGTTGTACAAGCGCTTTGTCGTTGATACATTAAAACTGTAAAAAGACATTTAATAACGCATTCACAGAGCGATGTCGATACATGTTGAATTTCGTGATCGTTTTTGCTGATTTTGTCTACTTGTAGTTATTAATCTGTGTTTTTATTCTAGGGTATATGCCACCTCCAGTTCCACCTCCAGTTGTTCCACCAGTAGTCCCAACGTGTAAGTTTGTTTGTTGTCATTCTTCACATTTTCAGTAAAGTGATGCTAGACTAATGGTGCAAAAAATGGGGGGGAATAAAGGTAAAGGTCCCCTGTGCAAGTACCGGGTCTTTCCTGACCCATGGGGTGATGTCACATCCCAACGTTTACTAGGCAGACTTTTTGTTTGCAGGTTGGTTTGCCAGTGCCTTCCCCAGTCATCTTACCTTTACCCCCAGCAAGCTGGGTACTCATTTGACCGACCTTGGAGGGATGGAAGGCTGAGTCAACCTTGAGCTGGCTACCTGAAACCAACTTCCGTTGGGATCGAACTCAGGTCGTGAGCAGAGCTTGGACTGCAGTACTACAGCTTACCACTCTGCACCACGGGGGGGAAATAAGTGTTATGAATTAACCTACGTTGGATTTCTGTTTATTTTTTTAATTTTAACAAATTCTGAGCTTCCTTTCTGACAAAATACTGTATTCAAGTTGGTTTAAGGGGGGGAACCCCACCAACATATGCAAAAGCTTTGTTAGGATCAATTTAAAAAAGAAAGAAAGAAAACTCAGATAAGTAGCCAAAACTAATTTAAAATAGCAGCACCATTGCCTAATGAAGAGAACAGTTTCAAACAGCCACAGTAGCCCAAAAGCAACAACTGAATAACGGTAGAAATGGAGCGGCTAACCAGGTCATTATTATTTTTTAAAAAAAATTTGTTTCTTTGTTTTTACAAAAGGCTTCAATAGTGGACTCAGTGGACTTTGCCTGGTAACTCAAGAAACAGCAAGGACAGTGTCAGCTGAAAATCCATCAGGAAAGAGTTCCATAAGCAGGGTGCAGTCACAGAAAAACTCTGTGTTTGGTAGCCACCCATTGACCATCCATCTTGGGTATCAAAGAAGGGCCTCCATTGAAAATCTGAATTGACTGGCAGATTCATCAGGGCGAGTGTTTATGGTTTTGTAGCTGGAAGACTTTTTGAAGGCAGTTGGTTTCCTGTGTAATTCAATTCAGGAATCAAATGGCTATTATTAGAAGTGTGGATAAATATAATGTTTTATAAATACAAAGTTTAAGGTTACAGCCCTGCATCTAGTTACATGGATGGGTAAGGCTTGAATCATACAGATAGAATCAAGAAGTACATGACCGCAGCACACTCCAGTTATGTTTAAATGCTTTCTAATAAGTAGCTTCCCTAGCATATCCCTACTTGATGATTGGGAAACTTGGGCATTACCAAGTTCTTCATAGATACTGCTTAATTTATTGTTTGTCACAACTTACTGGCACATGTGTTTATGTACACAGGATATATATGCTATGATCATTCAAATCATGACCAGTCTCAGACTTTGTATAATAAAATGTAAACTTCTACTATCATTCATGATGCTCTACCCACACTTTTTAAGAAATGGCTTTCTTATTGCTATGAAGTAGGGAAAGGAGCATATTTAGACCACTGAGAGCTTTTTCCCAATCAGCAGCTCCACCAAACCTCAAAGCTACTGCTTCAGCTCAGTGGGGGTTTAAAATACAGTTTGGGGGAAAGCTCCTGGTCTAAAAAAATAAATACAATTTCTGTGTTATGTATATGTGTCTTTAGATTATGTGCTGTGTGTGTGATGTGTCATTAAGTCACTTCCTACTTACAGTGACCCTATAAATTAATGACCTCCAAAATGTCCTGACATAAACAGCCTTGCTCAGGTCTTGCAAACTGAAGGCTGTGGCTTCTTTTATTGAGTCAATCCATATCATGTTTGGTCTTCCTCTTTTCCTACTGCCTCAACTTTTCCTAGCATTATTGTCCTTTCCAGTGACGCTTGTCTTATGATGTGACCAAAATACAGTAGCCTCTGTTTAGTCATTTTAGCTTCAAGGGAGATTTCAGGCTAGGTTTTATCTAGAACCCACTTGCCTTTTTGGTGGTCCACAGTATCCATAAAACTCTCCTCCAACACCACATTTCAAAGGAATCAACTTTCTTCCTGTCAGCTTTTTTCATTGTCCTAGTTTCACACCCATACATAACAATGGGGAATACAATAATATGAATTATCTTGGTTGTCAGTGAAACATCCTTAAACTTAGGGTCTTTTCTAGCTCCTTCAAGGCTGCCCTTCCTAGTTTCAATCTCCTAATTTCTTAGCTGCATTCTCTTTTGGTTGATGACTGAGCCAAGGAACAGAGAATCTTTAAAAATTTAAATTTCTTCATCATCAGTCTTAAAGTTTTGTAATTTCTCAGTAATCATTACTTTTGTATTCTTGATGTTCAGCTATAATCCTGCTTCGGCATTTTTTCCTTTAACCTTCCTCAGTAGTCATTTCAAGTCTCCACTGTTTTCTGCAAGCTTTTAGTCTAACAGATGAATAGAACATATTCCAGTTCAGGAGAAAGTTGCCAGCCATATGATAGCAAAGACTATAGTAGATTATTTAAAAAAATGAAAGTTTCTTTGATGAAGAAGAGTTGGGTTTTATACCCAAATTTTCTTTACCTTTTAGGAGTCTCAAACCAGCTTACAATCACCTTCCCTTCCCCTCCCCACAACTGACACCTTGTGAGGTAGGTGGGGATGAGAGAGTTCGAAGAGAACTGAGACTAGCCCAAGGTCACTCAGCAGGCTTCATGTGTAGGAGTGGGGAAACAAACCTGGTTCACTAGATTAGAGTCCACCGCTCTTAACCATTACACCATGCTGGCTCAATAAAAAAGACAATAAAAGGGAATTCTTCATGCATATCCTTATGAATGTGTACGTGGTAAATGGCACAATTAGCTTTTCATTTACATTGACATTATATTTCACAATACAGACGAAAAAGTTCTTAATGAACGTTGTGTTTTTTTTCTCAGCTCTTGTACAGCCTTCGCTACCAATTGCTCAAGAGACAATGAAAGAGGTTCCTTTTAGCAGCCTTGTTCTACCAGTCGGCACTATTTCTAGCAGTCTTACCACCTCAACATTATCTGCTGGAAGTGTTTTTACTCCTCTTTCAAGTACCAAGTCAGAATTGGATGAAAAAGGTTCACACCTTGCAGACCTTCAGATTTCATCCAGTGAAAACAGAGCTGGTAAGCAGCACTACAATAAAAGGGTACCAGGCAGTGATGTTATGCCAGTCTTGCTTTGTTATTCTGAAAGGGTAGTTATTACAATGAAGCGTCGCAGTTGGACGCCGCACACATTGTAACTGTTGCTTGACTGTACTGCTTTAGAGAGCAGATAGGAGTTTATGTATTTAAATGCCTTCGCGTTTATAAAAAGTTTCCAGAACACAATGAATGCTATGAATTTCACAGCAAAACTGTTTGGAGATGGGACATATATACCCTGTTCAACACTTATGATCAGACCCGGAGATGATCTAGGATATGTTCAGCTTGCATGGAGCAATTCAGAGAGCTGCTGAACAAGTTTGTAACGGTCCTGTTGGTCAGAAACCATCAAGGAACCAGCTGATAATTGAGTTTTCATCTCCCAGAACTTCCTTTATATCCTAGCTCTCTTGTGCTGGGACACAGGAATGATTCCGGGGCGGGGGGGGGGGAATCAGAAGCCGACTCATAGCATGGGCTGAAAGCTTGGGCTGTGGACAACAGGAGCAAACACCTCCTTTTTTCTACAAACAAGTTAACTGTTTGGGGTGAGAAGGGAAATCAGCAAGGTTTCTGATTCTACCCACCACCACATTTGCTGCATCTCAGCAAGTCTGGGATGCAGCACATTTTCTAGGATGGTGGATCTGAAGAATGGAGGCTTCCACCTGATCCCCACAATCACCTGGGTGTAGGCTGCTGATTTCCCCCCCCCCATTTTTTTATGCTTGGTAGAGAGCAAAATTTCCCTAGCAGCAGATCAGAAGCTGACTCCCAGCTGATCTCCCATCTGCTGGGAGTTAGTTTCAGATGGCTAAGTAGCCTGATTCTGGGAATAGACTTGAACGGATTGCAAACAGCCGGGCAGCCTACCAATTTATCAGCTGCCTGATTGCAACCAGTGAACAGAATGTTAGTTATACTGGCCTAATGTTCGAAAGTCTCTACGGAACACGGCTAAGCCTTCTCCTTGACATGCAGGTTTTGACTGCAAGGAAGCCCTCTTGTTTACATGACGTACCATTTAAGCATTCTAGGTCAAGCAACAGTTACACAATGTAGGGCTACTGTTTGTTTGTTTTTTAATCTCTGAGACCAGGAAATATTCCACTTCTTTTCTGCAAGAGGAATAGGGGGTCTTGATGGTGGTTTAGCATATCAGGAACTCCTAGCTAACTTGTTTAGAAAACAGTTGCTACTGTTCCTTCCATTTTGGATTGTTCTTCATTTCTCATATCATTCACTTTTCATTATAGTACCACAAGCCTTTTGTAGTCAACATTTTTGAGGAGGCAGGAAATTGCATTCTTAAACTTTGATTCTCTTTCAGATTTTTGATTTCCGATTTGATTCTGTTTGTCTCCTTACTTGAAACATCTAGCAATTAAATTATATAGTTCTAAACCACGGTCATTTCATAACTTAATCTAAACCTTTATATGCTTTGTCTGCTTTTCTCTAAACGGATATTATTCCAAATTGATATGAGAAGCTAAACCATAGATGCTGACCTCAATTTAATCTAACTGCTGTTGAGTCAAGTGGAAGATTTTCAGCTCTGATCAACAGCATAGTTTCATATTAATCCTGGTTTCCATTGAGTTATAATTATTAGTTCACAGTGGAAACTCAAGGAAGGATTTATTTGAATGTTCATCTAGATGGTTAATCTCACATTATGCTATTCCAGTGATAATTGATCCTTGGGGAACTATAAAGTGCAAGTATGCTGTGGTAGAGCATCTGCTTGGCTTGCAGAAGGTCCCAGGTTCAATCCCCAGCATCTCCAGTTAAAGGGACTAGGCAAGTAGGCAATGTGAAAGACCTCTACCTAAGACCCTGGAGAGCTGCTGCCGGTCTGAGTAGACAATACTGACTGTGATGGACCAAGGGCGTGATTCAGTATAAGGCAGCTTCATGTGTTCATTTAGCATTAACAAAACCCTAGGTATTTAATATTCGATACAGTTCTGCTAACGTACATTTTTGTATTTGCATTCCAGCTCTAGATGATGTTTCAAGCAGTTCTGGACTTATTGGGGGACTGCAACCACCCAGTGTCTCCACCAGTTCTGGGCTTGTGGCTGGAGTGCAGCCACCCAGTGTCTCAAGCAGCTCGGGGCTCGTGCAGCCTAGCATCTCAAGCAGCTCTGGACTTTTGGCAAGAGTTCAGCCCCCTAGTGCTTCAAGCAGCTCCGGGCTTCTTACGGGTATTCAGCCACCCAGTGTCTCAAGCAGCTCCGGCCTTCTTACAGGACTCCAGCCCATGAATGTCTCAAGCAGCTCTAGCCTTCTCATGGGACTCCAGCCACCCATAGTGTCAAGTAGCTCTGGACTTTTGACAGGAATCCAGCCACCCATAGTGTCAAGTAGTTCTGGGCTTTTGTCAGCACTCCAGCCACCCATTGTGTCAAGTAACACTGGGATTCTGGGATTGCCACCACCAATGGTCTCAAGTAGTTCTGGACTGTTAGGTGTGCCACCACCAAATATTTCCAGTGGTTCTGGACTTCTAGGGCTACAGCCACCCACTGGGATTCAAAGCCTACCCCATTTAAGTATTGCAAGTCAAAGGTTGCCTGGAATGCCTCTGGTAGATATCCGGTCAGGACTAATGCCACAGCCACATGGGCCAAGATTTCCACTATTACAGCCTGGAATGCCACCACAGCGTAGCATTCCTCCTCCAGCAATCCTTGACCCATCACTTCCTCCTCCACCTAGAGCTTTCCTTCCAGGAGATCTTTTTAATCAAACAGAGAGGCCTTTTGGAACTTCTGGTAGGCAAAGTGTTGATAACATTTCTAATCCAGATAAAAGGTTGCCAATTGGAGATGACAGCATTCAGCAGGAAGGAGACAGAGATTATCGCTTTCCTCCTGTAGAAAACCGAGAGAACTTTAATCGACCATCTTCAGTGGATATTAGAGATTCTATGGGACGGCCACCACTAGATCCAAGAGAGAGTCTAGGAAGGCCCCCAGTAGATGGACGAGATCATCTTGCCAGGCCACACATAGATTTAAGAGAGAACTTTGGAAGGCCAGGTATGGATACCCTTGGCCGGAGAGATCGTTTTGCTTACAATTCAGATAAGCATTGGGGACAAAGAGGAGATTATGATGAAAGAGAGCATCATTCTTTTCCTGCATATGGCGGTCTTAAAGGCTTCCAGGACGATCGAGAGAGGTATCGACAAACGAACTACAGATTTGAAACGCGAAGTGGCCCTAGCTGGAACAGGGGCCTGGAACAGGATACGCACAGAGACTTTGATGACCGCCGTAGACCGTGGGAAAGGCAAAGGGACAGGGATGACAGAGATTTTAATTTTGGCAGAGAAATCAACGGAAACAGATTTGGGAGAGAGAGATTACAGAATAACTGGATACCTCCTCCACACCCAAGAGCTTTTGAATATTTTGAAGGGAGCAGTTCTCAACCAAAAGCTGACAATGTGCCCCAAGTTAACGGTGAAAATGTAGAGATGGAGAGCCGGCCGCCTGATGTGCAAGCACAGGACGAATCGGAACTGTATGAACAGCTGCCAACTTCAAGTGACATAAAAAAAGAGAAGAGTGACACAGAAGCTGAATTAGAAAGTGAACCAGTGGTAGAAAGCACAGAAACTGAGGGGACATAATCATCACTCAGTAGGTAAAAAGATACCTTTTGTAAAGTTGTCATCTCTCTCTGTAATAGATGAATGGCTGACTGGACCTTAGTAGTTCACTTTTGTCTGCCAGAATTAAGTTAATCTAATGTCCATGTTCATCTTTCACTTACCTAGCTGTACAACTGACGTGTATAGAATATTGTTCTTGATTGGAACATGGTAGGTAAACTTTTCTTTCCTTTTTTAATTTTTCTGATAAAAACACAAACTTGCCCCACTTTTATTTCATGAGGATAAATAACAGCTTGTCAAACAATTGACTTCCTATGGAAGAAATGAAAGTTTTAGATGTTGCTATTAAGTTGGCCATGGAAATCGTTATACTTGAAAACAGGTGCTGGTGTATCTTGTTCAGGTTTTTAGGCTGCTGCAGAATTTTAAAGCATAGGCAGAGCTGTGATATTGTATGTTCCTGCAGTTTGGCAAAAAAAAAAAAGTAGCGTAAATAATACAGAGATGGGGTGTTACTGAAATTTCTGCATACTAGTCTCTGTTTCTTAATAGTAAGTGTTCGTGATTGTTCCTCATACTGCAGTGGGTTAAAAAATTGAAAATTAACATACGTTTTAATGTTTTTTTTAGATCACAATAAAGCGTTATTTGTTTGGTAAGCATTCTAGGTATTGTATTTTTTATATACCATCTATACAATTCTGGATGAACTGTGCTTTACGAATTGTTGCGAAAGGTTTATAGTACCCTTGTAAGACCAGTGCAGCAATTAAATGTGCTACAAAAAGCATATGCCTTTCTACTAAAAAAAAATCATGGAATCACATTAGTTTGTGTATAACATTATGTATGTAAATATTTGTGTAAAACTGTATGTAGATACCGCTGTTTCTGTGTGTGATAGTGTATGTGCACACACTCACAGAATAATGTAGACAGTTAAATAAAACTGAATTGAATTAGGTTATAAAATGGAAATTTGTCTTTCACATTCTTTAGGTAGCAAGAAAATAATACAAGCTGATGGGTCAGGTTAAATTAACATTTGAGCTCCTAAATTCATATTACTTTGGAAAGTGGAGTCTGGTACAGTCAGAAGGGGGGTTTAAAGTGTGGATATGTATTGAAGCAAATATTTGAATTGTCCTTTTTTGTAATACCAGTTCTGGTGTTCTGGATAGAAAGTCATAGAATTAAAATACTTTGTGCATATATCTTTGCAGTGAATATCTGAAATCAGCAGTTGTTGCCCAAAAATATTGAGCCTCTTTAAAAAAAAATCACAAAAATAGCAAGTCTGAACTTCAGATCGGTTATTGAGATGGAAAAGCTGCCTGTGTGGATAATTAACGCTGTCCTCATTGGTTTGTTTGTTATTAGGCTTAAAGTAGGCTGGAAAGATCCCAGTGTCCAGTCACCCCCTAAAGGTTTGATGCTGGCATCTAGGAATTAATATTCACTGAGGTCCAGTTTTTTATAGTGGTCCCATAAAGTGTAGTATAGTATGCTAGAAATGGAATGTATTTTTCAGGACCTGGACTTTGATGAATAGTGGACAGGTTTGCTTCATGTACTCATTTGTTTCCTCCGTTTAAAAGTTTCTAAAATTTCGGTGTGTATTAGGCATCTTTTCTTAATACCAACCAGATAGGATAATCTGTTACTAGCAGGCTATGTTCTATGATATATAAGGTCTTTTGTGCAGAAAAGAGCACCTTTTAATTCAAAGAAAGCAATTTTTTTTTATCTTTATCATTAGAAATGCTAATCTGCCTGGCTTTATAGCGTTCATTTTTTTGTTTTTGTAAGATGATGAAAGCCCCAAGGAAAGTAGTGAATCACTGTAAAACATAGGCTGTTACTGCACTAGGTATTCCCAGCGATGTGTTAAGAGTTTGAAAAAGTTATAAAAAATACTGTTCGCACTTTGTTTGGCTCCTTTAGCTGTGAAGCCATCTTCCAACCATTTATAAGCCATGGTATACAAAAACCCTTTTAAAGCTATGTTTTTTACAACATTTTCAAACTTTTAATACATTGCTGGGAATACAAAGTGCGGTAACCCCCTATGTATTCCCACCGATGTATTAAGAGTTTGAAAATGTTATAAAAAATACTGTTCGCACTTTGTTTGGCCCCTTTAGCTGTGAAGATGTCTTCCAGCCACTTTTTAGCCATGGCATCAAAAACCCTTTTAAAGCGATGGTTTTTTTTTACATTTCCAAACTCTTGATACATTGCTGGGAATACCTAGTGCGGTAACAGCCAATGTCAATAATACATTGCCTTTCTGTTGAAGTGAAATTTAGTAATTGTTTTACTGAAAGGTGCCCCCCCTTTAAAATTAATTAAGTTTGAAAACTTGATCTCTGAACACTTTGTTTGCCTTCTGATATTCATTAAATAATAACTGCCATATATATTTATTGTTGTCTGGCTGGTGTCGTATCAATAAACATTTACATTTAACTGCCATAGGTGGTTAGAATGTTTCGGGTTAGTTCTGTTTAGAAATTTAAAGATGACTATGCAGCATAGCAATCTGATCACTGCTGTTTGTGCAACAGTGATACAGCATGCATAAATCTGAGTTTTTGTGTGCTAAGCAGAAATAATAGTTGGATTTCACTTGGAAGTTGCAGAAGAACCCACTTTTTATGAGAGAGAGAGTTAGATATTCTAGGTAGCAGTGGTATTATTTGGTTCTGTAACATGTTTGTGTTGGGCTGCGTTCTTGCTATACAGTTCGGCCTGAGTGGTTAGCTGAATTATCCAGTTCCACAGATCTTAAAAATGAAGTGCTACTGTTGCTAATGTAGCCATTGTTGGTATGACTGCTTTGAAAAGAGAATCTAGTAACTGTGTTTAATTTTTAAAAGCTTGTTAAATATTACTACTTCAGACCTAGCGTATTAGATATCACAACTCCCTTCCACTATGCCTAAAGAGTCATCTTCCTCAGGAGCAAGCCCTCTGCCAGGAAGTAGGTGGGTTCAACCCATTGATATGTTTCCAGCTGTTCAGTGGCTCATGAACAAAGCAGATAAGTAGTATAGATTCTTGTCCTTTATCAGCCATAAATAATGGGGTTTTCCAATGTAAGCTTTATTACAGGTTAACTTTAAATTAACCTCAATTGTAGAAACCAGTTTTGCTGTCTGAGGTGACAGGATATGTTTTCTTCCTTGTGAAACTAGAGCTGGCAGCTTTCATAGGTTAATCAACTAAAGCTTTAATAGCAGACAAAAATAGCTATTTGGTGAGATTTAGGAATATGTTTCTATGCAGATCGATCTCTTCTTTAACCTATTTTCAGGGGGGAAATGCTAGCTTGTACTCAGGTGGTGGATATTTTGCTTTTTAAGGGGAAATCACTAAGACATGGGTTCTCAGCAAGGGGGGAATTCCCCCCCCCCCCGGGGGGAAATGTTAGGGTTCCATGGGGGCGGAATTGGGACCACTATTCAGCAAAGTGTGACGTCCTGTAGGACTACAATCTGTAAAATTGTAGTTTGTTTTTTTGAGTTTCTAGGGAAGGGGAGAATTATATTCTGAACAATGGTGAAAGTGGAGAATGGAGCAAAAAAGGTTGAGAACCACTTCACTAAGACTTTTTTTTTCTAACAAGAAATGTAAACAGCTGAAGCAGTCACAACATCCACCTCAAACCAGTGAGCATCAATCTTTCCCCCCCCCTCACAAATAGTATATCTGTGGCCCTGAAATGTTTAAACAGAAAATACATTAAAATTTCCAAAATGATACAAAAGAAAATATAGTACATGTGTATTAGATTGATTAGTAGGTCAGTTAATCTACTAAATGTCGATTGACTGGCAAGTTTGCATGAAATTCCATTATATCGTATGTTACGTCAGTTTGCTACTTCAAGAAAAAGTAGCTCATCTTGACCATGTGCTTTAGAAATAATAGTGCATGGAATATTTTGCAGCTGTTTGGAAAAAGAAATTGACAGTCCTCAATTCTATTAAATTAGAATTGATTTACCTTTATTAACTCTTTGAATGTATATAAATACTGACTGCCCTTATTCTACTGCAGTTCAAAATGCAACTTTTCAGTTTTCCTGATTCGTATGAAATCACAAATACTTGTAGTAGGCACCTTATTGTCACCACAAATATACACTTTCAGAGCTTGAAACACTCTGAAACCTTTGTTTCAAAACCTGCCAAAATTATGTCACAGTCACTCTTCCATTAATCGTTATATATGTGCCTTTATTTTTGTTTCCTCATATGAAAAAAAAAGTTGTTGCAGCCCTATCCTAGACATGCTTACTCAGAATTAAATTATGTGGGACTTGCTCCTAAGTACATATGCATAGGATTACAGTCTTAATTATATATAATGAAAGTTGAGCCTATAAGTAATGATTGTTTGCTTTTTAATTGGACTTGTTTAGCCTGGTGGGGTGGAGTACAGCTGGTATGCTCTTGCAACTCTTTAAAACTGATTCCCTACAAATGATTTTGTCTAGAGGTGGTATTACCAAGGTGGTGCTTTGATGTGACTACTGTTTCGCAAGTGAGAAATAACTGAGGTGGTTAGCTTCTAACACCATGATTCCTGAAATGTTGAAAGCTGTTCTACTTCTTGCATCACCTTTATCTTATTTAGTCCTGATTTCTTTTCTTCCTTTAGCATATGTACTTCTTTTCAATGCAGTGGAGAATTTGTAGATACGATGGAGTTTATCTGAAAATGCCTGAAAGAGCCCTAAGATTTAGTACAAAATTTTATTATTTACCTGTAATCAATTGAATGTGTGTCACTTAACATAAATGTAATCCTGTATTCTTTTTGTTCAGTTACTTACCATACAAATTCTGTTTGTATACAAACAGATTCCAGTCCAGCACTGTAATATTTCACAGCTTTGTGAGATATGACCAGTCACTGAGCTTGTTTTGCCATTTTTATTTAGACATGATAACTTTCTCATGCTAACACCTAAGAAACTTTTCACATAGTTGTTTCCATAAAGCTGCAGGAATGATCTCAGAATGTAATTTTAACCTATAGGGAAAAAACATACGAACTAATACTACTTTGTATCTAAATGTTACATTTCTGTTGTAACAACTCAGTACTTCTTTCTACGAAGAAGTGAAGGATTGGATTCTTCCTGTGGCATGGATGGATGGAAGGACACCTCCCAGTTTCAAAGCTAGAAGTCAAAGCCAAATAAACACTCGGATGTGATTTCTTGTGTTTACCTTTCCTATCCACCTGTCATATTGCTGATTTCCGAGGGATGGTTGGAGCAGTGTTGAACATGAGGACAGAATCAGGCATGGAGAGGAACGTTATACACAGGATGCACCTGATCTAAGACTAACATCACCATTTCCTTGTTGGAACATGGAAGGAGAATTGCCCACCAGAGCTTTTTGTTCCAAAGAATCTAAGTTTGCTGTTGTTATGGGTGTTACTACTTCCCCACAAAATCATACAATGACAAGATGGGGCATGCAGTGGAGGAGTCTTGCTGTTATTTAACACTCTACTGATCTGTAGAATGGATTAAAGGAATTCTTGCTATCTGAGGTAGGATAGTAAACATACCCAAACAGCCAACTATACATGTTCAGAGGTTTACACCTCTTTAGCTTTAGCCGAGCCCTTCATAATTAGAAGGGGAGGGGAATCTGAACGGTTTGGTAATTTAGACTTCACATTATAAGAAGTATGAAAGTTAGAAACATATGTCAACATATCTGCATTTACATTTCAATTAAATATTACTATCTTGTTTTTGCTGAGTCACTAGTCGTGACCGGGATATTTTTCAAAATACATATGTAGTTGAAATGAATGTTACAAGAACACATATGGGCTTTGCTGAATATGGGCTTTGCGTATAGATACCAGTCTAATGAGGTAGCTAGCCTGTTGGTTTTGAATATGTGAAACCCAAGTTCAAATACATGTTTAACATTAATCAGGTAACCCTAGGTATAAGCCACTCAGGCTAACGCACCTCACAGAGCTGTTATAGGGCTAAAATGCTGCTCTGATGCTGGAGGAAAAATGGTTTACAAATGTAACAAAACATCTCAAGCATATACGTTTGTACAATAATAGCATAATACATGCCACGATGTGGGAAGGGGTGTTTTGGGGGCTTCTTTACATTAGTCTGGATTCAGAAAAATGGTAATGACTTCTTGAGTATGTTGTGGCACGTACTAGCTGTTAGTTTTCTATTATAATTTTCATTTTGTGAGACCTTGTTTTTAGTAATGATTTTTTAAAGCATCATTTTGGTGTAATAAATATTTAAGACCTTTAGCTTCTATGCTGTTGAACATGCTTTTAACTAATATGGAAGACTATATCATAATATGGAAGACTATATATAGTCTTGGTGATAACTGGCAGCCTTTAAAAAGTTATCATTTTGGCTAGCATTTTTTAAACTAGCTGTTGCTATGTATATTGCTGCAGTTAGTGCCAGTTAGACAGTTCCCTAAAAACTGAAATTTCGGCTACCAGTTAAGCAGTTATGGCTACCAATTTAAAAAAAATCAGTACTTATTACTCCAGTAGTTTCTGGTGTTCTTGGGAAGAAGGTGACCTTTTACTTTCCATTCAAAAAGAGATCCTTCAGAATATTGACCCCAGCCAGGAATGTTGTATGCCTAGAGTAAACTCTGCAAAACTTACTTCCACATAAAAGTAAGCAAAACGTATCATAAAAATATTCAGCAGTGAAATCTTTGCATCCAAATTTATATTTCTCAGTTCATATGCATATAATACTTTCAAGGTCTAAATTTAGATAAAGTCTTGCGTTTTGAATTCTGTAGGCTTGTAAAGGTGGGAGCTTTGATCATTATGAAGACTTCAAATTGTATATTTTAAACTAGAGGTGGATCCACTTATAAAAATATTTAAATGTAGTGATCAGTGTAATTGAAAAGAGGACGCATTAAATTCTTACTTGGTCATTTTCCTCAATCAAACCTACATATATTTAGTTTTCATACGTTCTCAGAACAGCCATCAGGCAAGAACTTCTCCTTTTACATTCAAACTGGAGTCAGTAAAACAACTTTTCCCCAGTACAGTTCAACTAAGACAGCTGCTCACATAAGGTCTGTTTTTGAAAATATGAACTGTGTGAAATGTACCTGCAGCTCTCAGACATGAACTTTAAAACTCAGTTAAGGAGAATTACTCCTGGTCATGAATGTGGCTCTTCCAGGAAATACTGTGGGGGGAGGCCAGAAGGTTCTGTGTTTTCTGCCAGCTGGTCCTAACACTACCTGCTGCTCACCCCACTTAACAGCTTAAGAACCTTATCAGTTACAACATTAAGCTGTGTCCTGTCTAGCAGGGAGAAGGGGCACATCAACCCAAGTGCATGACTTCATTAAACTGCCTTCAATAAAGGTAGCTTAATGTTATTTATATAAAGGTATGTGTGTGTGTTAGTGTTTTCACCTCTGAAACCTTGACTTCTTGAAAGCTGGAATGAACAAAGAACTTGCTCTTAAATATTCATATCAGTCTTAAGGCTTTAGTATTAATACCAGAGACAAAATAATTATACAATCCAGTATGGTCATGTGTTCTTGTGCTTCTTTGAACGTACTTTTATTTTTGTAAATATATATATATATATATATACACACACACACACACACACACACACACACACACACACACACACACATGAAAGGCAATCATTACTTTCCTCTGTACTTCTCGGTGCCATAACTGCTTACAAGATGACCAAGAAGCCTTGCTTAAAAGTACAGTGTGTTAATAAACATCACATCGTAATAGAATAGTAGTCATGGAAGCAGCTTAGGAATGCATAAGTCAAGTTCACATCTTTCAAAATTCCAAAAAACATGCTTGTCAATGATATGCTTGGATGCATTTTTTCCTTAATTTTTTCATAGGATAGGTGGAAAAGGAGACTTCATTCTGACCTCTCAAGTGGGGAATTTTAACTAAACCTATCTTTGGTGATACGTTGAGGGTAGAAATGCCAAAATTAACTCCTGGTACCATATGGGTACATTCTTCTGCGGATATAAGGTTCATTCTGTCACATTGTACAGTACAGAAGTCATTAAGTCTTTCTAAGAAGAAGATACAGTCTCTACACCAGGAGTCCCCAACCTTTTGTAGCCTGCAGGCACCTGTGGAATTCTGACACAGCATGCTGGGTGCAGCACCAAAATGGCTGCTGCAGGAGGCGGAGCCAGCCACAAAATGATTGCCACGGCTTAACTTCAGTAACAGTGTATATCCTTGTGCTATGGGGGCAACATTTTTTAAAATCTGCACAACCAAAAGCCTTGCTGGGTAAAAGCTCTACCTGGTCCCACCCACTTCCTAAAACCACCTAGCGGGCACCAGAAGTGTTGGTGAGTGCCATGGGCACCATGTTGGGGACCCTGCTCTACAAAATGCACACTTTTCTGTTAGTTTATCTCAGCTCTCCCTCCTCTCATTCTTTTCTCCCCTTTATCCTCTTCCCTGACTGCTGCGGTAACCACAGGGTGAATTTGTCCTTAATTTGTCTCCTAACATAATAAATATGTAGAAGGAAAAAATGAAGAGGATCCCCTGAAGCTAGGAATATAGCCAATGGACTGGCCATCCCTGTCCGCATACTCATGTAGCAACGTTTCCCCATGCTGTACCCCACCTTTCTGTCTCATCAGGTCCACCAAGGAAGCTGACAGTTAAAACAAATATAAAAATATATAAAATTATAAAAACAAATAAAACCAGAATTAAAAGACATACTTTAAAACACAAAAACAGTAAGTAAAACACAGGACAGGAAGGAGGTATCATTGAGGGAATGCCAGATGAAACAAAAAAATTTCACCTGCTGGCAAAAGACAGTGACAGAAGAATTTATCCGGCGACAGGGTTCCATAGTTCATTGTCAGTCTTCTGTGCAGCCCCACATATGGGACTGTGCAGGCCAGCCTCCGGTGGAAGATTTTCTCGTCTCCTAGATACAGATGGGGTGCCCCCCTCTCGGGAGAGAGAGCGGTGGCTTGTTCCCGCTCAAACCACCACGTGACCCGATGGGAGGGGAACTCCCTCCTCCCTCAGTTCTTTTTCCGCCGCCGTTTGGTGTGGAAGTGTTCGTCGTTTTCTCTTGAGTTTCGTGAGTTTTCTAAAACAACCTCTAGATCTGAGGCAGTTCTTACTGGCCTAGATCCCTTTCTGTTGGACGCTATTTGTGACTATGGCTTCAAAGCCCCTCTTCAAACGGTGCATGAAATGCAATACCAAAATACCGCGCACAGATGAACACGAGCTCTGTCTCCTTTGTCTGGGGGAAGAGCACAATGTACGGGCCTGCACTATTTGCATGAAGTTTACAAACACGGCTCAGAGGGACAGGGATCTGCACCTCAAAGCCGCCCTTTGGGGAAAAGCCCTAGAATCCTCGGCGCTCACCCTTAAGACCCAGCCCGCTTCGGTGCGCTCTACCCCAGCCCGCTCACCAGCGCACTTTTCTGAATCAGCCTCAGTGAAATCCGCCCGGATGAGCACATCCTCTGCGCCTTCCCTGGTCTCTACAGTGGCACGCATGTCGGCCCCAACCCCGAGCAGCTCCTCGGCTCCAGCTTTGCCCTCCCAGTCTGGCTCGACCTTCTCGGCGCCAGTTGCTCTGGTTCCATCAGCCTCGGTTCCAGCTTCGGTCCCGACGTCTTCAGTTCCAGCCGGCGTGGGTCCAACCAGCTCGGTTCAAGCCGCCTCGGGCCCAGCTGCCTTGGTTTCAATGACTTCAACCGTAATTCCGACACTATCGGACCCGACTCTGTCCGCTGGCAAGCGGAAGAATTCGTCTTCTCATATGGAGCCTTCTGCAAAAAAGGTCAAACAAAAGCACAAAGAAAAAGAAAAAGGCAAATCCTCAAAAAAGGGAAAACAGCTCTCAAGTGCTATTGGGGATACCCCGAGTATGCCTACTCCTCTTCCTAAAACCCCCTCTATAGGATCTCCGGCTCGCTCAGTCCTGGAACTGGATTTTACCTACCCCTCACCAGAAGGTTTTGAAGCCCGGTCAGGCTCACCTCTACCACCACCCCCTCCTCAATGGCAGTTTTATCAACAACCGCAGCAGATGCTTCTCTCTCCAGCCGACATACCAAGCTGGATCGAATTTTGCCAGTCTAAGGGGCTGGACCTGTCTGGACAACCCGCACAGCAGGTGATGCCTCAGCAACCCAACTTCCCTATTTTTCAGCCTGGGTTCCAATACTTGACCTCTTTCCCTGAGCCGAATGAGGCACTGGAAGGTTCCTCAACTGCAGCTATTGGCTCTGAGGCCACCTCTAAATCCTCTCCTGATGACAAGGTTGGGGACCAAGAAGGTGCCTCTCCTACGGAGGACTCCCGCATCCGTGCGGATCAAATGTTGAGGATTGCTACTGCCCTAGAATTAGACATCACCACAGTTGACAACAAACCAAAGGACAGAATTCTAAGTAGATTGCAGGCTGACTCTGCTGATTTGGTCCTTTTTCCTGTTCTGGAAGGCCTTAAAGACATCCAGGCCCCTATTTTCAGTAAACCAGCCTCTACCCCTGCTACTATATGGAGAGTAGAGAACTTGTACAGGGTGACACCGGACTCGTGTTTGTTCCTAACAACTCACCCTCTCCCCTCCTCTATTGTTACAGAGGAGATGCAGTCTAAACAGAAGGTGGGCCATCATGCATCTCCTTCTGACAAGGAGAGCAAGAGATTGGACTCAGTGGGCAGAAAGATATATTTGTCTGCTGCACTCAACTTCCGAATAGCCAACTACCAAACCATCCTGGGTGGCTATCAGCTTTTCATGTGGGAAAAGATCTCTCTCCACTTAGATGATATCCCAGAGGAGCCCAGGAGGGCAATCCAGCAGGTACAATCAGAAGCCATGAAGGTCTCCTTGCAAGAGATTGCTGCAGGCAAGCATGCTGCTGATGCCTCCACTCAAACTTTGGCCTCAGCCATCACATTACGAAGGCACTCCTGGCTCCGGAATACCTCCCTCCCTATTGAGACCAGAGCGCGGGTAGAGTATCTACCCTTCGAAGGAGAGACACTCTTCCTCTGTGACTAATGATTTTCTTAAGGAAAAGAAAGCTGACCGGCAGACTGCGAGAACCGCTCTGCTTTGCCCCCCCCCCCCCCCGCCTCAAAAAGACCAACACCACCAGGGTCGTAAATTTTAACTTACAAGTCCAGGAAGGAGAACTCTTCTTTCTGGACAAACTTCACCAGTTTCTCCCACATTGGCAAGATGATTGGGTCCTTCAAATTGTCACGTTTGGTTATTTCTTACGAATTCAGAAGTTTACCCCGTTACGTCCCCCTTCCTCAGCCATTGATATCCCGATGGAGGAAGTTGCGACTCAGTTAGAAGAGTTAGAGGGGGCTGTTCAGTGTGTTCCCCCCTCTTCCCAAAGTGTGGGCTTTTATTCAAGGTTTTTTTCTTGTTGATAAAAAAGACGGAGGCCGTAGGCCTATTCTGGATCTATGGGAGCTGAATAAAAATTTGTTTGTTTCAAAGTTCAGAATGGTGTCTCTTCCGGGTGTCATGGAGTTACTGGCTCGTGAGGCCTGGTTTGTGGTGATGGATCTGAAAGATGCGTACTTCCATATTTCCATCTATCAGGACCATAGAAAGTTCTTGAGGTTCAGGCAGGGTGCAAACATCTATGAGTATACAGCCCTGCCCTTTGGCCTAGCCACAGCCCCCTGGGTCTTCACAAAGACCATGGCCGTGGTGGTAGCGCATCTGAGGACCCTGGGTTGCACTATTTTTCCTTACCTGGATGATTGACTGGTTGTAGCCACATCCCCAGACACCTTAGAGAATCACGTCAGCTTAGTGCTCTCTACATGTATACGGCTAGGCTTGGCCATAAACTAAAAAAAGTCCCACTTAATTCCTGTCTCCTTCATTGGGGCTATACTAGACTCCCACCAAGGTCTAGGACTGCTCCTGGGAGAGAGTCATGACTATTAAGAGACTGATTTGCTCTTTTCAGAGGATGAGGTGGCAAACCGTTAAATCAATTCAAAGGCTACTAGGCCTTATGGCCTCAACCACAGCTGTAATCCCTAATGTCAGACTACACATGAGACCCCTACAGTTATGGTTCCTCAGCTGTTTTAAGCCTATGCTGCATACCCCTTTCCACCATTTTTCGGTCCCTAGAGTTGTCCTCAGGTCTCTGGACTGGTGGTTAGAGGATCGAAACCTATTCAGGGGTATCCCGTTTGGGTACTGGTCCCATGATTTAGTCCTCACAATGGATGCCTCCCTAAACGAATGTGGGTCTCACTGTGGAGGCCATGCTGTCCAGGGTTTGTGGGCAACAGAGCAGTCTGTCTTACATATCAATATGCTAGAATTGATTGCTGTGCGTCTAGCCCTTACCTCTCTTGCAGATGTAGTTCGTGGTTTCAAGGTGCTCCTACAATCGGACATGAGTACTGTCTTCTACGTCAACAAACAAGGGGGCACTGGCTCCAGATCCCTATGCGAGGAAGCCATCAGAGTCTGGCAGGTGGCCCTATCAAACAACGTATTCATCAGGGCTATCCACATTGCAGGTGTATCAAATACATGGGCAGATACCCTCAGCAGGGACTATGGCACCAACCACGAGTGGTCCATACATGACAAATACCTCCAACCTGTGTTTGCTACATGGGGTTTCCCAGAGGTGGACCTATTTGCAACTCAAGAGTCTGCCAAAGCTCCAGATTTTTGTTCACTGGCAGGGAACGACAGGTTGTCCCTGGGAGATGCCTTCCAGATCAACTGGTCCAACCGTCTCTGCTACTCCTTTCCCCTCTTCCTGCTGTTACCCAGGGTGTTAGGCAAGATAGTAGCAGACAATGCTTCCTGCATTCTCATTGCCCCCAGCTGGCCCAGGCAAATCTGGTACTCAGAATTGACTGGCCGGTCCCGATGACATCCCTCTTCCTCAGGTCCTGGACCTGTTGCTGTGGGAGAAACATGGCATCAAGACATACCCAGACTTCATCTGACAGCTTGGCTGGTCAGTGCTCACAAGAGGTCCTGAGCAGTGAAGTGCAAGGGATTCTGTTGCAGGCTAGAAAACCCTCTACCAGGGACTCCTACACCAGTTTGAAAATTGGATCTCAGGGAAGGGGGTATCCCCTTTCAATTGTCCCTTAGCTGTAGTTCTTAAGGTTTTGCTCTCATTGGCACACAGGGGCCTAGCAGTGTCCTCAGTGAAGGTTTTTCTGGCTGCAATTTCCGCACACCATGACCCAGTGGATGGGTCGACGGTTTTTTCTCATCCCCTCTCAAAAAGATTTATGAAAGGGCTGTTGAATGTGTTTCCCCCAATACCTGTTCTGGTGCCCCAATGATCCCTCCAATTGGTTCTTTTTAAGCTCACAGGACCCCCCTTTGAACCTATGAGTGGATGCCCTTTCTCCCTCTTGTCTAAGAAGGTGGCCTTCCTGGTAGCCATTACCTCAACCAGAAGGGTGAGTGAACTGGCTGCTTTACGGTCGGATCTGCCCTTTTTAAAAGTCTTTCAGGAGAGAGTTGTCCTTCACCCTAGTTTGGAATTTTTGCCAAAGGTAGTTTCTAAGTTCCACTTGGCACAAGCTGTTACATTACCTGTGTTCTTTCTGAGCCCTTCCTCTGAAAGAACCTTGCACACATTAGATGTTAAAAGAGCTATTCTTTATTATTTGGATAGGACTAAACACTTTAGAATAGATAAGTCCCTGTTTGTCTGTTATGCTGAACCCAAAAAGGGAAAGCCTGCTTCATCCCAGACAATATCCAGGTGGGTCGTGGCTGCTGTCCGGTCAGCATACAAGGCTGCTGATGAGGAGCGTCCGCTGGTCATCAAGGCACATTCCACAAGAGCCAAGGGTGCATCAGCTGCCTTCCACAGGGGGGTTCCTCTTCTGGACATTTGCAAGGCAGCGACCTGGTCGGCTGGTGACACCTTCATTCGTCATTACACCCTAGACCTGCAAGTGAGAAAGGAGGCTGATGTCGGAAAGGCAGTGCTTCAGTCACTCTTCCAGTACAGTCACTCTCCACCTCCATACATTGTGAGTAGCTCACTAAAATCCCATATGTGGGGCTGCACAGAAGACTGACAATGAAAACAGAGTTGCACTTACCAGTAACTGTTGTTCATTTAAGTCTTCGTGCAGACACACATCCCTCCCTTCATCCCCGCTGCGGCTCACTATTGTCTTTTTATTTCTTAACATAGGAGTTCACGGCAGCTTACAGGAGCTGAGGGAGGAGGGAGTGCCCCTCCCATCAGGTCACGTGGTGGTTTGAGCAGGAACAAGCCGCCGCTCTCTCTCCCGAGGGGAGGGGCACCCCCTCTGGATCTAGGAGACTAAAAAATCTTCCACCGGAGGCTGGCCTGCACCTGCGCAGTCCCATTTGTGTGTCTGCATAAAGACTTCAATGAACAACAGTTACTGGTAAGTGCAACTCTGTTTTTTAGTGTCATGACTGAGAAGGCGCTCTCCCAGGTTACTACACATAACCTCGGAAAGTAGGGGCAGTCAAAGCGGTGCATCAGAAGATAACCGTACCATTTTTGTAGATTCATTCAGGAGTAGGCGGTCCTTCAGGTATTGGGGTCCCAAGCCGTATGGAGCATTAAAGGTCAACAACAGCACCTTGAACTGGTCCCAGAAACAAAAAGACAGTGCCAAGATCTTTTCTGCCCAGGAAACACTGCAGCTAAACTAACCAATCAAAGCTAGTAAAAGGAATTCCTGGCCACAACTGCCACATGCTTATACAGCTATAATCCCAGGTGCAGGCCAAATCCCAGGTGCAGTTCACCCACCCAGGCTTTTTATTAATGGAGTTTTAACACTATTTTAGTATGGAAACTCTTATTCTAGTAGAAGAACAAGAGTTGGTTTTTATTCCACTCTTTACCTTTAAGGAGTCTCAAAGCAGTTTACAATCACCTTTCCTTCCTCTCCCCACAACAGACACCTCATGAGGTAGGTGGGGCTGAGGGAGTTTGGAGAAAACTGTGACTAGCCCAAGGTCCCCAGAAGGCTTCATGTGGAGGAGTGGGGAATCCAACCTGGTTTGCCACATTAGAGTCCTCCGCTCAATGTGGAGGGGTGAGGAATCAAACCCAGTTCTCCAGATTAGAGTCTGCCACTCTTAACCACTGCGCCATGTTGGCTCTCAGTGATATGTTTTTATGGTCTATGTTTTACACTGGGTTGGATTTTTAATGCTGGATTTTAATTAGTGTCTTTTAATGTTTTGTTTTGTAAGCCACCTGTTCCTGGAGAGGCAGCATAAAAGTGTTCTAAATAAATGAATAATAACATGATTGCCACCGGGACTTAAAGCAGGACACCAGCTGTGAGTTTGGTATGAAAACTTAATTCTGAAGTGCCACAAGTGTCTGATTTGGATTGGGACCGGAGCATGGGGGAGATAAAGGTCTTCAGACTCCCCTGTGCTGTTTTCCCAATTCAAAACCATCCTCGGAGGGGGTCTTTATTTGGCCCATAGGAGAGCTATATGCACAAGCATTCCATGCTCTTCCAGCCCCCTGATGGAGCAAGTAACATCATTGGGAAAGAGGCTGAAGTGTCTCCTACCTCTGCACCCTAATCCTAATGCAAAATAGGCCTCTGCTTCTCTTCACAGTTGAGTTCTCACTGGGAACTCACAGCTGCCACATGGCTGCAAGTCTCAATGGCAGTTACATGAGAACGTGTAATTTGGACCCCAGATACTTAGGTACTTCAATTCAAACGCAAAAATTAATTCTGGTCATGATTTCAAATTGGTCCATTTTCACTCTGAATTACTGTTTTGAGGCTAAGGCAGAACAAACTGAAGTTAAATCCAAATGAAACAGGGATAATTGATTTGAAAAAGCTGATACTTGGGAAGAGTTGGATCCAGTAGAGGCAAATGGACTGAAGTCGGCATTTGCAGAGCTGGTTAAGAGTTTGGGGTACTCATGAATCCAGTTCTCCAGTTCTCTGTTCCGAATAAGCCAACCCGACCACATTAATCTATGCTTTTGTAACCTCATGGTTGGACTAGTGTAACATTCTCAATGATAGCCTGTCCTTGATGACAACCCAGAAATTATAGCTGGTCCAGAATGTGGCAGCCCAGTTGTTGCTCGGGTCTAGACATCAGGAACATGTTGGCTGTTTTAAAACAGCTTCATTACTGATAGTTTATTTCCAAGTTCAGGGTGTTGGTTATGACTTTAAAGCCTCTCATGGCCTGGGACCCACTTAAAGGATCATCTCTACCCACATCTCCTTGTGCACCAGCTACATTCTTCATCTTACCACCTACAAGGTTTTTCTTCATTAAAGGTAGAAGAAGAAGAGTTGGTTTTTATATGCCAACTTTCTCTACCACTTAAGGGAGAATCAAACCGGCTTATAATCCCCTTCCCTTCCCCTCCCCACAACAGATACCCTGTGAGGTAGGTGGGGCTGAGAAAGCTGTGACTAGCCCAAGGTCACCCAGCTGTCCTTATGTGTTGGAGTGGGGAAATCAACCTGGTTCACCAGATTAGTGTCCACCGCTCATGTGGAGGAGTGGGGAATCAAACCCGGTTCTCCAGATTAGAGTCCACCACTCCAAACCATCGCTCTTAACCACTATACCACGTTGATAGCCTGCCCAAATATTAATTATGGCCTGTACTTTCTCTGTGAATGCTCCCATTTTATGGAATGGGGTTCCTGAAGAGGTGTAAGAGGTGCTGTCCTTGGAAACTTTCAGAAGATGCTGTAAGGTTACTTTATTCATTCGAGGTTTTAATGGACTGCAGGTGGCAGACATTTTATTATGTTGTCACTTGGATATTTAAAAGTATGCATTGTAAGCTTGAACCATGCAGAAAGGCAGGGTAATGATGTTCTAATAAGTAAATGCATAAAAATAGTTTTTGATGTAAAGAATTATCACTACTCTCTCATGCTGACTTTCTGGAAGAGTCATTTGTTGGCTGGCTTCTTCTGAGGCTTGAACTGAAAGGGGAGTGATTTCCATGAGCAAAGCACACATCCCGTTTGGCATTAGGGCTAGCCCTATTTTTTCCTCTTAGTTGACTGATATCTCTGAAATATATTTAAGTATAGGTATGACACTCAAAAAACATCAGGGATTTCAGTATGATAAATATTTCTGAAGCAAAAGTAACTCTGCATGTAAAGCCTATTTTCATTTGTTTTCTTCTACCAGTACTATATTAAAAAACTTCCAATGTTTTTCAATATAAATATAAAACTCATGTATTTTTTTAAATAGTCTCAATTAGAAAGGTCAGAGAAAGTTGCCATATTCATGATAAAGAATCTTATTACTGTCTAAACATACAAAAAAATTATAGCTGTGCTAACTAATTTATTTAATACAGTAATAACATTTGTTAAACTGTGCCATTTTAAGTCCGTTGGGTTTCAAACCTCAATATTTTGAAATATTTACTAAGCCAAAGTAAATGGGGAGGGTGGGGTATAAATTAATTAAATAAATAATCTTTAGAAAATACTAAAGTGTGCAATATTGCCCAATTTTCAAAAAAGTAGCTACTGTGTATATATACTATATGCAGAATTTTTTCAAAGCTAACAGTAAATTGTTTTAGCTGTGAGCAGAATTTGAACTTCAACTATTTGAACTGCAAGTATTTATTAAATATAATATTTTCTATGAGTAGCAGATCAATGTAAGCTGTTAAAAAATGAATTATTTTCTCCTTTTTTCTCTTTTCTATTCCAGATGTAGAATTAAGGCTATAACTTTTTACACTTTATAGTCTGAGCCCCACAACTATAGTGGTATTTTTTTAATAAATAAATTTTATTTGCGGCTAATATGCCAGATAAAACAGAAACTGACCATAAAGAGTAGAAGTTTACAACCAAGGCCAACAAAATTAGGAATCACCCAATTTTACATTTCCACAGATTAGGAAACATTGAGGCTAAGTAGCTTCATTGCTACGGCGCAATATTTTGCAACCTGGGTGGTGATTGGTGAGCTGTCTCCCAGCAGAAACCTTTTGGCCCATTCACCCTCATCAGCAGAGCCCATTTCCCTAATCAAAGGGTCAATAATACTGAAGCAGGCTGACTTGTAGAGGGGACATCTAAAAAATACATGTTCAATGGTTTCCAGCTCCTCTGTGTTACACGGGCAAAGCCTCTCCACCCTGGGGATCTTCTTAAATCTCCCTTCTAATATGGCAGATGGTAGGGCTGCACATCTGGCCAGTGTATAGGCCCTCCTATGTGTGTTCCTTTCCAGGGAGTATAAATATGCAGCTGGTGCTAGAATATACCTGGAATGTTGAGGTGCTATAAATGCAGGGTATCTCAAGAGATCCGTTTGACGCTCAGTATCTTTGACTCTTTCATTTATAGTTGGTCTAGCTTGGTCCATACCCATTTACAAAAGTGCTGACGGAGCAAGTCCCAAACTATTTAGTTTATCCCCTATAGCAATGATCCATCTTGACCTAAAGGAGTCGGTCAGTACCAGTGGCAAAAGACCCCTAGGATTAAGATTCATCCTAAGCCATACGTAGAGGGAGGATAAGCAAACCTTTGCCTCTACCCTCATCATACCAGTTTCCAATCGGATCCGGGAATTTGACACGCATCTCGGGAGTTGAAGGGCAGCTCTAAGAAATTTGGATTGCACCAGTTCAAGAGGTGTAAAGCAAGGTGTAGAGCCAAGGTGCGTTCCATAGAGCATCTGAGCTAATGTTTTTGCCTGGAAGAGTTTAAGGGCAGCCGGGACATAGTGAGCCTCTTTTGTCCGCAAGAACTTAATTATATTGCCAGCTGTTTTTGTGCCTAGATTGGCGGCATAGCTATTATGGGCCATCTTGGATCCAGAAGCCTGAATAATCACACCTAAGTATTTAAATGAGAAGACAAGAGTCACTAGAAAAGACAATCATGTTAGGAAAAGTTGAAGGCAGCAGGAAAAGAGGAAGACCCAACAAGAGATGGATTGACTCTATAAAGGAAGCCACGGCCCTCAGTTTGCAAGATCTGAGCAAGGCTGTTAAGGATGCATACCTATTCTCTCCAGGATCAGATGAGCATGCCTATTATATGAGGTGCTGTGGAGCACAGGCAGGACAATGCTGCTGTAGTCGTCTTGTTTGTGGGCTTCCTAGAGGCACCTGGTTGGCCACTGTGTGAACAGACTGCTGGACTTGATGGGCCTTGGTCTGATCCAGCAGGGCTTTTCTTATGACAGGACACTTTGGAGGACTTTGAGTCATATGGTCGCCATGAGTCGGAAACGACTTGACGGCACTTAACACACACACAGGTATTTAAAACAGGACATCTGTTCTAACCTTTGTCCGTTGACACTCCAAATCCTATTTCTAGGATGTTTACCAAAGGCCATCACTTTTGTTTTCTCGTAGTTACTTGTTAATCGTTCATTTTCGCAGAACACTGTCACTCTTGCAAGCGCTCTCCTTAATTCCACTGGTGTCCTGGATAAGATCACAGCATCATCCGCATAAAGCAAAACAGAGATGTGCCTGTTCGCCACTTTAGGTGGATGAAGTTCTGGTGCATTAAGAGAACTAACCAAGTTGTTTATATAGAAGGTGGCAAGAAGACAGCCCTGTCTAACTCCTCTATAAGTGTTTATAGGATCAATGAGATGCCCATTTCTGGTGCACCTAACTCAGCACTGTCTGCTCATGAAGGGCACGCATCAGCAACAAGAGCCTTCTATCTACGTTCGAGGTTTCAGCTTGGACCAGAGTAGGGGTCTAGATATTGAATCAAAAGCTGCCTTGAAATCAATGAATGCAGCATATAGTGATGACCGACCCAATGCAAGGTATTTCTCGATAAGATGCTGCAACGTAAGGCAGTGATTTATTGTTGACCTCCCTTCCCTAAAGCCTGCCTGTTCTATAGCTAGAATGTCCTCTTGATCAAGCCAACAGGCGAATTTATCAAGCAAATAGTCTGAGCCCCACAACTAAAGTGATATTTACATCAATCCAATTTCACTTAAGTAAAATCAAAGTTTTCAAAGTCCAGTGTTGTTTTTAATCAAATTTTGTTAACATGATTGGAAAAGGTAAATGCTCAAAATTGTCCTAAATGTGGACAAAATGTAAGAGCAGCTTAAATGTTCAAATTGAATTGTAATTGTAATGGAATTCAGTAACATCCCTGATGGTTAGGTGTTGGAACAGCAACCTGACTAAAATATCCAGGGATTCCAGAAATTTGGTTTCAGTCTGGGTCGGGATTCTATACCAGCAATGTAAATTGCGTTGAATACGTAGCATAATGATTACGTTCTCCATGCCTTGACTTCTGCTTGGCCATTCCACTCTGCAAAGCTGAAACTTTCCTACTGCCCAAGGAGACTTCCTCCAACTTAAGTGGCTGTTCTTTTAGAGGAAAAGCAAAGAATGCTCCTGGAAGAATAAAACCTCTTTGGTGCCTAAAAGATTGTAAATGCATTTCCCAGTTTCGAGGTGTGTGTGGGGAAGTATCCACAACCTTGGCAAGCTCTACTGAAAAAGTGCTACTTCGAGTAGTGCTCTTCCACTTAGCCTGTAAAAATTAGGATGAACAGCACAAGGCCTCTATTATGATCTTAACTGCGTAGGCTTGTATGGAAGGAAGAAGGTGATCCTTTAGGGATCGTAGTCTTGTAGTCCAGCATTTTGAACCATGCCTGGCAACCAATGTTGTTGTTTTTAGAATTTACAAGATGTTGTCTCTGTAATTTATGTCTGCTAGCAGCTTACTGGTCACATTTTAAACCAGTTGAAGTTTCCAAGCAATCTTCATAGGTAGCCCCATGGTCACTGTTAATGAGGCCAAAGACTCAGAGTGCCCTCTTAAGTTTATGCATCAAATTTGAACTGCAAGAGTATGTGGAGCTAGTTCAGCTTCACCCAAACATAGAAATCAATTTCTCCTAATTAGATTCTGAGCTTCTTGTGGAAGCAGTGTAAAACTTGATCATGCCATGTGGATAGGGTGTTCTTTATGTGGCAGGCAGTTAAGGCGGGCTGGCAAAGCCATCTAAAAATTTGTGGAATTTACTGTACAACTGATGTTATAAGGCGGGATAGCCAACTTGGTTGCCTTGTTTCGGCACTTCTTACTCCAGTAGATGCTGTTATATGGCGACCGTCTTTTTAATAATTAAGGAATGACATTTATGGTTTTATTGTTATATTTGTGGTATTAATGTTTCAACCGCCCTGAGCCTGGCCTTGGCTGGGGAGTGCGGGTTAGAAATATGAATAAATAAATAAATTTCCTCGTTCTATAAAAGCTGCCAGGCACAGTTAAATTCTCCACTGAGGCTTCAGGCGTCTTGAGCAGTGGGTTATTTTCCTTGTTCCATCCGGGGTAGGCAAGACTAAAAACTAACTTCCTGTCTTCCTGGCGGGAAAATAGCCTGCAGAAGCCCAGTTTCCTCCTGCCTTCTTGACGGGGAAGCAGGATCTTGGCACAGCTCCATGCTTCATTTAGAGTAGAAAGGATTGGATAGTCTTATCTTGGTTTGTTCTTTCCTCTTTCTTCGATTCTTTATTCCTAGTCCTTATTTTTCCCAGTCTACCCTCACCAACCCTTCCCTTTGTGTGAAAGGTTTTTTCTGTCTTTGTGAGGGACTTAATGGACCTGGAAGGATCCAAGATGGCGGACGCCATTTCGGCCCGGGAAGACAATTTGTTGTCGGTAGAGGATTACCGACTAGGTTTAGTCCAGGCGGCCCGCCACGACCCCAATTATCCCAACGGCCGCAATAGCGAGCCCTTAGGGGAGAGCGCCGTGGAGATCGCGGCAGAGAGAGACGCGGCTCCTGTCGCCAAAAAAGGCGCGAAAAACTGCGACTACAAAGATCGGAGCGGGGAGAAAGAGGCGAGGCTCTAGAACGACCGGGCACAAAGCGAGAGCCGGGAAGAAGTCTCCTGCCTACTCGGCAACCTCCGTGAGCACAACTTCCAATGCCCTCTCGGCTGCAGCACATGATGTCTCCCGACCCGGAGTTGGTAACGTACTTTCCCCCCCTTCTGAATTGGCGGGACAGCGCGTATTCTCCCAGCAGGAGGCAGACGATTTGGTAAATTATGCTTTGCAGAGGCAGTGGCAAGCTTTCCAAGCTTTCCAACTTAGGATTCCCCCCCTCCTTTCCATGGACGGGGCCCACAGGGATGGGGCCCATGGGGTCTCCCTCTACTTCTCATTCCCAGAGTACCAGAGATGGGGAGCCTGCCCTAAATCAGGCCATGGCTCCAATGCCTGTTCAGCCCCAGGCGTCAACCTCATCTCAGTGGCCAACTAGAGCTGCACTGAAATCAAAGGCATTGAATACTCAGACTAGTCAATTGGATACCTCCACTTCCCTAGATTCAGATCAAGAGAGAGAGGAAGGAGAATTTGACTCAGGGGACGAGTCTTCTCAGTCAGATGATCAGCCTACTAGATTGTTTGATGGGGAAGATTACCAGGGTTTGTTAGCTAAAGCTATTCTAGCCTTAGAATTAAATGAAGAGCCTGATTCTTCAGAGGAACCTAAACCCAAGTTAAAACAAGAGGTCAAGGAATGTTTTCCTAGAAAGAAAGCTTCCAACAACCTGGTTCCCTTTCCTGATCTCTTTGTAAGAGCAGTCAGTAATGTGTGGGAGAATCCTTCATCCAGCAAACAAGTACCTCCTACTATTAAAAAATTGTATACCTTGGCACCACATGCCATGACCATGCTTAAGGTGTCCCTTGTAGATGCCCCAGTGGCAGATCTTCAAAATCCTGGGTTGGTCCCAGAAGATGGTGTAGGCACCCTACGCGACCAACTGGACAGGAAATCGGACTCTCTGGCTAGGAAGGCGCATGAGGCCTCGGCACTGGCAATTCAGGCCAATGCAACTATGTCCATCTTCGCTAGGGAATCATACTTGTGGACCAAAAAACTCATTCAGTTAGTACCTGAGGATAACCACAGGGTTATTGGAGGATTGGAGAGAGTTTTAAGCGCGGTCAGTCTAATGGCCGACGCTTCACTGGATTCAGTCTCCTTCACAGCTCGATCCATGGCCTCCGTCACAGCCTTAAGAAGAGGTCTGTGGCTTAGAGCCTGGCCAGCAGACTTCAGGGCCAAAACTGCCCTTATGGCTTACCCCATACAAGGAGATAAATTATTTGGGGAGAAATTGGACAAAATTCTTATTGAAACCAAAGACAAAAAACATGTCATGCCCAAACAACTTCACAAGGAACAGAGGTCGTTTAGTTACACCCAGTCCTTTCGTTCCTTTCGGCCCTCTTCCAAGTACCGGACTGATTATTAGAGAGGATCCTGGAATACCTCCCGGCCCTTTCGAAAGGGCGGTAGGTTCCAAAGACCTCAAAACACCAGAAATCAGGGATACAACGACAAGGGTGACAAGTTCACAAAATCCAATAACCAGTGAGGTCTATCCCACAGGGATCGGGGGGAGGCTGCAATTGTTTCTGACCAGATGGTTAGCCGCCAGCCCAGACAACTGGGTCTCCAGAATCATATCAGAGGGTTACCTTCTGGAGTTCACCTGCCAACCACGCGACAGATTCATTCTTTCCCCCACATCCCTCAAGAGGGAAAAGCGCATCAGAACATTCAGGGCCGTACAACATCTGCAGAACATCAAGGCCATAGAACAGGTCCCCACTCACGAAATGCACCAGGGGTTTACTCCATATTTTTCACCGTCCCAAAGAAAAACAGGGACTGGAGGGCCATCCTGGACCTCAAGTATGTAAACAGGAGAATGACAAAAAAGCATTTCAGGATGGAAACCTTACGTTCCATTGTGGAGTCACTACGCCCCAATACATTTATGACGGCAGTAGACTTGTCCGAGGCCTATCTGCATGTGCCCATTCATCCGCGGCACAGACGTTTCCTCCGATTTGCAATTGGCCCATATCATTTTCAGTTCAGGGCCGCTCCCCTTTGGTCTGGCATCCACCCCGAGGGTCTTTACGAAGATTCTCATGACGGTCATGGCGGCCCTCAGACAGGAAGGGATCCAGGTACATCCGTACCTGGACGACATCCTGATCTGTGCTCAATCCAGGGAGCAATCCATCCACCACACTACAACAGTAGTGCAGGTACTCCAGGACCATGGTTACATAATCAATTTCAAAAAGAGTTCCTTAACTCCTTCTCGCTCCTTAGTACACCTGGGGGTTCGGATAGATTCTCAGTTAAATTCCCTTTCCTTAAGAGTTTTTTCAGTGTCCTCAAAATGTCTCAGTGTTTCTGTCAGAAATTGAATGATGTACATTTTGAGTGAGTAGAACCTGGTTTTTAAAAGCATTTTGCTCATTCAAAAATAAATAAATGAGTTTTTCCATTGTTCTCCAAAACATCCATTGAAAAGAATGGAAAAAGTCCTCAGAGACTTCTTGTGCTATAAATTCTTAGTAAGTAAAACTTCGTCTTAAAAACGCATATTCATTCCATAGGGAGGGGGAGTCATAGGACTTATTTTTAATGCTGTCCCAAATGTCTTAATTTGTCCACTGGGGAAAAAACTTTAAATAAGTCCTTAAAAAAAACTGGCGTTTTCTGAATTTTTCTACCACCATCCCGACATTCACATCTGTAGTACCCATTACAAATCTTATGTGTTAGAGAATATGTGGTGTAGGTCTGTTATTGCACACCCAGTATTACTGCAGATTTTAATTGTCTACACCATGTATTCCGTGATTTCATTGAACACTCACTACCTTTACTACATATATAGAGATGTGGTATATTCTTTAGCCATAGGCTAGGGATTCCTCTACCATAGACAGACACTATGCTCTTAATCCTCAGAGATGGGAAGTTTTTGGTGATAGCGAAGAGAATTGGATTCACTTTGTTTTGAATAGAATGAACAACACTTTCTGCTGGTATTTTTCGTTGCTAGTAACTTCGTTGTGCTTCTGTTTTAAAAAAAGGTCACTGTACAGTTCTGTGTGCAAAATGGATGGTAGGAAAGTAGTCGGAACTGTGATTTGTAATAAAATGGGCTACAAATGCCTAAGGCCCTAATCAAGATAACTAGATTAGAGAGAACTAGAGTGTCGCAGCTTAGATTGCATCCAAGCATCCAAGCCTAATAGCTGTACCTTGGCCTTACAGTGATTATTTAGCCCTAAGATTAGGATCCTATACCTTTCCAGGTGCTGTGGAAGCAGTTCTCTGCCAGAAACTTTGCTTCCTCCCACACTACCATTTTGGGTCTCATTGGAACTGAATGAACAGAAGTTGGGGGGGGGGGTTGTGGCTCAGTGGTAGAGCATCTGCTTGGTATGCAGAAGGTCCCAGGTTCAATCCCCGGTATCTCCCGTTAAAGGGACTAGGCAAGTAGGTGATGTGAAAGACCTCCGCCTGAGACCCTGGAGAGCCGCTGCCGGTCTGAGTAGACAACACTGACTTTGATGGACCAAGGGTCTGATTCAGTGTAAGGCAGCTTCATGTGTTCAAGTGGCTAGCATGAGAGGAAGCAAGTTCTGCAGTAGAGGACTGCCTCTGCAGTGTCCAGAGAGAAGTGCACACACACCAACGGTATAGGATCCAATCCTGAAGTTGTGAGTAGGCAACCTTTTTTTGTTGACCATGGTATCAAAAAATAAATAAATCACGATGTATACATGTGAAGATGTTAGCAAAATGTGCTAGCAAAATGGTTGTGGAGATGACAGCAGTTCTTGACCAAATATACTGGGAGACGGCTGAGCCCCAGCAATGCTGCAGTGCCTCAGAGGTCACCCAAGACCTCTGGGTGTAGAACTGGCACAGTGGGCTGAGCAAAATGGTCTGGGGTCCCACTAATGGGCACATGTGCTGAGGATTGACCTCCCTTGTGTGTTAATCACTAGAGTGTATCGCTTTTTCTCTTCTCTGCATTTCTGCCCGTTTTTCATCCCACTGGAAGCAGTCGGGGAGGGGGGTTAGGAAATGTTCATTGTGTGTGGCCAAAAAAGCTTTTGAAGGAAATGGGACGCACAGATGAGATTTTAAAAAAACGACAACTGAACAAACAATTACCCCGAGAAACTGATTTTTAAAAAGCACACCAAATGCATGATGAAAACTTAAGGCTGGGAAATGTGGAATGATGTTTTCTCACAGCCCATATATTTTTGTGTATATACCTCTCTCTGTGAGGTTGGGGCCCCTGAAAAAGCAAGATTCCTGATCGTACAGAGAAAGCCCCATGGGCATACAATTATACGCATATAGGTTCTATTCTGTCTAATGAGTGTGTTTCAGTAAGGGCTGGACCAGCAGGTCCAGTCCTGCTCCTGTCCACGTGTTCAGTCACCTCTGAAATAGCCAAAGAGTTCGAGTACTCCATTAGTCAACAGCAAAGGAATTACTTGCTTGATTTCAATGAGACCCCATAAGATTCTCCTAGGAATGACCTTTATATGTAATGACTGGGGATCATCTTCTTTCTAAATGCTCTGCTGTGAGACTGAAAATACTGTCAAAAGTCTTTCTGTTGATCTTTTCTATCATTTTCAAAATCCTGAGCTAACATAACACATTCATTTCAATGGATTCATTGTCACTGTAGATATGTTGAGGATATATGAGAACACTTGGAACACTTCAAATGCTCTATGAAAATTAGTATTAATATTAAATGTAAGTGAAGGACTGCAGGGAGATTTTTATAAGACACTATTTGTAGTATTTTTATGCAAAACTGTGAACAGAATCATTGAGCTGAGAGCGGCCCAGAGGGTTACCTAGTCCAGCTCCCTGTTACAAAATCCTCCTCCATTTATCCTACATACGTAGTAAGCAGTTCCACGTGCCAGTGGCAATCTGTACTACAATCCAAGATGTCTTTCAAATAGCTAGCTTAACGCCTGCCTTGCTTCCATCTGCCTGCTGTGACTCATTGTCATCTTAATTTTGATTTCAATCTTAAAGTTTAGGTTATAATTAGCTCTGTGAGGCTGGATCTTATTCTTAACCCTATTACATTTCAATTTACAGTACTAGATGAGCTTTCTTAGACATGTTGACATACCAGTGGACTTAAAAAGATACTCTAAAAGATGCTTCAGTGAGTTCCTTTGAATCTGTGTACATTAATAAAAATACATTGCATCTATATCTCATCTGCTTTCATTTTACATTAATTTTGAAACTGTTACTGAATTCTGTAAAATATTTGTATGATAGATCGTGCACAAAATAAAGTTTTAATTGCGTTCGCCGCTCTGTATTATGTCAATAAAACTAAACTACTTGTGTTGGAACAGATAATCTTTTCTTTTACACTCTGGATGAACACAATTTGTACTCTTTCTGGAAAATATTTGCTCCTGATCCAGGATATAAAGAAAGTAGCTACCAACTTACCTTTTGTTCGGTACCAATAGTATATTAGGTGATTTCACCTTAACATTTACTTAGAAGTTAACGCTAAAGTCCTGTGCATTCTTACTTGGAAGTAAATCCTGTTGAACAAAGTGGTGCATGTCTCAATTTGGGCTGTGTGTCTCTTTTCACTGGTACTTATTTCCAAATGAGTACGCTCAGGGTAGCAGTCCAATAATTTATATAAAATATTTTTATCCCACCTTATTGTGTTAGACTCAGGGCAGCTAACAGAACAACAACATATTGCAAGGACCCACAAAAACAACATGACAATTTAATTAGATAAAAACAACATATAGGTTAACAATACAATCCTACACACGTTTCTTCAGAATTAAGTCCTACTGTGCTCAGTGATGCATTCATGGGCTAAGCATACCTAGGCTTGCAGCCTTAATCTCTGGTCCTGAAATTTTGTGCTGCTGTGTAGCTGCTGTGTAGTTCTTTGGGTAGATCTGACCACCAGGTACATGACCAGCATCACAAAATGCATTGTTATGCAAAAGAGTGTTAATATTTTGGACTTACCTTATTAGACACAGCTCTGGTAAGCATGTTCCTTAATGACTAGATGGGAATAGGTGTTAAGATAGAGTAATATAGTTTTTAGGCTTAACATTCTTTAGGAAGAATAAGAGTACCTTAAGAAACATGCATTATATGCTAGGGCAGTATGTCTTTGTTTGACATGATATCACATTATAGCTTGCAACCACTTCCTGAAATAGGGAGAGAAACAATAAGTTTTCCCCATACATATCATCACATACACTGGTCATACAAATCTGCACTTGCCTCATTGGCAGACCAAACTACAGTTGTATCAGTAGAGTGAAATAGGGGTGTGAAAAAAAATAAATAACCCAGTAAAATTTGGGTTTATTGGGCCCGATTTTTTCCGGGAACCCCGAAATAAGCCGGTAAATATGGGAATTGGGTTTATTTTCGGGTTTCCTGAAAAAATTCGGCCCTGGGGGGCATTTTTTGAGGTAGAGCCCCCAAACTTGCAGGGTAGCTTGCAGGGACTCCTTGCAAGAACCCCCAAGTTTGGTGAAGATTGGGTTGGGGGTCCGAAGTTATGGGGTCTGGAAGAGGTTGCCCCCTCCCGCCTCCATAGACATGCATTGGAAGGTAAGTCAGTCAGATTTTCTGTTCTTTCGTGAGTCGGCTAATGCTTGTCAATGAAGAGGAGAGGGGCAACCTCTCCAGAGCCCATAACTCCAGACTCCCTGGCCCAGTCTTCACCAAACTTTGGGGTTCGTGCAAGGAGAGTCCCTGAAAGCTACCCTGAAAACGTGGGACCTCTACTCGCAAAATGCACCCAGAGAAGCTTCGCAAAATATCCCCATTGGTTTCTATTATGAGACTTTTTCAATCAGCCGACTTCCATTGGATTGTCTTTGTAGTGAGTCAGCTGATTGAAAAGTTCTCATAACAGAAACCAATGGGGATTTTTTGCGAAGCTCCTGTGGGAGCATTTTGGGGGGTAGAGGTCCCACATTTTCAGGGTAGCTTTCAGGGACTCTCCTTGCACGAACCCCAAAGTTTGGTGAAGATTGGGTCTGGGAGTTTGGAGTTATGGGCTCTGGAGAGGCCTCCCCTCCCCTCTCCATTGACACACGTTAGCCAACTCGTGAAGGAACAGAGAATCTGACTGACTCTTACCTTCCAATGCATGTCTATGGATGCGGGAGGGGGCATCCTCTTCCAGACCCCTTAACTTCAAACACACACACCCCGACCCAATCTTCACCAAACCTGGGGGGTTCTTGCAAGGAGAGTCCCTGCAAACTATCCAGCAAGTGTGGGGGCTCTACCTCAAAAAACGCCCCCCAGGAGCTTCACAAAGCCTGGGAAGAACCAGAAAAAGCCGGAAAATCACTCATTTTTTGGGGGGGAGGGCCAATTTGGCTTTGGCTTTCTCCCCAGGTTTTGGAATTCGGTAAACCCAAACCTGAAATCTACCGAAACTGCTTTTTTTCAGTTTGGGTTTTACCGAATGCACAGCCCTAGAGTGAAATTTCACTGGCTATGTGGTGACTTGCACCTTTCAAAGAAAGGGTTAGTCATACCTGGTGAGAGAAGGAAAGAACAACAATGAGGGGTCTCTCTTACTATGAAATATGGCTAGTTCAGGCAGTGTCCTTCAGAACCTGATGTAGATACCCTAGTTGGGTGCAGAAATGCTGGAGCAGGGGCAGTTTGGAACCCAGTACTGGCATTAGGGCACTAGTTCTATTCTCATCGTGGAATTGAGACCCTATTTTTGGTTCATATTTGCTGGTACCCATTACTGTAGTCTTATGAACCCATCTGAATGTTCAAAATCGAGTTAACTGATGCTGTTATATATAAAGCTTTATGTTTTAATAATGTATCCTGAATTCTGTCATTTGGTGTAGGTTGCATACCATTGATGCTACTCACTGTATTCTCCACTCTTGTTAACACAGTGTGGGATAATGTTCATACTAATATAATTTATTGTAACTACTCTTGATCTTAAAAGGAACAAAGTTATTTCAAAGTACATGAGGCCATGTAAAGAATCATGTCGTATTTATTCATAAAGTACTTAGATTCCTAAGGATTGCGGCTGATTACTCAGAGCACAAACATGGGGATGATTAGAAACTCCTGCCATATCAGCAAAGTATAGGGTTCTGAGTTAGCCTGTTAAATCCTAGTATGGTTGCTAAATCTGAAATCTAAAGAAAATGTATCATATAAAAGGCTTATCACAGTTGGCCTAAATATTATGCAGTTCCCTATTCTACCCTAGCAACCCATCCTAAGTAGCCATGATTTTTTTTAAAAAAAAAATCAAGTATAAATTACTACATAATTTGTTTCTATCCTAATTAGCCATTGTGCTCTTCAGTACAGTTGACTAGCTATTTTGTTTGTTTAAAAATATGTATGCTACATTTCCACAATGCCCCTCATTTCCACATGTCCCTCAGTCAGTTAAGAACATACAATCAAACTGTAAAACAAAACAAAAAAACATTGAAAAGCAACAAACAAAAGGAGCTGAAACTAAACACAAAACCAATCAAATCAATTTAGAGTGTCTAAAATTTTTTTTTCCGATTTCTTGCCCACCCGCCCTGGCCAAGGCTGGGCTCAGGGCGGGTCACATCATTAAAATGTATATCAGATGTAAACATTTAAAACAATATTAAAAACAATAAAAATGCACTAGAAAACAGCTACAGTAGCCAAAACAGCAGCCAACATTCAAATCCATACTATGACTAAAGAGGAAGAAATAGAACCATATACCAATCAATCGCATAGAATCATAGAGTTGGAAGGGGCCATATAGGCCATCTAGTCCAACCCTCTGCTCAGTACAGGATCAACCTAAAGCATCCCTGACAAGAGTTCATCCAGCCACTGCTTGAATACTGCCAGTGAGGGGGACCTCACCCCCTCCTTAGACAGCCGATTCCACTGCTGAACTACTCTTACCATTAAAAAATTCTTAATGTCCATCTGGTATCTTTCCACCTGTAATTTATATCCATTATTGTGAGTCCTATTCTCTGCTGCCAACAGGAACAGTTCCCTGCCCTCCTCTAAGTGACAGCCCTTCAAATACTTAAAGAGAGCGATCTTGTCCCCCTCAGCCTCCTCTTCTCCAGACTGAACATTCCATAGTCCCTCAGCCTTTCTTCGTAGGGCTTGGTCTCCAGGACCCATATCATCCTCATCACACTCCTCTGTTCCTGCTCCATTCTGTCCACATCCTTTTTGAAGTGAGGCCTCCAGAATTGCACGCAGTACTCCAGGTGCGGCCTGATCAGTGCAGTGTACAGCAGGACTATGGTATCTTGCAATTTGGATCTTATGCTGCTGTGATACACCCCAAGACCGCATGAGCTTTTTTTGCCGCAGCATCGCACTGACTGCTCATATTCAGCCTACAGTCCAGCTGTAGCCCTAGATCTTGTTCACAAACAGTGTTAGCCAGAAATGTATCCCCCATCGAGTATGCATGCTTCTCATTTTTGTTACCCAGATGTAGAACTCTGCACTTGACCCTGTTGCGTTGTATCTTGCTCATATCCACCCACTTTTCCAGTGTGTTCAGATCTCATTGGATTCTATCTTTATTTTCCGGGGTGTTCACTACTCTCAATTTGGTGTGTAGATTTCACCCCCTCATCCAGATCATTTATAACAAATATCAAAAAGTACTGGGCCCAGACAAAGCCCTGTGGCACTGCATTGTACACTTCCCTCCAGTCAGATGAAATGCCGTTGACAATTATTCTTTGGGAGCGGTTCTCCAACAAGTTCCTTATCCACCTAACTATCCTAGAGTGTAGTCTGCAGTGCTCCAGTGTACCTATCAGAACATCATATGGGACCCTGTCAAAAGCTTTACTGAAATCGAAGTAAACAAATGTCAACAGCATTCCCATGATCCAGTAAGCTTGTCACTCTATCAAAGAAAGAAACTAGGTTGGTCTGGGAGGACCTGTCAGGGACAAATCCATGATGACTTGTCTGGATCACCAAGTTGTCCTTCAGGTGCTTGCAGATTGACCCGTTCAAAGTCTGCTCCAATATCTTCCCTAAGACAAAGGTCAGGCTAACTGGTCTGTTGTTTCCTGAGTCATCCCTCCTCTATTTTTTGAAGATTGGGATTACATTGGCCCTCCTCAAGTCTTGTGGCACATCTCCTGTCGTCCTTGAGGTCTTGTAGATGATGGACAAGGGTTCTGCAAGCTCTCTAGAAAGTATGTCCTTGCTTTTATTTCTTGAACATTTCCTTTTTCTTCCTTAGCTCATCATGGAGTTCTACATTGGCTTATTGGATCCCCTACCATGTTTCTGTCTGGTTGGAACGGTGATGGCTTGAGCTTGCAAGAGCTCTTGTTTTAAGAGAGCCCACCCTTCATTTGCTCCTTTCCCTTCCAGAATTCTTGTCCTTGGAATGACTCTCATCATGTCTCTGAGTTCATTAAAGTTTGCCCTACTAAATTTAATATACACATCTGGCTACAAACTTCCTTGGTCCTGCACTGCAAAAGAAATTTTATGAGAACATGGTCACTTCCCTTTAGGGTCCCCACCACCTTCACCCCATCTACTGATTGTTTTAAAAGAAGGTAAAGGTCCCCTGTGCAAGCACTGGGTCATTCCTGACCCATGGGGTGATGTCACATCCCGATGTTTTCTAGGCAGACTGTTTATGAGGTGGTTTGCCAATGCCTTCCCCAGTCATCTTCCCTTTACCCCCAGCAAGCTGGGTACTCATTTTACCGACCTTGGAAGGATGGAAGGCTGATTGTTACCTGTTGGCTAATATTAAGTCGAATGTGACTGAGCCTTTTGTAGCTTCCTCCACAATTTGAAAAGGAAGTTGTCAGGCAGGTCAGAAAGTTGCATGACTCTGGACGCTTATCAGAGTTCGTCTCCCAGTTCACATCAGGGAAATTGAAGTCACCCATAGCTACAAGGTCATGTTGCCTGGATACTCTGTCAAGCTGCTCAAGGAGGGCAGCATCCATCTCCTCACCCTGTCTGTAGCAGACTCTAACCACAATACTGTTTGTCCTTCCTTCCCTTAGCCTCACCCAGATACTTTCCACTGGGCTGTCACCTGCCTTCTCCAGTATTTCCTGCCTGCTCTATTTTTGAGGAGGGGCCTTGGCTCAATGGTACAGAATCTGTTTTGCATGCAAAAATTCTCAGATTCAATCCTCAGCATCTCCAGTTTTCAAAAATTAGGTCATAGGTGTTGTGGAATACTTTTCCTGAGGATCCTGAAAAGCTGCTGCTAGTCAGACTGCACGACACTGCTCTCGATAACAGTTTGGCTCAGTGTAAGGCAACTTCTTGTGTTCACGTGAGTCTAGGCCTGGTGTCAAAAAGTAATCAAAAATGAAGCCAGGCACAAGAAGAGCACAAGGGCATTCCATAGCTGTTCAGCAGCCACTGATAAGGCCCCTTTTCTTGTGGCCACCGTCTCACATTTAAAAGCAAGGGAACATGAAGAAGAGCTGGTGAAGACAACCCCACCATCTAGGAACAACTATGAGTATTATACAGCTGGGATTTAAAGCTTGTTTGCCTAATAATTTAGATTACTGTAAAAGTCAACATCTGGGGAGGGCTTGGGCTTGGGCCATCTGCCCCAGGACTCATGCTGCCACCCACTCCTCATGTAGCCAATTTCCCAGAAGTCCAAAGCCACCAATGAGGGGAAGAGGTGATTGTCCAAGCCCTGAAGCTGCTGGTGCAAGGAGGGGAGGAGGTACCCAGCTAGCAGGCACTTTCTCCCTCCCTCCTTCCTTTGGGGGTTGGGCATGGATGATCCCTCTAGTGATTCTGGAGCCCTATCCTCAAATCCTGCCTGGGGCCCCAGATTCACCAATACCATCTCCAAAACATCTGTGTGACTCAGATGCGCTATGTCAAAATACACCAGTTTAGAGAATCCTTTAGTAGGAGCCCCGTGGCGCAGAGTGGTAAGCTGCAGTACTGCAGTCCAAGCTCTGCTCACGACCTGAGTTCGATCCCAACGGAAGTTGGTTTCAGGTAGCCGGCTCAAGGTTGACTCAGCCTTCCATCCTTCTGAGGTTGGTAAAATGAGTACCCATCTTGCTGGGGGTAAAGTGTAAACAACTCTCCAGCCCTCAAGCACACATCTTCACTGCTTTATTCAAAAGAAGGAGTTACAAGCTCCCCACCATAGTGGTGGGGATGAGGTCCAGTGCTAGAGCATCTGCTTTGTATGCAGAAGGTTCCCAGTTCAATCCCTGGTATCTCTAGTTTGTATCCCACCCTGAGCCGACTTGTTGGGGAGGGCAGGATACAAATGTGAAAAATAAATAATAAATACATAGTTTAAAATAATCAGGTAGTCGGTGAAGTGAAAGACTTTGCTGAGACTCTGGAGTGCAGCAGCCTGAGTAGACTGTACTGACCATGGTAAGCAATGGTCTGACTCAGTAGTAGCTTCATGTATTCAGTCTCTCAAGTGCATCTCTCCCCCACCCTCTGCAACAATGCTGTAGCTTATCAATTGGGCTATTAGTGTTAAACGTTTTTGAATGGACTATTTGTAGCATTTGATTCATGTATCCCATAGTTTTTTCTAAGCTAAATAACTTATGTTCTCTTACCACAGCTCATGCATTTGGGCAATATCATCTTATTGCCTCTAAACTTTTCTTTCACTCGATCCAGTATAAATATATTGCTCTTGAATATGAGTGACCAAAAGTGGAAACAGCATCCTAATTCAGACTTCACTAGCACTTTGTGCAACAAATCAGTGCTTTCCGGCACTTTCTGAAACAGCAGGTTGCCACCGAAGGCCGTTGCTGCATGAAACACTTGTTCTGTATGTTCTCTGTGTGCCGCCGCACTTCTAGCTGAAGGGACATCACAAGTTTACTTCCTGATGGGTTGCTTTCCTCTGCTTTTTCTCCATTTTTTCTAACTTGGTGAGTTGCACTTTCATTTGCACATGATAGGGTGAAGGATTGCATTTAGATTCCATCAGCATTTTTGTCATTGCAGAGGCAGTGATGTGCCACCCCCAATTGGAAGGCTTTGAGAGGGGGCATGGACATGTTCATGGAGGATAGGGCTATCCATGGCTACTATTCAAAATGAATCCTAGTCATGATGCATATTCTCTATAATGGAGCATGCCCATTATATTAGGTGCTGTGGAACATAGGCAGGATGCTGCAGCAGTCGTCTTGTTTGTGGGCTTCCTAGAGGCACTTGGTTGGCCACAGTGCCAACAGGCTGCTGGACTTGATGGGCCTCGGTCTGATCCAGCAGGGCTTTCCTTATGTCCTTATGTTCCTTTTTCCCCCTTTTCACATGCACTACTTCAACACGGGATAACACAATGTAGTGTTTCCAGGGCAATAGAAATCTCCACATTTTCTAGACCTAAGGCTGCATTTTTAAACAGCTCAGCCCCTCCCCCATTAGCAAACCCGTGCAGGCTTACTGGGACCCCCATTAAAGTAGGAGGGACAGAGGAGGACACAGCCCCATGCTCTGTCTTTCACTCAAACACAAACACCGCACTCTCCCACCCATCTTGCCTCCCAAGCCTCGCATTCCTGGCTATGGGAAACCCCTCACCCCCAGTCCCTTGGATTGAAACTCAGTGTTCCAGTAGCTGCCACACCCAGCAGGAACCCTGTCTTACTGCCCCTCTCCCCATTTCCAGCCACTCTGGGAGTTCTCTGGTGGGTCAGAGAATCAGGAACAATGTGCATGAGTGACTCCTTGGTAACTCATTAATCCCCCTTTGTCTGATCAGCTCAGAGCTTGGAGATGTCCCTTAGCAGTCAGCACATTAAAGAGAAGAAAAGGAACTTTAATAGCTGAGCATGCCGTTCTACTGTAAGGGGTGTGAAAGTGGTCAGGTGTGTGCAGGCCCTTTAAAAGTGTGGTGCACTTTGCAGACTCCACACAAAAACGCTCCGGTGCATTTCTCCCAGAAACCTTGGGGGCAAAGGTTGTCTGAAAAAAATGGGGGAAAGTTGGCAGAAAATGAGCAGCGGAACAACTGGCAAGCGATACTGCATGTAGGGTTGGGGGGAAACCAACATAGTTAAGAAGCCAAACTGGAGCAAAAACTCCATGTGGAAATGACCTAAGAGTGACATTTAGATTTATAGCATCACCACCGTGCTGCATATAATAGTGTTAGGTGAGTGAATTCACCATGGCTTGAATCACAATTGGATCAGCAGTTACAAGCAGCATCTGAATCTGTAAGTATAGCTTTTTATCAAGAATTCTAAATTGGCTTGCTTTTAAAACGCATACGTTCTCACACTGTTACTTGGGAGTTGAAGTGCAGGTGAAAGGCATGGTAGTACATTCCCTAGGCAACAAACACTTTGCTTCATGCTCCATATTAATGGAAGAGGGGGCAGCAGCAGCAGGTCTGTCAGCATTTACAATTACTTTTCCAAAAAGCTCAAGTCACTGTCCCCAATCCTTACAGCTTTATCAAGAGGTTAAAGCTACCAACCTCTGAGCAGGCACCAACCGTGGCTACTGACCTCAGCAGCCCAGTCTGACGACTGCTGGGGAAAAGGGACACATAAATGCAAGATATATCTTCTTTTTTCCTGCAATTAATAATTTGAGGGAAAGGACTTGACTTGTAATAATAATAGAAGGTTGAAGAAGAGTTGATTTTTGTACCCCACTTTTTCTCTGCCTTTAAGGAGTCTCAAAGCGGCTTATAATTGCCTTCCCCTCCCCATAACAGACACCTTGTGAGGTAGGTGGGGCTGAGAGAGTTCGGAGAGAATTGTGACTTGCCCAAGGGCACCCAGCCGGCTTCATGTGGAGGAGTGGGGAAACCAACCCTGTTCACCAGATTAGAGTTTGCTGCTCATGTGGAGGAGTGGGGAATCAAAGCCGGTTCTCCAGATTAGAGTCTGCTACTTTTAACTACTACAACACACTGGCTCTCAGAACAGTTATTAAGAGCAGGGGGAATTCATGCTGTAAGCTCATTATTTTCATACTTTATAGCATTGCTGCACATAATCACCTTGTGATCAATGAAGATCCCTAAATCAAGTAACTCTCCTTAGGATTGCATTGATTTGTCTCAAAACTTAGTGCTTTAGGGTAGTTGTTATCTTTTAATTGTTTCAATTTGGGCAACATCAGCCAAGAATAGATATTTACTGTCAGTTGTCAAATGCCAAATAATATTGCATGGGTCAATATAAAACAAAAACTTGAGCTGTAATTGTCTGTTAGTAAAAATATATATATACAGCTACTATGGCTAGTGTGTAGCAACAATATATAGTCGAACACTGTTTTTTATACTCACTGAGTGTTACTTTTATACAACAAGCTTTTCAACAAAAACATATAAGACAGAAAATTAGCATATTAATGTGGCTGCAAAATATAAAATAGTATATAGTCCATATTCAACGCAAAAAATGACTCATTGTAGTATATAGTGTCCAAATGGATACAAAAAGTGAAATATAACGTCCAAAATGGATACAAAGGGTGGTACAGGTTTCCGATCTTATATTCCTGTTTCACTGTATTTCTTCATCAGTCACCCGTAGTTGAGTCAAAGTTGTCTTGAAGAAGTTATTTTTGTAGAGATTATATTGCCTCTCACATCATGTTCAAAGCCATCGCCGATTTTCCTATAAATTTCATAATCACAATATTTTTAAGCTAACATATACTTCTAGTATATTTAAAATATTTTAACATTGTGTTCAACTTATGTATACAGTAATCATTCAAAATGAACTCACCCATTTTTTTTATTTTCAGTCTGATGCTATCCTGTTGCATCAGTGCTCTACTGAGCCTTTCTGGAAGCAGTTTCCATCATGCTACCATATTATACCAATGCTCTATCGAGCCTTTCTGGATGTAACTTCTATCATGCAAACCTCTTTCCATTACAGGTGTTTTAAATCCTTTACAGCAAGAATTAAGCCCTGTTCATTTTGCCTTCTTGAGGAGTTCTCATGACTTACAGAAACCTGGAAAAATCACATGCTGCATTTAACCCATTAGGGGTTACTGTATTGAAAATGCTAATGAAGCGAGCCTCCTGCCGGCTCAAAGTTTTCTCAGTATTTGTTTTTGTAAATTTATTGGGGCGTAACTTCCATAAGGCAAAGAATCTCAAGTCTATATCTGCGTGTTTTTTCTTATGACAATGCTCTACAACTGGAGCTTCGAAAACCTTATTTCTGATGTGTGATCGGTGTTAGCCGATATGCAACTTCAAAGGGCGGCTAGTCTTTCCAATATAAACCAATTCACATGGACAGATCAACACGTAAATTACATTTGCAGAATTACAATTAGTAAATGATCCTAGTACAAAATGAAACCCAGTTTTAACATAAGTGAAACTTTTTACTGGTAAAACTTTTTACGGGTAAAGCCACATTGCACATGTCCCACAGCAAAAATGCCCCAAAACAGTAGGAGTGGTCAGTTCCCTTGTTAGGTCGTTGTGCACTAACTGATCTCTTAAAGACATAGTACGCTGATAGCCGATTCTCGGCGGTGTGGAGCAGCCCAGAATTGCGTTAATAATATCCACTTTGGATGTTATATTTCACTTTTTGTATCCATTTGGACACTATACTATGAGTCATTTTTGCGTTGAATATGGACTATATACTACAATGTATTTTGCAGCCGCATTAATATGCTAATTTTCTATCTTATATAAGTTTTTGTTGAAAAGCTTGTTGTATACAAGAAATGCTCAGTGAGTATAAAAACAGTTTTCGACTATATATTGTTGCCACACACTAGCCATAGTAGCGGTATATATATTTTTACTAAATAACATTGCATGGCAGATACTAAATCAAACATTTGCATGTCAGATACTGTTAAATATCAAACCTCATGTCAAAATCATATCTCATATCTAATGATGTTATATGAATATTTAAAATATTCAGAGGATATTTAATCTTTTATATAAAAATCACTGAAGAAAATTTGGGGAAGCAAACGTTCTCGCTCTGAAAGAGGAGGGCATCTTTAGAGTAGGTGTTTCCTTTTCCTCTTGCTTTGGGAGGCAGGAACCAAACTTTGACTTCCTGTCTTTTGAGGGAAACGCCCCCTTTCCTTCTTCAGTCTTTGTTCCTGCCTCACAACGGGAGAGCAGTGTAGTCACAGCTCTCTGCCTTGAGCTACAGAAAATCCTTCTATTTCTACTCTTTATTGGCTTTATTCTTACAGCCATAGGCCAGTATAAAACACATAAAGCAGTACAATCATAGCTCTATTTCTACTCTATTCTATAATAACTTTTACTCTATTTCTATTCTGAATTTACAAAAAAAAATCTTATCTTTCTGTCCTATTCTTAACTCTATCTGTCTCTAGAGGTAGAACAAAGTAGTTCCCGCCAAAACAAGATGGCAGACGAGCGTCCTGATACATATATCTCCCCAGGAAACTTAGAACCAGGCCTCCTCGTGGCAATGCCATCTGCCCAGGATCAGCCTTCCAGATTATTTCCGATCTTTGCTTAAAGTGGAATGGGAAAAGCCCATGGTGGGAAAACAGTTCCCTCAACTTACTTAAAAAATTTATAATGTGGCAAATAACACCTCGGAATTACTGAAAGTCCCCCTAGTGGAAAACCCTGTTGCTGCCCTGCATTTCTAGTCTGCCCTGCATTTCTAGTCTCAGTCAAGGACCCAGCTGTTAGAAAGGCTGAATTAGCTTGTAAGAAGTCACATGACTTAGTCTCAAGAGCTGCAATAGTCTGGACCAGAAAATTAGCACAACTAATTCCAGACAAAGACGGAAGTGCTATGGAAGGGGTGTCCAGAATTTTAAAGGCTGTATCATTCTTAGCTGACTCAACCTTGGACACCATGTCCTTCGTGGTATGAGCCTTGGCCACTACTGCGCTGCCAGACGGGCACTGTGGTTATGCCCGTGGCAGACCGAGCATAGGTCCAAGTCAGTTCTTATGGGGTTTCCCTTCCAGGGAAAGAAACTATTCAGAGAAAAACTAGAGGATGTCCTAGTTGAGACAAAGGATAAAAAGAAGTGCCTGCCCAAAAGTTTGCGGAAGGACTCAAAAGGGTTTACCAACAGCTCATCCTTTTGCCCCTACCACCCCCTGTCCTGTTATAGATCAGAGCAGAGGAGGAATCAGTGGAAAGCTAGCTGTGGTTCCTTTCGCCAGGGAGGGCGCTTCTCTAGGGCCTCTAAACCCTTCAATTTTCAGAATGACGGAGGGGACAAGCCCTTCCGTCAGGCGAAACAGTGTCGCCAACACCCAGCCTGTGGGGAGCAGGCTCAGTCTTTTTCAGAATCAATGGTCCTCCTCACATCCAGATCATTGGGTCCTACAGATCATTACTAAAGGTTATCAAATAGCATTCATCAGGACCCCAAGGGACAGTCTACTAGTGTCTCCAGTATCCAACAACACAGAAAAGCAACTCAGAACCTTGTCTGCCATTCAACATCTTCTAGACATCAGGGCCATCAAACACGTGATTCCATCGGAACAATCATTGGTCATCTATTCCGTATTCTTCACTGTGCCCAAAAGGAATGGCGGCTGGTGCACCATCGTCAACCTCAAGTACCTGAACAGGCAAGTGGCCTACAAGCTCTTCAGGATGGAGACCCTCAAGTCCATAACAGAGGCATTGCTTCTCGCAGGATATGTTATTAGATCTTGGGGAAACTGAAGCTTTCACCAAAATTGAAAAGTGCATTAAAGAGCTTGATTATAACAGCACTACTTTTCGTGCTCGCCGCGTTTTTTTATCCCAAACAAGCCTTATGTTGATAAGGCTTGTTCTCTGTTGCTTCAGAGACTAGGACACAGAGTAACGGATTTAAACTAATAAAAAAGCAATTCCACTTAAACATTAGGAAGAACTTCCTGACGGTGAGGGCTGTTCGATGGTGAAATGCACTGCCTCGGAGGGTGGTGGAGTCCCTGTCTTTGGAGGTCTTTAAGCAGAGGCTGGATGGCCATCTGTCGGGAGTGCTTTGATTGTGGGATCCTGCATGGCGGGGGAAGGGTTGGGTCACTGGGGATGTGAGGGGGAGGTAGTTGTTAATTTCCAGCATTGTCCAGGGGGCTGGACTAGACCCTGGTGGTCCCTTCTAACTTTATGATTCTATAACGCCTCTGTGTCTGACATAATGCCTTTTTTTACTAAGTGACAGGGATCTCAAGGCTACACTGTCAGTGGCAAGATTTGTTTCAGTCCTTATATCCCTCAAACATTAGATATATGCTGCTCAAGATCAATGGATCAAGGAGCTTCTTAAGGGATAAAGGAAAGGAAAGGAATAACAGGCATTGAGACCAGGTGACTTCCTAATCTCCATCGACTTAACAGAATATTATCTTCATTTGCCAATTAATTCATATCATCGCTGGTTCCTGAGGTTTCTTCACCAAGGCCAACACTTTCAGTTCAGGGCACTCCCCTTCAGCTTTGGTTCAGCCTCCCGTATCTTCACCAAGGTCCCAGTGACCCTAGTTGCTCTGGCACATCAGGAGGGTATAAGAATACATCCATACCTAGACTATATCCTAATCTGTGCTCCATCAAAGCTTCAGACACACAGACGTCATTCTCAGGTTACTGTACGACCACGGGTTCCTGGTGAACCACAAGAAAAATCACCTCATCCTGACACAACGTCTCCGCCATTTAGGAGTATACGTAGACACCATCTCCAACTCCCTCATACTTCTGGAAGACAAGATTCACAACCTGTGCTCGTTAGCCAAGACAACTATGAGAAGGCCAACTTCTCGCCTCATGACCCTAGCAAGTCTTCAGGGTCTGATGATCTCCTCTAACCCAGCGGTACAGTGGGTGCATCTACACTCCAGACCCCTCCAGTGGTTTCTCCAAGTCTATCAGAAGGACATTATGTCAAAGACAGACAAAAAACTTCTCTACCACTCGGTTCGGAACAGCCTCAAGTGGTGGTCCATCCTGGGGAACCTCGCCAATGGGTTGTAGTACATCCAGCAGACTCCTGCGCAGTTGTTCACGGACGCCTCTCTCACTGGCTGGGGAGCCACCCTGCAGGGACAACCAGCGCAGGGTACCTGGTCCCTCCAAGAAAGGAAAAATGAACATCAGTGCCTTGGAAATTTGTGCGATCTTTTATGCCCTGCAACACTTCCAACCTCAACTGCACAGAGCAGACCTGCTGGTGAGGATGGACAATGTGGCCGCCAAGGCACACCTGAACAAGCAGGGTGGTTTCTGATCTCCACCCTGCACAAGGAGGCTTTGGCGGTGCTGTCCTGGGTGGAGACCAACCTACCATCCATCACTGCAGAGCACATTCAAGGATCCCTAAACATCAGCGCAGACTGGCTCAGCAGGCAGAGCTTCAGCAAAGCGGAGTAGTCCCTACACCCAGAAATCTTCCACCTTCTGACGATTCAGTGCGGTGAGCCCCTGGCGGATCTGTTTGCTTAGAACAAGAATCGCCAACTTCCCAGGTATTACACCAGATTCATTCAAGCAGGAGCGGAACAGACAGATGTACTTGCAGTACCGTGGCCTTTGGGCCCCCTCTATGCATTCCCTCCATTCCCTCTCCTACCCAGAGTCCTCAGGCAAATCAGTCTCCTACAAGCAATAGTCATACTGATCGCCCCCTACTGGCCGCGCCGTCCGTGGTTCCCCACATTAGTAGAGATGTCCATCAGGGAACCCTGGACACTTCCGCTCCGCCCAGATCTCCTAATCGAAGGACCAATTTGCCATCCAGATCCAGGCTGGTACAAGCTGAATGCCTGGGTATTGAGAGGAGCTGCCTCCTAGTCTTATGGTATGACACCGAAATCATAGAGACCATCCTCTCCTCCAGAAAGCCATCTGCACAGAGAATGTACAATACTACCTGGAAGGCTTTTGAGCGATGGTGCTGATGCAAACATGTTAACCCTCTGAAACCACGCAATTCCAAAATATTGTCATTTGTCCAAGAGGGACGACAGCAGGGTCTCTCCCCGGCCGCTCTACCTAGACAGCAAGCTGCTGTAGCCACTATGGTCCCGAGGGTGTCAGGCTTACCCCTGTCCAAGCATCCCCATATCAAGGCCTTCCTAAGGGATGTTAGTTTAGTCTCTCCACCTATCAAGCACAGATTCCCTACCTGGAGTCTACACACGGTCTTAACAGCCCTCACAAAATCTCCCTTCGAGTCTCTCAGACACGTAGGCTTAAACTGGCTAAGAATGAAGATGTTGTTTCTAATGGCTGTAACATCGGTTCGGAGGGTCTCAGAGCTAGGGGCCTTATTCATTAGACCAGGGCTATGCACCTTTCACAAAGATAAGGTGGTCCTTAAGCCCGATCCTTCCTTTGTCCCAAAAGTTAACTCCCGGTTTCACAGGGAACAAGACATTGTCCTCTGTTCCTTCTGTCCAAACCCAAAGAATCCAAAGGAAAGATCCTGGCATTCCTTAGATCTGAGGAGAGCCCTTCGCACGTTCATTAATCGCACACAACATCTTAGGGCCTCAGATTCCCTTTTAATTAACCTAGCAGCTCCAAATAAGGGCAAGCCAATGTCCCGGGTGTCAATTAGTCGCACCATCACTCAATGCATCACACAGGCGTACAAGGCATGTAATCTCCTGGTACCCATGGGACTCACAGCCCACTCTGTTAGGAGTGTGGCCACGTCAACCGCCTTTGACCGTAGGGCTTCTGTAGAGGAAATTTGCAAGGCAGCTACGTGGTCTTCCATTTCCACATTCGTGAGGCATTATAAACTTAATCTCTATGCCTCAGCTGACACCACATTTGGAAGGTGGGTTCTATAGAGCATCATCCAAGATGTCTGAGCCCACCCGGGCAGGAACAGCTCTTTCATGTCCCACTCTAAAGATGCCCTTCTCTCCCAGAGCAAGAACAAGCCTTGGATACTCACCATGAAGGCTCCTTCTGCTCTGGGATACGGAGGGCATCTTGCCCGCCCAGACGTCTAACATAAAATGGAGGTTCCTTCAGGCTAGTAGGATCATCCATCAATCTGCTAGGTCTGCATTACAGGGTTAGATTCCTCTTCCCCCTATCTTCGATGGGATTCTTCCCTTATGGTTAATGATGTAGTTACTGTTTCAAAGAGTTTTACTCATATTTCTCGTTAGACTAGGGTGCGTTTTACCGCCTTCCTTTGACAAGTTGATTTTGCAGTTGTCTCTGCTGTCCTGTACTATTCCTTCCTGTCCAATGGCAACACTCCTTGCTCGGAAAGTATTTTGACTGAAGAAGGAGAGGGGGCATTCCCCTCAAGAGACAGGAAGTCGAAGTTTGGTTCCTGCCTCCCGAAGTAAGAGGAAAAAGAAACACCCACTGTAAAGATGCCCTCTGTATCCCAGAGCAGAAGGAGCCTTCACGTTTCTAGTTCTAGAAAGGGTCGTTTCTAGTTCTAGCCTGGAAACATATCCCGCAGTCCACCTTTTTCTTGATTTGTTAAGTTCTGACCTTTGCTTCTGTGAACGAGTTGTTCCAGTGTCTTTTGAGATTGTATTTTTTTAGCATCCATTTTAAACAGGTAAGCACGTTGTACACATCCTGAACTCTGAGCACAGCTTGACCTCAGTTGCTTCGTGGCATAACTGAAAACATGTGGACACATGAATCCATCACATCTTCCATACGGTTGTTTCCGAAAGTGTATAGAATGACACAAGGTCAGTGTGCTACATAATTATTGTAATACCAGACCTCATCCCAAATTAGGATATCACGCATTGCAAGCACTGCCTAAGATGTCTGAGAAATATCATTATTCGTTATAAAACATAGAATTATTAGCAAAATTATAATTCCAAACAGGAAGGTCTCGTTGTTTTCTATTAAATGTAGTGTCATAATTATGACACTTCATTTAGAAGTTTGTTTTATTCTTCACTCTTTCACCCCTTTAATTAATCCTTTAAGTAATTCATAACCTTCCTATTCCCAAAGGATACTTAAAACAGGTGTGGGAATTGGTTCTTGTAGGTTATCCGGGCTGTGTAACCGTGGTCTTGGAATTTTCTTTCCTGACGTTTCGCCAGCAACTGTGGCAGGCATCTTCAGAGTAGTAACACTGAAGGACAGTGTCTCTCAGTGTCAAGGGTGTAGGAAGAGTGAAGATCTGAAGATGCCTGCCACAGTTGCTGGCGAAACGTCAGGAAAGAAAATTCCGAGACCACGGTTACACAGCCCGGATAACCTACAAGAACCAATGAACTCTGACCGTGAAAGCCTTCGACAATAGGTGTGGGAATGTTACCAAGAAAGAAAAACTGCTGGGCTGCACTTCTGCACTGTTCCAGCCTCTTTCTTCAGTGTGGCAAAGCATAAGAGGAGTTCTGGGAAGGAACATCCTTGCATGCATGGCTGTTTACTGGGAATCGGTTATGTTCCTTGACAATAAAAAGTAAAAAAAAAAAGATTCAGATTGGAGTGCTTGTGACTCCTTCCTAGCCAGTCTTGAGCGGAGACGAACCGGCATGGTGATGATGGATAATCAAAGATGATAGTGGAACTCTGCACTCTTAGTTAGCAAGAAAAACAGGAAATTTTTAATGGAGGTTTAATTGCATATGAATTAAAAAAGGGTCTTAATGGCTTCATGAAGATAAGCAAAGTCATGTTTCTGGAAATCTGCAGGAATACAATCCTACAAGAGAGACTAACCACCAAAGAATGCATCATTGCCCTTTGAACTTGCTACAAGCAAGGCACCACCGATTTACCACTGAAATTACAATAAGAGAGCAAGAGGAAGTCTCTGATGTACTTAGGCCCTTGATGGTTTATTGTTAAATCTAGCGCTGTCAGCTGTGCCCAGAAGGGTGTATGTACTCCTTTCTGTTTGCAGACCTCAATGTTATGCACTTACTACATCCTTCATGCCAGAAAAAGGGTATATGTGTGTATGTACAGCGCTGTCAAGTCGCAGCTGACTTATAGCAACCCAGTGGGGTTTTCAAGGCAAGTGACAAAGTAGAGGTGGTTTGCCATTGCCTTCCTCTGAAGAGTCTTCCTTGGAGTACCCTTCCAAGTACTGACCCACCTTAGCTTCCAAGATCTGACGAGACCGGGCCATTCCACATCCAGAAAAGGATATATAGAGGTACATTATCTTTTGATCTAATGCTGGAGACAAAGCACAGGCTTTTCTCTTTATCGAAGAGCAAATGCATAGAGATACATACGTAGAGACTTCAGAAGGTACAGACAGAAGCTTGGTCCGTTTTATCCAGAGGGTGACATTGCAGAGGAGACTGTGCATATTTTGCCATGTTTCTGGTAAGTAAGTAATAGTAATAGTTTAATACGGTCCAAGACCAACAATAAAAACTTTTACATAATAAAAAATAATAGCTGTATACATCAATAAATATTTGTCAAACATAATCATACACTCATAACAGAACCATTAAAAACTAAGCTTAAATAAAACACATGTTTCTGGTACAAGTTGATATCCTGGCTTAGAGCATGTGTGTCCAGCATCCTATAAACGTATCAGCAAGAATAATAGAAATGCCAGGCTTTAGTTAAACATAAGGTCACAGACCCTTAATATAAAATATAATATAACTATAGGGCAAAGGGATCTAAATGCAGATCCAGGGTCCTTCAAAGGTAGTCCCATGTAGAAGAGATGTGTATCATAGTGGTATTGGGTGGGAGACACCACCCTGGTGAGATTTCACATTCTGGATTCTATGTGTCATCCATTTCTGTGGCATTTGCCCCCACCCCCCACTGAAATGACATGGTTTGTGCTGGTACAGAGTGGGATTCCTACCCTGTATTGATGATGACTGTACACATTATATGCTACATTATATTCATAGTTCTACTGTTTTAATAAGAAATGAAGAGATTCTTAATATTTTAGGTATTTCAGTAGAATGAATTAAACTCTATATGTTTTAATTCGTAAGTAAATGGTAACCTAAGAAATCCTGTGATGAAATGAAATTGTCCAGTAAATGTAACAGGCAGTTAAAGACAAACACACAAATTTGACAAACTGACAATAAATACAGATTCCTGACTCTGAGCATATTGCTATGACTGAAATGGCACAAACTGAGTTTTTAGATTCCATGTTACAAATCGTTTTCCTCCGGTGATTATATGTAATATGACAAGAGAGATGCCATTTACTGCTCCTTTGCACCTTTGTCATAGTCTCTAGCATTCTACCACTGAGTGTTTATAAGACTGGATCCAACACATACTTCCATGAATATAATTGATTTCCATCCATGAAGTGAAAGAATGCTGTTGCTGGGGAAAAGAGGATTCCTGGGAACAACAAGGGATTTGGAGGTCTATAGCAGGAGGGAGGATGGGCAAAATTCACTACTCCTTCTTATTAAAGGAGGATTAGATGGATTAATGCCTCTGAATACCAGTACCAGGAGGCAGCATCAGGGGAAGGTCTTGGCTTCTATAGCATTTGCTGGCCCTTCTGGCAACAGGATACTGGACTAGATGGACTACTGGTCCACCCATGGAAATGCTCTGGAATTAGTTTATAATATTCTTCAACAATTTCCAAATATCTAGATGACTTTGAGTGATATGATTCCAAACTAAGGGTAAAACAGGTAGCCCCACTAAATGGCTCCTTGATGTACTGTGGAGTGTCATGTCAAGTCACATCAGTGGTTCACGTAACTTGATTTGGTCTTCTAACCAAAAGTCTGGTTCACATGTAATGTGCTTGATAGCAAATACTTACTATTTCTGAAAATGAATCAGGCCCCTTAACAAGCATGGCCAATAGTTCTTTCTACCAAAGAATAGTTCTTTCTACCAGAGGTTCAATGGGTCTATCAGAGAAAATGCAAGATGCTCAATGATCCATGTATGAGCCATGTATGGAAAAAAATACTTCAGAGTTATCTGCAAAGCAAACAGTAAGCTAATGCATAAGGAGAATCCAGCTTTCTGGCCCCACCACTTCAATCACTGAAAAAAACCAAGAATGAGGAACGGCTAACTACTTGCTTTTAGTATGACATTGTTTACAACTACTTCTACTACTGTTGCTGCTATTTTTACTAGTGGTGGTAGTAGTAGTAGTAATGTTATATTTGTTATTAGTAGTATAAACACACAGCCAAATTCTCATAAAGGCTTGGCACATGTATCAAAAGGGGAAAGGAGGAAGAGAGAATTAGTATATAGTGTTATCTCAAGTTTTCAAAACACTTCTCATACAGACCCTCACCACATGTTAAGTTTCCCACTGCTATCTACATATTGTGGAACAAGCCACAATGTGATTTGGCTACTATGCTATGAGTTTTCCCAGCAGTGAATGCCAGTGATGTGGGTAACAGGTAGGAAAACTCATGGTGGCTCTAATGCATGAAGTGATAAATGAAACCAGGGAGTTTCAAGTGGTAAATGAAACCAAGAAATCTAGGGGCTTCAAATTATTAAGAAACTTGTGTTCAAGGCCTAATGTTAATCACAACCTATCATGGGTGAGGATGTGGTGGGGGGGAGAAGCTATTTGCCCCCTTGGAGATCAGTTTGAATTTGCAGGGAACTGGCGACCCTAATGGGGGACCAATCTCTGATTCCAGGAGAGCCGCTGCCGATTGGGGTGGGTGGGGTGGAAGCAGGTGGATGGCTGGAAAGAAAGAGTGATGGGTGGGGGGTGGGCAGAAAGAGAAAATGACAGGCAAACTCATAAAAAGGTTTTAAAGTGTGGTCCATAACTACCTTTCACAAACTGGTTGTACCTAGGAAGGGAGTTCATATTTATAAAAAGTAGCACTGCATTGTAGGCCTATGTCTCACAAACAATAGGTGCCTTTTAAAATGTTACAAAAGTATGGCAGGAGGAGCTTCTCCTTACGATGATCCAGCAGTGCTCCTCTACTGTTCCAATGCTTGTAGCCACAGAGGAGGGTCCCATGCAGTCACCACTTCTGCTTAATAGAGGTGGTGATTCCGTTGGAAAGACTCACAGGATTAGTCTAATCTGCAGAAAAGCCACCAGGCATCCTTCTTTCATGGAGACTTGCTCCACCTATCTTGAGCCCATGATTCACAGTGCCACTGTTTTGCACTCTGAGCTGTGGGTCAGAGTTGTGGCTAGGTGCAGTATAGCTTGCCAGGTTTGGATGTACTGGATCAGTTCATCAGGACATTCTTTCATAGTGTGGATGTTTCTTGGTTGGCTAATGGATAAGCTTAGTCAAGGTTTCAGTATTTGTGTCACGCGTAACTCCTGTGCTAACCGCTAGGGTTGGCAACTCTAGGTTGGAAAATTCCTGAGGGTTTAGAGGGTTAAACCTTGGGAGGGGGAGATTTGGGGATGGGAGGGACCCCAGTGATGTAGAATGCTATAGAGTCTGCCCTCAGAATAGGGTTGCCAGGTGCCCGCTGGTGGCGGGCAAACCCCCGGTAAAGTGCCCCTCTGCCCGCCGACCACCTGAGGGTCAGCGGGCAATTGTGCACGCGCATGGCCCGCGCGCTAGCCAGGTTTACAACCGGAAGTGGCACGTCGGCGTGTGCGCGCACCCGCCCTCCCCAGGAACCGCCCGCCGAAGGTAAGAGGGGACCTGGCAACCCTACCTCTGAAGCAGCCACATGCTCGGGAGATCAGTTGTACCTTCAGGAAAACTCTACCCCTCCCCCCATGCTGGCAACCTTACTCTTCAATCATTGAACACCTTTCTTTGATGTTAAAAATGCTTTTATTTTGTATTCATTGTACAGATAAGAAGAAACCATCCTTTTAAACTGTAAATTCAGTTTATATTTGGTTGATGAGCTAATGCAATAGGTGACTCACAAGAGTGAGGCATAATTATGTAATTGGCAAAAGATATTAGGAATTTTTACAGGACTTATTGATGACTCATTTCTTGATCTGAACTCAGTTACAACGATGCAGCTTATCTAACTGAATCCAAGTATGGTTAACACAACCTTTTTGCAGAGTATCCTCGCCCTTAGTACTGTGACCAAGACAAGTGTGGAAAATGTTAACAATCCTGAAGTTTTTAATCCCATGTATATGTGTGTTGGGTTGCCAGGTCCCTCTTTGCTACTGGCGGGAGGTTTTGGGGGTGGAGCCTGAGGAGGGCGGGGTTTGGGGAAAGGAGGGACTTCAATGCCATAGAGTCCAGTTGCCAAAGCAGCCATTTTCTCCTGGTGAACTGATCTCTATCGGTTGGAGATAAGTTGTAATAGCAGGAGATCTCCAGCTAATACTTGGAGGTTGGCAACCCGATATATGTGTGAGCGAGAGACTCATTTCATGATTAAAACTGAGCCTAGACATCCATTACATTTTGCCTAGTTAGCATAGGAAACAAATCGTATGAAACAATAGGCTTAATCATTTGTCATCAGCATGCAAACAGTCAAATGCTAACCCAGAGCTATGTAGGCAACAGTTACTTTTGAATGTTGACCTCTGTCTTTTTAAAGCTGGAATCACCCCTCCAGTGATGACTAGTAATTATTCCTTTTGTCAACAGGCAATATGATGAAGGATGTTGTGGCAACTGACGGTGTGCTGGGCTCGGCAGAGTTAAGTGCGAAGTGCTTCTGGGTTCTAAAGGCCATCACATCGGAGCTTGGTTGTGGAGTATTAGAAGGAAGGAACCTGGCATTACATATTGAGAAGGTGTTTTGTGTCAGTACGCACATTCTGATAAACACCAGGGACTATAAACGTACCAACAGTATTACCTGTCTGGAGCAGGGTTAATTTTATAAATTGAAACCAATAAACTCTGTGAGTTTTTTTAAACACCTTTTTTTCTGCTCAGATGAACAGTTTTTTTTGTTTTTTCTGCATCCAATACAGAGAGAGGCTCTTCTGCAGGACCAGAAGACAACACTGGATTGTAAATGATAACACATCCAACTTGATTCTTGTAATACAATTAACTGAAGGACGGATTGCAAGAAAACCTTTGGTGGGAAAGATGTTTCCTTTCAGGACTAAACATTTCAAAATGCGTTTTTAGGTGGCTCCATTCGATGTAACACTTTGCGTGCTGTCATTATGTAGACCTTGAATAGTGACTGGTGCTGCCAGTTCTAGACATTCTAGTGCAGCACTAGAGTAGCATCAAGCTTTGTTATGCCCGTACTTGTCAGTAGACCACATCCTAAACTCTTAATTGGTCTAGGGGAGACATGAACATTTTTCAGGGTGACAAACCCTAAAATCTTCAGAACATCACAAGAATTGGAAATCAAAAGATCAGCACCAGCGTTTGGCCAGACTCATCTTGCTGCCTTTGTTCCAAATGAATTCCTAGAAAGCAAAAAGAAAAACGATGAGGTGAAAAATTACAGTCAATTATTTGTAACATTAATTGAGCAGACAAGATTCTACATTTTCCTAATTAAGGCTATAGCCCCTACTAAGTTCCCAAAGGAAAGTTCTGCATTTCAGGGCCGAACATGTGGACTTGGTTTACTAAGCAGCTATGGAACAAAAGAGAAATGTGGATACACGCCATATGTGAAATGGTTGTTTTTGTCTCTCTGCTATTTATGTTTCGCTCTCTCCGAATCAAAGAGCCAGTCACTTGGAATGATGTAGTCTATGACCTCTTGAAATCTGATTTGTCAGAATCTTTCAGGAAGATCATTCCCCTTACGCTGTACTTGCATGGTGACCACAGCTTTGTATAACAATAAATGAAAAAAATACAGCGCTCTGTTTTCTCATACTTTTCTGTTTCATCGTAGTAGCAGGTCCAAGGGATCTGTGCCCCATTCTGGCTTCAGTCCCACACTATGTTTTCCCTCTGTTTACATTACCCCAGTGGCTCTCTCTACGTGTCCTAATCCTGTGCGGACAGTAGCATCACAAATATCACATCTGTTGCACTGATCTGTATTTCCATGGCTGGAGATGAATGGCACTGCAATAGCTTTTCTCCCATGAAACGTTCCCAGGGAAATATTTGGGACAATCACCATTTATGCATCCTGTCTTGTTTGTTGTTTGAAGGAAAATAATGGGAAGATCACATTTTAGTGAAAAAAATTACCGAAACAGTATTTCCCAAACTTTTAAAACCTTATACTTGCTAGAATTCCCCAGAATCCGATTCCTACTTTTGTTCATGACATGTTACATGCAGTCTTCCTTTAAATGGGGTGGCAACTGAATTTACCCTGTTAAATCCATGTTACTATTAAAGTCTTGTTTGTTTATTATACTTTTATCTCGCCCTTCCGCTAAGGTGATTAAGGTGAAATACATTGTTCTCCCTTCTGCCAGTTTATCCTCACAACAACCCTACAAGGTAGGTTAGGCTAAGAGATAGTGGTTGACCCAATATAATCCAGTGAGCTTTGTGGTCGAGTGGGTATTTGAAAACAACATTCTCCAGTCCTAGCCCAATAATGAAACCAGGCAGATCTCAAAGAGCAAATCTTGTCCAGCATTAATAAAGCAGCAGCAAGAGTCAATTAAATTGGTTTGTCCTTGATAGGTCTGATATTAATATTTTGAGTGCATGATAACTTCTTGTTTCTGAGTTAGGGTTGCCAACCTCCAGGTACTAGCAGAAGATCTCCAGATAGTAGATTTCAGTTCACCTGGAGAAAATGGCTGCTTTGGCCATTGGACTCTATGGCACTGAAGTCCCTCCCCTAACCCTGCCCTCCTCAGGCTCTGCCCCAAAAACCTCCTGCCAGTGGCGAAGAGGGACCTGGCAATCCTATTCTGAGTACTTGCAAAAGGCCGACATTTAGAGTTTCTGTGGTTGTCTTTTTGTATGCATAGGTTCCCTCTATTGTAATTCCCATTTCCTACTGCTGGAATAAAAATAGTTTACATGCTGTAATTATATCTGCTGCACAACTCTAGAAAATAAAAGAGCTCTGCCCTGTATTGCATCTGGAGTAGATTTCAGACAGTGCTCTCCTGGAGATTCATTAGAGATTTGTCCATGACAAGATGGGCACAAGCAAAAACTTTCCCTGAAGCATAGCTTATTGATTATTTCCAATCTTGCCCGGCATTGTACATCTGCAGAAGTGTGTTAGGTGGGCAGTCTTTTAGCGCATCCAGGGCAATGGTCAGTATCCGCTGTTAACTGTGTGCCCTACAACACGCTCTCAAATTATCTGAAATGCTCTGAGATATTCTGGCAGAGGAGCTAACGAGGAAAGAGTTCCCTGAAAGGCTTGAAAACCTGTTGCCCATGACAAATAAGGTATCAATGTGGGCTGTAAGCGACATAGGCAGGTGGCACCAACAGATCGACATGATGATAAAAAGTCCAGAACGGTGCAAAATAGGGTTGCCAGGTCCCTCTTGGCAACCGGCGGGAGGTTTTAGGGGTAGAGCCTGTGGGGGTTGGGGAGGGGAGGGGAGGGACTTCAATGCCATAGAGTCCAGTCCCAAGTAACTATCAGCTGAGACATTCCACATAAAATTCAAAATAGAAATGTAAAATACAAATGTGGAGTACTTTTACAGAATCATAGAAACATGGAGTTGGAAAGGACTCTAAAGTCATCTAGTCCAACCTCCTGCACAATGCAGGAAATTCACAACTACCTCCCCAATGCTCACACCCCCAGAAACCCCTGCTGCATGCCCAGAAGATGGCAAAAAACCTCTAGGATCCCTGGCCAATCTAGCCTGGAGGAAAATTACTTTCAGATCCCAAAGTGGCAATCGGCATTACCTTGGGCATGTGAGAAAGGGCCATGAGAGCGAAGCACCGACACAACCCTTCATGCCCTCCCTCTCATGATCTGCCTAAGTTCACAGAATCAGCATTGCTGTCAGATGGCCATCTAGCCTTTGCTTAAAAAACTCCAAAGAAGGAGAGCCCACCACCTCCCGAGGAAGCCGGTTCCTCTGAGGAACTGCTCTAATTATCAGGACGTTCTTCCTAATATTTAGCTTAAAACCAAAAAGGTATTGGGGGGGGGGGGTGGGCGTGTTCCGGCATATTGATATGTACACCCCTAGTTTCCTCTCTAGGCTAAACATACCCAGCTCCTTCAACTTTTCCTCATAGGACTTGGTTTCCAGACCCCTCACCATCTTTGTTGCCCTCCTCTGGACATGTTCCATCTTGTCTACAACCTTCTTAAACGGTGGTGCCCAAAACTGAATACAATACCCTAAGTGAGGTCTAACCAGAGCAGAGTAAAGCAATACCATCACTTCACGAGATCTGGACACTATACTTGCCTTTTTAGCTGCCACATCACACTGCTGACTCAGGTTCAGTGTATGGTCTACTAAGACCCCTAGATCTTTTTTGCATTTACTACTGCAAGACAAGTTTCCCCATCCTATAATTATGCATTTGTTTTTGCCTACCTAAATGCAGAACTTTACATTTATCTCCATTGAAATTTATTTTATAAGTTTTAGCTCAGTTTTTCAGCCTGTCAAGATCATCCTGTATCCTGACTCTGTCTTCTACTGTATTTGCTACCCCTCCAAATTTAGTATCATCTGCAAATTTAATAAGTATCTTCATCCAAATTTCTTCATCCAAATCATTTATAAAGGTGTTGAACAACACAGGGCCCAGGATAGATCCCGCCACTTGTCACTCATCTCCAAGAGGATGAGGAACCATTAACAAGCACTCTTTGGGTGCGATCTGTCAACCAGTTACAGATCCACCTAACAGTTACAGGATCCAAACCACATTTTACCAACTTGTCAACAAGAATATTATGTGGAACCTTATCAAAAGCCTTACTGTAATCAAGATAAACTATGCCCAGAGCATTCCCCTGATCCAGCAAGGTAGTAACTTTCTCAAAAAAGAAGATAAGGTTAGTCTGATGTGACTTGTTCTTGAGAAACCTGTGCTGGCTCTTAGTAATCACAGCCATCCTTTCTAAATACTCACGGACTGACTCACGGATGATTTGTTCTGAAACTTTTCCAGGTATAGATGTCAATCTGACGGGTCGGTAGTTACCTGGATCCTCCTTTTTCCCCTTCTTGAAGATGGGGAACACTTGCCTGCCTCCTCCAATCTTCTGGCACCTCACCTGTTCTCCAAGAATTCTCTAAATAATGGATAGAGGCTCAGAAATTACATCCGCGAGATCCCTTTAGTACCCTTTCAGAACTTTTTGAAACAATTTCATTTTCCTTATGAATGAAAATTGTGTCCACCATTTTAACAATATCTCTTACCATCTGGTAGGAGGCAAAACAGAGCCACCATAGCCTGCTAGTCATCTTCCCAAGAACACCAGGTTGCTCAGCACTGGAGATACAGTGTTGGACTAGATGGGCCTTTGCTCTGATCTCATTAAAATTTGGCAGTGAGCAGGAAAAATGCCTTTTGGGGGCCAGTGTGTCCCACAGGCCTCCAATTGACACCCATTGAAAAAAAAAAAAGAACAATTTGTTTTAAACATTGCATTTCACAACTGAAACGAGTGACCTGAACAATTGAATGGAGTCCATTCTAGGCATTCCGTCAAACCCAACCTGCAGCAAACTCAAAACGGCAAAGAGGGAACGTACTGCAGAAACATGTCAGGGGTATGGAAATCACTTTTTAAAAATATATATCAAAAGTTATGAACCAAAACCATAGTTAAATACTTTAAAGTTCCATTAATTTTTGCTGGAGAGAGTTAAATGTGCACTTAACTAGCAGGACTTAAAAGTACTTAGCACTGGCTGGATCATATTCGCTGCACTATTGTTATTATTAGATACTTTATTTATATGATACTTGATACATTCCAAGCACTAATCACTGTGGCACTGTGGTAAGCTGGGGCGTTCTAGTAGAGGTGATTCCCCGCAGCTCCATCTGTTGAGGAAATCATTTTTGAAGACAGAGGAAAATCCCAGGGCACTCTAACAAGAGTTGGAGGTTTTTGTTCCCTGGATAAATCTTTTCAAAAGCCTTTGCTTCTTGATCCTCAGCATCTGGACAAGTCTGCCTTTGTGAATGTGCATGAATATTTACAAGGTCTACCCTCCACCTCTCCCCTCCTGCAGTTTCAAAGACAAGCTTTCAAATGCCATTGTCCTCTGGGAACTGGGAACATTTTGATGCGAGACAGGGCTAGTATCCTACATAATATTAGCTGACTTTGACGAGCTGAAGCAATTCAGTACTTACACAATTAGAACAATTTTACGTTCACATTCAAATAAGACGGGTGGTTTTCAGTCAGTTCTTTAATGGGCAGTATCCTCCTCCCCCCCCCAAAAAAAAACACCACACATCTGTTTTGGCATAACTTTGATATGAAATAAGATAGCCAATTTGTTCATAATTATGTGGATATTAGACAAGTTGGACCTATCGGTCTGATGAGCCTTCAAGCCTCCTTCAAGAATTTTAGGGCTAAAATCCATCCATGCTTCTACAATGGCTGAGAACTGCAAAAACAGGATTACAAAGAATGGGCTCCTCTTTCACTTATCATTCTTCTAATGGTGCTGGAACAAGGCTCGCCTTCACACCTCAAGATCTCCTTTTAGAACGCTATTTAAGGATCCAGCCTTGGATCCAGTCTAGACATTGCCACGGGTGCAAGGATTTCCCACCTCTCCCCGCCTGCAGTAGCCTGAAATGCCCCCCCTCCAGTTACTGGGGTTGAGGATAGCCCAGGATTAGGACTGGGGGGGCATTTTGAGCTGCTGCAGGAGGGAACAGGCAGGAAAAGTACACTTTGTGGGCAGAAATCCTTGCAGCCGTGGAAACATTAGTTTAGATCCAACCCACTGATCTTAATTTATATCCTGTACTTGATGCAACTGCATTGCTTATTCATACTGGGAATATGCTGAGTACTCAATTGCAGGGCCATCCTACGCAAAATTACACCTTTCTAAATCCATTGAAGAAAATGGGTTTAGAAAGGTGTAACTGCTTAAAATGGTAAAAGTATTCCCCAGTGCAAGTACCGGGTCATTCCTGACCCATGGGGTGACGTCACACATCCCAACATTTACTAGGCAGACTATGTTTACGGTGTGGATTGCCATTGCCTTCCCCAGTAAACTACACTTTACCTCCAGCAAGCTGAGTACTCATTTTACCAACCATGGAAGGATGGCAGGCTTGAGCCAGCTACCTGAAACCAACTTCCGTCAGGATCGAACTCAGGTCATGAGCAGAGCTTTTGACTGCAGTTCTGAAGCTTACTGCTCTGCACCATGGGGTTCCTTACAAGTCTGCTTAGGATGGCACAATATGTGACTGCTAATTTATTTATTTTATTTATGTATGTTACTGAGTCTCACTGAGACTCAAGGCGGATTACATAATGTAAATTAGTACAATCAATAGGATAAGGAGACGTATAATAAACAATGTAATAGGACTGGGATTTCAGAAATCTGAAACAAGGCATAAGTATTAAACACAACATGTTAATGCAAGAAATGGTATTACATAGGAAAAAATAAAATACAGTAGTATAATCCCCAGTACCATTCCCCCTACTGAACATCTTCCTAAATCATTATTTTATAATGCAGCTCTGTTCTGTTATAAAAATACACCCTCCTGAATGGTTTTGTTTTATATTAACATTAATAACTATTTGTTACCATCTGAAATTAATGCATGGGTTAGTCATTGGAAAGCAAAGCTATGAAATAGAGACATATTCAGACTTTCATAGAATTCAGATTTCCAGTTTTAGGCCACTTTCAAACTGCCCTTATAATCTGTTTCAGCAGCTGGTTGCTAACAGATTTTTTTGTGTCATTTCAGACACAACCGTTTTGGCTCCTGGTTGCTAACAGATTTTTTTACCTTTTCAAACAAAGCTGTTTGTGTGTTGTGGCATCCCAAGGCGTAGTCATTTTTAATTAAAACTAAGATTAGTGCTATAGCGCTATAGAATCATAGAATCATAGAGTTGGAAGGGATCACCAGGGTCATCTAGTCCAACCCCTGCACAATGCAGGAAATTAACAACTACCTCCCCACACATCCCCAGTGACCCCAACCCTCCCCCCGCCATGCAGGATCCCACAACCAAAGGACTCCTGACAGATGGCCATCTAGCCTCTGCTTAAAGACCTCCAAAGACGGGGACTCCACCACCCTCCAAGGCAGCACATTCCACCGTCGAACAGCCCTCACCATCAGAAAGTTCTTCCTAATGTTTAGGTGGAATCGCTTTTCTATTAGTTTAAATCCATTACTCCCTGTCCTAGTCTCTGGAGCAACAGAGAACAAGCTAGTTCCCTCATCAACATGACATCCCTTCAAATATTTAAACATGGCTATCATGTCTCCCCTCAACCTTCCCTTCTCCAAACTAAACAAACCCAACTCCCTAAGTCTGTCCTTAAACAGCATGGATTCCAGACTTTGACCATTCTGGTCGCCCTCCTCTGGACACGCTCCAACTTGTCAACATCCTTCTTAAATTGTGGAGCCCAAAACTGGACACAGTATTCCAAGTGAGGTCTGACCAATGCAGAATACAGTGGTAGTATTACTTCCCTAGACACAATACTCCTATTGATGCAGCCCAGAATTGCATTGGCCTTCTTAGCCACCATATCACACTGTTGACTCATGTTCAGTTTGTGGTCCACTAAGACTCCCAGATCTCTTTCACAAGTACTGTTGTCAAGTCAACTATCTCCTATCCTGTACCTGTGCCTTATGTTGTTTCTGCCTAGGTGAAGTACCTTACACTTCTCCCTATTGAAAACCATTTTATTGCTTATGGCCCAGCTCTCCAGTCTATCGAGGTCGTTCTGAATTCTGACCCTACCCTCCGGGGTATTAACTACCCGTCCTAACTTGGTGTCATCTGCAAATTTGATTAGCATGCTCTCTATTCCATCATCCAAGTCATTAATAAAAAATATTAAATAGTACCAGTCCCAGAACAGACCCCTGTGGTACCCCACTGGTCACTCCTCTCCAGGATGAAGTTGTGCCATTAAGGAGCACCCTTTGGGTTCGGTTGGTCAACCAATTACCAATCCACCTAACAGTAGCAGTGTCAAGCCCACATTTTACTATCACCATCATAATCCAATGCATCCGAATGCTGGTGATGTAGCATTTCAGTGCTATATCATCAGCATTTGGATGCATTGGATTGCTGTGGTGCCACTAATATTAGAATTTTTTTTTTAATGTCGAAAAAGAATGTGCCATGAAAAAAAGGCAGGGGGGAAAGCACGGCACTGTTTGAAATGGCCAGAGTACTTCAGAGTGCTTTATTGATGGCTCATAGATGGATTGAAATGAGCTGTATGAAATGTCTCTGAATTGCTTTTCTCGGAATCAGCAAAAAAATACACAGCACGCAGGCTCATTAAAAACACGACCAATTCTAAATACTAACAATACTAACAGCCCATTCCTGAGAATGCGGCGTGCGGAGTTGGCAGGGAAGAGGCACAGTGGCGCCTCTTCCTAAGCCGATTCACACAGGCCGGGGAAACAAAACAAAAAAAGACGTTTCGCGGCTTTTTTTGTTTTCAACAGGGCCAAAAGCCCTAAATAGCAGGCGCAGCACCGTCGTTCCAGCCGCCGGCGCAAGTGGCTGAAAGGGGACAGGAAGCGCTCCTCCCCCCGGAACGCCGCCGGAACGCCCCCGGCGCAGCCTCTGCACGCTGTTGCCGGTGCCATGGAGAGGCCACGCCGGTGGAGGGGTGAGGCGCGGTCCCGCGGCACACGCACGCCGGCGGGACTGGCCTCACCGCCAGTGTAAGTACGTTTAATCATGCAATTATGCGTACTTACGCTGGCGGCGAGGTCACACCGCCTCCTATTGAGTTTCAGCCCATTTTTCAGGAATGGGCTGTAAACTAAATACTAGAAACAACACACTTGGCAGTTGTATGTACAAAAATGTCTATTACAGTACTGATAATACAGCACTCATATTACAAAATATATAACCAATAGTATGGCACTCAGGCAAGTGAAACAAATACTGTTCAAGGAGCCCTGTGTAACTTAAGGGATAAGAATTTGGACTGTATTTGTTTCACTTGCCTGAGTGCCATACTATTGGTTATATATTTTGTAATATGAGTGTTGTATTATCAGTATTGTAATGGACATTTTTGTACATACAACTGCCAAGTGTGTTGTATCTATATTTAGTATACTTAGTATTGTTAGTATTTAGACTTGGTAGTGTTTTTTATGAGCCTGTGTGCTGTGTATTTTGTTGGCGTTTCGATTGCAGCATAGGGTATTATTTTGAGTTTACTCGGAATCAGGCCAACAACAGATAACATCCGGTTTAGAATGGTAATCTGAAAGTGATCATTGTGCGTGTGTGTGTACTGTTGTAGGTCAGGAGACCCTGCTGAATAAAGTGCCATGTGGTACATGGGCTGCTGTAAGGAGGGGGAAATCAAGCAACGTAATCTCCTCCCCCCCTCATTCTTGTGCTAGGGGAACAAGCTTAGTAAAGTTTGAGCTTTGTAAATCTAATAATCTGTTAAGGAAGAAGAGGGAAAAAGAAGGAGCTGACTATATTTCCACAACAGATGAGAAAGACGGGCTATCATTACAGAGGGGCTCTGGCTCAGTGGGAGAGCATCTGCTCAGCATGTGGACGGTCCCAAGTTCAGTCCTTGAGATCTCCAGTTTAAAGGATCTTGTAGTAGGTAATATGAAAGTCTTCTACCTAGGACACCTAGAGAGCCGCTGCCTGTCTGAGTAGACAGCGCTGACCTTGATGGACCAATAGTCTGATTCAGTATAAGGCTGTAAAGTATAAGACTGTGTTCATGCTGTAAAACAAATTTTAAAAATGATGCAAGCTAAAGCTATTGATCATCATTTCAGTCAAGTCAAAGGGCTACTACTATGTGCTGCTGTCATACATGTCTTGAGGCTATAATCTTGAAGCTCCTCGCTTCATTTAGGATGTAGGTAGGCTTAAGAGATGCAGCAAGTTCAAGGCTACTTCCCACGACTTTTCGTCTTAGATCCATGGGAATTCTGGACAAGGGATGATCCAAAGGCAGCACTGAATCTTCCAGTTTCCTGTTCATGACCCACGGCTTCTATCAAGATGACCTGGACTGGTTTCTGCAGCTTTGTTTTTCAGCATGGCCTTCCAAGCCTATTGTGGGTCAGTTCCCAGCAGATCCACTCAGCCTGGCCGGACTCTGTGTACTCTTCCAGTTTGTACCGCAGGGCCTCAACCAATCTCATCTGCTACTCTTCTCTCTGACTTCAGTCTCTCATTTGATTCAGTTGCATGTTTGCAGGCCTTCAAAGATGATGGCGGCTCTACTGAAATTCTCCTTTCCTTTTGCACTGCATAAACATACAAATCCTGAAGCTGCCTTCTGACAAGGTGATGTGGCAGTCTTATAAATAAGTTGTGAATTACTATTGCCACCAAGTATTGCATCTCTGCTAGCTGACTGCAAGTTTTGTCATTCTCACACCGTAAGGAGCGTTCTAGCAAATTGACTCTACGCAAGAATCGCTTCACAGTGACAAAAATGGGATGACTTATCACTCATGTCTATTTATGGCTCTGTGAAATCATACCTGATGATCCTGCACAGCAAGCCAAACCTACTAACACGGATTACAGATACTCAGAAGTGATATATCATGGCCCAAATCCAGCAAGCATCATCTACTCTTAGAGTAGATGTTTCTGCACCATTGGCTGTGAAAAATTAATGTTCTCCCAATGTTTTATCATTCCATTCAGAGTAGCAAGATATGATTTCTGTGCATTTGCGGGGCTTGATTCTGTAGTCTGTAGTCACTGCCTGCTACTATAACGGCTATTTGAATGGGCTAATATGCCTTTTGTAGGCATCTAGGGTGTGATTTTGTGCCCACCTGTATATAAATACAACTGAAACAGATGCATATGTAACTTCAGTACATATGCTTTGTATGCACTTTTTACATTCCTTAAATGCTATATGTTAAAAAATATTCATATTTTATAGTACTTTATTGTTCTGAGAACCAGGAGAAAATCAAAGATATGTATTTAGCTCTACTTAGCCCCATACCGTATATCTATATCATTTTGTGCAAACAGAAGGCTCATGGTAGCATTGCGGGTCTCTGCATAAAATCATGCTTGTGCTGCTGTCAATTCTGGAAGTGTAACCAAGCAATCACACAGCCCCAGCCCCAGCCCCAGCCCCAGCCCGTTCTTAGATTTCGATTTGGCCTTGTGCAGCCTTTTCAACAAATGTGTGCCATATAGGACAATGCAGTGCATTGGCACAGTTCAAAGAGATATTTCCTGTAACTAAGCCAAAGTCCTCAACTATTTTTCTCTTTTTCTCAAAAAGATGGGAGAGGAGAAGGGCCACTGCGATCTATTTCTTTCGAAAGCCTAGCTTTGTTGTGCTCCCAGTTTACTTCCTTGTGTTGCTCAACACCCAGCTGTACTTACTGTGCAAGTGAGATTTTTTAAAAATCGCCTATTAGTCTATTAGCCTGAAATGTGATGTAGAGTTAGGAAAGCTTCAGGGGCACCAATTGCGGACAATTCTGTTCCATTGTGAGAGGGAAGTGATGACAGATTGAAATAAAATGTTTCCCACTGAAGCTAATGGAAACAAAAACCTAACTGAATGAGCTTTAATAAAAATTTGACAAAGCTCGGTTTTTTAAAAAAGACAAAATGAACAAAAAAGTGGGGGTGGGAGATGTTCATATCGGTAAAAATCAATCATCTACAGTTGTGATTCCTTCTACTACCACTAGGGAGAGCTCTCCTCAAATCTTACCACACTATAATAGAAATTTCAGCATACACATCTTAGAGTGTAAAACAAATGCATCATTGTTAAGACAAATAAAAGCACAATAAAGGGATTTATCGCTTTTAAAAATAGTTTATCCTGTTCTTTCTAAAGTTCAGAATATTTCTATGGTTGGGGTTAACTGATACTGAATGAATTTAATAGAAGACAGTTTTAACTTAAAAATAGCTTTCATTATGCAATGTTAACCACTGCTTGACAAACAACTGAGGCAAGGGGATATTCTTTTCAATGCATCAATTGCCCAGCAAAGTAAAAACAGAAGTTTATTCTAATGAGACTACTATCACCTTAACGACCAGCCCCTAACAGCCGTAGTATTCAACAGAGCCATAACTAGCAAATTTTCCCAAGGCAAAAATATAAAAATGCCTCCATATATACTTCCATAGTAGTTTTTTTTATTATTAAAAGGTAAATACAGAAATAGCAAGACTAATAATAATGTGTGTGTTTTAAGTGCTGTCAAGTCCCTTCCGACTCATGGCGACCCTATGAATCAAAGTTCTCCAAAATGTCCTATCTTTGACAGCCTTGCTCAGATCTTGCAAATTGAGGGCTGTGGAGTCAATCCATCTTTTGTTGGAGTCTTCCTCTTTTCTTGCTGCCCTCAACTTTTCCTAGCATAACTGTAGTTTCTGGTGACTCTTGTCAATCCATCTTTTGTTGGGTCTTCCTCTTTTCCTGCTGCCTTCAACTTTTCCTAGCATGACTGTCTTTTCCAGTGACTCTTGTCTTCTCAGAATGTGACCAAAATATGATAACCTCAGTTTAGTGATTTTAGCTTCTAGGGTCAGTTCAGGCTTGATTTGATCTATGACCCACTTGGCAGTCCACGATATCTGTAACACTCTCCTCCAACACCACATTTCAGAGGAGTCTACTTTCTTCCTGTCAGCTCTCTTCATTGTCCAGCTTTCACACCCATACATAGTAATAGGGAATATGATGGCATGAATTAACCTGATCTTGGTTGCCCGTGACACATCCTTACTCTTCAGAATCTTTTCTAGCTCCTTCGTGGCTGCCCTTCCCAGTCTCAACCTCCTTCTGATTTCTTGGCTGAAGTCTCCCTTTTGGGTGATGATGAAGCCAAGGAATAGAAAGTCTTCAACATGCATGTTGGCTCCATGCATGTTCAGTCACATTCACTTTTGTCTTTCTCCCCATGGTTGAGAATAATAATGGTTGTAATAACAATACAACATTTATTTTAGTCATGATATACTTCTCCCCCTCAGTTTTGTGTTCCTGAAGCGAGTGTCTCATTTGACCAGCCCGTGTTGCAGCTCTGGCATTCAAATAGAATGGAAAGGGGCAAAGGTGAAATCTGCACTAGCAGCTCCAAATACAACGATTTAAGCCTTTCAGAAGTATTGCAGGATTGCCCCACGTCCTCTGTCCAGACCAGAACCTGACTATGCTAGAAACTCCAGAAATCCACAAGTTCTGTTTATATATTGAAGACTGAGAGTAGCTGGTATATTTGATACTCGAATCTGAGAATTTGGTTGGCTTTAGGTGAGCCATTTGACTGTGATTCTGCTTCTTTGGAAGACATCGGATAATCATCTGCTCCAGGGAATATTAGCAGTGCTCCCTCTCCCCCTTCCTTCCTGCATTCATCAGTATGCAACTACATAGAGAAAGGGTGACTAATGGGAATCAAGGTACACATTCAGAAATATGGCAGCCATTACCCTGACACAGTACAGCCACCGCCATGGAAATACAAGGCATCTGGCTCCATGCATGTTCAGTCACATCCACTTTCGTCTTTCTCCCCATGATTGGGAATTCAGGTGGAAGATCAAGGGTTGCCAGTTTCCAGGTAGGGCTAGGAAATCTCCTGGATTTACAACTGCAGTCCAGATATCAGTTGTGTGTGTGTGTGTAAAGCGCCGTCAAGTTGCAGCCGACTTATGGCAACCCCTTTTGGGGGTTTTCATGGCAAGAGACGAACAGAGGTGGTTTGCCAGTGCCTTCCTCTGCACAGCAACCCTGGACTTCCTTGGTGGTCTCCCATCCAAATACTAACCAGGGCTGACCCTGCTTAGCTTCCGAGATCAGGCTAGCCTGGGCCATCGTGGTCAGGGCCCCAGATATCAGTTAGCCTGGAGAAAAGGGCTGCTTTGGAAAGTGGACTCTCTTTGGAAGGTAGCAGCCTTGAGAGATGAGGGCATTATACCCCACTGAAGCTCCTCCCCTCCCCAAACTCTGCGCTCCACAGGCTCCGCCCCAAAAATCGCCAGGAATTTCCCAACAGAGTTGGCAACCCTTAGATCTCACAGAGGATATGACAGCATGGACGGAGTCTTATTGGTTGTGGAAATTCATTCAACACCTTCCTTTCCCTCCTTTCTAGTGGTTTGTACCTCCATAGTTTTATTTCTTTTTCTGAGGTTCTCCATTAACAAGTTATTATTGCCACTTCTAATAACTGCTGTGATGCTGCTTGTTCTTCTGTAGTCTGAATAGAAGGTGACAATCCCAGTAGTATAGCAACAATGCTCTATTGTTAAACATTGCGAGTCAGAATGGTGTAGTGGTTACAGTGTCAGACTAGGACCTGGGAGACCCGAGTTCAAATCCCCACTCTGCCAAGGAAGCTTGCTAGGTGGCCTTTGGGCCAGCCACACACTCTTAGCCTAACCTACCTCACAGGGTTAGTGTGGGGAGACAAAATGAAAAGGGCCATTTTGGATCCCCATTGGGGAGAAAAGTGGGGTATAAATGAAATAAATAATTTTTTAAAAAAAATTCACAATTGTGGAAGCCCATCTAGAGCTTGGTTTCCTCAACTATGATGAGACACAATAGGAATCTGTAGAGGGGCTGAATCTGTGACCCAAAGAAGAAGGAAAAGGCTTTACTTATACCACTTTGCCCAGACTCAGTGTAAGGGGAATGGCTGAAAAGCTCAGATATTGACCTCAGGCCTGGAGGTTGCACTGTTAGCATCTGCCTTTCATATCACAAAGCTCGCTCCATTTGTAAAAAGGCCATATCCAGTATATCAGGCTGGAGACGTCAAAGATGGGTGTGGTGCTAGCCACTATCATAATGTCATTATATGTAGCATTGATGCAGGAAACCAGTGTTTCAGCTTAAGCAGGTGTGACTTCTGCTTACCACAGTAGAATTGTAACATATGGTCTAGATCCAGTATAGATCCAGCTGGCTGTGAAGGAAAAGTCAGCTGAAGGCTATTGACCACAATGAAAGGGAGTGGTGGGGTGCCTGCCCAGTAGAATGAATTCAAGTAAGCACTTGAGCTTCTGAGAGGAGTACATTTGCAGTGAATTCCTGCTCTCTCCTGCCAGACAATGATAGGAAAGGGGAGCCCATGTGAGGACTGAGGAGGTACCTCACCTGCTGGCAAGGAATGGAGCAAAAGCCACCGCATTCAGAAAAAGGCTAGCCTACCAGTCAAGCCTGATGCTACTTACAAATGCTTCATTGATATAACCAGGAAGGCCCAGGGAAACGCAGATATGCAAGAAGGGGAAAGACCAAAGTACAAAGGTAAATGTGAACAGTGAAATAAAAGGCCATGCTTGGCTAGGCACAGATAAAGGGGAGAGCATCCTGGCAGACTACTTCGCTTCTGTCTGTGCTTCGAGGCAAGGGGGGCTGAAATAACATACCCTCAGATTTCAACCTGGCAAAGCATAAGAGAGATGGAGAGGGGAGAGAAATTAATTCTAGCGCTACCGGTCTGGAAGGACAAAATTGAAGACTGAGGCTTTCTTGTCCAGGGAAACTTCATTTTGTCACTTAAAAAGTAACTGTGCTTTCAAGATCCATCCCACCCCACATTATCCATCAGGATTTATTTATTAAGTGGTTGCCTAGGGGAGCAATATTAGAATAAAGCTTGGACACAGTCACTACTGCTCTGGGATTCAATGTATATACTGTACTGGAGATAAATGTCTCACTACCAGGCATGCATTAGAACAGGAGTAAGGAACCTTTTTTTTCCGCCAAGGGCCATTTGGATATTTATAACATCCTTCGAGGGCCATACAAAATTATCAACTTAAAAATTAGCCAACCAAGCCCCAAGCAGGCAGCTGCCCCAGATGACCACCCCCCGCACAGGCAAGCAGGCAGGCATCCAACCGGTGGCACACTCGCCCACCTGGTGGCATAGGATGATCTGTTGCACCAGCCAGGCATAGCCGCACGCCGGAGTTGCTCCTGCTCTGCATAGTTGGGCCCAGATTCTACAGCTGGCTCCTGCTACCTCTGCCTGCAGGGATGAAATGAAGACACACTGGCTAAGAACTCGCCACCCCCTCACACATTCTGGCCCTGCCCCCTTTAACCCCTCCACTGTCGCCACTTCCACCTCCAGCTCTCTTGTAGTACAGAATGGAATACATTTCTCCATGGCCCAGTTGGGAAAGGGTTAACACAGTTTCTTGGGCAGTCCTAGTAGCGCCATAGCTAATGACTCTTCTGCAAGGGGGGTAAAGGGTTCATTTTCTCGGCAAAACAAACTCACATCTGCCTTGAAGAGAGGCTATTCCTGTCCGCGGGAGGGGGCAGATCACCAGTCTTAGATTCTTCTGAGCTAGAGATCTGCCAGGACCCACGAAGGGCCAGACCAAATGATTTTGCAGGCCTTAAACGACCCCCGGGCCTGACGTTCTCCACCCCTGCATTAGAAGGACAACATTATGTTTAAAAAAGACAGAAGCTATCAGATCACTGTGGTCACACAGGAATTGATTAGTCAGGGGGAACATTATTAGACAGGTAAGTCTTGAATCTAGGGGAGCATTTCCATAGATGGGACAATTTCCACCTGTGGAACACAACCTCTCTCCTTTTCCCCACTTCAGCCCAAAATACCTCCTGAAATGCTGCTCTCAGTAGGAATATCATTTTTGGACTGCAGCAGGTGTGTTTGGGGAGGGGGAGGGAATGAGAAAGTCAAGCTCTGTGAATGGAAACCTTCCATCCACCAAAATGCATTGATGATCAAAGCTAAGGATCCTTCAAGTTGATTTTAATAGTTGCTAGGTCAACTGGGACACCACCACGATTTTTAGTTATTATTTTTGTTGTTGTTTTTGTATGCATCGATTTAGCATAGTTTTATTATGTATATTTATTATTAATCCAGAATTTTATTAACCTAGTCTTTCCTTTTATTATGTATCTGTGGTATCCTTGACATGTTTGTAATGGCCTATGGCTAAATGCAAATAAAACCATTCGCCATCTAAGTGAAGGACTTAAATGGGGCGGCCCTATTTATTCTGGGCCCCGGGCAAAAGTCCAGTCTGGGGCCCCAGAATCACTGCCCCCTGCCAGGGCCAAGTAAGTAGTGGCCCTTGCCCCATGCAAGACGGGCGGAAATGCCACCAGAGGCTGACTGCCTGAGCCCTGGACTGAGTGGGTGTCATTGCAAGCTCGCCACCCCCTCACACATTCTGGCCCTGCCCCCTTTAACCCCTCCATTGTCACCACTTCACACCAAATAGGCTGGGTGTGAGTGACAGGTAGGGTTGCCAATCTCCAGGTACTAGCTGGAGATCTCCTGCTATTACAGCAGATCTCTAGCCAATAGAGATCAGTTCACCTGGAGAAAACGGCCACTTTGGCAACTGGACTCTATGTCATTGAAGTCCCTCCCCAAACCCTGCCCTCCACAGGCTCCGCCCCAAAAGCCTCCCACCAGTGGCAAAGAGGGAGCTAGCAAACTCTAGTAACAGTGGCAGGAGCTTGATCTTTTTCTTCTCCCCCTCCCCATTGGGTGGCCAGGCGCCCTCTCCAGCATGGGGCCATAGGTGGCCATAGGCGCCCTCTCCAGCATGGGGCCCAGGGCAATGGCCCTTGATGCCAGGGTTGCCAGCTTTTATACGCGCCCTTTTACAAGTCCCTTGAATATCAGTTTGACCTGCAGCAGTTATCAGGTGATCTTATTTAGCTCCATGCCACGAAAACCTCCAGCTGCCAATTTCTACTCATTAAACTTCAATTAAAGGGACAACACTTTCCCTCCCTGACGAATCAGCAACCCTGCCTTGTTGCCCATGAGCTAACACCACCTCTGGATTTAAAGACCAGTTAGCCATTTTCATACCACTAGGGTGTGAAAGGCCATTGACTGTCTGCCACTGAACACTACTTTCTTGCGTAGCTCCCACAATGCCACTCTCATTTCCGTAGGGCTTGAGCCCCGTGGAAAGACAGGGATTTTGCATCTCGTGGACCACCTGATTTAAACAGAAAAACATAACCTAAGAACAAGTTCAAGTGACATAAATAAACAAATAAATAATGATGTAATAGGATCTTCCTTCTTTCTTTCCTTTCTCTTTCTTTCTTTCTATTTTAAATGGCAACGTAGCTCTGAGGATGCCAGATCACTAAACTGAACGCATATGGTGAAGTTTATTGTACCATTCACTGTTTGCTTCAATATGATTTTTATTGTGCACAGATTCAGGGGGCTGGGGAAAATGAACTAGAACACAACTTCTCTGATCCTTATTACCACCCAGGGGGTTGAGCCTTATGCAAGTGACTGTGAAACCACTGTCCATGAATCACTGTTGGAATGTATGGATTTGTTTAAGTGAGGTGACTCATCTCTAACCTGGAAATCACACAGATTGTTCTCATGGCCAGGGTGGGGTGGGGGAGGAGACAGCCTAAGCAGACTCTTCTGAGGACCGCTTCAGATTTAGATTTATGAACTCATGTAATTAATATGTGTGCAGGAACGAATCAGAAAATGGCTATACCTCATTGCATGTGCACCCTGCATATTGGTAATTCTCGATGCCAGAACTCTGATGCATGCACAGAGCTTCCCAGGCCGATTCCTTCATAAGTGGATTAGGGTTGCCAACCTCCAGGTGGTTATACAAACACAAAAGCACTAATGGCAAGAAAAAAACGCTCACACTAGCATGCATATGCCAAGTGAATATATTCCAAGTAACAACAAAGCATTCCAAATATTGTTACACATGTGCAAATAGCAAGTTGCAGTAGTAGTAAATTCCTATGTATTTTTAAAGGCAAAAAGTGCAAAGTTCATAGTTGCCAATATAATGGACCTCCGGTATGTCCTCCCATTTTTCAGCAGCTTCTTCAATATAGGCAATTCTATGAAATATTTTCTTGGAACATATGTTCATCTGCGTGGCTTCTATGCAGTCCCACATTGGGACTGCGCAGGCGCAGGCCAGCCACGGATAAAATTTGTCAGCTTCTAGCAAAATCTAAAAAGAGAGTTCTTCCCATCCCCTCGAGGCATGCAGCCTTCCTGCCCAGCAGTCACATGACCCAGGGGGAGAAAGCACTCTTCCCAGTTCTCTTTCTGCCGCCATGGAGAGAGAACGTGTTAGCTTCTGCTGGAGCAATGGAGTCCAAAAAGGCTCCTTTATTCAAGAAATGTGCCACCTGTGGTACAAAAATGGCTAAAACAGACACTCATAAAGAGTGCCTGTTGTGTTTGGGAGAAGGCCATATTTCTGCGTCCTGCAAGAGTTGTGCCAAACTCACCACGAAGGCCCTGAGGGGCCGTTCGACTTGCCTTCTCTCCCACCTCTACAAAGAGTCTCTCCATCAGGATCCGGCGGTAGGCCCTTCAACCTCATCGCAAGGTCAGTCAGTTGAACCCGGGCCCTCATCCAAAACATCGAAAATCTCCAAACGGTCGGCGGGAGGGAATTCCAAGTGGGACAAACCTTCCTCGGTGGTCGTCCAACCCGCTAAAAGTATTGTGCCGGTGGCACATGATGGCCACGGTCGGGGCTCCTCTCGCAGCTCTTCTCGCTCTAGATCTCCACGCCGCAAGTCGCCTTCACGGTCCCCGAGATCGATTCGACGTTGCTCCCAATCCACCCCTCCTTGCCGCCGAACTCAGACCAAGTCTCCGCATCCACTGGCTTCTCTTGCCACCGACGTCGCTGGGTGCCAGCCCATTACCATTGAGGACTCACCTCCTCATTCCCTGGCTACCCCCTCGGCTCCGGCTCCAAGCAGGGCCCAGGAGGTTAAAGTCTTTATGGAGCAACACCTCATCAAGCTCTACAAGGATGTGCCTTTGGTGGCCAATGAATCGATGGCGTGGCCCGATACCGATACCGGCTATGTGTCGGGAGCTGCTCAGCCGCAACCCACTATCACTACGGAAACTCAGTCGGTCACTGAAAAGAGCCCCGCAGTTTCGCCTCAGGGATCGCTGCACATCGAGCACGGCCAAGCACCTCGGCACCGATCCCGTACTCCGACACCATCCCAGTCTCGTCGGCATCGTTTGATTCCTCGTCAGAGTCAATCTCCTCTTCGGAGCCGATCAGCCTGTCAGAGTCGATCCACTTCTTGTAGGAGCTGCTCAACCCGTCGGAGTCTATCCGTATCTCAACGACCTCGAGTGGCTGACCCTCAAAGCTTATCTGCTCGTGTAATCTTTCCCTACCTCGATGACTGGCTGGTGGTAAGAACTTCACAATCAGGGCTGCTTGCTCAGCTTGATATAATCCTAGAGACCTTCAACAATTTAGGCCTCCTAGTTAACTTCTCTAAATCTAGGCTCTTCCCCTCCCAGATAAGAATTCATTGGGGCCTGTTTGGATGCCACGACAACCAGGGCTTTTCTCCCTACACAAAGGGCCCGTGCAATTCAGTCTATGGTCCTTCAGTTCACCAGGAATAGGTTCCAGACTGCCCTCAAGGTTCAGAAATTGCTGGGCCTTATGGCCTCCACCATGGTTGTGGTAGAGTTTGCGCGTCTTCATATGCGCCCACTTCAGGGTTGGTTCCTCCTGACGTTTAGGCTTAACATCGACTCACAACACAAACATCTTTCCATCCCAAGATATGTTATACGCTCTCTGCAATGGTGGTCTAGTGATTCCAACCTCCTCGCAGGCCTTCCCTTCCACCTTCCCTCCCCAGAGTTGCATCTTTTCACCGATGCATCCCTATCAGGATATGGAGCTCACTGTGATCACCTCAGGGCTCGGGGCATTTGGTCTGCATCAGAATCCAGACTACACATAAACCTGCTTGAGCTTCGTGCTATACGCCTTGCTCTGTCTTCCTTTACAGGATATCTGGAAGGGCATCATGTTCAGATTGCTACAGACAGTTCTACCACTCAGCATTATCTGAACAAACAAGGAGGCGTACGGTCCGTTTCGCTCTGCAGGGAATCCACCAGCATCTGGGAATGGGCCATAGCACATCAAGTGACACTTGTAGCGATACACATCGCAGGCACAAGCAACACTCTGGCAGACGCCCTGAGTCGTCATCCCAATCAGGCACACGAGATCACTCTGAGCACGCACTGCCTCCAACATCTATTCCAACTATGGGGTCGCCCACGATAGATCTGTTTGCCACACATCTCAACTCTGTGTGTCCACAGTTCTACTCAAGGGCGGGGGCGATCCCAGGCTCCCTGGGCGATGCCTTTCAGTTGACATGGAACGGGGCTCTGTTTTATCTGTTTCCGCCTTTCCCTCTACTTCAGAGAGTAGTGGCCAAGCTCAGTCACAACCACACCAATGCCATAGTGATCACGCCCTTCTGGCCCAGGAGGTCATGGTTGGCGGTGCTAATGTCCCTTGCCCACAGGGAATTCATCCACCTATCCAAGGACCCTACCCATTACCCCCCGGAAATCCAGTTGGCAGCCTGGAGGATTTGATCCTAGGGCAGTGGTCTGATGGAGTAGCCAGAGTTCTATTACACTCCCTAAAGTCTTCTACCCACAGTTCATACAATGCAAAATGGAAGCGGTTTTCTAGTTGGGTGACAGCCAAATCACTTTCTCCTGTTATATGCCCGTTGTCCTTTATTTTGGATTATTTGATGTCCCTCAAAGATGGTGGTTTATCAGATTCCTCCATTAAAGTTCATTTAGCCGCCATTTCGGCTTTTCACTGCGATATTGACTCCTTTTCAGTTTTTTCTCACGCTCTATCCAAAAAATTCCTTAAAGGCCTCACCAACTTATACCCTCCGGTTTCACTTCCAGTTCTGCAATGGAGCCTGTCGTTGGTACTCTCACAACTCATGAAGCCCCCATTTGAGCCATTGGCTACATGCAAGCTTTCCCTACTGTCTTTTAAATCAGCCTTCCTAGTCGCCATTACCTCGGCTAGGAGGGTTAGTGACCTTTCAGCACTGTCACATTCCCCTCCGTATACTAAGTTTCATTCCAACAGGGTTGTGTTAAAGCCAAAACTTTCCTTTTTACCCAAAGTTGTCTCAGCCTTTCACCTTGGCCAAGACATAGTCCTTCCGGTATTTTCCCCTAACCCGTCCTCGAGTGCAGACAGAGCCCTACACTCCCTAGATGTTCGCAGAGCTCTCCTTTTCTATATAAAGCGAACACGCAGTTTCAGAAAAGAAGATAATTTATTCATCTGCTTTGGTGGTCATCATAAAGGTTGTTGAGCCTCTCCACAGACCCTCTCCAGATGGATCACATCAGCCATCAGGTTGGCTTACGAACTTGCAGGTCAACACTGCCCTGACATGATTAGAGCGCATTCGACCAGAGCGTATGCGGCATCCATCGCATTTTCCTCTAAGGTTGATCTTCACGACATCTGTAAAGCTGCTACTTGGTCCACGCCATCCACGTTCATGAAACACTATGCCGTGGATGTGGACTCCGCTAGAGAAGCAGCCGTGGGACGTGCCGTTTTGCAATCGCTGTTTCGGTGATTGTCCCACACCCACCTCCTGGTAAGCAAGCTCGCTATTCTCCCAATGTGGGACTGCATAGAAACCACACAGATGAAAAACAGAGTTTCACTTACCTGTAACTGTTGTTCATCTGGTGGATCTTCTACACAGTAACACATCCCTCCCTCCTTCCCCGCTGTGGGACCTCTCCGCATTCATGTGGTTGTTGGTTCCGTGGCGGCAGGTTGGAGAACTGGAGGGAAGAGTGCCCTGGGTCATGTGACCGCTGGGCGGGAAGGCTGCATGCCCCAAGGGGAGGGGGAGCACTCTCTTTTTAGATTTTGCTAGAAGCTGACAAATCTTATCCGTGGCTGGCCTGCGCCGTCCCAATGTGGGACTGCATAGAAGATCCACCAGATGAACAACAGTTACAGGTAAGTGAAACTGTGTTTTTCTATTCACCGGTGTATAAGCCATCCATTGATAGAGGAGGTTATACACCGGTGAATGGAACATATGTTCCAAGAAAATATTTCATAGAATTGCCTATATTGAAGAAGCTGCTGCGAAATGGGAGGACATACTGGAGGCCCAATATATTGGCAACTATGAACTTTGCACTTTTTGCCTTTAAAAATACATAGGAATTTACTACTACTGCAAATTGCTATTTGCACATGTGTAACAATATTTGGAATGCTTTGTTGTTAGTTGGAATATATTCACTTGGCATATGCATGCTAGTGTGAGTGTTTTTTCTTGCCAGTAGTGCTTTTGTGTTTGTATAACTACATTTGTGAGCACTCGAGAATTGTTTGATTGCTAAACCTCCAGGTGGTGGTTGAAGATCTCCTGCTATTACAGCTCATCTCCAGCCGATAGAGATCAGTTCCCCTGGAGAAAATGACCGCTTTGGCAATTGGACTCTATGGCATTGAAGTCCCTCCCCAAACCCTGCCTTCCTCAGGCTCCGCCCCCAAATCTCCAGGTATTTCTCAACCCAGAGCTGGCAACCCCAATGTGGATTGACAGCCTCCGTTTTAATGGAAGAAAGGCCCCATAAGCACTGGAACACGCTGCACGTGGGTCTCTGGGTTGGGACAATGACTGGCAATATTTCAGGTCTGCAAACACTGTGTTTCGATTATAATGCCATGCGCCTGTACTCTGCTGCCATTTTTTGAAGAGGCTCTAAAAATGGTGCTTCTTTTCTGAACATTCATTTCACTACTTGTCTAACATTTTACTCAAGGTCATCAGCCGACTAAATACAGTTGGCCACCCAGCTCCTAATGTTTAGCTGACTAGTTAACTGACTCTCAGAGCAATAATGTATTGTTGAGGAAATTATCCTTAACACATTGCCTGTCATGTAACAAGTGAAGCCTACAAACCCAGCTGGAGTTTTCCCACTGACAGCGCGACAACATTCACAATTCTTTGTCTCCCGCATCAGACAATGGGGCCCAGCTGCGGACATAGTCCTCTGGAGCCACGACCATTGCCTTTAAACCAAGGGATGTTCATCAAGTAAAGTGACACCATCCATGTGGAATGTTTCATGCTTAGATCTGTGACTGATCAATAAAGACATAACGGCAACAAATCATTGCTTAATGCTTAGGGGACAGAGGCATTCAGTAGACAGAGCGTTGGGTTTGCATGTGTAAGACCCACCTTCCAATGCAACTCTCAGCTGTCACTCAGTGCAGCTTATCACAGAGCAGTTGGTGCTTACATGCAGAACTGTGTCAGTATTAAGGAGTGCAGGCATGTATTATTTTCTGCTCGCCCCTTTTACAGATGGTGGCCAGGAAATTAATCACTATCACCCCCCTCCTCTTGCAAAGAGACAAGGAGTAAATAATGCACTCTCCGGAAGTGAAAGAGTCTGCATGAATTTTGAGGATACCTATGCCTGAGAATCAATCCCAGTCTTGCTAGGAGGCCTTGACCAATGCCCTCTCTCTCAACCTCCTTTAATTTAGGCATGGGTCTGGGGAAAAAGACAAATGGTTAATCAACTTGTGGAATATTTATTACGTTTTAGAAAAGAGAATTTTCAGGATAATTATCTCCTTCTGCCTTATTGGTGTTGCTTTGATTTTCCTTCTCTTCTCCAATGTGTGATTTCTTGAATAATAGATAACAAAGCAATAGTCAAAAAGAGAGGAAAAAATGGGTTTCACTTATTCGCAGTAGAGCAGGAAATTCATCTAGTCCTAGATATAAATTTAACAAGTTGCATGCAATTTCATCAAAGATAGTACAATATTGCCTTTTTTATATACTGCAAATTGCTTCCATTTGCTAAGTCTGTTTATTTCTTTTGCTTTTGCCTTTTGATGTGATGCTTAAGATGTTGTAATAAATACACACTTCCCCTTATTTGGCTTGGATTCAGCAAGTTTTCCTTCTGACTAACATGAAGGCTACATAAGCATGCTCTGATTTTTTAAAACAAAAATTGTGGTGGTATGAGCCACTGTGTGACTAATGCGTTTGCTTATTCAGGCCTCTTGATGCTAGCAGAGATGTCCCAGGCACATGTGGGGGAGGAATTCTTCCGTGCAAAGTGGTTTTATGCAACTACAGCTCTAACAGTGCAGTCCTCTGCAGAGCTACTCCAGTCTGTGTGTGTAAAGTGCTGTCAAGTCGCAGCCGACTTATGGCGACCCCGTAGGGTTTCCAAGGCAAGAGACTAACAGAGGTGGTTTGCCAGTGCCTTCCTCTGTATAGTGATCCTGGTCTTCCTTGGTGGTCTCCCATCCAATTACTAACCAGGGTCGACCCTGCTTAGCTTCTGAGATCTGATGAGTTCAGGCTAGCTTGGGCCATCCAGGTCAGGGCACTCCAGTCTAACCTCACTGAAATAAATTGATTTAGAATGGAGTAACTCTGCATAGGACTGCACCGTAAGCATACTAGTTTGGTAGTAAATCCCACTACAATCAATGGATCATACATGATTAGGCTATATGCTGCATATAGACATTGTTGTTTAGAGTTTTAAAATGTTAAATTCCTACGCTAGATGATGAAGAAGAAGAGTTGGTTTTTATATGCCGACTTTCTCTGCCACTTAAGGAAGAATCAAACCGGCTTACAATCACCTTTCCTTCCCCTCCCCACAACGGACACCCTGTGAGGTAGGTGGGGCTGAGAGAGCTGTGACTAGCCTAAGGTCACCCAGCTGGCTTCATGTGGAGCAGTGGGGAACCAAACCCAGTTCTTCAGATTAGAGTTCACTGCTCCAAACAACTGCTCTTAACCACTGCATCACACTGGCTCTCCGGATGAGTTTTGGTTTGTTCCTAAAGAAGAGATAAAGCAAACTGCACCCGGAGAAAAATGTCCAGTCCCTTTAATAGAGGGACTTTATCTACAGCCAGCACGGTGTAGTGGTTAAGAGCAACAGACTCTAATCTGGACAACCAGGTTTGATTCCCTGCTCCTCCACATGAGCGGAGGACCCTAAGCTGGTTCAGTTCCCTTCTCCTTCACACGAAGCCTGCTAGGTGTCCTTGGGCTAGTCACAGTTCTCTCAGAACTCTCTCAGTCTCATCTACCTCACAAGCTGCCTGTCGTTGGGGGGGTGTGTGTGTGCCACTTTTTGGATGACTGCCTGCTTGCCCGCGCGATGGGGGGTGGAGATCTGGGGCAGCTGCCTGCTTGGGGCTTGGTAGGCTAATTTTTAAGTTGATAATTTTGTATGGCCCGCGAATGATGCTATAAATATCCAAATGACCCTTGGCGGAAAAAAGGTTCCCCACCCTTGATCTATGGGGTGAAGAAAACAGTCTCTGAGAGAGTAATTTGAATTGGGGAGTGGAGTTCCCAGAAACACATCTCCATTGAATCAAATGAAAATAAATCACATAACTAAATTAATATATTTAATTGCATAAAGGATCCATATTAACTTAACCCCCCCAAAATAAAAAATAAATACAAAAGGTAAAAAACTGACTGTGCACACCCTTATTGCTGGCTGTCTCGGCTGCGTAGAGTGTACAAAACCCCTTTTTCCACATACAGACTGCTGAAGCAAAGAATGTATGAGCACGCCCCTTTTCCTCCTTCATTGCTATGTGGCAGTAGAAAATGCCTACACATGCTGAAGATCATTTGCAACAATATCAGCACGAGGGCTCACAATTAAAAACAATTTACTGATGTTAATTTCTGCAGTATTTAAACATAATGCAACATGAACATAGAAACAAGAGTAGTGACTATGTACAGATACAAAAACAAGAATACAAAAATACCACCAGTAACAACTGTGTGGATAGATAACAGTCCAAGGTAAATGAAAAGCAGGTACAGCGTCCTGAAACGGAAAATTCCTGTATCTCAAGCCTGGGTTAAATTCACCTAGCTAGTAACATAACACAAAAATAGCAGAAAGTTCTTCAACAGCAACAAAGATGACACCTCTAGTTTGGTGGTCGTTTCGCCTGAACAAAGCTTCTTTAGTTATTCTTCTGTATTTGAATCTGGGGCAAAAAGCCTCTGCAGAGATACATTAAAGAGCACTCAGTACAACAGTATTTAATACAATAAAATTATATGGGCATATACAAGAGTATGCTTACCACTGCCATATACAAAGACCACAATAGGTTTCTTCCTATAGTAATCTGTGTCTTATAGGACAAATTGCCTCTGTGAAAATACATGAAGGTGCTTTTAGTGTAAAATAACAAGGAAATGCCAAAGGAGCATATGAGCAAGTATATAAATGGATAATCTTACCACTATCACGAACAAGATGGACCGCAATGGGTGGTTCTACCCTCCAGGGAGGTTAAAAAATTAAAAATCTCCCCACAGTATTATACAGGTTGGGACGAGATAGAAACAGCTAGTTCGTGTTAAGATAGAAGAAAGAGGAGTGGCCAGCTTAAAGGAAACATGCCAGATCAAAGTCATTGTTTAAACCAGCAGGGGTCATAGTTTTAAAAAGGAAAATCATTTTAATTTCTTGTCTGTGCAAGATTTTATTTATGTCTTCTCTGCAATAAGGCCTCTGTTTGTACTTCCATAGGACAAAAAATAATCATTCTCAGAGTGACCTTTTTCTACAAAGTGTCCCGTGTCCATTGTGCGTGCGCGTATGCGTGTTCTGTGTTCTCCGATGCGTAATTTTAGCTGTCTGGAGGTGGACCCAATGTACAAAAGAGAACACGGGCACAAAATTGCATATATGACATTTTGAGACAGACAATTACTAAAATGTTTAAGTTGGTATTTAAATTTAAAGGCAGTAGAACTGATTTCCTTGATAGGCAAGCTGTATTTGCAGACTGCGCATGCGCCACATTTGTAATGGCCGATGGGATTAACCTGTTGTTTATCTGGTAGAAAATCAGTCTTCACCAGAGAATTTCTCAAAGATTGAGTTTTCCTGAGGCCAAACAGCGAAGGTGGTTGGCATCCGGGAACATTTTGTAAGATGTGCCAATGGCGATGCACTATCTTCTTGATTTCACTAGTAAGATGATTGTACTGTAAGGATGCATAGATCCTTGGAGTTTGTTGCTCCCGATCCTTCCTACACTGAAGAAGTTCCTCGCGGCTTTTTTCAGCTGCCCGTGTCTGTGCCTGTGTGATCACACAATCACTATATCCTCTGGAACGTAGTTTAGCTGTAAGGTTCGCCAAAGCCTCAACATAATCGTGATCAAAGGTGGAATTGTGCTTAAGTCTGAGGAGTTGGCTGTACGGCAGGTTGCGTCTAAGATGTAAGGGGCGATGTGAAGTGAAGTGCTAGCCTGCCCCAAGATCAGTTGGCTTGCAGAAAGGTTTAACCACAATTAAATTCCCCTGGGTCCTAAAGACCGTGACATCCAAAAAGGACAGATTAGAAGGATCAAGGTTTCTAGTAAACTTAAGATGTTCATCATGCGAATTGATCCAGGTGACCAAAGAGGGATAGTTAAAGGAGAATCAATGATAAGATATAAATCATCTATAAGCCTAAAATAAGACAGAACATGAGATTGAAAAAATTCACTACAAAACAAAAATTATTCTTCGAAGGAGATCATGTATAGGTTAGCGATCGAAGGGGCACAAGCAGCGCCCATCGCTACCCCTTGAGTTTGAATAAAGAATTGTTACTTATACTTTAAAAAATTATTATCAAAAATGATGTCAATGAGAGATAATAAAAAGTGGGTGGGTGGCTCTAAAATAGATCTAGAGTCGAGCCTCCCCTCAATGATATCCCTAGCATCCTCAAGTGGGATGTTGGTGTACAGAGAGGATACATCTAATGAGACAAACACTGCATCAGCGGGCATGGTGGAATGTTCAATTTTGTTAATAAAATCCCCCGTGTCTTTGATGTATGAGGGGGTCATCTTGCTAAAGGGTTGCAAAAAGAAATCTATATATTTTGAAAGTGGTTCCAAAAGGCTGCCTATGGCAGAAATGATTGGACGGCCTGGGGGGTCAGTTAGGGTCTTGTGTATTTTGGGCAAAGAATAGAAAATCGGGACTCTGGGAAATTCAACCAATAGAAAATCAGCAGTGGGTTTGTCAATGAAATTCAAAGACAAACCTTCATAGACAACAGTCTTAAAAATGTGGAAGACTCTGGCTGAGGGGTCTGATGGAATGGCCTTATAATATCTACTGTCATTAAATTGTCATAAATTTTCAATGTCATATTGTATAAAATCCTGAATGACAATAGCCCTTGTCCGCGGGTCTACATGTGATTGTAGAATCATCAGAAATGGCTTTGAGAATAGTATACTCCTTTTGAGTTAGATTAGATGAATCTGTATGTCTCCAGCCCTTACGTTTCTCTAGTTTATCAACATCCCTAAAAATCAGGGACTGAAAAGTATTTATGTAATGGCTGAGATTTCTCAGAATAAAGGTTGATTTAGGATGAAAATTACGGATGGGACCCGTTTGTCCCCGAAAAAATTCTTTTAATTTAATTGTCCTGAAAAATTTATACAGGACTACTCTAGTCTGGAATGCTGAGGAGTAGGCACAAAGCCAAGTCCTAAGTTTAGTACCCGTTTCTCCTTTGGAGTAAAATTTCTAGAGGACAAATTGACTATGAGGTTTGTTGGCGTTGTTGTTGTTTGCGGCGGGGGCCCTGTTGTGGCCTTGGGGCATAGGAAAAATCCCGCCAGGAAGGGCGGAGATAGTAGGAAGACCCATATGACCCGCCACTTGAAATGCTTGACACCGCACGTTCCGCGGACGATGCTTCAGAATCAGAACCTTCCCTAGCTCCTGTTCTGCCTCTAAAAGTACGTTGTTGATTGTTTTGCCCATGCCAAAAATAAACTCTATTGCGGGCATAATCCTCTTGATCCCTTATAAATTTCCAATTTTTATAAGCCTCAATATCAGCCGCATATTTAGCTAAATCACTTTCTAGTTGAGTAAGTTGTGATTCAAAAATTTCTTCTGAAAGAGTGGATTTAATATCAGATTTAAGACTCTCAGCCTCTTCTTTGGTAGTTTCAGATTCCTTAAGGGAACGCTCTATTACCAACATCATGAGATCAATGGAGCATTTGTTTAAAATGGGCATCCATTTGTCGTTGAACTCTTTATCAGACCTGTATAGGGCGGGGGATTTCTGAATACGTAAACCCCTCGGAATAATATCATTATTAATGTAGTCAGACAGGGTGACCGCATGTGATTCTGTTCGTATGCTCCTTTTAAGTGTGTTCCAAACCTTGGACAAATCCTTACTTTGAGTTTTACTGTTTGTTTGTTTGTTTCTTAGGAAGCATTTTAAATATACGGTCCTTATCAGAGCTAGTATAGCTAAACAAAGTTAACTTTTGAGCCATAGTACAGATACTCTGGAGTAACAAAAAACCTGTGCTGGCAAAGGTCCAGCCATCTACTGCCGGCTCCTGCTACCTCCGCCTGCAGGAGTGAAATGAGGACACACTGGCTAAGAACACGCCCCCCCTCGCGCATTCTGGCCCTGCCCCCTTTAACCCCTCTATTGTCACCATTTCCCCCCTCCCCCAGCCCTCTTATAGTACAGAATGGAATACGTTTCTCCACGGCTCAGGTGGGAAAGGGTTAACACAGTATCTTGGGCAGTCGTAGCAGCTCCATAGCTAACGACTCTTCTGCAAGGGGGGAAAAAGGTTCCTTTTCTCGGCAAAACAAACTCACATCCGCCTTGAAGAGAGGCTATTCCTGTCCGCGGGAGGGGGCGGATCGCCAGTCTTAGATCCTTCTGAGCTAGAGATCTGCCAGGACCCACGAAGGGCCAGACCAAATGATTTCACGGGCCTTAAACGGCCCCCGGGCCTGACGTTCCTCACTCCTGCCATCGATCTTCTCTGCCAAGTTTTGGATATATGGGGGAAAGGCCCATATTTTAGGCAACTAAAATTCTGGTTTGTAGAACTGGCAGAGGGAGATGCAATGATGGTGACATTTGAGGTTTTTCTTTCATTTCACGATTCCCAAAAATTGCAATTAGGGATATGTGTCAGGCCTTGCACCTGACTAGGTGGATGTATTGATACTGAGTCTCCCCACAGTTGCATGTTTTAACTATATTTAAAGAAGATATCTCAAATCCCAAATAAGTTCTTCTTTCATACTTAGAGAGATAATCATGTCCATATTCTTTTATATCTTTTGTCTTGTGTGAACACATGAAGCTGCCTTATACAGAATCAGACCCTTGGTCCACCAACGTCAGTATTGTCTACTCTGACCGGCAGCGGCTCTCCAGGGTCTCAGGCAGGTGCTTTCACATCACCTACTTGCCTGGTCCCTTAAACTGGAGATGCCAGGGATTGAGTGTGTGTGTGTGTGTGTGTGTTTGCTTACTATTTGCTATAAGAGGGAAGCCCAGATTGGTCCTGCCATTTATGAGAAGGAGAAAGTATTTGTTTCCACCCCCCACCCCCATTTATAGTATCTGCCCTCAGAGAATGCAAACAGAGAATGTTTGTATCTGTGCAGGTGACAGGTACTGGGCCAAAGCATAGAATGGAACAGCAAGTAAACAGCACCCACGTCTCCATACACAGATCAAGAAAGCACTTTCACGCCTCTGAGAGAGTTCAATATTGCAAGAAAGTGGAAACGATCTTTTTCAGGAGCCACCCTTGCAATCTCTTCTGAGTATTAGATTAGATTAAATTAGATTAAGCAACTGTCCCCCCTCCTGCGTGTAGGGTTGCCAGCGCCAGGTTGGGAAATACATGGAAATTTTGGGGGCAAAGCCGGAGGAGGGTGGGCTTTGGGGAAGGCAAGGACTTCAATGCCATAGAGTCCAATTGCCAAAGCGGCCGTTTTCTCCAGGTGAACTGATCTCTGTTGGCTGGAGATCAGGTGTAATAGCTGGAGATCGCCAGCTAGCACCTGGAGGCTGGCAACCCTACCTGTGTGCCATCTTGTGTGACGGTGAGAAGTAGAGAATGCAGGACCCAAAAATTACAATCTGGACATTTTGGAAGAGCGTCAGTTATCATAAATTGTTTTACGATTAAATGCAAGATGGTAAATATGGTTTTTAAAAGAGGGTATCAGCTCAGATTTTCATTTAATTTCTAAATGCATATCTCTTAACTAGCACTGAAATACCCCCTCTTCTTTCAGACTGCACTTTGTGTTGGCTGTTCTAATATTGGTAAAAACAAGAGCAACACATCCTCAAATGATAGAGAATGTTTCTTTTATAAATGGCCTAATATGCTTCAATCCTTAGGGTGCTTTTACCGTGTATCCCTTTCAGTTCTTCATGGGAGAATATGATTTTTTAAAACTTGCTTGCAGTGATTTCCTGCAAAATAATTAAGACATGACATACATAAAACCTTAACTAAAATCCCATTTTTGCATTTCATTTATCTTTCTGAAATACTTTCATAAAATGCATGCATTTGATCCTCAACCTCTCCGCATCCTAATCTTCAGCAGCTGAACTATCACATTTACTGTCACTGGCAGCCATGCAAGCACCATGTTCTGTTGCATTAGGGAAGTTGTTGATCGTTTCTATTGTAAATACTTTTGTCCTGACTAGTTTTAAGGTCAAGTAGTTAGAAAGCTTTATTATTCCCTATGGTCTTGTTTCCCCTTATTTACAAGCTTACACCAGATCCTACCTCAAAGGGTGAGCTGGATGTTTAACATGGTCATGTGTAGATATATATGACCATTGACAGGAACAATAATCAGATTCCCCCCCCCCCAAAAAAAAGAACAGCTTCTATTCAAGGGCATCCACAGAAATAATTCAAGGGTGAGCGAGCAATGTCTATTAATTCTAACTGTAGATCACACGGGAGCTTGTAGTCTTTATGCCATCAGCAACCCATCCCACCCACAATGCACCATTTCTTGGTGCTGAAGAGGAACAACGAGAAACAATGGTGGGCTGTGCCTGCGGGCAATGGATAGCATTGTATGGGATCACAAATCTAAAAGAAAATGCTTGTATATGTCCAATAACAGATTATATATATGGATTACACTGTAGGACTCTAAAACAGATTAAAACCATATCCTCTATTAAATATTATATTAAAGTTGATCTATTCTCCTTCAGAGTAAACATGCTTTGGATCACAGTGTTAGGTTGCGTTGGCTGGGTATTTAATAGGGAGTCATCAATATTTAACAGAAAGCCTTTCTCTGTTTCTCCGTGGTCGTTTATGCATGGGTACTTTCACTCATGTTCACTCCCAGTCTGTCTCAGTTGTTCCTCGAAGTAATGCATGAGTTTTCCATCCATTAGAGATGACCTTGCGGCCAGCCCTTGCAAATCCCGGGTCTTTCCGTTCCTCTATCAACCCGATTCTTCAATCTCTTCTGAGATCACCATGCATAAGGCAAAGTGTGGGACACAGAAGCTTGGGGGAGTGATGTTTCTCTCACAGAAAGCACTATAGCCAATTAGAAAGCTGCGTGTCAAGGGCCGGGGATTAAAATGCTTCCTGCTTCCTCGAAGTTCTTTCTGAGCAGAAGAAAGGATTTAAAAAACGAAGCTTGGGTTTATTGGTTCTTGTAGGTTATCCGGGCTGTGTAACCGTGGTCTTGGAATTTTCTTTCCTGACGTTTCGCCAGCAACTGTGGCAGGCATCTTCAGAGTAGTAACACTGAAGGACAGTGTCTCTCAGTGTCAAGGGTGTAGGAAGAGTAATATATAGTCAGAAAGGGTTGGGTTTGAGCTGAGTATTGTCCTGCAAAAGTATTGTCCTGTAAGTATCAAGATAATGTGCTAATGAGGGTATGGTATGTTAATATGGAACCATTGTATCCTGAAGTGATCTGTTAATGTGTGTAATCCAAAACTAATCTGTATGGCTATTGTTGAATGTTGTCTTTGTCTGGAGGTTTTTCAGGGCAGGAAGCCAAGCCTTATTCATTCTTAAACTCTCCTCTTTTCTGTTAAAGTTGTGCTGATGTTTATGAATTTCAATGGCTTCTCTGTGCAACCTGACAAAATAGTTGGTAGAATTGTCCAGTCTTTCAGTGTCTTGGAATAAGACCCTGTGTCCTGTTTGTGTCAGTCCATGTTCAGCCACTGCTGATTTCTCAGGTTGGCCAAGTCTGCAGTATCTTTCATGTTCTTTTATCCTTGTTTGTATGCTGCGTTTTGTGGTCCCGATGTAAACTTCTCCACAGCTGCAAGGTATACGATATACTCCTGCAGAGGTGAGGGGGTCTCTTTTGTCTTTTGCTGATCGTAGCATTTGTTGTATTTTCTTGGTGGGTTTAAACACTGTTTGTAGGTTATGTTTTTTCAAAAGTTTCTCCATCCTATCAGTGACTCCTTTAATAAATGGCAAGAATACCTTTCCTATGGGAGACTGTTTTTCTTGAGTTTTCTGATTTTTGTTTGGTTTAATGGCCCTTCTGATTTCATTCTTGGAGTAGCCGTTTGCTAGCAGTTCGTGATTTAGATGATTAGTTTCTTCCTTGAGAAACTGTGGTTCACAGATCCGTCTTGCACGGTCCATTAATGTTTTGATTATTCCTCTTTTCTGTCGGGGGTGGTGGTTGGAGTTTTTGTGTAAGTAGCGATCTGTGTGAGTTGGTTTCCGGTAGACCTTGTGACCTAACTGAAGGTTTGATTTACGGATGACAAGGGTATCAAGAATTCAGGATACAATGGTTCCATATTAACATACCATACCCTCATTAGCACATTATCTTGATACTTACAGGACAATACTTTTGCAGGACAATACTCAGCTCAAACCCAACCCTTTCTGACTATATATTACTCTTCCTACACCCTTGACACTGAGAGACACTGTCCTTCAGTGTTACTACTCTGAAGATGCCTGCCACAGTTGCTGGCGAAACGTCAGGAAAGAAAATTCCAAGACCACGGTTACACAGCCCGGATAACCTACAAGAACCAATGAACTCTGACCGTGAAAGCCTTCGACAATATTTTGAAGCTTGGGTTTCTTCCCCCCCCCCCCGTTTTTTTTAGAGAGCTCCATTTTTTAAAATGCTTTTTTTATGGCACTTGGGTTTCTGCAGGGGAGGGAGCTTTTCTCTCACAGTAAGGACTACACCCAATTACAAAGCAACATTTCAAGGGGCAGGGTCTCCAATGCTTCTTCAAGTGAGCTTGGAGATTGCTGGTGCATAGATTTGCAACGGGAAAGTGTGGGTCCAGCGAGCAATGAACCTCAGGAAAAACTCCCATGAATAAATGACCCGTGTCTGCCTCCGATCCCTTTCCCCATTTTTTGACTTGGCATTTGTAAAATTTTGCAAGGTGCATCATTAAAATAGAGAACAGGTAGTTTTCATCTCAGCATCTTCCTGGCCAGCACAGAGCGCTCATGTCTATCAGACAGAGGTTACTAATCTGAGTGGTCTACCATCTGAGGGATCACTAGACTACTTGCTGACTAGCTGGAACTTGGACATATGTTTCAAGGTACATTTTTTAAAAAATCAGTACAGTTAGGATTACACAGAGGGCAAGTGCCATGTGCCTACCCCTCCCAAAAACACCCATGGCTTTGATCTTGAATAGACCACAACACTACTAAACTAAAATGGTTAAGTAAAAGTCTACTGGAAAAAAATGCTCCCCTTTTGTTTTTCAGTTTCATATATCTATGGTATTGGTCCTCAAAGTGGTGCCCATGGGCCCCATTGGTGCCTGCCAACACCTTTTCTGGTGCCCGCCAAATGCTTTTTGGAAGTGGGTGGGGCCAGGTAGCACTTTTGCCCAGAAAGGCTTCTGGCTGATTATTGCAGATTTTTTTTTTAATGTTGCTTTGGCAACAGCTGCCACTACAGCACTATGTTCTTTAATGTGTTATTGAGGTTAAGCTTTTCTCCCCAATGGATACCCAGGGTGGCTTACATTATTTTCCTCTCCTCCATTTTATACTTAACAGAATCCTGTAAAATAGGTTAAGCTGTGAGTGTGTGAGTGGCCTAGTCTTAGACTCTAACCACTACACCATTCTGGCTCTCAGTTTACCATCGTAGCACTATTCCCATTGAAATAGGGTGAAGTCTTATAAGACAGTTTTGCATTTATGTGTAGATTCTCAAATATAAAACACACATGCACTGTGTCAAGCTTGCATTTAGTTTTATCCTCGTTACACCTTTCACTACATGAAAGTGGCAAGCAGGTCCCTGCACACGTGTCTTTTTTAAGAAGAATTTGCTGTGCTTGTGTGTTTTGTACTTCAGGTACAGCCAGATCACAATAAGCAAACCATATCAATCAGAGTTCTGTTTATTCATTTCACTAAAATTAATGAAACTCCTGGAAAGGTAAGTATGCCTGGTTAATAATGGGGTTTGTGGAGCAAAGCCCCTTTGTAGAAAGCCTGGGAATATGAAGTATATATTTCACATAGATGTTTTCCCTCCTTAAACTGCAAGAGAAATTTGGACACGCTAAAAGGTACACAAGAGGTTAATGGGAAACCGTCCTTTTCATTTTCTTCTTTAAGATGCACTGTGAAAATGTGCTGGCAGCACTTAGAAATTGCACATGCCTCAGTCTGCTGACACATCAGGGTTGGCTCATGCAGAATTACCTGGGAAGACGACAGCTTTCTATAAGCAATAAATCAAATTACTTGGTGCTTTCTTTTGTTCTCCCCAATGGTAGCATTAAAATACCCTTATTCATGTAGTTCATGCCTGGGATTTTGAAACTTGTGGCATATTATTTAAAAATGCAAGATAGGCACAATTACAGTGAAGTTTCTGCAGCACAACCTTTTACTGACTTCCATGACTTTTCAGTTGAGCTCAAGAAATCAAGCCTATGATCCTAGAGTGGTGGCGGTGGAAAGGGCCCTCAAGTCACAGTCGACTTATGGTGACCCCTCATGGGGTTTTCAAGGCAAGAGACATTCAGAGGTGGTTTTGCCATCGCCTGCCTCTGCGTCGTGACCCTGGACTTCCTTGGTGGTCTCCCATCCAAGTACTAACCAGGGCTGACCCTGCTTAGCTTCTGAAATCTGATGAGATTGGGCTGGGCTGGGCTGCTAGAAGGTCAATAAGGCCTACACATGATGTGTTTTCCTACCTTTTATCTATTTTAAGTAATAATTCTAGATTGCAAAATCTTGACTAGTTTCACACATGAAGCACTGGGTTTTCAGTTAGTTGGGACCCCGACTGAATGCTCTGCCATCACCTGAGTTGAAGGACAGATTTAGTAAAATTCCATTTTCCAATAGGAATTTGTGGATCTGGCAACATAGACACAAATAAGTCATTTTTTTTTCATTGTCCGGTATTTGAAGTTGACAGACAAAGATTGGCTGAGTCATTTGATAATGGAAAGAAGGCACTCACTCTTCCTGGATTTTTTTGTAATAACAAATAAATCAGAGATGGTAAAGATTTCAAAATTTATATATATGTTGGCTGCCTATTTTAAAGGATAAGGGGAATATATTAGATATTAAATATTCTGACCATTGTGCTTTATTGTGGTCCTGCTTAAGACTTATTGGTCATTTGAGCAGAATCATTAAAGTAAAGTTAGTCAGGATAAAGAGTGGCTGGCAGGGTCAGAGATCAGTACAGTATTATCAAATATAATCTGGACTAGATGCTTTCTTTAGGCTCATGGTTTGTTAGTGATTTCTTTTTTAAAAGCCTTTAAATAGATGGAAATGTTATTTGCTGATGATCATACTATGATAGGGTTGCCAGGTCCCTCTTCACCACCAGTTGGAGGTTTTTGAGGCCGATCCTGAGGAGGGCGGGGTTTGGGGAGGGGAGGGCCTTCAATGCCATAGAGTCCAATTGCCAAAGTGGCCATTTTCTCCAGGCGAACTGATCTCTATTGGCTGGAGATCAGTTGTAATAGCAGGAGATCGCCTGCCACCACCTGGAGGTTGGCAACCCTATACTATGAGCACTTCGTTGATTTAACTCTTGCACCTTCATTCTTCTCTCAAAACCCTTGCAGGGCACAAGGCTATAGGGTTGGATTCCGATCTACATTGGGACAGGTGGGGAGCGGCAGAGATCAATGCTTTAATTATCGACATGGGATGTTCCTAGAGTTGCCAAGTCCCTCTTCGCCACCGGCGGGAGGTTTTTAGGGTGAAGCCTGAGGAGGGCAGGGTTTGGGGAGGGGAGGGACTTTAATGCCATAGAGTCCAATTGCCAAAGCGGCCATTTTCTCCAGGTGAACTGATCTCTGTTGGGTGGAGATCAGTTGTAATAGCAGGAAATCTCCTGCTATTACCTGGAGGTTGGCAACCATAGATATTCTAGTTTCCCACTTGCAGTGCAAAGCACTTGCCCCACCTAGATACTCGTCCCTTGATACCAGGAAAGTGGTTGCGTACGGTTACTGTATATTGAGAGGAAGGACCTCTTCGCGCATGCCTACAGTACTCTTTTTTACTTGTTTGTAGACTTAGCATTCAGAGCAGGGGATATATTTGGTTCAAATTGACTTAAATGCTATGTAATCATTTTAAAATGAGAGAAGGATATGGGATTCTAGAGTACCTGGGAATCATACCCCATCTTTTTCTGCCAGAAGAGGCCCCGGCTTTCAGCCTGCCTGAGCACTGTGTCTCTTTAGGCCTTTAGTTCTCCAGTCCATGACACCAGTTTTTTTTAAGCTGGTGTAATTTCATTTGCTTCAAGTGACTTCAACAAATGTAAAGCTAGTTGGGACTGAGCGGAGAACTGGGCCAAGCTTCTGGTTTTCAAATACATAACCAGAGAGTTGCTATGTTACGAGAAGAACCACCAACTCCAGACTGATGCAACAATTATCACAGTCCTTAGGAGAATCTCAGAAGTTAAGCAGGGTCAGCCCTGGTTAGTATTTGGATGGGAGACCACCAAGGAAGTCCAGGGTTGCTATACAGAGGAAGGCACTGGCAAACCACCTCTGTTAGTCTCTTGCCTTGAAAACCCCATAAGGGGTCGCCATAAGGCGGCTGCGATTTGATGGCACTTTACACACACACACAGGAGAATCACTTTTTTCTCTGTGAAGAAACTTCTTCTTTTCCCTTGAGGTTTAGAGGGAACCTCTTAACCATGTTTTTCTTTCTTGGGCAGGAGGAAAGAGGGAGGCATGGCAAGTGCTTCCTGGCCTCACCACAGCCACCTTTTTAGAAATGCAGATGGAGGTATCAGGAGACAGAGCTGTGGCTCAAGCTTCCCCCCCCCCCATGCACACACACACCTTTTCTCAAAGCAGGTGCCGTAGCTCCATCGGTGGGAGCTTTTCATTATTGTTGTTACAGCGCGCAAAGCACGCATGCGCGACGCACCCATGTCACTTCCAGGTTTACTCGGAAGCGACGCAGATGCTCTATCAATCTCTGCTGAAACTATGGTTTCCATATAGTTTCTGTGGAGGTTGCTAGAGCGTCCGCATTGCTTCCGGGTAAACCCAGAAGTGACGAAGGCGCCACGCGGGGGCACGCATCGCCCGCCGGCCCTCAACTGGTCGGTGGGCAGCCGGGTGGATTGGCGGGATTTTACCCACCACCACTGGGCACTTGGCAACCCTATTTATACACATAATAGCAATAAGTCTGGTTAATAAAAAGCTGCAGGCTGCAATTCTATGCATGCTTATCTGACAGTGAAACCTACTGGGCTTTGTTTAATTTTATGTATACATGCATACAACTGGCATGACAAGTTTAAAAAAAAGGCCAGGAGAGGGGATCTCTTTCTGACAGTGTAGTCTTATACAGAGCTACTCCAATCTAATAGCCCATTCCTGAAAGGGGGGGGATGGAAGTGTGGCAGCCAGGAGCGGTGCAGCTGCAATGCCTCCACAGAGTCTTCCCGGCCACTGAAAGTAAAATAAAAACAATTTAAAATGTAAAATGGAGAAAATGCCCCTATAGAAAACAGCAAGGCTACGCCACCAAAAAACGGAGCGTAGCCATGCTGCAAGTCGAGAGGGCATGCCCGGGGTGAAAGGGGTTAGGATGATGCCTAAAGGCAGCTCCGTCCCCTGGAACACCTCGGGAATGCCTCCCAGGACGCTGGCATGGGGATTTGCATAGCTGGAACGCTGCCAGGAGGCAGCACCAGAGGCGGAGCCCCGTGCAACAGTGTGGCATTCGGGGGCCGGTGTGAATGCCCCCCATGCCAGCGTTAAGTGCCCCTTATCCGGGGATATATTGGCATTTATGCTGGTGTGGGGGGGTCACGCCAACTCCTATGTCGATTCCCCCCCCTCAGGATTGCGCTCTAAGTCCATTAACTTTGGTGGATTTAGACTGGGGCAAGTGTGCATAGCAATGCACTATAAGGCTCCCACACCTTCTTCTGACAATGTTCTAACCAAAGATATAAGTTTTCTTTTAAAAAAATCTTTGCAGATTGTGTATTGTTGTGTATAATTTCCTTACTTTTGTGTGTGTGTGTGTGTTAAGTGCCGTCAAGTGGTTTCTGACTCATGGTGACCCTATGAATCAATGTCCTCCAAAGTGTCCTATCCTTAACAGCCTTGCTCAGATCTTGCAAACTGAGGGCAGTGGCTTCCTTTATAGAGTCAATCCATCTCTTGTTGGGTCGTCTTCTTTTCCTGCTGCCTTCAACTTTTCCTAGCATGATTGTCTTTTCCAGTGACTCTTGTCTTCTCATAATATGTCCAAAGTACGACAGCCTCAGTTTAGTCATTTTAGCTTCTAGGGTCAGTTCAGGCTTGATTTGATCTATAACCCACTGATCTGTTTTTTTGGCGGTCCAGGGTATCCGTAACACTCTCCTCCAACACCACATTTCAAAGGAATCTACTTTCTTCCTATCAGCTTTCTTCATTGTCCAGCTCTCACACCCATACATAGTAATAGGGAATAGGATGGCAGAATAGAGCCTTGGCTACTCAGCGTGAAGGCTTCTTCTGCCTGGGATACGGAGGCCATCTTAAGAGTGGGTGTTTCCTCTTCCTCTTGTTCCAGGAGGCAGGACCTAAAATTTTAACTGCCTATCTCTGGAGGGAACGTCCCCCACCCTTTTCAGTCAAAGACTTTCCGAGCAAGGAGTGTTACCATTATTCAGAGAAAATAAAGTAAAAGCATAGCAGAAAAAGCCTGACAATAAATGCTAGAGGTAAGTTTTAACTTGTAATTTTAACTGTAACAACATTAATAAAGAACTGTATGTAACCCCAACCTGAAAACTTTGTGTTGTAAAAGGTTAATGCAAGAAAACCAACTGTGTGTCATCCTCCTGAATTACTTAGACGTCTGGGCGGGCAAGATGGCCTCCGTATCCCAGAGCAGAAGAAGCCTTCACGGTGAGTAGCCAAGGCTCTTTCTCGCTCTGGGAGAGGAGGCCATCTTAAGAGTGGGACTTAAAAGAGCTGTCCCTGCCCGGGTGGGATCAGACGTCATGGAGAATGCTCTGGAGAACACGCCTTCCGAAGGAGGCGTCAGCTGAGGCATAGAGATTAAGTTTATAATGCCACACGAAAGTGGAAATTGAGGACCACGTCGCTGCTTTTCTAAATCTCCTCAATGGGAGCTCTGCGATCAAAGGCCACTGACGTGGCCGCACTCCTAACAGAGTGTGCTGTCAAACCTAAGGGAACAGTAATTTTTGCTGCTTTGTAAGCCTGAGTGATGCAATTAGTAATTGTACGGCTGATGGATGCACGGGACATGGGCTTGCCCTTGTTTGGAGCTGCCAGATTGATAAAGAGAGCGTCTGACACTCTTAGGTGTTTTGTACGGTCAATGTACGTATGAAGGGCCCTTTTAAGATCTAAGGTATGCCAGGTTTTCTCCCTTGGGGTTTTAGGTTTTGGGCAGAATGAGGGTAGTACGATATCCTGATCCCTATGAAAACGGGAGTTGACTTTCGGTATAAAGGAAGGGTCGGGAGCAAGGACTACCTTGTCCTTGTGAAAAGTACAAAGACCTGGCCTAACAGATAGGGCTCCTAGCTCAGAGACTCTCCTAGCTGATGTCACAGCTGTTAAAAATAAGAGTCTTCATTCTCAACAGATTCAATGAGATGTTTCTTAAGGGTTCGAATGGATGTTGAGTAAGGGCTGTTAGAACTGTATGCAGGCTCCAGGTAGGGAACCTGTGTCTGACCAGAGGTGAGATTAAGGTAAGTCCCCTTAGAAAGGCTTTAATATGGGGATGTTTAGTTAGTGGATAACCTGATACTTTTGGGACAATAGTAGCAATCACTGCTAGCTGTTGACGTAGGGTTGCTGGAGATAGACTCTGTCGCCGTCCATCCTGTAAAAAGGCCAGGATGTTGGAGGTAGTAGGTTTTATGGGATTAAGTTGTTTTCTTTGACACCATCTCACAAAGGCCTTCCATGTGGTGTCGTATATCCGCTTTGTAGAAGGTCTTTGGGCAGCAAGAATAGTTTCTGCTATCTCCGTGTCATAACCTAGCTTCAGCAGGCGACTCCTCTCAATACCCAGGCAGTCAGCCTGTACCAGCCTGGATCTGGGTGAAGGATCGGACCCTGGAGCAGGAGATCTGGTCGAAGTGGAAGCATCCACGGTTTTGCGATGGACATCTCTATCAGAGTGGGAAACCACGGTCGACGTGGCCAGTAGGGTGCTACAAGAATGACTGTGGCTTGAAGGAGATTGATTCGTCTGAGGACTCTGGGAAGGAGCGGGAACGGAGGGAAGGCATATAGAAGTCCCGATGGCCATGGCGCAGTGAGTGCATCTGTCTGTTCAGCTCCCACTTGGATGTATCTGGTGTATCCCACTTGGTAGCTGGTGATTTTTGTTTGACGCGAAGAGATCTAGTCAGGAGATGGAAAAAGTCCCGATTCAAGGCCCACTCTGCTTTGCTGAGGTCTTGTCTGCTGAGCCAATCTGCGTCGACGTTGAGAACTCCCTGAATGTGCTCTGCTGTCTTGGAGTAAAGGTTGGTCTCCGCCCAGGATAGGATCTTTAAAGCCTCCTAGTGTAGAGCAGAGCTCCGGGAGCCCCCCTGCTTGTTCAGGTGAGCTTTGGCTGCCACATTGTCCGTTCTCACCAGCAGATCTGTCCCGGACAGATGATGTTTGAAGTGCAGGAGGGCATAATAAATTGCACGGATCTCTAGAGCATTGATGTTCATTCACTTTTCTTGTGTTGACCACGTGCCCTGTGCTGGCTGACCCTGGAGGGTGGCTCCCTAACCCGTAAGAGATGCATCCGTGAATAGCTGCACCTGCGTTTGTCGTATGTAGTGGACCCCCTTCTGGAGATTTTCTGGGATGGTCCACCTTTTGAGACTGCGTCTTGTCATGGTAGAATGGAGCAGAGACTTGTTTTTCTTTATCAGGATATCCTTCTGGTAAATCTTGAGAAACCATTGAAGGGGCCTGGAATGTAGTCGTGCCCACTGCACCGCCGGAATACATGAAATCATTAGGCCTTGTTATTTTGCCAGGGTCATGAGTCGGACTGGATGCTTTCATAGTTGTCCTCGCGAGAGTGCAAATCTTGCGGATCTTGTCGGGCGGAAGAACCAGAGAGCTGGCAATGGTGTCGATGTACACCCCTAGATGGTGCAGATGTTGAGTGGGGGTGAGATGGCTTTTCTTCTGGTTGACTAGAAAGCCGTGGTTGTCCAATAGCTTGAGCATGATGTTTGTGTGTTGGATGCTTTGTGCTCTTGACGACGAGCAAATTAGAATGCCGCCGAGGTAAGGGTGGATCCTTACGCCTTCCTGACGCGCTAGGGCTACCAAGGTCACCAGGACCTTGGTAAAGACTCGTGAGGCTGACCCTAGTCCGAAGGGGAGGGCCTTGAACTGAAAGTGATGTCCGTTATGTAGAAACCCGAGGAAGCATCGGTGCTCTGGGTGAATGGATATGTGCAGATAAGCCTCAGTCAAGTCCACGGAGGTTAAGAAGTCTCCTGGTCTCAAAGCCTCTGCTATGGAGTGTAGAGTCTCCATCCTGAAGCATCGGTATGTTACATGCTTGTTCAGGTATTTCAGATCGAGGATGGCCCGCCATCCTCCGTCTCTTTTTCGCACACGGAATATATGCCCGACAATTGTTCCGAGGGGACCACATATTCTATGGCGATCTCCAACAGGTGCTGGATGGCCGCTAAGGTTCTGAGTCTTTTGTCTGGTTGACGAGACACAGGGGACATAACTAGATGATCTCTTGGTCTTTTGTAGAACTGTATTCGATAACCGTGAGTGACAATCTGTAATACCCAATGGTCTGGGTGGGAAGTAGACCATTGGGTGTGAAAGAAGCTGAGTCTGCCCCCCACTGGTTGTAGTCTGGCGTCACTGCCTAGTTGACGAAAGGACTTGTCACCTCTGTCACTTTGGAAATTCTGGGTTCTGTAGGAATTTCGAGGGAAGCGCCCTCCCCTACGAAAGGATCCCCTTCCGTAATGCCATTGACCTCTCCTCTGTTCTGGTCTGTAACATGAATATGGGCGGTAGGGACGAAGGAGGGGAAAAAAAGTCTCTCAGACAGTCTAATGGGAGAGGGGTGCAGAGATTTGTAGTGCAATCCTAAACAGGTTGTTTAGTCCAATTAAGCTCAATGGGGCTTACTCACTAGTAAGGATGCTTAAGATTGCCACCTTTGTATACTGCATCTGGATGGAAACTAATTATATAATGGGACATGTGCACTTCCTTGATTACAGCAGAACAACAAAGCAAGAACTCTCCATGACTGTATTTCTAAAGCAAGTATCTTTGCTTTAAAAGGTAACTGGTTGACAGATCGCACCCAAAGAGTGCTTGTTAATGGTTCCTCATCCACTTGGAGAAGAGTGACTAGTGGAGGGCCTCAGGGATCTGTCCTGGGCTCTGTGTTGTTTAATATCTTTATAAATGATTTGGATGAAGTAATAGAGGGGATGCTTATTAAATTTGCAGATGATACTAAATTGGGAGGGGTAGCAAATACAGTAGAAGACAGAGCCAGGATACAGGATGATCTTGACAGGCTGGAGAATTGGGCTAAAACTAATAAAATGCATTTCAACAGAGATAAATGTAAAGTTCTGCGTTTAGGCAGGAAAAATCAAATGCATAATTATAGGATGGGGGAGACTTGTCTTAGCAGTAGTGTGTGCGAAAAGTATCTTGGGGTCTTAGACCAAATACTGAACATAAGTCAGCAGTGTGATGCGGTAGCTAAAAAGGCAAATGCAATCTTGGGCTGCATCAACAGAAGTATAGTGTCCAGATCACATGAAGTGATGGTATCACTTTACTCTGCTCTGGTTAGACCTCACCTAGAATATTGTGTTCAGTTTTGGGCACCACAATTTAAGAAAGATGTAGATAAGTTGGAACATGTCCAGAGGAGGGCAACCAAGATGGTGAGGGGTCTGGAGACCAAGTCCTATGAGGAAAGGTTGAAGGAGTTGGGTATGTTTAGCCTGAAAAGGAGAAGACTGAGAGGGAATATGATAACCATCTTCAAGTACTTGAAGGGCTGTCATATAAAGGATGGTGCCGAGTTGTTTTCTGTTGCCCCAGAAGGTCGGACCAGAAGCAATGGGTTAAAATTAAATCAGAAGAATTTCCATCTAGACATTAGGAAGAATTTTCTAACGAACAGAGTGGTTTGTCAGTGGAACAGGCTTCCTCGGGAGGTGGTAAGCTCTCCTTCCCTGGAGGTTTTTAAGCAGAGGCTAGATGGCCATCTGTCAGCAATGCTGATTCTATGAACTTGGGCAGTTCATGGGAAGGGGGGCATCTTGGCCATCTTCTGGGCACTGGGTGTGTGTGGGGGTGGTAGTTGTGAGGGGTTGGACTAGATGACCCTGGTGGTACCTTCCAACTCTATGATTCTACATACAAAAGAATCAAGTACCAGAATCTTTCTTACAATGCACCATTTCAGAATGCAGATCAGGGGTTGTAAGTCTGAAGAATGTTAAGCACCTACCACTATCTGTGCAGGCATTTTGGCTGCATTGTGTATAGGGTTGCCAACCTCCAGGTTGTAGTCAAAAGCAGGCTATTAGTGCTACTGGAAAGTTTTGGCAATTCAAAATAAAAGCACCAGCAAAATTACACACATAGGTAACAATAATGCAATTGCTTTTAAAAAATATATTCATTCAACTGTGGTTCTAATTGATACAAACAAATTGAGCAAACAACTCAGTAGTAGTTTACAAATGGTCCAGTAATGACCCCAGTACAGAGACGCAAGGCGTTAAGAAATAAATAAATTAATTAATGGCAGGCAAATTGCTCAGTACTTGAGAGTTCATACACATAAAGTGCAAATGCAATAAATTAGGCAGCGGAGACCGGACGTGTAGCAATGGAGATCCGGTAAAATTCCATTTCATGCGATACTTTTTCAAGCTCTATAAGTCCTTCAACGCTGTGAAGAAAAAATGCATAACTAAAAATTGCCTATTCGTTGCCACAAAAAATTGCATATAAAATACAGAGGCACATAAATATAAATACAGAATTACAATCAAATAAAATAAAATTTTCATGTTTAATTATCTCATTCCTCAGGGTCTCAACACGCACATGGATTTGGCTAATTTCTTATAATTTTTGTAATATGTATGGAACTTTGGCTCAAGGTAATATGGTACTTCACTGTTAGGCAATGGCATTTAGAAGCATTACGGTAATGAGTTCGCTTGCGCCCACAGCTGTTTTAAATCATGGGGCGATTGTAAGCATTCAGACGTCTTACTTTGCCGTCCATGCATACAAGGAAGGCATACTCCTTCCCAGCGTGAATGGTATGTTTGATTGTAATTCTGTATTTATATTTATGTGCCTCTGTATTTTATACGCAATTTTTTGTGGCAACGAATAGGCAATTTTTAGTCATGCATTTTTTCTTCATAGCGTTGAAGGACTTATAGAGCTTGAAAAAGTATCGCATGAAATGGAATTTTACCGGATCTCCATTGCTACACGTCCGGTCTCCGCTGCCTAATTTATTGCATTTGCACTTTATGTGTATGAACTCTCAAGTACTGAGCAATTTGCCTGCCATTAATTAATTTATTTATTTCTTAACGCCTTGCGTTTCTGTACTGGGGTCATTACTGGACCATTTGTAAACTACTACTGAGTTGTTTGCTCAATTTGTTTGTATCAATTAGAACCACAGTTGAATGAATATATTTTTTAAAAGCAATTGCATTATTGTTACCTATGTGTGTAATTTTGCTGGTGCTTTTATTTTGAATTGCCAAAACCTCCAGGTTGTGGCTGGAGATCTGCTGCTATTATAACTGATCTCCAGGTGATGGAGATCTGTTCACCTGGAGAAAATGGCCGCTTTGGCAATTGGAATCTATGGCTTTGACGTCCCTCCCCTCTCCAAACCCTGCCCTCCTCAGGCTCCACCCCCAAAATCTCCAGGTATTTCCCAGCCCAGAGCTGGCAACCCTAATTGTGTATGTGTGCACATACCAGATGCTTGACATGGATACTTTCATGATTAGTGTTACCAGAATTGATAGTAGTGACCACATTTTTCATAAAGTTAGGCATATTAGGGAGGAGCCCCATGGTGCAGAGTGGTAAGCTGCAGTACTGCAGTCCAAGCTCTGCTCACGACCTGAGTTTAATCCCAACGGAGGTTGGTTTCAGGTAGCCGGCTCAAGGTTGACTCAGCCTTCCATCCTTCCGAGGTCGGTCAAATGAGTACCCAGCTTGCTGGGGGTAAAGGGAAGACGACTGGGGAAGGCACTGGCAAACCACCCTGCAAACAAAGTCTGCCTAGGAAACGTCGGGATGTGACGTCACCCCAAGGGTCAGGAATGATCCGATGCTTGCACAGGGGACCTTTACCTTTAGGCATATTAGGAGTTATGGATCTGGGACAGCGTAGCCAAATCCAAAATAAGTAGCAGTATGGAATACAACTTTGGCTACAATCCAATTTATTTTCTCACCTAGCTCAACTAAGCCATCCCTGACAAATATAAAGAGCAATCTGTTGCTGTATTTTTAGACCATAAGAATTTAAGCAGGAAGAGTGTGAGAGTGTGACTATGAGTCATTCCATGCACCCATTTTTATAGATGCCTTTTCATGATACAAGCTAATGCTACAGGCAGGACATCCTATGATTGGTCAGCCATTCAAAGTCATGTGAAAATCCAATGATTTCTTTGCATGGAAGGAAAGTAGAGGGAAGTACTGTCAGCATTTCCTTTTTGAGAGTAAACGTATGGAGCACAGCAAACAGAACTTGTTGATACTGAATTACAAAAATAAGAAAGACGGTGATGGTAAATTTATAAATAGCACTGCAGTGTTTACTTTCCAATTTATTCATATATTACTTATTTAGAATAAAAATAGTATGAATAAAGCTTAATGGAAACGAGCTCTCTGTTTGTGAATATATTGTAGAATAGCCATAATGCATAGATTAAATGTGCTAAATTGGGATTTTGAGAAGACTCCAAAAAGTACACAGGCGTCTCTGTGCATGAAACTTAAATTACAGTGGGTCATGGAAGTTGCTTGAGCTTCAGGCTCCCTCTCTGGAAATGGCAAGGTTACTGCCAGTGGGGAGAGGCCAAATGGGCAATCATAGGAGAAATATTGCAAATAATATATCCTTGCATGTGTAGGGGTTTTCTCCCCTCTAGGCATAAGAGGGAGTTTTGCCCAGCCCTACTGTAAAGAAGCTTTCACAGATATGCATATGCATATACCACATCCAGCCCTCCACAAGGTATCAACTGCTTGGTTGAGACATAGGGCCGAACTAAACCTTACTGTTTGTAAAAAGCTGGGTCTGGGGAACTCATGTTCCCTGGTGCCACAGAGCAGCTGCGGGGAACGGGTTCTTTAAAAAAGAAAAGAAAAAGGAGAGCCTGAACCGGCTTGGAATGGCACTTACCTCCCCACTTAGGGTTGCCAGGTCCCTCTTTGCAAATGGTGGAGGTTGGCAATCCTATCCCCACCAACCTGTTTTCCTGAGCAAAAAACATAATGGGGGAAAGTTATTTCCCTTCTTTTGCTGCTCCATGTGGAGTATCTGTGCGTGCGGAGCAGAAAATTGGGGAGATAATTCCTCCGCCCGCCCCCCGTGTGGTTTTTGCACCGGAAAATAACTTGGGGTGAGGCAGGAGCTCTTCCTCCCCCGTAGCGCTGTTCACAAACTATTTGGGCTCTGATATTTTAGAAGCCTTTCCCCATAACTGCTGTGTGGCTGCAGAGAAAAACCAATCATGTCTGAGGAACTGGCACCCAACTCTTTAAAAACAGTAATGTTTAGTTTGGCCTGTAGTTTTTTTTTTTTTTTAATCATTATTTCTTTAACTATGGTTTGTGGAAGCAGTATTTCACTTGCAGATGACCATTCAATTTCTGGCTTGCCTTAACAAATGTTGGGTTCAGCACTGTAGGTCCTTCTGCTATCTGCCCCAAAGTGACCCAGTTGGTATCCTAGCCTGCATTAGTGAGGGTGGCATCAGGGAAGAGGCCAGGAGCATTTGTTGGAGCCATTGATCCACCTACTTCCTCCAGTGATAGGTTCAGATCCTGGTTTGCCAAACCCTAACTAATCATAATGAGAAATATGGCATGCATTCACATAAGCACAGTAACCATAGGTCGTTTCATTACACAACGGTTTCCCAGGTTAACTGAATGGAGGTAATGTACTAAATACTCAGGAGGCACAGTGGAACAATATTAGCATGGGGTGGGAGCAAAAGGAAAACAGGAAACAACTAAAGTCAACAACCATAATATGTCCGTAATATTTGCGTCTGCATACTATATAAATAGGCACCAAGAGAGACTAAAAGTGTAGAACAAAGGTTACTTAACACTGTGCAACTTGTTCTTCAACTGCTCTCCAAACGTCTGCAAACCTAGGATTCAGTTCTGTCCTGGTGTTCCATGGGATCACATCTGCGCACCCATTCAAAGATGAATCACTTAGCTCTTGAGCTGATGATGAACACAGCTGGCAGAGTGAGTTAATGTGAATTGTAGGACACATTGATCATCATCATTTTGAAAGCACTTGTGGCCCCGGCTTCCTCCCATAAGGGTTGCTCTTATGACTAAATACCTATAAGTCAGAATCCCCACTAAACAAAATTATCCGAAAACACTGTGGAGTCTCAGTTGGCCTCAGGTAGCACACCACCCGGTCTGGTGCAGAGAGCCATCTGTATCTTGGAGCACCTCCCAGTCCCACCCATAGTGCAAGGACCGTCATGTGGCATGGGATGCTTAATCACATAGACAACTGGATTCTAGGTCTGCATTTCACATCTGGAAGAGTCACTCCTTCACTACTATCTATTGGAAGGCAGAACTCAAGACAAAGTTTCTCTGAATCTTAAAACCAAACGGACATTGAAGACATTTATTTCTATATTACACTTCCCTGTACATGTAGGACAAAGCGGTTAACTGTACCCAGCTGTGGGTGAACAAAATTTGCAAATAAAAAAAAAATTACTGTGCAGGCCCCATTTGCTGAGTGCCCCCAACAAGTTCCCTTGTCCATTTTTTGCTTTGATCCCAGTCTCAGCATAGAAACTGCTGCTGGCGTTGCTTCCGTAAAACATCCACTGTGGCTGTTCTGCAGGGTTGTATTTCCATTCCATTTAGGAGCACTTCCAATAAATTAAAGAAACAGAAAAGCTTCATTCAAAAGCTCCTAAGGTAAAGGGCAGGAAGTGATAGATACATTTCTGATAGACTATCCAGCACAGACGGGTTGTTGGGATTCAGAATACTGAAGTAGGTAGACCATGTCCTGATCTACCAAGGCACTGTATTCCTTCAGTTCTTAAACAAGAGTGTATATGCAGGATCACTTAATAGATTATTTAACAGGTTTCGGGTCTCTTGGAGTTAAGGAGCAAATTATATCTTCCTTCTGAAGTGCATATTTTTACTTTGGTGGGCCTTGGAGGTTATAGTAAAAAAACAAAAGCAAAACCCCCAAAGTAAATCATGCAAGGTGGAAGTTAGTCCATCCTTGCAGTATGGTTAGGGCTACCAGGTCCCTCTTCACCACTGGCGGGGTTTTTTTGGGGGCTGAGCCTGAGGAGGGGCTGTAGCTCAGTGACAGAGCATCTGCTTGGCATGCAGAAGGTCCCAGGTTCCATCCCTGGCATCTCCAGTTAAAGGGACTAGGCAAGTACGTGATGTGAAAGACCTCTACCTGAGACCCTGGAGAGCCACTGCCAGTCTGAGTAGACAATACTGACTTTGATGGCCCAAGGTCTGATTCGGTATAAGGCAGCTTCATGTGTTCATGAGGGCAGGGTTTGGAGAGGGGAGGGACTTCAATGCCACAGAGTCCAATTGCCAAAGCGGCCATTTTCTGCAGGTGAACTGATCTCTATCAGCTGGAGATCAGTTGTCATAGCAGATTTCCAGCTAGTACCTGGAGGTTGGCAACCCTAACTATGGTGCTGGAGGCTGGTGTGTGTGTGCAAAGTGTCACAAAGTTGCAGTTGACTTATGGCGACCCCATATAGGGTTTTCAAGGCAAGAGACTAACAGAGGTGGTTTGCCAGTGCCTTCCTCTGAATAGCAACCCTGGAGGTCTCCCATCCAAATACTAACCAGGGTTGACCCTGCTTGCTTAGTTTCCGAGATCTGAAGAGATCGGGCTATACCATGCTGCCTTCTTCTCTGAGGTATATTAAAGATGGAAGCAGATGAAGCTGGTTGATCCAGCTGCCATGCACAATAGGAGCAGGCTGTCCTGGGTGTTTATGGACAAATTGTAAAGGAAAGGCCTGCCGAAGCCTCAGAAGGGCAGTGAGGTTTTGGAATAGTTTTGCATAGTTCTCATTATCCCTCCTTGAAAATTCTAGATCACCCATCATTACTTTCCCTACTCCTCCACCAAATTCTCCTCCCAATTTATGTTTTCCGTCCTTCACAGCTTTCCATTGTCAAACTGGGGGTCTTGCCATTTTAAACAGATGTGTGAGGTAAGATGATTGATGGAAGGATCAGAAGCAAGATTAATCTCTTCGTTAACGTGACCAAAAAGAACCAAGAAGTTTTTCCACTGAAGCCTAGCTTAGAGTGTTGAGGTGAGCTTTGAACCACTATAGTTCAGGATGTGGTTTCGGATTAATGGTTTCAAAGTGATTAGGTGGAATTGGGCCCAACGAAATTTCTAACTTCTCAAAACAGCGTGCATTACTTGTGCACATTTTATGTTCTTTTTTTCCTGTTTTATAGCATCCGTTGTTGCTTGTGTGATGGTTTTACAAGGATGCTGAAGCTTGCAGAAATCAACAGTGGCCAAATGAGATGTGGTGCGGGAGATACATGGAGTAACACACAACACCTTTTTTCCCCTTTATTGCAGCTGCAAGGGGGGAAAATCTCATTGATGATATTTAGATTTGATCGGAGCCACCAAAGAGGAATACATAATCCCTGTGATAAAGCAGCATAGCTCGGAGACTGGACTGTGAAGAAGCAAATCCTCGGCCTCAGCCATGAACCAGGGGCCCTTAGGCCAACCACTGTCTCTCTGAGATCCAGTTTTCAAAGATTTCTGGTAATGTGGGAACTGCTGCAGTATCACTGTTGTGTTCACAGGGTATAGCGAAAAGCTGATATGCAGAGGAACCATTGCATGGGTCATTGTCATGTTGCATTACCCCAGTTTCCAGAGTTGCAACAGGTGTGGGAAGGCATATGCCCATATTACCCAGGCATATACCCATATTACTCACTCACCATGCCACAGGCCTAACATGAGTACCGGGCTCCTAACTTGGTTTGTTAGCTACAATTTAGGTTGACCTGACAGAATTTACCAAGATGTATGGTAAGTGCTTTATATGCACCAAATTGCTATATAGAGATTTTTTTAATAAAGTCGGTATTGAATTATGTACTTTCTGAAGGACTCCCCTGATGCTTATCATGCAAAACCATACGGTGTTCCATTGCTGTTGTCTCCATATATTTAAAGACGTGATCTTGCGAGCGAAAATAATCTGCCATAATAGCGTTTAATTATTTATTATGATATCACTTTGTTGATCACAAGCTTGTCCAGTGCTTAGACGAATTTGCATGTGAACTTTGCGCCTCTGGCATCTTGAAGGCTATTAATGCTTTAAACTCAAAGAACTGTCATTGCCAAACTGAACTTATGGTGCAAGGAACTGGACACTCACCTTTCCTCCCTTTGAATGCATCACCATAAATCTTCCCTCCCTGCCTGCAGATGGTGAGGCTGTGACCTGAAGGCAGAACGAGGCTCTGCTGGTCTGGCTGCTCTGACAGTGTGTGTGCGCCATTCATCCCAACGGAGCTGGCGCCTGTACAGTGCCTGGAGGACGGGGCTCTTTGCTTGTTTTACCTCGACCCAGAGTGGGGGGGGGGGAGAAGCTTGGGGTGGGGGGAAAGGGATACAATAAACTGCATTTTCATAGCTTCTTTCTGGTATCACACCACAAGTTGGGAAATACAAAGGATAGGCTGTTTGGGGCTTGGAGTTCTGGAGAAGCTTTGTTTCTATCCTGACATGCTGGTTCAGGGCTGCGTTTGGGAGACGGTGGGGATGTTTCAGTTATGCTAGTAGAACCAGCTCTATTGTGATTATATCAGAGCTCTGGTCTGCACTGCTTACTAGGTTGGGCTGCCTGCAATGTTTCCACATAAGGACATCTGATGTGTTGGGGAGGGGAATCAGTGAGACCATAGCTGGACATGATCCAGCCCCTAGCTGAAAACACTGAAAGGGCATTTGTAGCAGATAATTGGTGGGCAATTCCTACGGTCACTTATGCATGGGAGGTTTGACCTTGGATTTGCCACTCTTTAGATTCACATTTTCCCCATACAAATTCTCAAAACTCAACAATAAGCCCCCATGCAGAGTTCTGAGAATTCGGATAGAGAAAATGTGCATCTAGAGAGTGGCAAATCCAAGGCAAAACCTTCCATGCATAAATGGCCTGCAACTACTGATTGTCTCTTGCAAATGCCTCCCTCAAAGGCTGTTTTTCCTCTATTAGGTTTACTTCTGGTTTCAAAACATCCTATAGGAAAAAATGGCCTAAAACCAGCTCCTCTTTCACTCAGTGATCCTCTGTGAAAATGCCCCCAAGTGCTCATTGACATTATAGATAAACACAGTGTTTGGATCTTGTAGGTTATCCGGGCTGTGTGACCCGGATAACCTACAAGAACCAATGAACTCTGACCGTGAAAGCCTTCGACAATACAGTGTTTGGAATTCTGTATTGGTTTAGTATCATGTTACTCCACTTTCATTACTTCAACAGCTATTGATGACAGACACCATTTATGCATGGTTTTTTTTGCCTTGGATTTGCCACTCTCTAGATGCACATTTTTCCCCATCCCGATTCTCAAAACTAAAAAATAAGCCCCCATGCAGAGTTTGGAGAATTCAGATGGGAAAAACATGCATCTAGACAGCAGCAAATTCAAGGCAAAAACCCATGCATAAATGGCCAGAGAGTTGTTTACAGCCCGTGAAGGCATTAATCTGGATTAATCTCTGTAATCTGAGCCATGTTCAGAGGAGTTTGCATACAGCTATTTCTTCTCATTTGGACTAACACTACCATTTTATAACCTCAAACCTATATGGGATTACATCCCAGCCCAGAACTGTGCTAATGAAACAGCTATTGACAGTGTTAAACTAACGCAGAATATTAATGCCAGGTGGTTGCCTGGAAGGAATCATGTTTTAAAATTATTTTGCTATAGTTTTGCTGGAAAATAATGATTTGTGACACATACTGCCTAAATTATAAACCATCTGGACACAAATATACTTTCTACAAGGCTTCTACATTGTCAGAAAACCAGAGTGGCTAACATGCAGCCGATCACCTCTTGTGAAATGTTTTAATCCCTGAATTGCGCGACTACATGGCTGGTTATACCACATTTCCGTAAAGCGGAAAGCTACTTCATGTGTCACTAAATGAGCAATTATGTCATTAGCCTTACTATACACATAGTCAACCCCCACCACACACCAATAGGCCTTTCCTTTTCAAAAATAACCATTGAGTGTTTTTAAGATGTAAGTGCTGAGTTGTCAGGCTACTATCTCGGTTTCGTTATTGCCTCTGTCTCTGTGCTGTATTGTCTGCCCCCCAAGGTCGCATGCCTAAGCCTAAGCCTGGGAACTCAGCTCCTGGGAAACTGTATTCCTGCGTGTAATCTCCCGCCTTTCCTGCCTTATAATATCTCCCAGCTAGTGAGCCTTTCATAGCTGTCATTTTATTCGTTTGCACTGTATGCCTAATTGACCAGTAAAAGCCATCTGTTTGGACTCTATATGACTTTGTGGTGTTTTCTGGTTCTGTGGGCCAAGGGCTGACATTATGACAGCTATCTCTCATCTTCACCGTTCTACTAGCCAGGCTGGAGCCCAGGGGGGTTCGCCTGCCACTTGGATGGGAGCTGTGCAGCTCTCCAGGTGATCTACTACCCTGGAGCCCTTCTCAGAGGACCCTACTCTGTTACAAGACTTAATCGCTGAACTTTTCCGGACGACCCGAGAGGTTTGCCGCTTGAGGGAACTGGTACAGGCGCAGTGGCAATCTCTTACAGGACGTCTCTGGATGTTAACATCGGAGGATACTGACGCTCGTTTAGATCTTCAGGACTTGGATCAATTACTGGACGATGCCCGATTGGCGACTGAGGATTTACAAATATTAACTGGACTTTTGGACAACCTTATTTCTCGACAAACTCTTTCTACCATGGCGGGAGCCCCGCCGGAGGGTTTTTCCCTGATCCCGGATGCAGCCAGCTGCCAGGCTGAGGCCAAGCGAGTCGCTATTAGCACCGCTCTTCTCCTTGTGGAATGTACAAAGGACACCCCGGTAGCCACCTTGGCTCAAGTTTTGACCCCGACGTTTGGAGCCGAGGCATCCGCACTGGCGGTTCGAGTACAACCTCTGCTGGGAGGGGACCTGACCCCATACTCTTGCTCCTCGAGACAGAACTTTTGCCGCGCATTACGGCAGAGGCTGCCCTAAGGCTCGAGAACGCCAAAGTTCTTGCGGACCAGCAAGCCGCCGAAGCGGCTAGGGTCGCAAGAGAGAGAGAGGCGGCGGAAGCAGCCAGGGCGGCTGCAGAAAGGATTAGGAATCAGGCGAACGTGGACACGCGCCCCAAGGATTATGTACTGGGACTATCAGGTCTAACTTTTTCCCCGACGTTTGTCCCGTCGCGTGCGACCCAACGCGCACGCCGTTTGGCTGACCGACGTCGAGACTCAGATGAGTCTGAAGATGAGGATTTATATGGGGATAGCTCTCAATGGGCCACGAGCTTCCGAACCAGTAAGCCTCATCTTACTGGTGGCCCAAGTGAGGAGGTTCATCTTTTACGAGTCCAGAATCGGGAGCTCTCCGACCGTGTTGATCAACTCCAGGAAGTAATGGAACTTATGCTTCAAGAAAACAGGCAATTACATCAAACCCTGATAGCTCAGAGACAACCCGTTCCGATACCGGGTCAAGGGGTACCCGTACAACCCCCCGGTAATGTGCCTGTTCCACCCTTGCCTCCTGGAGCTCCTGTTGCTCCTCCGCCTGGACCACCCGTGCAACCACCTGCTAATGTGCCTGCTCCACCCTTGCCTCCTGGAGCTCCTGTTGCTCCTCCGCCTGGACCACCCGTGCAACCGGGTCAACCCGCGCCCGGCCCTTGGAAGCAACTCAAATTGAGGACTACGTATGACGGATCTCTTGAGACTTTGCCTTGTTTCTTGCATCAAGTGGACAGTTATATGCGAGAACAAGGTCAACTGTTCCCCACAGAAGATAGCCGGGTGCGGTACGTAGCTTCCCTCCTGACAGGCAAAGCGGCTGACTGGATGGTCCTCCAGTTTGACACCCGCTCTCGTGCGATTCGTTCCCTCAACAACTTCATGACTGCCCTGAGAAGGAGGTTTGAGGACCCCTTCCTGGGGGAAAGAGCCAAAACGGAACTATTACAATTAAAACAAGGCTCTGCTTCAGTTCGGGAATTTGCCGATGAATTTCAACGACTGGCAAGTAAAATTGTAGGTTGGCCCGAGACCACCCTGATCCATCATTTCAGGGAAGCCTTGCATCCTGACATTCTGAACTGGTCTTACATGCGAGGCGATCCCGATACCCTCGAAGGCTGGATCCTATTAGCCGAGGAAGTGGAAAGCCGCCGCCGCTTTATTTCTCTCGTCCGTCAAAAGCACAAGGAGAAGGGCACCCAAAAGCCTCAACCCAAGGCACCATTGCTCGTCCCGCGAAATCCCCCACGTCCGCTCCAGGAACGTGAAGTCCGATTTCAGAGGGGTGCCTGTCTTACATGCGGAGAAATGGGCCACTTTGCGGCCGTTTGCCCACGCCGCCAGGAATTATTTCGTCCCAGCACGACAACCCGCGCCCGAGGTCGTCCACCACGCAGAGGCACCGCGGCCACCCGCAGCGCTGCTCCGGGAAGGTCCACACCCTCTGCACTCCATGCCGGGGACCCAGCCTCCCTGCCTGCTTCCAGCGACCCCGCCGGGTCTCGGATTACAAGTGCCCCATTGGGGGACAGCTTTCCCTCTTCGGATGAGGAAAATCCTTGGATTTCTCCTGCCTTAAACCTGGAATCTCCCCTCGACTTGTCAAAAAACGGCTCCGGTCTGTGGTGAATGGAGCATCTCCACAGACCTCTCAGGATCTTCCTATCAAACCGAATGCTCCTACCAAAATCAAAGAAGTGGACTCCACCGTCTACGTGGATGCAGTTTTACAACAACTTAACGGAGGTCCACAAATCCCCGTCAAAGCACTAATTGACTCCGGTTGCTGTCGCACTCTCATAAGCGAAGCCACGTTTGCTGCACTCAGAGCCGACTCAGAGGCTTTACCCGCCCCCGTCCAATTTGCTCAAATGGACGGGAGCCAATTCCAGGGGGGTCCAGTTGATCACCGCACCATAGGGGTAGCAATGGGAATTGGTTCCCACTGGGAACAAATAGACTTCACTATAGCCCCTATCCGATTTGAAGTGGTCTTGGGAATTAACTGGATTAAAGGACATAGTCCCAGTATTGATTGGGAAACAAACACTATCTCCTTCGCTAGTCCCACCTGCGACCAGCATCGGCAAAACTTTGCTCTGCGATTTCCGCCCGTTCCAGCATTAACCTCTACTGCCCCAGCACCACAGGCTCTACCCGCTGTATACCGGGACTTTGAAGATGTCTTCGACCTTCGGGAATGTGATGCCTTACCCCCCCACCGGGCCTCAGACTGTGCGATTGAAGTAGTGAAAGACTGCACATTAACCAAAAGTAAGATTTACCCTATGAGTGCTTCCGAGCGCACTGTCCTCCGGGACTTTTTGGACAAAAACCTCGCCAGAGGGTTCATTCGCCCTTCGAATGCCCCAAACTCGGCCCCCGCGTTTTTCGTCCGGAAAAAAGAGGGCGACCTTCGCCTGTGCATTGACTTCAGAAAGCTCAATGCGGTTACCCAGACCAATGCCTATCCTATCCCATTAATATCGGATATTTTGGGACAATTACAGGAAGGCCGTGTGTTCTCTAAATTAGACTTGGTGGAAGCCTACTACCGAGTCCGTATCCGCGAAGGGGATGAGCACCTCACTGCCTTCTCTAGCTGTTTCGGAATGTATGAATTCCTTGTAATGCCATTCGGATTAAAAGGGGCCCCGGGGGTCTTCATGCAACTCATCAATGAAATTCTACATGACCTTCTATATCGTGGGGTGGTGGTCTACTTAGATGACATACTCATTTATTCAAAAACTATGGACGAGCATGTGACTCTGGTCAGAGAAGTTCTACAACGCCTGCGTAACCATCAACTTTTCGCTAAACTAGCTAAGTGTGAATTTCACCAAAGCAAACTCACGTTTTTGGGATACATCATCTCCCACCAAGGTCTTCGCATGGACCCCGCCAAAGTCCAAGCCGTCCTCGATTGGACTCCCCCCACCAACCGTAAGCAAGTACAGCAATTTTTGGGATTTGCAAACTTCTATCGGGGATTCATCCCTAACTTCGCCCAAGTGGCTTTACCCATTACGGACCTGCTGAAAACTAAAGGAAAAGTAAGCTCGGCTGCCTTGCCTTCCGCGAAAATCCTATGGACTGAGCAATGCCAAGCCGCCTTTCTGGCCCTCAAACGCCTCTTCACTTCGGAGCCGGTGCTACGGCACCCAGACCCAAATCAAATGTTCATTGTGCAAGTCGATGCTTCCGATGTAGCCATGGGAGGGGCTCTCCTCCAGCAAGGACCGGACGGTCTTCTTCACCCTTGCGCTTACTTTTCAAAAAAATTTGCGCACTCTCAATTAAACTGGCCCATCTGGGAGAAAGAGGCCTCTGCAGTTCATCACGCACTGACTCTATGGCGGCAATTCTTGGAAGGGTCTAAAGTCCCCTTTGAAGTTTGGACCGACCACAAAAATCTAGCTGCCCTCACGGGGTCCCATAAACTATCGGCGAAACAACAACGGTGGGCGGAGTTCTTTGCTCAGTTCCGTTTCACCCTGAAGCACGTCCCTGGGAAACAGAACGTTCTCGCGGATGCCCTCTCCCGTTTACCACAATATCCGGTGAAACTCGAAAGACCCACCAACTCTCTGTTCACCCCTATGCAACGTGGGGCCCTACCTATGCTGGCTGTGCAAACCCGATCCCAGCACACCTTCCCTAACTCGCAAGCTCCGCCAATCCAACCGGCTGCCCAGCCGCCACCGCAACAGACCGGAGTTCCCGCCCCTCCTACCCCTCCGACCGCTCAGCCGCCCGCAGTCTGCGCGCCGCCGCACGTAAGCACTAGCCCTATAACTGTTTCTCAGATCTCCAAGACCGACGGGGGGGCTCCCTCCAAAATCCCCATCTCCGAATCCTTTTTAACTGTCCTCCGGGACCAGTGCCTTTTAGAACGTTCCGCTCATACCCTACCCCCTGGTGTTTTGGAACAAGGGGGGTCCTGGTATAAAGACTCAAAATTATATGTACCCAAAGCTCTCCGAAAGGACGTTTTACATTTAGCTCATGGAGCCAAAACAGCTGGGCACTTTGGGTTTCTGAAGACCCTTCACTTATTGCGCAGACAGTTCTGGTGGGGGGGAATGCGTTCCGACATTGACTCCTTCATCCGCAGCTGTCCCGTTTGTGCCGCTGCGAAACGATCGCAGGGCAAACCCCCGGGATTGCTACAACCTCTTGAAACGCCCAGCAGACCTTGGGAAGTGATTGCTATGGACTTCATGACTGATCTCCCTCTCAGTGGGGGTAAAACTGTGTTGTGGGTTGTTACTGATTTGTTTTCTAAGCAAATACATTTGATTCCATGTGCAGGGATCCCCTCTGCTCAGAAACTGGCCCGCCTCTTCGTAACGCATATATTTCGTTTACATTCGTTTCCGCGTAAAATAATTTGTGACCGCGGAAGTGGTTTCGTTTCTAAGTTTTGGAAAGCTTTCCTCAAGTTGGTGGGGGTGGAACAGGGAATGTCTAGTGCATACCATCCTCAAACTGATGGTCAAACTGAACGTGTCAATGCTGTACTCGAATGTTATTTGCGTTGTTATGTTAACTACCACCAGGATAACTGGGTAGAACTGTTACCTTTAGCAGAATATGCCTACAATAATGCCATGCATCAATCCACAGGTTTTAGCCCGTTTTTCGCTGTGTATGGACAAGATTTCAGTCCCATCGTTCCTACAGATGATGTAGAGGGGGAGGGGAACCCCGACATTGCCTCCTGGGCACACGCCCTCCGTACCACTTGGCCCTGGCTCGTTAGCAACCTCGACCGGGCCAAACGTAAATACAAAGCGCAAGCTGACAAACATCGCTCCCCCGGGGGTGATCTGCAAGTGGGTGCTTTGGTTTACCTTTCCACCAAAAACCTCCGGTCCACCCAACCGTGCCATAAACTCAGCGCCAAATTCATTGGCCCTTTCCCCATTACTCGGGTCATAAACCCTGTCACAGTGGAACTGGCTCTCCCCAAATCTTTGAGGCGTGTGCATCCTGTTTTCCACATAAGCCTCCTCAAACCCCATGTTGCTTCTCCACGGTGGCATCCGGACCCACCGCCTGCGCAACCCATCATGGTGGGGGGGGAAGAACACTTCGAAGTCTCCAAGATCCTTGACTCCCGTATTCACCATGGTACTCTCCAGTATCTAGTTCGTTGGAAACATTTCCCCCCTGCCTATGACGAATGGGTGCGCGCACGGGATGTCTCCGCCCCCGACCTCGTCGACGCCTTTCACATTGCTTACCCGAACAGGCCAGCCCCCTTGCGAACTGGGAGGGGGCCTTGAGGGGAGCAGAATGTCAGGCTACTATCTCGGTTTCGTTATTGCCTCTGTCTCTGTGCTGTATTGTCTGCCCCCCAAGGTCGCATGCCTAAGCCTAAGCCTGGGAACTCAGCTCCTGGGAAACTGTATTCCTGCGTGTAATCTCCCGCCTTTCCTGCCTTATAATATCTCCCAGCTAGTGAGCCTTTCATAGCTGTCATTTTATTCGTTTGCACTGTATGCCTAATTGACCAGTAAAAGCCATCTGTTTGGACTCTATATGACTTTGTGGTGTTTTCCGGTTCTGTGGGCCAAGGGCTGCAAATTGTGAGGTCTAGGTCTGAGATAAATGTACATGTGTGTGTGAGAGAGAAAGGCAGAATAGAAAAAAATACTTCAAACTGAAACAAAATCATTGATCATTTATCTTTTTACATCACAGAATATGAATAAGTAGGGTTGACAGCTCCAGGTTGGGAAATACCTGAAGATTTTGGGGTGGAGCCTGAAGAGGGCAGGGTTTAGAGAGGGAAGAGACTTCAATGCCATAGAGTCCAATTGCCAAAATGGCCATTTTCTCCAGGGGAACTGATTTCTATTGCCTAAAAATCAGTTGTAATAGCGGGAGATCTCCAGCCACCACCTGGAAGTTTTATTTATCAAGATTTATCAAGATAGCAGCCCGTCAGGGAGCTCCACTTTAATCCTAGGAATAGTAATATTAAGCCTTTTGGCTGATGAAGCTACTTTTGTAGTGAAAACGCTGGAATACGTCCGGAGCCGCGTTACCATCTGTATCTCCGTTGCCTGAAGACACATTGACATTGATTTTGACTAAAATATGACTCTATGTCTTACATGAACTTTTTTGCACTTATTATCAGCAACTCCAGCTGATTTTTTTCTTGACATTGTTATTTCCTTGCTTTGTAACCCTTGTTGCTTAGCTTCCTTTGTACATTTATTTCTTTGTAATATAGTTACAGCCTTCGCTGTTTTGCTGCCTGCTATCCATTGCTTATTGTCTCATTCAATTTTGCCTACTACTGTTTTATTTGCATCGCCACCTGGAAGTTGGCAACCCTATGAATAAGATAGGTCACTTTCCCCCTGCTTTCTTTCTACTACCCCTATTAGTATATCTTAGCCATGAAACTCTTTTCATCTGCACAGATTATGGTTTGGAGCCAGTGGAGCATCTGTGCAGACAGAAGGATTGTCTGTCTGTGGAGCATAACTTTCTCTCCTCACCTCTTCTGCTTTAGTCCGAAATACCACCAGAAATGCTGTTCCTGGGAGATAGCCAAGGACCACTGTGAATAGCATTTCAGGGAGCACTGTGGACTGCAGTGGGAGGGAAGTCATGCTCCAAAGAGGAAAATCCTTCTACAAAAAGGCTTCCTTTTTGTACAACCTTTACAGTGCATTCCTGAGATCTAAGGGCGAAAGCTCTTAGGAGGCCAGGAAGACACCGAGCGGGCGTCCGGGCCACTAACACCGGTGTTAGTGGCCTGAACTCCAGTGGGAAGGTCCGGATGCTGGTTGCGGGGCACTGCCATGGCAGCGCCGCCCCAGGACAACAACGGGGCCTTCCGGCAACATCCAAACACCACCAAAGGCCGCACTGGCGTCCTGGGAGGTGTTCCAGGGGCGTCATGGCATCTGGGGAGGCGTTTCCGGGGCGTTCTGGTGCCGGCCTGGGGGAGGAGCCGCTTTTGGGCAGCCTCCAAAGCCCTTTCGGGCCAGGTACGCCTTTTTATTTTTGGTGAGATACTCCACCTTTTTGGCGAGATACTCCACCTTTTTGGCGAGATACACCACCTTTTTGGTGAGATACTCCACCTTTTTGGCGAGATACTCCACCTTTTTGGCGAGATACTCCACCTTTTTGGCGAGATACACCACCTTTTTGGCGAGATACTCCACCTTTTTGGCGAGATACTCCACCTTTTTGGTGAGATACACCACCTTTTTGGCGAGATACTCCACCTTTTTGGCGAGATACACCACTTTTTTGTGGTGTATCTCCCGTGCAACCCTCATAGGATATTTGACGGATTTTTGATGCTGGGAGGAGACCTCCTTTGGAGGCAACGCAGCCGCGTTGCCTCCAAAGCCCGGCGCAGGCATTCCTCTCGGGAATGCACTGTTAGTTTTCCTAGACTCCTGGGGAGGGTGGGGTTTGAGGAGGAAGGGATGTCAGCAGGATATAATGCCACAGAATCCATCCTCCAAAGCAACCCTTTTCTCCAGAGGAACTGATCTTGGCCATGTGGAGATCGACTGTAATAGCGGGAGATCTCCAGGTGGTCCTTCAAACTAACCCTGCACATTCTCAGTCATGTTTAACATGCACACAGAACCACAGCTGACAGAAAAGAAGTCTCATGCTATTATCCTATTAAATAAAACATACAGAAAACGACCATGCGCACATCAATTTATCTCTGGAAACCATGATATGAGTTTTCATTGCTTTGCTATAGATTAACTGGATATTTCAAAAAAGTCTGAAACACGTCTGTGTGCCTCCTTCATGTTGTGGAATTTGCTACCACTTTCAGAGGACGTACAACCAGATCCTCTGAGATCCTCAAGAAGTGTTAATTATTTTGGACTTCGGTTAAACAAGCTAGCTCTTTGCTAAGATTTTTTAGAAAATACTGCAGGCCTGCACAGCATAAGCAAACACACTTTTTCCTCTTTCCCAATTGCTTTTTTTTTTTTGCTGCCTGCCTGGGACAGTCTTGGGCAGAAATTATCGAGCACCTGACAGGCCGAATACATTTGGCCTGTCGGGTCACAAGTTGTACAGGCCTGGAATAGCAAGTGGTGGGATTTCCTGCACCCCACACACATCCTATCAGTTATTCAGGACAGTTTAGGAGAGGAGGAACTATCAGATTTGATAGACTTTTCCTGTGCAGGAAGGATGAAATCCAGATGTGCATTTTCTTTGCATAAAGAGCTTTAAAGGCTGGAAGGGTGGCCCGGGATCGGCTTCTTTATGACAGTCTTGTTCGGTATTACTGTAAACTAAAAGAACAAAAAAAAAATGTGGGTTTGTTGTCTCGTTAGTACAAAAAGTAATTTTCTAAGAATGTGACCGAGCAGTTTATTGGTAAGGAAAACATACACACACACAGCAAAGTGACAGAAAAGCAAAGAGGAATCTGCCCAGACTGACAACCGGTGTCATTTTTGATCAGAACTGAGCTGAAATGAGATCATGTAGTGGTTATGCTGAAGACCAAGAGATTCCGACAGATAGGCTCGCCATCCACACCACATAGGGCACTGGTTCCCAACAAGGGGTCCATGGACCCCCAGGGGTCCGCGAGAACTAAATTAAGGTCCACGAAACAAAGTTATAAACCCATAATAAATTAATATTTTCAATTAAAAGTTCTGTATTATAAAATATATATATTCGAATATAATTCTAAGTTTAATGTCTAACTAACAGTTATGATTAAAGTTTATTTTCAAATTCCCGGAATTTTTATTTTGAACCTTGGGGTCCCTGCACCGAACAAAAAAGTCCTAGTGGTCCCTGGTCAAAAAAAGGTTGGGAACCACTGACATAGGGGCTGGAGCAGTACAGTGGAATATGAAAACATACATTAAGGATTATGTCATAAAGGGAGGAAGGCACATTAATCTAATCCAGCACTGGGTTCTGTTTGCACTTTAGTACACAGAATTGGTCTAGCTTCAGTATTTCCAGACCTTTCCTGGTTTTATCCAGAAATAATCAGGCACCCTCCGTTGCTCTGTTCGGCCCTTGCAATTTTGACTTTGTTACTTCTAATTTGCCTCATATTGGTTTAAAATCCCGAACAAACATAGCTGGCATCCTCCGAGGCTACATTAGCTGTCAATTCTGAGACACAAAGTTTGGTTCATGGAAATTTCCCAGAGAAATGAAACCAGCATGGCAATTGTTCCCTTCCTGAATTTCTATTATCACTACCATCTTAATTTTTGTAGTGTTGCTTTCCACTTAGGTCCTCAAGAAGTGGGAATTACATGGGGTCTGTGTGAGACTAAACAATTGCAAATGCCATATATGGAGCAGTCACAAATTCTATTCAGCTTGCTGGTTGCAAGTTGCGCAGGCCTGCCTTGAACAAAAAGTTATTCTTCATCTTTTTCCTAGTTTCCCATGTACAGTTTTGCTGGATGCCCTCTTTCTATGCAGAATTCAGACTTTATTATTCTTGCTTTGGTAGATCTTTGTCAGAGAGGTGTCAAGCTTCAGAGAATGCTCTTCATCACCCCATACACTTTTTTTTTAACAGCTCAAGTTAATCTTGTGAGCCCATACCAATTAGATTTAATTATAGGTCATTTACTCATGGGAGTTTTACCTGAGGTTAGTTGCCGGCTAGACCCACACTTTCCAGTTGGGAATCTCTGCACCAGCAGTCTCCAAACTCAAATCAAGTCCTGCCCCTTTAAATGCTGCTTTGTAATTGGCTTACTTCGCATTGTTCACTGTGAGAGAAGATTCCCCACCCCAAAACCCAATTGCCGCATAAAAAAGCATTTTAAGAACAAAAAACGGAGCAATCTGAAAGAAAGTGGGGGGGGGAGAGAGAGAAATCCAAGCCTCGGTTTTAAAAAGCCTTTCCTTTGCTCAGAAAGAGCCCCGATGTGAGGGTCTCTGTCTTTGTGTCTCTGCTTTCCATCACCTGCGGTGTTATCAGTGAACTCGTAAAAGCAGTTCACACCTTCTGGTCTCAGGCGCCAGGCCTGATGGCCCATGTATCTTCCCCCCCGCTGTTCTTCCTGCCAGTACTCCCTCAGGCCGGTGCGGCCTTGGAAGTGTGATAGCCGCACCAGACTTCCTGGGATCCGTCTGATGTTTTGTATTATGCCAAGCTTGTAACTTCCCATAACAATAAGTGTGAACCCCAGTGCCCCAGTGCCCTGGAGTCAATATATTCTGTAAACCCGTATAGCCCCTCACTTGCAACTTTCTACCTGTGCCTGTCTCATCTCCTGAAGGCTTCAATAAATCTATTGTTTCTGTATCAACGTCTGAGCAACTGATTTGGAGAAGCAAACTCAGAGAGGGGGATCTCTCACATTAAGTTGCAAGTCCTTGCCTCTCGGACTGCAGCTGTACCGCTTTGGACAGAATGTCAGCCGACGAGGACACCACCCCTAACCCCGATGCCCCCAAGGAACCGGACGAGCCGGAGAAGCCGGACCCGAAGGAGGAGGGAGCCAAGCCAAAGAAACCGAAGGGTCGCGCCCCCGACCAAGATCGGGACGGACGTCCCCGGGGGCTTACTTATTGGCTGGACTCTCCCAAGGGCTGGTCGCTCTCGCGGACTGCGGCGAAGGATCGCCGGTTGGCCTTCCCCAGCACGGGACTCGAAGGGGACCCGGCCCGCAAAGAGGCCCTCATGGAGGAAGAACGAAAGCAGTGGCAGGAAGACCGCCGGGCTATGCAGGAGCAGATGGAGATCATGCAACGCGTAATGGGTGAGATGGCCACGACCCTAGATGCGCTGAAGTTGCAACCTCCAGCCGGTGCTCCCCCAGACGGGGCGCCGGTAGTTCCGCCCGCAACCCCTGCCCCCCCGGCCCGTCGGGACCTGAAAGTCACGTATGACGGGTCGGGAGACCAGTTGACCTTTTTTATGGTCCAAGTAGACATTTTTATGCGGGAACAAGGCCGAACCTTCGTTTCTGAGGAGTCCCGGGTGCAGTACGTGGCTTCCTTACTGCAAGGGGAGGCGGCTGCCTGGATGGTGTTGCAGTATGAACTCCGCTCGCCGGTGCTGCGAACCCTGGACGAGTTCATGGTAGCACTCCGAAACCGTTTTGAGGACCCGACTCTGGGTGAGCGGGCTAAAGCCTCCCTGATGCAACTGCGCCAAGGGACTAAGTCGGTGGCGCAGTATGCAAGTGAGTTCCAGTCACTGGCTAGCCGAATTCTGGACTGGAGTGAAGCTACCTTGGTACAATGTTTCAGGGAGGGTCTCAACCCAGACCTCCAACATTGGGCCTTCATGCAAGGGAACCCCCCGGATGTGGAAGGTTGGGTTCGCCATGCTGCTGACATCGAGAATCGCAAACAACTCCTGAACTTGTCCAAGCAACGGCTTGGGCGAGACCCCAGGCCCCGAGGTGACCGTGGCCGGGAACTCCGGCAAGGGGGTGACGGGGGTCTCTCGGCCGCGGAACGCCGCAAGCGGTTCGAGGCCGGCGTCTGCCTGATCTGCGGGGGAAAGGGTCACTTTGCATCGCAATGCCCCTCTCGCTCAGGCCGTCCGACCCCCCCCCGCCAAACCCAGGCCGAGCCGACGAAACCGGCCGCCGACAGCCAGCCTCGCCGCAGAAGTGGACCACTGAGCCGGCGCTCCGGCGCACCCTCCGCTCTCCACGCGCGCCCCCAGGATGGGGCATCCGACTCTACGGTCCCATCGGGGTCCCGGATTACAAATACCGTCTTTGATTCGGACGGCTCCCCGGAAGCCACCACCCCGTCCCCCTCTTCCAGCGAGGAGGAAGAGTGGGAACAGCCGGCAAAAAACGCCGTCGGTCTGCTGTAGAGGGGGCTCCGCAGCAGACCGTCCCTATCGTTGTGCAAGGAGCTCCACCGATGGTAAGCGCCCAAGAGGACAATGTATTTGTGCGTGTTCATCTGTCCCTACCTAAAGGGGGTCCCCCGTTAGAGGTCCCCGCGTTGGTCGACTCGGGGTGTGCCCGCACCATGATAAATGAGGAAACTGCCAAGAAGTTGGGTGTCCGGCGCAAGCGGCTTCCGGGACCCCTCCGTTTTTCCCAAATGGACGGGAGTGACTTTAAACGGGGCCCTGTGACCCACAGAACTGCAGCCGTGATTATGTCCGTGGGGGAACATTGGGAACGGTTGTATTTCACCATCGCCCCTATTGTAACCCCTGTGGTGTTAGGGATGAACTGGTTAAGGGGACACAATCCCTCCATTGATTGGGTTAAACGGGTGCTTTCCTTCCCCGAAAACCCCTGTGGGTTGCATGACAAGGAACGGGTACTCAGAACTCCAGCCGCCGCACTGGTAGGGTCCCCCGCCCCAGTCTCTCCTCAATTACCCTCTGAGTACTCGCAGTTTACTGATGTTTTCGATGTTAGAGAGTGCGACGAACTGCCTCCCCACAGAGAAACGGACTGTGCCATCGAGATTGTAGGGGAAGGCAAACTGTCTAAGGGAAAGGTTTACCCCATGAGCCCTAGTGAAAAGACTGTATTGCGAGACTATCTGGATGTCAATCTGGCGAGGGGTTTCATACGCCCCTCCAAGGCTCCTTATTCAGCCCCAGCTTTCTTTGTAAAGAAAAAGACGGGAGATTTAAGACTGTGTATTGACTTTCGCAGACTGAACGCAGTCACCCAGTCTAATGCTTACCCCCTCCCTCTTATTCCTGACCTTCTAGCACAATTAAAGGAGGGCCGAATCTTCACCAAACTGGACTTGGTAGAAGCCTACCACCGCATTCGCATCAAAGAAGGAGACGAACCCAAAACGGCCTTTTCCAGTTGTTTTGGGATGTTTGAGTACCTGGTCATGCCGTTCGGACTTTCGGGGGCTCCGAGTGTCTTTATGCAATTAATTAATGAAGTTTTGCATGATTTACTGTTTCGGGGGGTGGTGGTATTTCTCGATGACATTCTTATTTACTCTGAGACCATGGAAGAACATGTGCGCCTAGTGCGAGAAGTGCTCCAGCGGCTGCGGGAGCACAAACTGTATGCTAAGGTGTCCAAGTGTGAATTCCACCAACCTTCTATTACATTTCTGGGGTATGTGATTTCCCACCAAGGGTTGGAAATGGACCCCGCCAAGGTCCAGGCGGTGCGGGACTGGGAAACCCCCACTACCCGCCGCCAACTTCAACAGTTTTTGGGGTTTGCCAACTTTTACCGGAATTTCATTCCCAACTTTGCCCAAGTTGCGCTTCCCCTCACTGCCCTGTTGCGTACCAAGGACAGGGGGGCTAGCGCCGCACTCCCCTCAGCCCGTCTGCAATGGTCTCCCCAGTGCCAGCAAGCTTTTGAACGTTTAAAGCTACTTTTTTCATCCGAACCCGTTTTGGCTCATCCGGATTGCACCAAGCCCTTCGTGGTGCAGGTGGATGCCTCGGATGTAGCCATGGGCGGGGCCCTATTGCAGAGGGATGAGGGGGGACGGTTGAGGCCATGCGCCTACTTCTCCAAGAAGTTTTCCCAGTCCGAAATCAACTGGGCCATTTGGGAGAAGGAGGCAGCAGCGGTCAAACATGCCCTTACCATATGGAGACACTTCTTAGAGGGGGCCGAGCTGCCGTTCGAAGTGTGCACAGATCACAAGAATCTTGAGGCTCTCAAGGGAGCTAGAAAACTCAATGCCAAACAAATTCGGTGGGCCCAATTTTTTGCAAAATTCCGGTTCACCCTCAAACATGTCCCTGGCAAAGAAAATGCCCTAGCTGATGCTTTGTCACGACTTCCCCAGTATCGCAACGATTTCGATCGCCCCGTCGACTCCCTGTTCACTCCCGAACAGCGAGGGGAAGTCCCTGGCTTGGCCGTCACCACCCGATCCCAAGCCCGCCAACCGGAGACCCCCCCTACGCTCAAAGGTATCCCGGAAGCATTCCAACAGCGACTCCGGGACGCCTCCTTACAGGAGGAGGAGCACCATCTCCTCCCCACTGGCTTGGAACGAACCAACACTTGGTGGGTGCAAGGGGGGAAACTATATGTCCCATCTTCCCTTCGCAAAGAAGTATTGGGACTTGTACATGGGGCCAGGCTGGCGGGTCATTTTGGTTTCATAAAAACGCTTCACCTGGTTCGAAGGCAATTCTGGTGGCCCGGTATGAGATCTGATGTAGAGTTGTATGTGCGCAGCTGCCCCACCTGCGCCACAGCCAAGAAACGGATGGGAAAACCCCCGGGGCTTCTCAAACCGCTTGAGAACCCCTCCCGTCCCTGGGAAGTCATCGCCATGGATTTTATCACCGACCTACCTCCAAGTCGGGGGAAAACGGTTCTCTGGGTTATCACAGACCTCTTTTCCAAACAGGTTCATTTCGTTCCATGTGCAGGTCTTCCTTCAGCCCAGGGCTTAGCTAAACTGTTCATCACGCACGTCCTCAGGCTACACTCGATCCCGAGGAAGGTCCTCTCCGACCGGGGGGTCCAGTTTGTTGCCAAATTCTGGCGGGCTTTCCTAAAGTTAATGGGAGTGGAGGAACAGGGCCTTTCTTCCGCCTATCACCCCCAAACGGATGGTCAAACGGAACGAGTAAATGCGGTAGTAGAATGTTATTTGCGTTGCTATGTAAATTTCCACCAGGACGACTGGGTCGACCTGCTGCCATTTGCCGAATATGCGTACAACAATGCGCCTCATTCCTCTACCGGCTTTAGTCCCTTCCAAGTTATATACGGGACGGATTTTGGCCCTTTCGGTTCTGCCCCCGTCTCGCCAGAGCTCCAGTCTACCCCTGATCTTCAGGAGTGGATTCAGGTGGTTAAATCCACCTGGCCATGGTTGCTCAAAAATCTGGAAAGGGCAAAAAGCAAGTACAAGGAACAAGCAGACAAACACCGGTCTCCGGGATGGGAACTCAAGGTGGGGGAGCAAGTCTATCTGTCCACCAAAAACCTCCGCTCTCTTCGCCCCTGCAAAAAACTGAGCGACCGTTATGTAGGACCTTTCCCCATTACCAGAGTAATCAACGAGGTTACCGTGGAACTGAGTCTCCCTAAGACTCTCAAGGGAGTTCATCCAGTCTTCCATATAAGCCTCCTCAAACCTTATGTAGCAGCTCCCCAGTTCCACCCCCCTCCCGCTCATGAGATTCCTACCGTAGTAGGAGGGGATACCCATTTGGAAATATCCAAGGTTTTAGATTCCAAATGGAAGAAAGGGAAACTGTTTTACTTTGTTCGCTGGAAAAACCTTGGCTCCGCTCATGACGAATGGGTGGCCGCACCCCACATGGCAGCTCCTCGCTTGGTCCGAGAATTCCACCTCGCTTATCCCGATAAGCCTCGTCCTCTCGGAGGGGGGCCTTAAGGGGGGCAGAATGTGAGGGTCTCTGTCTTTGTGTCTCTGCTTTCCATCACCTGCGGTGTTATCAGTGAACTCGTAAAAGCAGTTCACACCTTCTGGTCTCAGGCGCCAGGCCTGATGGCCCATGTATCTTCCCCCCCGCTGTTCTTCCTGCCAGTACTCCCTCAGGCCGGTGCGGCCTTGGAAGTGTGATAGCCGCACCAGACTTCCTGGGATCCGTCTGATGTTTTGTATTATGCCAAGCTTGTAACTTCCCATAACAATAAGTGTGAACCCCAGTGCCCCAGTGCCCTGGAGTCAATATATTCTGTAAACCCGTATAGCCCCTCACTTGCAACTTTCTACCTGTGCCTGTCTCATCTCCTGAAGGCTTCAATAAATCTATTGTTTCTGTATCAACGTCTGAGCAACTGATTTGGAGAAGCAAACTCAGAGAGGGGGATCTCTCACACCCGAGGAAGCAGGAAGCATTTGAATCCCCGCCTCTTTATATGCTGCTTTATGATTGGCAGCGAGAGATGCCAATCTTCCTGTGGCCCATGCTTTGCCTTCTGCATGGAGATTTCAGCCAGGCTGAGCTCAGGGGAGAGGGAAGAGTTGGGTTAAGAGAGGAATGGGAAGACCCGGACATTGCAAGGGCTGGCAGGGAGGTCATTTCTAATGGATAGAAAACACATGCAGAACTCCAAGGAACAATCGAGTCAGACAGGGGGCAAACAAGTACCCATCCAAGTGAGTTCAAGTACCCATGCATAGAAGACCCCAGGTTTCAACTCTGGGTAACTTTCAAATGTCAAGACAGTTCAGGGTTCCAGGTCAGAATTTCCAGTACTTTGCTGAGATATGCCTATGCCCGTGGCCCACAGCTATGCCCACAGCTCATCGACAGGCACATTCACACTTGCCATCAACCAACAGAGCCACATTGACATTAACGAACTGATCTCTGTTGCCTAGAGGTCAGTTGCACTCCCAGGAGATATCCAGCCACCACCTGGAGGCTGGCAACCCTACCGGTGCTGCATTGGGGAACAGTGCTCACAAGAGCCACAGGGCTGGTGTGGCGTAGTGGTTAGTGCATCAGACTAGGACTCATGACAACAGGCCTTGAATCCCTCACTTAGCTGTGGAGGCTTGCCAGGTGACCTTAGGCCCATCAGATTCTCTCAGCCTAACCTACCCTCTCACGGTTGTCATTGTGAGGGTTAAGTGGAGGAGGGGGGAACAATGTGAACGACCACTTTTGAGTCCCAGATCAGGGAGAGAAAAAATATGAAAAATAAAGTAACCCCTTAGCCACTATCACTCATCTATGCATACCTTCCACATGGAATTCAGATGGCTTTCCAACCTACTCCTTCATAATATAACAGGAATAGCATCTGAGCAAGGCTTTGTGGGATGGCCTAAAACTTTGATGGCCTTGAGAGCAGGAAACAAAATATAATGTCATGCATATCAAAAGAAATATAAAATAAGATTTTAGCTAATATTCTGGTTGGTCAAATTTGGCAAATTCTGAAAAACATTTTGAATACCATAGGTAAGGGCACCCAATTTATGAGCTGGAAAGAATTCTCAGGTTTACCTAGATCATTCTCATTAAAGGACTGGTTTGTTCAGTGTGATAAAGGATGTTGGAAGTCCGACTGTATGCAAACACTCCACACCTTAGCAACAACCTAAGCTCTCTTAATTAAATCATAATTCCTCCTCTTGAAATCCTATCTATCAGCTTCTATACAAGTGTTAAATATGACAGTTTTCACCAGGGATATTTAGAGATGCCATTAGCTTTACAACTAGGGGTTGTACTCAGAATAGCCTAATCAGCAGTGAGAACAGTTTCATGGGGAGTTTATTGGAACAGCAAAACAATTATTGTATTTAAAGTGCCGTCAAGTCACAGCTGACATATGGTGACCCCATAGGGTTTTCAAGGCAAGAAACTTACAGAGGTGGTTTGCCATTGCCTTTCTCTGTGCAGCGACACTGGAATTCCTTGGTGGTCTCCCATCCAAATACATGAGGGCCGACTCTGCTTAGCTTCCCAGATCGGGCTAGCCTGGGCCATCCAGGTCAGGACAAAACAATTATTAGGATTGCTTAAAATACAGTCTTCTGACCCTCAGCAGAGTCCCTGCATAAATGGCCAGAGTTTTGAGAATTCAGATGGGGAAAATGTGCGACTAGAGCGCGGCATAGGTGATTGGAACGCAAAAGTAGGAAACAAAGCAGAATCAAATGTTGTTGGCAGATTTGGGCTAGGAGCACGGAATGAAGCAGGAGAACGCCTCGTAGAATTCTGTGAAGACAACAATCTGTTCATTGCAAATCTGTTCATTGCAAACACATGTTTCAGGCAACCAATTGTATACATGGACATCACCAGACGGCCAGTATAGAAATCAAATAGATTATATAATTGGAAGCAGAGGATGGAGAAGCTCTATTCTCTCGGCCAAAACAAGACCAGGAGCCGACTGCGGTACAGATCATGAATTGCTAATATCGAAAATCAAGATAAAGCTTAAGAAAAACACCAAAACATTCATAGCACCAAAATACAATCTAAGCAATATTCCGGAAGAGTTTAAAGACCATGTAAGGAACAGATTTGCATTACTGAGTTCAAGTGAATGTAAACCTGAAGAACTATGGGTAGAAACTAGAGATATTATCAAGGAAGAATGTGCAAAGACTATTCCTGTAGCCAAAAGAAAAGAAAAACCTCGATGGATGTCTGAGGAAACTCTTAAAATTGCCAGAGATAGATGAGAAGCAAAAGTAGAAGGTGACAGAAATAAAATCAAAAGTCTTAAGTGCAACGTTCCAGCGACTCGCCCATAGAGACAAAGAGACCTATTATAATAACCAGTGTAAAGAAATAGAAGAGAACAACAACAAAAAAAGAACAAGAGACCTGTTTCACAAGATCCAAGAAATCAAAGGGAAATTTAAAACACGGTTAGGCATGCTAAAAGATCAGCATGGAAATACATTAACTGAACAGGACGAAATAAAGAAAAGGTGGGAACAATACACTGAAGAACTATACAGAAGAGATGAAAGGATAAAAGATTCTTTCCAAGAAGAATCTTTTGAAGAAGAACCTACAGTTTTAGAAAGTGAAGTGAAAGCTGCATTGAGAGCAATCGGGAGAAACAAATCACCAGGAGCAGATGGGATATCAATAGAGCTATTCCAGGCCACAGAGTCCATCAAAATCTTGACAAGAATATGCCAACAGATATGGAAAACAAAACAATGGCCCACAGACTGGAAACAATCCATTTACATTCCAATTCCCAAGAAAGGAGACATCAAAGACTGCAGCAACTATCGGACCATCGCATTAATTTCTCATGCAAGTAAAGTGATGCTCAAAATCTTACAGCAAAGGCTGTTACCATATATGGAACGAGAAATGCCTGATGTTCAAGCTGCTTTCAGAAAAGGAAGAGGCACTAGAGATCATATTGCAAATATACACTGGTTACTGGAGCATACGAGAGAATTTCAGAAGAAAATCAGCTTGTGTTTCATAGATTACAGCAAAGCTTTAGACTGTGTGGATCATGAAAAGCTATGGCTGGTTTTAAAGGAAATGGGTGTGCCACTACATCTGATCGTTTTGATGCGCAACCTGTACTCTGGACAAGAGGCCACAGTTAGAACAGAATATGGAGAAACAGAATGGTTTCCAATTGGCAAAGGTGTCAGACAAGGATGTATTTTATCTCCCTATCTCTTCAATCTATATGCAGAACATATAATTAGGAAAGCTGGATTAGATTTAGATGAAGGTGGAGTGAAAATTGGAGGGAGGAACATTAATAATTTGAGATATGCTGATGACACTACATTATTGGAAGAAAATAGTGAAGATTTGAAATGACTACTGCTGAAAGTTAAAAGAGAAAGTGCCAAAGCAGGACTACAGCTGAACATCAAGAAAACAAAGTAATAACTACAGGAGAATTACACAACTTTAAGGTTGACAATGAGGAAATTGAAATTGTTCAAGACTTTCTATTCCTTGGCTCCACCATCAACTCAAAGGGAGACTGCAGCCAAGAAATCAGAAGGAGATTGAGACTGGGAAGGGCAGCCATGAAGGAGCTAGAAAAGATTTTGAAGTGTAAGGATGTGTCACTGGTCACCAAGACTAGATTAATTCATGCCATCGTATTTCCTATTACTATGTATGGGTGTGAAAGCTGGACAGTGAAGAAAGCTGATAGGAAGAAAATAGATTCCTTTGAAATGTGATGTTGGAGGAGAGTGTTACGGATTCCATGGACTGCCAAAAAAACAAATCAGTGGGTTATAGATCAAATCAAGCCTGAACTGACCCTGGAAGCTAAAATGACTAAACTGAGGCTGTCGTATTTTGGTCACGTCATGAGACGACAAGAGTCATTGGAAAAGACAGTCATGCTAGGAAAAGTTGAGGGCAGCAGGAAAAGAGGAAGACCCAACAAGATATGGATTTACTCAATAAAGGAAGCCACAGCCTTCAATTTGCAAGATCTGAGCAAGGCTGTCAAAGACAGGACATTTTGGAGGACTTTCATTCATAGGGTCGCCATGAGTCGGAAGCAACTTAACGGCACTTAACACACAGAGAGAGCATGGCAAATCCAAGGCACAACCTCCCAAGTATAAATGCCCATAGGCCATTTATGCATGGGAGGTTTTGCTTTGGATTTGCTGCTCTCTAGATGCACATTTTCCCCATCCGAATTCTCAAAACTCTGCATGGGGGCTTACTGTTCAGTTTTGAGAATTTGGATGGGGAAAATGTGCATCTAGAGAGCAGCAAATCCAATGCAAAACCTCCCAAGTATAAATGCCCACAGGCCATTTATAAATGCCCACAGGCCATTTATGCATGGGAGGTTTTGCCTTGGATTGGCCGCGCTCTAGTCGCACATTTTCCCCATCTGAATTCTCAAAACTCTGGCCATTTATGCAGGGTCAGTTTTGATGCTTGCTCAAAGCTGTTTTTTTAAACGTGACTTTTAAAATGCTTATTCACTGTCCCGACGCAATAGGAGAAATTCTACTCCCCACCCCACTCGCCTGCTCCTTTGTTCCTTCCATTAGCAACCTCTGTTTGCATAGCGAAATGCAAAGTAGGTATGTGCGAACTTTGCAGTCATTTCCTGAATGACGCTTCAGCATACAAAACTAAAAAAAAAGCTGTGGGGCACAGCCTGGAACACGCTGCTAATTGCCAAGTGTATTGCCATTTATCCATGGGAGGTTTTGCCTTGGATTTGCCACTCTTTAGGTGCACTTTTCCCCCATCCATATTCTCAAAACTCAACAATAAGGCCTAGGATTGCCAGGTCCCTCTTTGCCACTGGTGGGAGGTTTTTGGGGTGGAGTCTGAGGAGGGGCGGGGTTTGGAGAGGGGAAGGACTTCAGTGCCATAGAGCCCAGTTGCCAAAGCGGCGTCCCTTTCTTGCTTACAGACAGCCGGCTAACCTAAAACAACTTCTCACCCATGATGATAAACTACTTAACAGGAACATGGACTCTGGCACCAAGGCCTGCAACAAACCAAGGTGCCAACTTTGCCCTCATATAGATTCTAGGAACATCATCTCTGGACCCACCAATGTCAGCCATACTATCTCAGGTTCATACTCCTGCTCATCTTCTAATGTGATTTATGCCATCACATGCCAGCAATGCCCTTCCACAATCTACATTGGACAAACAGGTCAGTCTCTTAGACAAAGATTAAATGGACATAAGTCTGACATCAGAAACCACAATATTCAAAAACCAGTGGGTGAACATTTCAACCTTCCAGGACATTCTGTTGCAGATTTAAGAGTAGCAGTTCTCTTACAAAGGAATTTCAAAGGGAGATTGGAAAGAGAAACTGCTGAATTACAGTTGATATTCAAACTAAAGTCAATGCATTTACCTGGGCTGAATAAAGACCTTGCATTCATGGCCCATTACCAATGCTGATTTCTCCACACCCATCTCTCCCCTGGACATCACAGACTCTTCTGCATACCACACCTAATCCCATCACGCCTGCTATTCACATTTACATACTGTTAACATTTACATACTAATGCTTGTCTGAATTCACTCTACTTAAAGACAGATGGATTCACATTCTAGCTGTATCTGAAGAAGTGAGCTGTGGCTCACGAAAGCTCATACCCTGCCAGAAAATATTTTTGTTAGTCTTTAAGGTGCTACTGGACTCTTGATCTCCAGCTGATAGAGATCAGTTCACCTGGAGAAAAGGGCTGCTTTGGCAATTGGGCTCTATGGCACTGAAGTCCTTCCCCTCTCCAAACCCCGCCCCTCCTCAGACTCCGCCCCAAAAACCTCCCACCGGTGGCAAAGAGGGACCTGGCAACCCTAGGCCTTATTGTTGAGTTTTGAGAATATGGATGGGGGGAAAAATGCATTTTGGAGAACGTTCATTCATAGGTTCGCCATGAGTCGGAAGCGACTTGATGGTCATTAACACAGAGGCCATTTTTGCATGGTAATTAGCAGCGTGTTCCTGGCTGAATTCCCCCCTATATATTTTTTTAATTTTTCATGCTAAACCGTCATTCCGGAAGTGACTGCGAAGCCGGAGCATACCTGTTTCGCATTACTAAAGAGCCCATTTAACACAACCTTTGGTGTTTGCCGCGAAGAATCTCCCTGAAGGAACCATGCAAAATAACAGTGGCGGGTTAGCTATGCACATGCTAATGGCTATGCAAACAGGAACAAAGGAGCAGGCGAGTGGCAGGGGGTGGAATTTCTCCTTTTGCGTCGGGACCGTGAATAGGCATTTTTTAACGTCGCATTTTTAAAAAGAGCTTTGAGCGAGCATCAAAATTGACCCTGCATAACAGATTAAATCTACCCATATAGAATTATTCCAGTATGCGGTTGCCGTGGCCAGAATTGTGTTCACAAAATATGGGAAAGCAAAAACTGCACCAGAAAGAACTGACTGGATTATAAAGTTACAAGACTACGTAACAATGTCGAAATTAACACACCTTCTTAGAAACCAACCTATGGAAGACTACAAACAGAAGTGGCAGCCATTGTTTGATAGATTTGCATGATTGAATTATGTATATAATGGAGCAGTATATGGGAGTAGAAGAGAGATCAGTAATAGAGAATATGTAAATATTTAGTTTTAAGGCTAGAGTGGTTCTATGCTAAATGATTGATTAGCATAGACATGTATGATCTAATTACCAGTAAGAAAGGAGAGCACAAGCTTGTCAACTAATGACCAGTTATTTTTACTATAAAGTTAAGTATAGCAAATATAGCAAAGATAGTAATGATAGAAATGAAGGAATCATAGAATCATAGAGCTGGAAGGGACCACCAGGGTCATCTAGTCCAACCCCCTGCACAATGCAGGAAATTCACAACTACCTACCCCCCACACCCCCAGTGACCCCTACTCCATTCCCAGAAGATGGCCAAGATGCCATCCCTCTCAGCATCTGCCTAAAGTCACAGAATCAGCATTGCTGACAGATGGCCATCTAACCTCTTCTTAAAAACCTCCAGGGAAGGAGAGCTTACCACCTCCCAAGGAAGCCTGTTCCACTGAGGAACTGCTCTAACTGTTGGAAAATTCTTCCTAATGTCTAGACGGAAACTCTTTTGATTTAATTTCAACCTGTTGGTTCTGGTCTGACCTTCTGGAGCAACAGAAAACAACTCAGCACCATCCCCTATATGACAGCCCTTCAAGTACTTGAGCATGGTTATCACATCCCCTCTCAGTCTTCTCCTCTTCAGGCGAAACATACCCAGCTCCTTCAACCTTTCCTCATAGGACTTGGTCTCCAGACCCCTCGCCATCTTCGCTGCCTTCCTCTGGACATATTCCAGCTTGTCTACTGTGAGGTTCAGAGCCGAGCAGTGGATTCAGACCCGGCAAGCGGATTCCCGGAGGCTTTCCTTGCGAGGGTGGCCGAAGCCGCGCGCCAGGAAGAAGGGGGTCAAAAGCTTCCTCCAGCTCTCACTCGCCGGGGGGAGTTATGGTTTCATGGGGTGAAACTGTATGTTCCGGAAACTGTTCGGAGGGAGGTGTTGGAGAGGAAAGGAGCGGGGACAGCTTGAACAGTTCAGAGAAACCAAACCAAAGGATAAACCCTTGAACAGAAATGGGCCTAACTCATGTCAAGAGCCTGCCTGGACAGCATGGCTCCTGACCGCTTGAACATCTCAGAGAAACGAAACCACTAGATTGAACAGCAAAACCAATAGATACACTTGAACAGAAATAAGCATGGCTCTTGGCATTTACATCCTTCTTAAATGGTGGTGCCCAAAACTGAACACAATATAGGTGAGGTCTAACCAGAGCAAAGTGATACCATCACTTGGTGTGATCTGGACACTATGGACACTTAGCTCTGGAGATAGTTATCATATCCCCTCTCAGTCTTCTCCTCTTCAGGAACTCATCTAAGTGATAAAATGGCAAAAATGGATTTTACTATTTGAGTTAGTGAGTTATAGAAACAAGTTTACTTATTTTTCTATTATTACTATTAACAATTTTCAAAACTGTTTAGACACTTCTGCGGGAGTCAGGGGAAGGGTCCCTTCGTAAGGCGGGTGGAGGGTCCAAAGGGTATTTTTGCTTGGTCGACTTTTATAACTTTGCATACTCTTCTGACGGATACTCTTCTGTATCTTCTTTTCTCTTTGTTATCATTGCATTTGTTTATTTCGTTTCCTATTATTGTAAAAATTAAAAAAAATCACATTAAAAAAAAGGAACTGATCTAAATAACGGAATATTACAAATCGGACCCTATTACTATTAACAATTTTCAAAACTGTTTACACACTTCTGCGGGAGTCAGGGGAAGGGTCCCTTCGTAAGGCGGGTGGAGGGTCCAAAGGGTATTTTTGCTCGGTCGACTTTTATAACTTCGCATAATTATAATTGATACTCTTCCGACGGATACTCTTCTGCGTCTTCTTTTCTCTTTGTTATCGTTGCATTTGTTTATTTCGTTTCCTATTATTGTAAAAATTAAAAAAAATCACATTTTTTTAAAAAAGGAACTGATCTAAGTAACGGAATATTACAAATCGGACCCTATTACTATTAACAATTTTCAAAACTGTTTAATAGACACTTCTGTGGAAGTCGGGTGAAGGGTCCATTTGTAAGGCGGGCGGAGGGTCCAAAGGGTATTTTTGCTCGGTCGGCTTTTAAAAATTTGGCTAATTATAATCGTCGCTCTTCCGACGGATACTCTCCTGCGTCTTCTTTTCTCGTTGTTATCATTGCGTTTGTTTATTTCGTTTCCTATGATTGTAAAAAACAAAAAAAATAAATCACATTTAAAAAGAAAGAAAAAGGAACCGATCTAAGTAACGGAATATTACAAATCGGACCCTATGACTATTACCCATTTTCAAAACCGTTCAGACACTTCTTGCGGGAGTCAGGCGAAGGGTCCCTCCCTAAGGCGGGAATATTACAAATCTGGACCCCAAACGGGGCAAGAGTCGAGCTTTGACTGAGTCTGGGACTGGAGACAACAAAGGGGCATGTTTTGAACTCCCATTGGTTCCCCCCCTGCTTTTCTTTTCTGCACCCCCTTGATTAGGAAAAGAAATAAAAAGTAATTTAAAAAGGAAAAAAAAAAAACCTGACCCTGACCTAGAGTCCCGTCCCCCCCCCCCCCGGCGCCGTTGCAAAGGAGACACAACAAAGGAGGCCAGTTTCCCGGGAGGTCAGGCGGGGACGCCCCCCGGGGACCCTTGCGCGCGGGGGGGGGGCGGGGGAGGGGGCGGGGGCGGCTCCTGGGGGGCGTGGCTGGGGGGCCTTGGAGGGACTGGGCGCCTGCGAGCCGACTCTGAGCCGGGGCGAGGCGCGCTGGGCTCCTCCCGCTCGCCTTTCGCAGCGGCGCGGCCGCCTGCCCGGAGCCAGCCAGCCAGCCAGCCAGCCAGGGGAGGCGTCGGGTCGGAGGGAGACGCTGCCTTCTCTCCAGGAGACGGGACGGTAGGGACCGAAGAGCTCTCGCTCTCCCCCCCCCACCCCACCCCGCCGCCCGCTTCGCACAAAGCCCCGCCTGGGCTGCTTTCCTTCCTTCCTCGGGCGAGAAGGCGCGGGGGGGTCCCGCCCGGGGGCTGCAGCTCTCGCACTGCGCGTCTCCCCGCTCTCCCCCCCCCCATCCGGACTCTCGAACTCCACAAGGAGCCCCCCCCCCCCCCCCGGCAGAGTTGGAGCGTCCGGGGGGGGGGGAAGGCGCGTCTGGAGCGGTGCAAAGGCCAGGCCGACCCTCCCGGGCGTTTTCGCCCAATTGGGCTGGGCATTTCTTTCTTTCTTTCTTTCTTTCTTTTCTTTCTTTCTTTCTTTCTTTCTTTCTTTCTTTCTTTCTTTCTTTCTTCTTCTGTCTTTCTTTCTGTCTTTCTTTCTGTCTTTCTGTCTTTCTTTCCTTCCTTGCTTCCTTCCTTCCTTCCTTCCTCTTCTCTCCCTCCTCTCTTTCTTTCTTTCCTTCCTTCCTTCCTTCCTTCCTTCTCTCCTCCCTCTCTTTCTTTCTTTTCTTTCTTTCTTTCTTTCTTTCTTTCTTTCTTTCTTTCTTTCTTTCTTTCTTTCTTTCTTTCTTTCTTTCTTA